>NW_026623089.1:42712981-44125481 GCF_023065955.2 Ursus arctos | reverse complement strand
TAGTAAAATCTTTTATTTTAGCAAGCAACCACCCTTTTTATGTTTAGCATGCAGATACTGACCTAGTTTTTTGAGCTACAGCTCTAACGACAACTTAATTTTCGGAGCTTTGAGATGCTATTTTTCATCTGCTTTGTTTGCCCGGTAGCACTGGGTCTTTTGCTGATCCCTGCTGGTGCCATATGTGAAGCAGAAAATGCTTCCCCAGGCTGGACATCCCTGCACTCTAGGCCTTGGAAGAGCATTTTTCTCTGGCCTCTGGTTGTCTACGGGCTCTTGTTGAACCCCTGACTGAGCTTCTGGACCACCTCGGCTGGTTGCCAGTGTCTCTGAAGGGGAGGGAGGGGAAAAGGGACTCCAGCCCCCGGGGGCAGAGAAGACTCCCCTTGGCTTCTTATTTGCAGGACTCAATTCAATCAGGGAAGGAAGGGGTCTACTTGGGCTGGTTTCTCCTACTGTTTGGGTTTCAGGAGAAGCCAGGTCTTATCTGCTGCTTGCTGTGGGGAGTGGAGTGGGAATTTGAAGATGTTGGAGCATAGTGTTGTTCCTCTAGTCCTGTGGTCCCTAGCCAGTTTGCCTTCCTCTTTCCAGCTGCTGGTTTCCTGCTGTGTTATTTTCAGGGTTTATAGTTGTGCTTAGAAGGGAGAAATAAAGAATAATGAGTCTATGCCATCTTGTCCACACAAGTAGTTAAGGCTGTCCTTCTAAGCACATATTCTTGTTACTCTTCACTTTAATTTTTTTTCAGTTAATTCCCATTGCTCTAAGATAAAATCAATGCCCCTAATCAGACCTTAGCAATTAGGACTCTGTGCTGCATATAACAGAAAACAAAATTCGACAAATAATGAATTAAACTTGTATTGTGGCTTAGAGTTCAGAGCCTTCAGAGAAGGCTGCATTCCAAGCTCAAATAACATGACGACCAGAACCAATCCCTTGGCTTTGCTTCTTCTGATTGGCTCTCTGGTAGTATTTATAAGATGGCTGCCAGTTTTCCTGGGCTGTCATAATCAGGTTCGTGCCCCCAAAACATGGACAGAATCCTTACATCCTCTCCCACCACCCCACCAAACACAAACAAGTACCAAGCAAAAAGTCTACAAGTCCTGAATTTCATTCTGATTATGTGTGTTCTTCCAAGTAGGAACTCTGATTGTGTGATGGGGTCACATTAGTCTTCCTCATACTCCTCTTTCCTGAGGGTTTGGTTAGTCAATCTTTCCTGAAGTACATGTACTATAAGAAAAGAAAAATATTTCTGTTATTTCAAGATAGGAGGAATGGATGCATTGGGACAAACCATTAAAATAAAGAAATAAAAACCCCTGCACATATCATTTCAGTAGTTTTCAAATACTGTCCTCCTCTCTATCCCACTTGCTTTGTTAACTCCAATTCTCCTGATGTATCTTCTTGTTCTCCAAACAAGCCATTCAAGATTGTCTTTGAATTTTTTGATATGCCGTACTTTTCCCATCTTCGGGGCAATGGCCATGCGTCTGCCTTCGTTTGAAATACCCCAACTCCTCTAGCCATATCTCCTACATATGTGCATCTCTTTTTTATATTTTGACTTCTTAGTCTTCTGCTCTCATTTCAGGATGCAGTCTGCAGCTGTCCCTCACCCTCAGAACTAGGTGACGCCATAGTGATTTTGCACCCTCCTTGATTTCTTTCAGCACAATATGCACTACACCCCACTGCAGTGGCCAGTTACCTTAGTTATAACCTTCACTAGATTGTAAGGGCAAAATTGGGTCTCATTCACCACTTAATCCTCACTACCTAACAAAATGCTTCTTGAGTAATCCATTTTAAAGGACCCTAGTTGAGTATATCATGCTATAAAGGCATAAAGAAGAGAGCAATTATAATGTCTAGGTAAACTAGGGTAATCTATGTGGGAGCTGCACCTTGAAAAAGGAGTTGGAATTTTCTGGGGCTTAGAAGTTACAGAAGGGCAGTTACTTTATGGGGACAGGTAAATATACTAGATACACACCTGTTTGTTTTGTTTTGCTTTTAGTTTCTTCTAAAGTGAGATTGAACAGGTTCCTTTGTCACCATCGACTTTATCCTTCCGTAGCTTCAAATCCCAGCTGCAACTGCTTCTGCAAGCCTTAGAAATTGGCATTTTGCAACTCCCCAGAGTTCACAAGGCATTGCCTGGTCTTGTTTGTCACCAGTCTTCTTCCAATGTGTAGGAATGAAGAACAAGTATCAGTGTATCTGAATGGCAAAACTGAAGTACAAATGTTAAGACCATTCTGCATCACTGGATGTTTTGAATTCTGTGCCCAACTTGTATAGGCCACAATGCTGGGAGAACCACTTGGGTACTCCAGGCACAACAAACCTAGACTTCAGGAAAATGGCATTATTCTTATGCCATACAACCAAAGATTAAATCATATAGCTAAAGAAATAGAGTTGAAAATTCCTTAAGAATTTTAAAGATATTTCCTATAAAAGGAGCTTAGAAAGTCGCTCTGACAACAATGATCATACTTTATACATTTTTTTCTTTTTATTTCTGTTTTGTTTAATTGAGGTATGATTGGCATACAACATTATATTAGTTTCAAGTGTACAATAGAATGACTCTTCACTTGCATATACTGTAAATGGTATTGTAGTGCATATCTGAAGTTTACCAAGAGAGTGGATCTTAAATGTTTTTATCACAAAAAAAAAAAAAATTTGATAGATAGATAGATAGATAAACAAACATTAGGGGGTAACTTTTTAATTGTATTGTATGGTGACTGACTTATTGTGGAATATTTTTTAAAGCTTGTATCCTTTATCATGTGCAGTCATTGAAGTCTCTTCTCCATTAACTTAATAATCAGCTAGGTTTTTTTTTTCTTTTAAGATTTATTTATCTATTTCAGTGAGAGAGAGCTCAAGGGGGAGGGGTAAAGGAAGGGGAAGAGAGAAACCCAAGCAGACCCCCCCCCCCCCACTGTGCGCAGAGTCCCCTGAGTGCAGATGGGCAGGGAGCTGGATCTCACAACCCTGAGATCAGACCTGAACCAAAACCAAGAGTTGGACACTTAACCGACTGCACCACCCAGGCGCCCCAATAATCAGCTAGTTTTTACAGATGCTTCCTTAAACATCTTGAATCAACAAGTCTCCCTTCCTTTGCCAAAGACTCATGTATGATGTGTTGGAGCGAGACTTCAATGCCCCTTCAATGCACTTTGCAATCTTGAAATTACCTTTACTTCTTGCTTTTGCGAAGACTCAGTATCAGCCAGAAATGAGCAGAGCCTTCTCAGATCTTTTACTTGTGTCCAGCTCTACACATATGCACAGCATTCTAGACCCCCAAAAACATGCTGGAGATACTCAAGCTCATGATGGGTATCTTCTTCCCCACATTTTCTTTTTAAGTTTTTGCCCAGCTTCTTATTTGCCCCAACTTGTGTTGCTACCTCAGGCAATAGCAATCAAAGTTAAACAACTGCTGCTAATTGATTTGACAAACTCCCTAGGCATAGGGTTTTCCGTACTAAACAACCCCTGAGTCAGGTCAGATAAAGAGTAATGAGACAAACCAAATAAACCAAATGATTAATTCTCTAGTTCTGGATTTCTGGGGGTCTGAAAACCCTTTTCACTCCTTCCAGTGGCTGGCTGGTGGGCTTCTTTTTATCACAGTTTCCATGGTTGCTAGACTGTTAGTTCTTAAGGCTCTCACAGAGATAAGGAGAGGGTGATGGGAATAGAGCTAGTTAAAATGACACAAAGCTTGCTGTTCTTACCAAGCCTTGGGTTAATTTTCAGAGTTTTGAAAAAGTTTATTTTTATAATTTTTACCACCATTTTAATAGATTTTATGGAGGAGTGGAGTTTTAGAGGTCCTTACATTGGTAGTACTTCTCCTATCCTAGGTTTTAAAGGTTTCTAGAGTTACAGTAAAGCACATCTTAATGTGAATTTATCTTTCTTTTTTCTGTTGATGTCCAAAGGGCATTTTAAGTTTGATTTGCATCTTCTTTAACTCTGAAAATCTTTTTCCTTTTATTTCTTCAAATATTGCTTCTCTGTCATTCATTTTTTTCCAACCTTCTAGAATTTCTTTTGCTGCATCTTGAAGACTTTAATCTATTCATCTCTCTTATATGATATTTTTTGAGGGTATTGGTCTTGCTATTGCATTCTGAATGAAATTTTAAATATTATCTTCTAACATACTACCCTTTCTTATACTGTGACTAGTTTTTTTAAAATAATGACTTTTTTCCATTCTCTGTATATTTGATTTGTTCTAAAATCTGCCTCTAAAATCAGTTTTTATTTCTCTTTGTTTTTGTTTTATAATTCCTTGTTTTTTGAAAACTGAACTTTAAAAAAAACCACTTTTTTCCTTAAACAGTCTTCTATAACTCAAAAAATTGTCATTCCATCTGGAGTCAATTCCCCTTCTGTGTGTTGGATGTGATGGTTATAATTTTAGCACAAGATTTCATCATGAATTTTGGAATTTGGATTTGCTGGTTCATTTTTGAGTAGGATATTGTTTTGTTTCATTTTCACTTTTCCTCTCTGTTTATGCTCACTTTTTCCTGTTTACAAAAACCTTAGCCTGCAGGCCACACACACACACACACACACACGCATTGCTACAATGTGATTGGACTTGTCTGTGCTAAGGCAGTATTAGGGATATGGCAGATTGGTCACTGAGCCAGGAGACATCTGTTTCAGTATCTCATTGTGAGTCTCTGCCTGTCCTCTCCCTGGGCTTGTAGCTACCTAAAAACTAGAACTATGAGAAGTATGCAGGGACACACCCTCCCCACTACATCACTTTCTGTCCTTCTCAGGTCCAGGCATTAATCAGAAGAAGGTAGGTTATATTTCAGTGACTAATGACCCTACTCCCTCTGTGGCATTAAAAAAAAAAAAAAAAAGTTTCATTTCTCAATTATGCTAATGTCTGCTCTGGGTACTGTGGGTATGTTTCATTATTACTTTCATTCTGAGACCTAGGCAGATGGGATTTTCTCTTTCTTGGTCAAGGGAACATGGAGACACTGATCACTGGCTCCTAAAGCTTCTTCCCGAAAGAGTCATATCGCTTTTGCCCACATTGCATTGGCTTGAGCAAGTCAAAGGTGAAGTCTAACATTAATAACACAGAAAGGTAGATTTTTCTTCCAGAAGATTTAATGAGTAATTTACTGTAGTCATAATACAGTATACATTTTCTCTCTTTCATTGCCAATAGCTTAATTCTCAGCTACTGCTTTTTGCCTTGGTTCTCCAAACTGCTTCAGCTTTTTTGTGTTTTCTTGATTTTAGCCCAGCTGTCTTTTTGATTTTCTGTTTTTTACTTTTGTGTCTCATTGTAAAAGGAAGAGTATAGGAAAAGTGTAGGAAGATGCCTGGTATAATAAATTTAATATGCCATCTTGATCAAAATGTTACCCATAATTTTTTGTGTGCGGAAAAAAAAATCAGATTCCACTATTAAATCCAAGATTAAATCCCTAATCTCTCCCACAAATCATCCCTTGGGATCCGTGTTAGTTTCAAAATGCAGAACTAACGTCCCCAGACTCTGGAGGGACATGGAATCTCTGTATTTTCCAAAACTTCGGTGTTAACTGATCAGGTAGACTTTCCATGTAACCAAAATGCATTCCTTGGCCTGAAACGTTATCTCATTAGTAAGTATGAATTGGTGCTTATTCAGCTGAGCCATGCAATTTTTGGTTTAATAAAAGCCTAATCTTGCTCATTTGTTTACTCTGTTTACTCCCTAAAGGCTAAGGCTTTGTGACTGAATACAATGCTTAATAAACAGAAGAAAGAATATTAATTGTAGGCACTGCCATATTCCTAAGAGCTGAATTTGGCTGCAGACCAAATGGGCTCTTGGGTAGAACCGATGAATTTGCCCTCAAGCTTAGGCTTCCAGCTGTCAGAAAATGGATCTTGGGCTCAAACAAACACATTTGCAGAATAATACCCAATTTTACCAGAGTGGATCAGCTCAGCTAGCATCAGTCTGCACTGTAACTCTCTTCCTCTGTCGACCTTTACATCCCTGCATACTTTCTTCCTCTAATGCATCCGTCTAACATTCAGAATAGTGACTACTCATTCAAATGTGTCTTTGGTGTTGGACAAAAGGGAACTAATCTTTACTGCTTTTTCCACCAAAATCTCACATTTCTCAGGCAATGGTCATGTTAACAGAAATTAATTTCTTTTCCATGGCTGGCACTGAGAAAGAGGGAGTAAATTTCATGTGCAAAAATGCAGGAAATGAAAGTCCTCCAATCAAAAAGCGAAGACCTCTCTGTAGGCTAGTTCTGTCTGGAGTAATTGGCTCCCCATTACTGGAGATCTTCAAACAAATGTATGATGGTAATTTGGTATCACAAGGGAGGAGGTATTTGTGTGTGTGTGTGTGTGTGTGTGTGTGTGTGTGTGTGTCTTTCAGAACTAATCCCTTTATAAAAAGCTTTTTAAAAATTATTTTGGATTTTATTCTTTTGCACTACAGTTTTATTCAGCACTTGCCTTTTTATTTCACCTCTCTTAGTTCCTCCTCATATATAGAAAAATATATTACGTTCTTCTTAATCCTAAAAGAAGTTCCTTCTTTCCTTCAATTCCATTTCTCTCTGAAGTCTCTTCACTATCTTTTTCTTTACCAAAGAATTCATGTTTAGTTATGTATATGCTTAAATGCAGGATACATAATACTACCCATTGGTGTCTGGCGGTGTCCCCCAGAACTATGATGAAAGTTCTAAGACAAACCTATGAGCTTGTCAAATGCGGTTACATATGTACTTCCATGGTCATGTGAGGTCATGGGATATGATGCGTCCTGAAGTATCAGTTGTACTCAAAGACATTGAAAACATTATGCTGCTAATAAGACAGATGCAAATTACAGAGATCACTGCAGAATCTTCATGAACTTAATATGAAAATAAGATCCTCAAAGCCCCATAGTAGCCCCAGATTGCCAGACTCCTCCTGGAAGCCTGTTGGGTCCACCATAAAGTAGCAGCCGAGGCATATTGTGGGTGAAGCCAAGGGCTCTGCAGTGAGATTTGAAAGTGCTGGACCAGTCAGGGCCCCATGGACTCTCATAACTCATCAAATGAAGCTTCCCTTCAGGGCAAAGACCCACACTGATGAGAAACTATTGGGAGAAAACCAAATTTATCAGAATAGCTGCAATAGAAGCAAAGGAAAGAAAACATTTTGTTTTGTTTTGTTTTTAAGTAAGGAAAAGGAACAGATGCAGCATTACGGTAAATCTGAGGTCATATTTTTTGTTGTTGTTATTACTTTGCAAAAATGACAGGAGAGGGAGCTCTAGAGCCATCATGCTGGAAAAACTGTTCTGACCCACCCGCCTTCCTAAAAGTAAAGGGAGGCTCCAGAAGGAGCAAAAGGAGAAGGAGGAGGAGGAGGAGCAGAAAGAAGAGAATGAGAAATGGATCATGGTCACTTTCCGTACAAAACTATTATAAGGTGTTACTAGGAAGAGAAAATAAACACAGAACGATTCAGGCAATAAAACTGTGCCAGAAAGACGCATCCAAAACGATAGAAAACTATAACAACATATTTTTAAGTAGCTACAATAAATAAAGAAGCTATGAAAGAACAACATCTACCAGAATTAGGAAAACTCCAAATTGAGGTGACTAGAAAAATTAAACTCTTTAAAAAGGAAAAAAAAAAATCATGAAAAGAAAATAAACATTTTTATCAGTCTTTAGTTTTGTTCTGTTGCATGTAACGCTGTTGATTTTCTGGAACTCTCTCCGTCTCTGGCCACAGAGTAGGTAACAGTCCTAATCCTCCTCGAGCTGCTTCGTCGTGCTCTGCTTTCGGGGGCTTCTGTCACTGCCGCAGAAAGGGGAGATTTCCAACGGCTGTCTCTTGGCCACTCTTTCAGTTCACTCTACTCAATGGCTGCAGTGACGTATAAAGTAAGAATAAATTAAATGTGCCTGCATTCCTAACATGCCCCTGTATTCGTGACCTGATCCACATGTGACCTGCCTTTTCCAGTGTCTCACTGGCATCTCAGGTGGACCAGGTCCAAAGTCACTGGCTTAGTGCTGACATCTATGCCTCCTCTAAAGTTCTGTAACTTGGAAAATGGTGCTTCTTTTCTCTCACTCTCAGATTCAAACCTCCGAAAGCATCCATCTCTGCTCTCTTCCTCACCCTGCCACTTAATCAAAGGTCCCTGTCTGCTTGTTTCCACTTCCAAAGTATTTTTCAGCTCTGTCCCTCCTCTCCCATTTCACTACTACTGTTGGAGCTCCCTCCGCATCTCTGAAGTGGGCTCTTGCAATGACTTATTTGCCTGCTCTGACTTCATCGTGTCTCAACAGCCAATGATGGTGTAGAGCCCAACCGCACTACGGTTAGGGGGTTCCGTGTACCTACAAAAGTAGTGTGAGTGGTCTACCGTTCAGTGTCAAGCTTCTGTCCTGGCTCTGCCTTCTTTCAGGGCATTTGGTCCTCAACTTGTTTTTGTTCTCAGCGCTATGGAACGAATTAAAAGTTTTAAATGACACAAGTCAGTATTGTTGGACAGTCTGCCAATCATTATTTGAGTACTTACCGTATGCCACCGAATAACTGTGTTAATCAGCATTGGAGTTCTAACAAAAGATGCTGGACTTAGTTATGGGGGTTGTATTTCTTTAGAAGGGTTCCGTTGTCTAGAAAGTAAGAGAGTTAAGGAGATCTTGGCCTAATGTGATAACTGGAGTGCCATGTAGGAGACAACATTTTGAGAAATTTAAGCCAAGGACAGAAGCCCTTACTGACACAACTAGTGGAAGATTTGTGCACCAGACGGTGATGACTGATTGTCTCTGGGGTTCCTTCTACTCCCAGAAGCCAAATGGGATATTGTAGCAGGTAGTGTCTTTATGCAGGACTGTGAGCTAAGGGAACAGAGAAACACAGGCTGTTTCCACTTGGCTACGTCAGGATTCCTCCTTAGAGCGCAAGTATGTCTATTCCCTAGCAACAGTTCAACTACTAGAAAAGTGGTCTCTGTGAGCTCCTTTTACTTTATCTCTTGTCATAGTCCTGGCTCTGTGCAGGTGCTGACACCTGACAGAGTTGCTAAGCCTTGTGCACACTTCTTGGCCAGAGAGAAGGCTTGAAATGGATTTCTTATATCCATGTTTGGATTTAACCTTTGACTTCAATGCCTTCCTTGAGGTTCTTGCCTTTGGTTCTCTTTGCTTCCCTTTCGACATTTGAGCCAGTTTTCTAACTTTCTTATCCTTGGATATGATCCCCCTGTCCTTATCACCCACTGTACTGAATATTTGTGTCTTATAGCCCATTACTGACAACTAAAAATCTATATTCACCAGTTACTTGAAAACCAAGTTAACACTAGTAAAAATTTTCTAGTAGTACTCTAGGTTTCTATAGCTTTACTTCCCACAGGGTGGGGAGGGGAATCTTCCATTTGGTCAGGATTTTTTTAATTATTATTTTTGGTTTTAACAAGTGAGTAAGCCCCCAATAAATTATTATCAACCTAATTATTTTTATCTATAGGCAGGAAAAGGAAGTATACTTACCACTACCATTGACTTGGCTTAATTTTTAAGCATCCCAATAAATGAGCACCATTCACTCATTCAACAGTTTTTTAATTCCAAGTTTGGATAATTCATTGTGCCTGATTTTGAGGGAAAGGAGAAAGTGCATGTTGTATGTTGAGCCCATTGTCTTTTATTTGGTAAGTACTTAATTAATGTTAGCACTCTTGCTATTGATGACCACAGACATGATGAAGGTGGCATAAATATTACTGACAATCTATTTTCGATATCAAAATATTTTGAAATTCTGGATTAGCAACCAGACTACAAAAAACCAAGTAAGGTGTATGAGAACTTATAAGAAAACTATCAGGTGATCAAAAAGCCTGAAATTCCAGCCAAACAGATTTTTAAATGGGACTGGGAGTCATCCAGTTGGAGTTTTTATTTGACTTAAGAGTGACCTGAAGCACAGAGTCCAAATCCTTAGACTTGATGTGGTGTGCGCCACGGATACACACAGGGGAACCAGGGCACAGTCAGGCTGCAAAGGCTGTTACCTGGTGACGATTCTTAACTGAGGGGAAAAGACTTGGGGAAGGTGGATGGAGGGAAGGACTTGACCGAATCTTGCTCAAAGGGCAAAAACAATTATACCAGGGTAAATGGCCATCCTGTTCACAGGAAGAACAGTGGAATAAAGGTAAATGCAACAAAGGTGTTTCAGGACACTAATTCCCAGAATACTAGGTGTGTGCTGGAATATTCCTATTATGCAGAGACTAGGGTGCTTCAACAGGGAAAGGTTGTTCTTCAAAGATGCAACAACTGTTTAATATATTGTTAAACCATTGAAGTGTGTCCGTCCAAACGCCATGTTTAATTTGGAGAAATGTATCAGCGATGTTGGGATCCGTATGCCCTGGGACTTGGAGTATAGTGTAGGAGATACATATGAAAATTTGTAGTTCCAGTGGTGACTCTATCTGCTTCCCGACACACTGGCAAGATAGTGTTCAGAAACTATCTTTGCTTTTTCCTTCTGTCTTCAAAAAGTGAGCTGACATATTCCAGATGGAACGAAGGCCATTAGCGCATTACCAGGCCCTCCAACAATGAATCACAGGCATCAGGCTATGGCGTTAGAGAAGTGAGAGTTAATCATTGTGTCACTGGTATCCACAGAGTTAATAATTTTAGATTTTGGGCAAATGGAAAATTGTAATCTTCAGCTGTCTTTTGCCAGGCTATCGAGTGGCAGTACAGAGTCCAATATGACAGAGAGAGCAGGTGAGAAGCCTGTTTACCCAGGGCAAACATGGCTTATCTTTTAAGACTGTTTGAAGAGTGCACAGAATTTCTAGGGAGAGCAACATTCTGGAGAACGAATATGCTCACATGTTCCTGTGACATTTGTTTTCTCCATATAACATTCATGGGCTGTGATGGTAAGTTCAGATTATCTATTGCAATAGACAATTTCAGTTTAACACTCAACATGATTCATTGCTAAACCATGCTTTGATTTCTCTGGGTTCCTTTAAATTACCAAAGTGTCTTATATGTGAGCTGCACCGACCAATTCTCATTTTGGGAAGATGAGGAAAGCATCTTGTACCAAAAATTAGGAAAATGTCAATGTTAAATATAGACTCAATTTGCTATCAGGCTGCATGCTAGAAATAACAATGACCTGAGTCAGAAGAATGGTAAAATCCATTAGAGGTTACTTATACTTACTGTGAATTTTTAAGATCAGTTTGACTTTCATACCTCATCAATATCATGTATTTTTAAAGAATGTTTAATTAGGCATTAGGAGAAAGAATAGAGATCACTCACAATGGAGAGGGGGGAAGTCTTGGTGTGTTGCCTTGAATGAGTAGCATCTCAGATAAATGTAAATGTCTGAAAGTCAGGGGAGGGTGTACAGCAACAGAAAGGGATGCGTAGAAGGGTTTGAACATATCTCATACTTTGTAAGTCAGCCTGGGGCTACTCCACATGATCTGACTTCAGTGAAAACACGTGTGCAGTTCAAGGTGATCAGATTGGTAAACTCAGATTTAATGGACTAAAACTAAAATAGTAGAGATTATGACAACTGCTCAGAATCTGGTATATCATTGTCAATTTATGGTGTTGTCCCAGATATATTCATTTCAACATGGAAACATATATCTTCTAAATCCTGACTATGTGAAAACACTAGGGTTAATACAGAAGAGAAGGATCATCTATGAAGCAGTCTACCCACCAGACTCTTTACTTTGTGATTGCATTGAATCCTTAACAATAATCTTCTGAGCACAAATGCTTATTTTTTGGAGGAGGAAATTACAACCTAGAGAGTATTAAAGAACTTGTCTGAGCCTGTGTGACTCAGGTAGGGAGCCAAACCCCTATACTTCCCCAAAATCATTCTACGCTCCAGGAAAGGTGCCTGTGCTGGATGAATGCAGACATATCCATCAATTTTGTTGTGGTAGGATGGGGGAGTTCGAGAACCTGGTATGTGGATGCAGGGGTTGGTTTGGAAGTTTATTTTGGAAATGCTTAGTTACTATCTTTGTAAATTCATGTAAATATCTCTGTACTTATTTGTGTGAAACTCTACGTGACAGAATAGGTAGGGAAATCCAATTACCCATCCATCTCCTGACAAATCAGGGAAGACAACTACATTGACAAAAATATGCTTATTTCATCTTTGGTGAAAGGCACATTTTACCAAACATTAGTTCAGTAATTTCACTTATAAATCTTAGAAATCTTGTTATTTATAATTATGCACTTTAAAGCATTTTCCCTCCCTTCCTTCTTTTCTCCCTTCCTCCCTTTCTTCCTTCCTTCCTTCCTTCCTTCCTTCCTTCCTTCCTTCCTTCCTTCTTTCCTTCCTTCTTTCCTTCCTTCCTTCCTTCCTTCCTTCCTTCCTTCCTTCCTTCCTCCCTCCCTCCCTCCCTCCCTCCCTCCCTCTCTCTCTCTTTCTTTCTTTCTCTCTCTTTTTATTTGAAAGTTTATGAGAGAAGTAAGGATCTCTTTAAAGCCCTTTGACAAGATTGCAGATGAATGAAGGATGACCTTTGGAGTTACTTCGGTGTTGAGGAAAGCGTGTGGGCTTTGTTCAAGCATAAATATTTATTAGTTTTTTGACCTTGAGCAAATCATTTAAACTGTCTACTCTTCCATTTCCTTCACTATAAAATAGAGGCAATAATATGTTCTCACAGAGTTGTGGTCAAAATTAAATGAGATAATGGGTACAAAAACATTTACCCCAGGGGTGCCTGGGTGACTCAGTCAGTTGAGCAACCATCTCTTGATTTCGGATCAGGCAATGATCTCAGGGTCGTGAGATGAAGTCCCACGTAGGGCTCCTCGTTCAGTGGGGTCTGCTTAAGATTCTCTCTTTCCCCCTCCCTCTACCCCTCCCTCCCACGTGCTCATTCTCTCTTCCTCTCTCTCTCTAATGAATAAATAAATCTTTTTTTTTTTAATTTACCCCAGTATTTTTGAACTAATAAGTGCACAGTAAGTGGTAGTTACAAAATTGCTATCACCCTTTATTGCTATAATCATACGTGGGAAAATCATTTCTTCCCTTCAAGCTTCAGATTCCTCTCTTTTAAAGCGAGGCTTAAATGAGAAAGCAGATGTGAAGTATTCACCACAAACCACAGCCTTGGTAAATGTGAATGACCTTCTCAATCTGCTTTGATCCAGACACCCTTTTATTGCCAAGTAACTGCCCTTTGCTGGGCTGGGTACTGTGGACAGTCAACACTGACCCTGTTTCCAAGGGCCCCGGCATTTCAGTATGGTCTGTCATTGACCATATTAAGGTAAATTGTCAAATTTACCTTCCCTGACCTCCCCCCGCCAAAAAAAATATCGTCACTTGTGGGATATGAGATATCAGTTTGCTTCCTGCTTTAGGAAACATGCTGCCTTATTGGGCTTAGAGTACCCAAGGATATTGAAATCAGTCATACAACTTTTCATCAGCTTGTCTTAGAACTCACTGTTTTCATCTAGTCAGTGCTCTTCAGAATGCAATGTGCACACAGATCCCCTGATGCTCTTGTGAAAATGAAGCTTCCGTTCCGGGAGGTCTGGGTCAAGGCCAGAGGTCCTGCATTTCGCAGGTCCCAGGTGGTGACAGAGCCACAGGATCACACGTTGAGCAGACAGTCTCGGAGTCCTTACACATGTTTGGTGGGTAATTAATGAGCTCGTACCCTATTTAGATGATCGCTTTGACAGACAGAAATTAGCAGACATCCCTTTCATGTCCTATATTCTCCATGCCGAGCTCTGTGTTCTCTTTTTGCAACACTTCTTCCTTAAGTGTGAAGACAAAGTAAAAATACATTCCACGCCTCCTCCTCTGGGAACTTTCCCTGGCTCACCCGCCTCCTGAAACGGCAGATTCTCTTATCCAGTGTGCCGCCATGGCATGTGGCATGTACCTAACTTTAACGAGCACCCTTTTCTTTTGTGATGTTTTTCTCTAGTTTATATTCTTGATGATACTAGAGCATCATGAGGGAATTCCATGTTCAGGTGTTAGCATCTCATGCTATCTTGGCAGATAATAGATGCTCAAAAAACTCAGGAGGCTAAAGGTATACGGTAGAACTATCAGCATCAGTCAGAGGCAGATGGACCTGGGTTCGAATTTCTGCTCCCCCACAATCAATATAAAGTTAAACAAGTAGCTTAGCTTGTCTTCACCTATAACAATTAAAATATTTCACCTGACCCTATAAGACTGCTGTGAGGATTATAAAAGATAATATCTGTGTGGCAGTTAGTCCCAGTACCCGAGGGAGTAGCCAATAAATGTGAATAGTGTGGTTTATTATTATTACAAACATTATTGGATTGTTTGAGAATTACCTCAAATAACATAAACAAATAATAGAATGCAGTTCTCCCCCTTCTATTTGAGAGTGAATGAATTCATGTTATATTGATTTCGTAATGGTCTTGTAGCATACAATTTTGTTATTGGGACTCTAAAATTTTCATAGATTGAGAGCTATCTAAATAAATTAAAAGTGAAATGCACAAATGCTTGTTATCATTCATTTCACGCATCAGACCCTTGAAAAATGTTTTTGAACTAAGGCATGAGAAAACCTCCTTCGAGCAATACTTCTTACATTTAAACAACTTTATGACTGAGAGGGTTCGGCATTCCCAAGGTCAACCATTTACTAATAGACTTAATTTGCCAACTGGAATATGTAGTTTGCTGTGTCTGGTGTTCCCTTTTCACTGCTGTTTTTATACCCAAATCCCCTCTGATCCAACTGGCCAAGAACTTGCCTGAGATGTTCCCTTTTCCTGGTGCCCCGCTCTTTGCAGCAGAGATAAATGGATTAAGACCCTGAAATAATTGAAGCACATCAAGTAAAGAAGACAATCACTTTCCATACAGTTGTCTGCATTGATTGCAGTTTGAATGCATGATGACTTCTTTCTGGGAGTGTGAAAAAGAAATCGTTCATAAAATACCCAGGAAGTCTCTCAAGGAAACTAATTAATGGCATTATTATCTTAAGCACAGCAAAGATTATTGAAAAGTTTCCTGTTACTCAAAATACTTTACAAAACAAATTATGATTACCTTGGATACTGTGCTTTAACGAATCTTCCATTGATTTCCTGTATGTTTACAGAGAGGTTTTAGGCTTTATTTTCCACAATTTACACAGCATTTGAAGGAGAGGGCTTCATAGGTACCGGAAAGACAAAGTCATCTTCTCCTATTGCACGTCATAAAGCAAGAACCAAGAACTTGAAATGAAAAGGAAAAAATTAGAGTCCCATATCTGTGTCCTGCCACACCTGTAGCATTTCTCTATAGTATATAAACTAGAAATGAATTACCTGAATTGAAGGGTGATGTGCATATCCAGATGTGCTAGGCTATGCCACAGTTTTTACCAAAGTGGTTATACCAATTGACATTTAAATTGCATTGTATCCTTAACAACAGGTGGGATTTTGTACTTTTCAATTTTGCCACCTTTACATATATAAATGTATCTTATCTTGAACATAATTTATATTTCCTTCGCCATATTTTTAATGTGTTATGGCCATTTGAACCCTCCACTCCTTTTTTAGTGCTTCTCAAATCTTTTGCCCAATTTTCTCTTTGGTTTCCAGCCCTTTCCTTATTGTTCAATAATACTTCTTTATATTTTCAAAATATTTGTTATTGTGTACATGTGGTGTGTGTGTGTGTGTGTGTATGTTGGGAATATCTTCCCAATCTATGATTTGTACCTTTCACTTGGTTTATGATGCTTTTTGATGAGTAGAAGTTAATTCTGGATTTTAGCGTAAATTTTACCTACGTTTACTTTAGTTTTTTTTTCCTTTAGTCTATTCTTTTTGCATCTTGTCTAAGGAATCCATCCCTACGGTGAATTTCTAAAAATATACTCCTACATTACCTCCAAAAAGTTGTATGTCTTTGCTTTTCACATTTAGATCTTTAACCTACCTTGAGTTGAATTTTGTTGTACCCGTATATCAAGCAGATTCAGTTAGGAGACAGACCTCACCAACTTGGGTTTTCTTTCCAGTAATTTACTATAAAGAACTGTTCACAGTTGTAAACTACATAGTACATGTAACTATGTAACTAGAAAGACAAAACACACAAACAAAAAAAGAACCTTGAATTATCACAGAGGTAGCCGCTGCGGAGCAACTCTCACATGTACATTTCATTGTATGATTGCGGAAACTGCGAGATTGACATCATTGGCACATAGCCGCTTCCAGGAAGGAACCCATGTGTTGAGGAGGGGGTGCAGCTCTGTTGGTTCTGAAGTCTCTGAGCTCAGACGAGGGGCACTGGCCAGCTGGAGCCATGTTTCTGAGAGTGCAGTGAAGTTCTGCAAGTATTGGGAAAACTATAGACTGTATTTAACAGCTGCTACAATCAGGAGCTGCCTTTGGCTGTTGACTCAGAACAGAAAGCAAACCGGAAGCCAAGAAGAAGCCATCATTTGGAGGCGCTGCTACAAACTTCTATCCCTGTTTCCCCAGGTTAGTGAGACCATTATGCACTGCTTGGGATTCCCCCAGCCACGGTCTGGAAAACATTTCTGGAGCAAAAGCCAGGGCAGTCAGAGGGCTCACACATTTGAGTTCCCCTCATTATTCCGCCATCCGTCATCACAGTGCTACACTGCTGGGTTCCCAATGTCTGCAAAGAGCTGTTTTCCAGTTGTAGACAGCAGGGAGAGTGGATCAGTCCCAGTTAATCTAACACGGCTGAAAGCAAAGATGCTATGTCTTTGTTTCTATTCAGTTTTCATGCCTCTGGTAGTTTTTAAGTTTTATGTTATTCTTGTATTCTTTTAGTGGGTGCAAGGTCCTGACATACCTTTGTTATATATTTTAAATTTAACCTTAGTTTTTTTTGTTATTCTTCTATTTTTAATTTTTTCATTAAGAAATACGTTGCTTATGTTAACATGATTATAACTGGGTTTTTTTTTTGTTTTTTTTTTTTAATTTATTTTATTTTAATTTTTTTTATTATATTATGTTAGTAACCATACAGTACATCCCTGGTTTCTGGTGTAAAGTTCGATGATTCATTAGTTGCGTATAACACCCAGTGCACCATGCAATACGTGCCCTCCTTACTAACCTTATTGTTAAGTGAAATGGAATGTTTATAGTTTGCTAGTGAGGTTTTGCTGGTTACAAACTCTTTCGTTTGTCTAGATGTGAGTCCGTTTTCCTCATTCTTAAAAGATAATTTTATTGGACATAGAATTCTATCCAGGCATCTCCTTTCTCTGGCACAATAAAGCTATCCTACTTTCTTCTGACATTGTTATTAGTCTGCTATTCCTTTGTAGGTAAACAGCCTTTTTACATGATTTTAATCTTTTTTTTTTTTTTTCATTTTCGAAGGTCTGGAGTTTCACTGTAATAAATCTTAGATGCATTTCTTTATTCTCTACTTGGAATTCTCTGACCTCTTAAATCTTTGCTTACTTCATCCTTTCTGGAATTTCTCATCCATCGTGTCTTCAAATGTTGCCTCTGTTTTATTCCCTGTCTTTCCTCTTTTGGAAACTTTGCATACTTGATCCCCTTGGTCTTACACATCTCTTAGTTATTTTTTCACTTTTCGCACGGTATTTGATCTCTGCTACATCTGGGAAATTCCTATTATTTATTTCCAGTTTACTATGTATCTCTTCAGCTATGTCTAATCTAATATTAATTCTACTCAATTCTTACCTTGATTTTTTTAAAAATTCAAGCCATTATCTTTCTTTCCCGAATCTAGTAAGTTGCATTTTACCATGCCATGCTATAGAACGGTGCTTTCTAGTTTGACATTTTTCTTTTTCTTAAAACATAGTAAGCTGCATTGAAAACCATATCTGATACAGGAAGAATTTTTTCACTGTTCATTCTTGTTCTTGGACTTATTTTCTTAGGTACTTCATTGTTTTATGTTTTGTGCTGGTGATTTTCCTTGAAAATTACTGGTACAAAAATTTTTGAGGTCCTGGAAAAAAATACTTTTCTTCTGCCTATCTTAATGCCCGAGAGTCCTACGTGCCTAAAATTCACAAATTCATGTCTTGAGAATCCTTGGACCACTCAGGTGAATTTGAACGGTATACATGCAAGGAAAGGATCTGAGGTTACGATTTTTCCAGAACTTTTATTTTCTCCTTTGCTAATCAACACCTCTGCAGTTTTTCTTGTTATTTCCTAAGGGTGGGGAATGATAATTTTGTTTTGTTTCCTGCTTAACCTTTACCTCAACTTTGTAGCAATTTAGATCTAACTTTCTTGTGGAGAGACTGCGCTTAGAGTTCTAAACTTGGTTGGGCCTTGGCCATCTAGGCTGTGATGGGTGAAATTCATTATGGCAGAAATGGCTTGGTGTACTGTTTACCATTTTATATAATTTCCTTTATTAGATACTAGCCTGATAAAGCCCTGTTATCATTTCCATTCTTCAGTGCTTCTAAAAAGATTTTTTAAACATCTTAATTAATTTAATAGTAATAATTTATCCTAATACTATCAGTGAGAGATTTGGTCCAAATTGTATAGCTCACAATAGCCTCCAAAACAGAGGTTCCCTAGATCAATTTGCATGTGATATGGCATCTCCTTTAAGAACTATGTCTTTGTAGTTTTGACAAATACATTATTTTTTTGTTGACATCTCTCGCTATAGATAGCTTACAACAAATAGCTATTTTAATGACTGGGGATAAAAACTCTTGGGCAGATAATTTTGTTAAAATTTCCTTTGAAGCTACATATTTTTCAGGATGCTTGTTTCAACATCTTAGTATGCAAGCAGATTTCTTTCCAAAGAGATTATGAATATTGTTTTCTTATTCTCCTTAAACTTTGGCTTTAGAAGATTGCTCCTGTGTTATATGAAAACTCAAATTAGTGTTTAAATTAACTCCATAAATCAGATGAACGTATAAGCACAAGTAATAAGAGTATGATCACAAATTTAGATCATTCAGATCTGTTTGCCTACAGAAGGCGGCTCAGGTCTTATCTGTCCTCAAAAGGTTAGCCATTCAGTGTCAGGTATGAGGTTAATGGCAATTTTCAGTTTATATGAAACCTGTGTTCACCAAGACATCCCTGTCAGTGTACTTATAGGAATGGTTAGAGTCATTGAGGAAGGTCAGAGTTTTAGCCCCTGGGTGCCCACTATTATATCCTGCAGTGGTCAACAGCATCCTGTTTAAACATTTGTCAATCCATAGATTGAGAAAGATGATATTAGTGATGATGTTGATGGTGAATCTAATAGCACTTAAATAAGCCCAGATAATGACGTACCTACATGCAGTTTTTTGTGACGAGTTAGTGTCCACCAAGCTAAACTCCGACTGGTGAGTCCTTGAAGAACAAAAAGACCGGATCCTTGCCTTAATGGTATTGCTTTCATTCCACTGGGAAAAAGGCAATAAACTAATAGGTGATACAGAAAATGTAACTAGATTCATTAGCACTGTGGATAAAATAACAAGAAACTGCAAGAGGATAACAAAGGAAGGTTCCAATGAAGACTCACATATGTGATGGAATGTAGGTTGAGATGCGAGCATGAGAAAGACCAGCAACATGGAGAACCTGGGGAGTGGGGAGAACTTCTTCCTCCACCTGTTGGGAAAAGAGATGTGCCTGCCCTAGGAGTGGCCTGAAGGGAAATGTATTTGGGGAATAATGAGTGAGAAGCAAATTGGCTTGAAGGAGAGATTTTCCATTGCTGGGTCACGCAGGTCCTTTCAGACCCTGGTATGAAATCCCTTGGAAGGTGCAGAGATACCCAGAGGACAGAAGCAAACATACCAATAAAAAGCTAATAAATTAGGGGCGCCTGGGTGGCTCAGTTGTTAAGCGTCTGCCTTCGGCTCAGTTAAATCCCGGCGTTCTGGGATCGAGCCCCACGTCAGGCTCCTCCACTGGGAGCCTGCTTCTTCCTCTCCCACTCCCCCTGCTTGTGTTCCCTCTCTTGCTGCTGTCTCTCTCTCTAATAATAAATAAATAAAATCTTTAAAAAAAAAAAGCTAATATATTTGAGCATGAAAAAGTTGGTTTGGTCTTGAACAGGGGTCATCTCCATGGAGATGCATCCCATGAGCTCATGACTTGAACACTTTGCTCAAGCTCCTTGGGCCTCATGGCCTTCCTCTAAAATGACAGACATTGCTCTGTAATCTCTGAATTCCCTTTCTGACTAAAGACTCTGAATACAGTGAACTGGATGCCAGTGGGCACAGGCCTGCTCCAAGGACTTCTGAGTTTGGATCAAACGTTTTAATATGTTGCTGCTGTTGCTATAGATTTTTATTCTCAAATTTGTCATGGAATATACAGTGAGAGTAAGGGGAAAAGCTGGCTCCAGGGGAGATTTTTTTTGTAATCTAATTACTAATAACTTCTTCAGTGATTCTTAAAAACATTTTTAAAAGATCCAATTTTTGTCTATTCTCTTGCTAGAGAAATATTTATTTTGTTTTACAGAAAGACTGGTTGGGTCCTGTTATGTCTTTCAGAAGCCTGGTAGCATCACAGGAAAACATCATGAGTGGCCTTCAAACAGTCCTGAGACCCACAAAGTTTGAGACCCTCGTGAGGGCTCATTGCCTCTTCCTTTATAGACATGACTTATAAGTATTTCCAACTACGGTGATGACAGTCAAAGCCTGGAATTATTTCAGGTTGTCTGAATATTTGAACAAAATGCCATTTTTTAATTTCTTTTATTTGTATTGGTTTATATCATTGAATCTTTATTTAGTTTTTTCTATTTTTATAAAAAATTTATACCGGAGACAAAACATCCTGAGGTTATTCCCACGTTACGTGTTAGCAGAGGATGGGTGAGGTGGTGGACAGTAAACCAGGCTTCTCCTGAGGCGCCCACTATTACTATGAGAAATGCAGCTCAAAAAGGCCCCACTAAAATTCAAATCTGATGAGTAATTAAGACTCTTCCTAGCACTTCTTTCTAGAGAAGGCATTAATTTTAAGGTGTTGTTGCTTCACATTTCTGGGCTGGCTTTTGGAGTTGCCATGTGCCACTGATACATAAATCCAGAGTAGCTAAACAGGAGGAGAAAGGAGAATAATTAAGGAATGGATCTGGAAATCTAGAGACAAATCATGTAACTGGCAGTCTGATGGGGATGCTGGGGCCAAGGCACAAAACTGGACAAGTTGCATGCTCTTCCCTAGTTAATCCTAAATGTTTCTGATGCAGTCTGTTGTAGAAAGATTTAATGCATCAGGTAGAGAACCTCTAAGGCACTATTTGCTTATAACTTATTCAGTTCCTTCTTGGCATACATTGTAATCATTTTATTTATAAAAGATGTCTACTCCTTTTCTACCTACACTTGAAAGACCCAGACTTCCATTTTACTTCAACCCTTCCCTGCTTTAATTTGATGGAATTACAGCCCTCCAGAATACTGTTTGCTGCCAAGGTCCTAATTAGTTGTCGGACAAAAATGTCACAGGAGGAAGTCACCATCTCAAAACGTGTTTTAGCCTCTTGTTTTTACAAATGTTTGCAATACCTTACCAATCGTTTTTTTCCCTGTAATCAAGTTCAGCTTATAAAGGAGATGTCTGTTAAAACACATAGAAAGAGAAATGTTATAAAAACAAGACGACATCTAATTTTTTTACTTATTTAGGTGGCATCTTGACCTATTTATTTTCATTACGCTTTATATATAATAATTGCATTTTCAATAACATCAATTGGAACAAATAAAGTTTCAAGCCCTCAGTAAAGGGAACTGACAGTTATTTGTGCCTGGAGACTTACTAACATCATGTTAAGACCTCAAACATGATGTGCAAAGTATTGTTAGCCGTATCTACCTAACTAAGGCTCAGGGGCTGCCACACGATCATGTGACGTAGTTATGTGCAGCTAGGATTTGAACATAAATCTGTGGGGCCACATAGTAGTTTTCTCTACTGTTGGAACTTAAAAGTCTTGTCTAAGGCTAGCAACATCAATATTGCCTGGGAGCTTAATAGAGATGCGGAATCCCGATTGGCACCCCAGACCAAACTACAGCAGAATCCTTATTTTAACAAGATCCCCTGATGAATCCTATGCATGTTAAAGACTGAGAAGTACTGATTTATACACCGTGCCTCCAATACAAGGTGGTTTCTTTTCTCATTTCCTCTTTCTTCTCTTATATGAGGCAAAAACAATCATGGGGCGTACTTTAAACAAATTCATTTTTATTTCCCCACATAACACATCTACTTTTTTATAGGAATAGTCTGGGATCTCATAGCACTATTCAAATTCTTTTTCTTTCTTTACTTAAATCATCTCCTCTCACAGACCATTCCTTTTCTTCTTCATCTCTTAACATCCATTACAAATTTCCTGAGCAAACGGACTCCTTTTATTATCAGGTGGCAAGGCAGCTAGTGTTTCCTTGTTTGTATCGTGACAGGAGAACATTCGTGGGTTACTTTATAAATCCTGCACATATTTCCAATTCGTTTTTCGTGTACCTTGAGCAATTGCTTTTATACATACCCTTTGAGCATGAGTATGTGTACATACGTAGTGGGGAAAAAAGCACTGGTTATTAGAGTTTCTCTTTTCATTTTGGTGGTTTCTAGTTTGTAAAACACACTTTCTACGTATTACACCACCTCCACTTTATCACAAAGTTAGCTCTGAATGCTACACGACTACTTTGGAATCATTTTACAGACTATCCCAGGGAGTAAATATCCAGATACATTTAAATCCAGTAAACAAAACTAACTCATTCCACTTTGCCATTATGAATTATTGATTATTTCTGGTGGTCCACATGGCACTATATAATTAAATATATGTGTGTATGTGTGTATATATATATATATATATATATATATATGTTTCTGTTTCAATTTTATGATGTTCTTAGGATGATATAGATGTGTGTCTTCTTTCATAGATGACTATATCTGTGGGGTTTTTTTTAGATGGGCTTAGAATAAGAAAATATTTCAAATTGAACTACTTTTCTTTTTGTAGAATTACTTCATTAGTTTTTCTGCAACAAACCCTTGTGAATAATAAAATTACACAAGCTTGCTTCAATTGAAAAAATTTAACCCAGAATTTAGAGATTAATTAATTAAGGTTATCTCAAAATCATGACTTCATCCATTCAATAGATATGTGTTGATTGTTTCAATTTTTATGTGTTTCTGGTCTTGTGATACAATGAGGAAAAAAATACGGTTCCTGCCGTCACATAGTTGATAACACTATAGTGAGACAGACATGGAAATGCTAAATTACGACATGGGGAGTCAGTGCTACGATGATTTCTGCTTCACAGTATAGATGTGATTTTGCTTGAGATTTGAGGGATAATGGCAGATAAATGGGCTTGATTGTGAAGGCAAATAGATGAGGAATGTTGGTATATGTCTGGAACAGTAATGAGAAGAAACAGTGGTGGGAGATGAAGCAGGACAAGCTGGTTGAGGTCTGTTCAAGATAACATACACCATGCAAAGAAGGGAACAAACCATGAGGAGACATCAAAGAACCCTCCACCCATAATACTTGATATTTTTCAGTACTCACCACGTGCCGAGCATTGTATATAGAGTCTGTAATTCGTTTTCAATTCTATATGTGAGGGGACATAATGGTGAATCGTATAGTGCGTTATACAAAGTAGAATATCTGAGATGTGAATCCAAGATTTGCTGTTCCTCACACTCCCCCCCCCAAAAAGATTTTTCATTTATTTATTTGAGAGACAGAGAGCAAGCACACCAGGAGGGGGAGGAGCAGAGAGAGAGAGGGACAAGCTGACTCCCCACTGAGCAGAGAGCCCGACACAGGGCTCAATCCCAGGGTCCCAGGATCATGACCTATGCCGAAGGCAGATGCCCAACTGACTGAGTCACCCAGGCCCCCCCGCCTTTTAAAATATGCAATATATCATTTATTCAAAGGATACGAATTTTGTATATGTAAAATATGACAAAAAGCGATATAGTGTTCTCACCTATTCAGTTTAACAAATTAAAACATCAGTAACACTATGGAGGTCCCTGTTGTGTCCCTCTGAAATCTAAACACCCTCCAGGGGTAGCTGATTTTCTTATATTTGTGCCCATCTCCATGATAGATGGTTTATTTATTTAATTTTGTTTTATTTTATTGAGCTAAGAACACTTAACATGAAATGTACCCTCTTATCAAATTTTTAAGCGCACAATACAGTATTGTGGGTTGTAGGCTCTATGTTGCATAGTCTAGATCTCTAGAACTTACTCATCTTGCATAATGGAAACTTTATACCTATTGATTAGCACCTTTCCATTTCAGAAGCTTACTTAAATAGTATTATACTGAACATGTATTTTGGTGACTTTTTAAAATTCAATCCTACATTTACGGAATTTTTCTCTGTTGATGAATGTAGCTGTAGAGAACTTGCTTTCCCAATCCATGTATGTTTTAACCTTCTAATGTCTGTTGGGTGTTTCTAAGTTAATCGCTTTTATTGTCAGTGCTGTTATAAAATTTTTATCTATGTCTCCACATGCACTTGTGTAAAAAGTCTTCTAGAGTATTGACTACATCTAGGGTGTTATTTCTGGGTTGTGGGAAGTGTTCACATTTAATTTTAAAAGATAATACTGAGTAGTTTTTCAAATTGGTTTCACTGGTTTGCACTACCATCCCTACCATCTGCTTTCCATGACCTTGTCAATAAGTACTTCTTTAAAAAAAATTTGGGCTAATCTCATGGGCTGTAAATGGCATTTCAAGAATCCAATTACTAGGCAGTTTTTTTTTTCTTATAATACATTGACTTTAATATTTCTTTTTTTTCCTTTTATTATATTATGTTAGTCACCATACAGTACATCCCTGGTTTCCGATGTAAAGTTCAATGATTCATTAGTTGCGTATAACACCCAGTGCACCATGCAATACGTGCCCTCCTTACTACCCATCACCAGTCTATCCCATTCCCCCACCCCCCTCCCCTCTGAAGCCCTGTTTGTTTCCCGGAGTCCATAGTGGAAGACTTTTATATTTCTTCCATGAAAAGCCCAGTCGAGCTTTCGCAAGTTTTTCTTATTGATTTATAGGTGGTCTTTTCATATTCTGGATGCTAATTCCTTTGTCAATTATGTGTATTGCAAATTATTTTCCCAGTTTATGGCTTATTGTATTGATTGTTTTTGATGAAGAGAAGTTTGTGATTGTACTGTAGTTAGAGTTGTCAGACTCTGTCTCTATTCTTTGTGTATTTTGTGTCTTGTTTAAGGAAAGTAACTTCAGCTTGAGTTAATGGATGTGTTCTGCTCTATTTTCTTTGGAAAGTTTTAAAGATCTGCTTTTTAGATTTTTGTATCAAATCCATTTGAAATTGACTTTTGTGAATGAGTGTGTGTTGGAATTCCAATGTTGTTTTTCTCTGTGTGAATATTTTCGGAAGACTTTAGGCAGAGATGTTGCGTGAGTACATTTTTACTTGAGGATGGACTTGGTTAATATAAATTAAAGAAAACAGACCAGTAAAGAAGCTACTGCTATGGTTCCAGCAAAAGATATCGAGGGCCTGAATTAGGAGGGTGGGCAGTGAGATATAAAGATATTTTGGGACCACAGACAACAGGACTGGACATCAGATTTTAATGGGCATAAATAACATTTGGATCTTTAGGGTTTTTTGAGTTTCTAAATGAAATTCTCTATTGCCCTGTCGTGGAGCAGTGTCCTTGAGCGTCCTCCGCTTGCACTGCTCTTCCTTTAGACCTTTTCACTTCCTTCAAGTCTGCTGAAGTTCAGTTTTATAAACGCGGGCTCCTTCAAGTATCCTTTACAAAATAGCGGTATCAATCTTCCCAGCGTAGTTGCATACAAATACCTGCAATCTCTAGTTCCTTGTGATTTATTACCATCTTTGCATGATTATTTTTATAGCGTCTGTATATTTTCGCTAGATTATAAACTCCGTGAGGGAAGAAGTTTCATCTCTTTGTTTACTGCCGTATGGCCAGAACCAAGGCCAGTGTCTCCTAAATAGTCAGAGTCATTGAGTAAACAAATGGGCAGAAAGTGAATACAATTGACCCTTGAACAATTGGGGAGTAAGGGGTGCCAACATCCAAGCAGTAGAAAACCCACCGATAACTTTTGATTCCTCAAAAACTTAATAACTAATTGCCTACTGTCGACAGAAGCCTGACGAGTTACATGAACAGTTGATGAACACGTATTTTTTGTTATATGTATTATATACTGTATTCTTACCATAAAGGAAGCCAGAGAAAAGAAAATGTTACTAAGGAAATAGGAAGAGAAAATATATTTACAGTACTGTACGTATATTGATTGAAAAAAAGTCTGCTTATAGATTGGCCTCTGGCTGGGACATGGGTGGTGGTGGCAGGCCGGGTCCCAGGATAGCCATGTTCCGTAGCCCGGTGGCCTTGGCTCAGCTGCAGCAGCCTCTGGACGGGCCTAGGGTGGCAACAGCAGCCCATCTGTCTGGAGGTGCACCACCTGCCCTAGGCCAAGGGCAGCTGCGGCCCCATGTGAGTGTGCGGGCCTCTGGGAGGCCGCGGGGCCTGGGCTCCACTGTGAGGAATAGTCTGCACCCAGCCCAGGAGGAGCCCAAGGTCTCCAGCCACCCAGGCACAGCCGTGGAGCCTGGTGGGGAAGATTTGGAGGGCAGGGGCGCAGGGCTCCCTATGCAACACAGTCCCTACTGCCTGGATAGGGACCTTCCTTTGCTTCAGCCCAGCCTCCTGCCCAGCAGCCCTGGGAGCGACACTTGACTACCGTGTCATCGCACAGGGCATCTGCAGCCCTGCCTGGTCTCGGCATCCCTGGGGGATGTTGACTGCCGTAGCAGTCCTCCCAAGATACTCAGAAGGCAGGAGGCATGACCTGTGTACCAGCAGCCTTTGATTTAGTCCCACAGAGACTGGGGTGGGCGGTTGTAAATAAATGCCTTCTGGCTTTTGCTTATCAACTCTTCAAAGAAATAAAATCTGCATATAAGTGGACCTGGGCAGTTCAAACCTGTGTTGTTCAAGGATCAACTATAAATACACACCCATGAAATGTATTCTCTTTTTAACAAGAGCGGCTTGTGTAGACCTAATGTTTTTGGAATTTTGACAAGTTTTTGCTTTTCCTACAATGGCAGAACTCTGGGGAGGTGGCAGAAGGAACCACTGGGCTTAGAGCCATCTTCCTATCAGATGTCACCATATACTTACAAAACAATTTAAGAATGAAAAGGACAAGCAGAAGGAACGATTGTGCATACCCCAGTCTGGCCTGCACATAGCTGGGTAAGACCATCCACCATCTTTATTTCACACTGACAATAAAAGCAATGACCTCTGAATTCACTGAACGTTCAGAGATAAAACAAAATAAAACCGTGAAAATTAATTGGCCTGTATCTCAGCACCTGCCTAGATTGAGGCAAGCCCTTCCTGTGCAGTCCCCTCCTTCCTGTGTTCTAGGGCTGCATTAACCGACAGCCCCCAACTCGGCTGGCTTTGGCATGTTCACAGTTAGATTGCCTTGTCTGTCTTCATCCATGCTTTAGAGAAGACAACCATGGTAGATGATTCAAGAAGCATGTAAAACAACTTCTGGGCTGGAGCTCGCCTAGTCTTTGGTCTCATTAGAGTTTGACAAGCATGTTTCCCCCAATCCACACCTTAGACCCAGAAAACTTAAATACTGTTACCTGCATCTATTCTGATATCACTGCTGGCTTAGATGACCCCCAACAACCAAGTACATGGCTACTCTAGACCAGGCTTTTCTCAAGTATGTAAGGTGAATATACATTACCTGCTGATTTTGTGGATTCTGATTCAGTAGGGCTGGGCGGGGGGGTGGGGGCTACGATTTTGCATTTCTTATAAGCTCCCAGTTGATGTTGATATCCCTAGGACCTGTACCACACTTTGAAAAGCAAAGCATATAGACTTCTGATCAAAATACTAAATATTATCAGCCCAAATTGAAAGACGAGTTGTTGGGTTTTTTTTAGACAAATTATTGAAACAAACTAGGTGATGAAGATGTTGGAGTTCAGAATCAAGTCTACTTTGAAATATATATTTTATATGAAATAAAATAAAATATTAGGATGAGATATTTTTCTTTTAATCCTAGATTAGATGAAACATCACCGATAGTGCTTAAAGCTATAGTAAAATGTGGGCAAAATGAAAAGAAGATCCTTATTGAAAATGGAAAAAAGCAGAACCAACATTGGTAAAATCAAATCAGAGAACCAAAATATGAATTTAAAAAAGTATACTCAGGATGCAGAAGAGATGTCTCAGAAATTAAACTGAACGTGAGAGTACATGAACAGCACCAAACCCAGGTCATAAAAATTCTGGGCAAGCCTACCCAGGAAGAGGTGAATGATTACAATCAGTAATTATGTAACAAAAGAAAATCTTCCAACCATAAAGACTTTTAAGGGCAAGAAGGCTTACTGTATGCAGGTAAAATTACTAAGTAGAAACTAATATCCAGGCATTCCCTGACAAGTTTTTAAACCTCAAAGCAAAAATAAGTAGCTTATGCTGCTAACTATAAAAATAATTCATTTTCAATGAAGAGAAACCAGACTAGATTTGAATTTCTTCTCTGCAGCAGTCAAAACCAGAAAGCAATAAAGAAACATCTATAAAACCGTCAGAAAGTTTAAATGTTAGGCAAGATTTTACAACTTGACATGTTGTCCTCAAATATAATGCAATAGAAAGACACTTTTTGTCCTGCAAAGACTCTAGAAATCTATCGGCAAGCACCAGTCACTCAAACCTGGCTACTAAAGGTAGGCTCAAACACTAAAGGCAGACGACAGAATGAACTCCTAGATCTGAAATGTGTAAGTTGTTTCCTGGGTTAGTCAATTTACAGAGGTTGATAAATAAGAACACAAGGTACATTATTCATGCCCCTTTTATAATCTTCAGCACATTGCATTATAGTTTTACAGTTGCTCCTTATGAGACCTTTCCTCCATAGAATGATAATCTTGAGAGCAAAGACATTTATTTACAATATCTAGTATATGCCTGAAAGTATTTGTCAATTACCTCTGTTGTCTCTTGTGGCATAATCTCATTTAAATCCATTCCCTTGCCTCCTACATCTAATCATATTGAGAACTTTTGTGACGGGAATCATAGAAATCACTAACAAATCCTATTTAGAGATTCTGTATTTCAGCAATCTTTTCCAAACCAAAGTTTAATTTTTACAGCAACTTTGGACAGTGGAGCTCAGAGCTGTGTCTGAAACATGACATGAAAGGTACATACACACAGGTTATGATGGAAAAACAGAGTTTTTGAGGGAGGTGGGAAATGGCAGCTGGCCCAGTGAGGGACTCCCCAGGCCCAGGTCTGCCACCTAGAAAAAGAAACTGCTACTCTGTGGAAGTGGCATGGTTTCCTCCTAGGAATGCTCTTCTTTCCATGGCAAATCATTGTTCACTATCCTCTCTACAGTCTTATCAGGATCTCCTTTGATGTAATTTGTAGTGTAATTCAGTTGTCGCTGATGAAAACCTTTCATTCCAAGTACTCATAGCCAAGCGGCTTTCAATTATATCAATATGTAGCTTTAAAACTGGTCTTTTCATTGGATAAACTTTGACAAACATACTAATTCACAGAGTAATATGAGTTATAATTATACCAAAATACAGGATAATGAATAAAATGATCATTAATATATTAAAGAGTACAACTGGCAAAATATTTGTTTAGGGTTAACTTTATAAATAATAGTAATCACTATCATTATTAGTAAATAGTAATGTACATTCTAAAAACTAGAGGCCACATGGAGCTTCTCCTTCAAGAATTTTCCTAATGAGGAGGGCTGAGAAGCCAAGTTGGAAATTTCTTGACCTGTGTGCTAAATACTTCAGGGCTTTCTTGCTCTCCCATGATGCCGCTAAAGTCAATAGGCTGGGGCTGCTTCTGACCCCTGAGGAAACATTTCACACTGGAAAAGCCTGAGAGAGAATTATCTTCTGAGTTTTAGGACCAAAAATTTAAGAATTTTATCTTTTTTTCATTTTTAAAATTTTTATTTCATAATAACCCACAGTAACACAAGTATATCCCCTTAATCTTTACAAAGCAGTATCTTATAATCATTTCACTTCATTCTTAGCAATAAGTCTTTTTAAATCACAGTGATTACGTAGGAGCAGTATCATGGTTGGCTCTCTGTTAATCACTCTACGTGAGTGGCCTCCTAGAATCCTTGCAACTCTGTGGTGTGGAGTTTACGCCTTTACCCATTTTAGAGAGAAGTAGCGAGGCACAGGAAGTTCACATAAGCTCCTGCAAATTACAGGGCTAATGAGTGATTGGAGTAAAAGATCAAACCCACCGTATTGATCTGCTTATGGATAAGAAATTTTATTGTCATGGCTGTAAGATTGTAAGATTTGGTTATTCTTTTTTTCCTCCTAATTTAATTAAGAGTCTTGTAAAACCTGTGTGAATGAGTTGTTGGCTTTAGTCATACTGTCCTTTGGATTTTTTTTAAGATTTTATTTATTCGAGAGAGAGAGAGAGAGTGTGTGTGCACCCAGAGTGGGGAGGGGCAGAAGGAGAGGGAGAAGCAGACTCCCCACTGATCTGGGAGCCTGACATGGGGCTTGATCCCAGGACCCTGAGATCATGACCTGAGCTGAAGTCAGACGCTTAACCAACTGAGCCCACCCAGGCACCCCTGGATTTTTTTTTTTCTTAATTGCTATAACATTTTGAAGAAGTTAATTGTGCCTTCCCCCTGCGTTTCAGTAAAATGCCCAGTGCTTCTTGCTTTATTTCCAATCTAGTTGAACTTGGGACGCCCACCCCCCCTTGCATCCTACCTTCAATGACTGCTCTTTGGCCCAGATGTGGGGCATGGACCCTTTTCATTGATTTCCCCACCATTTGCCAAAGGGATAGCAAAGGTTTGGGGAGATAGAAGTGGTGTTTACATAACAGATTACTGTAACAAAATTTACAATTAAAGACTTGACACTTTTCTTAATTTCATTTGCGTGTATGTGTGTACCATCTAATCTCCAACCAAAATTTTCCCTCTTTCTGATTTTTCTCTTGGGCTTTCTGCCTGCCCCCATGTGGCTAGAGAACTCTTCCCTCTCTTTCTGATGCCCTGAGCATCTGAGCTTCCTTCCCTTTGCCCTAGAAATCTCAGGATTCTTCTTACTTTAACATGTAGATAAATGTAATCTCTTCAGTGTGGTCCTATTCTCCCAGACCAGCCCCGAGAGTAGAGCATCCCATTTTGTAAGGCAGACTGTCTAGTTTCACAAATGAAGACCCCTCTACTAGGAAGTAACAAAGTATTTTCCTGAATGAAAATTGTTTTTTGTTTGTTTGTTTTTGTTTTGTTTTGCTTTGTTTTTATGGAGTGGAAGGAACTGTATCAGGTTTGGTTTTAAATACCAAATGTCCTCCCTTTTTCTGTACTGATGAAAAGATCGCCCCAGCCTTGGGTCTTGTATTGCTTTTGTCTCTTCTCCTTTAATCTAACAATTCTATAAATGGCTTTCCAAGTAATAGCCCCTCCTGGATCGTGGAAGTGTTTGGAACTTTTTGCTTCCTCCTTTTACATAGACCTGTTTCCCCCCCTCTATTACCTCTGCTTTGGCGTATTGTGCTCAGATTGGCCCCAGTTTGATTCATTTAAGCCTGAGCCCTTCACTTCATCCTGGGAGGAATGAAGGTGTATGCCCCACAACACTGGGTGAAAGTGAATTAAGCTGAGATGAATAGACTTGCTCTTGCTAAGAAGGAGTGCCGGGAAATGCACCGGAAATTCAGTGTACCACCCATCCAAGGGCTGTTTCCCCAGAACTTCCAGTATGAACAGACTTCCTCTCTGAACAGCTGTAAGTACTTCTCCTTTGCTCCACTCTGTGCAGCAGTGCCCGCACCTGGGCTCTCCTAGAGGCAGAATATGGCTGATCCCTGGGAGAGCCACTGCAGATCTACCCTGCTCAGGTTAGGAGGACAGAGCTGTGTTAACATTCAGAGTAAGGACCATGTATGATGAGTAAAAGGGGCCCTGGGGGAGGGCGGCGCATTCCCAGGAGAGAGCAGACAGTGTAGGACAGGAGCCCCGTGAAAGGGAAACCAGATGGGATGGCCCACTTTATCTTCTTTTAGACACATGGGTCACAGCTTTTCACGAGTTCCTTCTCGAGAAAGGTCTGCATGCTGAGAGCAGCCTGAGACACAACTCTTGATGCAAATTGTTTTATTTTAAAATATATTTATATGTATATGCTGTATTTTATAGGGACTCTCATTTTCTTGCTGTATAAAGCTTCTAATTAGTATTCTCTAGCCAGTGTTTAATATATATATATATTCAATATATACATATATTTATATATATAATACATATTATATATAAATACATATTATATATAAATATTATATATACATATATACATACATATATATATATTTCTGGCCTGGATAGACTATCTGAATGTTTCTGATTCTGATGAAGGGATAATTATACAACTCCTACTTTCCTCCAACTCCCTTACCTCATCCTAACTTGTCCTGACCCATGTACCCTTTAGAAAGGCAGGCTCCCTCTAGACCAGCTTGTAAATATTAAATACACTTGATTGTTCAGACAAATTTATTTGAAATTCATTTTTTTCTTTGGACAGAAACCATTGTTGACCTGCTCTAACCACATGTCATTAGTTTACTTTGAAGGAAGTGTATATATTTCCATGATCTTTTTTTTTATCCTTAAGTAATCATGACAATGCCTTTATGAAAAGTTTTTTAAAGCATAATTAAGAAATCTTGTGTAATTGGGATCACTCAGGCTTACCGTTTTTCAAACTCAGACTTCTTTGAAGTCACCAGTAATTTTTTAGTATCATTAATGGAGAATTTAGTCCTGTTAAAATTAAGCTAGCTATTGTTTCCTCTTTCTGACTCAGCTACTTAGTTTGGTATTCACTGGAATTTATTGAGAGGTGTTGCAAAGGCAACAGTGTAAACTACACTGGAATAAGACTTTACGAGGAAAACATAAACAAGCATACAGTGTCAAATAAATCATCCTTAATGGTGGAGTAGAAAGTTTGGAGTTAGAAGGCCTGCTTTGAATTCTTACTCATTTATTGGTTCATCCACATGTGTTGAGTGACCACCTTAAGTGAAGCCCCAGAGACAGGTACAGTTTCCTAACAGTGAGACCTTGTGCTAACTATCATATCCTCCCTGATCCTTCGTTCCCTTAACAGTAACATGAAGGAAATAATACCTATTATAATATAATAATTACATTAAACTATAATAATTTATCCAGGGTTCTTATGCGTTCTTAATGAGGTGCTATATTAAAATAGTGAGACAACAGAGATGGAAGCATTTTTTAAATCCTGAAGTAATTATTGTAATTATGGTTGCTTATGCAAATAATGGAAAACATTTTACTCTGTGTTCTCTACGAGTTACGTAGGAAGGAAAAAAGTTATGTAAGACCTTGCTACTAGCATTACATGCTGGCATCCCCAGCAATGGCAAGATTTAGAAAATAGAAGGTGGCATAGAAAGTGTATTCCCAAAGCTGAGGTCAAGTATGGCAACTGGCAAATGCGGTCATTAGTGAGAAGGTCCATCCATGGGTGTAGAGGAAGGGGCGCTTGAAGGCAGCAGGACTCTGGAAGGACATTTAAGGGAGGGATGTACAGAACGGAACCTTGAAAGATGGAGATTCAGTGAACAAAGGTGGGACAGTCCCAGGAATGCACGCAGGATGTCAGTCTAGCTAGAGCGTGGCTTTGAGAGTAATAAGGTAAGCGGTAAAGCTAACAAGTACAATGGAGAGTCGGAAGAGCAGAGGGACAAGTGGAATGGTTCTATTTGAAGCGTCGATATCACTTAACATCAAACAAATGGCTTAGAACCTTGATTTATCAGTTATTGTTTGCCAGTAAGGACAAGGTACAAACTCTGAGGCTTAGATGCCTCATCTGTGAGTATCTGTCTCTCATCATTGCTTGGAGGACTAGATGACATAAAATTCATCACAGTATCTGGCATATGTTACTTTCTTAATAAACTTTCCTCTTTCTCTTCGTGGTTGCATTTGGAGCTTTGACCTTAAATTATAGTGTAAATACCTCATGATAGTTTCCCTGCACGTTTTATCACTTAGATGTGTCTCAGATTTATATCATCTGCTTCCTATAGCCTAAAACCTGAAAGGATTGTCTTCAGAACTTATCCAGCAGGATATACACGTAAGTTCATGTGTAACTGTAGCCCTTGAATTTTTCCCTAACCAGTTGCACTTGCTTCTTCACCCGAATCCAAGTTCTTAAAACATCTGGATTATGTTAATAACATCCAGGAGAGAAGGTAGACTATTAGTTACGTATCCTTCACTATCCGTTGCCTGCTGTCTACTTATTGTAAGAAACAAGCTATTTCTGAGTGCCGATGACTCCAGATTTGACTTCATTTTCTTAAGTAGTTCAGAACCGCACCTATCAGCATCTATTTCTTTCTCGTAAATAAAAGGTGACCTTTCTGTTCATCTTTTTCTTTGGTTTCTCTTTAGAGAATAGATCAAGATGATAAAATAAGAGGAGTCTTTCCTCGCTTTGTGCTATTGTTTTGCTCCAGTTCTTGGCAGCTATGATCTCAAAAACAGTTTTTCAATGCATGGTAAGAATAGAAGCAATTTTTTAATATTTTCAAAGAATGAGAAAATCTTAAAATGGTTCCAGTTCTCCTGTTTTATTCAAGCAAGGCATTTGTTTCTTATTCCTTTTCCGTTTTTTGTGTCATGACCTCATTTATTTCAAGCACCATTGCTGTCTCGTTGGGCCCAGAACTTACCTGAGCAAAGGAGCCATGGACTAGCTGCCCTCTTCATCCTATCTTGTCCTCCATCTGCTCTGCCGTAGCCCTCCCACCCCCTTTCCAGCCCTCCCACCCTTCCTTAGGTGTAAGACGTCGTTTCCTCTTAACTCCATGCTAGAGAGACTCTCTGAAGGGTCCTGATTTCTTGTCTCCCCTTTGTCCTGCACACTGTTTCCAACATCATCTTGCCTTTGCTCTCAAGATTTAGAAATGATTTCTGAATTATGAAGCTTTGTCACCTGGAGGGTCCAGGACAGTGGCATGGTCTGCTTAAGTGAAGTGTTGCCCATACTTGAAAAAAGTCACAGATTCCTGGGCTCCCTCCAAGACTTGCTGAATCCATTTTGAGGAATAATCCTGAAAATCTATATACTTAGGAAGCATAACAGGTGATACTCATATACAGGCTTGTTTGGAAATCTAGCCCTGTGGAGTGTACAGAATGCAAATCGGAGAGCTGGAGAGTCTGAGAATGGCAATACCACATTTAATATCTGCAGAGAACTGGGAAAGTCATTTAACTTCCTTATGTTTTCCCATTCAAAAATGAAGACATTAACAGTCATCTGTATTGCAAGGCTAAAATATGACAAGATACATACAAAGGCTGACACCGTATACTAGCTCCTTCTGCTTCCCTTTTTGCTCCATTGCTTTTCTGAAGCTTGGTGAAAAGAACGAATGGTGCTTTCTTTTCCTCTTACCAAATAGGCTTGTGAGAGGCAGATCTGAGATTCCAGAACCACAGCTCTGGCTTTGATTTCCCTGCACACACGAGTCAGATCTACAGGACCAAACATAAAGGGTTTCAGGGTCCCATGCAAAGTAAAAGAACTGGTAGAAACAGCTCTCCTTCACCAAGACTAGATGGTCTGGACTTAAAATGGAAAGACCCTAGGACATGCCCAGGAATGACAAGGGATCATGATTCAGCACCCCAAGCCCCTATATATCCAGCTTTAGTCCAGAAGTCTAAATCCAAATGGACCCGGGGCGCAGTTCTGGAAAGCTAGCATGTCCGAAGTGGGGTGGGCTCAGGAACAGGGGAACTTGCACCTGATGAGTGGACCGATCAGGCTTGGCCATGAACAGCAGCGTGAGCAGCCACAAACCAGAGATGGAGGCGTGAAGCCAGTAGGTCAACATCCCAGATCTGCCACAAATTTGCAACAGTTTTCTGATACCAAGTGCTCTGCCCTGTGCCCACCTGGATTTTTCAGATGATCCATGGGGTCCAACCATGCCCTGCAGAATTGATCTGTAGGCTGATTGCAGGTGAGATTGGGAAGTGCAGGCTGAGGTGGACTATGGGCTCTTCAGCCCTAGAAATGAGAGGCGCGTGCTTGGGTTATATCAGTAGAGGTTTACTGCAGAGTCCAGCCCAGGGTGTGGTGAGTAGGCCAGTGTTTTACAGGCCTCTCCGCCATGGCTAGCCTGGGTTTGTGCAAGTCAGTTCCAGCTGTCCCCTCACTAACCTGACCTGAAGTCTGGATAGCTTGATTGGGATTCTGGGTCACTGGGAACCAGGACAACTGGAACTTGACCACACTTCTTCCTTGGAATCTGTTTCCCTGAAAACCCCAGCCTAGCCTCACTGACTCCTAAGGCCTCTTTCTTTTGCTCTACATCCCTAGGCTTCATAATAGCCATGGAAAGTTGAATGAGCTATTTAATCTCCCTGATGCTCAATCTTTTCAACTGTGTAATGGGGCTCTCGGGCTGGCTGGGCAACTTAAGGGCCTAGTACAACTTGGCACATAGTGTGAGCCTCGTGAATGTTCGTTCCCCCTTCACTTTTCCTCCCTTTGCCAGAGAGATCCTCTGAGTATTTGTTTGTGCTCATTCTTCTGACACTTGAATTTACATAATAAACTGTCACTCTGATATATTTCCATCCTGAGAGCCACAAATAGCAAAACCTTCCCTAGCGTAATCCCAGCTGTGGTCTGGGGGATAAGAACAATGGAGTTCTTCTGGTACCTGAAGGAGAGGTAGGTTTGCGGAGGTAGCGACACTGACGTGAAGAAGTGAGCATCCATGAAGTCTGGCCTTTCTGAAATTTGTCAGAGGTTCCTGAGGTTTAGAGAAACTCTCAGAATATAGCAGGGGTAGATTTTCAGGACAGGGTATGGGATCCCGACATGGGAACAAACCAAAGAAGTATCACTCACTCATTTAAATATGTTAAGTATTTAACCGAGCCCCAAACACCAGAATGTTGTGGTGAACACACAAGATTGGTTCTTGGACTTGCGTCTCTGACAGAGCAGTGAGGGAGACTGATGATAGGTGGATAGTATGGGTGCCATCATGTCCCCCAAGTTAAGACTAAAGCATCTGTTCTCCTAACTACTGGGATGCTGGTCCGCTGATGGCAGGCAGCTGACTACCTCTCGAAGAATTACCTTTGGCTGAGGGCACCACCAGAGGCGTCAGCCCTTGTCCTGCAGCTGATGGATACAGGGGCCAGGCCTCTCGCCTCATCTCAGAACAATTCTATCTTGAGAGTGTCCCAAGAGCTTGGCTGAGCTCTTGATTACAACTGCATTATAGTTCAGGCAGTCCTTCTGCTCAGTTCTTTTTTTGTTTATTGACCTATAATTCACATATCCCAAAATACAGGCCCCAAAAGTATAAAATTTAGTATTTTTTAGTGTATTCACAAAGTCATGCAACTATCACCACTATCCACTTCCAGAACTTTTCCATCACCCGCTTCAAAAAGAAACACAAACAAACAAGCAAAACTCATTCTCATGAGCAATCGTTCCCCATTCATCCCATCACCCCAGTCCCTGGCAACCACTGATCTACTTTCTGTCTCAAAAGATTTCCCTATTCTGGGTATTTACCATCGATGGAATCGTGCAGTATGTGGCCTTTTGTGTCTGGCTTCTTTCACTTGCCATACTGTTTTCATGGTTCATCCACACTGTAGTGTGTATCACCATTTTATTTTTTTTCATTGCCAGATAATATTCCTTGCACGGGTATATCACGTTTTGTTTATCTTCTCATCAATTGATGGATATTTGGATTGTTTTCTGGTTTGGGCTATGAGAAATGATATGGCTGCTTTGAACATTTGTGTACAAGTTGTGTGTATGGATTTGTTTTCAGTTTTCTCCTTCCACATACTCAGAAGTCAAATTGCTGGATTATGTGGTGGCTCTAGTTTAACATCTTGAGGTACCATGAAATTGTTTTCCAGAGGAGCTGAATCATTTTATATTCTCATGAGCAAGTCTGAGGGTTCCAACTCTGCCAGACCTTCATCAACACGGGCTGTTATCTGTCCCTGATTCCAGCTATCCTAGTGGGTGTGAAGTAGTGTCTCATTGGGGCTTTGATTTGTATTTCCCTCATAACCCATGATATTGAGCGTTCTTTCCCTGTGCTTATTGTATATCCCCATTTGTCTATCCTCTGTGAAGAAATGTCTGTTCAAATCTTTCATACGTTTTTAAATTGGAGTCTTTATTATTGAATTGTAAGAGTTCTTTACGTACTCTGCAGACAAGTCCCTATAGGGTTTACAGATATTTTCTCCCATTCTGTGGGTTGTCTTTCCACTTCCTTAATTATGTTTTGGAAGGGCACTCATACTCATTTTGATCTATCTTTTTCATTTGTCACTTATGCTTTTGGTGTCATATCAGAGAAACCATTGTGTTACTCAAGATTTATTTCCACCAGATTTACTCCTGTACTTTTACTAAGAGTTTTATACTTCTGGTTCTTACATGTAGATCTGTGATCCATTTCATGTAAATGTCTGCCTCCAAGCGGTTCCTCTTGCCCATTTCTTTCAGGTTCCCAAGTGCACTCCCCAGTAAATCCTCTGCAAACCTCAAGGTTGTTTCCCAGGAATCAGGTAGTTGACTCAAAAACATGATAATAAAATATGGTGATTGAGGAAATCATGGAACCTATGAACATAGCTGTCCCAGGCAGGTTTCTAAGGATAGACATCCCTCCCAAGGGGGAGGCAGGCCTGTAGAAGCTCCTAATTGGACTGGCAAGGAAAGACTTCTTCATTCCCCCTTGTCTCAGTCCATTCAGGTGTTCTAACAAAAATACCATAGACAGATGGCTTATAAACAAGGATTTGTTTCTTACAGTTGTAGAAGCTGAGAAGTCCAAGACCAAGGCATCAGCAGATTTGGTGTCTGATGAGAGCCAGCTTCCCTGCTCAAAGACTGATGTCTTTGTGTGCTCCCATGACACAAGGAGCAAGGGGATTCTCTGATGTGTCTTTTATAAGAGCAGGAATCCCATTTATGAGGGTTCTGCCCTCATGGACTAAGCACCTCTTAAGGCCACATCTTTTAGTACCATCACATTAGGCATCAGGATTTAACACAGGAATTTTAGGTGGATACAGACATTCAGTACTTACTTTGCTCCAAAGACTACCTTACTCCAGAGAAGAAATTTTCAATTACCAAAACCAAAGTGCAGGCAAGTTAATATTCAAAATATGTCATTGGATCAAGTTACATATCTGTTTATTTATGTTATGTAGCAGGAGAAAGATAGTAGGTATTCTGTAGCAATTGTTATCCTGTAACATATAATTAAATGTTATAAAAATGAGCCTATTATATGTGAAATAAATACAATTATGTTTGATCCAGGCTGTAAAAATGCTTACTTCCTATATATTATATGCTAATGTGCAATATGGAGTGGATTTCTGCTTATTTATTTAAAAAGAAAATCCAATTAGTATTTTGAGCATACATTATGTGGTCTAGATGTTTGCAGCTTGATTGCCACTTTGGAGATATTTTAGCTTATTGTATTGAATCATAGAAAAAGCTTTATGCTCAGAAAGTCTGAAGGGAAGAGGATAAGAGAGGGCAGGATTTGTTCAGCAGTTTACTGGAATTGAATATTTTTGCATTTATATATTTAAATTAAATTTTTAAATTCTAAGTTTTGTCAAGCCTTAGGAACTCATAATCATAGACAGTTTGATATGAAAGATACTGCCATTAGCTAGTCTATGCTCTCACTTAACATAAAAGGAACGTCTCAAAGGAGGGGTGATTGGCCCTCCATTGTGGATAATTTAGCAACAAGACTTCACCTAGGATCTGAACCTGACCACTCCCAGCCCTGGGACAGTTCTTCAAACAAAGCTTCTTGAGTGTTTTTCAATGGGGTTCATGCTGTTCATTTAAAATGTGTGTGAGTTTCTGTTAAGACATTTGTGAGTGGGGACAGGCCAGAAAAAGGGCATGCAGCCCTTTCTACCAAGTTGTGTCAACACCAAGGTATTAGAAAGCTCCACAAAGATGAGTATGCCTTACCTTTCATTCAGTTGCAGACAGTAAAGCCTTGAGAGTCAGAGGCAAGTCTTTCTCATGCTAAGTAAGGACCTGGCCCAGAGCAATTCCTGGGAAGGCAGAATATCCCAGGACTAAGTGGGCAGCATGAGCTAACCTCATCTTTCAGCAACAGTTGGAGGAATAACCGAAGGGTAAGACCCTGTAAGGTATTTCAGTGATTGCAGAAATGAAAGGACATCCTAGTTTTGAAGCAAAGTGTAGATTTTATTTTATTTTAAATGTAATTCTCCAAAATATTTATTATTTTAACATACGAAGGGCATAAAGAACATCTGTATACCTATTGTTACAATGAGCATCCATATACCCACTGTCCGACTTAAGAGAAACAAAATGTGGATTTAAAATTTTAATAGTAAGTAATTTTCTATAGCTGTGATAATTCTGCTATTTTTAATGCTTTGAAAGATTTTAAAGCAAAATTTCAAAATGGCTTTCATAAATCAATTTGACCTTGGCCTGAAACCAAAACAATAGTTAATTCACTTGAAGCAGAGATATAATAGGTTCAAATAGCAAAATATTTCCCAGAGTCAATTTTAACAAGATAAATCAAAAATAAAGTAGTTCATATTTTCATATTAAAAGTCATTTTATGGGAGCCCCTTTATTTCATTGAATTTAAATGTGTCATTATAAACTCAATATATTCCCAATAGCGTCACCATGCAATGACAACCACTATTAATATTTTCACATGTTTTCTTTGAGCTTTTCTAAAATTCTTTGTGTGAGTTTTTTAAAGGGTGTTTTAGATTCTGTTGCACAGATGAAGAGCACCTCCTTGCCCCCCTGTAAAGGAGTGTTCCCTGGGACTCTGTATTCCCTTGATAGAGAGAAGACTGGCTATCTTCTACATAAGCTGTTCCCAAGCCAACCACAGTTGGCCAGAATGATTGGTACAGCCCTGTGAAGGATCAGTCTAGCCAGAACCTTGGCCAGTGCAAATATGACATTTAAGGAGGAAGTTGTTATGAAATGTATTTGATTATGAAAAAAAAATCCTACCAGGAATGTGCGAAGTTAATCACCCATCCAGAAATCCAGAAACAGGGGAGAGATACATACTTTTTGGTGTTTTCTGACGTTGTTTACTACTGCCCTTCCCTAATCATAGGATGAGAAGAGAAAGAGGAGTCTTAGATGTCAGATCCACCTTAAATCCATTTTAAGGATTAGATGACAAACCAGGATTCAAGTCACAGGTCCTAGGTCCCACTGCTGGTAAAGTGGCTAGAGAGCAGCTGCCTCCCTGGGGACTCTCTTTTCCTGTCTTTAGAGCAACTGCATGGGTTTTTCTCATCTGGCTTTCAGGACCTTACTATAACCCATGCAGTTATACCAACGTGACTATTCTAATACGAGTCACAGACATTTGTTTGAATTTTGCCATCACTCCTTTTTTTTTCATCATAGGTAAGATTTTTCACTTGACTGAAATGTGAGTTTGACAAATCATGAAGACTTGTAGGAGGCTGCAAAATAAGATTGTGAGCAGTTATCTAAGGGGAAAAACAGATGCAAAATTTAACTGGCAAAGGAATAAAATTAAATCAGACACCAGGATAACCCAGGTCCTTCTCTGTCTCTTCAGATGACAGTCCTGCAGCTGCTATGCTGAGGATTTGATGGGAAGTGAAAGGCATTAACACTTTGCAAAATATGACAAGAAATACATTTGATAAACAGTTCCCCTGTAGATGAAAATTTGCCCTCTGGTGTAGTTCTATAGAGAAATGAGATTTCTAAAGTAAATTTTATAAAGCTTTTTCTTTTCTTTTTTTAAGTTTGAGGATGTTGCTGCAGTTTTGGGTTTTAAGCATGTGTTCATGATTCCCTTGATAGTAGGATTTCAGACTCCCATTTTTTATTTGCCTTTGATATCCAGTTCTTTGATGGCCTATGTGGCTAGAAAGTCTTATATAGTTTTCACTCACTACAACTCTAGTGACTTTTTTAAAAGGTGGACCTAATAAGAAGCACAATCCAGAGGGATAGAGCAGGATTTTGGAGCTCTGCACCCTTCCTTCACCATATGTCAGGTCTCTGACCTTGAACAAATCATTGAACTCATTTGAATGACCATTTTCTATTTCTTTTTTTTTTTTTTTTAAAGATTTTATTTATTTATTTGACAGAGAGACAGCCAGCGAGACAGGAAACACAAGCAGGGGGAGTGGGAGAGGAAGAAGCAGGCTCCCAGCAGAGCAGGGAGCCCGATGCGGGGCTCGATCCCAGGACCCTGGATCACGCCCTGAGCCGAAGGCAGATGCTTAATAACTGAGCCACCCAGGCGCCCCTGAATGACCATTTGCTTATCTGCCAAACTGTGTCTGAATTAGTCAGAGATGGTTATCTCTAAGAAGAGAGTTTCATTTAGGATTTGTATGATCAGAGAGAAGACACTGCATCCCAGGTTGGGGAAGAACATAGACAAAACTGTAAAGATACCTAGCAATGAGACCAGCCTGACTGATTAGATATTTTGAGACATAGTAGATTTTAAAGCTGAGCGGGTAAAGTGGAGTCCAATCAATGTGATCCTTAAAGCCAAGTTAAAGGGCCCAGTGCCAGTGTGGTAAGGACTGAGTAACTGTTAGGGAGGTATTTGAATCATGGTTTTGAAAAGCACAGAAACAGATACTGGAAGACAGGTCTGGTAAATGGGTAAGAGGAATTGGTTTGGATAATATTTTGCAGTCTAGGGAATAACCTAGAGATTAATACACTTAGATTCCTTAGGACGTGTGTGTGTGTGTGTGTGTGTGTGTGTGTTAATAACTTTGGCAGACTAGACTTCTTACAAGTTTATAAATTATCCTACTTTCAAAGCTAGTCAAAAGCTGCATTTTTGGTTGGTTTGTCTACAAGTTTGTGCCAAACTTATTGGTAACAGATTATCACTATGCCCAACTAATGAGGTGAAGGTAGTTGGCCATAAATAAAACCAAGCCCCTCATCTATAAACCCACAAATGTGCTTGCATTTCGTATCAGACAGCCAAGTTCCATATTACCTGCGGGTGATCTTTGATCAAATTAAAGGAGGCATTAATGTTAACATGGTATTTTCCCAGTTTTATTACATGACTTGTTTTTGAGTTATAGATGAGGCAGAAACTAGAACCTCTATTGTTTGGAGAGTCATAAATCACATTAAAATATTAGAAACTCAGAATAATCCTATAGTAAGACACTGTTTAACTTTGTATCAACACTCAGATTTCTTAAACTTCTTCGCCTACAGACCCATTTCTCTTGTAGTTTCCATTAAGATCTAATGGCGTTAGAGCTGTCCAAAACAATGAAGAAAATCACTAGGTCTAGGATATTATGCTTTAATTAACATTTGTTAATAATTAACATAATTATTTGTTAATAATTATTGTTTGTTACTAATTATTATTTGTTAATTTTTATTTGTTATTATTTGTTAATAATTATTTGTTAATAATTAACAAAGTATTTTCCCCCTTTGGACAGTGGCTCAATATTTAGTTTCAGTGGAAATCACAGAATAAATCTAAGCATATTGTGCCCTAGACTTCAAGATGCGTAGATCACTGACAACATTATAGTTTAGGAGTACAAAATTTGGAGTTAGATGTTACGGGTTAAAATCCTTGCTTGGCTCCATGTTAGATAGACAGTTTTTAAATTTATTCATGAAGTTTCATCACGTACAAATATAATATTATCCCTCTATAGGTGGTTATGAGCCTTAAAAAAGTTAAGGTACATGAGGATCTGTTGTAATTGCATGACCTCATTTGAAGCTGTATTCTGGCTCAAAATGTGTTTGTGCCTACTACTCGTTTGTGTTGCCATAGAAATTAAAGCAATTCCTACCCTGTAAACAGAGTTGAAGGGACCTATTTGGGCAAACCGTCATGTGAAGGTTAGGCCCCTAAAGCTAAGATACAGTTCAATTAAAGGACAGGAAAAGTCAGAACAAGACCATAAAAGAAGAAATCCACACGCGTATTCAACTCGCAGTCAGGAGCTGCAAATGCTGACATACTCTGTTCGACTGGAAGAGTTTTGTAAATAAATAGAATTTGAATGCCTTTATGTTAGCCAGAGGACCTACCACTTACTTTATTGTCTTACATCCAGCCCGAGATTTACATTTACACCCCTGCCCCTTCCCTGGGAGATTTGGAGGTTGCTAACCTTGCTCTAAGCTGTGTGCTTAGTTAACCTGGTTACTGAGATAAATTGGTCCTTACCAAGATCATGAGGCCATGAAGAACTAGATCCAAGGATTATGTCTTAACTGACCTCGCCAGGTCCCCCTAAGCAGCCCTGAGCCAGGGGATTCAACAACATTTTAGGTAAGCAAGAAGGTTATTTAACTCATAGAAGGCAGATCTGGACTCAAGGCTGCTGACCCAGAGCCTATACAGAAAAAGAACCCAAAAGAATCCACCTCCATTTGAAGTGAACCGACACTCTAGATCACTGTCCAGATAATGATTTAATTAGAAATAATAATGGAAGACATCTTGATGTATATAACATCTCAAAGAATGCAGTGTTCTTTTTTGTAGCAAACCTTACGTAACTCTACTAAGAAATTATCGCTATTAGGGGCACCTGGGTGGCTCAGTCGGTTAAGCATCTGACTCTTGATTTTGACTCAGGTCATGATTTCAGGACTGTGAGATCCAGCCCCGTGTCTTGCTCCTTGCTGAGCATGGAGCCTGCTTAAGATTTTCTCTTCCTCTTCCTCTGCCTCTCCCTGCCTCTAAAAAATAAAAAGAAAGAAAGAAATTGTCACTATTAGAATGAGAGAAGTCTGTGTCTCTGAGAGAAGTGCTGTGCCCAAGGTCATGCAGTCGGAAGAGTGTGTCACCAGAACTGGAGCTAATATTGCAGTTCAAAAGCCTCGTGTGCCCTATACACTCCATACCTCCCAGATACGAGATTACTAATGCCACGATCTTCTTTAATAGTGGAACTCTATGAATATGTGGGTATCCAAATTATTTTGTTTCCCATCTGATGTCTGGAAAGGCTTGCCTCCTGGATGTCGTCTGAGAGTCCCTGTTTTCTCCCTTTGCAGTGCATTAATAGGAACAAGTGCTGGAGAGGTTCATAAGGAACATTTTGTTACCAATATGTAAATTTGGATTACTACTACTGGAGATGTAAAAAAAAAAAAAAAAAAAAAAAAAAAAAAACCGAAACAAAACAAAAGCAAAAACCCTAAACTAAATTCTTTTAAAAATTGACCCTGCTCAAGATGCGGATGCTCTGTCCCTCCCTCAGCCTTATCTAGGGGAGAGCTAGTCTGGCTATGGATATGGAGACTTTCTTAGCCATGCCCCAACTGTAATCTTGAGCCGAGGTCTCAAACTCAGAACTGAAATTGTTTCATCCTTCCACCTCATTGCTGAGCAGCCCAAGGACTCTGTTTCCCTTAAATCCTATTGAAAATTTATTGTCCTCTAGGTCAGTGGTAGGAATACCAACTGGCATACCCTATTTGGAAAGCAAATGGGCAATATATAGCAATATTCATATATATAGCAATATTAAAGGAGTTTATATCCATGCTGGGAAATGGAAAATAACCCCCATGCTGGGAAATGGAAATGTAGTCATTGATTTATATGCAAGGGGTAATAACATCACATAGTTACTTATTATATCAACTCTTGCAAAAAAATGTGCCATGAGAGGTTTTTTGTAATATAAATAACTGTGCAGCCATATGATGGACTATTCTACCATGATAAAATTATGCATTTGAAAAGTATATTTAATGATGTGAGAAAGTGCTAAAAACATACTGTTAAGACAAGACAGGAATAAAAATGTATGTAATTGTGTGTGTGTGTGTGTGTGTGTGTGTGTGTGTGTGTGTGTTGAACATCATAGGTCTCATTAGCCTGTGGGTACAAAGAGGTCACATCAAAGTCCACATTACAATGGCCTTACAACCTTATAACCTTCTCATGAAGCCAATACCCGCCTGTGCTCAGCACCAAACCCAAACAGACATTCCCCCCTTTCCCTGGCTTCCTTGTCAAGGCTTCTCCACGGATCTGCTGTGGATGTATTTCATTGTAACTCTGGTAGCTGGACTACTTGGACGTCAAGCATACCATTTTATATGAAAGGAGATGCTTTTCTAAAATTGTGCTTGGCCTTTAATCTTGTATGCTAACACTGAGCTAAGAGAGTCAGGAAACAAAACAACAAAAATGTATCTAACACCTAATAATTTATAGATATTTACTACACCCTTCATTCAAGCTATCTGTTAATTCTCAGCTATTCTCACTCTCTTTTTAATAGGAAACTTGAACAGATCTAGATAACATTCTGCATAGTCATTTTAGAGCAGAGGTACTGTTTTGCTCCCTTTGACCCTAGAAACATAAGGAGTCTTAATCCTGACCCAGACCCCATACCAGAGGAAGGTACTGTTGTCCACTGACAGATGCCACTAACATTGCCTCCCTGTCCAGATCTCTAACTACCCCTGGTCCTAGCTGTATTCCATCTTCCCACCTGTTTGGACTTCTCTGAGGCCAACTGCTTGCCTGGCCTCCCACCCGTTTCCTAATCACACTCTACTTGCTGGAACCCATGTTCCACCTGCCCTCCTGGATAGCCTCCCATCAAGAGCAGCTGCAGTTGAACTTCCCACACCAATACCACCATAGCAGGCAAGTCTAGCTTCAAGGCCAAAGGCCTCCCAGCCTACTGGTATACCACTGCAGTTAACCTTGCCATACCTGGCCATGATACCTCGATGGTTCTTACAACATTATGTGCCCTGGCACACATATTGTAAGATATTTCAGGGTATTCCCCCCCCTTTTTTTTTAAATCTCTTATCTGTTCCCTCTTTCTTCAAATTAAGTTATTTGGAAGAAGTGGACAGCTGAAATTTGAGTGTATTTTTTGGAAGATTGAGGACTGACAAGAGAAAAAATATAGCTGATTTAATATTCCTGTCTTTCAATCTGCTTCACACTGCAGAATGGAGGTGAAGCCAGGTTGTGAAAAATAATAAAGCCAATTACTTTATCTGTTCCTTTGTGTGATATAATGCACCTTTTTAAAAGCATAGATCAGTGAGTACAAATTGGTAGTTCTGTCGCCCTGTGTATACCATGCCCAGATCATCAATTATTGTTACAGCATTGTGTATTTGCTCTTACAGAGAGTGAAAGCTATACTGTCCTGAAGGAGAGTCCTTGGTTTTCAGGCTATGCTCCCTTTGCTGGTCTCAGCCCAGCCCGTTCCTGAAAACTGAGCCCAGTGATGTCTTCATCTATCCTTACTCTGGGAACAATTTAGACTTATAGCAGAAAGAACTTTAAATTACTAAGCTGTTTACTGGTGAAACTTATACTGAGTCTTCTTCTCACCTTTGGCCTTTTTCTTTTTCCCACTTTGGTCCCAAGGGTACTCTCAGGGAGACAGTTGCTGCCCCCTCAGGTCACCACTCTCTGAGAGTGTCACAGGAAGACTAACAGTGAATTGCAAATAAAGGCAGCCAAGAATCTTTTGGCATTTGAGGAAAACCACAGCATAAAACTGGGTCGCTGAACTTAATAAAAAAGTTAAGAGAGCAAAAGAAACATCACAAATAGCCTAGCCTTCTCAGTATCCTCCTGAATGTCATCAACCCAAGATGGCACCAGCTCCTCTGATCAGATGTCCGTGTTCATTCTACCTGAAAAGAAACTCACTTGTTGCTTAATACCAGTCTAAGGGGGTGGGCGGGTGGTTAGGAGATACTGAGCATTCAGTTCCTTCTAGCTGCCTTTACTCAGTATCCCTGTTATTGACTTGGTCATGGGGGGAGGGGCACCTGTGTCAGTCTGCTTACGTTGATAACACACTTGGAGCCACTGCCGTGCTTTGAATTTCTCCTCTGGTTGTTTGGAACTATGACTTTTATCTTCCGTATCATCCTCCTTTGTTTCAAGGTGTTAATGATTTTTTTTTAAAGATTTTATTTATTTATTTATTTGACAGAGAGAGAGACAGCCAGCGAGAGAGGGATCACAAACAGGGGGAGTGGGAGAGGAAGAAGCAGGCTCCCAGTGGAGCATGGAGCCCAATGTGGGGCTTGATCCCAGGTCTCTCGGATCATGACCTGAGCCAAAGGCAGACACTTAATAACTGAGCCACCCAGGCGCCCCTAATGATTTTTTTAAAAAATATGTATGTGTTATGTTATTAAGAAGACTTTGCAGGGGCGCCTGAGTGGCTCAGTTGGTTGAGCATCCAACTCTTGATTTCAGCTCAGGTCATGATCTCGGGGCTGTGAGATGGCACCAAGCCTAGCAGGGAGTCTGCTTGAGATTCTCTCCCTCTCCCTCTGCCCTTCCCCCGGCTCATGCTCTTTCTCTTTCTCGAATAAAAAAAAATAAATCTTAAAAAAAAAAGGATTTACAGCAGGAGAAAGAAACTGTCACCTTTTCTTAGGAAGCCATTTTGTTCTGAAACTTGGATTCCTTCACCGTTGGTATCGTTTTCATCTGGTTTCCTGGGAGTTACAGTTACAAATAACATTTCACACACTCTCTCATATCAAAGCAAAATATGGTCTTGAAATACAATCGTGCAAAGATGTTCAGAAGACACTTTCCAGTCCTCTGTGTTTTGATGTGCCCCCTACTTGTATAATGGCCACACTCCCAGGTAGCTGGACACAGGAAATTTTATCGACTGAATTGTCTCTGAACAGAACCAGAACGTTCCAAGTTGATATACTCATCTTTGGTGTGTTCCATTTCCATTTTTTTAAACTTCCATATTAAATATGTAGGCTTTGAATTGAGTACGGAGGAATATTAAGTATTTGAATATTATCGAAGGAAACAGAATGAGGAGATTAAAAAGAAAGAAGAGTGCTGACCTAGATCAGAATACTTGGGTTAATGTCTTGTCTTTGAATGATGAAACATGTTGCCCAGCATTGCAGAGCCATGGAGATCTGGGAGTTTCCCTCCCTCATTTTACTCTTCACAAAACCAGAGGATGACAGAGCCTGACTAGATTTCATATATATGGGAATGTCCAAATATATTAAGTTGTATACTCAGTAACTGTGTTTCCTCAGGGAAGTTCTGCAGAGACAGAAGAGATTTGCAGCATTCATGATGACATTCAAAGAAGGCATTTTAAAACATCTTCTAGTGTGTGACAAGAGATGTCCATCTCTTTATACTGAAATGAGAGTAAAGGAGCTTTGGTTTATTTCATGGAGACACATTCTTGCTCAAAGCAAACTCAGAAATTGCTGCCAAGTGGGAAATTGTGTTGAGATGTAAAACGTATCACTTCTTACTATGTATCTGATCATTAATTTGTTTTCTGTATAAAATTTTAAAAAAGAAAAAGTAGTAAAGTGATTAAAACATTTATGGATATTTATTTCATTAATACCGTAACACCAGATGCATTTAATTTCTGTTTTAACAAAATAATAACATTCCCCTTTATAGTCTTAATGTTCTAAAAGCTGAGCTTATCCAAAGTGAAAGTTATATTAGGATTTCTATTAACAAATATTGTATTTGAAATTTGAGTTGTAATTAGTCAAATCTCTAATATGATCTCTGAGAAGATTACCTTTTGTCGTAGAACAGGAATAAGTAAATATTTTGATATTCAGCTGGTAACAAATACTTACAGGGTTAGGAAAATGACTTTTTAAAAAACTGGCATCTTGTTATAGCTTAGAAGCTTGATGCCATATGTTTAACTTCTACTACAATTAGACCACAAGGTAGAAGCAGATTGAAGATTTTTTAATAGCATTTTCTGCTTATAATCTCAATATGTGTTCATTGTATAAAATTTGGAAAATAAAGAGAAATGTAAAAAGATGATCTATAATCCCACCACCAAGAGATAAGTCATAAATAAGCATTTCTCCTTTCAGCCTTTTTTTCCTACTGTGTTTATAAAAATATAGATATTACTGAATAATATGGTTTCTTGCTTTTCTTTTTCAAAAGTGTCTTATAAGTCATCTTCCCATTTTAAATCACGGTTACAAATTTTTAACTGCCTTTACTGTTTTTATAAAATGAAACTTAATCTTATATATGTAAAAAGCCACATACATGTATGTGGAAATGCATACATATATATGTAAAAAGACAGAAGTATTAACACTCCAAATCCTGCAACTCAGTAATAAATATTTTTAAAACGTAGTGAGCATCCTTAAACACCACTCTATGTTTATTTATACCTACCTATATTTATATATTAAAAATCTTGAGTTCCTACTGATTTCTCCAATTCCAGTCCTAGGTCACAGGATTTATTCTCGCCTTCCCCATTTCCTTATTCATGACTTCTTTCTCCATCGATGAAAAACTCAGCTTTTGTTATCCACAACATATTGGCTTATTTGTTTAATTCTAATGTACACATAAAGAATTTCAGAATCATTTACTCATACCCATATGAAAAATAAGTTTACTAACTGGACTACAGGACGTGTGCCCAGTGGGCTTAGCCAATCTTTCTATAAAGGGTCAGAAAGTAACTGCAGGAAACTGGTCAATGCATGACAAAGACAGTTTTCCCTCGGATGCCCGGGGAGCTATATTCCAGACTTCCCTCAGGTTGCGCCCACGCTGAGGCACCTTGTTGGGCTGTTAAGATTTGAACCCCCTCCCCACCGCACCTAGACCATCCTGCTCCCTCTTTCCCTACTTCTCTCCTGTAGCACTTACCACCCTGCAACACACGCTCAGCTCATCTGCTCTAATACACTTTACACTGCACATGTTTTTAAATCGAGACTTGAACATCTCTAGAATATGAATATTGCTGGGGCACCTGGGTGGCTCAGTCGGTTAAGCGTCTGACTTCAGCTCAGGTCATGATCTCAGGGTCCTGGGATCGATCTCTGCGTCGGGCTCCCTGCTCAGTGGGGAGTCTGCTTGTGCCTCTGCCTCTCCTGTTCCCTCTGCGTGTGCTCTGTCTCTCTCTCAAATAAGCAAGATCTTTAAAAAATTAAATAAAATTTAAATATCACTTAATCAGTAGCAGATCATTCAATTGGGGGCTTCAATTCTGTCAGCATTTGTGATCAATAGTGTTTTAGATTTCATAAAGCATGGTATATAATTTACTTATTTCTTTTGTTTCCCTGTTATCTTGCCCTTTCTGAATGTGAAAGGCACGAAGCCAGAGTTACTGAAGAGGATATTCTAACTGCTGTAAATCTCGGTGGATTAGCAGAACAAGGGTTTTTTTTTTTGTTTTGTTTTGTTGTTTTGTTTTTTTCGCTGTGTCATTAAGGCATCTCTGTTCCACGCAGGCCCTGAGTATCCTGTGCCGGGTCCTTTGCCTCCAGCCAGCTTAAAATAGTGAGGGTCGAAGATCACTTAAGTGTATAGGAGCAAGCCTGAAATGAGTGTTTATCACTTCTGCCTGGTATCTATTTCAGTATTAATCAGAGGATGCTAATAGCTATGCTATTATAGGCTGAATCGTCTTTCCTAAAAAGATGCGTGGAAGCCCTGTATCTGTGAATGTAACCTTATTGAAAAATAGGATCTTTGCAGATATGATCAAGTTAAGATGAGGTCATGCAGGTTTAGGGTGGACCCTAAATCCACTGACTGGTGTTCTTCTAAGAAAAGAGAGATTTGAAGATACAGGAAGACACAAGGAAGAGGTCCATAGGATAACAGAGGCAAAGGTTGGGGTTACGCTGCCACAAACCAAGGAACACCAAGGATTCATAACAACCACCAGAAACTAGAAGGGGCAAGGAAGGAGTCTTTCCTAGAAACTTTGTAGGGAGCATGGCCCTGTTGACACCTTGATTTTGGACTTCTAGCCCCTAGAACTGTGAAAGAATAAAGTTCTGTTGTTTTAAGCTGCTTGGTTTATAAGAATTCGTTACAGCTGTCCTAAGAAAATACAACCCTACTCCTGTACCAAAATCCGTATCAATCAGGGTTCTGCAGAGAAACAGAACCAATAGGATGTGTGTGTGTGTGTGTGTTCCACACAGGACTTAGCATCCTCTATCTCTAGTCAGCTTAAAAAGTGAGGGTTGAGGGGTGCCTGGGTGGCTCAGTCGGTTAAGCGTGTCCAACTCCTGATTTCAGCTCAGGTCATGATCTCAGGGTCGTGAGATCAAGCCCCACGTGGGCTCCACGCTGGGCATGGAGCCTGCTTAAGATTCTCCCTCTCCCTTGGCTCCTCCCACCCCTCTCATCTGAGGGTTGAAAGGGCACCTGGCTGGCTAGGTCTGTAAAACATGCAGCTCTTGATCTCAGGGTTGTAGATTTGGCCCCCACGTTGAGTGTAGAGATTACTTAAACATGAAAAACATAAAAATGCCCTGTCTTTGCCTCATAGGGATTATTTTTCTGCTTTATTCACTGCTATATCCCAGCAATCTAGAAAATTAGGCTCTGAAACATATTGTTGAAGTATGAATGAAAAAAGAAAATATTAATATAAAATAAATAATGTAAGAAATTCCAAAAGATTAAGCTTTAGCATATTAGTTATTAAAGTAAATATGAACAGGGGCACCTGGGTGGCTCCGTCAGTTAAGCGTCTGCCCTCTGCTCAGGTTATGGTCCCAGGGTCTTGGGATCGAGCCCCACACTGGGCTGTCTGCTCAGCAGGGATCTTGCTTCTTCCTCTCCCACTCCCCCTGGTTGTGCTCTCTCTGTCAAATAAATAAAATCATCAAAATGAATGAATGAATAAATGAATGAATGAATGAATGAATGAATGAATGAATAAATAAATAAATAACAACCAAATTATCCCACTGAGAGACATTAGGTGAGAAAGTCAAGTGCAACTAGGTGTTGATTCTAAGAAACACATTTTAGTGATAACTGAAGGTAGAAAATAAAGGGATAGGGAAGAGCTACTAGTCAAATACATTTTTTAGAAAAAAGAAAGCTTAAAGCTAAAGAAGAGTCACAGTACTAATGAGAGGCGAGGTGCTAAGTAAGGTTAATGGGATGAATCAGGATAAAGAGGGACATTAAGTAATGATAAAAGCACATTTATCAAGATGATAACCAGCCATTAACCAATACAAACCAATCTACAGAGGGACTAAATATATAAAGTAAAATACATTAGATTAAAAAATTGTTTGAAACCAATACAATTATATGTTATAATGAAACCTCCAGTATATTTTTGTCATAGTTGAAGAGATCTGTAGAGAGATATATTTAAGGACACAGACCGTCAATACCATAAACCACTGAGAGGCTAGGTACATTTTTTTGCATAATTGAAGTAAAATAAATCACAGACAATGGCAGAACTTATAAAAGCAAGCTAGCTGGCTAATATGTTCTGGTAAGTGACTCTTTTTATGTGCCTCATTTGTTTGCTTCAAAAACATTTCCTTAAGTGTCTCTTTCTAATTAAAGCCCATTATACACGTGGATGGACTCTGCATTTAGCCCCTATTGACACAGCACTGCTACACAGTGTATTCATCCAAATAGAAAGAGTTCCTTGGGTGTCAGAGACCTGTGTTGGGAAATCGCCATCTCTGGAGACCAAAGACGGTTTGAGTTCTGACCTTGCCATCACTATAGTAATTTAATGCTTCTAACACATGCATTTTTTATGTCTGGAATCACAAACTTGAGTTTAAATTCACACTATTACTTATCAGAGATATGATCGTAGGCAATTATGGTCACTGAGATTCAATGTTCTCATCTAGAAAATGGGGAGACAATCTCAAGATGTAATTCTGTCTATAAATACATTCAGCAGCCCTTAACATAATAGTGCAAATAGTTTTGTCTCCTGGGATCCAAAAGGCCAATGCAATACCCATTTACAATAAGGAACTATATTTATGATATAATAACTAAAAAGCCAATTGAGACGTATTTTGCAAAAGAAAGCAATTGTCTCTCCAGAAGAATAATGAGAGGTTAATTAAGGAAGTGTTAAATAACAGATTCTGTTGCTTTTATTTATCAGAGTTCTAAATCACAGGTGGAAAATTTAAAAAGCTGTAAATGTTACATGCTTGTGTCGAGTTTTCTACACACCAGTGGTAGTGCTTAATACAGGATCTGGCTTCATGGGTGATCAATACTTATTAACTATCTTCTTCTTTGATATCTGAAAATAAAATTAAAATGATGGAGATGCATCATTGCTCTTGCTGCCACAAATGGACGGTAGTCCATTGGGATTTTCCTACTCAACAAATGTCTTCCTGATAAAGCCAAATGATTTCCTTTCTCACATATATAGGATGATTGAAAATGGGGAATTGCTGATTTACAAAATAAATTGGATTCTAGAATAAAATGCCAGTATGTGCTTACACATGTAAGGCACAAAGGAGAATTAAAACCTTCCTGAGCAGGCAAGAAAAGAGCATCAGTGTTAAAAGTTGTAATAAATATATGATAGAAGGACAGAAATTGGGGAAAATGGATAAACTGGGAAAAGGTAAAGCAATAAAAGAGTAAGGAAATGTATCATTTGTTTCAGGTCTTTGCAATACGCAAGACAGAAAAATTGACATGGAAGAGTATAAATATTTTAGCAAAAGGAAAAAAGAAGTGCTTGAACTGAGAAAGACACAACACGGTCGATGTTCTGCTTTAGCTATCTTGAACGTTTCTATGCAAGCCAACTACAAAAAGTACTGAGAAGGAATATTAATGCACCCAGACTTTGAAGCTGCCATAAATACGGGCACATATTCATTCATATACACACTGAGAGCAGCCAGCCCCAAGACGCTAACAGGAAGGCATGGAACAGATTCTCCTTCCTAGGAAACTGTGAGACAATAACTTTCTGTTGTTGAAGTTACCCGGTTTCTGGTACTTGGCTATGACAGCCCTAGAAAATGAATACACAGGCGAAGCCCCTCCTCGTGGAACTTTACATTCTAGTTTGGAGCAGGGAGGGAAGTACAAAATTACCAAAGAGATATGATAATACTTCCTATGTTAATAAATTCTAAGGAGGAAAGAAAAGGAGGGTGAGGGAGATAAGAAGTGCTGTTTTATATAATATGAGCTCTGCTAAAATGCCATTAGAATTGAAAGGAGGTGAGAAGTGGAATCATGTATTCGGAGGAAGAATATTAAGACAGAAGAAGCAGTTGGTCTGTGGCTCTAAGGAAGAAGAATGCTTCTGGGTTAGAAGAGCTGCAAGGAGCTAAGGAAGAGGGAGAATGGTAGTCAAAGAGAAACATGAGTGAAATCAGGGAGGAGGATCACCTGTGCACCTCTCTGGAGGATGCTTCAAGAAGTTTCCACTGAGGGGCGCCTGGGTAGCGCAGTCGTTAAGCGTCTGCCTTCCGCTCAGGGCGTGATCCCGGCGTTTCGGGATGGAGCCCCGCATCGGGCTCCTCCGCTGGGAGCCTGCTTCTTCCTCTCCCACTCCCCTGCTGTGTTCCCTCTCTCGCTGGCTGTCTCTCTGTCACATAAATAAATAAAATCTTAAAAAAAAAAAAAAAAAGAAGAAGTTTCCACTGAAGAGTTGAAGAAGGAGCCCATTGAATGTTAGTGCTGGAAGGAAAAGGTGAAGTTGGTATAGAGGAGAACTTGGCTTGCTGCCGTTATGTAACCTTCCAGAGTGATGGGGTCAACGGCCATTGCACAATTCACTCCTCTTACCCATATCTTTGAGTGACATTTGTGGACCCTAGTGAGCTGTTGTCACAATTTAGTCCCTGCAATGAGCAAATGAATTTCATTTCCTCTAGAGAGGGCTCAATTTGAACAGGGGGAAAAATGTCATTATTTAAATCTCATATGGCTTTCAACATTTCATCTAGGATTTACCATCCATCTATTAACATAAAGAAAAAGAAAATTACTTAAAACAAAATTCAAGCTGATTTGACACTAAGTAAAATTGTTTGGTTTAATAATATCAAATGCTCATAGAAGAACATTTCAATAATGAGTGCTTAACTGCTGGAAATCCCACTACATTTGTTGAAAAGTCCTTTGCACCTAGCTACTTAAATATTTTGTTTAGTTTCTATACAAATTGCCTTATTTTATATTCCAATTTTTTCAAGGGCAAGAAATGCCAATGTAAAAAAGAAAATTTTTTAAGTGGAGTAAAATTTATGGACAACATGGTGATATTGAGTTCAGTGTAATTGTATCTAATTTTGTAATATAATAAGTCAATCAATCAGCTTCTTAATTTTATAATACTAACAAATTTCAGTCTCCAAAACACAGAGCGGATGTGTATAAAAGGCCATTTTTGTAGTGGGTTCAAACAGTGAATACTTGAAAACTGGGTTTGGATCCCAGCATTGTTAGTCACAAGTTGAGGAATCTTGTTAACTTCTATGTGCCTCAGTTTCACCTCTGATGTGGGGTTAAAAACAGCTGTTGGTTTTCATGAAATTTCTGTAGGTTTTAGATGAATTAAGACATGGAAAGTGCGCGAAGGAATCACTGCTTAGAATAAGCCTCCACAAATTTTAAGCTATATTAATTTCACTTTCCTCATTTTCTATTTTAAGTTCCATTGGGTTAGAGAAAAGTAGAATCACAGTCTCACTGACTCCTGTCCCTTGAGGTTGGTGTCAAAGCTCTGGAAAGAGGCATGGCTCGCGCAGGGCCCAGGCATTGGTACGGTTGGAGGAGGGCAGACGTTGTGGCTTGGCGAATCCTCTGTACCCTTGCCTATCCATGCTGGCACCTGCTGAGATGTTCTAATTACTGTCATGTTTTCAGTCCACAGAGCTCATTGCTGCATCCTGTAGCCTCCCCAACTTCATAGCTCATTTATCTCAAGCTCTCCATGATTGTGCCCATTGGGCATATAGGGAATAAATTGGTCAGCATAGCTCTTCCTCCCTGGCATGTCTGAGGCCCATCTGTCTGGAACCTGTAGGCATTCCATCCTTCAGTGTGAAGCTGACGTTGGGAGAACAGTGGGCATGGGCTGCTCTGTGGTCTTGGTGCCTCCAGGGGCTGTACTGTTTGGGGAACCTGTTTCACTTCCTCTAATTGGAGCAGTGGGTATAGTAAGGAGTGCATGGTTTGCGGAAGCAGTGTATATGTTTCTTTCTGAAGGTCACCTCCCAGGTCTTTGGGCTTTCCTCCATCTCTTCCCTTCCTAGAAAATTTTTAACATATAAATCTGTGGGTGGAGTCTGACTCTGTACTATCAAATCTATCATTTTATATTTCTGTTCCTTCCAGGACAAAAATTTGCAACTCAAAAACTTTCTTTTTTATTGTGAAGACCTTTACTCCCTGAAGCAATCGAGGAGGGGATACAGATAGAACAACCAGTCACAGAGATCACATTGAGTAAAACTTCAAAAATCCATGCAGTTGTATGGTTTTTTCTTAATTTAATCAACTGTTCTCTCTGTGCCAGGAAGATCCCAGAATCTATAATATAAAAAGAAATTAAGCATCATCTTTTTATTAAGTCATATACCATCGTTTGGGGGAAGCTGGGCAAGTAAACAAATAACTCCAATAATTAGAGTAGAGTATGATGACACTTGAGAGCATATACATTTAAGAGATTCTATGAAAGACTTTCTCTATTGGAGACATTATGTGAGAATAGACATGCTTTCCAGAGTTTGCCAGAGGGCTCATGCAAAGGTGAGACACTGGAATTGGATAGAGAGTGTGAAGGTAGGGCTGGAGAAGCGGCTGGGGTTGGATCCTTAATGTTTGAGGTACATGGCCTGCAAGGCGAGGTGGAAAGTTTTCTGTGGGTGACAGCAGCATGAGTTAAATCGTAGGTTCCTCCACTGTAAAATACTATCTCTAGGAAGGATGCTGTCAGGATGGGCCAGGAGGGCGTCACGTAGACTCTCAAGTGTATCATTTGTAGATTGTAGTTTAGAGAGAATGATGCTGTAGATTCTGTTCATTTGCCTTGTTAATGTCTAAGTGATGTAAAATTAGAATTTTTCTAGATTCATCCATACTCAGCTTCTGACATCCGCACACATTTTGAGAAAGTAATCTCACCAATAGGCCATCCAGCAGAATGATCATTTCCATGAAATATCTAGGAAATACATATAGACTATGGAAGAAGGTAGTGGGAGGACAAGGGGAAGAACTTCAAAGTACGTGGATTCGACCGAGGTCCCAGCTAATTATGGGCAAAATTAGATAATGGTTTCTTCCATTATTTTAATAAAGGAGCTTCCCTTGATTTTTCTACTCTACTAAGAATAATCCAGCTACTCTGGGGGAAACCATTATTGTGAGAAGGCTCTGCCAGTTTAATTTCTATTTCTTTATTTCTATTAAATAAAGGCAGCTTACATTAGTCCTTATGTTATTAACTACTTAATGGATTTGGGAAGCAGGTAGCAAAAGAAGAATTGTTCTTTGCATTTAAATGAGACAAATAACACTCTCAGCTGATTATGCATTTAGGAGGAAAAGTTTCATCCTATTGCTACATTTTAGAACTGCAAACGTAATAAATTAATCCATTAGTGAGCCCAAGTGTGTCGTCTGTTGTGCTCATTATCAACTATTCCCAGGTGTTCAGGGGTTTATAAGTATGAATTGACGTGGCTTTTAAATTTGGTAACAGAAATATCCAGTGTAGGGATCGTAAGCTATGAAACTATGCCCACACCACTGCTTTTTATTAAAAAAAACAAAAAACAAAAAACCTTACAGAATTAAATATTAAATTAAGATGTCCCCCAATATTGTAATGTGTTAGTTTGTCAGAATGAAGCAATGAAACATAATTTACAATAGAAAGCATAGGATTGCCACATTTTCTTCCCAGTTGCTTGATTTTATGTATCATTTTAGAAGCATAATACCAAACATTAGGCACCATGAATAAATGCACTTAAGCAAATAAACTGATTGATTGATTGATTCAGATGCTCATTACCCATTCGTTGGTGTATTTAGTTAACAACAATGCTTTGAGCAGTTAGTACTTGCTAGATAGGGAACACAGTCCAGAAGAAGGTGAGATTGCCGGATTAATGACTACAAGATAGGATTGAAAGAGCAAAGTGTTACTGGAAAGGACACCACTCGAGGTATTGTCTGAGCCGAGTCTAAAAAAATGAGCAAGAGTAAAGCAGCACTTCCAAATATCTGCAGCATGTTATGTTGAAACACTTTCATTGACTCCGTAGGTGGAGCTCAGTTTGCGTTTGGAAAAGAGGCAGGGGGTGAGCATAGGAGTGCCCAACACAATTGTCATGCCTGGCTGCGGAGAAAAGCCTGCACAAGGCTTTTCTTCCAAAGCCTCTTGCAGAGGCTTTCTCTGTAATTCTATTGGCTATCAAATGCTTCTTCTTTTTTTTTTTTTCAAGAGACATTAAAGTAAGAACTTATCTTATATGAGTAGCCACCTGTGTGAAGACCTCCATCGACTGAGATGGTAAAATGTGGGGAAAAAAACTTTACCTGTTTTTTTTTCCTTCCCTGTGGTTGATTCCTGATTCAATGAGGAATAAACTATGTAACTGTATGTAAATATATATATATATATATTTAGAATGTGTGTGTGTGTGTGTGTGTGTGTGTGTTGGAAATGCCCGGAAAATCTGGAAGACTCAGGTGGCAAATATAGCCTGAGAGATAGCAATATAGTTTTACCTTATAGTTTATTTTATTATAGAATAAGCTTCCATCATACATGCTTTTTTTGGCCTTAGCCCAAACAGTTACTCCAGCCTATCGTAAATTGCACTTTCTCAGCTACCACCCATTTTTCCTGATAATTGATTGAAGTGAATCCTAAGTTACATACTAAAATCATGTGACAAAGATGTATGTATGTTGGAGCTTTTCAGAGAATAACCTGGTCATTTTTGGACTTCAGATTTTTGGACCCATGTGAGCGGTAACTAAATGTACTTTGATTTGGGAAAATTTTCTAAAAATATCTGTGGATATTGTTTTTGGTATTGAAAGAGATGCCACCAGAGATGTCATGTTCCTTGGAATCCTCAAAAACTGAAGTGACAGAAAGTCGGCTGGGTGTGTTCTCAAGGAATGTGAATATCATATGCAGTGGGCAAAGGGGCTGAGCCATGTAGCATTTCATTCAATAAATATTTATTGAGCATATGCAAAATGTCAGACTCTCTGAGAAGCTGCCATGAGAACTCCGTGAGGAAAAGAAGCAACTGCCCTTCACCCTGGGATTTAAGATACTTTCCATCCTAAGAATCTAGGAACCTACAAATATGACCTTTAGGTTTTTACAGAAGCTTATTTTCTTCAGCTGTTGAATGGGCTCACTACCAATTGTATGAAATAATGTGTGTCGAAGTACCCAGTGAGAAACTATGAGAAGTTGAGAAAGCCAATAAAATACGAAAAGATGCTGGGGGAATTCCTGTGAAAGTTCAGGAGCAGGAGCCCTTAGTGCATTCAACGGTAGAAATTTACTATCATGAGGGGCGCCTGGGTGGCTCAGTCATTAAGCATCTGCCTTCGGCTCAGGGCGTGATCCCAGAGTCCAGGGATCGAGCCCCACATCAGGCTCCTCCGCTGGGAGTCTGCTGCTTCCTCTCCCCCTCCCCCTGCCTGTGTTCCCTCTCTCGCTGGCTGTCTCTCTCTCTGTCAAACAAATAAATAAAATCTTTAAAAAAAAAAAAAAGAAATTTACTATCATGAATCATATAATCAAAAAAGCAGTATCTTTTTTGGATGAAGAATTCTATGTAATGCTGATTCTCATTCAATTCTTCAATCAGTAATTGTGAACATGGGATCAGATTTAAGTCTAAAGCTCTAAGATGTTGTCACAAGAAAATTCCACAGGCTACCTAGGCAAGATTCATCTTTGAGGAGCAGGCTGGGCAGATGGTCCCTCATAAAACCCCTGTTGTAACCCTCTTTCGATATTTCATCACATGGAGCAGAACACTCATCTTAAGTTCTCATGGCGTCAACATGCAGCACGGTCTCCACGGCTGCCTTTGCCACAAGTGGACGTTCCTATTTAGAGGATGAGAGGAGGATGTGAAATAAAGGTGTCTCTGTTTAACAGGAATCAGCGATAGAGCTTTCGAGAAGAAAAATAAAGAGGCCATGTTTTATAACAGGCCCATGGAAAGAAGAACGGGGCTGTGTACTTTCCTGGAAAAGTGATTTTGCTTCTCTGTGATTGATGACCTGTCTGGTGTGAGGCTGGCCACAGTAATAATGTCAGGGCTTACTCTCAACAGTAGAAAAAGCTGTCAATTCTGATATGATGAAGGGGAGGGGGACATTGGGACTATGGAGCTGAAGTGGCCACAGGATGTCCTCTGACTCAGGCACATAATGCATGGTGATTTTGTGTAAAATTGGTGTTAACTTTATTTTACATGCACAGAGGAAAGACTAGAAAAAGCTAGAACAAAAAATGAACAGGAATTACTTTTAGGAGGTAGTAAGAGAGGTATCAATTTCTTATTAATATGAAAAGTTTAGCTTCTAAACTTTATTTATGAACATGTATAAATTTTTAAATAGTATATATGATGCTGATAAAAATATTTAACAAGGTAGCATAATTTAGCAGAAGGAGCATAAAGTTTGGAATCTGACCTGCAGTTCATCTCCTAAGTTGCATTAAGTAGCTTGAAAAATGGTAATATAATAATATCCCTCTCCCTTTAGGAAAACAGTACCTAGAGAGGGCCTGTCCTGCCTCACCCTGCAGCCTGTGCTCACACTCTTGCCTGCTCTCCTCCCTCCCGCTGTAGGTACTCAGGCCTGAAAGATTCAGGTCGGGCCACTACTCTGCTCCCAGTTGTGCATTCCCTTAGTGACTGCCAAGTGTCACTTCCCTATAATGGCACAGTTATATGCTCTGGTAGCCTGTGGTGAACCCTATTCTCCTATCCTTTGGCCCCTGAACCTTTTTGAAATGTATGTTTGTATCTATATCTATATCTATATCTATATCTATATCTATATCTATATCTATATCCCAAGTGTTGCTTCCAGACTGAAGCCTCCCTCAGCAACCACCATCTGGTCTACCGTCAGCTCTCCTGTTGTCCTAATCAGAAACCTTCAAGTCTATCCCAGCCTTTCCTACTTTGTCTATCTTGCAATAATAAACTGGGATATGCATACCAGTGTCTCGACATAAGACATCTCATAACCATATCTGTGATCTTATCGAGCAGCAAGCAGAATACACTCACTGTTGAAGCAATTCTAGAAACTACTAGAGAATGATCAGCCAGGTGTTAGGGGTCAGCAAATATTCGAGACCCAGCTTACCATCTTCGTAAATCCAATTTAGTCTTCTCAGTGAGATGGACTACCTCTTCCTAACGTGTCACCACTGGAAAGTCATGTGGGTGGACTGTATGCAGTGACAGATTTCAGTTCTGTTATTAAGAAGAAAACATTTACAACTGACATGGTTTATAGTTGGGCGGCTGTTTTCCTGGACACTTACACGGCATCTGTTTCCCTGCGTAGGTGCCATAGTCACTAATTCCACAGGTTGCTTCATGACAAAGTGGTTGTTTACATCCAGGTGGGAAATACTGCCTCCTGAACCACAGCCAGGAGAGTCTCAGCACACACTGGAAGGTCATGAGACATTCGTGCAGGGCAGAAACCTATTGCACTTTAAGCCAGTATGCTCACTTTTTAAAACACAGAACAGTGTTTTCATGTAGCATGTCTTTCCACATCCCATGGGGCAGGGTTTGAAAGCATCACATATGGGGTTGTACTGTGATAGAATCGCCTTGTTCAGTTACTTGTAACACAGAAGTGACACTGAAGCCTATGTTCTGGTAGCACTGTCCCAGGGCTGCATTGCAGTGAGTCCCTTAGCATAAGTTGGGTAGCATCTTGCCTCCTCTCGTCCTAGGATTGGAATCAAGTTAAGGATTGTTTTTGCTTGCTCTTCCTCACTCTGTCCACACTGCGGAAATTGGTGGTAGCCTCTTTCTGTCTGTCAACATATGAAAAAAAGACTTAGAATTGCTCACACACAAGGAACCAGGGACACTTTGGAAACATGGGCCTTGAAGTTCCAGGAGTTTTTTACTTTTATGGAATATTAAGTTTGACCCTCCAGTCACCTGCCTCACCCTCAAATCTCAATATTTCATGTCTAGGGGCACCTGGTAACTCAGTCCTTTGAGGGTCTGACTCTTGATTTTGGCTCGAGTCATGATCTCAGGGTCATGAGATCGAGCTCTGCATTTGACTCCATGCTCGGTGGGGAGTCTCCTTGGGATTCCCTCTCCCTCTCCTTCTGTCCTTCCCCCCCTTGCATGTGCTCTCTCCCTCTCTCTCTCTCTAAAATAAATAAATCTTAAAAAAAAAAAAGAGGCTATATCAGGTCTGAAGCAAGGCCGTAGTCATTTGTTAAGTATATTGCCAATTATGAGACTATTTGGTTCAATGTTTGGCATATATTCAGACACAACTCTTTATATCCCCCTTGCTGTATGTTCAAACACATCACTTCAGTTAGACCAGCCTTATCATGAAGCGATCCCCCTAGTAACCAATGAAGAAATATTAATGATTTGCTAGTTCGGTTCCTTGGAGAGAGGGAACCCCCCCCCCAACCTAGCTTATATTCGGCACTATATCAATCAACTACAGGTGAACAAGTAAATAAGCCCCATTGCAACAGTGCCTGAGGATACGTGAAAATAATTTGTTCTCTTAAGTGGATTCAATAACTCCTCCCTGAACATTTCATTACCTGATAGTTTTGTAAAAAAATCATTTTTTCTTCACAGGGAGGGCAAATGTAAACCCTGAGTATATGTCATTTGAATTCCATTTCCACCATTTACAACAATGTAACGGAAGGGAGTTTCGTGCCTGTCTCCATGCCTCTGTTCCTCATCTGTAAAGTGAGGATGATAACAAACCTCTAAATTTCTGCAAGATAATATTTAAAGCCGTTCCTGGCGATAGTAAATGCTTAGTAAATGTTAGCCACTATTATCTAATCAAAAGGTGTGAATATTCCAGAAGAACTGCAATTTTTACATATAACAGTTAATCATACTCAGCCATAAAAAGTTAATATTACTCAGCCATAAAAAAGAATGAGATCTTGTCATTTGCAACAACATGAATGGACCTAGAGGGTATTACACTGCGTGAAATAAGTCAGAGAAAGACAAGTACCATACGATTTCACTTATATGTGGAACTTAAACAAAACAAAACAAAACAAAAGAACAAACAAACAGAAATAGACTCATAAACATAGAGAACAAACTGGTGGTTGCCAGAGGGGAGGGCGGTGGAGGGGTGGGTGACACAGGTGAAGGGAATTAAGAACAGAAAAAAGTCAAAATCAAACTGTTAAAAAGATAGAAGTTGCACATTCTAATACATGCCATAGGGGAAATCAAATTGTTTTTGCTTAAGCTATGTGCCTTCTCTTCCACACCAATATCTGTGCAATTCTTCGCATGTATTTTGTTGACTGAATGAATTAATGAAAAATTAATTGATTAATTATCATCATATCCCTCTTGATGTTTTCATGCAAACCTGAATATCCCCAGGAAGGCTGTTTGTTTTAAGAAATAGCCAGTGAGGGGTGCCTGGGTGGCTCTTCTGTTAAGCATCCCACTCTTGATTTCCGCTCAGGTCATGATCTCGGAGTCCTGAGATCGAGCCCCATGTCAGGCTCTGCGCCCAGGCTCTCTCCTTCTCCCTCCCACCCTCTCACCCCCCTTTCTCTCCCTTTCTGGAAAAAAAAAAAAAAAAGAATGAAAGAAATAACCAGTGAAGGGTTATGAGAAATATGATGGTTTATGTTCTGTATATGACTCAATAGACAAAAGTAATTGCTTTTCTGTCATGTTCTCTGTGGATTTTCATTGATCAGTAGCTTTAGACCTGTAATAATGATCACAGTTTTTAACACTTCAATAAAATGAGAGAAGTGTGTGTGTGTGTGTGTGTGTGCATGTATCTGTTGTGTATGTGTATGCACATGAGAGAGAGATTTTTTAAACAGTCTTTTTATTTGTATGTTTCAGTGGTATCAGTTTTCATGAATTTCATTATAAAAATTTAAAAAATAATTTATCTATAAAATTCAAGAATATAAATGCCACCTTGCTTGGTAGTATTTCTGAGAATTATAACTCCAATACTTAGATGTAACTTTTCTGCTGTATTAAAAAAAGACAAATATCCTTTCCTTAAGAATTCTACTTACCTTTCTGGTGCCTGGGTGGCTCAGTTGGTTAAGCATCTGCCTTTGGCTCAGGTCATGATCCCAAGGTCCTGGGATCGTGTCCTACATTGGACTTCTTGCTCAGTGGGGAGCCTGCTTCTCCCTCTGCTTGCCTCTCCCCCTGCTTGTGTGCCTGCTCGCTCTCTCTCTCTCTCTCTCTCCCTCTCTGACAGATAAATAAATAAAATCTTAAAAAAAAAAAAAAAGAATTCTACTTACCTCTCAGTATTTAGATAAATTTCAAATTCTGGTTTGTCTCTTCTGCTCCTGAATTCATTGTGGCTTAAAAACTTTAGATTGCCCTCACATTTACCAAGCATACCCCTCAGTTCTTGGTGTAATCCCCAGACTCACAAAGCCTGATTCTCCATATCGCCCATCACATAGAGAAGTGGAGCAGCCGAGGCTATGGGAAAGAATAAGAGTGACCATTGGTTCTATCTGCTGGCAAAACAAACAGCGAACAGCCATTTCTGAGTGAGCCACCTCAGCTCCCCTAGAGAATTCTTGTTCATCCAGGCTGAGGGCCTAATGGCTTTCTAACTGCCTAGTCATATTACGGAATCGTGGTCTGTTCCCATATTTCTCTATACTTTCTTCTCCTGACTTCTTTCCTGCACATCTGTTCCGGTGGTTTGCAAAAGTTTTTTATTCCTAATCTTTTTTTTCTTCCCTTTAGTTTCATGATGGGTAATCTCACTGAAATTCCTGATTTTAAATACTACAGCTCCATTCTGTCTCGAGGGCCCCAAGTGCACACCTTCAGGAAGCTTCTCATTCGTACAAGAACCCAGACATGGTCTCGCAACTTTTGTGCAATCCTGTTCTTTCACATGGCACGTTGTTTCACCCAGGAGCAAGCTTCTGCATCTTTGGCCTCGCATTCCAATGCACGGGTTCTGGTTTTCCATTATAGCACGAGCACAAAATACGAACAGTGCTTTGTCTCTGTGGGCTCCCTCTGATTTCTGAATCGCTTGAGAACAAAAATCCTGTCTTTTCATGAAAGTGTGTTAGGTAGCTATCTTAGCATATAGTAAGCAGTCAAAAAAAAAAAAAAAAAGCCGTGTAAAGAAAGTAATGCATCTACTTTTTAAAAAAGCATTGTTACCATCTTTTTTTTTCTATGAAAGATATGTTTTATTGAGTTACTTTATAAATGAACTACTTATGGGCAAATTCAGAAATACAGAAAGTAGATTGGAGGTTACCAGGGGCTGGGGGGAGAAAGAAATGAGAAATTATTGCCTTGTGGGTACAGTTTCTCTTTGGGGTGATGGAAAAGTTTTAGAATTACAGTGGTGATGGTTGCACAACATTGTGAATGTAATTAATGCCACTAAATTGTATATTCAAAATGGTTAAAAGGACCAGTTTTATGTTATATATATTTTACCACAATAAAATTAAAAAATGAATTATTTACAAATAAGAAAGGCACTAAAATAGTCAAGATAACTAAACATGTATTTTCTTAAAAAAAAAAAAACAGCTTCTTTTCTAAATAGAAAATGCAGAAAAGGAAGCCCAGTGATTAGTCTTAGAAACAAATACAATTGTAGCAATACTTTTTTTTCATGTATTCTCATTTAAGAAACATATTACTACAACAAAAACTATCATTAAATAATACAATGAATTTTAAAAGTGAATGAGTGAATAACTGAATGATTTTAAAAAAGCACCATTTATTTTTTTTTTAAGATTTTATTTATTTACTTGAGAGAGAGAAAGAGTGAGAGCAACAGAGAGAGAGAACGCACAGAGGCAGAGGAAGAAACAGACTCCTCGCTGAGCAAGGAGCCCAACTCGGGGCTCTATCCCAGGATCCTGGGATCAAGACCTGAGCTGAAGGCAGACACTTAACCGACTGAGCCACCCAGGTGCCCCAAGACAGCACCATTTAAATAAACAAACCTCTATGGTTGAATGCCTGGGTATGGCCAGGCCCAGTTTATCACTGTGACCACAGACAGACATTAGCATTAGTGGGTCAAAATGGTCAGCTGTCCACACACACAGAAAACAGACATGGACACATGTATCATGAGTTTTTGATAGGAAGCACTGCCAACTTTACTAGTCCTAAGACTGACGGGTCAGACAGACTGGATTTGTGCCCTGGATCTGCCTCTTACAAGACAAGTGTAAGACTTCAGTCTCACTGAACCATAGGTTTCTCATCTAATAAATGAAGAGGGAAAAATCCAGTATCATTTCATTTTTGTGAAGGTGCAGAGGGCCTGGTTAAGGTTTCAGGCAGAAGTCTTTACTGGCGTATTATTAACATAGAGGTACAGATAAATTGATTCTGAACCAGTAGTTATTCTACATAAAATATCGTGAGTTCTGAAAATAACTTTAGTACCAGATATTCTTTGTGTGAACTTTCTCTTTTACTTTTCTTTTCCTGTGTCTTTTTCTTTTCTTTTTTGCCAAATTTATACTTAGCATACTTGGTAATCGATACAATATTATTTCATCGACAGCTCCAGGCCATTGGGAAATATGAGTTGGTGTTCAGAGCACCCCTAATTGTGGGCAATCTGTAAAATTATCTGTCTCAAAAAATGGTTGTTAAAATAAAGACATATTTTTTGCCTTGAAAGGTCAGTCTTAGAAGCATTGAATTCCGTGTGGAATTTTTTCTAATCTTTTCTCTTTTTCTGTTTCTCTTCCTCACATGCGGACTTTGGTGTAGCAGACCACTTGGGGATTGAATTCATGGGTAAGACTAAACATTTTTCTCCTTAAATATCTAGAAAAAGCTAAGTTTCATAATGTATATAGTGTTCGCCTTCCCCATCTGATTATAATTGAAATGTCTCATTATCAGATGCTGTTAGTAGTAAAAGTGTTTTTGTCAATTTTTCACTAAGTAATGGCTCAAAATGAAAGACTTAACTACTTACCGGGAAGGCAATTGAATGTTAAGTGCAGCTCTGGAATCGTACTGAGGTTGGATCTGGCTCCTGGCTTTGTTTGCTCTATTTCTCAATTTTCTTATCTGTAAAATAGGGATGATAATAGTTCCTAGTTTACTGCACATGGAAATTGCTTAGCACAATGTCTACTAGATGGCAAACACTCAATAAATGATTGAAAATAATAGTGATGGCTTAAAAATGTTAGTTTTGTTATTTTCTGCTCTAATTCCTTTTCCTTTTGCATGATGACTACTTTGTATACATTTTAGTATCAATCAGTTGGGAGTATGGGCTATATAAACATTTCCATTTACAAAATTAAAATATTTCTTGTGAAAGCAGTTGCCGTGAATGGTATGTTTTTAAAAGCATTAGGATGTCTTCCACAGGATTATTATTATGTTCAGGAACTATTATTATTATTGTTATTATTATTGTTATGTTCATAGATAATTACATTAAGAATTGAACATAACTTTTCTCAGTCTATTTTGTAAGTAAAATAAAAAATAAAAATTCCGTGGGTTTGGTATATATCGTGGTGCTAAAATGGAGGGATACTCGGGAGTTAAAGTTAGTGAAATTGAGAGACCTAAACTTGAAATCCAAATTAATAATTCTTTGCTTGTTTGGCTTTTGTTGAACTTCGGATTTTTCTCTTATATAATATAGATATTAATACTTCATATGTGAATATGGTTATTGTGTTAATATTTATAAATTTAATTGTATTCATTTTTCTATTCAGCAATTCATTCAGCAAATAATTATCAGGTGCTCATTATAAGCAAAGAAAAAATGCGAAGTATTAGAGATAAAAAAATAGTAAACATGGAACCAAAAAAACTGGTCCAATGACACCGTCTAGTAAGCTTACATATATATAATAGGTAATGAACCAGTAGATACACAGTTGAGAGTTTCCTAAGACCTATGTCAGGCAAGATGATATTAGCTTAGACTAGTGTGATTGTGGAAGATATGGGAAAAGTGATAGATATTTAGGACATGGTATCAACAAGTATTTGAGAAGAATTAATGTTGAAGGTTAGAAAAGGGAGATTATCAAGGATGATGCAGGGTTTATAGTTTGCCTATTTAGATAAAAGGTGGGCCCATTTACTGAAAAAGAACACTGGAAGAGGAACAGATTTACGGGAGATGTTTTACTAGATTAGGTTTGGAAATGTTGAGTTCCCGGGTACCTCCGACATATTGAGAGAAGATGTCAAGTTTGTAGTGTACTGCTGGAAGTTTTTAGGGTTGATTAGAGCTTAGTGATTTAATATTTATACTGGAATTGATCTTCCCTGTTTTGTGGTATTTTTCGTTAGCGTTCTATTATCTGGGTATTATATCATAGAAAAAGCAGACAGCTCAATTCCTGCAGGCTTGGGGTTTTGCTAGAATAGATGAGATGAAAAATCATAAGGGCAATGAAATTCAGGATAATATTCAAATGAAGCATCATGAAATATAAGGTAGATGTGGAAGGAAGTGACAAAAGGCTAGCTACCTGAATGTAATTGATGAGCAGTTATCGTGGGAGTACTCCAGCACGTTGTTGGCACGGAGAGGAGACTATAGTCAAATGGGTCAAGAATTACAGGGGCTGGGCTAGCTTCAGACTTCACAAGTAGTATGGCCATGGTTAGGTAAACAAATTGTTGCATTGATGTTAATTGTAACTGTTAAAAAAAAAAATGGATCCGTCACCTTCCTATTGGGCTTTTCCTGAGGACCTCCAGTGACATAGTTACCTTATGGTAACAGTTTGCTATGGAACCAAGATATGTATTAAAAAGTCTGTGTTAGGGGCGCCTGGGTGGCACAGCGGTTAAGCGTCTGCCTTCGGCCCAGGGCGTGATCCCGGCGTTATGGGATCGAGCCCCACATCAGGCTCTTCTGCTGTGAGCCTGCTTCTTCCTCTCCCGCTCCCCCTGCTTGTGTTCCCTCTCTCGCTGGCTGTCTCTATCTCTGTCAAACAAATAAATAAAATCTTAAAAAAAAATAAAAATAAAAAGTCTGTGTTAAAACATTTACAAGACTTCAGTTACTGGTAGGTGAAAAATAACAGGTAATTGTGTAGTTCATCTTTATGAATCTCAAGATTAAGGTTATAGTGAATCTTGCAAAACTTGGTGTCAAACTGTAGCTGTAAAGCCTTACAGGAAATGAGTTTTCAGTGTGTGAATATTTGACTCCAGCAGTAGAGATTGGCTTGGACAGAAGGGGTTGGGCAAGAAGTCAGAAGGGAATATGTAGCGTGTATACAGATAATGACAACTAATGAAGGCTTGTTTGAAATGGTGAATAGGTTAGTTAATGAACTGTTTCCACTGACCTTACTAGTTCCTGACAGTGTTCACTCCCACCCATATTCTAACTGAATATGTAAAATTCTGTTTGTTGCTTTGGGAACATATATTTTCAGATTTAACTTGTGATTTTAGAGTCTATATGGGTGAAATTCCTTCCACTGAAGGTTACTACCTTACATCCCAGTAATATGACCTCTCTAGCTGAGAAGCAGAAATGTAGGCATAGTGTCTATAACCTGAATCATATCAGTATTTTGGAGTACCTAAAATGATCAGTGTCAGTTCTGTTTTAATGAGTTCTAGAATAGCTGTCTTCTCAACTTTTATCATTCTTACTTCGGACAATGTTAATTTCATCCTTCCTTGAGTTGGAATTCAGATCACAAAATGATGATATGAAGCACACAGCTCTTCTCCCCAAGTCTTTGTCTTCGCAGTGGCCAAGTCTATGCTATTGATCAGACACACAAGCTGAATACTTTATGCATCTTAATAAATTCCTATTTAAAGCAGGAACTCCAAATCATATGACTCAACAGGAATCCTATTATTATTTTGTCAACATACACTTCTCACACTTACTGTATGCCAGATGGATAAGATACTACAGATGCAGATATATAAACCACATCCTTTAAATGCCCAGAGGTTCTGAAACTGAAAAGAAAGAAAGCTACACATAATTGAGGTAATATTAACAAGTGCTATCAAAATGACATAGGCAGGGTACAATGAAGGAAAAAAATGAATTTTAAAAAAGCATCTAAATGTGTTTAGGAAATTCTGAGACAGTTCCTGGGGGAGGAGTCCTGTAAGCTGAGTACCAGCCAAAGTGAATAAACTGTATTGAGTGATGCCATAATCCCAATCTGTCCCAGCTCTGTATTACTTCCACATTAGGGTGAGCCTTGCTATTTCAGTCTCTATATCTGGGTCCATAAGCTCCCTAGAGTCACTACTTTAGGACCAAAGAAAGCATATCAACTTCAGTAAAAACACTTAACCAAAAAGCTTTTCTGAGTCGATTTATTAATTTCAAGGAATTATTATCTTACTATAGAAGCCATGCTGAAACTTATGTCCATAAATCTGTCAGCATTCAAAAGGATTTGTCCTTAATTATATTCATGAATTTTTCTTAATGATACTTCTGGGACTGGTACAATGGACATATCAACAACAAATACTGTCTTGAAATATGGTATCAGTTTAAAAAACTTAAGTTAAGCAGGAATTTGAAGGTACCTGAAAACACAAAATTGTGTTTGTGAAAAAAATGTAAAATCAGAGTTTATATTCAGTCGGTAATCAAAAATATTTCTTGAATTAATGACTTAACCTATGCATCATGCATGCATGAGGGAAATTGAGATTTTTAAGGTCAGATGGTCCCAGTTTTCCACACTGGGTGAAAATATCAGGAGATGGAGTACACACTTCACTGTCAGCACAAACACTCATTGGGAAATCCACCCAAACGTCCAGGGGAGACAGATGGTCAAAGGGCATGTCAGATTGGCCAAAGTTTGGAAGGCATATTGATCATGAAGAGGGATTTCTCATCTGAGAAATATCTCGCTGCAGTGTCAGGTGCTCAGTCATGGAGGTATCTCATTATATCCATTTGAGCTCTTTGTTATGCAGCTATTTCTTTGACAATGCCCTGATGCATTGGATGCTGTAGACATCAAAGATGTTTGTATAAAAGCAGGTGCAATGCCACTTGCAAACATATTAGCAAACCACAGGGAGAGCTGAAGATTGTATGGGAGATCTTTCATGCAAATTTCTTTCATTCTCATATGGAAAAATAAAAGGAACTCTGTCAGTTAAATGTCTTGTTTGTGATTTGACATTGTTTTAAAGATAACATAATATATTTATGCAGATTTTGATTGAGTAAGCCCTAGTATAATTTTTTAAATCAAAAGGTTTATAGAACTTGGGAAAAGGAGATTCTTAACTAAAATCTGAAAAAGTCATTCTAGAATAATCTCTGTATTTTGAAGTTAAAAAAAGCAAAAAGAATGAAATTCTGAGTTTTCCAAAAGGAGAGGCTTAGAAATGTGTTATATTCAAACTCTGTGGTCTAAAATCTCTGTATAGTTTTAGAATTGATAAGGTCATTATTTCAAACTTCACCACATATTGAGCGTCTCTTCATTCTATCATGTAAAATAATTATTTTAGTATATTTTAGTAAGAACCGAAGACAATCTCCTGAGAAGTGTCTAGTTTCTAATTCTATCTGGATGATATAAAGTGGGGATATTTTCCTTAAAACCATAATGCTTATTATGAGTGATTTGGTGTGTGTTCCTTTAAATCTAACAGGCTAGTATGTCTGTCAAATGAGTTCATGTATACACCCAAATTTGTGAATTGTCATTAGAGATACAGAAGTGATGATACTCCTTCTCTATGCTGAAATTTCTGACTTACGTAGAACAAAACTGTTTTCATTCATTTGAATATATCATGTTTTCTTATCAAACAAAATGGTAACTTACGGATTAATGTATCTGTGTATGTGTTTGCAGAGGGGGTGCAATCAAGAATATCTGTTTACTTTCTTATATGCCCTTTACCATATTAAACTACATGAGAAATTATATGTGGCAGAGTAATAAGTTAACATTATTAAAGCTTGACATGTGCCTCAAAATTTAGATCATCTCGTTGGACTTTAAAAAGTAAAAATAATGAATGAGATAGGAAGTTTTTATGTCCTTATCTTGTAAATGACAAAACTAAGGTCTGTTTAGCTGAAATATCTCATTTAAAGAGCAAGGAAATGGCAAATACAGGATTTGAACCTAAGTCCATCATCCTTCAGAGCTCTTGAATTCGCTGGTACCTAACTGCTGGGCATGTCCCACAATGAAGGCTCTGTGATCACTCTGGCAATGTTTCAAGTGGCAATGAAGTTAATCCTGAGGGTTAAAGGTCACGTTTTCCAAGTACCATGAGGTTATAAGAATTTGGGTGATAACCTACATTATCCAAGCTATGAGAAACTGAAAATTAAACCAGTTGCCAGTCTTTAGCTTTACATTCAGAATTGTAACTGCCAGGTGCACAAAAAGGCTCACATTGGCTGGTCGTCATAGACTTTCGTAGGATGAGCTACAGAAATGTGGTGTATTGAAGGTTTCTTGGTAATTACAGACTGTGTTGAGTGGCATTAGTCAGGTGGTCTTAACTGTTGAATGTCACTGGAGTATAAAGGCATTACACATCCAGCTCCTCTGATAGGAGACATTTGCCAAATGGAATAGTGAGTAGAACCGTCTCTCCAAGGACTTCCCAAGATTCTGCTTAAGAAACAGTTATACAATCTTATTTTTTAAGTTATTTTTCTCTTTAGCAACATGGCCGCTCCCTCTCTTTACACGAAGATTTTTTTAACATAGGTCTCAGTACAAGTGCTAATATTTCAGCTCCTGATCACAAACCCCTCCAAGTATTTATCTCTTTTTCTCTTTTTTCTTTTACTTTTTTTTTTTAATGAAGTGATGTGTTGATTTGGTTGATTGTTCTGAAGTTTGCCTCTCCATACAAGTTAGGATAATATTTTGGTATTATAAAATTTTGATAATATAGCATATATATGATTAATCTGATACTAGTCATTAGCACATATTTGTACCTCCAGTGGTTAGAAGTAAAAGTCTCTAAACAATCAAAACCATAAGTGAAATAACTTAAAATCTGACAGAATTTTCAGGTGAGAATAAAAACTTTCAGTGCTCTTCTTTGAGAAAGGGTTACAACCAAGAGATGTACTGGAAAATATGCAGATCTAGTAATTATGATTTCTATAAAGGAGAAAATGGACATTTCTGTAAATACTTTTGTAGATCAGTTTCCAGAATTGATTAATAAAATTTAATTTGCAGACACTGAGAAAAGTATTTGTTGTGAACAATTTAGAAATACAGTACTATTCACTGAAAACTGACATAGGACAACTACATTTTTCCAAGTTGACATTATAATTTCTCATAAAGCTTCTAAATGACTAAATTAAGAGTTTCATGTACACTGCAGCAAAAGCTGGATAGAGTCCATGAACTTCTTTTATAATATGATGAAGCATAGATTATATCAATTTAGTGATGGGTAAATTGGGGACAACGAAATGTTATACGTAGGATCAAGATCAGCCATGATTGGACCTTCCAGTTGCTTCTAGGGCAACATTTTTATCAATGGAATAAATAAAACCATAGCTTAAACACTTAAAAAATTTTTGAACTTTTGTAAGCGGTGACTGCTATTTTATTGGTTAGAGAGAATTAAGATCTAATAGAAAGCACTGGATTTTTGGATTGTCAGATTAGACTCAAAAGAATGTGAGATCTTACCCAGAATCAAGTTGATTACATACATATGTTAATTAATCTAAAATGTACATAAGCTCATAATAGATTCCAAAGATCTTCTTAAGTGTGCTAGAAAAAAACAGCAACAAAGATGTTCAGATTGTCATTGCAAAGTAATTCCCAATGAGGTTAAAAAACCAATGGAGGGCCCCTGGGTGGCTCAGTCCATTAAGCCTCTGCCTTGGGCTCAGGTCAAGATCCCAGGGTGTTGGGACTCAGCCCCGCATCGCACTCCCTGATCAGCAAGGAGTCTGCTTCTCCCTCTCCCTTTACCCCTGCCCCCCTTGTGCTCTCCATTTCTCTCACTCTCTCTACTAAATAAATAAAATCTTAAAAAGACACACACACAAAAAAATGGAATGTTATATTCAGGTTTTCCTGACCAATGCTTCAGAAGCCAGATGAAGTTTTGCATTGGAGAGGTAAAAAAAAAAAAAAAAAAAAAAAAAAAAAAGTTGGATAGAATACCTAAAGATGCATCAAAGTGAAGATAATACTGGTCCTCCTCAATAAGCAGTTCAGTCAGAATGTGTGGAGCGCCTTTGGGAGCTCACCCTTGCCACACCAGAGCCACAGCGAGACAGATAAGACAGATTCTGAAGACATTCACTGTTCTGTGTGGGGAACAGACTTGTAAACCAAGAATTACAGTTCAGGGCAAAAAAAAGAAAAGGACTTTAATTGAAGGATTTTTGGTCTTTTTGTCTTACAAAAGGCAAGTGCAGGGTTCCTAAACAGCTGCAGGATGTTAACCTGTGTTCCATACTCAGGCACATAAATACGATGTGAGTTCACATCCATGTGGGAAGTATGAGGTGCTATGCTTCTGCGGCATGATTTTACAAAGCCTTCGGTGTACTTCTACCCATCCATAAATCTTGGAGAGAAGGCTAGAGTAGGCAATATTTTCTGAATATTTTTCCAGAGAAGCATATTTCATAGAGCTAGGATTTCAGAAACCATACTCTCATAAATCCTGGGAGAAAGGAACGCTGAGGAAGGAGCACCCACATCTCCTTAGAACAGTTGAAGAGATCTTTATGTGGAAGAATAAAGCGTATTCCTACAGTTGGGGGATGGCAGCAGGAAACGTGAGGAAAGGGGACAAGGAAGAACACTGGTAAATAAAAGGCGGATGAGAATAGGGGCTTTCAAAATGGCGAGGAGTCCTGAGGCGCTGGAGAAACATAATACACCTGAAAGGGAGTGTGGTCGGCTAGGTGGTTGGTCCATTAGGCCAGAACAAATTATGATGACTCTCTGCACCCTCGGAAAGATGAATGATGTTATCTCGCTGCGAAAGAAAGCCTTCAGAGGGTTCCAGCAGGGAGTGATCAGATCAGCTTGTGCCGGCAGTAGCTGTGCAGACGTTGCCTGGAGGCCTTGTGTGCGAAACCCAGGCTAATGGGCCAAGCTCAAATTTTCCTCCAAATATTCACCAAATGCTTGCTCTTTGAATCACATTGTGGGTATTATAAAGATGAATTTCCGTTTAGTCTGTGTCAGGCAGAGAGAAAGAGGTGAAGGCAGAACACCTGGGGAGGCTGTGGGGATGAGGAACAAAGAGCAGAGCCAGGGGCACAGTGTACCTTGATCAGATTTCTGAGCAAAGGGTAGAATTTCCATGGGCAGAGGAGGAAACATCCAAATAAGGATGTTAGAATAACCAGGAACAGGATGAGATGATTTGGAGGAGGAATTATTGGTTATTAGCATAGGCAATTTGCATTATAATTTAATTTAAATTACATATAAGTTTTTATTTAAAATGAAGTGTAAATCATGTCATTTCCCCACTTGAAAATTTCTAATGGATTTAGAATTAAATACAGGTACCATATGTTGTTGTGCCAAGTCCTCCATGATCTGGTACAGCCTACCTCTCTGACTTCACTTCCTATCACTCCCTTTCCAATTCACTGTTTCTGCCATATTAGCCTTCTCCTTGTCCCTCTGTCTACCTCAGGGCCTTTGCACTGGCTGTTCTTCCAGTTCTAGCTGCACTACTTATCTGTACATGCTTCCTCTTCATCATAAAGCCCTCAGTTCAAATACACTTCCTAAGAGACTTTCCTTTGCCGTCCTATTATATGTATTTCCCATCTCATTCATATTAGCTTCTTCTGTTTCTTCCATAACCTTTATTACTAACTAGTTTATGTGTCTACTTTTTATTATGAGTCTTCCTACTAGAAAATAAACTCTGTGAGAACAGGACTTACTCATTGTTGCATCGGTAGTCCAGGACTTAGCATAATTATAAGAACTCAATAAATATTTGTTGAATTGATTTTAAAATGAATTTAAATGATGTATGGTTTTCTTAACCTTTAATTTAATTAAATGATTGAAAAAAATCTATAAGCAAACTCAGTGAAACCCAAGACCCTGTGGTTTAGTTCTAGATAACTCTCAGTCAGTCACCAATATTCTTTCTGGAGATATCCCCTGTTGAAGCAGTGAGTGGCATCTAAGGAATTCTCAGAAGTTTAGCTTCCAGCTCACTCGAAATGAGCATTGATCATAGAAGATCCTGACTGACCAAGTAGGTACTTATAGAATAGTTCATGAATTGTTCTTGCTTCTAAGTCCATGTTTTCTGTTAGTGTCATAGTTGCAGATTGAGATACTGAGAATAATGGAAGATTCTCAAGTAGGCAGAATAACGTAATTCAAGAGCTCTCAGCTTTAACTTTCATCCCAGGCATTAGGCAGCTCATTGTAAACGTCAATTCCTGTTCTTAGCCTCAGATATCTGATTAGGTAGTTATGGGATGGATCAGATTCCTAGTATTGAACATGATTCTGATGTAGGAGGTCTCTGCCTATGTGGTGAGAAACTTTGACATACAGGGACAGAAAGACTTGGTTTAATTCTGGCTCCACCGTTTAGTATATGTATGACCTGGGACAAGGGATTTATCATCTCTAATCCTAGAGTTACCAGTTTGTGGAAGAGGGATGATGTCATTACCAATTTCATCGGGTTGCTGTGCAGATCTAAACACACGGAGCATATAAAGTGCTTCGCACAAAGCCTGGTGCTTATTAAGTGCTGATCCAAATGAACTCATCCAACTCCTGTCCCTCCTGGGAGCAGCTTCACTGATGAGGATTTCTGACCCGGATGCTCTCCGAGCTTTGCTTTTACGTTGTCTACATCACTCTGCTTCTTCCGGGAAAAGGAAATTGAACATTAATGTTCTCTTCTTTACCATGTGCTAATTTTTGTACCTTAGAAAGTAGGGACTCTGGAGTTATCTTAGAAAATGGGAGCCGTTTTCCAGGGCATTCCATGGAATGTCAGCTAAGTGTTCAGAATCAGCTCTCTCTAGAGTAATGTCTATGAAAGCTGGAGATCTCTTTTTAGAATTTGGTTCTAAAGAGGTGTCTTTATATCTGCAGCCTGGTTATGCAGGCTGGCTGCATTTCCTCCTTTAATATTTCCAGCAGGATCAGACACAAGTGAAGGAAGTCAAGTGAACTTTGCTTGCCTAGTGAAGCTACCCACTCGGATGTTACACTCACTCATTCACTCTATTTCCTGTATTTATTTCCTAGAATATAGACTCTTTTTACTGATAAAGCTTACTAACACTTGTGAGAAATGGAAGGAAGGGAATTAACCCTCGCTAGCTATTAATGTGACTTATCGGCTTGGTAGGTAATTTCACATGAGTTATCTCATTTTATCTTTCAAAGTTATTAGAAATCTCAAATATGTGATATAGAAAATCTCCATCATCTGAGTGACTGGATTTTTGGTCCAGGAAAAATTGATCCTGTATTTTAGTATCCAGATTGGAAGAGCTACTTGGTATATATAATCAAGGAAGCTGTCTATATTCAGACTAGTGCATCAGGGAGGCCGCCATTATGACAAACAAAGACATAAGATGCAGTCAGGGCAAAGGAAGTTCTTCTAAAAAAGACTAATGAGGTAATTTTTTTCTCCTGGCACACATGAAGAAACAAGTGGATGGAAATAAAAGAAATATGTTCAACTGATACATCGTAAAGATGAATTTATAATTCAGATCAAATCTCTCCAGAGCTTGAACTCCTCCCATAGTCCTGCCCCACCAGCGTAATAGAGGATGGCATGTTCTCTGCAAATGTGACAATAGTCTCTTCACTGCCCCTGTGCTGGGCTTCGAGCTTACTGAGTCAGGGCCACACATACACTCAGCGAGGGCCTCAGCTGTAGAAGAGCATTGTGAGAAGGGTTGCCAGACTGAGCAAATAAAAATGTGGGACCCCACACTTACATTTGAATTTCAGATACTCAACAAATAGATGAAATGCATGTGGCATATCTATATAAAAATTGTTGCTTACGTAAAATTCAGATTAATTCAGTCTTCAGTATTTTACCTGCTCACCCAGGCTTTGGGGCCATGAGCACAGTGAGGGGTGGCCCCCTTCTGACCCATTTCTATCTCACACTTCACTCCCCCTGAAAACCAAATGAATGTTGATATGAGGAATACAGCAAGCTAAGCAGAATTAATGGGGACGGGGAGCAGGAGGGACTGGAGCCAGAGTGTTGTGCATGTCCCCAGGGTAACTCTGCTGGTTACACAATGAGAATTAAGCAGAAATAATACAAAGCTGTTCCTGAATTATCTCTCAGCAGCAATGGATGTTTAACATGGCAAATGCCACCTGTAAACTCACTGGTTCTGGGCCTTGTAAATCCTGCTGTTAGAGCAAATGATGAAGTATTTTAAAGCCAAGTTCTTGTTGTGAGTGAAATCCCTTAACATCTCAAATATGGATGCTTCAGAAAACAAGTGGTAGCATACTAACTTAGCTTTTGAGAAAGAGAGTAGCATTTACCTTACCAAAGGGTGCAGTTGAAGGTAGCGTTAATGAAGTAATAACAGCTGTGTCTTTATCTGTTCACCATCCATTCATTTCCCTGTTACGTTCAGGCTGCTCACTTCAGTCACAAACATGTTTTTATGAGAATACAGGGCTTTTTGTTCCTACTGGAAAAAATCAAGGTATCTATTCTCTGGAGTTGCTCTGTGGAATCAGAGTAGTGGTTCAATGATTCCACTCTTCTTTTTTTTTTTTTTTTTAAGATTTTTTTTTTTTTTTATTGATTTACTTGAGAGAGAGTTAGGGAGAAGCAGACTCCCTGCTGACCAGGGAGCCTGATGCGGGGCTCGATCCCAGTACTCTGAGATCATGACCTGAGGCGAAGGCAGACGCTTAACTGACTGAGCCACCCAGGCGCCCCCAGTGATTCCACTCTTCTAATGCTGTGAGGAGAGGAGATGCTAAGAGAGTCAAGCAGGGTGATGGAAAGCAGGGATATATTCTGCAGGCAGACAGATATGCATCAAAGGGTGACTTGATCTATCCATGAGCTACCTACCTACCTATATATCTATTCGTTTGTGTAGACTCATTTCTGTCTCTTAAGATTCAGTAATATAAAAATTGGTAATGTAACACACAATGTGTGAGTTTATTGGCATGTATTAGGCACTCAGATTATGTCCTTCCTTTCTGCATTCCCTTGTGTTGCACTGTGTTTGCCCCGTGTAAACTGATCTGTGTGTCTATGTGTGTATGTGATTATAAACCCCCAAGGACAGAGGGTGCACCAGCTCTGTGCTTAGGTAGCTCTTTCCAACACTGTCCTGAAGATTTCCCCTCTATAGTTCCTCTCATGCTTTCTGGGGACATTGGCCAGGGAGACACAGTTGAGAGGGGCAGCAGCTGCCCCAAATGTGGACCCTCATCTCTCCTAAGCCCCACATATAAACAAACCTTCTGCCTTTCATAGCCCAGGAAAATCACTAATCTTCTACATAGATAGAACAGGTGTTTGTGTGTGTGGTATCATGGAAGCTCTGTTATCTAAGGAAACCTCACCTTACTCCCTGATCCTTTTGTCAGATTCCTCCAGGGGAGTTTTTGAATCCTGGAATGGTACCAAATACTAGAGCATTTTAGGCCCATCTTGGCTCTCACTAATTCTCTAACCTCATCTCTTCTGTGCATGCCATCTACAACCATTCAAACTCACGTTTGCTCCTTTGAACACATCATAATCTTTCTGTCTTCTCTGCATGTGATTTCTTTGTGCCACGGAATTAAGGCCCACCCCCCATGTCTAACATGTCCTCACATGTATATCTGCATTCCCAATGTATCAGGTACTTAGGTCTTCTCCTATAACTTAGGGAGTTGTGGTGTCTCTGTGGTTTATGTCTCTCTGTCCCCCAAATATTGTGAGATCCACAAAGGCCAGTATCACCCTGTTACAGTGTCAGCTCAGAGTCTGAATTCCCAGAACATTTGGCTGGTCAATGCAGAAATTCCATATGCTGCAAAGGCCTATGTCATATATCATTGTATATTGTCTTTTGAGTACTGCCCTTTGAGTGGGTAACACTCACTATCAACAAGTAGGACCCTGGGTAAAGCTCAAGCTCTAGGATCCAACAAACCAAGGATTGGATTAGCTTTCAAGGACTAACTTTATATGGGTGGGCTAGTGTGGGTCAATAAGACTGAATTATTCACTTGTAAAATGGAGTATTGATATATATCTCCCAGGAATGTGGTTAGAATAAAACAAGATGGTGTATTTGGAAACAACAGTCATGTCCTTTTCCTAAAGTCATATTCACTTATGTAATTTTATGATGCTCCAGGATGTAGAAGACATAGTTTAAAAACTAGTTGGGGGGCACCTGGATGGCTCAGTCAGTTGAGCATCCAGCTCTTGATTTTGACTCAGGTCGTGATCTCAGGGTCATGGGATGGAGCCCCGTGTCCGACTCTGTGCTCAGCACGGAGTCTGCTTGTCTTCCTCTCTCTGCTCCTCCCCGCCCACCTCTATCTCTAAAACAAATACGTAAAATCTTAAAAAAAAAAAAAAGCTAGTTGGATGACATCACTAATCATCAGGGAAATGCAAAATCATGTTACACCTGGCAGAATGGGTAGAATCAAAAAGTCAAGAAAAGCACGTGGAGAAACAGTACCCCTTGTGCACTATTGGTAGGAATGTTAATTGGTGCAGACGCTGTGGAAAACAGTATCGACGCTCCTCAAAAACTTAAAAATAGAAATATATGATCCAGCAATTCCACTAATTTACCTAAAGAAAATGAAAGCACTAATTTGGAAAGATATATGCATTCTTATGCTTATTGCAGCATTATTTACAATAGCTAAGACATGGAAGCAGCCTAAGTGTCCATCAATAAATGAATGGAGAAAGAAGTTGTGAGATATATATCTGCATTCCCAATGTATCAGGTACTTAGGTCTTATCCTGTAACTTAAGGAGTTGTGCTGTCTCTGTGGTTTATGTCTCAGGTCATGATCTCAGGGTCGTGGGATCAAGAACCGTGTCCAGCTCCTCGCTCAGCGGGGAGTTCGCTGGAGATTTTCTCTTTTCCTATCCCTCTGGCCCCCTCCATGCACATGCTCTCTCTCTCTCTAAAATAAGTAAGTAAATCTTTTTTTTTAAAGGAAATTTTTTCTGACTAATATCAAACTTCATATATTTATAGGTAGATTTTTCCAACAATTGCCCAAACTCTTATTCTACGAACAAGTGATGTATTAATATTTATCATAAATTTGAAGGAGGCCTCAGAGATCTTCTGGTTGAACTGTCTCTTTTAACTGGTCAGTTCACTATATTGAATGGAAGCCTGGCTCCCTGTGTGGCACAGTGCCATGAAGTTATAGATTCCTGGGATTGAATCTTTCTTCTTTTAATTACTGGTATTGCAACTTTTGGGTGCATTAACTTCCTTAGGCCACAATTTTCTTGCATGCAAGATAGGGATTATAATAGTACATATCCCAACAACTCTTGGAATCACTGGAAACAGTTTCTCCAGTCAACCTGTATCTGCTCTCTGATATATTCCTTCATCTGATATTCCATCTCATACCTCAAGACAATTATCATGGCCTATCTTATCAACGTCTTACTTGTTAATGATATTCTTTTCAAGCCTTTATTTCCTGTGTACTTTTTCTGGAAAAACTACGGTTTGTCAGTATCTCTTCAGAAGTCTAAGCCTATTTGTCAAGGTGTTTTGAAATTTACATGAGATAATGCATGTCTTACACTTAGAGTAGCCCATGTTCACAGTAAATGGTCTAAAATAGCTCGGCATATCTACTCTTCTTTGCACGCTATAATTTTGTTAATTCAGTTTGTAATATAACTTGCTTATTTTATCTCCATCCAGGGAGCACTTCTTGTGGTTTTATTTTTCCCCAGCATCTTTCCCAAATATGCACACCTTATATGGTGGAGATAATAGTGTGCAATCCTGTCTTTTTTTATATTATTGAGTTTTATCCGTTTTGAAATTTTATTTGGATTTACCTTGTACTTTGGTTTGACTTTATATTTGAATAAGAGATAGAAACACCATGTGTTTATGTCTAGTTTTATATATTTACCTTTTAAAAATTCCCTTAAAATAAAAAAAGGACATTTGTGTCATAAAGCTGTGGTTGTCTAATATAGTCTCTAGTCAAACAAAAATATCTTGGGCCACTTTTAGGGGACTAGTCTAAGATTGCTTTTTACTGGTCTCTTCTGATATAACAGATTTACAAGGATATCCTTTCAAAATGTAAGTCTTTACATTTACTTCTAGCATTTGTCACCTTTGTTTTAACCCATTTTTCTGTCTCAGAGGTAGAAAATACATAGCTATTTTTGTGTGTTGTGTCTTACAATAATGTAAACTTTTTCAGTCCTTCTGGTTTTTAGGTATGCACACTGACAGGTGAGGGCACCCGGAGACGGATGTGGACATTCTTTCCTATTTATTGTTAGTTGTAAAAATGGACTCAGAACTACAGGGGCAGATTTCAAAATCTTCTTTCTTTGGCTTGATGTTATGATAGGAAAATGTCTTCAATTTGGTAAAATGAAGCTTCTGTCCAAGAATAATCTTTTACTCATAATTTTTTCTGAAGTTTTTTCTTTCATGGTGGCCATGTATATATTTTACTACTGAGGAATCACTGACTTTTCAAATAGAATTATGACAAAGGATGCAAAGGATGATGTCCTAGTAGCTGAAGCATGAGCATTAAAAGAACTATCCTTGGAAAAGCTGGAGTTTTCTCTGAGGGTTGCAGCGTGTCTCCCTTGGGCTGCAGTGATAGCACGGTGCAGGGAGAGATTGCCTTATTATACTCAATATCCTAGGAGGCTGACATTGCTGTCAAGCTGCCATTAGTGAAACAGCAGTTGGACAAGAATACTGTTATTCATTAAATATATTATGAGCACATTGCAGTTTCTGCCAGTGTATAGTTACTTCAGTTTGTAAAACTTCCACTTACGTAAAAATGAGATTAAAGTGGTTAACACTAAATATGAAGTGTGTAATTTGTCAAAAAAAATTAAAAATGAAATACATTTTGGAATCCAATTGCGGTATGATCACTGTAACATTCAGACTTTGAAGCAATAAGGAATTATAGAACGTCTTTTCAGGGAAATTTACGAGATGTCACTTGGAAATGGATCCCCCTTTTAAACTTGGAAAGTGGTTAAGATCGGGTTCAGTTTGAGATTCTGTCACACACAGATGCTAACGCATATGTATGAACATCTATTATTGAAAATGCCATAAAAGCTTTTCTATCCCTCTGTATTTTTCTATCAAAGATATTTTTTCATGAAATAAAGATGATTTCATTTCCTTGGTTTCAACATTGTTTCATAGAAGAGTGGATTTTTTTTTCTTCCATCATCTGTCTTCTTTTCATATGCCCTCAATTTCCCTTACCCATTTATCTTAAAAAAAAAAAAAAAAAAGTGCCTTTTCTTTTCTTGGATCTCAACTCACCAGCAACACTTTTCATAGATATGAATTTGAAAGCCCTTTTATAGGAAGGGGATGTATTTTTGCAAGTCTGAACATTTTTTTAAAGTTCAAATTGGGTCAATATGTTTTGAGGTTTTTTTCCATGAAATGAAAACCATTTTAAATACTTTGTATTCTTTTTTCCAACTGATCTACCAAATTGAAATAATCAGACCAACACACTAAGGGGACTTTGAGGTTTAGTATTGTCAGTGCCATCGATCTATTCAGAATATTTCCATGAATATTTATAACATCATAGTGTATCATGGGTCAAGGGGATCTTTGAGACTTTTGAGGCTGGAGTCCAGATTCCTATATTTGTCATGAACAGAAGCTCAGCGATGTTAAGACTTGACTACGTTTACTCAAGCGGATAAAGGCGAAGCTGGGAATCAACATCAAGCGTTTATTGGCTACATGCTGTGAGGAGCACTCTTAAACCTCTACCCTTAGTGTTTTTACCTTTCCATGGCAGCCAATTCAGATTATACATTCTTTTAATTCAGTGTTATTTACAACTAGATAGCTACATAGTGCCATTCCTTCTTCAATGAAGATGCTGTATGATTAACCTGGAGATTTGATAACACCTCTGTAAAACCATTCTAATTAACAGAAAAGCTGTAGCACAGAAACTCTTGCTACTTTTCAGAAATGTCTTGGAAAATGTCTCATGCACTCACCGTTTTCTTCCGGCTGAAGATATGATATAGCAAAAGTCAGTTGTTCCTACTTACAGATGCTGATATTGTATTCTCGCTTTCATGGAGAGTCTGTAAGCTCATACCACTCTGCTGCAACATCTTTGGGTCCCCTGTGCTCAGCCCAGAGGCGAGGATGTAGCAGGTTCTGATTAAATGTTGTTGGAAGGCTGGATTTTCATAAGTAACCTTCAGTGGCTTTACAATACCCTAGCATCGTCTTCTATTACACTCGAAGTATTATTCTACAATTACAAAGATGATGTTTAAAATTCCTTCATATTGAAAAACCAAACTAAAATAAACAAAAAGTATGGTTGAAAGAGTTTACACAAATTAGAGAGAACTTGGCTCTGAATTAAGTTTTCCCATCCCTGCTGTATAGAGCAGATTGTTAGACTCAGCGTTCGTAAACGCGCTTCAACTAAAGGCTTTGTTTTACAATTTGCTCTAAGGTAATTAGAAAAATGTGCGTGAAAGCATGGCACATATAAATCACAGGTATATTCATCTGGATGTATTTTGTGTAGTTTGTATTTATAGCTCATTTTGTAAAGCCAAATTTACTGTATTGAAACAGACAAAGAAAGGTAAAGAGACTAGTATTTTCCCAGCAACAGCAGTGTGCTAAGCACTGTGCCAGCTACAGCACAAACTCCATCTCAGTTAATCTTCTGTGATGTAAATATTGCCACCCTTTCACAAAGGAGGACACTGGACTATGTGAAAAACTGAGCATGTGGGGAATCAATAAATATATTCTTTCTTGTTGAACATACAGCTTTAATCAAAGTAATAACAACTTATATCCAAATAATTTGGGGGTAGAGGCAGAAATTGAACCCAGTTCACCTGGCTGAAACTCCAGTTATTTTTACAAAGGCAGTTTGCATCGTTGAGGTATTTTGAATAAGGCATGTTTATTTAAGTTACAATTTAGTTTGCAATGATAAATTTATGGATAATGGATTTTTTAAAGACTACAAACACATCATGGCATCATTATACAGCAACCAAAGACTATTTGTAAGAGTTCTTTTTTTGTGTTTTTCTCCTTGACAAAATGAAGCCAGATGACTAGAAATTGTGAAAAGGCATAGACTGGTTCAATGAAATTGAACTTGGAGACAAATTCAATTTTATATTCTAATATAACATTTCCTAAGGTATGTGCTCTAGAGTTATTAGGAGGTCTTTTATGCACACACACACACCCTTCTAATGATAGAAATAAATAAATAAATGGTTGCATATGTACATCAGAGAATTCCATAATCAGATATTTTGAAGAAATGTTGTGTTAAAGAAAATTAAACATTTGCTTTTAAGTTTTATAAATTCTTTTATGCAATAATATGACAATGTGCTTTGTGAAACTCCAAGGTGAAATGGAATTTGCAAGGTCCCCAAGTCTTCTTGACCACAAAAATCCTTTTACAAGGAACAATTAACTGTTAACTCTTGGAGTATAAGTACATTTGGGGAAATATTTATTCATTTATTTATTTAACAAAAATGTACAAGTACTTACTATATGTCAATCATTGTGCAGGCACTGGGGATGCAGAATGATTAACAGACCAAGATTCCTGCCTTTGTGGAGCTAATACTCTAGTAATGGAGATGGAATATAAACAAGACAAATACATAAAACATGTGGGACTCTGATGAGTCCTAAGGAGGAAAAAAAAAGTGGGGAAGAGGGGAAGAGTGTCAGGACAAGATGGTGATCATCTAAATAGGGTCCCAGAGAAAGCCTCACTGAGAAAGTAGCATTAAAGATTGAGCAAAGGAGCAAGCTAGGTGGACTTCTGGGGCGTTTTCCAGGCAGAGGAAAGCTCAAATTCAGGAACAAAAGTTCTGTGTGGCTGGAACAGAGGAGCAAGTGGAACAGTCAGAAGATAGGTGGTCAGAAAAATTATAGGGACTCAGATCAAGTAGGTCCATGTAAGTTACAAGGAATTTGGTTATGAATGAAATAAGAACCTCATGGAAAATTTAGAGCACTCAAAAGACCAAATCTGTCTTATGGATGATTTTTTGAGAAAAGCCAGCTGTCAAGGAGGAAAGCAGAACACAGGTGGAGGCTGTTGAAAGGATCCAGGGGTGACGTGATGGTGACCTGCAGAAAGATTTCAGCAGTGGAGTAGGTGAACTTGAATCAGATTCTGTATCTATATTGAAGGGTGAAAGTATGCTGGATTTCTTGATAAATCAGACATTGGGTTTGAAAGAGAGCTATCAGTGATGATTCCAGAGCTTTAGACCCAGTAACCAGAAGGGTAGTTGCTACTTCTTATAATGGAGAAGACCTTGAGAGAAGGAAGTTTGAGGAGGGAAGGTTGAATATTAGGAGTTCATTTGTGGACAGAATTTTGAGATGCTTTTCAGGTATTCATGTGCACAGTTTGGTTTGGCAGATGGAATACTGAAGTACATAGTCAGGGTCACCCAGTGGCAAATTGTTTGCATGGAGCTCATGGGAATTCCAGAATTAGAATGGTCTAGATTTAAGGGACCAATCCTAGTTTACAGAATCTTCAACGTGATCTAAAATCCTATAAGCTAACTTAAGTGTTATTATGGTTCTGGCAGAAACAACCAAATAGAAAAAAAGGGAGTGGAGAGGTTGAGAAGGTTGCAAAATCACCAAAGCAATTCTCGTTCATTGCTTCTTGGGAGCTAGAAGGTGGAGTTAACAGTAAAACAGCAGCCATGCTGCTGGGTGCGTTGAGATGGCTCAACGATCCTTCTGAAGGAATCTCAATAGGAGCTTTTCTCAAGAGTCCTGTTGATGAGCCGCACTCTACCCTCAACGTCTGCAATTAATTCAGCCTTAGAGGAGTTGTTGCTGGTCTATAGATCTTCTGTTTTGACAAAGATAGCTTGTGACATCACTGTCAGTCTGAAGGACTTCTATTTTGAGACTGCTGACAGCTAACCAGGAAAGCCAATACTCCAAGTGAATTTAATAGACTCTATTCGAATGCGACTTGGGTTGCTATGGAAATCGTATTAGAAAATATAGGCAATACACATGATCTCCTTTCTAAGCTGTATTTTTCTAAACTTCACTTCCTTTATGTGTAGGAAAAAAATGTTCTTTTTAAAATTGTGAACATATAAAGTGCATAAAACATAAACGTGAAGCTTCAACATTTTATTATAAAATATACAAATTCATGTAACCAGAGAACTCAAGGAAAAGAACCCTACTGGCTATATAAAAGCCAATTGCTTGCCCTTTCTAAATCACAGCACTTCTATCCCCTCAAAAACAAAAACAATCAATATCCTACTTTGGTTCCCATTTTCTAGCTTGCATTTAGCATTTTACCACCAAACACTATAGCTTAATTTAGTCTGATTCATTGTATATTATATATACATATGTGAATATATATTCATTGCATGAATATATAATTTATCCATTCTACTATTTATTGGCCTTTGGTTTTTTCTAGTTTTAGAATATTTAAATAATTCTGCCTTGAACATTTCGTTAGCCATCTTTGTATAAATGTGTATTCATTTCTATTTAATATGGTTGGGACATAAGATGTGCTAATCTTCATATTTAATAGATGACAAACTTCTTTTGTTGTAGTGGTCTTGTGGCTTGTCATTTGTTTTTCTGGAGAAGTTGAACTGCTTTACACTCCAATCAGAATTTTGTAAGAATTCCTGTTATTCTATATTCTGTCCCAAATCTAATGGTCTCTAGTTTTAACATTTTGCCATTTTTTTTTATGGTAATGTATCTTCTTTGTCTTTTCCTAATGAGAGTTTGAGCACATTTTTTTAAAGATTTTATTTATTTATTTAGAGAGTGAGTGGGGGTGGGAGCAGAAGGAGACAGAGAGAGAATCTCAAGCAGACTCTGTGCTGAGGGCAGAACCTCAGGCAGGGCTCCATCCCATGACCCTGAGATCATGACCTGAGCTGAAATCAAGAGTTGGATGTTCAACCGACTGAGCCCCCAGGTGCCCTGAGATTGAGCATATTTTGAGCACATCATGTTTCTTTGATATTTGAATAACCTGTTTGTGAAGTATTTGTCAGCTCTCTTACTCATTTTTTAATGGATTTTCTCATTTTCTTATTAGTTTCTTAGACTCTTTATATAACATGTATTTTACGGCTTTAAAGTCTGAATTTCTCATAGATTAAGTAAACCAAACTTACGCTTCTGCTAGTGTCCTGGTTATCCCTGGCTATTTGCATTTCCATATATATTGTGTAATCAGCTAGTCAAGTTTTATAGAGGAAGAAAAAAAAAAGCTTGTTCTGACTTTTATTGAAATTATTTTAAATCTACAGATAGATTTAGAAAGTATTGGTAAATATTTAGATATTAAATTTTCTAATACATGGTCATAGTATAGCTCTCCATTTGTTTAACTCTTCTTTAATTTGTCTCAGTAATGTTATAGATTACTGTCTAGAGGTTTTTGCACATTTTGGTTAGATTTATCCCTTGACATTTAAATTTTTGATGCTATTGAAAATGATACTGGTTTTTAAATTTCATTTTCTCTATTTGTTGCTACAAGTGCAATTGATTTTTATATATTGACATTGTATCTAGTGACCTTGTTATCCTTTTTACTTCTAATAATTTAATAATAAATTAGTTTTTACTAATTTTGGATTGTCTATTAATTTATATCATCTGAATAATATAAGTTATATATATATATATCCATTCATATACATATACATATATATAATGGAATACAATGGAATATTACTTCACCATCAAAATGAATGAAATCTTGCCATTTGCAGTGAGTGACATGGATGGAACTAGAGGGTATTGCGCTAAGTGAAATAAGGTAGTCAGAGAAAGACAAATACCGTATGATTTCACTTGTATGTGAAATTTAAGCAACAAAACAGATGAACATAGGGGAAGGGAAGGAAAAATAAAATAAGATGAAAACTGAGAGGGAGGCAAACCAAAAGAGACTCTTAACTATAGGGAACAAAATGAGGGTTGCTGGAGTGGGGGAGGTGGGGGGATGGGGTAATTGGGTGATGGACATTAAGGAGGGAACTTGATGTAATGAACACTGGGTGTTATATTCAATTAATGAATCACTAAATTCTACCTCTGAAACTATAATGGGAAAAAAAAATCTAGCCCATAAATCTAGTCTCAACAAATTTTCCAGATTGAATATTATGAATACTATATTTTCTAATCACAATGTAAACAAGTTAAAAATCAGTAACAAAAAGAGGACCAGTTATATTTCTCATAATTAGGGACTTTAACACACTTATAATTAATTTTAGATCAAGGAAGAAAATAAAAATATTCCACATCAAAATGGGCCGGATGAAGCTAATGCCAAGTTAAGAGGTAAATATATTGATCTTTCTTATATTAGAAATCCAAAGGTTCAGTGTATGAGCCAAACATTCTGCCATAAGAAGTTAGAAAAAATAAGCCATAGTAAATCTAAAAAGTATACATAATATAAAGTACAGAAGAAATAAATGATATTTTAAAAATATCACATGAAAGAGAGGGTGGAAAGAGACAAAGTTGGTTATTAAGAATTTATCCTAAAGAAAAAAAATCACCACGCTCGGCTGACTTTGGAATTGAGTTCTTTGTAATGTACCAATGTACCAATGACAGATAATTCCAACTTAGCCTCTTCAAAAATTGAAAAGAGAAAATACTCCAAAAGTTATTCTAAGTGGCTAGCATAACCTTAAAGTTAAAACCTAACAAAAGCAACACAAGTAAGGAAAGCACAATCTAAACCCAGCAAAGTATACAAAAGGTCCTAGCACTTGACTAATTTTTGTTTAATGCAGATGTAAGTTTGCTTTATTAGTAGTAAGTGTACTAATATAATCCACCATATTAAAGGAACAAAGTAGGGGAAAAAAAACAATGATTTTGTAAGTAGCAAAACCAATCAGTAAGCCTATCATGATAAAAAAACACTGTTCAAACTAAGAGTGGACGGAAACTTTCTTTTTGATAGAGGGCATTTAAAAATCCTTAACATATATTGTATTTGATGGGACCTCTTGCAAAATGTCCCTTTGGCATCAGAAACAAGACAAGGTGCCCATGACCTTCATTCTTGTTAAATATTGTATTAGAAATTTATTGTCAGTGCAGTAAGACAAGAAAAAGAATAATAAGGAAGGTTAGAAACTTGTCATTACTTGACAATGATACTATTACCCAAAAGAATCTGCATATGATTATTAAAATTAATAAGGAATTTAGCAAAGTTGTTGGATAAAAAACATTAACATAAAAATCAGTTACATTTTTACATAATTTAAAAAGACATATTTACAAGCAAATAACATAAATTACAAATAAATCTAACAAAAGATATAAAAAGAGGCAGTTTTGGTGTTTTTGTTGTTGTTAAGTTTTGAGGAAAAAGGACAAGAGGGCAAAAGTAGACATAGCATATGTGAAGAATAAGTTAGGCATTTACCCCTGCAAATGTCAAGAGTTAACTGTAGAAGTTAAGACAGCAGCATATCAGTGGCATGGACAGACAAATAGATCAGTGAAAGAAAGGAAGACCATAAGCACTGACTCTAGCATATATGGAAACTTGAATCCCGACAAAGAGGCAACTACAGATCAGGTGGCAAAGGATGGACTATAAAATAAATAATAATAGGATATTTGGATATTTGTATAGAAAAATATTTAAATTGGATATGCCTCTTTTTCTATACCCCCAAATAAATTCATACTTCTATTAAATACTTAAATAGGAGAAAAAATTTATAATTTTTTTTAAAAAGCAGCATAAAAACAAACTAATTAATGATCCTGGGGTAAGAAATTATTTGTTAAACAGGGCATAAAAATCCTATCCATTGAGAGCCTAATGAAAATTATTGTATAAAAATGAAGACCTTGTTTATGTCAAAACACAAAAGAGCAAAAAACAGTTACAAACTAGGATGAGACATTTTCACTACATATAACAAATTTCAAATTAGTATTCTACAGATTAATATAAAAATGGCAGAAAATCCAATAGAAAAATGATCATTGATATAAAGTAAAATAACCTATTATATGTGAAATGATGCTTGACATCATCTCTCGTTTAAGAAATGGTGTACAAGTCAGAATGAGATATTTCACCATCAGCCAATAGGCAAGATAAAATAGACTTAAGTGGACTCAAATAGACTCAACTTGACTAGACTAACTAGACTAGACTAGACTAACTAGATTAGAATAGAATAGAAATTTGGATATAGTCTGGTGTTGACTAGATTTGGAACAATAGGAAATCTCACTCACTATTGGCAGGATAATGCCATTCCTACTCATATACCATAAAAAAAGTTTTGCACATGTGCTTTAGGAGATGTATAAGAAAGTTCATGATATTGTTCATAGCAGTCAAAACATAAAAAGAATGCAAATGGCCATAATTAATAAAATAAATAAGTTTTGGTGTAATCAACTATTCAATAGAGTATCACGCAGTAACCCAAATAAAGAATTGCAAAACCGTGAGTCATCGTGGATAAACCTCACAGAAAAAATAGTATTCAATAAAGTAAATAACTCACTGAGAAATCTAAATATTAGTATTTTATGTATTTAACTGTAGCAGTATTTTTCTAGGGGTATCTCCCAATACAAGGGAAACAAAAGCAAAAATAAACTGTTGGGACTACATCAAAATATAAAGCTTCTGGGACAGTGAAGGAAACAAACAACAAAACTAAAAGGCAATCTACAGAATGGGAGAAGGTATTTGCAAATCACGTATCTAATAAATGGTTAGTATCCAAAATATATAAAGAACTTACACAGCTCAACACCCAAAAGACAAATAATCCAATTAAAAAATTGGGCACAAGACATGAAAAGACATTTCTCCAAAGAAGACATCCAGATGGCCAACAGACACATGAAAATTTGCCTAACATCACTCATCATTAGGGAAATGTAAATCAAAACTACATTGAGATATCACCTCACCCCTGCCAAAATAGCTAAAATTAAAAACACAAGAAACAAGTGTTAATGAGGATGTGGAGAAAATAGAACCCTCTTGCACCGTTGGTGGGAATGCAAACTGGTGCAGCCACTGCAGAAAGCGGTATGGAGTTTCCTCAGAAAGTTAAAATTGGATCTGTCCTACAATCCAGCAATTGCAGTACTGGGTATTTACCCAAAGAAGACAAAACACGAATTCGAAGGGATACATGCACCCCTATGTTTATAGCAGCATTATTTACAATAGCCAAGATATGAAAGCAGCCCCAGTGCCTATCGATTGACAAATGAATAAAGAAGATGAATAAAGAAGATCGATGAATGAATTAATATATATATATATATACATATATATACGTATACATATATATATATGTATATATATATATATATAAAGGAATATTATTCTGCCATAGGAAAGAATGAAATCTTGCCATTTGCAGCAACATGAATGGAGCTGGAGAGTATAATGCTAAGTGAAATCAGTCAGAGAAAGACAAATACCTATGATTTCACTCATATGTGGAATTTAAGAAACAAAACAAATGACCAAAGGGGAAAAAGAAGGAGAGAGAAAGAAATTAAGAAACAGACTCTTGGGGCGCCTGGGTGGCACAGCGGTTAAGCGTCTGCCTTCGGCTCAGGGCGTGATCCTGGCGTTATGGGATCGAGCCCCACATCAGGCTCCTCCGCTATGAGCCTGCTTCTTCCTCTCCCACTCCCCCTGCTTGTGTTCCCTCTCTCGCTGGCTGTCTGTATCTCTGTCGAATAAATAAATAAAATCTTTAAAAAAAAAAAAAAAAGAAACAGACTCTTAGCTATAGAGAGCAAACTTATGGTTACCAGAGGGAAGTTGGGTGGGGGCATGGGTTAAATCTGTGATGGAGATTAAGGGTGGTACTTGTGATGAGCACCGAATGATGTGTGGAATTGTTGAATCACTAGACTGTACACCTGAAACTAATATAATACTGTATGTTAACTAACTGGAGTTAAAATAAAAACTTAAAAGAAAAAAAATTTGTTTATTTATTTATAGATACATATATAATGTTCACATGTGTGTATAGTTTATAAACAGGGAAAAATGAACAAAATATATTCCAGGTGTAAGGTTATTTTCTGTTGATAATTGTCTGGTGAAACATATGTGGCTTTGATTTACACAAATTTCAGGAGAGTGATTATCTCTGTGAGGAAGGGAAAGGGGGTATGACTGCGGAGAAGCCGACATGATCCAGTAAGAGACTAGCGGTATTCAGTTTCTTAAACTGGTTATCTGCAGTTGTTAATTTTATGTATTTTATTAACTGTATGCCTGTCCTTTATATATCTTCGCATACATAATGCATTTCATAACAAAAAATTTAAATAACCTGAAAAAAGAGAAAAAGGTCTAAATTACACAATTCCTTTTAGATTCAATGGGAGCAGAAAGGATAAAAAACCAAGCTGCTAAATGTACACATAAGCCTTTTTGTGTCAAAATCTCCGATTTTCTTTGTGCTCAGTCATAAGCTGATTTGGGCTCTCAGATTAATATGCCATTTTCCCCTTTGGGATGTTTCTCCTTTACATTCCACTTGACACCCTCTAGCTTCTCTGCCACTTCTCGTCTTTTGTATTCTCCTTTAAGACTCCATTCATCTATTGCGTCCCTTGAGAAAGATTCCTGAGGAGCCCTTCCCCTGGATTGCCACAACCTTTTTTCTCAGGCTCCAGCAGCAACCCAACCTGTTTCTATCATTGCATTTCCGTTTGGGGTTGCTCCTAACATGTGGATCTTGTTCCCACTTGACTGTGAACAATTTGGGGACAGGGAGCTTTGTAATTTGTTTTTGGGCTCCCAGCTCTGAGCACTGTTCTTTCACATCCCATGGGCATCAAATACGTTTTTGTCCAATGAAGGAAGGAAGGCAGAGCAGCTATTGACTTTCTTTGTTGCTGAGAAGTTTCATCGTGAAGACGGCATCAGCATGAAAAGCTAAAGAAGAGATTTTAATAATAGTTTAAGACAACGTGTGACAAATATGGAAGGCAATTCAGCACTGTAAAGTTTTATTTCTCAAACGAATGCCAGAAAACTCCAGCTCTGAATTTTTAGAGGACAAGGTGAGTGACAGCCAAGGTTTGGACTGCAGCTCTGTTATTTACTGGCTGGATGAACTTCATTTCCTTATCTGAAAAGTACAGATAATTATTCTGTACCATAGGGATGTTGGGAGGATTAAACGTGATAATGCTGGTTAAGTGCTCAGGACAGTGCCTGACACATGGAAGTGCTCCCGTGCTCCAAGGCTATTATTTTTCCAAGCTTGGGTGTTAGGAGAAGGCTGTAAAGACACTGAGTTTGAACCAGGTTTAAGAAATGGAAACTATTTGGATAAGAAGCAGTTTAGAACTTTGCAAATACAGTTTACATGAGGGAAGGTAGGAAAGAAATGAGGCTGACATTTACTAGACCTCTTCTCTTCTCTTTCTTTCTTTCTTTCTTTCTTTCTTTCTTTCTTTCTTTCTTTCTTTCTTTCTAAAGACTTTGTTTATTTGAGAGAGAACATAAGCTGGGGGAGGACAGAGGGATAAGCAGACTCCCGGCTGAGCTGTGAGCCTGACACAGGCTCCATCCCAGGACCCAGAGATCGTGAACTGAGCTGAAATGAGATCATGACCTGAGCTGAAATCAGATGCTTAACCGACTGAGCCCCCAGCAGGCATCCCTTTCTGGACCTTTTCAACATACCAGTTGCTTGACACAGTCACTTGCTGAGCTCCTACAGATTAATGCTCATAACAGCCCCTAATGAGGTCCCAACCATCCCCACTTCACAGGCAGGAAGACAGCTTTAGAGAGTCTGATGCACACGTTCCAGAACACACTGTTGGTGGAACCAGGCTCCAAGCAGGAGTGGTCAGAGATCTGTAGCACTTTCCTGTGCCTGACAAAAGATGAGACTGGGTTGTGGGTGGATTTGTGAGTGCATGTCTTATTTCCCACGAAATGTCTGTTTACAGTTGTAGGATATCTAAAAGTAGATTTTAATGAGAGGAATGATGTTTTGATTTCCTACATAGAAATACATGTGAACTTTCATATACTTAATATACATAGCAGAAAACAGCTGCTTTTCAAAAAATCAAAAAAGTTAGTACCTCTAAATGTGGCTGGTAAGTCTGCTAAAAACCTCAAACTAGATTTAATGTCATGTTTTTACAACAAACAGTATGGGTAGTAATCAGTATGGAAGGTTGACTCTTTCTTCCCCAAAGGATTGTAGCAGGAATGAAATTCATTAAGTTTGAGAAACCATCCCTGCTGGGAGCTGAGTGGAGTCCCTGCCTCTGAGTGGCAAATGGAATTGCATTTTAAAGAAACCTGGAGTCTTTATTCTTCTTGGCACCAAGTCCCACACTCATGATTAGCAGGTGTCAGTCATCAGCTGAAATCATCCTGGTCCTTCACTGACTCTAGTTTGGTCCATTTCCATCCATCTGCTCAGGCAAGATGAAATTTGCTTTAGTGAAGGGCAAATGCAAAGATCACCAGCTTGGGCAGCTTTTACCATCACAATGCGCTGTTTACATCTTTGAAAAAGGACTTGATTGAAATGCAGCAAAATAGAGTCTTTAAAATGTGAGTGAATGTATACTCTATGAATGCGTCAGTGCTCATAGAAGAAGCGGCATGTGGAAGTTCTGAATATTTGCTTCAGAATTTTTAATTAGACTTGAGTTAAAAAGCTTTCGAGAAACAAATAGATGTTCTTAAACCATAATGTGACGCTCGAGAGAACTGAATAATTTTTGATACGAGTCGGTTTAAATGCTAAATGACATAAGATGGTTAAATGTCCAGATGAAAGATAAAATGTATTGCTCCATGACTGAATTCACAGAGCTACACAAAGATCCATCTGGACTCTAACTGGCAAGTGGCAGAAACAAACCTGAGGCTTCCTTGTTTCTGATCTCTTTGTTTCTTGAGTGAGTGGTGCTTTTAAGTAACTAAGTTGGCTTAATGTGTAAGGTAATGATAGAAATAGTTCATTCTCTAATTTTAAGTGATATGGTGACTTAAAGTATATTACTGATATTGTAATGATAGATGGTGGAGAATATCCACTCAACCCTTACTCTAAAAAGGAAGATCCAGTAGAGGCTTTCGAGCCCAGCAGCCAGAGCCCCCTCCCTGGGCACCACACTTTAAAGGCTTCTAATCTTGTATAGCAGACTCGCTTAGCCTTCTGAAGGGGAACCCAGAAGTGCCAGACAGTTAAAGCCCCAAGAGGGATCCTCAACCAATAAGAAATGATAATTGGTGGTAAATACCTCAGCTTCTTGCCCACCACGGGACAATCCTGAGATGCGTTCCACACAGTCTCTGCCCTGGATGTCTGCAGTGGTAAACTACTTGTCGACCCCTCTTTACGTATTTCCTCTTTTCCCTTTCTCACTTCTGCATGTCTTACAGTACTTCTGGGATCAACTCTCAAATCCCTCTCTCAGAGTCCAGCTAAATCACATCCAAGAGGATGTGCCTAATAGAGCTCATGTTTTTCTTGCAAGACCACCCTCCAGGTGTCAAGAAGCCCAGGATTCTGTATTCTGATGGTTTCAAAATGCTTCTGGAGCCTGTGTAGGTCACCCTCTGTAGCGAGTCTGACTTCCTGAGGGCAGACTGTGTACTATGATGCACACCTTTAGACTCGAAATTTGGAATGAACTTGGACATGCAGACTGATTGTCTAAGCACATTTACACATGCCGTTGTCATAAGGAAGCAGGATGAGAAGAGAAAAGGGGTAGGTTCTGGGCCTAGGGCCTCCATTGACACTCTTGTATTAGAATTCCCAAGTGTTAGAGGTGGTCCTGAATGGAAGGGGCACTGAGGGAGTCATAGGCCATGAGTTTTACTCTGGATCTCACCTGTTGGATGCAGTGAATTATTGGTAGGTGATCTAACTCTTCTGGTCTTTACTTCAAGAGTGAAATGAGGGACATATATAAATTTACTTATAATATCTCTTCAAGATTGTAGGTTCTAAGCATCAAAACCATTAGGAGAGCAATTCTCTCACTCATAAGGGACACTTAAAAGTCCCTCTTTAATTTCTGGCTAGAAATTCTGAATGCTCATGCTGGATGAATTAGGGTTCTCATAACACCTGCTAGGACTCTTTCTGCTTTTGGTTTAAAGGGTACAGAGGCCACGGGGCGCCTGGGTGGCACAGCGGTTAAGCGTCTGCCTTCGGCTCAGGGCGTGATCCCGGCGTTATGGGATCGAGCCCCACATCAGGCTCTTCCTCTATGAGCCTGCTTCTTCCTCTCCCACTCCCCCTGCTTGTGTTCCCTCTCTCACTGGCTGTCTCTCTCTGTCGAATAAATAAATAAATAAATCTTTAAAAAAAAGGGTACAGAGGCCAAAGGAGCATGGATAATGGCTCTTATAATTTAGGTAAAATAATAGCAGTAACAATTGTACTTACAATAGGAGCACAACCATAAACAAAAACAAAATATATGACCAGGGAGAGAGACTCAGAAGGAAATATATCAACATATAAATAGTGGTTTTCCTTTGATTGTAGAAATGTGGTTGGTTTTTTTTTTCTCTGTTTTACCTGTTTCCCAATTCTGCTTTTCTTAGGATCAATAGTTTTGTCTGCGTACATTCAGAGAGGACATGCAAGAGTATTTAAAAATAAAATTGTCACTCTTATAGCCATATGTACTAGTTCAGAAGCTAGCATGCTACTTTTGTTCTAAATAATACTCTCCGTCATTGACAATGGCTACTATTTAAAGGTGTAGATGAAAATATCTGTGGAATTGACTTTTTAAGTAGGGGAACTTCTGTACGTTTCAAAATATCTTCAAAAAAATTATCAGAGGACCGAAACAAATCAAACATATCCTCAGATCCTAACAGATAGGTCATTGCTATAATAATGTAGGGTGGAAGAGTTTACTGAGGTCAGAGGAGGGTAAAGTGAAGCTAATAGCATTGCATGTGACGAACAACTTGATTACATCTATAGTATAACTTCTAATGACCAAAATAGCAATAACTTCTAATGACCAAAATAGCAATACTATTTTTATTAAGTACATACACACTTTATAGTTGACAAATAATTTTTCTCAAATGTTACCGCATTTAATATGCCATAACTATACATGTTATAAACGTCTTAAAGATTATTAATTTTAGAATTCATCCTGTAATCTCTTTGAAAATAAACATGGAATTACTTTAACTGGTACCATATAGATACAGGGAGAAATAAAATCTAATCCCCAGCCAAATATGAATAACAATTATTAGTGAGAATATAATAAATAGTACCAACACAATATCAGATAATCCACGCAGTCTTTTACATGCATTTTCTCATTTTCTAATCACAATGATCTTATAGGGTTGGTGTAATTATCTTCCATTTTACAAATGAAGAAATGAGGCCTGAGACATTATACAAAGTGCCCAAGGTCACTCAGATGAAAACAGCAGAAAATCTCGTCATATCCTAAAGGCTAATGCCTTTATTATGATAAGACTATGTGAAGTTACAAGCATTTTAATGACTGGATTTGTTTAAAGGAGTTGTTTTTCTGTTTGTTTGTTTCATGGAATTTTGCCTTTGTTTTGTTTTTCTTGCTAATGAATTGGTATTATTGACCATGATAACACAAAATGAGATCTTAGGTCTGAAACTAACATTCTATAATCCCCTAAAGCCAATCTAATGAGGAAAATATAGATTTCACCAAAACTTCATGGGAGTTGGTTACTGTAAATGTTTCAGATAATGTTTCAGATACCAGAACTGTCTATGAGCATGAATTGTAAAGTTTGTTTCAATTTATTTAAAATGAATATGTTTTTCATTCTCTCTTATATAAAGAGAAATTAACTTTTGGGCACTTTGATACGTCAGAGATCTTTCATAATCTTCATAAAATAGCATACATTTATTTGGCTTTATCCTTTAGCTTTCAAACAAGTTTTAAGTATTTATAATTATGTAAAATTTGTGTTTTTTTGTCCTTAGCATGCCTCTCTAAAGGCTTTGAAAATCTGCGTGTGTTTGTGTGGGGGGGGGGGTGGGGGTGGGTGGGTGTGTATGTGTGTGTGTGAGTTCACTATCATGCTGTCACTGCCAGCTGCCATACCCTTTGGGATCGGTTCAGGCTCTCAGAGCTGGGCCTCTTCATCTTATTTTTTTTTTTAAATACAGCTGGTGCTAGAGCTGGGAAAGGATAAGTAAATGAGAAACTAGTTTTAGTGGTGTGTGTATGTGTGTGCTTTTACTAGCCGTTGATACAATGTTCCCAAACTTCAGAGCAGTGGAAAATAGGGCTAGAATGTGGGGTGATGGGAGGCCAGAAAGATGGAAGCTAAAAAGACAATTCACTAAAGATCCTGGAATCCTTCCTACACAAATACCCAGAGGCCTCCTCATTTTCAGAAATGCCGACACTGCTCTCTATATGATGAACCTTTCACCTCTACTCCTGCCAGGCACTTGGAATGTTCCTCAAGAAGAATAATGGGGCCTTTAATGATTCCCTGTGGCCGATAGTTGAACAGCAGCAGAGTGGTACCGACAGAACAGGTGAAAATTTCTTAAGCTCCAGCAGTGAATTGAACACAGTGAGATAAGGTCAAATAGGACAGCAGATGGCTAAACTTATATGTGAAAGTCATGTATAATCAAAAGGCACTTGGCTTTGGTGCACATACCCATGTTTAACTTCTTCAGAACCCTAATGTCAGTCCTCCTACTTTGGAAGACTTGAGAATTCATGGTCAGTTTAGTAACCACTATTTTTTAAAAATAGCACTTATTTTTATTTAGAGACACTGTCACAAAGATAACTCCTAATCTGATTTAAAGTGGACCACTTTATATTAGCTTTTTCATTTCACTTTAGCTCCTAACATTTGTTGGTATAGCTGAATACGTAGATGGATTGGTGGTGATCTAGACGGATATAACCAACTGAAAGACATAGATGAGGCCAATTCTAGTAACATTATTCTGTTAGCATGTATATTTTATATTTCATGTGTATTATCAATTATTTACAAAAGATGAGGTATACTTTATTATCCCTTTTTTTTGAGAAAGACAGAGAGAGAGAGAGTGTATGTGTGCTCCTAGCAAGGGGTGGACAGGGGCAGAGGGAGAGAGAGAATCTCAAGCAGGCTCCATGCCCAACCGATGCAGGGCTTGATCTCATGACCCTGAGACCATGACTAAACCAAAATCATGAGTCGGAGGCTTAACCAACTGAACCACCGAGGCGCCCCATACATTATTATATGATAATAATATATATGTTATGATATATGATTATTATATGATATATATATCATATATATCATATATATATCATATATATCATATATATATCACATATATATATCATATATAACATATATATATATATATTTATGTTATGAGAGAAACAAGATTTCAGATATTTGGTAGCTTTGGTTTCTGTACGTATCTTGCCACCCCTATTCCACTCAAGTTTGTCATTTTGCATTGCAGCTTGTGTTTTAACTGCTTTCTTTTCCGCATGCAAAGCAGAATTTCTGGAATTCCAGCCATGATCGAACAGATGGTGGTGTGGTGATCACAGCCCCCCTTACTGTGTCATGGATGCTCGTTAATCATTCAGCACAGAAGGTGGCTGCCCTCCCTGAACTGGGACACAGAGGATGAGTAGCTCTTAAATGTGAAAGAAAGGGAGCAGGATGGGCGAGAGATTTCATGCAAAGAGCATCCAAGTACTTCTCTAGAGGTAGGGAAGTATGTTGAGATTGATCTTCAATCACTTTGTCATCTCTTAGGAAACAGAGAAACCAGTATTTGTAAGGTGTGAAGGGACACACTGAAGAATAGTGGAGCCATATGAATGGGGTTTTGTAACAATATTCTTTTTTTTTTTTTTTTTTTTAAAGATTTTATTTATTTATTTGACAGAGAGAGAGACAGCCAGCGAGAGAGGGAACACAAGCAGGGGGAGTGGGAGAGGAAGAAGCAGGCTCCCAGCGGAGGAGCCTGACGTGGGGCTCGATCCCAGAACGCCGGGACCACGCCCTGAGCCGAAGGCAGACGCTTAACGACTGCGCCACCCAGGCGCCCCTGTAACAATATTCTTTATACCATCTTTATAGCATATAATTATAATGTGATAGTAAAACAATGTATTAGGATGATATTAATTTCTTAGTTTATAGAAAACTTTTACTTCCATGATTTCTAAAATGTGTAATGAAAAACTTGACCTTGCCACCATGAAAACTATTTTTTATATTAGACTTTATGATGGGCATGACTAGCTGTCATTCCTCATAAGTACTCCCTAGTGGTAATCTCTTCAAACTTTTGAATGCCACCAGAGACAGAAAAATAGCACAAATTTAAACTCCTTTTACAACCATTCAAAAATTTACAGTAGCCGGGGCTCCTGGGTGGCTCAGTCGTTAAGCGTCTGCCTTCCGCTCAGGGCGTGATCCTGGCGTTATGGGATCGAGCCCCACATCAGGCTCCTCTGCTGGAAGCCTGCTTCTTCCTCTCCCACTCTCCCTGCTTGTGTTCCCCTTCTCACTGGCTGTCTCTCTCTCTCTGTCAAATGAATAAATAAAATCTTAAAAAAAAAATTACAGTAGTTGACACTATAGTTGGGAAGCTAAAAGTCCTTCCTTTTTGTCATTGACAAATACAGTGTTGAAATTTCCTTGAAAATACAAAGTGGTCTGTAACTCAGTAAAACTTTTCTGTATCAGCTATTCTGAATTAATGATGAGGCTCTGTTTTGTACAGTCACTGGACTGCTAGACGATTACACAGCGTGGATGCTCCCGAACGTGAGTATCAGCCACAGGCAGACACGTCCCATGTATGTGAAGCCAGGATAGGCCGTCCCACCCTGCCTCGCCGAATCCACACTCCCTCAGCACCCACACCCACCAGCCTCACCACGGTGGCACTCAATGCTTCTTTTTACCTGCATTATTAGCCCCTGAAGCCCTTTGCTGTGATGGGCTGTGGAACATCTGCTTGCACAAGCTCAGAAGCCAATGTTGCTTATCTTGCAGGCTCCCCCAGAGCCCCGAGGCATGATGACCCCCGTCTGATTAGGCCTCTTTCCAAGGAATCTCTGGTAATTTTGCTCACCTCAAGGCTGGAGGTGATAGGCCTGGGAGATGAAAACAACTCTCAAATCTCACCCAAGACTTTCCTGTGCCGTCGGTGATCGGTATCTGTTGATTGGCCTATAGCAATGGCTGAGAAGCTCTATGTTAGAGAATAAAATGAATGAAAATACTAGGAAATCAGAGAAGTAGACGGTAAAAAATCTCAGAGGGTGTCAATTGTGACGATGATATTAATGCAAATATCTTACCTGCTTATCTCTGCAGGGGCCCAAACTATTTCTGATACATAATTCTAGGCATGGAAGAACTGATTGGTCATCGCCTAATTCTAACAGAAACAAAAACAAAAATATGAGAAATTAAACAATTCAAAAGTTTATCAAGAAAAATTTTTTTTAAAGATTTTATTTATTTATGTGATAGACAGCCAGCGAGAGAGGGAACACAGCAGGGGAGTGGGAGAGGAAGAAGAAGGCTCCCAGCGGAGCAGCCCGATGTGGGACTCGATCCCGGAACGCCGGGATCACGCCCTGAGCCGAAGGCAGACGCTTAACGACTGTGCTACCCAGGCGCCCCTCAAGAGAATTTTTCCTATTATGTGGAAAGATGATCTAAATTTATAGTATGCATAATAAGCATGTGTTTTTCATAGTTCAGAATACAGAAATTGCATTGTGTTCCAAGCCTGAATCCTTACTTTAACTGGCTTGAATTCATTAGTGAGTAACATTTTTAAAGGGAAGTTAGGATATAGGTGTTTATTCAATTTAGAAATATCCATCTGTTCTTATACTAAAATGTTTTTTGATCTGCAAAATCTAGAAATGGTCTATATCGTGTTTATGTTCATCACATTCATAACATTGATCACATTGGCCTTGTATCTTGTCACTTGTTCATACGTTACCTTAATCCACCCTCTTTCCTTGCTTATCCATTCTCTCTAATGCCTTAATGTTTTTCTCCTTTACCCTGACAGTGATTATTGAAAGCTTTTTCTTTGTTGCAACATAATGAGTAAATTTGTTCAAAAGTTTGGCTTCTCAAATAAGTCTTGGGCACCTGCATGGCTCAGTCAGTTAAGCGTGTGCCTTCAGTTCAGGTCACGACCCTGGACTCCCTGCTCAGTGGGGAATCTGCTTCTCCCTCTGACCCTTCCCCTTCTCTTGCTCTCTCTCTCTCTCTCAACTAAAAAGAAAATCTTTAAAAAAAATAAAATAAGTCTTTTGGTACCAAAATCTCCTTTTTTAATTTACACCTATTGTTTTATGTTTTTATTGTTTTTATCTTTTCATTGTTTCTATTGTTTTATGTTTTTATTGAAATATTTTTCCTATTAAGTTCTTCTATAGTGCAAATATCTTGGGGAAAGTTTGCTTCTCTTCTTTTTTTTTTTTTTTTTTTTTTTTTTAAGAGAGAGTGGGGAGAGAGAAAGAGAGAGAATCTTAAGCAGGCTCCACGGCCAACGTGGAGCCCAATGTGGGGCTCAATCTCATGACCCTGAGAGCATGATCTGAGCCAAAATCAAGTCAGACACTCAATCATTTGAGCCCCCCAGGCGCCCCTTCTCTTCTTTCGATTACATTTCCTTTCATAATTGGCTCTCACTTTACTTTCTGAATTTTGATTTCCCTCATTCCTCTGACACTATTCTCCTTTACTTTCTTTGTTTTCTCTATGGAATTTGAATAGTTGTTGTCTTAGGCTATTTGGGCTGCTGTAACAATATAACATACTTTGGGTAATTTAAACAACATTTATTTCTTACAGTTCTGTAAGCTAGGAAGTCCAAGAACAAGGCTCCAGCAGATTTGGTATCTGGTGGCAGCCTACAATCCTTGTTCATAGATGGCCGTCTTCTATCTATATTCTTACATGGGGAAAAGTACAAGGGAGTTTTCTGAGGTCTTTTTTTTTTTTTTAAAGATTTTATTTATTTATTTGACAGAGATAGAGATAGCCAGCGAGAGAGGGAACGCAAGCAGGGGGAGTGGGAGAGGAAGAAGCAGGCTCATAGCGGAGGAGCCTGATGTGGGGCTCGATCCCATAACGCTGGGATCACGCCCTGAGCTGAAGGCAGACGCTTAACAGCTGTGCCACCCAGGCGCCCCTCTGAGGTCTTTTTTATAAGGACACTAATCCCATTCGTAAGGGTTATGCCCGATCTATCTAATCACCTTGCAAAGGCCCCACTTACTAAACCATGACATTTAGGGTTAGGATTTCAGCATATGAATTTAAGGGGAGCACAAACTCTTGTCGTGTAGCAGTTGTCAAGTTATTTCTTTTCGTTTGAGTGTTAAAGAGTCGCTCTGTCTGAAACTTCTTTTGTCTACAGAAATTAAAGAGATGCTCTCCTGACCCCATCCAAGACAGCAGTAATGTCTCTGCCTTTTCCATGAGCTGCATTTAGAGGCTAATTTTCTTATATCTACATTCTTATATTCTATTTCTGGGGGCAATGGAATTGAGTAGGGGATAGCTTAACTGTGCCGCCTCTTGTATCCCATGTCAGGAGTCAAGGCTAGACTATCTTTACCAGAATCTTACCAAAATTAACAATGGCTTGTAACACCAGCCATGTGCCTGTCCTGCTCCTGTGGGCTTCACCTCCTTTCTCATACTCAGTGTATTGCTCTGGTAATTTCCACCTATTCTGAGCTCCTCTATAGCTAGGTTTCTATTCTTAAAAGCATTTCCTCAGATGTTCTCCTGAACACCTGAGTGGAGCAACTAGTGCAAACTCTCAGGTTTTTATTCTTTTCTGTCATTAGTAGTGACTTTGAGGTGAGAGCATGGGGTTTGCAATGTCACACACCATACCATCCATATTCTGTATTTCTTTTCTTGGCAGCAATATTTAAAAACCTTTTGACATAAGACTTACTCTTTGCACAGTCCCTATTTCTTGTTCAATTGCTGTCAGGGAACTTTTGATTTTTATTAAAATATTAATTTCAATAGGTTTTGAGGAATGAGATTTATACGTGGCTTTTACTCAACCCTCTTTATCTAAAATTTCAATGTCTTTTTAAAATAGCCGAACATCTTGATATAAATGTAGCATCAGGATTTTGAACATTAAATATATCACAAATTTTGCTTGTTTCTGTATTAACAACCAGAATTTTGAGACCACAAGAAGTCATAAAATTTAAAGTGAAAATTACTCAGTAAGAGACGTGGTTTTGGGGGTGCCTGGGTGGCGCAGTCGTTAAGCGTCTGCCTTCCGCTCAGGGCGTGATCCCGGCGTTCTGGGATTGAGCCCCACATCGGGCTCCTCCGCTATGAGCCTGCTTCTTCCTCTCCCATTCCCCCTGCTTGTGTTCCCTCTCTCACTGGCTGTCTCTGTCAAATGAATAAATAAAATCTTTAAAAAAAAAAAAAGAAGCATGGTTTTGTCACTTAGCATGGTTAACATTCTTCTAATACGCTTTCTCATATTTTTATACACAAGGCCAAGCATTAATCAACTAAAACCCAAGCCTTTCCTTACCCTTAAATGGCTCTCTTCTAGAAAAGGTGAAGCCCGTAAAACCACCTTGTCATCAGAGGAGCTAAGAAAGAAGCCTGCCAAAATCAATTTGGAAAACTGGGTTCTTGGGCTTTGTTCTTTCATAGAATTTTTGAAAGACATGATGGTGATTATACATGTAAAAAAAAAAAAAAGGCAGGGAAATAAAGACTGACTTTATTACCTCTCAATCACAATGCGGGTGAAAATAACATAAATGACTGCCTTGCATAGAAAGTTGTAAACTGCAATCAATACAAAGTAATCTGTGTTAACCATTCCATTATTCTCAGTTATTTCAAGAGCTAAGAAAATGTTCTCGATCCCATTACTGAAGAACAACAAGGAGTCTTCTCTGTGGGTGTCGTCCACCTGTCATGCCTCCAACACCACGGGGACTCTTTGTCTGCTTTGTGCTCCAGTCGGCTAGGAGATAAATTCTCAACATGATTTCTTTTAGGGGTGGAAGTAATACCTGACTATATTTATATTACATTAAACAGACAGATTTTGGGAAAAAATCTCCTTATGTAAAATTCATATTTTGTAGAGTTGGTGCTACATTCTAATTTCTCAATTTTCTAGAACATTTAATTAAATCCCACTTTTAACACTTCGAAATCATGGATTCTATTATAGTTTTCTTCCCTCTGAAGTCAGTTCACATCTTGATAAATCTTGTATTAATCGGGATATATAATGTTGATGTAGTCTGTCTGAGGGCTATTAAGAAGCATTAATGGAATAAAAGAGATATTAATTTATCATGAATTATTTAAATTATGTCTCCACTGCTTAAACTTAAGTCTGTGTTTTAATATAATGAGCCTCTGGAATCTTTGTAGTTGCTTTTGAATAGAAATATATGTGATGTATATTATATAATATGCAATATATAGTATGCTGTCTATCATTTATAGACTATTCATTTTTTTTCACCGCAGAAGGTTTCCTGTTTAACTGCACAAATACTGTTTAAGTGCTAACTGTATGTGCTGTATGTATATAAATACAAAGTAAGCAGGAACAGTAGCCCTTGCTTTGGAGGGCTTCGGGTCTAATGTGTGGAGAAAATATGCAAAACTATAAAACCATTAAACGTGTAGATAAAACTATGTGGGCAATGTTACACTTGCAGCTTTAAATCTTAACCTGACTTCTGACATTTATTGGACATGTACCTTTGTCAAGCCATAACCCTTCCTTGGGCTAGATTTCTCATCCTTAATGGACTCATAAAAGGAGCTCCCTTCAGGAAGACTATAGATATTAAGTGTCTACACGGCCCCTGGTTTGGAATAGCTTCTCAGTAACAGGGGTACCCGTCCTGCTTCTTTCCTCAGTCCCGCTAAAGCATTGCACAAGAAACTTTCAGAGGTCTGTATATTTCACCAGAATGCTAATTCCCATTTTTGTGCAAGGTCAGAGGCAGAAGCTGCAATGAGGAGGTTGTCTCCACTTGTCCTCGGATAGGTAAGCTGTTCACAACTCACTCGAGAGGAGCAAGTTGCCAAACGATGAAGGACCAAGTCTCAGTGATGACCAAGACATCAGCTATTAAGTCCACAAGTGTGTCCATCTTTATGCCCATGATTCATATCAAGGAAGCTCGAATGTTTCCTCTGAGTAGAAATGCCCCCTTGGTCCCCTGCATCTTGCAGTACCCTTGACCTGAAGGGAAGATAGACTGAGACCTGCCAAGTTCTAATTCATTGTGTTAAATGGTAAAGCTGAGGAACTGGTGATTTATGCTGCAGATTATCATGTTGTTCATTAGTGGTAATTACTGCTCAACCCTGACATAAAATGGTAATCAATGCGCTCTAAAGAAGAACACACTGGCGCCTTGCTGTTCACCTGCAAACCTTTCAGCCTGCCTCACTTTCCAGGGAAGAAGAAGCAGCCAGATGAGTGTGCTGTGGAGAGAGATGATGAACTTTCAGTCCTGCCGAACCATTGCCGCATCTCCTGTCAGGCAGAGGAGCTCAGCTCCAGGCCTAGACGCTCTCTGTTCCCAGGAAGATAAGAGGGCTGCGTTTGGCTGGACTCTGTCCCAGAATATCTGGATTGTTTTCAGGGACAGGGACTGTGGCAGCCAGGCGAAGGAGGAAGCCAATGGAGCCAGCGTGGTATGACATGCCCTGAGGGGCCGTATCCCCAGGCCCCACAGCCGGCCGAATCTCAGAAATGGAGGCCCACCGCCAGCCTCGTGAGACTTGACTTCACTTTGGAACAAATGGCCAGAACGTTATGAAATTTCAGCTTCTCTGTTAATGTCACACTAGATACCTATGAAGTGTATACTGCCAGGCAAATGGATCTCCATTTCATTCTGTCTCAGCTGTTGCCTATTAGAGACAACGTCTCATGCCCAGACATGGATCCTCGACTTTGACGTAATGGCCTCCGGTAGCATTTCACACAGGCATTCTGAAGAACAGTAGCAATGGTAGGTTTACTGGCGAGTTTTTTTGCGATGCCATGATCACTCAAGTGCTGGTGATGACAGTGACATTTCCTTGCCATTCCATCATAGAAAAACAGAAAGAAGTCCAACAAGAGTTTCAGTGCTTCCTGGACAGATGGGCTGACTTTAAAAATTCTATTAGTGGCGCAGAATTAAATCCTGTTGCAGCAGTGATTGTCATTCTTTTGGTAGGATGCGGGATTTGCCCGCTGAATTTTCCATTTAGCATGGGTAAGAGAGGTCAGCCTAGATGTATGCATTATTGCTATGGTGAAAGAGATCACAGCCAATTAAGATTTTTTTATGCCTGACTAATTTAGAGTTACGAATCTTTAAATAGCTCTAATGCTTAGGAGATGGACCCTTTTATTAATAGTCTTTAGAGTAGGTTTAGGTTAATAGTAAAACTGAACAGCAAGCACAGTTTCTGTGTAATCCTCCCTCCACCACACACACACACACACACACACACAGTTTCTCCTCTTAAAACGTCTAGCATTGGTGTGGTACATCTGTTATAATTGATGAGCCAGTATCAATACGTTATTATAAGTAAAGGCCATAAAATCATTAGGGTTGAGACTTTGTAATGTGCATTCTGTGGGTTATACCAAATGCATAATGCATATTTACTATCATACTTAAATATAATACGTACATTGCTATGAACATTCACATGCAGGTTTTTGTATGGACATAAGTTTTCAACAAATTTGGGGACTACCTGGGAGCAAAATTTCTGTATCATACAGTTAGGTTATATTTAGCTTTGTAAGCTGCCAAACTTTCTTCTAAAGTGGCTGTACCATTTTGCATTCCTAAAAATGAATGAGAGCTCCTGTTGCTGTATATCCTTGCCAGCCTTGGGTGTTCTTAAACTTTTGGATTTTAGCTTTAGCCATTCTAATGGGAGCGTAGTGGTAGCTCATTGTTGTTTTAATATGCAGGTCCCTAATGACACATGTTTTGGGGCACCTTTTCATATGCTTTTTGCTTAAATAAAACCCTTTTTTTGATAAGATGTCTCTTCAGGTTTTTTGTTCTTTTTAAAAATGGGGTTGTTTTCTTACTGTTGAGTTTTGAGATTTTCTTCTTTTGGTATATTTTGGATACAACTCCTTTGTCAGATACATGTTTGGCATATGTTTTCCCCAGTCTTTGGCTTGACTTCTCATTCTCTTTACAATGTCTTTTACAGAGCAGATATTTTTAATTTTAATAAAGTCAAAATTTTTTATGTTTTTCTTATGGATTGTGCTTTCAGTGTCATATCTAAAAACGAATTACCAAACTTTAGGTCATAGGCATTCTCTTTTGAAAACCTGCTTAATATTGATTTAATCTCTTCAACAGATGTAACTTACTCAGATTGTCTGCTTCTCCTTGTGAGAGTTCTTGTAGATTGTATCTTTCAAAGATTTGATCAATTTCCTATGAATTTTCAAATTTGTGGGCAAAGAGTTGTTCATAATATCCCTTCATTATCTTTTTAATGTCCAGGGGATCCATACTAATGGTCCCTCTTTTGTTTTTTTGTATTAGTAATTTGTATGTTCTCTCTTTTTTTCTTAGCTAACCTGGTAGAGGCTTATCAATTTTATTGATCTTTTCAAAGCACCAGCTTTTGATTCCATTGATTTTACATATTGATTTCTTATTTTCAACTTTATTGATTTCCTCTCTGAGTTTTGTTACTTCTTTTCTTCTACTTATGTTGGATTTAATTTGTTTTTCATTTGCAGTTTTCTTTTTTTTCTTTTAATGTTTTTTTATTATATTATGTTAGTCACCATACAGTACATCCCTGGTTTCTGATGTAAAGTTCGATGATTCATTAGTTGCATATAAGTTTTCTAAGGTGGAACTTAAGTTCTTGATCTTTAGATTGTCTTTTTTAATATATGCATTTTGATGCTATAAATTTTCTGCCAAGAACTGTTTTTCTACACCCCGCAAATTTTGATTAGTTACATTTTCATTTTCTTTTAGTTCAAAATGTTTTTTAGATTTTCTCTTGATTCCTCTTCTTTGATCCATGTGCTATTTAAAAGCGTGTTGTTTAATCTCTAAATATGTTGGGATTTTCCACCTATCTTTCTTTTATTGACGGTATTTTAATTCCATTATGGTCTGAGAGCACACTTTGTATGATTTTTGTTATTTTAAATATATTAAGATATGTTTTATGACACAAAATATGGCCTATCTTGGTGATTATTTTATGTGAACTTGAGAAGAATATATATTCTGCTGTTCTTGGATGAAGTCTTCAATAATGTCAATGAGATCCAGTTGGTTCAGGTGTTGTTCATCTAGGCTACTGATTTTCTGCCTGGTGGATCTGTCCATTTCTGATAAAGGGGTACTCAAGTCTCCAAGCACAATAGTGGATTTATTTATTCCTTCTTGTCATTCTATCAATTTTTGCCTCACGTATTTTCATGTGGTTTTAATAGGTACACATATACTAAGAATTATTGTCTTTTTGAAGAATTGACCTTTTTATCATTATGCAATGCCCCTCTTTATTCCTGACAATTTTTTTCTTGCTTTCAAGTCTATTAGTCTAAAATTAATCCTTTTTTATTTTCAGGAATGAAAGATGGGAGTGGAGTAAGCAAGGAAGGAGCAAAAGTCTATGCTAAGAATTGAAAGTTTGTACTGAGAATTGTTAGGTAGTGGGGCACTGTATAGATGACAAACAATCCCATAGGACGTTTTGAGAAGCCATATACTTGAGAAGCCAGAACTGTTCACCTAACAGTGAAAAGGGGAAACACTTATTCTAATCAACTCAGTTCCTTATTGTCAAGAATGGTCTCACTAGCATTAACTTCTTGCATTACAAACTTTGAGTTGAGTATGTAAGGGGTCAGGGAAGACTCAAGGCAGGAAGAAGATGCAAGTGGACCAAGGGGAGGGGAGGTCAGGCTGCACCTACATGAAGCTGCTTGAAGCCTGGGCTGCCCTCATTGGCATAGCAACAATTTCAGTTAGAGGCTGGAATAAAAGGATGTAAAGTGTTATACAAGATGGATCCAGTGTAGTAAGCAATTACCCTACAGTTCTAAACCAATCTGTAACTATTGCATGGATCCGCTGTCTTCCCAAAGACCTCAAAAGGGCTGCCGTGGAAGCACCAGATCATTCCACAGGCTTGCCTACACTGAGTAAAATGTGAGGGGCTCAAAGAAATACTTCTCATAAGAAAATAGTTTTTGTTTCTTTGATTTATAACTTTGTCCCCTGTAAACTACAGTGAATTAAAAAAAAAAACAAAAATAAATTTTACTCTTTCCATCATCCACTTATCCATACTGGGATTCTTTTCCCAGAATTCCCTCTCATTTCTAAAATTAGAAGCACCCATTTGCCCAGCACAGCTGCAGACGTTAGCTCAGAGGTTCTCAAAGTGTGGTCCCAAGCTAACAACATCAGCATCACCTGGAAACTTGTCGGAAATCCAAATTCTCATGCCCCAGCCCAGATTTCCTAAATCAGAAACTCTGGAGGTGAGGCCCCATCATTAGGTTTTTTTCCAGTTTATTGTGATATGATTGACATACAACATTGTATTACTTTGAAGTGTACAGCATAATGATTTAATATATGTATATATTGTGAAGTAATTACCACTATAAGTTTAGTTAACATCCATCACCACATAGTTATAAGTTGTTTCTCTTTTAAGATCTACTTTCTGAGCAACTTGCAAATATACAATAGAGTGTTATTAACTATAGTCACCATGCTGAGGCTATTTATTTATTTTATAACCGGAAGTTGTACCTTTTGACCACCTTCACTAATTCCACACCCACCTACCCACCCACCCCCTGCCTCTGGCAACCACCAGTATATTCTCTGTATCTGTGAGTTTGGTTTGGGGGTTCTTTTTTAAGATTGCACATATAAGCGAGATCATGGAGTATTTGTCTTAGAGTCTCTGACTTATTTCACCTTGCAGAATGTCCTCAAGGTTCACCCATGTTGTCACAAATGGCTTTCCTTCGTTCTCATGGCTGAATAATACATATAACAGTGTGTGTGTGTGTGTGTGTGTATGTGTATATGTGTGTATGTGTATATGTGTGTGCGTACGTGTGTGTATGTCACATTTCTTTGTCCACTCACTCACTAATGGGCACTTAGGCCATTTTCATGTCTTGCCTATTGCAGATAGTGCTGCAGTGAACATAGAGATGCAGATGTTTGTTCAAAATACTGATTTTGTTTCCTTCAGATATTTACCCAAAAGTACAATTGCTGGGTCATGTGGTAGTTCTATTTTTAACTTTTTGAGGAACTTCCTTACTGTTTCCCATCGTGACTGCATTTCCACCAACAGTGCGCAAAGGTGGCTTTTCTCTACATCCCTGCCAACATTTGTTATCTCTTGTCTCTTTGATAACAGCCATCCTAACAGGTGTAAGGTAGTATCTCAGTGTGGCTTTGATCTGCATGCCCCTGATGATTAGTGATGTTGAACACCTTTCCATGTATCTGTTCACCATTTATGTATCTTTGGGAAAATGCCTGTTCAGTTCCTCTGCCCATCTTTTAATAGGATTTGTTGTTATTGTTATTGTTATTGAAGTGTATGAATTCTTAATATATTTGGGACATTAACTCCTTATCATATATATGATAATCATAATATTTTCTCCATAGGTTGCCTTTTCATTTTGTCGTGGCACCCTTTTGCTGTGCAGAAACCTCTTAGTTTGAAACAGTCCCACTTGTTTATTTTTGCTTTTGTTTTCTCTGCTTTTGGTGTCAAATGTCAAAATTTATTGCCAAGTCTGACATCAGAGTTTACAATTTATGTTTTCTTCCAGGATCTTTATGGTTCCAAGTTTTATATTTAAGTCTTAGGTCCATTTTGAGGTAATTTTTTGTGTGTGGTGTAAGATAGCACTCCACTGTCATCTCTTGCACGTGACTGTCCGGTTTTCCCAACTCCTTCATTGAAGACATCATTTCCCCCCCATTCTATGTTCTTGGTTCCTTTTCATAAATTAATTCACTGTATATGCATGGGTTTATTTCTGGGCTTTCCATTCTGTTTCATTTATCTATGTGTCTTTTTTTATGTTAATACCATACTGTTTTGATTACTATAGCATTGTAATATGGCTTGAAATCAGGAAGTGTGATGCCTTCAGCTTTGTTCTTCTTTCTCAAGATTGCTTGGAATTCAGTGTCTTCCTTGGTTCTGTACAAAATTTAGAATTTTTTTTCTATTTCTGTGAAAAATGCCTTGGAATTTTGATAAGGATTGCATTGAGTCTGTATATTGCTTGGCATAGACACTTTAATATGAATTCTTTCAATCTATGAGCATGGGATATCTTTCCATTTATTTGTGTCTTCTTCAGTTTCTTTCATCAGTGTCTTGTAGTTTTCAGAGTACACAATTTTCACCTCAGCTTAATTTATTCTTAGGTATTATATTATTTTCGATGCAATTGTAAATGGGATTGTTTTCTTCATTCTTCTTTCTAATAGTTCATTGTTAGTTTATAAAAATACAACTGTTGTTGTATGTTGATTTTCTGTCCTGCAACTTTACTGAATTTGTTTCATAATTCCAACAGTTTTTGCTGGGGTTTTTAGAGGTTTCTATATTTAATATCATATTATCTGCAAATAGAGACAGTTTTACTTCTTTATTTTGAATTTGGATGCTTTTTGTTTTGTTCTGTTTTGTTTTTTGGGTGTGGGTTTTTTTTGTTTGTGTGCTTGTTTGTTTTTTGTTTCTTTTGCCTAATTGCTGCGGCTAGGGCTTACAGCGGTGTTGAATAAAACTGGTGAGGCAGGGTATCCTTGTCTTGTATACCAGATTTCTTTTGATCAGTATTAACATGGTGTATCTTACTCCATCCCTTTACTTTTAAGCTGTTTCTTTATATTTAAAGTGGCTTTTTTATAAAATATGTATACTTGCATCATGTTTTTTAATATGTATATTCACAGTTTCTTTATTTTAATTGGTGCATTTACTCCATATTTAAAGAGATTTTTGACATTTGGGGGTGAATATTTACCCTATTTCTAGCTATTTTCTGTTTCTATTCATTGATGTTGTCTTTTTTTTTTTTTTTCTTTTTCCTTTCTGCTTTGCCTTCTTCTTCCCCCTGCCCTTCTCTGGTTCTAATTAAGTATTTTATGTGATAACATTTTGTCCTCTCTCTCGGCACATTGATTATATTTCCTTGTTAATTTTGTTAGTTAAATTAGAGGGTTCCCAGTTACTCCTTCCCATCTCCTGTAATATTGCTGTCATTCCTTTCACTTATCCGTAAGCTAAGATCATTTAATACGTTGTTGCCATTCTTTTTTTTGAACAGATTTCCATTAGTTCAATTAAGAAGAAGACAAAAATATATTTATCTTAATTTGTTCTTTTCTAGAGCCTCTTCTTTTCCTTATGTGTACCCAATTTTCTGACCTCCATTCTTTTTCTCTGAAGAACTTTTAACATTTCCTGCAAGGTATTTCTACTGACAATAAATTCCCTTAATGCTTGTCTGAGAAAAAATTCTTGGTTGGTGGTGGTTTCGTTTGGTTTGGTTTTTCTTCCACATTTTAAATATTTACTCCACTCACCTCTTGCTTTTTTGGTTTCTGAAGAGAAGAATGATGTAATTCTTATCCTCATTTCTCTGTAGGCAAGATGTTTTCCGTCCCTTCCTCAGGCTTCTTTCAAGAGTTTTTATCTTTGAATTTGTGCAGAAGGAAGATGATATGCTTACTGTAGATCTGTGGTTTTTTTCTGTCCATCACAAATTTTGGAAAATTCTCAGCCATTATGACTTCAAGTGTTTTGGGTAGCTTTTCCTTCCTTCCTTACTTCTGTCCGTCCTTCCTTCCTTCCTTCCTCCCTCCCTCCCTCCCTCTCTTCCTTCTTTCCTCCTCTCCTTCCTTCTTGTATTCCAATTACATGCACTACAACTTTTAAAAATTACTCTGCAGCTGTTGGATAGTCTGTTCTTTTAAAAATTCTTTATCTCTCTGCATTTAAGTTTGTGAAATTCCTACTGCCAGTCTTCCAGCTTATTGATTTTTTTCCCTCGAATGGATAAGTTCAAGGCATTTTTCATCTGTATTTTGTTTTGCAGTACTTCCTTTTGATTGTTTCTTAGAGTTTCCATCTTTCTGCCTACATTACCAATTTTTTTGCCTATTGTCTATTTTTTCATTATATTCCTTAGCAGAATATCAAATAGCAAATAATCAGTTATTTTAGACTCCTGATATTTCAAAATTTCTGTCAAATGTACACCTGGTTCTGATTCCTCTTTTGTCCCTTGAGATTGTTGAGGGTTTCTTCTCCTTCAGCATACCCTGTAATTTCTTTGTTGAAAGCTGTACATGATGTGTGAGCTAATAGGAACTGAGGTAAATAGGACTTCTGTGTGAGTTTTTATGTCGAGCTGGGTAGGAGCTAGGCTGTGTTTAATGTTTGCTGTAATTGCAGGTGTCAGAGGCTGAAAATTTCTTCTGGTTCCTTCATTTTTGTCTCCCTTTGTTGTCTTTGGGCTTCCCTAGAGACTTCTTCCTAATTAAGTTCTGGCATATGTAGTACTTTCAGTGGTATTCCTCTCTTACCATACAGAAGCCCTGTTTATGAGTGATCAAGTGTGTGTGTGGAGGGCGGGGGATATTCTATAATTCTGTGATCAGATCCTAGGCTTTCAGTGGGCCTGTGCCTCTGGACCAAGGCCTTCACAAGTTCATTTCAGCCTTTTTCTTGCCTCTACACCGCCCCCCCCCCGCCCACCCTTCAGTGAAACAGGAAGGCTAGAGGAGTCTATAATTGAATATTACTTTTCCCCATGTTAAAGGCTGGAAGGAACTGGAGTTGAATATTTCTCATGGTCGTTAGGCCCTGGTACAGTATTTTCCTCTGAGGACTGCCTGTGTTAAGGATAACAGAACATTATGGGAATATTTAAAATGGTAACTTTTCCCTTCAGATCCATGAAAGGACTTTTCTCCAATCTTCATCATCAGAACCTGGAGGGGCCCCTGGAGGGAAATCTCTACCAAGTTGTCCAGGATCCCTCTAAGGCTGTGTCCCCAGGAGTTTTTAATCTCTCTGGCTACTCTATGCTCAGTCTTCAGCTATTAATCAATTATTGTTTAAGTGTTCTTACAGTTTCTGGCCACAGCATGTGGTTTTTGATCCCAGTAAGCTGTGATTCTCTGTACTCACCCATCTCTCCCATTTTCAGGGCAGCCCCATGACCTCAATCCTCTGATGGCTCTAAGAAGAGCTGTTCATTTTCATTTTGTCTGGCCTTTTTTTTTTCTGTTTGAGGATGAAAGCAATGACTTCCAAGTCTTTTACATATCAGAGAGGAAGCTGAATTTCTCTGGACATGTCCTGATATCAAATATTAATTGATAAAAATTAGGAAAAACGTGTTTGACAATGAGGAAGTGAAATGTCATTCACAGAATTTCAGATTTTAAATAAATGCCATAAAATTTAAAAAGCAAACTTCATGTCTTTTTTAATAAACTATATTCCTAGCACACAGTGATGTTGCATTTGTGTATTCTCCTAAGATTTAATTCCTGTGATGAAACTTCTAATTCCTATGGTGATAATATAACTGAATGAATTTCTTTGCACTTCAAAATCTAAAAAATAGATAACAAAATTTCTCTGGTGAGATTTTGGCTAATCTGATAAACCCATATGTAAATATGTTATATGAAGATCTGAATATTTTTAAACAGTTAATGTGTGAAGTCCACTTTAGGCTGCTTCTTCAACTTAACTGATATTCACTGAACCTAAAATGGAAGAATGATCATTTTTTATCAAAAATATAAGGGAATATATAAATACATTTCTAATTTTTCTTATATTTCAATTTCTGTCATCTGGAATCTGTGATCAACAAACATTTATCTTATTGTTGTGAAATAAAGACATTTTCAGTAAAAAGACAGTCATGAAATTGTAGTATTGGAGATCCCTTGAATAAAGCTATTTCTAGTTCTAGATTACAGTGGTTCCTTTTCCTTTTAAAAAATAGAGGTAAGGAAGCAAAACAATATATAGTCTTGGTTCCGTTTGCACAAGCCCTCACAATGGATAAAAGAACATCCCTAATATTTTAATAACTCTGTTATAATTTGTTGTTATTCTCATTGTTTTTTTAAAATAGGGCAAAAATTAGAACTTCTGTGCAGCACTGTGACAATATTCCTATAGACCTTATGTCAAAGCACCCACCTTTGTAGTCAGGAAAAATTCTCCTCCACTCAGAGGTGTGAGTAAACAGATGCATATTTAGTAAACATGAACAGTCTAAGGATGTTAACAATGACTTCTTTTTAAAGGACTGTTAAACCGTAAAAACTAACAGCACAATTGTAAGTTCTCCTCCCTTAAATCACAGTTGGAATTTCTCCTGTTCAAAGATCCATTCCAACAGTAGACCATACTGAGGAAATCTCCATTTCTACACAGTAATGATGCTTCTATGTTCCTCAGGGAATGTAATCATATTGCTGAATTAATTGAGCTTCAAAGGACTTTGTCAGTAAGGAATTTGATAAGGTGGGAGAAAATTAAATGTGGGCCTAATATTAGCCCACTGGAGGAGAACTGAAATAATTACAGTGCAGCTCCTGATCTCGTAATATAGTACTCGGGGGGCTGAACCAACTCACAGACCTATCACTTCCTAACTCAGGCTAAGGTCTGAGTAACTCCCGTGAGAGTATGACATCTTGACCAAAACAGGTACCGGTGACTATGAAGACTGCGTCACAAGGAAGGTACACAAATTAAATAGAAGTGAAAGTTTCAAGTAGGAATGCCCCACACGCCAGGCTCTCATTAAGGAGAGTACTGTCCCACCCCTGTGTAGAGGCCGCTCTGTTTTGGGGACGGATGGCTGACTTGCTAGCTAATCTCCAAGTGGTACATCTCCCTGCATCTACCATAATCATGCTACCTTTCTGGCACCTGTTCCTCCCCCCCGCCTCCAATTCTTCTGATAGCACTGGAAGCCCAGCTTCTTTCCTGGTGCTTAGGGTCACGGGTAGGCCGTTTCTGGTGTGTTTCATAACATCTTAGATATCCCAGATTGACTTCCTAAATAACCTATTGCTGAAATCCCTGCTGCCTGGAAGTCTTGGAGCTGAGCACTAAAACTCTCAAAGCAACATTCAGACATTGGTGTTGTCTGATTGAATTTAACAGAACGAATCCCCTACTTCTGACTCTGGGCTAGGCTGTAAACTGGGCTTGGAGTCATAGCCTTGACATCGATGCCGCTTCACACCTCTGTCTTGGGTTGAAATTAAAGAATATATACATATGTTTTTCCCTACTTTTTTTTTTAAAGTCATAGCAAAGGAAGAAACTGAAAGTTGACATTTTTCCCCCTGAAATATACTCTAATCACCAGTGACAGAGGTAAAAATAAATGGCTGAGCTACTTAACTTGGCAAGAGTACACACTCAAAGGAGGTTTCATAAATATTTAACTTTTCATTTCCATATCTTATACATGGCAATCATTCCGAGAAGCAGTGTGGAACATGGGGAAAGAGCAGGGGCTTTGTATTCAGACAGCCGTGAGTGTGAATCTCAGTTCAAAACCCTCCTCACCAGAAGCCTGTCAGCGAGTTTTTTTCATCTTTGTGAGCCTTGTTTTCCTATAAAGCGTGCAACAAATTCACAAACCACGAGGTTATTTTGAAGGTTAAATAAAATATCAAATAAATGCCGTTTATGACAGCTCCTGACATGTGAGGGTTGCTGGGGAAATAAGTTAGCTTCCTTTTTAAGAATATTCCAGATACTCTAGAGATCTTTCACATCCTAAATGATGCTCAGATCTCAACTCCATTGCTGGTGAGACCTGAGGCACTGAGATTTTCCTGTTACCTTTTTCTTTCTGAACTGAGGACCCTGTCTCCAAGGGGCCTGCCTTGGTTCTCCCCATCGATGGAGAGGGGCGGTCTGTCTGACGGTCCAGGCCTCGATCTCAGTGTAAATCATTATACCCAGCTGATCTCTGGGAAAGAAGTGAACTGGAACATTTCAGCCATGAAGTTGTATAATTATGTGACTTTCCTTCACTGCTCTGAAGCTTCACTTCACAGCTGCAAAGGAGATAGTGAGATGAATCTCTTGCATTGTTGTGGCAATTAATTGGGGTACTACCATTTAAGCACTTAGTACAGTATTTGGCACATGGTCAGTTCTCAGCAAGAGGATGTTTATTTTTCATGCCTCTAAAATGCCATCCAAAGTCAACCAATAGCAGTATGAATATATTTGGCTAAGTCATGTGGCAAGTTGATTAATGAATGTGACATTGTGACCTGCTGTTAGAGACGGCTGTAAGCCTCATTTTCACTGTGACAGAAGCCTTCCCTGTGTCTTCATGGCCCTCAGGGAAAGTCCTGTGATGCACCAGTGAGTGTTTCTCGGCTCTTGAGATTCTTTTCCACGAGGGGATTATTGTGACTTGATCTCTTTTCTTTCTTTTTTAAAGATTTTATTTATTTGAGAGAGAGACAGTGAGAGAGAGCGCACAGGTGGGGAGGAGAGGGAGAAACACGCTCCCTGCTCAGGAGCCTGACTCATGGCTCGATCCCAGGACCCCAAGATCATGACCTGAGCCGAAGGCGGACGCTTAGCCGACTGAGCTACCCAGATGCCCCTTGACTTGATCTCTTGATGTGGCAAGGAAAGCTGAATTCTTAGAGAGGAAAACCCTAGACCCTTAGCTGGAATTGATTTAAGGGAATGAGGGGGCAATCAGATTTAGCAAACTTACACTAAAAAATATTCACTGTTTATTTGGAATTCAAATTTAACTGGACATTCTATATTTTATCTAATAGCCCTGCCTGTTCTCAGTCTCTGAAGTCATTGCATTCATGAAGGCAGGAGCCATTCAACCACTCACTAGGTCGCACTAAGCTTCTTCTCATTGCACCCCAGAAAGCCTCATGTAATATGTGTGTGTGTTTGTGTCTGTTCCTGTTAAGAGGGAAAAATTCAAAAGGCGTCTTCATTTACTTACTGCAGCATCAACACTTAGAACAGGAAAGCTATCTAATTGACATAAACTACCACTGTCCTTCAGGCCCAGGTAATAGATACTTGACGCTATACACACCAGTGTGCTGAATTGCAACCAACCCTGAGACTGGTCATCCACAGAGACTGGCTCTGGGTGAGCAAATCGGTTTCTTCTGTAGGCTGCTTCTAATCTGGTCTGCTGGCTGTCCATTAATGTTTTTAGGCATTTTTTAACTGAGTGACATGAGAGTAAAATAAGCAAACAGTGATTTCGTGTAGAGAATGAAGAGCATATTGGAAACACGGGAGTGATGATGGAGACCACTCCCCCCAGGCACAGTCACCGAATTGCCCCTGTATATAAACAAAACTTCTAAGACTGCCTCTCTTCATTTTCAAAATATGGTTTTCAGACGGTCTTTAGGAAAATATGTCTAGAAGCACAAGCCATTGTTATATACACATGTAGGAAAGAAAAGGCACAGTCAGTGTATTTGATGCTGATGCATCACTAGTTCTGAAGGACTTTGAAATAAAGTGCAGAATATCATAATTTGTATTAATACCCATTCTAGCACATATGACTACACTTCGGCTAGTTGAGAATCTCTTGATGTTTGCTCAGTTAGAAATGGAATTAACTTCTGGGAAATTCTAAAGTTGGCAGAATGCAAACACAAATTTCTGCAATTGCTGCCTTGAGATATTGGAATAAAAAAAATGTGCAGATAAGTACTAAAGCCAAAGATGGGTCTGAATAGAGAATATAAAATATCTTTGAAAATGGAAATAGGGAAGCTTCTCATTTCAGATTCAGCATGTAAAGAACTTGGAAGTTGCCACTCCCATCCTCTAACAAGTAAAAACTAGACAAACTGCAACTCAGTGACTTTCCTGGGATTTACTAGCCAACTGTGTGCCGCTAAGAACTGGAGAGACTGGTAATCCAGAGAATCACAGCTGAGAGGTGCTACTTAGAACAGAAGCCACTAGGGCCTTACAGTGGTAGGGAAACTTCAATGGTAAATTTGACGGATTGCATGAGAATGAGAAACTCCTGGGGGCCTGTAGTCCTAGGCCTTCCATGCTTTCCTGGGCTTTACTTCCAGGAAACCAAGAAAGATCTGAACAATGCTTGTGATGGCCATAGGCCCATCAAAAGGTTGAAGTGTACCCAGACTAGGAAACACTCTCTAACCCTACACTTTACTACCAGTAAACAGGGCCCCCATATAATAATAATGGATTACAGCTGAAAGAACTGAAAGATACAGATTTTTTTGTGAAGAAGATTACTCAGGAAAACCCTTACTCCAGCGGGGAGACGAGCAGGACACAAGAGATCGGAAACCTCTGGCACCTATAAGAACACATTAAACAAAGCTCAATCTCTAGCTAGGTGAACACTTATCTTCACAATGGAGGCCTTTTTTATGCATCTCCTAATATATAATAAATATCACTGGCTTTCAACAAAAAATTAGAAAATGTGCTAAAAGGCAATAAAAAATATAATGTGAAGAGACAAAGCAAGCATAAGAACCAGACTCCAATATGACACAAGTGTTGGAATTATCAGACAGGGAATTTAAAATAGTTATGATTAAAATGTTAAGGGCTTTAAATAAAAAAGTAAACAACATGCAAAACCAAATATGTGATATAGGAAGGGAGAGGGCAACTCTAAGAAAAAAATAAAAAGGAAATGCCAGAAAATAAACACATTATAACAGACTTGAAGTGTGTGTTCAGTAGTCTCATCAGTAGGCTTAACATGACCAAGAAAAGAATCAGTGAGCTTCAAAATAAATCAATCGAAAGTTCCTAAACTAAAATGCAAAAGGAGAAACTCAAAAAATAATAACAAAACATTTTAAAACTATGGAATAATTTCAAAAGTTGTAACATACACGTAATTGGAATACGAGAATCACAAAGGAAAATGGAACAGAAGAAATACTTGAAATAGTAATGGCTGAGAACGTTCCAAATTTAATGACAAGCACCTAGCATACTTTATGATGCCAATTATCTGACGTTCTGGAAAAGGATAAACTGTAAAGATAGAATAAAAAAGATAAGTGGTTGCCAGGGGTTCTGAGGAGAGGGAGGAACAGATGAATAGTTGGAGCACAGGGGACTTTTAGGGCTGTGTAATTATTCTGTATGATGCTGTAATGTTAAATATATGACTTTATGCATTTGTCAAAACCTATAGAACTTTCTATCATAAAGAGTGTACTTCAATGTATGCAAATTAATAATAATCCTTTAAGGGGCGCCTGGGTGACTTAGTCGGTTAAGTGTCCAACTCTTGATTTTGGCTCAAGTCATGATCTCAGGGTCTTGAGATGGAGCCCCACATCAGGCTCCACACTCAGTGGGGTGTCTGCTTTAGGATTCTCTCTCTCCCTCTCCCCCTCCCCCTGGCTTGCTCTTTTGCACGCTCTCTCTCTCTCTCTCAAATAAATAAATAAATCTTAAAAAAATAATTTAAGAGATTGGACAGTCCCCAGATAGGATGTGCAAAAGAAGCAAAATGCATTACAAATGTGTGAAACAACGTCACTGAAGGACATAGGGAAACAAGGTGCAGATTTAAATAATTGAAATTGAATACAGTCTGTAAAACTAAAGGCTAAAGGAATGGTATATAAGTACTATTAGCCGAGTTGATAAAATCTTCTCCCCCCACAGAGGTATGGGTTAACAGTGCTGCAATTACTAAGCATGTGTAGTATAATTGACTATTTAAGTAAATAGATGGTAGTTTGTGGAAGCCAGATTTCTAACTGTTGCAGTGAGGGGTTACAAATGAGTAAGGGGAGGAGGCTAGTATAATTCATGTGGTAGTAAATTAGAGTTGGATACGTCAGTACAAACTCATGTTTAGACATATATATATATATATATATATATATATATATATATATAGTTATTTATAGAAATACTCATTTATTCATGCAGGCACACACATGCATGGGCTAGTATACTAGTATACACGCATACATATCTTTACTCCATCAGTTGAAAAAGCCTAGAAGCAATGATGCCCAGTAACTGTAAGCATACCCAGAACCCAGATATTGGTTTCTCATACTATTTTCCTATTTTTATTGGAAATGGCTCCTGGGAGAAGAGACTGATTCTAAAACTGAGACAGAAAACATACCAGATGGGCCTGGAGCACCTTGTAGTACCAGGAAGTAAGCAAGGATTCAGGGGGGAGAAACCCCACAACAATATGGGTATATCAAAGCATTCCAGAAGCTATCAGAAAGAGTTCCCAGTTGCCAAAGCTGGAACAATTATATAGAGAAAATAAAGTTGTACTGGACTGTAATTCAATGTATAAAATAAAAGTCTCTGCTTCTGTAGTAGTCTAAAAAATAACCAAGTAAATAAATGTGGAGAATAGGCAACTATCCCTGGCAGAAAATTCCCAAATAATTTATGTAGCGAACTCGGTCTTTAAAGAGGTGGAAGAAAACTCCCTACTACTTAACCGTTAGCTGCACATAATAACTTCCTTCTGAAGATTACTGTATAAAAGGAGGATAAAAGAGAGTCACTTTAAAGTTGGGAAACCTGCCAAACTACCTCAGGTCAGGTGACCAAGGTTAAACATTAACAGTAATAAGTCATTTGATGTGACATGATTATAATGGTAACTTTAGTGCTGTGGTTTCCTCCCAGAAATAAATTTCCCCAGTGTAATCATGACAAAATCATCAGACAAATCCCAACTGAAGGACATTCTACAAAATACCTGACAAATCATCCTCAAAACTATCAGTCGTTAAAAATAAGGAAAATCTGAAAAACTGTCATCACCAAAGGAAACATGACTACTGAATATCACATGGCATCCTGGATGGGATCTTGGTAGAGAGGAAGGGAATTAGTTTAAAAAAAAAAAGGAAATCTGAGTGAAGTATAGTCTTTAAGTTAATAAGATAAGATTACATCAGTATCAGCTCATTTATTACTGACAAATATACTGTATTAATGTAAGGTAATAGGTAAAACTGGGGGTGGAGAACACATGACCTCTGAACTATCTTCATAATAACCCTAGAAATCTAAAATAAAATATTTATTTAAAAATTACGATTAGGAGAAAGAAAAAAACATAAATCATTATTTCACCTGCTTTTTTGTTTGGTCAAGAATTCAGTGTGTTTCCTTCATCTCCTGAATTTTATTAAAAATAAATATATGAAGAAAATTTAGCAGCAGTACTCAACCAATTAAGATGGGAAGATATTTACTCTGCATCTTCTTTGGCTCCCAATAGATTTAGTTTTAGATAATGTGGTTTAGTTGAGGCAAAAGTTATCTTGAATGTTGATAAGTTGATTTCCCATTTATATGGGATTCCCTAACATTTGCCCAAATGATCTGGAAAGTAGCAACTACTTTTGGAGTTCTATGATTCAGAGATCTTTTTTTTATATATAATATTTTTTTATTATATTATGTTAGTCACCATACAGTACATCCCTGGTTCTTGATGTAAAGCTCGATGATTCATTAGTTGCGTATAACACCCAGTGCACCATGCAATACGTGCCCTCCTTACTACAAATCACCAGTCTATCCCATTCCCCCACCCTCCTCCCCTCTGAAGCCGAAGCATGAGAGACTATGGACTCTGAGAAATATGATTCAGAGATCTTAAGTAATTTCAGGGACATGGAAATATTTTTTAAACTATGGATTTCAGTACAAATGTAAAACATTATCATTGTTTGTGGACCTGTTGACTTATCATTCATTAAACTTTCTGTATATTAACCAAGTGCCTACTATGCATTGAATAAAACTATGCTTTCAGTTTTGAAATTTTCATGCTGAACTATTTTACTCTTCATCCTTAGGCAGCCTCATAGGGATTTTACTATGTAATTTGTACATGATATTTTTCTAAATAGGCAGCCTGAGAGTATAGTGACTTTGAAATATCATAGCTTTTAAAACCATCTGAATTGATCAGATATTTCAGTTCTTCAAACTGTTTCAGTATCTCTTATGCTAAGGCTATCTGTCTGATTCTGCCTGTATCTCAGGAGCGGGGTCTAGCATCAGATTGGTTTTGAGAAATTGTTTGTTTGTGAAATGATTATAGGTCCTGTGTATCAGGTTCCTGCTGGAAGTAAGAAATCCGCCCTAAGCGTGAGGACCACCAGGTCCTGGAGATTTAGGTCCAGGTGATAGAAGTCATGCTGTCTTGCAGACAGAGTATGTTGTCTGAAGGACATAATCATAAACAAATGTGACCCAGCTGTGTACTTGGTGTCTTGGGGAAATGCTGAAGGACAGGAGGTCCTGGAATGTCACCATAGTAAAAGAGTGCCAAGTATAGGACATGTCACTTTCTAGCGGACATCTCCATTCAGGGGTCCCATAAGCACCTCAAACTCACCATGGGCAAACTGAACTCACCATTTCCCTTCCATCTCATCCCATCCCCCGCCCATCCTTTGTGAATGGCACCATCATCCATGTGATTGCTCAGATCGCAATCCAAATCCACAGTTCACCTTTGACCCCTCCTCTCTCTTCCGTCCAACTTGCCAATCCAGTTGATTCAATTGTTCTTAAGCCTCTAGCAGAGTTTCCATTCTGGTTTACCTTGAAACCACTTGTCTAAACGGAAAAATGTCACTTAGCAACAGTAGCAGGTTACTAAATTTGTCTCCAGTCAGCCCCTTTCCAATCCATTCTCCACAGAACAAAATTATTCTAAAATACAAATATGGTCTTTTCACTTCCTTCAAACTCTATAGCCATTCTCCTTGTCTGCCTGCTGTGCTGAATGACTTTCAATTCTTTTAATATTACATGTTCTCTTTCTCACTGTGGGCTTTGCAGATGCTGTTTCCTACGTCTAGAACACCCCACTGTTCCCTTCTCCACTTACCAGCTGCCCCTTCCATCTTTCATCCTCCACCTAATCTCCACTGTCCCTTCAGAATCATCTGAAGATTATTACTTCTTACAGAACGATTTCCCAGCCTTCCAAACCCTGTCTCCAAAGCCTGACTTGTATACTTATTACAGGTCTTCACATTACACCAAATATTTTGTCTCTACCACTTACTAGCCTGGAAAAATCTGTGAAAGCAGGGACTCTATTCATGTTACAGTTACCACTAATGCCTAATACAATGCCTGGCACATAGTAGGTGCTCAAAAAATAATTTTTGAATAAATGAATGAATGCATGAATGAATGAGAAAAAATATATGAATGAATATATATAAGAATGGGGAATGGTGACTAACATAACATAATAAAAATTAAAAAAAAAAAAAAAAGAAAGAATGGGGAAGAAAGTAAAGATTCCTAGATCCAGAAGATCAGACAGTCAGCATCCAAAAAAGTCTTTAAAATAAATGTTATTTAATTTAAGTAGGTTTTAACAGACCTTAAAAGGCAAAAATGGATTGAAGATTAGGATCTCACTCTCTCTCTCCATTCCCTCCCCTCACCCTCACCTGTGTGTGTGCGTGCGTGCGTGCGTGTGCGTGCGTGTGTGTGTGTGTGTGTGCGTGTGCACATGCAGGCTTATTAATGGTATGGGGAAATGGATGGTGAGGAAAAATCATTGGGAAAATCTGTTTCTCTTCACTGCAAGTTAGAAAGTGCTGAATAAATATCAGGCAGGGACCCTATGAACCAAAACCGGAGAGGAACAATTGGACTTTCTTATTAGCATCTCAGTGGCATGGTCCAAGACCAGTGCCGGACTATTAACATTCTGGCTCAGTGTTTAATGAATCAATAACTTGAGTGCTCCCTAAGTGCCCCCTTGTGCCCTCTAAGTTTAGTTGGCATGGGCTCCCAAGCCTAGATCAGAATGGACCCATCGCTTTGTGTGGTGGTGGTGAGCAGCTGAGGGGGACCTTGGGATCCAATAGGTTCACCATAAGCAAAAGGCAAAAGACAGGGAACATCAGGCACATGAAGTGATATTATATGTTCACTAGACCATATCTGATTTTTGAAGTCTTCTCTGTACTGAAATAAAATATCTCAGACCTAAAAAAAAATACTATTAAAAATTCTAGGTTGATACTACATAGAATATTCCTTCCTTCTTCCAGGCCACTAGCATTCAAAGCAGCCTATTAGCATAATTAAGATTTTAAATATTTGAAGCTTGTTCACTTTAACTCAAGACAGTGTGGAAGATAGGATTATGCCTCGTGAAACTAATCTCCATCTTGATGGGTCCAAGCTGTTCTTAGTGGTCATGAGCACCTCAGATTTTCAAGAGAGTTCTTAGCTGTTTAGAATGAGATTGGGTTTTTTTTTCCGTGTGAGATAATAGAAAGGTCTTCTATAAGCACACAGTTAAAAGAGCTCCATCAGAGCAGAAAGGAAGAAGAAAGGCATTACTTTTTGAGAGATTACCCGTTATGTATCAGACACTATTTTGGGGGACTTTGCATCCTTTATTTTATTATGTCACAGAAACTGTGCGTGCAAGGCCTTAGCACCCCTATTTTACAGATGAAGGCCTGGGGCTGGGAGAAGACAAGGGATTCCTTTAGTATTACGTTGCTTAATCCAAGATAGGATTGGTATTTGGACCCAGGTCTGTCTGACACCACTGCTACATCATTATTTTGGTTTGATCAAAGACTGATTTTCTACTTACAGAGGTACAGGACGAGGATGTTTCTTCTCCCTCCAGACAATAGCATGAGGAGCTTAAAAGCATGGGCTCTAGTGCCGGACTATCTATGATCACTTATTTTTTATTTGAACCTGAATGCATAATTTAGTTTCTCTGTGCTTCAATTTCTTCAAGTGCCAATAGGGTTAATAATGGTCCCAGAACTGTGAAGAGGCTAAAAGACTTTGTAGCTATAAAGAGCTTTGTATTGTAAGTGCTCAAGAAATGTTCATGTTATAGTGGTCGTTGATAATGTTGTCAGGGGGCCTTTTCATAGAGGCACAACTACACATAGAATAGGGACAATGAAGAAGCAAGCTTTGAAGCCACTTCCCAACCTCCTAAGTTCCAACAATGGAGAAATGAGAAGATTGCCAAGCCAAAAGTTATTTCTTGCCAGTCAGCATAGGGTTCAGCTCCAGCCGATGGCTGGGAAAGGTGGGTGCAGATATTCACAGTCTGTGAGTCATTAGGAAAATGAAATCATTCCTTGCTTGGTCAGAGCCGTGAGAATGCAACTCCACGGGTGCAGAACCAGCAGCTTGAAATGGGAATATGTTCTATCGCCTTAGGCTTTCTCAGGGAGAGGGCTGCTGTGCCCCCTTTTGGAGACACTCCAGGCTAACAAAAATATTGAGGGTGGCAGGACAAGCAAGAGCAGGCTGCTAGAGCATTTCAAGGGATTCAAGGATTCAGGAAGAAATTTTTTAAATTTTCTACCTAAAAGACATTCATCCATTTATATTTCAAGCATAGTATTGACTCTAAAGTACTATGATACAACCAAATTGCACCAGCCGGCTTTATAGCGGAGGTCTCCAGGCTCTAAATACCTTATGGAACATTCTGGTAAATGAAGAAACAAAAGCTTGTTAAAAAGTGATAGGAGCTTAGACATGGCCATGAAGTATCACACCCCCCAAATTGTTCTCTGCTTTCCTTTATATTTTTGGGGGCAAGCCATTTTGCCCTGGATACAGTTTGTGAGTCCAGTAATTATTTCCTGATAGAAAGTTGTTCCCATTCCAATCTCTGTGTGTCAAACTCTTTTGATTAAAACAAACAAATAAACAGAGAGACAGACAGAAAAACAAATGAAAATTAAAAAACCCAGGGAGGGGCACCTGAGTGGCTGGGTCAGTTAAGTGTCAGTCTCTTGATCTCAGCTCAGGTCTTGATCTCGGGGTTGTGAGTTCAGGCCCTGAGTTGGGCTCCGTGCTAGGTGTGGAGCCTGCTTAAAAAACAAAAGCAAAAACATCGCAGGGGCATCGATTAAGGCAAGAAGGGAGAAACAAGAACTAAAATTAACAAGGATTTTGCCTTGACGGTTTTCTTTCGCAGAGTCTGGGATAACATTAAGGTATGGCTCCAGCAGTCAGAAAATACTTCTCTCGTGACTTGTGAAGAATTCTGGGTGGATGCCCCTTTGGACTGGACATCCATTTCACATGCCTTCACTGTCCTTGGTCTCTTTTGCCCTTACTTTCCTTGTCTTTTCTATTTTGCCCCTACTTCCAACTGACCTCCATTCTCCTTCTGGTTTCTAAGTTTTCTGGGAAAGACCTTAGTTGGCCCGACTCCTCAGCACCATCACTACTGTAACAGAGCTTCTGTGCCTGAACAGTTCACAAGACCCCAACTGCACCTGCTCACTTGCCTTCCCTGGACCTCAAGGTTCTTGCCTTAGGCACGGAGTCCCTGAGCTCTAGTCACAGAAATCATATCGGCCTTGGCTGTGAGCAGATGCTGAAGAAGTTGGCTTCCATGGGCTGGCAGCCTCCGTGGTTCCCCAGCACAGTAAATGGACTAAAATTATTCTTGTGACAATTTAAGGGACTGTTTTAGAAATTTTTAAAAGTCTTTTGAAATATTAATTTCAAACATTATTTAAATTTTTATTGTATCTCTCAGGACAAAGTAATTTTTATTCACTGAACTTCTTTTTACTTATCCAGGGATCAGCACATTTTTCCTATAAAAGGCCAAAGAGTAAATACTGGGGCTTGGCATTCTTTGCTGCAACCGCACAACTCTGCCATTGTAGTGCAAAGGAAGCCACAGACAATACATCAACAAATGGATGGTGCTGCGGTCCCCTAAACGATGTTTACAAAAACAGACTGGCCAGCTGTATTTGGCCTGTGGGCTATATTTTGCTGACCCCTGATTCTTCCCAGTGCACCCCTGCAGTGCCCACACTCCCTCCCACCCCTGCTCATTTCACACTTCTGTATTTCCTTGTCAGCCGTATGGCAGAGCTCAGGAGTCCTGAGAATGACTTATTTCACAGAATTGCATGGGGGTTCCTCTGTTGTGAAGCCTCACAGGATCTCTTAAGTGGAGACAAAACAGAAATTGCCTAAAAGAGAATTGATGCCTCGGAATCATCAACAAATGCATGCATTTGGGGGAAAATTTTAGCATTATAAAATGGAGCGTTTTCTCCTAGAAATGATGAGAATGGCACTTCTGTCACAGAAGCATGCATATCTGCTTAGGCACAGACATTCTGCTGAAAATCAGAATTATAATATTCTCTCCTGCCAACTCTGTAAGATGCTCGAATGATAATGACAGGAGTAGAGTGGGGGAATATAGGAAATATAGTACCTTCTGCTTTTGACAACTCTCTTAACTGTGTTCTTTTCTCCAAAAAAGGTGTTATTTCTTGAGCCACTGTATCCAAAACCTGGCTGTCATTTCTAGGTACTGGGCGTGGGGGGCAGTGCTAAGACCCTTTTACCTTTCAGAAAACAAACCTTAAAACAATCCCCAGTATGAGATTTCTCTCCCCAGGTGGTAAGTCTGTGAACAGTGCCTCTGGGGTTGTTTACTGGATGAATTTTATTCCAGCTGTGAATGACTTATTCTAAGTCTTCCAAAAATTCTTCTTTACAAGTTTGCCTTTCTTCTTTCGTTGACTACACTCTTGCTAGCTGTCATAAGTGATGAGTGTGGTATTTGATTCTAACAGAAATGAACCTTTGCTGTGCGTCAGACGGGGGGAAGACTTTGATGTATTTCAGCACGTGTGGACCTCCTCCCTGAGCTGTCTCAACCCATAGATAGCAACAGGAGATCCGTAATTTCTGCACATGTCTTCCTTGGGGGCATGAGCTTCCCTGTAATCTTAGATTTTTCATAATTGCTGGTTTCATCCAGAAATATCACTGTGTGAACATTTTCTGAAGGTAATCAACTGTGTGAGTGGCAGGGACATTGAGGGAAAGAAGAAAGAAGACAGGGTATTTCTATCCCTTCGGCGTTATTGTTAGATCCTGCATATCTCTTTTGCTTTTGTTTCCTAGTGTAGTGATTTCCTTGCCATATTCCAGGTAATAGTGGTTACATGGAATAGGCTAGGTCATGACACACCTACTATGGTAGCCATGTCAGTAAAGTTTAAGAAGGGATACTTAATTCACAGAAAAATTTTAAACAGAGTCATCCATCGAAGAGTGAAATTCAGGAATAGTAAGAATTCCAGGGTAATCCTAGTCTAAAGACATGTAAGTGTGTTTGGATCTGAATAAACCTAGTAATGGGGTGGGGTGATTTGCCGTTGCTGGGTCCCTCCAAGGAACTTGATTGTGTATGTTGCCTGCAGGTTCAAGAATGCACAGTCCTGATTTCTCAGATGTCCTGACAGTCTCTTGTGCGTGCCAGTTCAGAGTTCAAACTGGTACCTTCACGTGATGTTATTTTTCCAGATTTTCTGGAACAACACAGAACAAAACAGGAGCAGAATAAAAACGAAACAGTCGGCAAAGTGCAAGGAGCTTGCAGATTAAAGTGAAGACACGTAACTACCAGAGGGATTGCAATGTAATGTGATAATGGATCCAAGGGCGACCCCTCCATTGCCTCACCCACGAAATTTGTCGGGGGTAGAGGGTGAGGGAGAGCTTCCTTCTCGTGGAGACCTGAGATCTAGATGATGTCCTTCTAGTTTGGTGGATGATATGGGAGAGGCAAGGAGGACATTCCAGGCAGAAGGAGCAACATTTATAGTTAACCTGGAGTTGAGGGGGAGCACGGAGAACTGGCAGCAGGCCTGGGGCAGAGCGTGTACAAGGCGAAGATAAGAGAAAAGGCATTGGTTCATGTAAGCCCAGACCATGAAGGATGAGCACCCACCCTCCTCACATCCCCTCCACCCACGGGTTTGCTCTTTCTCCTCCAAGAATGGCACTCTCATCCCATTTTCATTCAGACTAAAAATTTTGAAGCTATGCCTGATCTTCTATTTCCCTTTCCTATCCCACACCTGTTCCATGAACAAGGCTAGGAATCTTAGTGACTTGACTTTATGGATTCATCCGTCCTTTATTTTATAAAACAGACTTATTTTTGAGGTACTTACCATTCATGACTTCCAAGATTTTAGTGAAATAAACGTGAATGGAGCAGATAAGGAAGCAAGACATGCTTGAACTTTGGAGCCAAACACAATTGGGTTGGTTTCTTGATTCTACCTTTCACCTTCTAGCTTCGTAACCTTGGGAAAGTCCCTTGTGCTCTCCAGACCTTCGAACATGGGCAGAAAAGCTAATTATGTGTTCCTCAGAGTCCCTGCCACAGGATCATTAAACATTAAATAGAAGCTTCTATGTCCTTACTTTCCATCCCTAGTTTCCATTTCTCTTTTGAAACTTCTTTTACTACATTTTTAAACATGCATTGCCTCTTCTATTTGATTTTGTGCTCCTTGTGGGCCAAGACTACATGTTCGGTTTTTGGGTTTTTTGTTTTTTTGGGTTTTTTTTTCTTTTAATGAAAGACTTTCTTGGTTTACGTTTCTACTTTTGCTTCCTTTCGGTTCACACGGGAATCCTGTTCGGTAGGCTTTTGGGTGTCGGAGAGAAGATGCATGGTTTCCCCTTCAGCTTCCTGGAGAGTAGGGAAAGAGGAGATGAGGGATAGAGCAGAGCATACGTGACTGTTACTTGTAAATTGTTGCATTTGAACCTCAGTTTCCTTATCTCTGAAATGAAGATAAAAATGATTGTATTTTATCCTGCCTGCAGGTTCATAGCTGGACATTTGCCTCCATCTGTTTACGGTCTTAGCTCCTGCTCCATCCATGGGCAGCATCCCAGGGCTATCCCCAAATCCCCTGCATTCCAGGATCCACCTCCTGCCCTCCGTTCCTCCACCTGTCCCGCCACCATTCCCACTCTGTGGCCGCTGTCTTGTTTTCCCTCTATATAGTGGCCGTTTGGAACTGATGAGTTAGGAGGACAGCCTGCTTGCTTTGTAATCCCGACTTCACCCCTACAAAATACATTTCATATTCCCCCTCCCATCCATGGAGAATAGTCCTGGAGTCAGTTTTGCACTATTTCCACCCCTATCTCCAGATTAAGTTCCCACGCTCATGTTTCCTGTTCCAGAAGGACCAGCTTTTCTGGAAAGGAGTATATATATTATTCAATTCCACCTTAATGATGTAAGCAATTAAATATGTTTAATAGAATATGAATTGGACACTTAGTTTTGATAGCCTCCGAGAAATGATTTCAGATACTTCCTTGTGCCGTGACAATAGCTTGAGTTGAAATACCTAAGTTTTCTATCTTCTATATGACTTTATCTCATAAGTGCCTCTGGCAACAGCAATGAAAATAGGATTCTTTTTCTATTTGTGTAAAAAATGCCATTGGATTGTTGATAGGGATTACAGCAAATCTGTAGATTGCTTTGGGTAGTGTGGACTACTCATCTTGCTGATGTCACTCTGCCCATAGCTCTGAAACACCACACTGTTTCATATTTATTTTTATATGTCCATCTCACCTGCTAGATTAAAGGATTTGTGGGATTCTACCTTGCTTATCTTTATAGCCAAAGTATAAACCTAGAGCAGTGTCTGACGTGGGGTGCAGGAGAAAATCCAATAAACATAGACGGTAACTTTCTTTCAATCTTCAATTTTAATCCTGTTTAGAAATGATGTTTTTCTGAGTTATTTAAATGGGTAATGGTCACTCTATTAGATGAATCTAAGCAGCACATTTTTTTTTGCTTTAGAAAAGCAAAGTTTCGATATTTTAAAAATGTTTACAATTTCTTAGCATGACACATGATCCTTTTAGAACATTGATTTGAATAGCTTGTGTCTAAAATAGTGTATTAATAGAAAATGTAAACTATAGTAAGGCCACCAGATCATGAAACAACTACCATTAGAAAGATAGTTTGTTACAGTTTTCAAGAAGTGGGTGCACACCATGCCATGGGAAGCCCCTTGGGAGAGGCTCCCGGAGGAGAAGGAGAAACTGTGGGGAAGAGCATTTTACGGTGGTCTTACAGGAAGCAATGCATGAAACAGTATAAGCAGGCCTAGAATTGGCTAGTTTGAATAAGTTTAGCAGACTCTGGGTAAAGAAGCTGTCCCTATTTGTCCCTGGCCCTGGGGTGATGAGGGCCCGTGGACAGTGGTCCAAAGTGTGAGAGCCCAATAAAGGAAGTGGTTGGGGGTGTGAACTCTTGATTGGTTAGTTTGTATTTGGAAATCATGTTCATGAATTAGTTGCTTACTATCTCCAGAAATGGACTAACCCTAGGAGGAGACTCCCTCAGGATCAGCAAGGTTCAGATGTTAAAGCACCAGAAGGAGAAGAAAAGACATGGTTATTACAATGTCTGATGCTAAACATGAATGGGCATGTGGGCGAGACAGCAGTCCGCAGCTAGCTTAGGACACGCACTGTTGTAAGACAAGAACAGCTCCTAACGGTGTGGCTGTAGGACATAGAATAACCCTAAATGCACTACATACTGTTATTGAAGATTATATGCACACACATCACAGAGACTTGAGAATTCTCTAGAGACCTCAAAGTTGTATTTAATTCAGCTATAATCAGATGCTTAAATAACTTCTATGGGTCATGTGTGGTTTATCTTGCGTTTGGGCACATCTTTCAGAGATTCTTCGCTTGTACTAATTCTTAAAGTGGCAAGTATCCTCTGTTGCCTTCACCTCGATGAAACCATCATTGTTCTTATCTTTGGTACCAACCCTGTCATCTTCTTGGATCCTGTAGCTCACACCTTGCTGAGTGCACTTGTCACCAAACCCCTGTTGGTATCACTACAGAGCTGGAAACACATTTCCTTCATTGCGGGATGGCCCCTTGTTTCTCTTACCTGGGAAGGAAAGATTCGCTAACTGCAGTGTAAGATTATCATGTGTTAATAATTACCCCCTACTGCCCTTTGTTTAGGAAAAAGAAATGAGACTTAAAACTCACATTTTGAAATGATGAAAAGATCACCTGACCCATGTCTTTCTGAGATCAGAGCCTATGAACATTTTAGCGCACCACAATTTCCGGTATTAAAGGCTAGAAATCGCAGTGGGTCTATAAAATCGGTCAGTGTTTTTTTTTCTATTGGTTTTTGTGTTTTTTTTTAAGAAGTACTTCTAAGGTCTATCTTAGAGACTTATTAATGTTAATACTTCATATTCCACTCTGGGAACGTATCATTATGTTTTTTTGTTTTGGGTTTTTTTTTTTTTTTTTTTTTTGATAGGCCTCATGAGTCAGGATTTCCCATTCATATCTGTGAATTAAAGACACCTGGGGGAATCCGCTGTCCCTGAATAAAGCGGTATGTTTGTCTGTTAGACCACTCCTTTCCTTGAGAAAACCGACGGGCCCTGTTTTGGTAGGTGAGGCTAATTGACAAGATTTGCATTGGGTCAAGAATTGGAGAGCTGTCAGACTGAGGAACCCCAAATATCAGAATGAGGAAAAACAGTATCTGCTAGAATCCCTGGTTATCCACAGGCATATACTTTCATTTCTTTAATCTGACTTTCCTTTCCTTCCTCATGGTCCTCTCTACACACCGTACAGTTGATCGATATGCTCTTTAAAGTGTAGTCACTACAAGTACACAAGGCAGTTCATTATAGTATTGATTGTAATTAGACAAAATTGGAAAAAGTATAAATGTCCATAGGACTTCACCGTAATACAGAATACCACACAGCCACTAAAAAGATGAGATAGACCTATGGGCACTAACATGGCAAAAATGCCCATGATTTTGACTTTATTGTAAGTTTTTTTTTTGTTTTTGTTTTTTTAAGTGAAAGCATGAGTGGGGGGAGGGGCAGAGACTCTCAAGCAGACTGCGCTGAGTGCAGAGCCCGCCTGAGATCACGACCTGAGCTGAAACCAAGAGTGAGACACCCAACCAACTGACGCACTTAGGAGCCCCTATTGAAAGTTTTCAAAAGCAGGTTAACAAGTAATAATAGAGCCATCACTGCATGTAATGGCTTGATTGAATAACTGAGAAACAAAAGGTAGATATAAAAAAGAACACATAACATGACTCCACTCATATAAAGTCCAAAACCAAGTATAGCTGAACTTCGGTGTTAGGAATCAGGTTAGTGGTTATGTTATAGACCAGGCAGTTGGTGATTAAGAGGACGTATATGAGCTTCTTCTCAGGTACTTGTCATGTTCCCTTTCTTGATCTGGGTGTTTACCTAGGCAGGTTCATTTGTAAAATTTCCTCATGCTGTAAATTTATGAATTATGCATTTTTAAAGATTTCTTTATTTATTTTAGAGACAGAGCGTGTGTGAGTGGGGGGAGGGGCAAGGGAGAGAGACAATCTCAAGCAGACTCCACACTGAGAACAGAGCCTGGCGAGGGGCTCGAGCTCATGACCCTGAGATCATGACCTGAACTGAAATCACCAATCTGATGCTTAACCCACTGAGCCACCCAGGCGCCCCAATTATGCATTTTTATATATGTGCTACATTTTGATATGAATTTTATTTTAAAGGACAGGCATTTGAATTTTGCAAAAATAAAAGACCAGGTCACTTAGCAACAGGGTCAGAAAGTAAAAGGACATTCTTCGAAGGAGTAAGAGCTGTGGCCAGTCAAGAGCGTGAGCAAGCTAGATTTCTAGGGTGCTAAAAACTGTGAGCAAATAGAGGAAGCCAAATGGTGATGGTAGGTTACCAAAGCAGGCAGTGGAGGGGCGGGGGCGGCAAAGTGTCCAAAGGGAAGGCTCAGCCAGGCTCTTTTATTTCCAGCCCTAGTGTGTATATATTTTTTCAATAAAATTTTCAGAAGCCAAATTTAAAATGAATTAAATCGAGAGCTCCTGGGTGACTCAGTGGGTTAAGCATCTGACTCTTGGTTTCAGCTCAGGTCATGATCTCAGGGTTGTGAGATCCAGCCCCACGTGGTGCTCTGCACTGGGTGTGGAGCCTGCGTAAGATTCTCTCTCTGGCGCCTGGGTGGCTCAGTCAGTGACCTGTCTGCTTTCTGCTCAGGTCATGGTCCCAGAGTCCTGGGATGGAGTCCCACACTGGGCTCCGTGCTCAGTGCGGAGTCTGCTTCTCCCTCTGCCTCTGCCCCTCTTCCCCTGCTCATGCTCTCTCTTTCCCTCTCTCTCAAGTAAATATATAAAATCTTTAAAGAAACAAACAAAAGATTCTCTCTCTCCCTCTGCCCTTTCTCCCCACTGCCACTCACACACATGCTCTCTCTCTCTAAAAAAATTTAAAAATAAAAAAGTAGTACAATAAAATGAATTAAATTGAATAGTATCAGCACAAATGTTGATAAAGGATCAAACATATTTATTATTTCATTATGTTAATTCAAGGAACTTCAGTATATCTCTGTTTCTGAAACCTACGAGTTTGACTACAATGATTGTTTTAGTCATCCTCTTTGTTCTTCCACACGAGGACTTGGAGAAATCACTTGTTTTCAAATGGTTTAAATGCTACCTCTCAAACCCAGCTTTCTCTGTGGATTTTGTCAGCAGTCTCTATCATGCTATATTAAAATCATAGCAACGACACCAATAATAACAATAATAATAGAAACCACATCCGTTTTATGAGTATTTTCAGTGAAGCAGGCACTGTGTTCAGTAAATACATAATACAAAGTATTTCCTCTAATTTTCCAGTAATCTAGTGAGGGAGGTATTATGATCACTGCCACTTTTTCACTTTAAAAACTGAGTCACAGATAGGTTCAATAAAATTGCCCAAATTCATATAGATAGTTAGGGAAGGAGCTTGGGAGCAGATCCCTGTTTTCTACCTCTTGACCGACACTGTCTGACGTAACCACTAGCTGCATGTGACCATCGAGCACTTGAAATGTGGCTGGCCTAAAAGGAGAGGAGCTGCAAGTATAAAATACACTCTGGATTTCAAAGACTTAGTGCCAAGATACATAATATCTTGTTAATATTTTTATAGAGATTCCATGTGGAAACGATACTGTTCTAGAGATGTTGGATGAAATCAAAGTTACTTTTGCCCGTTGTGTGTGCGTGTCTGTGTGTGTGCTGCTTTTCCGTGTCTTGGCTGCCCTGGATTTGCACCAGTACCAATCTAGAGGCCCACGGCTAGAAATTCAGATCTCCCACTCTGAGGGGGAGCTCAGTTGTAGGTGTGTTTGAAAAGATTCCCAGGGATTCCTACTGTAAGGCCAGAGTAGAAGACCACTGCCTCAAGTCCTCTGTGCTGTCTGATACCCAACCTGCCTCAGGACAGCCCCTGATGGGACAGTTTCAACATGGGCATGAGACGTGCCAAGGCCACAAAACAGTCAGCCTGAGCGGCTGTGCAAACGGCTGACTTTGTTGATTCCTTCCACTTACATCTTACCTGGCTGAGGAAGGTGGAGATCCATTAGACCAACTTGGGAGGGTTGGGTGTCACCTGGGGCCTGGATGTTCACCTGGGTGGCAAGCTCCAAGTGTTTAAGAGGATTAGACTTCCCACTCTATCAAAATAGGTCAAACACTTGAAGATTCCTATAAACCACTGGGTCAGATTCTCCCCATTGCCAAGGAAATAATTTTTTATCACTTTGAGTCACATGTCTTGCTGGTAGAATGTGACTTCACCAATGAACAGTGAATCCTAAGTGATAAAAACTGGGGTTAAAGGTAAGGATTGGGGGACGGTTATTACAAGTTCAGGAAAAATGGAGTTCACAGACCTTCTAACAGAGAAGCCAGAAGCCAAAGACTGGTTTTACGTTAGCATTGAAAACTCACCAAGAGATTTATTTTGATGAAATTTTCTTTTTACTTATAATTTATTTGTGGGAGAAATAGCACTTGGAAAGCCACTGCATGTTAGAGATACCAATGAGAAGACCCAGGGCCTTTCATTTTTTTCAAAATGTGTTTTATAGCATTCACTTATCTATAGTCAGCCAGAACTGACTGTTTGGGAAAGGAGGGAGAGAGATAAGGGATTATTACAGGGAAGGTTTATTTGGTGGAGAGCACGGGGGAAGAAAAGGAAATTACAGGTTGAGAATAAATGTGTTTATGAATTTAAACTGTTATTTTCCCTTAAATATCAAATTTTATGGATAATGCACTTCTAAAAGCATTTTGCATGGGAATAAGATAAAATATAATTTTGAATATCAACATTTTGTTATAAAGTAATTATTTTACTTTTTCAAAGTATTTTAAAAGGTGCCCTTCCACAGTGGACTGCACAGAGCAAGTGAATAAACCTTTCGGGTAAAAGGACCTCCCTCCAAGAAGGCATAGCCTCTCTTTTATTACCCCACCAGGCAAAAAGCCCAACAGGTAAAATGCTATTAGACATCCAGCCCAGAAGCTATTGACTTCAACAAAGGCCTGCTGAGTGCCCACCCTTGTGCGGGGCAAGCATGAGCCAGGGACAGGGATCCAAGAATGAAGATGGTATTCCTGCCCTTGAGGGGCTCACAGTCCGTGCTCTAAGGAAACAGATACATGCGTTTCTGGTACAAGACAGTCAGTTATGGAAAAGATACAATAGGGATGTAGGAGGGAATTCTGGAGAATTTTCAGACCTAATAGTATGTATTCTGAGTTTCTATGGATCAATGGGTGTATTAGTTTGCTGGGGCCACCCACGATAAAGTGCCACCAACTGGCAGTTTAACAACAGAAATGGTATCGTCTCACAGTTCTGCAGGCTAGAAGTATCCATCAAGTTAGCAGGGTTGGTTCCTTCTGAAGACGTCGGGAGGGATGCGGGAGAATATGTGCCTTGCTTCTCTCGTAGCTTCCAGCAGTTTTCTGGCAGTCTTTGGCCTTCTTTGATCTCCCCGTGAGTACCCGTTTCATTCCCCTTCAGGACCCCGTTTACCTTAATGCAATCATGCTTTTCCCTTCAGTAGTGTAGTCATCAGCTTTTAAGTCTTTATTCATTTTTGTCTTCAAGTTAAAAAAGCACAAATCTCACTTTCCAACATTCTAAAAATTCTTCCCTTTCCTGATTAAGGTTCATTTGCCGTTCCTTGTAAGCCCCTAATATTTTAATCTTTGTTCAGCATTTGTTGATTTTTAAGAATAAAATTCAGGAAGCCCTCTTCTTTCAAGAATAATTAATACTGGAATAAATCCATTTAAGCTTAATCCAGTTAAAATAGGGACCAAAAAAGTCATAGGCCTACAATCAGGGAGGGACTGACCTACCCAGATTATGAGGTTGACTTGATGAATAGAAATAAATACTAGAATTAGGCAAGGACTAAGCTCATAAATGGTGGGATCATTAGTGAATGTTGTTGTATGGTGGTGACTTCTGCTCGTCTATGCAGGCTCTTAGCCACAGGGCCTCCGATAATGAATAGTTAGATAAGAAGGAGCCGTAGTGGTATAGTTATACGTGCTTTTAGAACGAACTATCAGAGCGATCATGCTTGCATTTGACACCTAGTCGTGGCATCACATAGCGTCTGATTTGCATGTGTTGAATATGACGTGCTCTTGTATATGACTGATGGGTGTTTGTGTGTCTCTGTGTCTGTGTGTGTCTGTCCATGTTTAAGCCTCACATTATTGGGTGTCCACACTTTTAGGGAAATCATGCTTAAGTTTGGTGTCTTACAGACAAAACTTAAACTGGTGATACAAAGAAAAATTTCCCAAGAGGCAGTGGAATCCTAGGGCCCCCTCTCAGAAGGGACATGGAGCCACCTTTTAGAACATTTTCCATTCCCTAACATATACAGAGATAGTTCATCGAGGTCATCCACTCCTCTATCCTCCATATAGAGCCCTCCAAAGGGAAATGGTATAAGAAAGCTGCAGCTGTGATTTTCTTGTGGTATCATTCTTTTTCTATGTAGTAGAACTCAACAAGTTTTTTGTGAAGGGATTTCTAGAATGCTAAAGACTGTTCCAATTTCCGAAAGCATTCTAGCAAGCAGTTTTGCACACCGGGACCTCAACTGTGAGCTGTCTAGTTTAGCAGACAGTGCTGTAGCCTACAAGTTTTCCAAGGATTCTTTGTCTCTGGGAACAAAGAGCACACTTTTCTTCTCAAAGGGTATATGTGAGGGAGACCGTGAACGACAGCCCATGCCCCAAGGACGATTGCTTGCATTACATCCTCTAAAACATCTGGGTAGGAAATTCAGCAACACTAGCTGAAAAATTCAGTCACCAAGAGTAAGAGTATAAGGCACCATGCGTAAAGAAAATGACATAAAAGTAAATTCCTTCAGTACAGGTCCCAGGGCACAGGGCACAGGCAGTGGGGACCAGAGACAGCAAGTCACTGACTGCCTATAGATAAGGCCAGCTTTCCATAAGAGAAGTGGAGTATTTGAAAGACGTACTTTTAACGTGAACACTGGCTTTAGAAAAAAAGCGGGGGGAGACAGGGAAGGAAGGAAACCAGCATTTTGTGCATCAATCATATGCCATCTCTTCTCCTAGACACTTTATCTGTGCTCGCCTACTGAATCCCTAAACAAATATGGGAGTTATGTAATGTTTTCCCCATTTTATTTGTAAAGACAGTGGATGGGAGAGGATAAAGACAGCTGGTGTCTTGTAACTGGTGTCTACATCCAGGCCTACCCCCAGCCAACCATACTGTCCCCTGAATGAGATGGACTCCCACTGATCTTTCCAGAGTCTCAGGCCAGGCTGCTTGCCAGAAGGATTTTTTCCACTGGGCCAATGTCAGTTTCTGAAACTTCACCAAAACGTTACTTTCCCTAGTTTCACCTTTATAGCCTGAAATAATGATCCTATAGAAAGAGAAGACTGAGTTCTGTGCCTTAGAGAAAAGGAAAAGGAATAGGGTTGGGAGTAGGGAGAACAAGGGTAACACCCTTTACCAATTGTTATTTAACCAAAGGTTGGTTCAGCCCTTCAAAATGACTTTATAATCTGGGTTTTTAAAAATGGAGTGCAGCAATGTTGACATCCCATAGAATAATAATAACAGGTACCATGTATTAGAAGCACATTAAACTGCCAATTATTGCCAGTTATGGCACCCACCCATGACAATTTTATATAGTTCAGCCTAATATTGAGTGAGCACTCAAAGTTAGGTATGGCAACACCCTGTATGTTTTAACTCATTCAATCCTCACAGTGTCTCGGTAACGAAGTTAGGGGTAGCCTCAAGTTACAAGGATGGCATTCACTGCTTTCTGGAATTAGGCTTTCTGGAATTAGGCTAGAATTCCAGCTTCTGCATCCAGGCTGAAGTGGTGAAGACAGGGCAGGTTTGGAGAAGGTGCATTTGCCTTACAGTACATGAAAGATACATGGCAGAGGCCCCAGAGGGTTATGAGGCTACCTTCGTGATTCTACCAGAAGAGCTCATGCAGTTGCTCAGTGACCTCTATGTCCCTAAATTAAAGGATGTCATCTTAATGGCCCCTCAGAAGCATCCAATAGCCTGAACTTTTAGAAAAACCCTTTATATTTTCTTCCATGTTACTATCATGTTTAATTACTGTGGTTATTTGGAGGACATTCTTTTTCCTTTTTTGCTTGGCCTGGCTAGCTGTTCTTTTCTCATCACCTCTGCAGGATCCTTCTCTGCCCTCCCATGAAATTTTGGAGTCCCTCAAAGCTCTCTGTTAGACATTCTTCTCTTGTTACTCCATATTTTCTCCTGGGCCATCTTATCAAAACACTTGGCTGCAGATATATGCATAACCCGTAAACAGTAATGTCCAGAACCCTATCAGCTCCTCTTAGCCTCGATCTGCATATTTAAATGTCTACTTTACATCTCTACTTAGATATCTTCCAGGCTTTCAAAACTCCCCAAGTCCAAAACTGAGTTTCTTATCTCTCCTTCCGAGTTTGAACCTCCTCCAGAATCCACTTAGTTACGAACATCATAGTCTCGTCCCTTAACTATTTTCAGTACAAGTGCTTTTTACTTCTGTTCGCTCCTCTCTCCACCATGGTTGTTACTACTCTAGTACAAACACCCAGCATACCTTACCTGAGCTGATTTAATATCCTCCTAAAACGACCCTGCATTCATTTTATTCCTTCTAATCTTTCCTGCATATTGCATATAAAAGGAATGTAAATATGATCACATCACATTCCTCTCCTTTCAAATCCTTCAGTACCTTCCTGCTGTTGTGGTGCCATGTTCATTGTATACCACGTCCCCATTGCCTCTGTGTTGTTCTACTCAGCTGCGAAGAAAAATGACTTGCACAAAGGCCCTGTGGTAGTAGATAACTTCCCAATTCCTGAACATTCCATTTTATCTCCTACCCTAGGGCCTAGCTCGGCACAAGCTGTTTCCCTTTCCTGGACCACCCTCCCCATCCCCACTACTCTTACCTGATGGGCTTCTAATAGGATATCTGAGATCTCTGATCTCTGGCTTCTATGAATAGGTCAGTTTTCCATACTATATGCTTTTTTTGTAGCATTATCTACCTCCTTATTATAACACTTGTTACACTCAGTATTTCATAACATTGCCTTTATTCAGATAGGAAATTAAAGTTTATAAGGGTAAAGTAATATATCTATGGTTACTCATATTGAAAGTGGCTAAATTTAAAGTCAAAGCCAAAATTGCCAGACTCCCAACCGTTTGTTTCTTGTACCTCACCCATGCTAGCTCTTGTGTAACACTCTATGAATCAAAGGCATTGATAGTGCCATCGCTGTAACTACACCTGGGTCTATAAATTCACTCACAGTCTTGAGAGTTTTAATTTCACTCTTGATTTAAACTCAGAATTGATTTTGTGCATTTCCCCAGGCTATATTTGACTAGCTTCAAATAAGAACAAAAACAGTACATAGATTTTATGTGGAAATCATTCAGTTTAGTAGATAGTCTTATTTTTTTGTTTTAATGGGTGTTATTATCCATCATTTTCATAATTCTTTTTATTGGCAGAGGCAGGGTAGGGTAGATTATCATATGCAAGTCACGCTTATTCCATTATAGTCATCCACTCACAATAATTGAGATGAAATTCTCTATAGTTGGTACAACTACTTATTTGTTTCCAAGTTCAACTGGAAAATTTAATGAGCTTATTAATGTGGGGATAGAATGGATGACATTCTTTAAGATGGCAATATGCCCAAACAAGGTCTCGGTGACACATTTTTTATCCCTTTAATTTAAATTTTGCCAAATTAAAAATATCAACCACAGCGTGCCAGAGCCACACGATTGCCCATCTCCATTTATTCAGAAATTAGGCTTAATTTCTGTTTTCTGATACTTCAGTCTGAATAAAATGGAAATAGAGCCTAAGATGGGAGTGAAGAGGGGATAATTCTTCTAAATCACTATTTCCTAGTATACTTCTGCAGGAAAAAGGACTACAAAATATATAGTTACATTTAAAGAGAAGATACAGTGCATGGTCTCGGAAAGGAAAGGAGAAGAAAGGAAAGGAAAGGAAAGGAAAGGAAAGGAAAGGAAAGGAAGAAGGAAGAAAGAAGGAAGGAAGGAAGGAAGGAGAAGAAGAGAAAGAAGAAAGAAAGAAAGAAAGAAAGAAAGAAAGAAAGAAAGAAAGAAGGAAGGAAGGAAGGAAGGAAGGAAGGAAGGAAGGAAGGAAGGAAGAAAGAAAGAAAGAAAGAAAGAAAGAAAGAAAGAAAGAAAGAAAGAAAGAAAGAAAAGAAAGAAAGAAAAAGAAATCGGGCTCTGTGCATATAGGTTTTCATCCAGGTGTGTTGTGTCTGGTATCTATTTGCCTAATTAAAAGATGAATTACTGCAACTGACTTTGCTGTTGGAGGAACATCACAAGTCATGGACTCATTTCAGCTGGCTCTGGAAGCTTCTGGGTCATATTGAAAGAACCCCAGAAAGTCATGGTATGGGGAATTCTGTGTCCATGAGCCAACCTTCAGCCTAGTTTTCTGGCTATGAATTGGCAACAGCACCAAGTGAGGTTAGGCCAGAACATAAAACCAGGCAGTGTACCAGTGTAGGGAGGGAGAGTGTTGAGAACAATACTCAAATCCAACACACAGAGTGTCTTCTTGGAGCTTGACCAGGCAACCTGAAAACCACCCAAAAAAGCCAGGGGCTGGCAAGTAGATGGTATGGAAAAGAAAATGAACTGTAAGAGTATCTACCTGTCTGGAGATCATGCCACAGTGTCTTCTGAGGCCTGGGAACACACGGCTTCACCATTTTTCCTTATGACACTTTGCCCTTTGAAAAGGACTTTGTGAGTACAGCGTCACAGTGAGAAGGCCAGGTTTGGATGGGAAAGCCCCACTGAGAGGAGCCAGGTCTCGATCTCAGGAATGGGTAGGGTCAGTTGCAGGTGGTCGCTCAGGGAAGGAGGATTTGTGGGAAGCCAGGGAGGACATAGTGTGGATAAAAGGGAAGTAATAAACCTGAAGAACACCCCCAGGTGAGACTTCCTGCATCGTACACAGCTTAAAGCAGAAAATCTCTCCAAAGACAGAAATCCCAACTTATTCCCTAGGCAATAAGTCTTGCACTGTCAACTATGGATGAAGCAATACACTAGGTGATGGGGAAATAGTAGTGAATCAAATAAATAGATCAACTAAAACATGGTCCCTTGCACCAATGAAGCTTACAGTGCAGTGCAAGAGTTTCTTGAGATAATGACAATTAATTTGAGACCAGAAAGGTGAGTAGACATTTAAAGGACAAATATAAGAATAAGATTCAGGAAAGAGAATGAGAAGAGTATGTATTGAGACTCTAAAGAGTTGAATGTTAGACATGGTGGAAGAAAAAGACACTGGTTAGTATGGGTGGACAATGTTGTATCAACCATGTTTTTTTTTTATATTGTCTGTGTTTCTATATTCCCTGTATTCTTTTGTCCCCTGGGATTAATATTTTGCTACTATACTTACAACTATATTTGCTACATAAAATAAAGCCCTTATTTGAAATTTATCATTTGATACGTTTTGACATAAGTATTCATCATGAGAACATCATCACATTTGAGACAATGAGCACATCTATTACTCTCCAAAGGCTCCTCGTGCCACTTTGTGGTCTCTTTCCTCCACTCCTTCCTACTTCCTACTTCTGACCCCAGCTCTCCACTCATGCTTTCTGCTACTATGGATTAGTTTCCATTTTCTAGGATTTTTTTTTTTTAAGATTTTATTTATTTGAGAGAGAGAAATACAAAGACAGCAACAGAGATAGTGAGAGAGAGCATTAGTGGGGAGGAGAGGGAGAAGCAGGTTCCCCGCTGAGCCCGATGTGGGTCTTGATCCCAGGACCCTGGGATCATGAGTGGAAGGCAGACTCTTAACCAACTGAGCCACTCAGGCGCCCCTCCATTTTCCAGGATTTTATATACCTGGAATAACACAACAGATACTTTTCTCTTGTCCGACTTAGTGCACTCAACCTAGTTATTCTGAGATTCATGTGTAGAATTGCTTATATCACTACTTCATTCGTTTTTATTGCTAAGCGAGATTCCACTATATGGCTATACCACAATTTGTTTATTCATTTACCTGCTAATGGGCTTTTGGATTGTTCCAGGTGTTTTTGTTTTTTGTTTTTTTGCTATTGCTAGTAAAGCTGCTGTGAATATTTATGTGCATAATGAATATACGCTTGCCTTAGTCTTGGGTAAATACTTAGGAATGGAATGGCTGTGTCATAAGGTAGGTATGTACTCAACTTTCTATGAAACTATTTTTCAGGTGGTTATACCATTTTTCATTTCTACCAGAAGTACATGAGAATACAGCCGTTAACATTAGTGATTCTAAGAGTGATGCCATGTATCCCATCATAGTTTAATTTTCAGCTCTACAGTTGCTAATGATGTTGAGCATCTTTTTATGTGTTTACCATCGATATATCTTTGAAGAAGTGTCCATTCAGATATTTTGCCCATTTTTTAACTGGGTTGTTTGTCCTTCCTATTAATAATAAGAGATCCTTATATATTATATTATAGACACAGTCTGCTGTTGAGTAAGTATCTTGCAGATATTTTTCCTAGAATGGGCCCTGGTTGTTTTTTTCCTTTTTCATTTTTTCATTTTCATAATGGTCTTGAAGATCAAACATTGCTAATTTGGACGAAGTTCATTTTATTGTTTTAGAAAATTTCATAGCTTGTATCTTTTGTGTTACAGTTAAGAAATCTTTGTCAATCCCATGATTACTAAGATTTCCTTCTACATTTTCTTCTCATAGTTTAATAGCATGAAATACTGTATTAAGGTCTATTATTCCTCATGAACTTATATTTGAATAAGGTATGAAGTTAGGGTCGGGGTTCATTTTAGTAGATATGGCTATACTATTGCAACAATGTGATTTTTTTTTAACTATCCTTTCCCCATTTAATGCCTTGGCATCTGTATCAAAAATGAACCGGCCACATATGTTTGCATATATTTCTGGACTCTTTTGTTTGTTCCATTGATTTTTCTGTCTATAAATAGGCCAATACCATCTTGCCTTGATTACTATAGTTTTATTATAAGTCATGGAATAAAGTAGTTTGACTACTTTACTTTTGTTCTCTTGGTTATGAAAAAGTTGTTTTGCTACTGTAGATCTCTTCTATTTCCATATTACGTTTAGAATCATCTTGTTGATTTCTTTTTTTTTTTAAGATTTTATTTATTTATTCGACAGAGATAGAGACAGTCAGCGAGAGAGGGAACACAAGCAGGGGGAGTGGGAGAGGAAGAAGCAGGCTCATAGCAGAGGAGCCTGACGTGGGGCTCGATCCCATAACACCGGGATCACGCCCTGAGCCGAAGGCAGACGCTTAACCGCTGTGCCACCCAGGCGCCCCATCTTGTTGATTTCTACAACAACAGCAAAATGCTTCCTGAGATTTTGAATAGAATTGCACTCAATCTATCCATAAAACTGGGGAGAAGTGTCATATTAATAATATTGAGTCTTTTAATTCATAAACGTGATATATCTCTCCATTGATTTAGGTCTTCTTTAAATTTTCTCAGTAATGTATGGTAGATGTCAGTGTGTAGACCTTGTGTATCTTTTGTCAAATTTACCTCTTTGTACTATATGTATTTTAATGCTTCTGTAAATGATACTTTCATTTCAATTTCTGATTATTTGTGGCTACTAAATAGACATGCATTTAATTTTTGTATTGTCCATCCTGCAACTTTGTATCCTGAAAACTTGCTAAGCTTACTTACTAGTTACACTAGCTCTTTGTAGATTCCATCAGCTTTTCTGCATTGGTGATCATATAGTCTGAGAACAAAGATGATTTTCCATTAAAGATGACTTTAATTTGTTTTTGCCTTATTCCATTGACTAAACCTCGAGTACAATGTTAAATAGAAGTGGTAAAAGTAGATTTTTTTGCTGTATCCCTGATCTTAGGGGAAAAGCATCCTATCTTTTTTGATTAGGTATAGATTATTTATAGATACTTTTTATCAGGATGAGGAGGTTCCCTTCTATTCTTAGTTGTTGAGAGTCTTAATGAGGAATGAATGTTATATTTTGTTAAGTAATTTTTCCCTCTCATCTGATAATTAAATACTTTTTTCTTGACGATTAAAATTGTGAATCACATTGATTAATTTTAAAATATTAAACCAGCCTTGTATTCCTTGTATAAAACCCATTTGGTCATGATGTATTACTCTTAACATCTTATTGGATTTGATTTTCTAAAATTTTGTTAAGAATTTTTGTGTGTCAATCAGGGACATATGTCAATATGCTATTCTCTTTTTATGTCTTTGTCTGGTTTTGGTATAAAGGTAATGCTGGTATCATAGAATGAGTTGTAATGTGTTCCCTTCCCTTCAATTTTAAGTGATGAGAAGACTCCAAGATGATAGAAGACAATGGAATCCAAAGGAATTAGTCTTTGACAGAAATATAACACTTTCCCCCACTGAATCGTTCTCTAATTTTAGTGTGCATGCAGTATACCTGAAACTTTCTTTTAAATAAAGATTTTGATTTAGAAGGTCCAAAATGGATACCATACCATGTTGGCATTAATGACAACAAAAAATTCCCCCTATTCTTACATGGTTGATGCATGTTCTGAAGATTTTTACTCTATTTAGTGGTCCTCAAAGTGTATTTCACAGATCAGCAGCATCAGAATCACCTTGGAAACCTTGCAAGTTTTTTAAAAATGCAAATATTCTGTCCCCACTTCATACCTCCTAAGTCATTAACTCTGGAAGAGAAAGTAGGTGGCAATCTGTCCTTCAGTAGTTCTCAAGGTGACTCCAATGCACCTTAAAATTTGAGAATTTTGTATATTTTGCGTTATAAGTAGAGATGATTTATACTATTCAGATTTCCTTTTCTTTATAACATATATGGGAGATCTGAAAGTGAGGGAGAGTAAGTCAGATGTTTGGTAGTATGGAGAAGGTATGGGTAACCATTAGAAAAATGGAGAAGCAAGCTGATGAGGTCGTCACTATTAGATGTCTACTTAAGTAATGCCATTGTCAACTTTTATTGATGCCCATTTTCCTGATTGTATAATCTTCTCTTCTAATTCTGAGCTGCTCAAGGTAAAGGTATGAAAAAGGCAGCTTCTTGGATTTGTATGCAGTTATTCTGCCAAATGGGTAAAAGGAGAGGAGAAGGAGATCAGTAGTTGAGGGTATTTCCAAGAGAGTGAATGACTGTAATCATGGATCATAGTCTCTCTGCTGTGTAAAGAAGGAAAATGAAGACAAGAGGATCATTAACAGATAGAAAGTTAGGAGATCTGTAGATAAAAAGGTCTTGATGAGCTGGAAGAACTGTTTCTAGAAACATATTTCAAAAATGAGCTGAGAGTGTAACTGGTAATGGCTAAAAAAGTGATATGCTTATTTTTGAATTCTTATTTTTTTGTGATAAGAAGCGATAAGATATAAAACCTTGGTAATAGAAGTTGAAATTACTGTGCCAGATCATTGGTATTGAGGAAGTCAAGAACGGGTGAATAAATATTCACATACATATTGAGGTTCTCTTTCGTTAGTAACGTCAATCATAGTAGTGGATGGATGAATGGGAGACAGACAGCCGAGGACCAAATCAGAAAATATAGTGGCTTCGGTATCACATAAAATAAATTGGAAGTCATCACTGGCACAGAAAAATTCTGGCGGACACATTTGTTTCTCTAGATTATTTTGGGCCCCACCATAATTTCAAAAACATATGTCCCAGTATGTGCTAAATTTATGGAATGTCTTTTGATAATAAGATTCGTAATTCTGATATCTATGTATAAGTGTGTTTTAACCATGCAAATACAAAAAATAACAACCAGCTAGCCTGCAGATGATTGCAAAGAAATTGAATCATAATAACTTCCTCGTCTTTTCCTATTCATGACAGGGACAAAAAAAGTTTGCTTTGAAAAGCTCCTGCCAACTCAGAAGTACAAGGATGGAAATTGTGCCCTTCTAACATCCATTCTAATTCTGTTTTTCAAATTCACAGAGAGTGAAGAAGTTTATCAAAGGCAGGTGCTGTCAATTTCATGTATCATCTTTGGAATTGTCATCGTGGGCATGTTCTGTGCAGCATTCTACTTCAAAAGCAAGTAAGACCATCTCTCTCAAGTGTTAAAAGGTTACTTCTCAGAGAAAGCACTTTGTCTTTCTTTAACTTTACAGTCTGTGCTCCAGGCAGAGGGATCTTGTGCAAATGGGTCCATCAAACACCTATGAATGACTTAGAATCTTTTATAGACTGGGGGGAGTATATGCAGCATGTGCATGTGTGTGTGTGTGTGTTTTATCTTTGGTGCACCTAGTGATCATTCCTCTCTGTGATCATGAACACTCCATGTTCTTTGCAGTTTTTGATTACCTGCCAAAAGGAAAGGCTCAGTGTCTGCCTGTCACTAAGGGGTTAACACTTCTGAACAGAGGGGCCATTGGTGTATACCTAAGTATTATCAACAAATATCTAGACTTTTCTGGGAAACAAATACTTTTCCTTTTGTAGTATTGTCACCTGATACCCCTAAAGGTTTCAGCCAAATATGAAATATGAATACTATAAGATCTACTTTGGTTCATTAGTTGGTAAGCATGTCTCGAATATACTTCCCTGCTAAGAAATTGAAACTTCTGGGGTACCTGGCTGCTCAGTCAGAAGAGCATGTGGCTCTTGATCTTAGGGTTGTGTGTTCGAGCCCAACGTTGGGTACAGAAATTACTTACATAAATAGATACACTAACTTCAAAAAAAAGAACCCAAAACTTCTGCTGATAAAGGCACTAATTTTGACTAATAAAGTATAATAAAATATACACATACCTATATATACATACAAATATATTTATTCCAAGTGAACTTTGATAAAGGTATTTTATTTATGGAAATTTATTTAAGTGTTGCAAGCCTTAAGAAGTTGGCACAGATTCTATTCTTACAGCTTGTGTGAAATGCAAGCCAATGTGTAATTGCTTTTCATTGGACCTATATTTGTCTACCCATTTGCTCTTCTAAAAATGGGTCCATTTCCAGATATAGTCCATGACACCTGTCTGCATGTTGTATATGTTGATCTTTAAAAAGAACAGCAATTATGATTTTAAAAAATAATGGAAACTTGGTATGAATCCATAATTAGTAACTATTGTTTTTTAATGAACTATTTCAGAATAGGTTTAGATTTTCAGAATTACTGTGAAAGTAGTACAGATAGATCTCATATAACCCAGACCCAGTTTCCCCTAATACTGATGTCTTATATTAGTATGTTGCATTTGTCACAATGAATGAATATTCATATTGTATTACTAACCGAAGTTCATATTTGCAGATATCCCTAGTGTTTACCTAATGCGATTTGTTCCAGGCCCCCATCCAGGCCCCCATCTAGGGTACCACATCATATTTAATTGTCACATATCCTAGGCAATTCTTGGCTGTGACAGTTATTAGTGTTCATTTTTGAGAACTTACTCTTTGTCAGGGAGACTGGGCTTCGCAGGTATTATCCCCCAATCCTCAAAACAATTGGAATTGTTCCTTATTGCTGCATTTTTCAAATAATAACGGAATTTAATTTTAAAATATTAATTTGTCAAAGCCACACAGATGGGGTCTTTGAATTTCCACAGTCCTTGTTGAAATTGCATGCTGGAAACGACTCTACCACATTGGCTCCCACGGTCCTCCCGCTAGATGATGGAAGGCGAAACTGTTTAGGGTGAATCAGGAATATCGTGCCTGGTACAGCCCATGGTGCTTGGTGCGTCCTCTAGGGAGCTTATGTGGCGTATTTTCAGGATTTTACGTGCGTCACTCACACCTGCATTCAGATCACCAGGCAGCCACTTGCCTGTTATGTATTATTAGGCAAATTGCATCCAGTCCCTCAGCCTCAGTTTCCTTTTTGGTAAAATATAGCCGAAAACAATATTTACCTTATAGAATTTGCTAGGGATTAATGGGATAACAGTGTAGCAAGCACAGCATGGTGTTCCAAAGAGTAAATAATGAAGGCTTGCTATGGTTAACACCTCCGGTTTTCCACCCTGGAACTTGGAGGCTAACTACAGAGTGAAGTGCACGCACTGGAGCACGAGAGGGGTAATCACACGCCGCAGGGCGTTCGAAGGGTCTCCCCGCAAGTGCTGTGTACAGGAAAGAAATTGTGTATTTAACAATAAGCAAATTACCATCAAGTGGTGGTTAATCACTTATTTTTAGAGTATAATTTGTAGTTGTACCACATGTAAAGGAAAGACTGATTATGACAATCACAAGAATGGAGAGCAGCTGGATAACTCGAGGACCTCCATCTTCACGGCTGTCAGTCTCTCCCTCCCTAGGCAGCATGTGGGCTCTGAGATGAACACCTCCTCCTGGGGCTCAGTGAGGTGTCGGGGTTTAATGGAAACACTGTGCAACATCATTCATTATGGGGGACTCCAAGAACTGAGCCAGGGGAGGAACACTAATCAGGATGTTGTCTTTCTGCCTGCCCAGCTGGGACACATTTTTATTAAAAATCAAATAAATAAGAAAATGTGAGAATAATAAAGTAATAATAAAAATTGAAGCCTTTTCCAAGTGGAGTTACATTTCTCAGTAGAGACCTAGAGTGTATTTCCTTCTAGCATAATTTCCAGGTAGGTCTTCCTTTATTTTTCTCTGCCTGAGAAGAGTGCTATACCTCACACGAAGCTTCTAATCTATATAGCTGAAAGCAATGCAAATTTTTATAGCACACTGGCACATGTGTCTTTCCACCCATTCCTGGAATTCTAATTCCCATCCCCAGATCTCAGGGATAATAGCGTAGGCAGACTCTACCTCGATTTTTCCTTACTTTCACACATACCATAAGGTTGTTAATATGTGTATCATTTGTTTGACTTCATCTTGGAAGTGCCAAGTCTTCTAGAATTCTCCGAACTCTCCATCATTGGTTTTTAAATAAATGTACTTGAGCTAGCATCCTATAGACTGGGATATATACCTCCTAGCCAGAGAAAATCGGGAGTTACCCAAAAGCTCCCATTCCCTTGGATCATCTGTATTTTATTTCCCATAATCCCTCAGATCCCACCACTCTGGTCCTTTGTCCATTGTCTTGGGACCCTTGGTATGGCATGACCTTGCCACATGGAATATTATAGCAAATTATTCACAGGTGAAAGTTTGAAGGCAGATAACATGATGAGGTAGAAGTGATCAACACCTTCTTGGATTTAGAGGATTTTCTGAGTGAACTGAACCTCCACAACCCTATAGGACACAATGAAAGAAATTTTCTTCTCATCACTTCCAACAAGCCCATATAGTCCCGTAGGTTGTTAATGGAACTATTAGTTGAGCTATTCAAATCTGGCTGATGGGGCTCACATGGCAACTATAAATTCTTCTAGGTTTCTTTTTACCTTCAACTCATATGGGCAAGAAGTGTGAGGCTGCCTGTAGGAGTTCTTAGTAGACTTGGGAAGTGCAAGACACAATTCAATTCTAAAAAAAAAAGGAATTGAGATAGGAGAGGAGATGTTCCAGGAAACAGAAGTTAGGACAAATAATGATCACAACTGGGAAAAACAGAAGGAAAAGAGAAAAATGGTGCTCCCAGTAAAAACCAGCCCTGACAATAGGTTATCACCCTCCGAAGTCAAAGATTTTAGCCCAAGGAAAGCCCATTGAAGACAGGCAGTGAATGCTCTGATATGCAGCTTTGATTCTCTTGAGCAGTGAAGATCTTAGTCCTCCAGTTGCTAAAACAAAGATGATAAAAGTTGCCTTGCTCTGACCTGAGATAGCCCACCTCCAATGACAGGTCAACGTGAGGCTCTGAAGGCCTAGATTTTTACCCCAACTTAGGGTGCAAGGCCATGCTGGTTTCAGAGCCCTCTAAGGGATTTGCTGAGCTCTTCCCTGAGACTGCATTATGTTCCAATTTCTCCCTCAACCCAGCCCTGCTTCCCTTCCTTTGATTCCACAGGTGTTGATCCAAGGAGCCTCGCCTAATAAAAATCCTGCATGCTGTCTCCCTCTCAAGCCGCTTCAGCCCATCCCACAACAACTCCCAATGATGCCAACCAGCAGACTTGTGATACCTGATAGTCCACAACTTCCATGTCATTTCTTTTTGATGAACTGGACCAGAGAAACTTAAAACTCCACCAACTATAAAATGTTAACACTGACACTGTTAGGCTAGTAGGGTTCCAGCGTGCAATGCCCCTATCTTGTCTTTCCCAGAGCATTGACTCTTGCGAGAGAGCTAATGGTATTGTAATCAGACACCTGTCGTGTCCTGGTTCCCATTTCCTGGATGAGGGAGGAAAGAGGAAAAACATGCGTGTTTGGGACAGGGTAAGGATGGTAGAGAAGGAGGCTGGTTCAGAAAGAAAGGCCTGTTTATCCTGGAATATTAGTGAGTCAGGACTTGAGTGAGAAGCCAGTAAAGGAAAGCAAATTATTAAAGGGTTTAGGAAACTGCAGTCACACATTTTTATGAGGAAAATTCCTTTAGAAGTTAGCATTTCCCATACACTGAATTACAGAATTACTGAAAAGAGAGTTAATGTTTCTACTATTTAATCCTTAGGAGAGTCACTGGATCCTTACTCTGTGACAAGCCCCCTTTTACTTCCTCACGATAATTTACTCGGATAGAACCTCCGGATCTCCTGTTTCCTTCATCAATGAATCCCGGATGGGATTTTGTGGCTATAATGTGCTTCATAAAATGCTGATATGATAGATTTATTTTTAACAATAGGCTACAGATTAGCTGTTAGGAAATAGATTATTACAACTGGATTAAAGCAACTGAAAGCACTGGAGATAAATGCTCCCCAAACAATTGAAAAGATAAAAGAAACTTTGTAACAAACAGAGCTACATGACTGCTGTTGTAAATTCAAAGGAGTTAATGATGCTCAGAGCCTCCAAATCCGGGAGCCAACATTGTCGCTTGCTTGTGAGAGATGCAATTAATACAATATCTTTGAGCCAGTGTTCTCATTCCTCTCTAGGATCTGCCCATACAACTAAGCTTGCTAAATGATGGGAAGGGGAGCAGATCAACACTTTACAGGTGTTCTCACATTTAGTTTCCACAGTATCCATGGAAGTTAGCTTTTACGACACCATGGACAGATGAGGAAACCGAGGCTCAGAGATATTGAGGAAAACAGTCCTTTTGATTTAGGAAATCAAAGCCAAAGTGATGGGTGGCAGAGCTGGGATTCAAATCACAGTCCGTCTGATACCCAAGCCCATTCTCAGGAAAAGCTCTCTGCAGGAGACAGTGCACATAGTGAACCAAAGGCTCTATCCTTGACAGGGACCTTGGGAAGAGTTCAATGTTTGGGGTGGGCGGGATGACTCTGCAATGTGTGTGTGTGTGTGTGTGTGTGTGTGTGTGTGTGTGTGTGTGTGTTTCTGGGTACCGAGTCTTCCGCTGATAGATAATTACTATAAAGCCCTTGGAAGAGAGCAGTTCATAAGGCGGTAATTTGTTGCTTCCTTCTGGTGTAGCCATTGTATGACTTAAGCAACAGTCACCCACATATGCAGACAAGAGTACTTTACTCAGAGTCTGAAACTCGAGAATAGTCTCAATCTTCCCACTGAGAAGCTGTGGGAATATGGGCACGTGGTTTGACCATCCCAAGTGGTGGCTCAAAGTACAGAGTATTCAGCCAAATGGGCTGGGTTCAAATTCAGCTCCACCACGTCCTAGCAATGGGACTCTGGAAAAATTATTTAACTTCTCTGTGCCTCAGTTTCTTCATATATTAAGTGAGGATAGGTTAATGCCTCATCACACAGAATTATCGTGAAGAATAAGTGAGTCGATATATGGAAAACAGTTAAAATGTGCTTGGCACATAGTAGGTGTTCTTTCAAAAGTTAACTATTTTTTTATTATTATTTACAAAGTAGAAATAAAAATCTTTACATTCGGGTCTAATGGTAACAATAAATGAGCTGTTTCTAAATTGTAGAAGAGGAAATATACTCGTGGAATATATGCAGGCCATGCCATTAAGCCACACATGTTTGGAAATGTAAATGTAACAAATAGAGATGTAACTTTGCTGCTATGTTATATGTGGCTGCTAGGTCCAAGCTTCAAATTTTTCCACTGGCTACTTCAGAGCATTTCTAATCCTTTACAGCTGAGCACTAAGGCTTAGGGAACCTCTTGCCTCCCTGGGGGCCAGGATGATGCATTATGCTTCTGTCTGACTTTGGCGCACCATTGGGTGTGAATCCCGGGATGTTGATGGATAAAACCAGCTTCTCTCCAGATTAGAAGTTATCTAATGCGGTTGCTCGGTTGAAAACAAAGGAAGGATTTTCTTTGTTAACTGAGTTTTCCAGCTTTAACAAATGACAAATATAGATGTTGGGAATGAATGAACCCCCAAAATATGAATAGAATAAACTGATGCAACTAGTTATGTGTTTGTTTATTTAAACCTGCAGGAAACAAGCTAAACAAATTCAAGAGCAGCTGAAAGAACCGCAAAATGGTAAAAACTACAGCCTCAAAGCATCCAGCACAGTGGCAAAGGCAGAGAACTTGGTGAAAAATCATGTCCAGCTGCAAAGTGTAAGTTACCCGTCTATACTTCTCTTCCCCCAGCCCACCTCAGTGCTTCCAGTTCGGAGGGGATGGGCATCTTGGGATCAGACTTGTCTTTTTTTTTTTTTTTTCAGTACTTTGTAGATTTTTCCTTAAATCATCTTGCAGTTCTGTGTGTGTGCAGATGTACAGGTTGAAACAGAGAAAAATTAAATCTCAGCTTTTGATTACAATCTGCAGTATAAATTAATCTCTGGAAGCAAAAAAAGCTTCCCTTGTTTGTACTATAATAACTTATTACCTTCTTACTCTGTGTCGGAAATTGTGCTGGGCACCAGGGATGCAATGTTCCCTACCTGATGGGAACTTACCTGTGGTAAGAGATACAGACACCAGACCCAGAGGGGGTATGTGGGTTGAGATGGTTGACATTGCGATAGATTGGAGAGGAAACCAAAGGGAGGTGGATGGGTGAAAGGTTCATCAGCTAGTCAAAGAGCAAAGGAAAAGAGAAAAACAGAAAAAAAGAAGAAAGAAAGAAAGAAAGAAAGAAAGAAAGAAAGAAAGAAAGAAAGAAAGAAAGCCATGGAATCCTGAGAATGTGTATTATATTCAAGCAACTTCAAGGTAAGGGGTTTGAGAGATGTCAAAGTTACAGTCAGTATGTCCTAATACCAGACCTTAAATAGATAGCAGAACTTGAAACACGAGCTCTTTGAATCCTACATTCTTTCTACAGTTGTTTTAATTATTTCTGAGATATATTGCAAAACACTTAATTAAAGACAAGCAAATATCATCCAAGACATCCTGAAATATTCCTCCCAGGGTAGAAATTCTTTGCCCCCATAGAAGATGGCACTTCCAGATTCTGAGACACAGAAGGAAGGAACAAAGGCCGTGGTATAAACCTAGTATTTGAGTAGAATAGGCAATCACCCAGGACATATTCATGCCCCTCCAAATGCATAAATCACTGGGAATTTGTACATCATTTGTGATTCTAAAAAATCATTACCCAGAAAGTCACCATTTGCTATGCATAACAGATGTACTTAGATGTTTAGTGTGGAATTCATAAATCAGAATCGCTTCCCAGCAAAGTTTTGTTAAACTTGTAATCATAGTTATGTGGGGACTGTTCTTTTCTGTAACAGAAGGGATGCTTTTGCTAATGATTTCTGAGAATTATCTCACCACCCTAACACAAATGCAGTGATGGGGGGTTTCAATTCCTTAGCAACTGGACCTGCCGACGATAAACAAGCCACTAGTTAAGATAGTGAGGACGGATGTTAATCAGTAATGTATTATTGCATTATGGAAGAAGGTCCAGCATGAACTGAACTCATCTTCAATTTGTACAGAGGTGACTGGTTGTTTTCAAGAGAGAATGAGGGAATAGGGAGAGGAGTCAGCGGGGGCGTGACGAGTCAGGGAAATGAAAAATGAAAGAGTTGGTCAGTGTACTAGTCAGCTGCGTCTGTTAGCTGGCAACGAGGATTTTCGGAGTTTAGGATTCTGTGCTTCCACAGAGACGGGGAGACAGAGGTCCTATCCTTCCTAATTACAGTTCGAAGAGTTGGCTTTCAGGTCCTTGAGAAAGAAACTCCTGAGTTGTAGGAGATAAATCTACATCTCAAAATGACAAAGGGCAGCTTACATTTATAAGCCTTTTTCAAGTAATTGCTCCAAGAAAGGCAGGTCAGGGGCCTTTCCTCCGGTGTAGGGGTTGCAACACTTGAAAGATTTGGGGGCACATTGGGTTTTCTTTTCTTTTTCTTTCCCTCTCCTCCCCTCTCCGGCTCACCCATACCCACATTTTGTATGTGAGCCAGGGAAGCAGAGGGTGGGCTCAACTGGATCATTCGCACAGGGCCCAAGATAAGATGTGGGAAAGTGTCTTTTTATATTCTTCCTTTTGGGATAAAGAGAGTATATATAGGATTTTTTTTTCCTCTGAGTTGGTGTGTGGTCAGCTAGGACAATACATTTCAAGGGATCATCAGTTTTAGGCTGGGCTGGGAGTTCAGGCAGAGAATCAATAGGAAAGGAAGGCTCGTAAGGACCGTGAAGAAGGAGAGCGAGGTGCATTGGGGAGACACGTGTAGGCTTGACATAGCACCGTACACTTTGCCTGCCTGGGCCCAAGGGACCGCCTGAGCGGGTCTCTTTAACCAGACTAGACTGGAGTAAATAAGTTGCTTTCCCAGAGGCACATATCAATTTAAGTGCTAGAAAGCAATGTGGATCGCTACCAGCTTTGTTATACCTTTGTCAACATTTCTTTTGCTAATTTAATAGGAGAACATGGTACTTCTTTAAATTTACATTTAACTATTTGACTATGTAGTATAATCTCAGCCCATATATTTCTAGTCAGATGTTCAGTCTGGTGAGTTATGTCCCTGTTCATACTCTCGCTCCTACTTTTGTTATAAGACTCAAGTAACAATTGGACTGTAGTTTTTCATGTTGTAGATTATGGGAGGAAATAGTAATGGAGAATATATATCACTAATGCATTGGAAAGGAACAGAAACTTTTAAGAGCATTTGCTCTCTTTCCATTTTATGCTGAAGATATGCAAGGAGAAGTATAGAGACCATCCAGGCAGCTGGAAGCCAGGTAGCCCTGGTCTGAGGGCAAGCAGTAATCTGAGGTGGGGCTCAAATTTTCTGCTTGAATATTGGAAAAAGCAAATGTATTGAAAAAAATTTAGCAAATTAGGGGGTTTTTTTGTAGGTCTCTATTTTATTTTCTTCCTGCAAGATCTGTAAGGAAATACCGACGTCAGTGTTAAAAGCAAACAATGATAAATGAAATTGCGATCATCGTAATAGCAAACATCATAGACTGAGTACATACACAGAATCATGCTAAATGATATAAATACATCGCCTCATTTCGTCCTAACAGCAACGACTTAATTTACACCCCCTGTGTGCAGAAGAGGGAAATGGGACTCAAAGCCTGAGAAAGTTTATCTCTGACAGACTGCCTGTTGAGTAGCAGAAAGGCAGACATGGCTTTATAACTCAGTGGTTCAACAGGGGGCAGTGTTGCCCCAGAGAACTTTTGGCAAAGTGTTATAACTTGAGAGGCATCTATGAGCAGAGGGCAGAAGGGCTGATACATGTTCCACAGTGTACAGGATAGCCCTCCTCCCTCCAACGGAAAATTATCCTACCCAAATATCAAAAGTAGTGAGGACATCCAGAGTCCAAGCTCCAGTTGCATAGAGCATCCATTAGGAAATTCTGAATGCCCAGCGCAGGTGTTCCATCATTATTTCTACTACGCAGAGGATGATGGGTTATCCAGGTACACTCGAATCCTTGGGAGGGAAAACTTCCTGCTCGGACACCGTATCAGGCAAATCTGTCTTTATTTTATCTGGAAGCCCAGGTTAACTACTTGGAATTCTTCGCAAATTGCAGTGTTTAACAAATGAATTGTCTGCATCTGGCATTCCCTTAAGTTCATTAAACATTCATGGGGAAGGGTTTCACTTTACAGTCATTTAACAAGATGTGAAACACCTAGTCCAGTGAAGCAACATGATACTCTGGAAACACTTGACTCAGAGGCTGCCGAACTAGCCCTGGCAGTTCCGTAGAAGCATCTAGCGCCTTACCGTCATCTGCAGGTGAAGCATTTGTGACTCGGAGAGATGAACTGACCTCATGTACTGTGTCCTGGGTGAGAGAGGGAGCTGGAGCTAGCATTATAACCTCCATACTGAGTGACACTTCTCAGCCTGGTTCAGGGAGCAGAATGACAAGTCATTAAAAGAAAGATGAACCCTTCTCTCTTAAAATCAAGAGAATATATACCTAAGTGAAAAATAAGGGAATAAAATTATACACTCCTTCCCACCCTTTTTTCAAGAACCCTTTCAGGAAAGATAGGTTTATGGGAGTAACATTCAATGAGGAAGAATTGGCAGATAATATTTGCACGCATTAGGAGAGTCCTAAGAATTTAATCCTAACACAGCCTGGTTAATTGGTAGAGAGAGGAATCCATTTATTCCGTAATACTTACTGAACACTTCTCTGTGCCGGGCACTGTATGAAGAGCTTACAAAGTACAAACAGGAGAGATGGAACGTGACCTCCTGGGGCTCACAGGCTCTTGATAGAAACAAGCGTTGTAATAGTATACAGCAGTTGTTCTCTAATGTAGATACGTGAAGTCACAGAGCTATCAGAGAATGGAAAAGGACATCCATGGTTGTCTGGGGGAGAACTGAATCCTGCCCAAAGTAGGTGACCTACCACGAACTGAGTCTTGGGAGTGGGTTGAAGTTCGTCAGATAGCTGTCAGGGGATTGGTCAGAAGAGGTAATTTCTTTATAGCGTGAATCAATGTTAACTTTAAATAGTTCTAGTTTAAAACTTGATCTCTTGTTGTATAGAGCAAATTCTCACTTACTGATTCACTATAGATGCATACCTTCATCTATTCAAATATATATTAAATATTTAGTAAGGACCAGGCACTGCATTAAGGACCAGGGATATAATGATGACCCAAAATGACAGTGTCCTTACTTTCAAGGAGCTTACTGATTACTGTAGGTGATAGATAATTCCACAAACGAATCTGCCAAGGCCTCCGGTCAATAGTGAACAGTCCTGTTAGAGCTTCTAGAAGGCAGGTCTGGGAGCTGAGCTGGCAATATAAGAAAGGCAAAGAGCTCTCAGAAGAGGGAATGATGGCATGTGCTCAGTCCCCCTGGCTGAGAGGGGCATATGGTTGAGGTGAGAAGGTGGGTCATATGGGGTGGGAGTGAGGGGAAGTGCTTGCTGTAACCCGTGTGTAGAAAGGGTACCTTTGTTCCATGGAAATGGGTTGACGTTTGACTGCAATCAGTATCGTTCTTCCTGCTGGGGATATGGTACAAAGTTCCTAACAGCAAGAGCAGTCAAATTGTTTTTAATTACTTGCATCAGAAATCACGCTTTAAAATATACCATAACCACTCATTTTCACCATGCTCTGGGCTCCTAAGTCAGACTTCCAGTAAAGAACATTTGACACAGACATAGAGGAGCTGGGAGCAATGCAGAGAGACAGACATTTAAAACCCTTTAAAAATATCCTCCTTCCTGCCTTTATTGCCTGGGGTTGCAGACCAGGTGATTATCAGCTCTGTCATCATTGCTTTCCAACACAGACACACTTCCATTTAACCTTCTGACTCCGGCGGCGTGCCTCGGGCAGACCTGGAAACAATGTCGCTGCTCTCCTTCCAACATGAGCCTGCTTCATTTGACATGTCTGTTGATTTCAGTGCACCATCAGCACTGTGTTAGGAGCAAGGCAGGTGATGGTGTAAACAACAGTGGAGGTCCTCAGCACCCAGGAGCACCCACAAGATGGGCTTTTGGGAAGGCCACTCACTGGGATGAGTGCTTCCCCAAGAAATAACAGTACTGAGCAGGGCCTCTGTGGGTGTTTAAAAGGAAATCAACTTAGCTCATGTTGAAAGGACCAGTGAATGGACCGTGGCCTCTCCTTATTAGGTATTAAAGTGACATTTTGTACATTATACCGAATGAGGTATTAATAAAACAGGTACACACGCAGAAAGTCAAGATCTGTATGAATGCAAGGAAAGAACATGGAGTCAACTACCATACTTGTGACCGTGCACAGAAATGTTACTGGAAAGGGCCAGACGGGCAGCTTTACTGGAGATATTATCTCATGGATAAAATTATGCAGACCGGAACCCCTCCCACGGATGGAAGTGTCTAAATTTTGGAAGGAACCGTAAGAAATGCTTTCAGCATAAAGCATAAAAATGTCCAAAGGCTATAACCGTGGTCAGTTAAGCTACCTTTAAGGAGATTTGTTGCCGACTGTTTGCTGAGTGGATTCTGCACCTTGAGGGCCTATAGCCCTATAGTCTAAATTCCTCTTTTCCTCCTCCTCGTCTCTTCCTTCTTCTTCTTCTCCTTCTTCTGCTTCTTTTTTAGGGTATGTATCTTTTGCTTTAAAAAAATATATATTTTTTTTATTTTTTAAAGTAGACTTTGTTTTTTAAGGCATTTTTAGATTTACAGAACAGTTGCAAAAATAATACAGTGAGTTCCCCTATACACTCTACTCATTTTCCTGCTAGCATCGTATATTAACAAGGTACATTTGTTAAAATTAATGAACCCCTAGTGATGCCTTGTTACTAACTCAAATCCAGAGTTTATTCAGGTATCCTCAGTGTGTACCTAATTGTTTCTGTCCCAGGATTCCATCCAGGATACCACATTACATTTGGTTGTCGTATATCCTCTTGGCTGTGACAGTTTGTCAGATTTTCCTTGTCTTAGCGGCTCTGACAGTTTTTAGGAGTTGTGGTCAAGTATTGTGTAGGTGCTCCACTACTGGAATTAGTTTGATGTCTTTCTCATGATTCGATCGGAGTAATGAATGGGGTTTGGGGAGAAAGAGAACCGAGATAAAGTGCCAAATCATCACTCATCAAAAGTGCACATTATCAATATGATTTAACACTGTTGATGATTACTTTGTCACCTGACGTAGTAATTGCTAGGAGTCTCCACGGTGATCTCACTCTTCCCTTCCTTTCTATAGAGCTCTCTTTGGAAGGAAGTGACTCTGTGTAGCCCGCACTTGAGGAATGGGGAGTTATGCTCCCCCTTTGTAAAGGCAGAGTATCTGCATAAGTTATTTGGAATGCTACTGCAAAGAGTTGATCTCTTGTTCCTCACTTACTTATTAATTTCATCATTGATCTAAGAGTATGAATTCATGGATTCTTATTTTATACTTCAAGTTATAATTCAATAAATAATTTTTCTTATTTTATATCAACTTCATTCAGCTGTGGCCATTGGTAGCTCTCTCAGTTGGTCCCTGTGTCATTTTGACATACTTCGTCAGTTCAGTACAGGTTTTCTGGAGGTTTCTATTGAGTGTGTCCTTGTTTCCAGGCCCTCTCAGCAGACAAATCAAAGATGTATCTGCTTCTGTGCAGTACTTTTGCCTTTAGTCTGCAGATTTCACTCGATTCCAAAGTTACTTAGGACAGCATGCCCCCTAGTCCCCACCTCCCACTAACGTTTTCATATATTTATAATTCAGTTTCCTTTAGCAGAGTTTGTATGCCTTCCTGGAATCTCCAGATCTCCGAAATGATACTTATTTTGTTAATAGGTAGGTTTCTTTAATAGATACAGGGTGATTAAGTTTACCTATTTCCTTTTGCATGAATTTTGATCACATGTCTTTCAATAAATGGGTCCATTTCAACTAATATATCAAATTTGAAGGCATACAGTTATTCATAATGTCCTTTATTAACCATTTTCTGTCCATGGGAGTAGTAGTGATGGCCTCTTTCACTTCTGTTATTGATAATCTTTTCTCTCTTTTTTTTTTCTATTCTGGGTTAGCCTGACCAGAGATTTATCAATGTTATTGATCATTTCAAAGCATCAACTTTGCTTTTGTTGGTTTTCTCTATTTTCCTGTTTTCAATTTTATTATTTCTCTAATTTTTATTATTTCTCTTCTGCTTGTTTCAGGTTTAAATTACTCTTCTTTTTTGTATTTTCCTAAGGTGGAAATTCAGATGACTGATTTTAGATATTTCTTCTTTTCAAATATAGGATCTTAATGTTGTAAATTTATCTCTAATCACTGCTTTAATTACCTAACACAAATTTGATAAGTTGTATTTTCATTTTCATTTAGTTAAAAATATTTTAAAATTTCTCGTTTCTTTTCCTTGACCTTTCTGTTACTTAAAAGTATGTTGTTTACTTTCCAAATAGTTTTAGATTTTCCAACTATCTTTTTCTTATTGATTTCTAGTCTAATTTCAAATATGGTCTGAGAATATACTATTTATGATTTCTATCTCCTAAAAATTTCTTCAGTAGAGCATGAGACTCTTAATCTCAGGGTTGTGAGTTTGAGCCCCACACTGGGTGTAGAGGTTACTAAAAAAATTAAAAATCTTTTTAAAACATTTCTAAGATGTATTTTATGGCCAAGAATGTGATTTATCTTGATGAATGTTCTATGTGAGCTCAAAAAAAAAAAAAAAAACAGTGAAGATTACCGCTCTAGAAGAAGTATTTTATGAATATCAATTAGATGCAGTTATTTGAAAGTGCTATGTGGATCAACTATATCCTCAATGATACCCTGACTGCTGAATCTGTCAATTACTAATAGACGGGTGTTGAACACTCCAAGTATAATAGTGGATTTTTCTATTTCTCCTTGAGGTCTATCAGTTTCTGCCTTCTGTATTTTGAGGCTATGTTGCTAGGCGTATAAATGTTAAGCCCTGTTTTATCTTCTTGGAGAATTGGCCCCTTATCATTAGGTAAATGATACTTTTTAAATCATTCTTTGTCCCTAAAATTTTTCCTTGTTCTGAAGTCTCCTTTGTCTGAAATGATTATACCTACTCCAGCTTTCTTTTGATCAGTGTTAGCATGATATATTTTTACCTCCTCTATTACTTTTATTCTAACTCTGTCTTTATATTTAAAGTGGGTTTCTTGTAGACAAGGTATAGTTGGGTTTTTTCCTCATACATGCTGATAATCTCTGTTTTTTAATTGGTGTATTTAGACCATTCATATATAAAGTGACTAATGATATAGTTCAATTAATATCTTCTGTATTTATAACCATTTTCAGTTCTTTGCACCTGTTCTTTGTTTCTTTTGTTATTTTCTATTTCTTCCTTCTCTGATTTTAATTATTTAGTATGATTCCATTTTTTCTCCTCTTCTAACATATCAATTATACTTCTTTTTATCATTTTTTAGTGGTTACCCAAGATTTTATAATATATATTTACAACTAATTGAAGTCCACTTTCAAATACCTGGTTAGTCCAGGTATTTTATAACTGGGTATTCCCAATTCTTTTCTCCTGTTCTTTATAAAATTGCTGCCAATCATTTAATTTGTGTATATACTATATCGACAATACATAATTATTTTGAACAGTTTTTTCAACTTGATCTATTAATAATAAGAAAAATAAAATATTTTAATTTACTTTTACTTATTACTTCTTTGGCATTTTTCCATCTTTGGGTAGATCTGAGTTTCTAACCTATAACATTTTGTTTCTCCTTGAAGAGCTTCTCTTAAAATTTCTTGCAGGACAGGTCTGCTGGTGATGAATTTCCTGTTTTTAGTTTGTTGGTTGGTCTAAGAAAGTCTTTATTTCTCCTTTCTTTTTGAAGGATAATTTAACCAGAGATATATTTTCAGTTTGGTGTTTATTTCTTTTAACACTTTAAGTATTTCATTCCTGTCTTTTCTTGTCTGGTTAGAATTCCAGTGTATTTGTTAATCTTTTTCTTCTAAAAGCAGTTTTTTTTTATTTTCTTTGGTTTTGATTTCAGCATTTTATTTTATTTTGCTATTTTTTTTTTTCCTTTTTAAAAAAATACAGTTTGAATGTGATATGCTGTGATGTAGATTTTTTTGGTATTTATCCTTTATGGTGTGTTTTTTTAAAATATTTTTTTATTATGTTATGTTAGTCATCATACGGTATATCCTTAGTTTTTGATGTAGTGTTCCATGATTCATTATTTGTGTATAACACCCAGTGCACCATGCAATATGTGTCCTCCTTAATACCCATCACTGGCCTATCCCAATCCCCCACCCCCCCTTCCCTCTGAAGCCTTCAGTTTGTTTCCCAGTGTCCATAGTCTCTCATGGTTCATTCCCCCTTCTGTTTACCCCCCCTTCATTCTTCCCTCCCTTCTCCTACCGATCTTCCTGCTATTTCTTATGTTCCATAAATGAGTGAAACCATATGATAATTGTCTTTCTCTGCTTAACTTATTTCACTTAGCACAATCTCCTCCAGTCCCATCCATGTTGCTGCAAATGTTGGGTAATTGTTCTTTCTAATGGCTGAGTAATATTCCATTGTATATATGGACCACATCTTAATCCAGTCATCTGTTGAAGGGGATCTTGGCTCCTTCCACAATTTAGCTATTGTGGACAATGCTGCTATGAACATTGGGGTGCATATGGCCTTTCTCTTCACTACATCTGTATCTTTGGGGTAAATACCCAGTAGTGCAATGGCTGGATCATAGGGTAGCTCAACTTTTATCTCTTTAAGGGACCTCCACACTGTTTTCCAAAGTGGCTGTACCAACTTGCATTCCCACCAACAGTGTAACAGGGATCCCCTTTCTCCACACCCTCTCCAACATTTGTTGTTTCCTGCCTTGTCCATTTTTGCCATTCTAACTGGTGTAAGGTTAGGTATCTCAGTGTGGTTTTGATTTGAGTTTCCCTGATGGCTAATGATTTTGAATATTTTTTCATGTGTCTGTTAGCCATTTGTATGGTGTTTTGATATTCTGTGACCTTCCTGTATCTATGGTTTGGTGTCTGTCCATAATTTTGAAAAGTTCTCAGTCACTATTACTTCCGATATTTATCCTGCTCCATTTTCTTTCTTTTCCTTCAGTGATTCCAATTATGCATATGTTATACCATTTGAAATTGTTCAACAGTTTTTCAATTTTATCATTCATTTTTTCCTTTCTTTTTTCTCTTCTTTTTTTTTTTTAAATACTGTTTTTGTTTTGTGTTTCATGTCAGGATGTTTCTATTGATTAATACTCAAGTTCCCTGATTCTTTCCTTGGTTGTGTCCAATCTAATCATGAGCCTATCAAGTGCATTCATCATTTATATTACAGTATTTTTTATATCTAGATTTACTTTTGAGTATTTCTTAGAGTTTCCATCTCTCTACTTACACTACCCATCTGTTCTTACATGCTGCCTACCTTTCCCTTTACAGCCCTAAGCATAGTTATCGTGCTTATTTTAAATTCCATGTCTGATCATCCCAACTTTTCTGTGGTATCTGAGTCAAGTTGTGGTGCTTATTTTGCATATATATATATATATATATATATAGAGAGAGAGAGAGAGAGAGAGAGAGTATGCCTTATAATTCTTTGTTAAAAGGTAGACATGATACATTGGGTAATCCTGAGGTAAACAGATATTTAGTGTAGGTTTTATGTTAATCTGGTTAGCAGTGGGTTTCATTTAATGTTTGCTGTAGCTGTAGATGCCAAGTGCTTTAAAATCCACTAGTGTCTTTTATTTTGTCTCTGTTTGTGTCTTTGGGTTCTCCTGAGAACTCCAACCAACCCTGGATAGGAATACAGCAACTTAAACCTGAATCTCATGTTAAATGTGGCCACTGAAATGAAAATGATTCTCATAAAGTCTGTGTGAGAGAGGAAAAATCCAAAATAATAAATTTTGAAAATAAATTTGTGTTAATTGACCAAAATAGTACAATTGAAAGCAACTGTATAACAACAATGCAATCATTTGAAAGAAAAGATTTAGAACATTGTATCTATTATAGATACTATGAATAGGAAGAACAAATCAGAGGTTGATTCTGTTCAAAACTTTCATCCAGGATTTTGAACAAAGCCTTTTAACTTTCAGGATCAAAAGTCTTATTCAAAGCAAAGGCTATATGCACCTCATATGTTTATTGCAGCATTATTTACAATAACTAAATTATGGAAGCAGCCCAAGCATCCACTGATAGATGAATGGATAAAGAAGATATGGGAGATTATATATATATATATATATATATATATAGAGAGAGAGAGAGAGAGAGAGAGAGAGAGAGATACCCACAAAACAGATATATCTATATATACTCACACATACAGAAATATTATTCAGTCATAAAACAGAATAAACTCTTGCCATTTTCAACAACATGGATGGAGTTAGAGAGTATAATGCTAAGTGAAATAAGTCAGAGGAAGACAAATACCATATGATTTCACTCATATGTGGAATTTAAGAAACAAAACAAGTTAACAAAGAAAAAAAGAGACAAACCAAAAAACAGACTCTTCATTATGGAGAACAAAGAGATGGTTACTAAAGGGGAGGTGGGTAAGGGGATCGGTGAAACAGGTGATGGAAATTAAGAGCACACTTATCTTTTTTTTTTTTTAAAGATTTTATTTATTTGAGATAGAGCAAGATTGAGAGAGAGAGCACAAGCAGGGGGAGCAGCAGGCAAAGGGAGAAGCAAGCTCTCCACTGAGCAGGGAGCCTGACTCAGGGCACAATCCCAGGACTCCAGGATCATGACCTGAGCTGAAAGCAGACGCTTAACCAACTGAACCATTCAGGTGCCCCGAGCACACTTATCTTGATGCATGGAACTGTTGGATCACTATATTGCATACCCGAAACTAATATAACACTGTATTTTAACTACACTAGAATTAAAATAAATTAAAAATAAAAACTGACTGGTATCCCTCACCCCCAAAAAAAGCAGAGACTCGGAACTAATGGCCCCAACACATAATTAGGCTGTTTGACATACATTGCTAAAAAAAAAAAAAAAAAAAAAAAAAAAAGAATGACTTGCTGACTTTTAATGATTCAGTGATTTCTCTAGAAAATCTAGATGCTCCAGAAACACTTGGCTGATGTTGCCCCCATAGACATCTGCAGGAGCAGAGACTTATCGCCTCCCATTTACCACAGATGTCTCCAGATCATCTCACGTGTTTCTGTAGCTGAACATTCCAGGCATCCAAGCTTGTCTTCTAAACCAATTTATTAGAAATTGGTATTAAAAAACAAACAAACAAACCCCTACTCGGTCTTTTATAGAAGCTGAAGATCAGATGGAAAGTCAGAATGTTGAGTTATATTACAGTTACATGTCTACTTGATGCACTTTTCTAAACCAATGGATGGTTTGTAATAATTAACTTTAATTGGTCAATAAAAAAGCACACATGGAAGTATTTACATCATTTTTTATATCTTTGTAATTTTGGATTATTGAAAATAGCCACCTTTTCCAAATTATCTCCATATCTTCTTTTTTGTGTGTCAGTTTACTCCATTTTGCAAAATGTCTGACCTGCTTCTCGGAGTCCATTTTGTAGAATTAAGATTGTGTTTCATACTGTATGGTGACTAACATAATATAATAAAAAAGTATTATTATAAAAAAAAATATTGTGTTTCAAGACATTTGATTATTATGCCCCTATGTGGTTTATTTTGGAAGTACTTAAGAAGAAAACAGTAGAGATTGCAATCTTCAGGTTAGTTACATCACCTTGACATTTTTGCCTAATCTCAATAGCCCGTATTCACTGATACACTTTCCCCCAAGGATAACATCCAGTTAATACTTTATTTTTTTCATCTGCATCCTGTGTTGCTGCATGGGAAACACACAGACACACAAACACACACACAAAAATGTATACGTACATGTACATACAATATATATGTGTGTGTATATGTATACATATATGTATATACACATATATACACTTGTAATATATGTATTATCTATTTACTGCATTTTCCTTATTTATGCAAATGGATTTATATTATGCATACTTTTTCGTACCTTGATTTTATTCTTTTTGATGGTTGTGTAGTTTTTATGTGTGAATATTTCTATTGTGTCCAGTTGTTTTTGTTTTATATTTATTTTGTTTCGTTATTAAAAATTGTACCACTGGCATACTCTAGTGATGATATTATTTTGAATTTTTACAATCATATTAATGATGTAAAGTCCTAAAAGTAACATTCTGGATCAAAGAGTGTATATTTAACATTTTGGAACACATTGGCAATTTGTACCCCCAGTATATTAGCACCAACTCTAATTTTCTTGAATCTGTACCTTTGCTAAATCTTGAAATTTAATTTTCTCTATTCTGATTTGTATCCCTTTACAGTGAATGCAGTTGTACACCTTTTCATATACATATTGCATATTTGTCTTCATTCTTTGGTAAAATTCTTGTTCATGCATTAGATATGAATATCCAGATTTCAAAATTTTCTCTGGAATGGTTAGCATTCTAAATTTGTCATTTCTCAGGGTAGTTTTTATCTAGAGTTTCTAGAAGAGAAACCTGCTACCCTTGCTGCCTGTTCAAGAGCTGTGTGTCCCAGGAGTATCAAAGTTAACAACTTGCGGCCTGTTTAAGATGCCATGTGATATTTCCCTTGGGGCAAAGTTTTTCTTAATGTGTCAACTCTATAGGTTTTCACAAAGGCTCCTGAGCCTTATAAGATATCATAGTCAAAGGTGAAACCAAGGCTTACTACCTATAAAAACGGAAAAGCTCACAAATTTCTCTTATTAAACCCAGTAATTGCTTGGCAAAGGCTGAAGGAGAGGAATGGTGGAGAGTCGAGGGCAGGTACTCTGAATTAATATCCTTGTAATTCTGAGAATGTTCTGAGGTTCATTCAATCACTATTTATCGAATCCCTACTATTTGTAATCCAGCTACTAATTAATTTTTGTGTATATAAAATGTATATTGAATAAAAAATACTTATGTTTTTGCCTGTCAGGCACAGTGTGCCATGGGTGTAGACTGAAATGAGGAGACATATTTAAAATTCTCAAGTGAAGAACCCTCCTGGATGGACCTTATCTAAGCAGAGAGAGTTTGGGGGAAGGACAAAGACCATACTCAGTGTGGGAGAAATGGGATGCCACTGATGTCTCTATCATTCTCCTGATCAGGTGCCCAGTGGACAAATTCCTGGCAAGTTCAGTAATTTCTCAATATCTAGCTAAGTGTTATAGGCCCTCCTCTCCTAATTTGTCCTCCAGCTCATCTCTGTGCATGTGGTTTCCCACAGTATTCAAAGGCGGAAAGGCATCCTGTGACTGCATTGGAGAAAATGATGGAGTCAAGTTTTGCCGGCCCCCAGTCATTCCCAGAGGTCCCTTCTCCTGACAGAGGAAGCCAGTCTGTCAAACACCACAGGTACAGGTAGCTACTCATGGTGGGGATGGGCACGTTCACACTCCGTCTAACGTTGGGCAACACATGCCAACGAATGGCAGCCTGATTCAGGAGAGATGATTGCTCTTGCTTCCCCTGTAGCTCTCCATGGAGTGGATGCACAAGCCGCTCACAGCACGTAAACCAAAGCTAACGGCAGGCAGCCATGCCCCTGTAAGAAGCCTGAAGGAACTATTCACAACACCCATCAAAGCTGCAGACACAGACCAGTGAATGAAACAATTGCATTCTGAAAAACTATTAAGAACATGATTTTGCCTAGCCTGCCTTAGCACCGTCTGCAAATTTAATGACTAATTCTTCCCTAGGCAGCTGATGTGACACGCTCCAGGTCTTCCAACATGGTTCTCACACAGAGAAAACTTTCCAGGGGGAGGAAGCTTGGCAGGTCTTCTCCTTGGGTTTATGAGATCTGCTACCAGTGGGGTGGCACTCTTCTGCAAGCTGACCATAGAAATTGGTTCTTTGGGGGAGAAAGCCAAAAATAAGGTTATCTTATAAATGTCATAACATTCTGAGGCCAAGCAAGGTTTTCAGCATCCTCTAGTCACGTGCTGCATTTCACATAAAAAAATCTGAAACTCCGAAAATGCAGTCTTTGTTCTAAACCAAGTGCCAAAGTTTGGGACTGATGGCTGTGTGTACGTGCCTCTGAACGTAATAGCCTCAGTCTTTGTGGAAGCTGTGCAGTGATTTAAGCATCCTTTTCTTAGTGAGAAGTACAGTATTTTAAAATTAAATATATATATGTGTATATATATATGAAAAGATTAAAATTTCAAAAAAGGAGAAGGTACAAAATAAGAGTTGTCATTTATCATGGTGAGCATCAAGTATTGCACAGAATTGCAGAATCATTATGTTGTATCTCTGAAAGGAATATAACATTACTTACCAAAAAAAACCTTAAAAAAGCCACCAGTTGTCCCCAACAATGACAGATAAATATTGTTGACCCTTGTTTTTCACATACCTAGGCAATGTTTTGAAAACCTCCATGACAGAAACATGCATTATACAAGGAAACTATCTTCTTCCTTGACTCTCAATGAGTCCCCTAAAAAAGGATTTTCTTGATGCTGGCCCCATTTACTGGGAGGTTTTCAGTCTCTCTGTATACTAATCCTCATTATGGGATAGTGATTTTTTTTCTCTCATTATATGTGAGTAGAGACTGAGATACCAAAATTTTGCAAAAAAGTTTTTTTTAATGGTTTAAATATTTTCAACTTGGAATTGAGATATATTTGGCTGTTGGATTATTGCTTCAGTTATTAACTACAAGTTTGGGGTTATATCAGTTGAGGCATTTACAGATATTTCCCTGTTAAAAGAGCATTTTAGTTCACTGGATCTAATGGAAGTTTTTTAATTAGGTAAATAAGTCCAAAATTAGCAGCCTTTTATAAGATGGATATTTGCTCCAAAACAACATTTTCTCCTGCTGATTATAACACGTTGAAGTGGTGTCCCATCCAGTCAAGTAAAATAATTATGTATAATATTACTCTAGGACTGTATTATGCCATCAATGTTTTAAAGTTGAAATAAAAAAGAATTACAGTTTCTAAGATAGCTGAGCTGCAAATACCCTACCCTATTCCTTGTTCGTTGACATATACCCCCCTCTTAAACTTGGCTTCTGCTATGTTTCTAGGACCACTCACAAATTAAATAAGGATGTCTTTAAGAGATTTTCCTTTTTGTTTGGTTCAGCGACATTGCAGTATTTGTTGGCATACATTGTGTCCTGATAGATAGGCAAGGGTTGATTTATAAAGCACTCTTCGAACTTTGTAAATTATAGTTTAATATATCATAGCTTTTGTTTTGTAAAACATGCAGTAGACTTAAACGTTTTCATGATTGATAACCAGGTCGCTGATTTATCTATCCTGCAAACTGCTCCATAAGTTCCCGAATGCCACTGGGTTAGAAGGCTTGAATAGTTGATTGATCAATAGGTGTAGAACTGTTTTTGAAGATGGGTCACTAGTTCATACTGGAAGACTTTGTTGTTGTGACAGTTTGGCTAGCTATGAATAATTAATTTCTTTTTCGTGCACTGCAAACATGACTTATTTGGATAACTCATTATAACAAAGCTATTAATTCAAAGCCATTATTTCTCATGTTTAGTTCAAAGGGAAAACAATCCTCTTGCTTTTTAAAGAAAAATCTATTATGTTATGTCATACCTATTATATTACACTTTAGCAATATAACTCTTTTATGGACAGCACATATGGGAGGTTTTTAGAGTGAAATAAGATCAGGGTTTTAGCCTTCGAGTTGAGTTGTCAGGTGTGGAGGAGGAGTCAGGGGAACTCATTGCACTGAGCCCCTACTCCCTGCCAGGCTCCATGAATAATTCTCTCTTTTAGCCCCACAGCAGTCCTATGAAGATACTGCAGCACCATGCTAATACCTCACTTTGGCACCTCTCCTACCCATATTTAGTTTTTACCTTTTTCTGCCTTGCCCTGTGCACTGAAAGAGCAGCAGGCTCTCTTGTCTGCTGTCAATACAAAGCACAGGAAGGAGGTGGAAGGATGGGAGGAGACTGAAGTCCTGGCCTTTCTGTGCCCTCCCTCCCTGCTCGCCTCAGCTACGTCCCTCGTCCCTCTTCCTGCGGCCACAGTGCCTGCCAGGTAGTCTTCTCCTTACAACTCGCCTTCTCTCTCCATTCTGGTAGTTTCCCTTGCCCTCGTCCCTTCAGTTACAGGGACAGTAACAGCTTTCTGTGGTTACTTGTCCCGACATAGAGTAGTACCCCATGTTGGCTTTTTTTTTTCCCTTCAAACACTGAAGACACCTTTGTAAATAGTGAAATCTCCCCCAATGACCCAAGTTAGAGTATCATCTCTTTCTCTTCAGGATTGTGACTGGTAGATATACTTACCCCATTGTCATGTGCTAGCAATATACAGACCTGAGACACAACCCCAGATGCAGCGAATTCTAGCACCAAAGCCTGAATACCCCACAGACTCCGTAAGAGCTTCTGGATAATACAGATAGAGGCTAGAAGGGAGGGGAAAAAATAGCTATTAGAACTCTTTAAACTTGTGGCCTTAGTGACCTAACGAGAGGTCCTATGTTGTCGACATACAAGAAATACTTTGATAAAGAATGAAGGTATACGATGTTACAAGGTATGACCTATTGTTTGCACAAACTCAAAAAGTTAATGTTGGCTTGAAGAAGGTAAATTTTGATCATTCACTTTGCCAAAAATATGGCAGTGTCTACTGGCACTCAAATCTCAGGTTCTCGAACTCTGATCTTAAATAATATTTGAGATGTTTTCTTTTGTATCTATTAAGTAGAAATAACAGTAATATTGCTGGAAGGGGGGAAAGTTCCAGAACTCCAAATAATGTAGTGACATGGGTAAAATTACTTTGGGAGACTGGTCCCTTTAGAGCTTGATAGGCTTGCTGAAATTTTGAAAATGTTTTTCATCTTTCTCTATGTGGCTTTGTTGGTATTTTTAGAGATAAATGAGAATACAGCAAAAGACTCTAACTTCACTTGTTATCCGAACACCGCAGAACATGTTTGACCACATAAACTGGCATCAGATGGAATGTCTACATAGGAACAGAGATCTCCTTACCAGTTTCCCATGGCTGTAGGGTACATTCAGTGGGCTGAAGATGGAAATGGGTATGGGATAGGTAACAAGTCAAATTAGCAATTGATATAAAGAGTCTAGCTCTTTTGCTCGGCATGATCTGTGTAGGAATCTCAACGTCACCTAAGATATATCCCATTTATGCCTTTTGCCCTGTGATGGCATCTGAAAACACATGGTTATTTGGGTATTTGGATGTATGAGCCAAGGAAAATATATAATCAGACGTTTATTAAAAGCAAATTCAAAAGAAAACCAATTTAGTTTCTCAATATTGATGAAAATTTGAGGTAGTGAACTGGGAATTTAGCACATATGTTAAGCAGAGGATGCCAACTCAAATGAGGTTTATTTATTCTACCACTAATACAAGTGAACTTTTCCCCGTGAATCCCTTCGGAGTTCCTGTGTTTAGTTTTTGTCAGTGTCTAATAACAAAGCCATTTTTATTTTTATTAGAGAGATAGCTACTGTATCCTGGATAATGAGGGTGGCTGAGAACGAGGAGCTTGAGAATTCCTTAAGCCCACCTCTTATCTTTGGCTGGAAAGCTGCTATTGTTTTAGTACATTGTGCTCCAGACTAGAAAGCCAGAAACATGGGAACTTCTCTTTGTCTCAGTTCCTACAAGGGTAAATGGATTCAATGACTTCCGGTCTCCTCCTAGCAGATATTCTACAGTCATGGATGGAAAGCCTAATCTAGAATTGGAGTACCTGGAGTGAAAAGGCAGTGTTTGGGAAGTTGGAGCAGCCACATGAAAGGTTCTTGCTAGGATCAATCTGTTGGTTTTCTTTCATCCCAGCAGGAATCTCTCCTCTTGCTGCAGCCCAGGGCAAAGGAGTGGTATGCTCCATAGGAATGCCTTCAGGAGAACACCCCCCTCGCCCCGAAGTAGGCTGGGTGGCATCGTGGGACCAGCATATCAGCAACTTGAGGAATCAAGGATCCCAGACCAGGATATGATACCTTGTCAAGGGTAGGTCTTAAAAGCAATGGAATTTAGGGAGGGTATCATGAATGCTCAAACTTTAAATTGAGTTATTATATTCCTTGGGGTTTTCTTCATTGATTTTTGTCATTAATAGTCTATGAATGCTTACTTCTATCTTTGTTCCACAAAAGATAAACTAAAAAGAATAGGTACAATGAAAATAGATATTGGGGAAATGTGAGACAGAAAAATAACACTAGGGAGCAAGTAAGTGCGTAGCTATCTAGGCGGTATATTATATAGTTGCTAAAACAACCGGGGATTTGTTTTTGATTTAAAAGAAAAAGAGAGATTTCTTAGGAGGACTAATGTGTTCCCTCATTCTTAGGTTTGAAAAACAATTACTCAATTCTCTGATCAATACCCTCGACAGTCACCTGTAATGTATATAAATTTATACATAGTATCTACTTCTGTCCAGAGTGTTCTTGAACGTGTCTCAGTCAATACTGACAGCATATTGTCAAAGTACAACTTGCTAAACTCAGATTTCTAGGTTCATTTGTGGTGTAGGTGTGGAAAGATGGGCTTGGACACCAGGGCTGCTGTTCATTCTTGCAGTGCAAAGGTGCCCTTTCCTCCAGTGGACGCAGACCCTCATAGGGCTCATGGCATGGAGTGGAGTAGGGTGAGCCTGCATTCACCTAATTGGCATAAATCGCCCAATCAAACATGGTAGCCCTTCCTTAAACTGACTGGAGTTTGCATCTCATCTTGAAAAAATTTTATCTTCTGAAGTTTTCTCATGTATAAATTGGGCAAAATAATGCCACCTTCCTAAGGGTTGTTGGGCAGATTTTAAAAAATTACACGTGTAAAGGGCTTGGACCTGACACATAGTAAGCAGAGAAGTAGTCTAGCATTTCTTGTCACGGGAACTGTTAGAGAACTATTAATTTCAAGAGCAATGCAATCAGGGTTTATTCCAGAAATGTCAGGAATCCATTTCCTCACTCAAGCCAGGTTCTTGTTACATCTGGTTTTTATCACTGTGGATAAAGCAGGCCAGGTTTCTATGTTGCTTTGGCCTGGATGATCTTTCCAGACTGTCTGTATCAAACTGAGGGCCACAGCAGGTAGGAGACATCTATCACAGAGCCTTACCTTTTCCTTTTCTTCTTGGCAAGATACACATACAGCAATGCCCTGTCTGACAAAACTCAGCAACAGATTTCTTCAGAAAGACATTTGTAATTTTGAAGCAATTCCAAACGGACTGTAAAATACCTTTGGTACAGATCTGGGGTGACAGTTTGCAAATTCAGCATAACAGCCACGTTGTCCAAAATGTATAATGCAAGTCAAGAAGCAGTTTGCATTTCTCTTTGCCTTGTATCAAAAAGAGGCTTGCATTTAGCCCCTCATTATAATTAATCATGTTTCATAATTACTTTTCTTCTTGAATCACTAAGCACAGATAGTGATTCTTAAATCACTAAAAGTGTCTGTTACTTAGGAATATGTATATGGGTGAGAATGAGTGAGGGGAAATCAAGTTCAGAGATTTTGTGGGTGGGGAGAGAACCCAGCCCATGCTGTCTTTCTTTTCATTGGGCACTTTATGGCTCTCACCCCATATGTCCCAGGTATAAGGATGCTCTGAGCCTGTGCCACGCATAGGCTTGAACCCTCCCTACACAAATCTTCAGGGGCTCAGATTTCCACGCATGTTCAAGCACTGCTTTTTCTTTCACCTCCTGGAAGACTTACACTTCTTGTCTGCATAGTAGTAGTTTTGTTTTGGTTCAATCATCATTGGGTTTGGATTATTCTCTGCAGCTGGCTGGCCACGTGTATTTTCCTGTGTGTGATATGCCCCTGATGTTGATAAATGGTGACTCGAAGTCACTGTGCGCTCAGCACAATGAATCTCAGGGAGCAATCTCATTCTCAGTTCTTGAAAACAGCTATTTTCCACTCCTGGGGGACTGACCGTCTCTCCGGACTGGAAATGGGATTGGTAATAGAATTTCACAGCTAAAGGCCCTCTTCAAATCTGGCCCAAGCCCGGAGGGGGAGTGAATGAATTTACAAGAGCTATCAGCCATCTGCTGCTTGTTTATCAAGCGTGTGGGCGCTGTCTGCTAGTTAGGCTCCTGGTGGATGTGACTTCTCTCCTCGGCACTTACGTCAGCCCAGCTTGAACCCAGCACATATCTGAGGAAAGAATGAGATGGAGAGGAGATTCCTCAGGAGCGTCACCCCTGACCGATAGACCTGGGACAAGGGTGGCAATGGCTTCCAGAGCTCTGAACTAGGGTTTGTCAGGCAAACCAAACTGATGTATTCATATGCCAGGACAGAAAGGAATGGAATCACAGAAGTAGATGGCCACCTCCAAAGTAGAAGGGTTCCAAACCGCACAGAATACTACCTCACTCAGCTAGCAACTTCACAGACCTAAGTGATCCTTCACGAATTTAAAAAATGAGCACACTAAGGATAGCAGAGTTTAAATGGCCAACCTAGGGTGGCATAGCCATGTAAAAGGACTGAGATTGAGGGGCGCCTGGGTGGCACAGAGGTTAAGCGTCTGCCTTCGGCTCAGGGCGTGATCCTGGCGTTACGGGATCGAGCCCCACGTCAGGCTCTTCCGCTATGAGCCTGCTTCTTCCTCTCCCACTCCCCCTGCTTGTGTTCCCTCTCTCGCTGGCTGTCTCTCTCTGTCCAATAAATAAATAAAATCTTTAAAAAAAAAAAAAAAAAAAGGACTGAGATTGAATACTGGCCTTTCTGACTAAATGAACCACTAAACCAGGAAAGAAATGTGAAGAAAATCACATTCATGGATGGTGATGTGTAAATGGAATAGCTACGTGGATGGCTCCAGAGGGAAAAACAGATTTCTTCAAGTTAGCCAGTTGATTTCAATGCCACACGCACCAGGACCTGAGGCTTGGAGTCCCCTGTAGAAACGCAGATTCCTTGACCCGACCGCTGAGTCCCCGGGAACCAAACCAAGTGACTAACTGTTGGAACTTCTCCTTCATCCTTTAAAAGGATGCCTTGACTCCCCTAGTGACAAATAAAATGCACATGTGATTTCTGGAGGAAGGACAGCTCAAACTGGTACTTTAAAGTCGCTGAATGACAAGCTATGGGTCAAACTTGTGAAAGAGTAAGTGAATCTTAAGGGACACAGAACTCCGAGTTGTCTTCTAATCCAGAACCACATTAGAAATTTAGCTCTCACTTAAACTTCTGGAGAGTGGTCTATAGCTTCTACTCAAATACCAGTGCTGGGACCCTCATAGCAACTCTGAGAAGGAAGAGAGGTCTCTGGTTAAATAGCCCAGAGGCATTACTTCAATTAGTCCCCAGAGGAATCCCCCTAGGTCAGTATTCCCACATGTCGCAGAGCTTGTCATAGCACTGGGACTTAAAATCATGTCAGATATAAAACGAAATCACATTTTTGGAGAGTTCTAATTGTTCGAAGTCATCTCCATGTGATGGTAACATTCTAGATTTCAGTTTTTGCCAGCCATGTGCCCCATTCCTGACTTGCAAGGTGACACATAAGCTAACTGCAATTCCTCTTTCTCACCCAGTCCGTTATTCAGAAGACTGCCCCAAGTTTGGTTTGAATTGCCTTTGATTACATCGTCGTCATGCCAATGTAGTATTGAGGTTACAATTTACCAAGTCCTCTGAGATATTTATGCCTTTACCCAGCAGTTTTACAAGGAATGTTTAGATGCTGACATAAGAATTTGCACCTGTCACCATCACATTTCAACCTGTTAGATTCTACCCACTGATACACCCAGAAGATACCTATGCGGAATACAGTTTTATCCCAATTACATTTCTTGGCTTTGTGCCATTGGTGAATGTGATAAGCAACATCGTCTCTCTTTATGCATATCAGTGATGCTAACAGGATGACATATGCCCCTTTTTTTCTTGTTGCAATTAAGTCATTGATCAGAAACTTTAGGGTCAGATTTTCAACCATGTAACACCTAAGTGAAAGTCAGTGTAAGATCCCCCAGGGAATTTCCTTGTACATGACTATACAATTAGACTGTAATTGTAAAAAGATTATACATCCCTAAAAAGGTGTTGTAGTGCACCTTAGGATGCCCACTCATTTCTGGCTTTGATAAGAAGAATTACAGTCAGACAATTTGGGATTAACTTGTTCCTCTGCTGCTTACCAAAGGTATAATTTGAGGGAAGTCACTTGAGTGCCCCTTAATCTAGTTTATTCATCCATTGCATGGTAATAATAATAAATAAGCTACGGGTTTTTAAAATTTTAAATGAGGTAATTAGACATAAGCATGCTTTTAAAAAACATTTTGCAAATGTCAGCTGTTATGATGTTTGAAATGGACATTAACTGGGATATAAAGGGAGCACTTACCTTGAAGATTTGTTCATGTATTCATGCATCCACTTGATCAGGATTTATTGATTGCCAACTCTGTACTAGGCATAGTAAGACAGGATGGAGATATAAAGACACCTAAGTTGGATCCTCATCTTTTCTGTCTGATGGAAAGACAGACCTAAATTTCTCTGATTGTGTCCTTACAATAAAGACTTCTATTTAGTATGCAAGACACTTCATTGCAATTATTCTTTCCACTTATAAACATGATCGTTATTTACATCATAATGCAAGACAAGGGGAATAAGACCTATTATATGGAAGGTGGCTATGTTTAGATTATGCTTAAATTTGGTGTTTCATTTAACATTTAAATTAAGGACAAATAACTGAGAGAATAGAGACTACTGTTCAGGACCCCAAACCACATTTTCTGTGAATCCACAACATACCTGCCCCATCTCTGGCACTGGAAAATTCACCAGCTCTGAACAGGCAGTAAGAGGGCTAGCCAGATCCTGGCATATTCAAATGACCTGGAATGGTACCTTGGCATTCTTGACAAGCTACTGCCGTGCACCAGCGAACTACCTTACGTGGCTGCAGAAACCATGTGAGGAAAGTTGCCATATTGGTAGAGGCCCAATGGAGCTCACTTCATGTTCATCCCCGGCGAGGAGCTGTACGCCTCCATTCCCATTTGTAGGCTCAGCAATCTGGCTGGCAGTGAGGCAGTTTCTTCAGAGAAGAGAGCCAATGAAATTTGGATTTGGTTCCCCCAAAGTCAGTGTGAAGCAGAAACACTCAGGACGATAGCACCTTGATGCTTCATGTTGGGCTTTCTGATCACCCCCAACTAGTGTGGCCACGAGTCTACAGACTAAACCCGGGCTGAGAGGGTGGTCACATGGATGGAGTGGAGTAATGCCATTATGGGTTTCCTGTTTGTCACTACGGAAAGGCCACACTTACCTGCTCAATCCCCATTTACTTTGTATTCTAGGATAGAGGTCAGGAAGACTATACCCCACCTGCCTATACAGCTGTGGTGTGTTGAAAGATCCCTGGACTTCAAGTAAGAAGATCTGGGTTTGAGTCTCAGTCTGTCACTTATTTTCTGTGTGACCTTGGGCAAGTCACTTCACCTCTCTGAGCTTCAGTTTACTTCTCTGTTTAACTGGGAGCATATTATCCGTCTCATGGGGTTGCTGTGAGAATTCAGTGAGATGGTGCATGTGGAAGTGCTTTGTTGACTGAATATTGCTCTAAGGAGGCACAGCAGAAAGCAGAATATGTCACACCGTGTTTCTTTTTCAGGTATTCCTCCACTGGTTTAAAAACCCAACAAAATGCATCCATAAATATGCAACTGCCTTCAAGAGAGACAAATTCCTATTTTAATAGCTTGGATCAAAAAGACCTGATGGGCTATTCATCCACGCGGGCCAGTTCCGTGCCCATCATCCCTTCAGTGGGTCTAGAGGAAACCTGCATGCAAATGCCAGGGATTTCTGAAGTCAAAAGCATCAAATGGTACAAAAACTCCTACTCTGCTGATATTGTCAATGTGAGTATCCCAGTCAGCGATTGTCTTATAGCAGAACAACAAGAAGTGAAAATATTGCTAGAAACTGTCCAGGAGCAGATCCGAATTCTGACCGATGCCAGGCGGTCAGAGGACTACGAACTGGCCAGCGTAGAAACCGAGGACAGTGCAAGTGAAAACACAGCCTTTCTCCCCCTGAGCCCCACGGCCAAATCAGAACGAGAGGCACAATTTGTCTTAAGAAATGAAATACAAAGAGACTCCGCATTGACCAAGTGACTTGAGATGGAGGGAATCTGTGCATTCTATGCTTTGCTCAACAGGAAAAAGAGAGGAAATTAAACACAAATTATTTATATGCATTAATTTAAGAGCATCTACTTAGAAGAAACCAAATAGTCTATCGCCCTCATATCATACTGTTTTTTAACAAAATATTTTTTTAAAGGGAAAGAAACGTTTCAGGAGGGATAAAGCTTACAACTAAAGCTTTTGGGTAGAATTCTGAATACAATTTCAGTTAGTCCCAACACCGGCCTCTTTTGGCTCTTAGTAGATGTGGGTGATTCAGACCCTCAGCCCCACCGCACCAGTGTCCTCATAAAAAAGCACTGGCCAGGTTTCAAAGAGACAAGCTGTATCCTGAGGGCGGATGTGCCAGTGAGCAGGTGGCCCTTGCATTTGGCTTGCTTGTCCCAACCCCTAAATTTCTATTCATGCGACAGCCTCCTCACAGGTGATGTCATGTCAACCAATGTAGTGTTTTCTATTTCATTTTTGAAGAATGGCACAAAGACTCTGGAAGGGGGAGGACAGGAGATAGAAGGAGTAATCGGGGGCAGTCTTAGCTACTCGTCTGTGCCAGCTCCCTCTGAAATTTGAAGGCGCAGAATCTCAGAGGGAGGTGTGAAGGAAATTATTATAGAAAAAGAGATGAGAAAAATCACAATGTCGTGTCACTAAAATCATGCGAATAGAAGTGTTTTTCTTTGAGATTGTGTAGGGGCTCCAAAGGAGCATTTTTCAGTGTGTGTGCCTGTGTGTATGTGCGCGCGCGTGTGTGTATGTGTGTGTGTGTGTGTGTGCGCGTGTGCGTACACAAACGTGTGTCGGTATGGGCTTGCTCGCTCCGAGCACAGGTATGCTGTATGCAAATGTGTTCAATGTGTGTATGTGTGTGCATGTGTGTGCATATTAAGCTTGCTAAAATTTGTTCTGAAACATCAGGGAATTTAATATTCAGAAAAAAAGTTTCCCTCTCAGATTTGTTCACTTTAAATTTATCCACTAAGTATAAAGTTCAGTTAGTAAGTTCTTAAACCAAGGTCACTTGCATGGCGGGGTCCTATAAAACTCTTGACAACGTCAAGATCATTTTCTAGTGTGAATACTTTTGAGAGGAACAACTATTGGCTCATTAATGATATCAGTATCACAAGGCGAGTTGAGGATGTGTGTTTATTTGGAATCATGCATACTTTAATGATTTACACAAGCCAGTTATCAGATTGACAGTTACCCTTTGCTTTCTCGTCATCCTCGTTACTATTTATTTTGTAGCAAGTCTACTATTTGTGGACCAAGACATTGGCTTCTGTGGTTAATATGGAAAGAATAAATTGTTGAAATCACAAAGCCCAGACTTTTCAGTTCACAGGAAGCCCCCAAAAGAACAGTAAATTGTGTTGTATGTTCATTTGGAATAAAGCAATATTTTTACCACTGCTAAGGTGAACTGAAACTTCTCCTGAAGATTTGTCTGTTTTATTTACCCTTATTTTCATGGGGCATTCAAGGAAATTAGTGTTCACATAACCAGTCTTTTTCCGATTATTGGTGGTGTTGAGTTGTTATGTTTACACTGTTTTAAATAAAAAGGCACAGTATTTGAAAGTATATAAAAGATTTCTTTTACTGCAGTGTGGGAAGACTTTGGTTAAAATTTCCATGTGGAAAAGTCACATTACATTGAAAGGGAATGTAACTATTTCTGAATCAAATATTGAATATATACAATTCTTATTGAGGTTAAGTTGTTTCTGTTGAAAATACATTGCAAATTGCTTTTTGAGAACATTCTTTAATAATAGACATAATGTCATGCAAGGGAAGGAAAACATTGTGTTCTTACCAACACTGTTTAGTGGAACTTCAAGGTCTCAGATGTTGAAAACACTTTGGTAGGAATGCATTTTACATTTAACAAAAGGTTTTTGGTATTCATTAATTGTCCTATTATACTTACATTATTTTGAATATAGAGGTAATGTTGTTAGACTCTTAAAAGATTATCACAAATTTTTAATGTCTGGACCGTCTAGGCTCCCATTTAAAAATATTGTATCTTTGGGGCAAGGGTACATGACCCCCCTAAGTTGCATAGTCCAATATATTACTGTGTTGAAATTTATCACTATTATCAAACATTAACTGGAAGACCTCACAAGTCTGTTGAAGTTCCACCTTGTTTCTTGGGTTTTTCATCAAAAGGTTCCTTGTGGCATACCAAAAGGATTCATACACATTTCACCTAATTAGGAGGTAGTCATTAGGTGACTTGCAGCAGTTATTTTACTATATTATTCACGCTGAAAAGATTGAATATTATCAATCAAACTTAAGCCCTGATCCAACCCCCACTTTTCTTTTTTTTTTTTTTTTTAAGTAGAACCAATATCGGGCACACCCACTGGTAGTCTGATGTAAAGTTCAGAGATACAGTTACTTCCTAATTGATAACCAAGACAAAATCTTCCATAAAGAATAGGTATTCGTGACTCTTTCAGTGGTTATTTGTCTCCTTTTGGAATATGAAGCTCTCCTTTGAAAAGGGCCCAATCTCAAAATGCACATCTTTGGGCACCAGCTGACAAGTGCTGATAGTATCAAGACTTTCAAAGGTGATCTAATATGGCAAACACCTAGAGCCATCGGTACCTTGTCCTTCAAGCTCATGTGCCTACAGAGAGGTGCTTATTTCTACAAGACACCTTTGATTTTGCTTCATTTTCCTTGTCTTTTTTATGTGAATAGATATTTGGAGATTTGTAACTAAGTAAATTGCATATTAGTTACTTATTGAAGAATGAATGTCATTCATGAGTTTTTTACTCTGAATCATTTTCTGATTAGTCTTTTTTTTATATAAGGCATATATTATTCTAAGATGCTATGGAATGCTGTTGTTCAAAATATATGACCAATTTTATGCTAATGAGAAATAATAGAAATGATGTTGGAGAATTGGCATCCAAATTCTCTTTCCGATTTTCCCATGTATGTTATTCAGTGCTCTATGTTTTACACTCTAACCCAGTATCTGCCTTGCTATGGGCCAAGGACTAAATATTTGTAAATTTATCACATTTCCAATGATTCACATCATTTCTTAAGTAGCAATAGCAAGGTCTTCTGGAGGAGGAAAAGTGCTGATTTTAGGACTTCACAAATTAATCTCTTTTGATAATATTAGCATATCAGACCTACCAAAAAGAGAAAAGTAGGGCCAAGCTGACTTTGAGAGAATGCCCATTGGCTTCCAAATTGAATGACAGCTACAATTTAAGTGAGGCCTCTGGCGACCGTGGCGAAGGCTGTCAATAACCAGGTCTCCACCAGAATACGCTTGATGTATGCAGCAGTCATGCACACCCATCTGCTGTATGGTGCTATAGGAAACCATGGCTCCCTAAGGGAGGGGAGATGCTGGTTCCTTTGATCCCAGCCCTGTAAGCCAGAAAATATCGCCCTGAGACAAGTGCTGTGAAACATTTCCCAAATGAGTATATACTATACTTAGGAACACAGCAGGAGGGGTGGGATTTTTATTTGATCTTTTGGTATCTGGGAAACATTTTATATATAAAGAATACTTTTTTATTATTATTCGATTATATAGATTCAGTACAGTGTATTTGATGATAGCATATCTCTACTGTGTTTGTACGTTAGTCTTCAGAAATTCAGTCTTCATCCAGGAAAGATCAGCACAATGTTTCTGGGCTGTTCTCAATTTTAGATGCATCCCAATATGTTGTGGGAAATGATGCCTTTAAATAAGCTTTATCTCTTCCTCTTTTATTTTTTTCTTTCCCTTTTAAAGAAATAGTGAGGGTAAAGGAAGAAATTCATTCCTTTAGGTCCACCTTGTTTTCTTATAATTATCTGTTTTCTACTGTGATTCCACACACACATACACGTATATACATATCTAAACGTATATGTATATATAAAATACGTAAATTAAATGTAGGTGTTTGATTATTTTGTTAGCTTTATTTTTGCTTAATTTGACAAATATTTAAGTGAATGTCAATGAAATCAAATCATTTAGAGCTCAGCCAAACTGGCAATGTTTAGATAACACAAGCGTTTTCTTCAGTTCTTTCTTTTTCTTAGCTAAGCAGAAATATCCTCGGGTTGGAGAATTCACAAGACCCTGGAATAAAATCTCTGCTAGATTATCTCTTAGACATGAAGATTAAACTATGGGTATATATGATTGCTGTCCCTATAGCATAAAGTGGTCTTAAATATATTTTTTACAAATATAGACACAAGTTCTCCCAAAGGTGCCTACACAAGCACCTTTGGCTTCAAGAGCCCATGGGCTCTAGTGAGGAGTTGAGGTCAAGGCAGAGTGGTGGTGGTGGGGGGAATATTACATGTTAATATTGGATACCTCAGTGAAGATGTGCAGATGGTAGCAGAGGTGACCAGATACCATCTTGATAAACTAGAGAACGGGCTTCTAGTACTTTGAAAACTTTTTGTCATAAACACTGATTGCCCGGGTATTGTTGCCTTTGAAATAATTAATTGTATGATGGCAAACAATTCATGCTGAGAGTCATCTTTGTGAAAGCTTGTGACTTACCTATACCTATTGGTAGCTTCATGACCCCATCTGTCAAATAAGGGGGATGATCTAGTTCATCTTCAATTTCCTTCCAAATCAAATAATACCCTGTTATCCAATCACTCTAACTCAGACTTAACCTGGTCATTTGTCATCCAATCATTTCACGACCTCCTTGGAGGGTTAATAGCTACGTCTTGTAAGACTCAACAATTATTGGAACCTGCATATCAACCTCTATATATTACACTTATAATATTCCATTTAATTTCCATAGAGAAATAGACAGGATCACTTTTGTCATTGTTAAAGTAAATTTATCTAGGACAGGTAATAAAGAATAAAGGATGGCCAAGAAAATACCTAACTACAAAGCTTGAGCATCAAAATTCGCCCCAAATTTTTGGATTAAAATTTGCTGCGGATTTGTTTGTTGTTGTTGTTGTTGTTGTTGTTGTTTTAAGTGTATCCTTTGTGAATCTTTGTCAAACCCAGAGTAAGGAGCTCTTCTGAGAAGGCATGATACCTTGAAGATGTTCTCCTCTCACAGATGCAATGACACACTCTCACTGGATACACAGGATATTTCTTTATATTCTCAATTATTTGCACATCAAACTCCTTAACACAAACCCTCCAAGTGAATAAATTCTCTGAGGACACGTTCACATTATAGTCGGAAATAATCCTGTCCCGTGGGGGGGCACAACAGACAAAAAAATGCAGGGTTTACTTATTTAATTTTGGTTTTAATTGCTGTTTCTGACAAATCAATATCTGTTTGCTCTTCCAATAGCATCCTGACTAGCATTAATTCTTACATATAATTTTTCTTCATCAAGATCCCAAGTCTGAATTCTTTAGTCTTCAATAAAACAATTGCAGAATGTTAAAACTGGTGAATCAAAACAGTAACCTCATTAAGTTGTGTTGTGTTTTTAAAGTTATAAGGATTCCATGTAGTTGTTTACAAAATCAAAATAGAAAAAAAACGCACATTTTTTAAACTTGTTGTTGTAGTTAGAGGTCTGATGAACCATTCACATAGCCTTCTTCCACCGTACATTAATACCTGATATTGTCCTTTCCGAAATGAACTGAAGTTGAAAGTCTTAATCACACACACACACACACACACACACACACACACACACAGAGTATGTTAAAATTCAATGTTGTCCTCCTTTTCCTTAGAGTTTTCTCTTACAGCTCACTCAAATGTGTCCAAATTCTCATGATGTGGATGACCTTGGATTCATATATGTTTCATATGAAATGCAGACAGCAAAAAATACAGTGATTCTCTTTTAAGGCTTGTTCTACACAGCCTGCTTTGGAATCCTGTCTATCAAAAAAAAAAAAAAGTCTGGAGAATAGATATATTCTTTCAAACTGGAATAAATGGAAGAACATAGTACTCACCTTAAAATCTCTACATATTTACCAGTGGCCACTGTGTATATCTTAAAGATAATTTGAGGGAAATACCTTGATTCCCTCTTATTTTTTCAAGTATGCAATTGTACACATTAAATCTAAATGAAAAATGAATTCCCTAGTCTTCATAATTAATATATTTTATTAACTCATTTGACCATATTTTAAATAATGTAAATCACACAGAGAAGAATACATACCAAATGGTCAGCAGAATATCTTCAGTTGTTATTTAAAAAAAAATTTTTTTTTAAACAGAAACAATCTCTTGTGCCTGTGATAGTAATTTTGTCTTAGGAGTGTATATGTTTCTCCTTCCAAGAAAACATTCCAAAATGCTGTTCTCTACTCTGTGGAGTAGATATGAAGACCATGGGAAATAATACTAGCTGTTTGTCCCTTGGCACCCCAGTAAAGTTTGGTTACAATATGTGGCACTGCATTTCAGGGAAATACACCACACTTCTTATTAAAAATAACGATATTACTAATCAATTTAATAATAATCTTGCCTTGTCATGTAAGTTTTCATCTGTGGAGGGAATCCTGGACTCTTGTTTTTCTGCTACATGTTCTCGTTGTCTTTGATGAACCTGGACGCTCAGATTCCCTTAGTTTGGGTTCGTACTGCGTGTTACTTTTATCTTACTTCTCGTTTATTAAACAGGGAATTCTCAGCTAAGATGAGAGACTAATGTGATTTTGTAGAGAAAAACAGCTTTGTTCTTTTGAGTTGTGTTAGTGGAGAATTAAACTTGTAATGTTTCCAATGTAAGTGATAACAAGATTCATGACTTTACCCAGTACCTTCTCATACATAGACATAGCCCAAGGCTCTTTAATTTTCCAAATATTATTAACAGAATTTTCAACCTTATTATTATTGTTTTTTTACAACAGTATTTTCTGTTTTCTAAGAAAGAAAGAGAAAACCATCGATTTATGTAAAAGAACAAAACAATAAATAAAATGATCATCTTTTAAGCATGGAATAAAAAATAAACCAATAGCAACATTTTTAAAGGCTTCACGTAAAATACTAACAACTAAAAATAAAATCTAAGGCTAAAATAATGTAAAGAAATATTAGGTAAATGCTTTGCAAAATAATTTTTTTTTAAATAATTCTCTGTAAATTGGACTCTTTCCATAATAACAGTTCATATTTTAGAATTTCCGGTAGGCATTAATTATGCCTACTGAGCTCAAACATTTAAATATACTAAAATCTCCACTTTTGCCATTTCTTTCAACTTGACACTAAATTTATGAAAATCTGTGTTTAAGATGGGAAAAAATATAGAACAAAATCGTTATCTACTAATGCATTCTTATTTTCTTATTGACGGTTTTCACTGAATGTTCCATATTTTAAGCTAAACATAGATGAAGCTACTGATTCAAATATGGAGACAGATGCCAACACATTCCGAAATTAAAATGTGTGGCACAGATATATGGAACTGCAGTACAGGAAAGGGCAAGCTCACTTGGAATGCCTTAGGAAACTTAGAGATGCAGGTACTCTTAGCATCTGAGAAGAGCCTACTGAAGTAAGTTAATAATTAAGGCAACCCCCCCCCAAAAAAAAAAAACAGGTTCAATCACTATGTGACCAGCTTTGTTTCTGTGGGTCATCCTCCACTTTTTCTTCTTCTTTGCAGTATTATTTTTAAAGCAAAATCCAGTCATTGTATAATTTCATCAGTAAAAACACTAGTAAGTTAGAAGACACACACACACAAAAAAGAAGAAGTCTCAGCCTTCCTTGGATCAAAAACCTAAACAACTGAAAAGTATACCATAGAGTTTGAGAAATGGGTTATTCATTTGTTTAAAAAAAAATTACCTTCAGTGATAAGGTAGCTTGTCCTGCAAATTCCGACCATTCCAGCTGAAAAAATGAATGAAGTATTACTATGAGGCCTTCCTCCAGTAAGAAAGTAGAGACAGACACCTGATGCCACGAACATTTGCACAACAGTTAGATTTAACGGATTTCCTTTTTGCTTTGCTTTTTTTAATCTTATTTTAAAATTAATGTCACTAAAAGTGTGAAAAATAAGAAAATGATCAGCATGAATTCAACAACGCCAAGACCATACTGAACAATGTTTTTGTAGATTTTCTTATTTTCCACATATGTGCATATTTCATTGTTATTTTCCTGCTATGTTGCATTATAATTTTAAAAATAATACATCATACTGTCCCATGGTAATACATTGTCTTCATAAACATTTAATTTAAAGGCTACATAAATTCCAGTTTGTTCCTATGTTATGACTTGTTTAGACATTTTATTATTGTTTGACATTCAAATTGCTTCGATTTATTCACTACCATAAGTAACTCCACAATTAGTATCATAGAATACACATTACTTTTTCTTTCTTTTGGAAGGAGAAACTGCAGGTCCATGAACAAGTTTCATAGGGTCTATAAATACTTGAAAGCGTAAGCTGTGCTAGTGTATAGGTTAGTATGTGCATTATTTTTGGTGGAGCAGAAAGGTCTCTAACTAAAAATTTCATAAAGTTAGCAAAGAAACGTGTGAACTTCAATGGTTATGAATTACTCCTTTAGGTAATTTCCCGTTATTCACTGCAAGAAGTTTATATGGTTGGGTCAATGAGTGTAACTTTTTTAGTTACTTTATTTTATTACTATGTTTTAAATAAGACTTTGACTTTCTTAGAGCAGCTTTAAGTTCACAGCAAAATTGAGGGGAAAGTACAGAAATATCCCGTATACTTTCCACCCCCTCACACACATAGCCTCCTCTTGATCAACATCCCCCACCTGAATGGTACATTTCTTTTCATTGAAGAACCTACATGGACACACCATAGTCACCAAAAATCCATAGTTCTTACACTACCGTTCACTCTTGTAATTGTACATGTTATGAGTTTCAACAAACGTATAATGACATTTATTTATCATTATGTTTCATACAGAGTATTTTCACTGCCCTAAAAATCCTCCGTGCTCCACCTCTTCATTCTCCCTCTTCCTTAACCCCTTCGACCACTGATCTTTTTACTGTCTCCATTTGAGCAGTTTGGAAATTTATTTTTAGACATTACTCAATTTCTAGAAGTGGCTAATAGACACAATTTTAACATTACTTGAATTTTTGTTTGCTTATTTACTTTCCATAGCAATAAAACACATTGTAGTTACAATGGTGTAGGCCTCATCAGAAAGCATCATTTTAATGAAGCTTAATTTTAACTTGTAATTAGAAAAATGTTACATGCTTACACATAAAATATGTAAGAAGAGGAATAAAAATCACCACCAGGAGATAACCATTATTAATATTTGAGTATATTTCCTTCCAATATTTTTAATTGAATAAATATACAGACACCATATGTCATTTACAAAATTGGAGTCATCCTGTATTTAAAACATTTTATTCTGTTTTATTAACTTTACACATGGTCTCTGATAATTTCCTCAATTAGTAAAATATTACACATATTTTTAATGGTGACATTATATGGATGAAACATTCACACAAGAGCTCTTTAAACATTTATCACATGTATTATTCAAATGATTTTTTAAATTTACCTACATTTTACTTGTGTCAATGTTTAAATATTATATGTATACATACATGCATTAATTTTTTTTGGCATAAGCATATTTCTAAGTATAGGCAGACAAAGATATTAGGCTCCCTCACAGTATTAATTCTGTCTTTTGGCGGAGTTCCCTGAGGGATTTTGATCACCAAAATCACCATATTTGCTAATGTAAACAGGTGGGTAAAAAGACATAAGCCCTAGAGAAACCTCTGTAGAGCTTACTACATTCACCTCTCCCAATCCACATTAAAAAAACTAAGTGTTAAAAATAAGATGATGGTTTTAAAATTGCCATCGGCTTTGGAACTGAGGTGGAGTGACATTAACATAAAAGCAAACCATTATAAAGAACTGAGAATATGCCCAGCACTCGATGTTTTGCATATATTAACTTGTTTAGTCTTCATAATAACCCTATGAAGTAGGTATGCACATAATTCCCATTTTAAAGATGAGGAGGTCAAGGCACAGAGAAGTTAAGAAACTTGCCTGAGATTTCACAGATAGCAAATTGTAAGGGGCTGGATTTCCAGCCAGAATTCATGCAGACATACCTTTATTTTCTAATCTTATTATCTTGAGGAATTTCTTACAATCATAGTTCAAATGTCCATGATAGGGTAGAATCTCTAAGGCTAAGTGAAGATGATCCTGACTTCAGTTCACTAAATCCAGCAAATGCATATTACAAGTGCTAAAAATGAGGGCAGAGCACAGAACTAATGAGTGGGACTCTATACATCCAATTTTGTGGGTTATTTGAAATTCTCACATATGAAATATAGCGATCAGATAGTTACCAAAACTATTCCTCCTCCCAAATATGACAGGTAACAGTGGCAAGAAGACCAGAGAGATCATACCTATGGCCTTGGCTACATCCACTGTTCCCATTAAGTGAAGAATGAGTACATAATGATAGTCCTCAGGTCATCTGCTTCAACAGAGCAAGAGTTGGTGCCTTGTGTGACTCTACTTCGCTGTTCTTTCACTGCAAGGTGCCATATCACTGAAACATTAGTATAAATCTATACTAATCATCCCTCCAGCCTAAGATCTGAAAGAAAGATTTTGTTTTTGCACACACATGGTCAACAGAAGAAATGAAGATACATTCAATCTATCCTACACTCACCATTATTAGATGGACACAAGCCCTAGAGGAATCTCTGCACAGTCAAGGAAAAGAGATTATAAAATATCCCACCAGGAGCATAGTGAAGCCATTTGCAGGCAAGAACAAAGGCCAAACATACTGCTTTCAATATGTAGAAGTCATGACTCCTTTCAAAATGAGATTTGCTCTCATGTTGCACCTTAGAAATTATCAACTATTATATCAAGAAAATTTATACTCACAGATGAAATAAAAAACCAAGGGCAATGGCAGAGACTCACTAAAAAGACAAACATTATATAAAGAAGCAAGTCAAGGAACTTTTTTCTACAGAAGAAGAAATAATGAAAGCAGAACTAAAATTTGACAGAACTGGTAAACAGGAGAACTGGATAAATGTAAATTTATGCTCCAATAGGATCGGACTTAGAAACACAGCTGTCTAATTTCTTATTCTTCCTTCCTAACATATGTTATTTCAGAATTTAAAAATAATAACAAATAGAAACATTTTTAATGTTATAAAAGCAAACAAAAATAATCCTACTGTTCTAAAGAGGAAATCAAAAATTCAGTTAAAGGAAATTTAGAAAATAAAAAGCAAGACATAAAAGAATATTTAAACTAGCTAAAGCTGTACTTACTGGAACCCTCAGAGTCTTAAATAAATTCAACATTAAAAAAAAGAGAAGTGTTGACTTAAGGATTCAACTGAGAAAGCTAGAGATAATGTAATCCATTTTTTGAAATAAAAGAAATTATGTAAAGGCAGAAAATTAGATATTTGGAATAAGAAAAAGAGCGGAAATAATAACACTTTGAAAAATAAAAAGAAATGTACAAAGTTAAGAAAAGAATAATTTTAAAATGAGAAATAAATACAGAAAGCAAAAAGAAAGTATATAAATCACAAATATGGAAAATATTTTTTAAATTATTGTTGGACAGTATAAATAAGTCTTTGTTCATTGTTATGAAAATCTCAATGAAAATTAGGATTTTTCATGGAAAATAAAATGTACCAAATGGCTTAAAAACGGAGAATTTGAGTTATAGAAATGGGGGAATAAATAGAAAAAAATTTGTTTCCTTCCAAGAATTACTTAATTACTTACAATGAGTTTTCAGGTCCATATAGATTTGTATGTAAGTTCTTCATATCTATATACTGAGATATATATATATATATATATATATACATATATATATATATATATATATGTGTGTGTGTGTGTATGTACTTAAATGTCTATATATAATGTGTAAGTACATATGCACATATAAAATGTGTTAATTACATCTTATGTAATTAATATGTAATTTATACACAAACATACACACCACAAGATGTTAAAATGTGATTCTCTCTCTCCAAATTTTGACTGAGAGACAAGTGCGGTAGGCGCCTTATCCCTCTACTTTCTTGATTAATCTTTAGATCACCTCAGAAGGATGTGCCATTAAATGTTAAAGCCATTTCTGCCATGTTAGCCATCACTCACTCCTGCCTATAAAAATGTAAGCTTTGAAAGGAGAGATAGCTCCTTCTGAGAGAATTGACAGAATTCTGTGCCATTCTAATTTTCAAATGGAGAAAGGATGGATTCCGCTCACATGGGCATTCAGAGAACCTCCCGTGAGCCCATGGTATATGACCCCTTGAAGTTCTAGCCTGAGTAACTGGAAGAACAAAATTCTGGCTGAAGCTTGCCTGCCAATTGCTAGATTGAGGAGACACACAGACATGAGGAGAGGAGATCCATGTGTTTGTCTCAGAGTAAAGATACATGTTCCCTCCACCCCTGTGAGGGTCGATAGCAGGAAGGACTGCCTGAGGCAGCAAGAGGACCCAACAGTCTGTGGGATTGGGACAGGGCTAAGGAGAGGTCATAGCCACCAGGAGGCATCGGCTCTGTCAAGCAGAGGGTCTCCAGCAAACCCCCAAAAAAGTATTCCCCGAAAGAAAGCTTTTATATTTTTTTCATCTGCCTCATTCAAAGGGTGGTAACTACGCTTGTTCACTTTCTTCTTCTTTTTCTTATTTCCTCACCACCTGGTTTTAACCGTTGGGTCAGATACCATAAACAGCAAGTGGGAAAGATGAGCAAGGAAGAGGGAGTTCAGCCAATCTCTCCCTTTAGACAGCTAGCTCTATTTTTGATAAATATTTGGATCACAAAACCTTTTATCAATCTATAAACATTTATAGTATTCACTATTATCTGGCAAAACTGTCTTTGGGAAAATTATATTGTCCAAAGTCACTTGTAAATATGTATGAAAACATCTAAGTAAAATAATTGCAAATGAATTATACTAGTATTAATAAAAAAAGAAATCACCATGATAGCATAAGTTTTATTTCAGCAATTTAAAGATATTTCAATATTAGTGTTTTAAGTAACATGATTTATCTCCATAAATAGCAAAAATCAGATACGTTTCAATTTCCAATCTGGAATAAAACATTAAGTTAATTAGAGGAAAAAAATTCACTTCCTTAACAACATAAAGCCAATCATCAGTTTGAGACACGGCAATTAAACATTAGATTCATCTCCCTTTGAGTAAAGAACAAGGCCAGTCTTTCACTATTAATACTATTAACTAAATTAACAAAATGAGCAATATCTAGGAATAAGAAAAGAATAAGAAAATAGATATAACTATAGCAGAGGTAGAATCATAATGATCCAAAAGAGAATTCAAGAGTCAACAGAATGATACTGTAAATGACCTTAGCAGTAAGCCTATAAACAAAATAGAATAAATGGCTAGAAAACATATGCTAAATATGATCCGATTTGCAGTATTAACAAAAATATACATTACCTTAAAATAAACTTAAGAGGAGGCAAATGAAATAGCATTAATGAAGACTTAAATAAATGAGAATATAATTTTCCTCTTAGTGGGAAAATTCCATATTTTAAACTTGTCAAGGTTCTGCAGTTTCGTTCATAAATATAATGCAGCCAAATGAAAGACATACTAAGAATATTTTGGAGAACACATGGATGAGAATAGCCAAAACCAGTTTGAAAAATGAAACTGTATGGAAAAAATGAGGGAGAGTTTAGTACATAATCAAGGATGTTATAATGTTAAAATTATTAAATCTTACTGAGTTGATGCAGGTATTGAAAGAAGAGAAACATAAGCGACAGCCCAGAAACACACTAGGAAACAACAAAAAAAAAACTAATAGAAATTCAGAACATTTTAAATTAGAAGTTAAAAAATAAATAAATTATAAGTTAAGCTCACCTTATTTAAGAAAAGTTGCTAGGAAATTGGCTAAACTAAAAAAGAAATATAGGTTCCTCCCTTATACCATATACTATGATGAAATATTGTTGAACTAAAGAGTTAAATGTACTAGATAAAACCATAAATGATCCAGAAGAAATATAGTTGGAAGAGCTTTCTAGAAAAAGAAGCAAAGAGAAAACTCAAAATTGAATTATATTTATAGGAATACATTTTTAGTTTGGTATTTATAAAAATATATATAATGAAATTGGATTAATGTTCACAAAATAGATTATTAAAATTTACTGTCTTAAAGAGATCTTAAAAATAATACATAAAAGTTATTTGTGGCTAGAATATTTCATATAGAAAATCACACAAGAATTCATGTATAAGAATATTCACTATGCCTTTATTTATAAAGGAAAAAAAAAAGCCAAATGGTTAAACAACTAACGATATTTTATGTAATGATAAAATTCTATTAAATCCTATGAAGTTAAAATATTCTTCGATTTTGTTCTCAGTGTTACACAGAATTTAAGGTATAGAATAAAATTGAATTACAACTGTATAGCACAAGTAATACATTTATATATCATGTGTTCCTTCCCATCTTTTTCCTACGTGTATATATACATACACAGTAAAACAAACCTAATAATAGCAATTGAAAGATACCCAAAAATACAACTACAGAGAAACAATCAAATTACAATATGACAATAAGATGCACTAGTATTGAATTATTAAATACCATGCTTTGAGAGAATATTGATTGCTTTAGAAAATGTTCTCAATATAAGCTATTGGAAGGAAATATGAAAATATTAACAACGGTTATTTATGTGTAATAAGATGTTGAGAATTTTATAGAATTTTCAACATGTTCTATTTTTTTATGACAGACATGTTTTACTTTTATATTAAGAAAATTTGTTAAATATAATTTTCAACAGTCCAATTTGGGGAACCCATTTCAATAGTCCATTAAAAGTAATGGCTTTGTTCCCATCCTTACAAATCCTAATTAGTACATTGTTTTATGGTGTTTTCTTTGAAGGGATTTGCCTTTTAGTTTTTGGCATGCCTCTCTGGTTTGATTAACTGGGGCTTCTGTTCCGCTCCTCTGCATTGCAATTGAGTGTTTGTTATAGAGGAGGCAACAAGAAGCAGGACAATATTATTATATTCTCCCCCGAGGCTTCCTATTTTCCAGAGATTAGACATATTTGCTCAACAGCACCAAGTTGCTGTAACAATTTCTTTCTCATTTCCCTTATACCCAGGAGCAAATGGCAACTTTCTTGTCTGTCACTTTCCAACTCAGGAAGCTGACGCATACTTTGTCCGTTATTTAATATTTGACAGATAGCCCCCAGCATCAAACCATCCATGAAAACTGTTGGCCCCTGGCAAACGGAAGAGCTGTATAAGCTTTTGACATTCTAGTAGCTAAGAATGGATTTGGGGTGGTTAAAAAAAAATCTTTAAAATCATATGTGATACTGAGCTGGTTCATAGAATTCTATTCATCATCAATAAAATGACATTAATTATTACTGCTCTCTGAAGCAAAGCTACAATGTGTATTTATACCCTTTGACAATGTGAAGTCTGACTCCAGAAAGGGCAGCGGGGGGATCAGTCATCAAGGAGCAGAGCCATGTGACAGGGGAGAAAAAATATTGTGCTGCTCACCATGGTGCTTTCCATACGGTGAGGAAGAGAGCACTGGCTTCACCCCCTGAGCCTACTCACTTCTCCCTTAAAAACTGTGGTGACCAAGTATTTCCCTGTGCAGAAACTGGAGAGACACAATAGGTAACAAAATTCTCCACACATATGTCCCCTACATGTAAACATGTTCATGTGTTTTCTTCCTCCCTCGTCTCCCTCCCTTCCATAGGCATCTATTGGGTGTTTACTGTGTGTGAGGTCAAGTTCTAACAGCAGTAGATACAGTGGTTAACAAAACAGATGAGCTCCTTACTTTCATTGGGCTGGAAGTCACTGAGGGAGACCACCAATAAATGAATAAGCAATTAAATAATATAACTTCAACTTGTTATTAAAAAACCTAAGGAAGTGGGGAGTTGCTTGGTAAGAATGGAGAGAAAGCAGCTATTTTAGATAGGGTAATTGGAAAAGCCACCTCTGAGGAATTCCACATGTGACAAAACAGGACTGAATAATGAAAAGGAATCACACAGTCAAGACCTGATACGAGGACAACCCAGGTAGAAGAAATAGCGAGTGGTGGGATTAAGGTTGGCAACCTAGAGCAGGATTAAGGAGGCCAGAGTGTCTGCAACAGTTAACTAGGATGGGTTGAAGGAGATGGTCATATAGGATAGGCTGCCACAGCCATGTCATATAGGGTCTCATAAGACATGGTATAAAGTTTTGATTTAAATTTAAGTGCAATAAGGCATCATTAGAGTTTAAGGAGAGAGGAGGAATCTACTCACATTTTCTTAAAGAGATGACTCTAGCTTCTGTGTAGAAAATGGCTTCTGGGTGTTGAGAATGGATGAAAGAACCTGATGAGAGGTGGATGGAGTAACCCAGATGAGAGATGGTGGTTGGTGGGACGGGGCATAGGAAAACAATTACACAATGACAGAAAAGAAAATGATTCGTTATTAGCTTATATTTACAGAGGAATTTCTCATGTTTTATCTCAAATAATCTTTAAGTTCTCTTCCAACTCCCCAAATCTGGATGTTAATCATTTATGACCTTAGGGGGATTCAACAATAACTTTTTCATTCTCCAAAATCATCATAACACATGTGATGGTAGAATTGCACTACCCATGTCTGTCCCAGTATATATCTATTTTTAAATGTTGTTTTCAAATTTTAAATATCAGAGAATTTGAGCATATTATTCATTTTTGCTGTTTCACATGCTGAAGATCCATTTTTAGACTGGAATTCATTGGTTTTAACTCACAGTTCAAATTGTTTTCAGTCCCATACTCTCTGGAGCTAGAATGCATGGGTGGCTTCTCAGCCGGGATAACTTGAAAGTGATGGTAATCTATGTATGATAGCTGACATGTTGTTATATGGGTAATAAAGGTAATATTGAGGAGCAGAGTTTAAGAATTCCTCCCTTATTGTTCTAAACAATTAACGCTTTGCAAGAATTATATGATGATCTTTGAAATTGTGACCAACATTTATTCATTCAACAACTTGGTAAGACATTGGTTAATAAAATAGAAATGGTCCCAACCTTCGCTGCTTACAGTAAGTTTCTAAGATAACAAAATTAATAGAGAAACGTGTGTGTGTGTGTGTGTGTGTGTGTGTGGTGATAAGTGTCATGAAGGATACGAACAGGTCACAACAGAGAGCAGAGGTGACATGGCACCCATTCATGAAGATGGTTATTCAAAGTCCCCCCTTGGGAAGAAACATAAGCCCATGTATGCTTCAAACATATGAAGAGTAGAGGGCGTATTATTCTAGGTAGAGGAAATTTCATACACAAAAGGTCTTAAATAGGAATGCACTTCAGCAGGTCGGGGAAGAGAAAGGAGGCCAGTAAGGCTGCAGACAAATAGATAAGTAAATCTAAAGAACAGGCAGTAATTAGATCACAGTGGAGATTTACAGATATGGTAAGGGTTTGGATTTTAGTTCAAGGCATGAAAAAGACAACAGAGGGCCTAAGGAAGCAAACATCATGACAGATTTATGTGTTGTTGGGTTTTTTCCCCCCAATTACTCTGGTTACTATATAAATAATAGGGTAGAAGAAGACAAGAGTTGGAAAGGTGTAGACCAATAAAAAGACTATTTTGTGTTCCAAGGAGTAGTGATGGTTGCTTGACTCACACGAGATATGGGATATATGGGAAAAGTTGGTATATTAAAGATATGTTTTTCAGATAGAATTAATTAATAATAAGACAATATTCTTCCTTAATATGAAGTGAGGGAAAGAAAGGAAATGTGGATAACTCTTGGGCTTCTCACTTTAGGAATGGTAGATAAGAGTGCCGCTTTACAAGAAAATAAAACCTGAGAGAAAAGATCTGGTAGGAAAAATCGACAGTGCTTTATAGCAAAAGAGCTTAGACCAATAATTCCAAAGTGTCATTGAATGCTATTAAGAGAAAGTGAAGTTTAACTTAAGAACCTCTTATTGTTAGCTAAAGATGGTAAGAAGAGGGATCCAAGCAGGGAGAAAAAAAAGAAAATATCCAATATTAGAACCTTAAATGTAAAGCATCAATCAAGAAAATAGAGACTGTCATGGCTGAGGCAGCAGAAGAGGCAAGAGAGACAAAAGGTAAAAGATTTTACAAAGAAGAGAACAGCTGAAAGAGGGCATCATGATGAGGAGGATGTGGATGAGGATGATGATGATGATGGAGAAGATGATGATGATGATATTGAGGGTGATGATGATACTGACAGGGATGACGATGGCCACTATCACAGCAACAATAGCTCAAATATTTTTTAGCCATTTTGCACTAGTTGCATGTACTAGGTTATGCACTACTAACAAAAGTCACCAAAATTTCAGTGGCTTAGGACAACACTGGCATATTTCTCACCCATGCTTCATGTGTGTTTTAGCTCAATTGGGGGCTCAGTTTATTCTTGTCTGTCTCTGAGACCCGTGATGATAGAGCAGCAACCATTTGAGGGATTGCCAGTCATCGTAACAGTGGACAAGAGGGCATAACAAATTGCACCCTAGTTCTTCAAACTTTTGACAAAAGTTTACACATATGACCGACCTCAACTACTTTTCTTGACCTCAGCAAGCCACATGGCTGCATGTAACTACAGGGTACTGAGGAAGGGTAAGCCAGTCATGTTTCCAGGAGAACTGAAAATGCTTTGTGAATCACATTAATGACTATTTGTCTACTTGCTATATTTTTATTGGATTATCTCATTTAATCTTTTCATAATGTTGTGAGGTTGGTACTCTTCATCCCCACTTCACAAGAAACTGAAATTTAGAGGTGTTCATGGGTATCTGGTTTAGATAAGTTAAAGGACACATATGTTAATAGGGAGGCCATCATTTGAACTCAGAGCTTCTCTGCTACACCCTTAACTATACTACCTATGTTGGCCATGTCAGGAATCTGAACTGTATTCCGAAGGAATGAGAAAGCTTTAAAATGTTTTAAAAGGTAGGATTATTAGATTTCCATTTTAAGAAATAGTAGGTACATTTTTCAATTCAAACCTCGGATATTCCTCAAAATTTGCCTTATAAGTATTTCTGCCTTGTAAACCAAATTTAATTTTTGGTATGAGCCACCCTTCCACTGGTAAAGTCAAAGGTGAAAACTTAATCTCAGTCAATTTTGAGTTTCATTGTTCATTGGTGAGTGATTGGTCATGAGCAATTATTGGCCTGAAATGATTATAATCAATTGATTTTGCATTTGCATATTCTTAATTTTGTTTGTTCTTCTCCAACAGTATAGATAGGTTCCCAACAAGAATGCCCTTTTGGGTCTGGGATGATCTCAGCTAACTTTAGAATACCCACTGGCTCAATAGATAGACATACTGCTACAGAAAACACTGTCACAGTGATCTCAATTCCTGCACCAGTCAGGAATTGCATGTACATTTTCAAAACAGGAGCAATGCACCCACCACCACCAAATATTGCCTACATCAGGGCTGCTAAGGAGGCTTCATAGTGCCAGCAAATCAGATGCCTTAGAGCTTTCTTCTCTATATTTAGGATAAGACCCTTATCCTCATGCTTCCTACTCTATGAAATTAAAAAAAGAAAAACAACAACAACAACACTCCTTATCGGTTAAATCCCTTTTATTTCAGTATTATATTACTGAAGTCAAAAGTATGTTAACTAATTTAGCTTATATATGTAGATAAGAATTACCTGAGAATTTTTGCTAGTGTAGAGAGAAGCCTGCAGGAAGATAGAGGCTAACTAATTTAGCTTATATATGTAGATAAGAATTACCTGAGAATTTTTGCTAGTGTAGAGAGAAGCCTGCAGGAAGATAGAGGCTAACTAATTTAGCTTATATATGTAGATAAGAATTACCTGAGAATTTTTGCTAGTGTAGAGAGAAGCCTGCAGGAAGATAGAAGGTTGAAGATGAAGGAAATAAAAGGTAAGACTAATGCAAAGCAACGTCTGGAGGAGGTGAAAGGATGGGCTTATTGGGAAGAGTGGAAGTAGCAGCCTGCAGTGGGAGAATAGACACATCATTCTCCATGACTGATGAAAGAGAGAGAGAATGGATATGAATGTAGATGTTAGAATGTGATGTGGTGGTAAAATTACATTCATAGTGAATCTAAATGAATCGATTTGTGGAAAGTAAGGTAGCTTCGTTGGGCAGAGGTCTGAAGGAATGCAGGAAACGTTTCACATAGAAATTGAGAGGAATGATGGGAGATGATGATCAAATAAAATGATTTAAAGGCAATTCTAGAAACCACGCTGAGTTTGTAGACCACAGACTTGGAGTGGCTGTCAATCTGAATCTTCATGGGAGAGCAGTAGAAGGGAGAGAAGATAGTTGGAAAATGCATCCCGTGTTTGAGTTTTCTCTCATAATTAAGACAGAAGGACTGGACCGCAAGAGTTGATGTTGAGAATATGAGTTATGTGCACACAACTGGTGCATCCACAACCGGCTAGGTAAGGAAGAAAAACCAGGAAGACTGAAGAAAAATGGAGAGAGCAATAACAACATGAGAATTGCGTAGGTGACGTCTATGGAGTGTCTACTATGTACCAGATGCTCTGCTGCATAAAGCATCATCTCGCTGAATATGCTTTCCAAGCCCAGAGATTGGTATTATTCCCCCTGGCCAGCTGGATCGATTTAGCCTTAAAAGGTTGAACAACTTTATTTCCAAAATCATTTCGTTTATACCTAAGATTAAATCCCAGATCTGTCTGACTCCAATATCTACGACCTCTCAAGGGTCTGGAATTTTCTAAGAAATCAAAAGCTATAGAAATGGGTACAAAACATTTGGACAGGTCAGAGGTTGTGGTCTGAGGGTAAGACATGGGAGGTCAAAGCTTCATAACTTCAGGTGTTGACGCTAATGCCTAGATGAAGAATGTGTGTAACTGAGGTTGAAAGAAGCGAAGGGTACCTGATAAGCAATTACAGAGGTGCTGGTGCTCCCTTTGCTGCAACAGTTGTATGTATTAGGCAGGACTCTTTCGCTTTCAGCTTAACACATTCTAACTCAAACACTGCTGAACAAATAAGAATTTATTATAATCATGCAGGGATGTCTCATGAACCCAAGGCATTAATGCAACCGGGCTATAGGAAAGCCTGGAACAAGGGGCAGGAGGCATGTAGGGAAAACCACTAGCGCTATCAAGCCATCTTTGAAGGTTGCGCCTCCCTTTTCTCTGTGCCAACAACTTCATCTGCCCTGGAGAGAGTACAACAGCTGATGATGTCTTGCCTCCATTTCTGAGATTGTACATCTGCTCCATTGAGTATACGACCCTATCTCGAAACTGAGTTTTCCAAATTCTTGGAAAAGGGAGTAATTGGGAGTTAGATGCTCACCATAAGATTATATTGTACAAAATGTTTGCTGTAGAAGGGGCAGTGGTGATGAGAGGCAGTTTCTTCAGAAGAGAGAATGAGCAGATAACCCTCACATTGTCCTTCTTACTGTGGGTCTACACTTACTATCTCGAAGAAACATCCTTCTAATTTCTAAGCTCTGATTTCAGTAAGAACTTGTCTCTCCATACTCCCAGACTACTGCCTCTTATATTTTTGTGAGGGTGTTCTTGCAAAATAACTTGAAGGCAGAAAATTAACAAAACAAACTGGTGTCTACCAGGAAACTAAAATGAACATACTCAAGAATATCGAACAAGTTAGAACTGATATTAAAACTTTCTAGATCTTGGGTTTGTTCCTAGAATTCCTTTTGTAATTCCCAATTCTGACAACATCTCAACTACCTGGGAATTACCTGGGTGTTAGGAAGTCAATATTTTCCCTTGAATATGGACACAAAGATGGATTCCAAACAGGAAATTGTTTTTACACCATGTTAGAATGGGTGCTAAATTCAAACGGAATTGAGAAGTCTTTTAAAGAATCACCGTAAGTGGCTGCATTAATTATTACATATCATCAGTACCATTAAGGTGACTAAAAACTTGTTCTCACTAATGGATATGTAGGCAGCATTTTTTCTTTCCCAAGTATCTCATTAGTCAGTTCTCAGAGGAAGCAGAAATAGTTCTGGATATGTTTTATGTGCAGGGGTTGGAAAGAAAAATCTACTAAAATTGTGTTGAATATCTACTTTATAACAGTACTAAAAGTAGAGGATAAATTATTCACAAATTATTAATTTGCATCACCCTTGGGGGAGTTGCTATAAATTCATCAGCAAAATATGTGTTTATAGCACATAAAATTGCCCTGTCAAGAGACCATCAGATGTTTTGCCTTTGAGTTCTGGGTTTCGTTTTTCACTTGAGTAGAATTTTCAGAATTCTGGCTTCTGAAGGGATTAGGACAAACTCCAGTAGTGAGTTGGCACGTGTTGAAGGCTTTGCTGCAAGGGGGGCAGCCAAGGTGATAAAAAGCTCTCTGAACAAGAAGGCGGCCAGGATTTTGTGGGTGCCACAAGAGGCGGCAGTGTACTTTTCTGCCACAGGACACCCTGCAGGAGCCAGGATCTTGGCTGGGTGAAAGCTGTTTGGCTATCTATGAGCTGTCAACTCTTAACCTGGCTGTCCAGTACTTCACATAAGGTCAGCAGAGCGGGCCTGGGTGCACAGTGCTCTGAGAACTGGTAGGACATTCTCCATGAAATCATGTAACAAGAGGCAATAGTAATTTCAGAGGACTAAAGCCTAGGCCTTTCTCATGATTTCATAGATTTGATACACAGCAGGTTTCATGTATAAGCCAAAAAAAAAGAAGGAAAGCACAGAAGAATTGCTGTGATGGACTTCTCTTTGACCTTGGCAACAAATGATATGGGATGGATTTGGTATATTAAATATATATACATCTATATGTATATATAGATAATAAAAATATATAATATAAAAATTTTCTTGTGCTCTGCGTGTTATATAATTAATAGCTAACATATACATATTATATTACATATTTACTACAATCCTACAAAGAAACTATACAGATAAGGAAACCAAGGCTCAGAAATAATTCATGATTTACCAAAGATTAAATATAAAGTGTCAAAGTGAGGACTGAAGCTAAGATCATTCTCTCCTTCTCTCTTTCCTCTTCTAAAAATATCTACATACGCATAGAGAGATACATGTATGAATATACCCATAGAAAGATACATACATACAAACATACAAATATCTGTGACATTTATATGCAGGACTCTTCCCCTCTCTCCGTATAATTCTCTCTTGTCTTTTCCCTTTATCTTTTTCAATATATGGCTTTCTTCTTCTCTATCCATATATAAGGATAGATATCTCTATTATTCTTTTAAGGCAAGTAAATAAATTTTGCTTAAAGGTACACACTACTAGGGTAACCAACTGTCCAAATTTGCCCATGACGGTTCTAGTTTTAGAACTGAAGTCCCATGTCCTAAGAAATCGCTTGGTCCCAGGAAAATTAGGACAGTTGGTCACCTCGAGTCAACTTTTACATTATTATTCTCTTCCTGACATTTGATGATCCTGTATTTCTGGGCACGGCTTCACCCATGTTATACTCCCCTGGCATATTTGTTACACAAGGTGATTATGTATGGGTCACTTCTACTTACAGTTTGAGGGGAACAATGAACAATTACAAGGAAGAGCAGGATGGAAATTTGGATTAGGCTCTGATATCTCTATTCTAAGAACACATTTTTTTTTTTAATATACTCTTTTTTTTTAAATGGTTTTTTTATTATATTATGTCAGTCACCATACAGTACATCCCTGGTTTCTGATGTAAAGTTTCATTAGTTGTGTATAACACCCAGTGCACCATGCAATACGTGCCCTCCTTACTACCCATCACCGGTCTATCCCATTCCCCCACCCCCCTCCCCTCTGAAGCCCTCAGTTTGTTTCTCAGAGTCCATAGTATCTCATGCTTCATTCCCCCTTCTGATTACCCCCCCTTTCTTTATCCCTTTCTTCCCCTACCCATCTTCCTAGCTCTTATGTTCCATAGATGAGAGAAATCATATGATAATTGTCTTTCTCTGCTTGACTTATTAACCTTTTGCTGCCACAGGAATGTTCTCAAGTGACTAAGACTCTTCTTGGCTTCCATTCCTCTCACATAGTGTCAGTCTCCTGCTGTCTCACTTTCCTTGTCTCCCCTTTTCTCTGTCTCTTTTCTTTGGAACTGGCTGTCCTTACTGGAGACCTTACGTGTGAGGGACCCATTTTTTATATTTTAAATTAATTTCATATTTTATATTTGCTCTCTCTCTCATACTTTTTAAACCCTCCTTTATAAAACTCTTCTCTTTCTCCAAGTCTGTCCCTTCAAAACTCAAAATTTTTGTTTCTTCGTTCTACAGAGAAATTTATCCCTCCCCTAGAATCTTTATTTTCTATACTTAAAGAGACTATGTATTTCTTTCCAAGACAATAAACCCACCTGACTTCAATATGAATTATTCCACTCTCCTAAAAGACCAAAGCTTAGTAGTTAATGTTTATTTTAAGTAGCAATTTCCCTACCACCTCATTTTGGAATCAATGCATTGATTATAGAGCCAAACTCAGAAGTACACTTTGAAATTCAAGGACACACCAAGTACCTGTGTCTTTGTTTCCTTTCCTTTGCCTCTGTGGCATGCTCTCATGACCCATTTTTTATATTTTAATCCAGACTCAATTATCCCATTGCCTCCTTCCCAGGCATTATGATTCCTGTATTTACTCCATTTCTGACCTCCCCTCATTCAGATATCCACTTTTACTTCATGTATATGTAGTTTTGATGACTTAATTATGTCCTTGCACAAATCTGACTTGGAATTGCATCTTGGTTTTAGGTTTGCTTTGCTTTTGTCACTTTGAGATCTCTATCCCATAAAGCATCATTGGCAGAGGGGCCTAAACCTTAAGCTTCAAGGCCCCTCACATGCCAAGTCTCCAGTAAGGGAGGCCAGTTCCTAAGAGTAGTACAGTATTTTGGAAAGAAGAAATTAGGTTGCATTTCTACATAAGCATTTCTGACAAATTGTTTAAAGAAATCCCCAAAGAAAGGAATGTGGATATCTGAAACGCCAATAAATGCTTGCAATTCTTTTTCCTCATTCAAAATGGATTTTATTTAGTACCAAATTATGCACTAGTAATTTTGTATTCTCTTTCTTAAAGAGATCCCCTTACATTACGTAAGCTTCAGTATGGCTGCTGACAACAGATCTTCAGTGACTTGCCTCCCTAGAACAGATTGGGTTCCCCTTTTTTATTCAAGAGACTGTCACTAAATAGTATCAAAATATATGAATATATGAATTAAGGTGAAATGTTAAGGACAAATGATATTTGCAGAGCTTCAAGTTTCTTCTCCCATAATATTTATTAATGACATTGGTGGCTTTATCATATTTTTACACATTATTTGACACTCCTCCCTCTAGGAGGTAGAACTTAATTATCTTCTCTTTAGTGTGGATGCTGGACTTAGTGAGTCATTTCTAATGAATTGATTACAGAAAGGAGGAAAAACTCATTTTAGAATGAGATATCCACAGATATCACCTTAACAATCAGGGTCAAGGTCATAAGTCATGTGACCCCACCCCAAGGATGTGATGAGAAAGGTACTTCACCTCTATGGTATTCTTTCCCAAAACCATTAACCTGGGAGGTGGGGGATGCGGGGCAACCGAGAAACTGTCACAGATGAGATTAAAGAGATATGATGATGAAATAAAACCAAGTGTTATGGGCTGAAATGCATTCCCACAAATTCATATGTTGAATTGCTAATCCTCAGCACTTCAGAATGTGACTGTTTTAGAAGATAGGTCTTTGAAAGAGGTCATCAAAATTAAATGAAGTCAGAGACAGGAAGATGGCAGCAGAGAAGGAGGGTCCTAGGCTCCCCTCGTCCCATAGATAAAATTAGATAACTATCAAATCATCCTCAGTGCCCCAGAAATAAACCTGAAGACTGGCAGAACAAACACCATAACTAAAGGGAGGGAAGAGGCCACACTGAAGAATATAGGAAGTGCGGAGATGTGATTCAGGGGAGAAAGAGACCACAGGTGCTGTGGAGGGGAGGGAGCTGTGATTGCAGGGGAGTGTGGTTGAGAGAGAGGAGCACACAGGGCAAAGTACAAGGAGAATATTTCCCCAAAGCCACTGGCTTGAGAAATGAGAGGAGCTGAATTTGGTGAGTTCTTGCAACCAGGGTGGCTTAATGCCTGGAGTTTTAAAGGTCAGAGAGCTTGACTGGGATAGAGCCCAGTGGGCACAGTGATGCTGTTGGAGAGAAGGCAGGCAAACAACCCTGGCAGACAGTGTGCAAACAGTGATCTGAAGATAGCCTGGGGCACACAGAGGGGAGATAGTTACTCTTTTTAGACTGTGTCCCTGAGAGGCAGCATTCACTGAGATACTTCTCCAGAAACAAAGGAGCTGGTCAGTGCCATTTCCCTCCCCCGCCCCTCAGCATAAACACAGAGCCACCTGTGGGAAGCAGCATACCCCAACATTGGCTGCCTAACTTGCTTATACCAAGTCCAACCCCCCTGCAGTCTGGTGGGACTTCCCTTCTCAGTCAAGCTTGCCTCAGTCCCAGCACATTGTCCCCCCATCCCCCAGAAGACCAGCACAAACCCCTGCCCACACCATGTCTCCCAACCACAGAGTTTTACAGATAATACATTTTGGTGAAGGTGGTGACAGGTCTCATTTAACAAGCAGTCCAGAGCACACCTAGTTAAAACTTGCCACATTCTGGCCAGGGACCAAGGCTGCCCATAGCAGACAAGGAGATTTTCTGAAGATGACTGGCCTGATGCATAGGGCAGCCAAAACACAATGGCAGAGTGCACCCAGCATGCTGGAGACACCACCTTAAGCACCAGTGCCCTGGGCACTACTCATAAGACCATTACTTTCAGGAGCAGGAAATATAACTGGTTTTTCTAACACAGAGAAGCAGACAGAGACTTAGACAAAATGAGACAAAATGGAGAAAGGAATTTATCCCAAATGAAAGAACAAGATGAGGCCATGGCCAGAGAATGAAATAGATATAAGTAATATTCCTGATGAAGAATCTAAAGCAATGATCATAAGGACACTCACTGGGCTTGAGAAAAGAATGGAAGACATCAGTGAGACCCTTACCACAGAGATAAAAGAGTTTAAAAAGAATCAATCAGGGGCACCTGTGTGGCCAGTGGTTGAGCATCTGATCCTTGATTTTGGTTCAGGTCGCAATCTCAGGGTCCTGAGACTGAGCCCCATATTGGGCTCCATGCTCAACGTGGAGTCTGCTTGGGATTCTCTCTCCCTGTCTCTCCCCCCCCCCACCCCGCTTGCACACACTCTCTCTATCTCTCTCTAAAGTAAATAAATAAAATCTTAAAAAAAAAGAATCCATCAGAGATGAAGGGTGTAATAAATGAGGTTAGAAACATGCTTGATGCAATGAAGAGCAGGCTGGAAGAAGCAGAGGAATGAATTAGTGACCCTAGAAGACAAAGCAATGGAAAGCAATGAAGCTGAATAAAAGAGAGAAAGAATTACACAACACTGAGAATAGACTTAGGGAACTCAGTGACTCCATCAAATGTAATAACTTTCGTATTAAAGGAATCCCAGAAGAAGAAGAAAGAGAAAAGGGGGCAGAAAATTTATTTGAAAGAATAATAGATGATGGGGTGCCTGGGTGGCTCAGATGGTTAAGCATCTGCCTTCAGCTCAGGTCATGATCTCCAGGTCCTGGGATGGAGCCCCACATCAGGCTCCTAGCTCAGTGGGGAGTCTGTTTCTCCCTCTCCCTCTGCCTCTCCCCCTGCTTGTGCTTTCTCTGTCTCACTTTCTCTCAAGTGAATAAATAAAATCCTTAGAAAAAGAAAAGAAAGAAAAGACAAGAAAAAATAATAGCTGAAAACTTCCCTAATCTGGGGAAGGAAAGACATCCAGATCCAGGGTGATCAGAGAACTCCCATTAAAATCAACAAAAGCAGGCCCACACCAAGACATATTGTAATTAAATTTGCAAAATGTAGTGATAAAGAAAAATTCTTAAAAGATTTAAAGTGAGGAGATGGAGAAACATTTACCAGGCAAATGGATGTCAAAAGAAAGCCAGAGTAGCAATATTTATCTTGGACAAAATATACTTTAAAACGAAGACTGAACAAGAGACAAAAAGGGCACTATAGAATAAAGGGGAAAATCCAACAAGAGGATATAGCAATTGTAAATATTTATGCACCCCATATGGGAGCACCAAAATACATAAAACAATAACAAACACAAAGGAAATAATTGATAATAATATGATAATAGTAGGGAACGTTCATACCCCGCTTACATCAATGGACAGATCATCCAAACAGAAAATCAACAAGGAAACAAGGGCTTTGAATGGCACAGTGGACCAGATGGACATAACAGATATATTCAGAACATTCCATCCTAAAACAGCAGAATACACATTTTTTTCAAGTGCACTTGGAACATTCTCCAAAATAGATCACTTATTAGGCAACAAAATAGGCCTCAACAAATTCAAGAAGACTGAAGTCATACCATGCATGTTTTCTGACAACATTACTATGAAACTAGAAGAAACTATGAAACCACAAGAAAAAAGCTGGAAAAACCATAAATACATGGAGGTTAAATACCACGCTACTAAAAAAATGAATGGATCAACCAGGAAATCAAAGAAGAAATAAAAAAAAAAAATACATGGACACAAATGAAAATAAAAGCACAACAGTCCAAAACCTTTGGGATGCAGCAAAATTGGCCCTAAGTGGGGGGTAGAGTATATAGCAATATAGGCCTACCTCAAGAAGCAAGAAAAATCCCAAATAAACAACCTATCCTTACACCTAAAAGAGCTAGAAAAAGAACAACAAACAGCCTAAAGCCAGCAGAAAGAAGGAAATAATAAAGATTACAGCAGAAATAAATTATATACAAGCTAAAAAAACAACAACAAATGAAAACCATTAATAGAACAGATGAATGAAACTAGAAGCTGGTTCTTTGAAGAGACTGACAAAGTCAATAAACCACTAGCAAGACTTACCAAGAAAGCAAAGAGAAGGACCCAAATAAATAAAATCATAAATGAGAGAGGAGAAATAATAACAGCAATACGAACAATTATAACAGAATATTAGCTCAAGTGGGATTTATTCCTGGGTTGCCAGGGTGCTTCAACATTAGCAAATCAATCAATATGACATATCGCATTAATAAAAGAAAGGATAAATACCATACGATCATTTCAATAGGTGCAGAAAAAGAATATGACAAAGTACAACATCCATTCATGATAAAAACCCTCAACAAAGTAGATTTAGAGGGAACATACCTCAACATAGTAAAGACCATATACAAAAACCAATAGCTAATATCGTCTTAAATGGGAAAAAACTGAGAGCTTTTCCTCTACAGTCAGGAATAAAGACAGAGATTTCCACTCTCACCACTTTTTAAAAAGATTTTATTTATTTATTTGAGAAAGAGAGCCTGTGAGCGGGAGGGAGGGGCCGAGGGAGAGGGAAAGAGTGTCTTAAGCAGACTCCACACTGAGTGCAGAGCCCAACTCAGGGCTCGATCTCATGATCTTGAGATCACAATCTGAGCCTGACGCTTAACAGACTGTGCCACTTAGGCATCCCTCACCATTTTTATTTAACATAGTACTAGAAGTCCTAGCCACAGGAATCAGACAATAGAAAGAAATAAAAGGCATCCTAATCAGCAAGGAAGAATTAAAAGTTTTACTACTTGCAGATGACATGATACTTTATACAGAAAACCTGAGAAACCCTACCAAGAAACTTCTAGAACTGATAAACCAATTTAGTAAAGTCACAGGATACAAAATGTACAGAAATCTGTTGCATTTCTATACACCAATAATGAAGCAGCAGAAAGAGAAATTAAGGAATCAATCTTATTTACAACTGCACCAAAAATGGTAAGATATGTAGGAATAAACCTAACCAAAGATGTGAAAGACCTGTGCTCTGAAAACTATAGAACACTGATGAAATTCATGATGACACAAAGAAATGGAAAGACATTCCACACTCATGGATTAGAAGAATAAATATCATTAAGATGTCTATATTATGCAAAGAAACCTACACATTTGATGCAATCCCTATCAAAACACCAAGAGCATTTTTTCACAGAGCTAGAACAATCCTAAAATTTGTATGGAACCACAAAAGATCCCCAAAAGCCAAACCAATTCTGAAAAAAAAAAAAAAAAGAAAAGCAAGAGATTCACAATTCTGGATTTCAACTTGTATTATAAATCTGTAGTAATCAAAACAGTATGGTATGGGCACAAAAGTAGACATGTAGATTAATAGAATGGAAAAGAAAACCCAGAAATGAACCCACAATTACACGGTCAATTAATCTTCAACAAAGCAGGAAAGAATATTCGATGGGAAAAAGAGTGTCTTTTCAATAAATGGTGTTGGGAAAACTGAACAGCAACATGCAAAAGAATGAAACTGGACCACTTTCTGACACCACAGACAAAAATAACTTCAAAGTGGATTAAAGACCTACATGTGAGACCTGAAACCATAAAAATCCTAGAAAAGAACACAAGCAGTAACTTCTCTGACATCAGCTGTAGCAACTTCTTTCTAAATAGGTCTCTTGAGGCAAGGAAAACAGAAGCAAAGATAAACTGGCACTTCATCAAAATAAAAGCCTTCTGGGTAATGAAGGAAACAAGCAACAAAACTAAAAGGCAATCTGTGGAATGGGAGAAGATATTTGCAAAGTACACATCCAATAAAGGGTTAGTATCCAAAATATATAAAGAACTTATAAAACTCAACACCCCAAAACTGAATAATCCAATTAAAAATAGGCAGAAAACATGAACAGACATTTGTCCAAAGACATACAGATAACTAACAGACACATGAAAAGATGCTCAACATAACTTTTCATCAGGGAAATGCAAATCAAAGCTACAATGAGATATCACCTCACACCTGTCAGAATGGCTAAAATCAAGAACACAAGAAACGACAGGTGTTGGCAAGGATGTGGAGAAAGTGGAACCCTCTTGCACCATCGGTGGGAATGCAAACTGGGGCGGCTGCTATGGAAAACACTATGAAGGTTCCTCAAAAAGTTAAATATAGAGCTACCCTACAATGCAGCAGTTTACCCAAAGAATACAAAAATACTAATTCAAAGGGACAGACGCACCCTGATGTTTACAGCAGCATTATCTACAATAGCCAAATTATAGAAGCTGCCCAAGTGTCCATCGACTGATGAATGGATAAAGAAGAGGTGATACACACACACACAGATACACAGACACACACACAGACACACACACACACACACACACACACACACACACTGGACTATTACTCAGCAATAAAAAAGAATGAAATCTGGCCAATTTTAACACCGATGGGGCTAGAGAGTATTATGCTAAGCAAAAGAAGCCAGTCGAAGACAGACAAATACCATATGATTTTACTCATATGTGGAATGCAAGAAACAAAACAAATGAGCCAAGGGGAAAATAAGAGAGGCAAACCAAGAAACAGACTCAACTACAGAGAAAAAACAGATGGTTACCAGAGGGGAGGTGGGTGGGGGGGGGATGGGTGAAATAGGTGATGGGGATTAAGGAGGGCACTTGCGATGAGCACTGGGTGTTGTATGGAAGTGTTGAATCACTATATTGTTCACCTGAAACTAATAGTACACTGTATGTTAACTGGAATTTAAGTAAAAACTTTTTAAAAAGATTAAATGAGGTCATTGGGGTGGGTCTTAATCCAATATGACTGGTATCCTTATGAAATGAGGAGATTAGAACACAGACACAGAGAAAGGGAAGACCAGGTGAGGACACAGGGAGAAGACAGCCATCTACAAGTCAAGGAGAGAGGCCTCAGAAGAAATCAACCCTGTTTACACCTTGATCTTGGACTTCTTGCCTCCACAACTCTACGAAAATAAAATATCTGCTGTTTAAGCCACTCAGTCTGTCGTACTTTGTTATGGCAGCCCTAGAAAATTAATACACAAATTGTCCTGGATTGTATTTTGGAACCAAAAAGGTCATTAGTAGAAAAACTTAGTTAATAGTACTATGCACATGTTAATTTCTTAGTTTTGATAAATGTACCAGATATTAAGATGGAAGATGTTAACATTAGAGGAAACTAAGTGAACAGTATATGAAAGCTCTCTCTAGCATCTTCAATTACTTTACAAAGATAAAATTATTTCAAAATAAAAAAATTTTGAAATCTAAGGACAGAGATCCTTATTTTTTAAATTTTTTTGAAGACTGTATTTATTTGTTTGAGAGAGATACTATGCAAGTGTGTGTGCTCTAGAGAGAGAGAGAGAGAGCAGGAGGAGAGGGAGAAGCAGACTCCCTGCTGAGCAGGGAGCTGGACTGGACGTGGGGCTTCATCCCAGGACCCTGAGATCATGACCTGGGCGGAAAGCAGATACTTAACCTGAACCACCCACATTCACTCTGTCTTATGCATTTTTAAAAATCTTTGTCCTGGGGTGGCTAAATGCTTCTCTTGCACAAGTATTACCCCTTTTATACTGCTACCAAGATGATGACGATGATGACATTGGATATAGGTAGCCTCCAATCCAGGAGGCTCAAAAGTCATGTTGACCCTCAAGATGTGAACTCACATGGTTCAAGAAAACTAACAATGGTTTCCTAGCTCTGTTCTTACATAATGGCTTCCATCATACTTTGGATAAGGAAAAGTACCCCATATCCTTGACAGGGCATATAAGACTTTTCAGATTAGACTCCTTGTCTGTTTCTCAAACCTTGCTCCCTTGTTTCTGCATCAAAATACATGCTCAACAGATAACATGTTAAACAAGTGAATAAATGAAAAATTCATAAGAGAATGTATCTGAATGCACAACTTAAATTTCTACCATCATCTAGTGAGATAGACAAGTGACAGATAATTAAGTACAACATTCTGAGTGCTAGGAGACGCATGTGGTGAGAGTCAAAGGTGAGGGTTAACCGCAGAGGTCAGGCAAGAAAGGAAGAATTTATGACTTTGCATCTGAGTTTTGAAGGACTTTTAGGAATTCACTTTTCATGCAAAGGGAAGGATAACATTTCAGACTCAGGAAGCAGCACACACAGATGTGCGGAGATGTAAGATAAACCAAGACTTCTAGAGAACTCTGAGCCTTTGCCCTTGTTTGCTGTGAGCTAATCACACTTACCCTTGGCAGGCTGACTCAGCATACTGTCCCAAACCTACTGTTACTTGAATCCAATGTCTGTGTGCATAAACTGTAGTCTTCATACATAGCTCTCGACATTCAGAATTAAAGGATACTTTAGTTTTATACATAAAAAATAACTTGTGTTTGTAATAACAACAAATTGTAGCTGTTATTTGTCTGTCAGTATCAACTCTTAAATTCAGGTAACATTTATCTTTTACCAGAAATAGGATTGTATAAATCTGTAGTCATAACTGTGTATAAACAAAGCAAAACTCTGTATTTTGGAACTTGAATGCTAGGAGAAGAGATGGGTAAAAAGGCTGATGTATTTAACTGAGATCACACAAGATTTTTTGCTAAGGCATGAACAGAGAATATTTAGATAGCGCATAACTTAACAAAAAAAAAGGATATCTAAATAGTTAAAAATATCTGGTAGTGGGCATTCAAGAGGCTCAGCAGGGACCCTGAACTCATGTTACGGGGTGGGGGGGAGTAAAAGTTGTTTTATATCTCTATTCTTAAATAGTGCAAGTGTCCTTAATTGCCATAATTTAAATGTCCAATCTGACAGACATGTTTCACGAAAAGCATGTATGTCTTAAATGTTTCAGAAATCTTCTCTGGTCCTGGGTTGATAACCATTCATCTCCATGGATAATTTTACCCTTCCCAGAGTATGAATTCTGGACATTAGTAATCTTAGTGAGGATTTACATAACATTCTCTTTTGTAGAAATCCTTCCATAAGATGCCTTATAAGAATACATTTATATATGACCTTAGCCCCATTATGTAGATAGAGAACAAATCAATATCGAGTTCATTTAAGAAGCAGACCCTGAGGAATTCATTTGGAACCTGTAATATGCAGGCTGAAGAAACCGAGATCTGGGGAGCATAGCGTAATGCAAGGAGCGAGCCCTTTCTTATCAGGCTGACCTGATTGTCAATCAAACTCTACCACAGATGCACTGTAAGACCTTGGGAGTGCTGCCAGCTTCCTCGTTTATCAAATTAATACTATAATTCCTATATTACAGAGTTGGTGTAAAGACTAAATGATCTTAAAAATGTGTGGCAAGTTATGTCTTTAAATATTAGCAGCAGTGTTCCCCTGGCCCTTAGTATTTTTATAAATTGTCTTTCTATTTCAGACAACTAGGACATTCCACTTTTAACGAGTCAGAGAAGAATGACAGGATAGAGCCTGTAAAGACACAAATACAGCCTTCCATCAGAGGGGATGTCAGCCATGGGAGAATACAGATGTTAGAAAAAGAGAATTTATTCCACTGAAGTTAGAGAATGTCCTTTTTATGGGGAGGAGAGAATTGGGTGAGGAAACAAAGATTAATTATTCCCAAAGCGTTTCTTAAGGGAATCCTCTGTTCTCCCCCTTGGCCAACTCCCCAGGTGTGGCCCTAGGAGGAGGGGTGATAGAGCCAGGGTGCAGAGCTGGGGGCCCTCCATAGAGGGAAGAGGGGAGGGAGCCCAGAGCAGGAGGATGGAGCCCAAGAGTGGGCGGACGGGCAGCTCTACGAGAAGCAGCTTTGGAGTAACTCAGGGTTCAGTGTCCGAGCCTGACAAGGGGGTCTGATTAAACAAGTAAATATTCCGGGGATATTGGGAGTCGCGTTCCTCATTGTTTGAGTGAGGAAGTACAAATACAAAAAGAGAGAAAACTAGAATCAATTCTATTGTGTAGAATAGGAAATCAAAGTATCTGTGTAAAGGCTCAGTTTTCAATCTAAATAGAAATAAAAATAAATTGAGCTGGGAGTAGCTGCACCCCAACAATGAGCAGCACACTCACTGCCCAGGTTTCAGTTTCAGGGCAGCAAGAACTTGTATGACTCTTCAAGGATACCAGATCCTGCAGTCCTGAAGCAGGTGGTTCGCCTTAAATTTTGGGGAAGTTGCTGCAAAGCCTCACGTGTGCCCACTGCCCAAGTCTACACCCGGCAGTGAAGTTACAGGTATGCGGATTCCGCCACATCCGACTTCCAAATCTCAGGGCAGGAACTCTCCATGATGGAATGCAAACTAGAAAGTACTGGCAATAAATTCCGGGAAATGTACTTCTCAGACTTTCATACCAGTCCCTGAAACACACACAAGAGGATAGAGGCAAGTGGAGAACATTCCTGGTGTGAAACAGAAAATAAATGTGTGCAGACATGCATGCACGTGTGACTGATACAAAATTGCTTGTGGTTACAGTTTGGCTTTGGCTTCCAGGAAATTCAGAAATTTCCTCTTTTGTTTCTTAATCTTATTTCTTATATTTTATGATTATTAATAAAACTGTGCTTTGAAGGGCAGAAGAATTTGTAGTCTTCAAAATTATTTTGTAACTAAAATTCTATCTTTGTGATCTTATATCCTTGTTTGTCAATATTTAAAATTCTCATCTGTTAAATGCGAGGGTTCAATTTCAGGTAGAGTTTCATGGTTAGTCTCCATTGACAAACTCCAGTGTATGCTAAAGAAAATCATTCCCTGTTCAAGGTGAGTCCTGATACCCATATCTCTGAAGGCAATGTGATAAAAACATAAACAGGAAATTAAATGCCTAATAAAATATTTCTGACATTTGAATAGAGTTTATATTACCCTTATTCTGAAGTTGTGTTTGATTTTGGCTTATAATTAAAGTATTTTATAAGCAAGAAATAAGAGGATTGGGTTGTGAAAATAATGATCTTTCCATTGTTGAAACGTTACCCTTTTATATTTGGAGTTTTCTTGATCGATTAATATACAATATGATGTTATGAGAAAACAAATGATTCCCTTTATATGGTAACCAAAAATATAAAATGATTGGGAACTCACTTACCAAGAATGCATAAGACCTATATGAAGAAAATTTAAACATGCCACGGGTCATAAAGAAAACTTAATTGGAAAGTTCTGTGTTCCTCTCTATCTCTCTTTAAAGAAACAATAACTAACTAACTAACTAAATAATAACAATGTAACAAAGCAGGTGGCAAAGTGGCAGGTAGACAAGGAGAGCCAAAGGCTTAGAGGCCTAATTGGCAGAAAGCAACACAACAATGGAGGAGCTGGGGGTTAAACAGGGAGCTCTGGGAGCTGAGATGGCCATAGTGGGCTTGCTAAGCTCCAGTGGATACCCCAGGTTGACTGAGATCAGTATGCACGTGCAACAGAGATCAGACAGGGCCCAGGGCACCAACACATCCTTGCTGACAAAACCCACATGCCTATGCAGACAAAAAGTGAGAGAGACTGGTGGAAAGTTAAAGCTGGAATAGACTTTTATGTTTGCATTTGTTTTCCAGCAAACACCACAGATCAATCAGCATAGACTGGAAACCTTACTAGCGCGAGGTGTTTGAACACAACCTCTGCTCAATTTTTGATCAACCAAAAGTTACGATGACCCACAGTAAAATAGACTAGGTTATAGATAATAGACTATATTACTATATATTATATATAAAACAGAATAGATAGATACATACATACAAGCTAGTGTAATACAGGAAAAGCAGTTGAACCTCAGAAGCAGAATTCTAAGTAAAGGACATCAAAGAATATATACTCTATGATCCCATTCATATGAAATTATAGAAACATAAAATTGTAGTGACAGAAATCAGATCTGTAGTTGGTAGGTACCAGAGGAAATGATAAGGGAATGACCGCAAAGTACCACAAGGAAACTTTTGGGATGATGGAAATGAGCTATACCGAGACTGTGGCAGTGGTTACATGACAAAGTACATCCGTCAAAACTCAATCACACACATTACGCAGCAAATTTTATGGTATGTAAATAAAGCTACCAATAGTAATGTGCTAGATATATTTACGAAAGTATGCTGAGTTATTGGAACATGGATTTTCACTGCAGTATTATTTATATTAACAAAAATCTGAATAAAACCTAACTTCCCATAAATAGGAAACTATTTAAATTTATTATGGCACATTCTTATAATGGAATACCATGCAAATATTATAAAGAAAGTGGGTTTGTATGTCTTGATTCAGGAAGATAGCTCTTCAATATATTAAAAGAAAACAATTGCATAGAGGAATGTATTAATAGGAATACACAAGTACCTTGATTTTCTTATGTATTCCCATATGTCCATAAAAAAATTTTTTTTACCCCATACATGTTTCTCTTCTAGATTTTTCCATTTCAGTTAATGGTACCACTTCCTACCAATGGCTCATTGAGCTTGTTTTGCACATCATAAGAGTTTACTGATGTTGAAAAAGACTAACTTTTCCTCTGCTCAAAGAAATACGTTGTAGTGAAATTGTCAAAGATTTGTATTTTAAAGGCAGGTTCTAGTCTAGCTTTCGCCATCAATTTTTTTTTAAAGATTTTATTTATTTATTTGACAGAAAGAGAGAGAGAGGGAGCACAAGCAGGGAGAGAGGCAGAGAGAGAAGCAGGCTCCCGCTGAGCAGGGAGCCCAATGCAGAGCTTGATCCCAGGACCATCAAGACCGGAGATGAAGGCAGATGCTTAACCACCTGAGCCACTCAGGAGCCCCAAATTTTTTATGATTTTTAACAAATCATTTAATCTCTCGATTTTAGAATCTTGTCTATCGTGGATTATAGATAATGGATTTAATGATTTGAGTTCTCTGTGAGTTGTTATAACAAAGGAAACTAATATTCTGTTTGGAAACTTCTTGCATTGTATGGCTGAATCAAAAAAAATTTTAAGTTCTAACTTCCTAGCAGAGCATTAGTGAGTTTTTGTGTCACTGTAAATGGCACTCTTTGTATTACATTCAGTGTCTCTTGCACTGTACATTTCTTCAAGTTAGAATATGTACATACACATATATATTTACACATACAGTATATACATATATATTTAATATGTGGTATGATAGCTAATAGAAATATGTCTAAATGAAATTTACTAAATTTGGAGTCAGTATGTCTGAGAAGGATTCACCATTTTTCCATCATTATGAAGTAATGTATTGTTTTCTCACTTGTAAATTAAACAAAGTACTAGCTGTGCTGCCCACTACGCACGAAGATTTTAAGCATCCAATGGAGAGGGAAATTCAGTCAATGTGGTCGAGGACTGAGAAACATGTACAGCCTACTATGGGAATCACACCACAGCTGCTACGACCATGTGCGCCTCGGACATATGTCGCATAAAAATAGCTCTGCATCAAATGTCCATTGACTGTAATCTGACTTTTTTCTCATCATATATTTTTGTGAATAAATAAATTATGAATTTATTCAGACAGTAGCATGATATGAGCCCTTTAAATGGGTGTTATACGCAAGTAAAGTCATGGAACTTTACATCAAAAACTAGGGATGTACTGTATGGTGACTAACATAACATAATAAAAAATTATTTAAAAAAAAGTTGAGAATGATACATACCATATCAACATCAGGAAATATTAAGGGGAAATGTATAGTTAGTTCTGTTTAAATGTGAGAAGGGGGAATTTTGGAGGAAAGAGGCAATGAAATAGTCACGAGAGACTGAGAACAACTTGGAATGGCTGAAGAGGAAAACGACATACTAACGTTTTCTCAGAAAACTGCCAGGTAGCACTACCAGGGAAGGTAGAAACAACATCATAGGGATTAGACTGCAAGGCGGTGAAAGAGAAAATTAATGTATCCGGGTAAATTCATAAGTCAGCTGGAGGTTTTAAAAGAGATATTAATCAAAACATGAGCTCACAAAGAAGAATCTGTAAACGTCTTGCTGCCTTGAGATTGTTGTTGGTTTTTACTGACCTTTATATCATCCCATACAAATATATTTAAGTACCTAATTTCTTGTACTAAATCCTTAAAATATTTTCTTGAGCAAACCATGATTCATGAGTATTTGGTCCCAAAAGAGGCTCAATAAACGTCACCAAAAACTTGGAACCTAAGATTGATTATGTGGCGGATATATTTAAATCATTTTGCTGTCTATTTCCTGGCAAAACAGGGCTTTGCCCTGGGGGTCCCGCTCTAGTACTTGAAACAATATTGCAGTGAGGCCCTGTTGTTACAACCCAGTGTGGGTCAAGGGTGATTATTTTACTCTTATTTTATCTTACTTATATTTTGAATGCAATATAAATACATTTTATACTGTAAGAATTTACTCTTCATAATTACATAAGCATAGTTGCACACTTAAAAAAAAACACATGTGCACAGTTTATAAAACAGCCTGAAGTGCCATTCCTTAGATGTTTATGGATTGGCTACTATAGAAAATAAATATATCCTTGAGATGTGAAGTCAGGACATCTGTGGTTGTATGAGTATTGAACACCCTCTGCTTTTATTCCTTGATTCAATAAGTATCTTTTTAGCACCTTCTTTGTACCAGGCATTGTTCTGGATACATTAATGTCTGTCCACATGTATTAGTTGGTGTGGGATGCCTTGACCCAGACTGAGTGGCTTAAACAACAGATTTTTTTTTTTTCTCTCTAGCAGTTCTGGGGTTGCAAGTTCAAGATCTGGGTGTAAGCAAGGTTTGTTTCTGGTGAGACCTTTCTCCTCAGCTTGCAGAGAGGGCCTTCGCGCTGATCTTCTGTTGGTGCTTTCAGAAAGAGGGAACTCTGGTGTTTCTTCCCCTTCTGATAAGGACACCAGTCCTATCAGATTAGGGCCCCACCCTTATGACCTCACTTAATTTTTATCACCTCCTTACAGGTCTTATCTCCAAATAGAGTCACATCAGGGGTTAAGTCTCCAACGTATAAATTTGGGAGAGGAATACAATTCAGTCCATAAACCATACAAGCAAAGTTATCATAGAATTATATTTCCTCAAAAGGGGTCTATATTAAGGAAATTGTAAAATATTTGTTTTCCAAATGAAGCAAGATTTAGGAAGAGCATCAGTTTCTAATATTTAAAATGCTCAATGTCACAGAAAGGATTTCAAATGCAGGTCTTCTGATTTTTAATATTTAAAAAGTATTTATATAAAATCTTTTTTAAAGATTTTTATTTATTTGAAAGAGAGAGTACAAGTAGGGGGAGGGGCAGAGGGACAAGCAGACTCCCTGCTGAGTGGGGAGACTGGGACTGGGCTTTGATCCCAAGACCCCAAGATCATGATCTGAGCCGAAGTCAGACGCTTAACCAACTGAGCCATCCAGGTGCTCAAAAAGTATTTCTATAAATTCTATAAAAGTAGTTTTATGAATTTAATGATGCAAAGTTTTTCCAGTTTTTAACTTTCCAACACCTGATTAACTTTATTGCCAGGATCTGATTCCTAATTTCAAGATTTTAGAATGTATCTTCAAAACTGACTGCCTTTAAAATGCGAGAAGTATTTGACATATTAAAAAGCAAAAATCAGCACTTAAAAGTTATTTGAGAGGTGATGTACTTGTAATCTTTGATATTAGCAAGCTCTGAAACAAAAGGAGTCTGACATTTTCTTGGCCAGGATGCGTGGAGGAAGCATCCACTCTTTTGACTTTACATATTGTATCAGTTGTACTCATTAATTATGCCTGCAGTTTGGGAAGTTTCTAATCCACTGTTATTCTGGTACACATCAAAGAATATGCAGCTATTTGACTACAGTGTCAAATAAAAATCTGCAGAATAAAAATTTCAGGTCCCAAGAGAGCAGTGATATTTTAAAATGGAAAGAGTCGTTATAAAATGAAATGCCCCTTACGCTACGAATACCATAAAAAGAAAAATGGTTGCTTTATATAGATTATCTAATGGCTTTATGGCAGTGTGACATTAAAACAAGGTAAAAATTCAATACTTCCCCATATCCTTTATTTATTTTTTTTCTTCAGACTCACTTGCAAACCGGTTCTCTCTACCTCTGTCTTAGTCAGTTTGGGCTACTATAATAGAACACCATAGCCTGCTTGATTTAAACAATAAATCCATTTCTCCCAGTTCTAGAGGCTGGAAGTCCAAGATCAGGGTGCCGGCTCAGTCAGGTTCTTGGTGAGGGTTTACAGCCTTGTCCTGTATGTCATCCTTTTGTTGTATGCTCACATACTGGGAATGGCTAGCTCTCTTTCACTTCTTGTAAGGACACGATCCCATCATAGGTGCTCTACTACCAATGACCTAGTTACCTCTCAAAGGCCCAGCTCCAAATAACATCACATTAGGACTTCAATATGTGCATTTTGGAGGGACATGAACGTTTAGTCCATAACTTTTTTAAAAAATGTTTTATTTATTTGAGTGAGAGAGAGAGAGAGAATGAGCGGGGGGAGGAGCAGAGGCAGAGGGAAAAGCAGACTCCCCGCTGAGCAGGGAGCCCGATGCAGGGCTCCAGCCCAGGACCCTGGGATCTTGACCTGAGCCGAAGGCAGATGCTTAACCGACTGAGCCACCTAGGTGCCCTAGTCTATAACGTCTAACAAAGTTTAAAGTGTGCTCTTATTTTCTATGTTACAGTTATTGAGCATACATTCTTTTATCTTTTTTATATTGTTGCCAAAAGATAAAAGAATAATAAAATTAAGACCATTGTTTTCATAACCTATCACTTTTTAAAGTCAAAATGTGTTCCTTTTACCTCTCTTCATCTTTATGGGTGTTTTGCAAACCGTAGTAGACATCAGAATCAGTTGGAGGGAAAGCAGATTGCCACACCCCTACCCCAGACTTAATGATTCATGGGTCTAGAGTGAGAAGTATGTTTTCACCTATTTTCAATATTTTCCATCTTCTTTCCTTTGCCTGCCTCATTTTGGGTAATTTCTTCAGGTCTCTCTTCTAGTTCATTTATTCTCTATCATTACTTATGTCATTGGTAGATATTTCTGAATGCATGAACAAATGTGCTCATTTGGGCCTGCTTTACTATTAATCTATACCCATGTATTGTGCCCTTGTGCAGATAATTCAAGCCCTACATTGTTCTTGAGTCATTATTTAGGTCATTTATTTAGAATCTAGCACTCTAGTCCTTCCAGAAAAGAGTTCCCAGCCAGTACCCTCTTCCTGTCATGTTACCCAGAAACAGTGAACTGGGCCTCTCAGTGTTACCCACTTCACTAGTTGTATGAGCTTTCTACTGTTTTGTAATAAGTCACCAATTCAGTGGCTTCAACCAATCCATATTTATTATCTCACAGTTTCTTTGGTGCTGGAGTCTGAGCATGCCTTGGTTGGATGCTCTGTTCAAGATTTCACAAGGCTGAAATCAAGATGTTGGTTGGGCTGTGTTCTCAGCTGGAGGCTCGACTGCATAAAATATCTGCTTCCAAGCTCATACAGGTTTAGGCAGAATTCATTTCTTGTGGCTATAGTACAAGGCCCTCAGACCTTAGAAGACACCTACAGTTCCCTACATGGCCCTCTCCATAGGCATTGTAGAGCACAGCAGCTGGCTTCTTCAAGGAAAGAAGGAGCGTCTCTTACTCTAGTCTCTCGAGACAGAGTGTTATATAACTCAACATAATCATGGGAGCGAAATCCCCTCACCTTAGCTGCATCACGTAACCTAGCCAAGGCAGTTGCCTCCCATCATCTTTGCCATATTCTATGGTTAGAAGAAAATAACAGGTTCTTCCCAGAACCTCAGGGGGAGGGGATTATCCAGGCTGAAACACCGGCAGGTGGATATCATGGTGGTCATCTGAGAACTTTCCCTGGCACACTAGATCTCCTCCAGGAGCATCTTCCACATATTTAACTCATCTGATCAAATCACCTGCTTCCTGCCCCACCTCAGGGTGCAGATCTAGTTCTTGGTCTCAGTCCCTCCAGAAAGTGCCAGCCCTCTTATTCCTAGCAATACCCCACAATCACTATCCTCTATAATAAATCTGAAGTAGTAAAAACAATGAATTCTAATTTTGAATTAGAAAAAATAGCTTTCTTATTCCAGTTTTAACATTACAGGATGTGTAAAAATTTAGAAGTGATTTGATCTCTTGATCTTGGTATAATAATCTATATAGAGAGGAAAATAACAAGAGCATTTAGCACATGGCATGCAGTCAACCACAGATGACAATGCACCTTTTACTAATTTGCCATCTTCCGTATATGATGAAGGTTTTACCTGGGTCTAAAGCAAAACTAGAAAAAAAAAAAAAATCACATGAACGCTTAGGGTTGTTTTACACCAGTGACTTGATAATATGTTCTTTGCTCTTTATAGCAATTCCTAATGCTATACACAAAACATTTTACCCAGTGAAATTTACCTATTGGTGCTTGGTTTGTCTCTCTCTCTCTTTTTTTCCTTTGCTTATTTATTTTGTTTCTTGAATGCCACCTATGAGGGAAATCATGTGGTATTTGTCTTTCTCTGACTGACTTATTCTTTTTCATCCTCTATTTCAGGAACACACTGATCCATATTTTTACTAATAGAGTAATAATTTAATAGGTTAATTAGTAGATTTGTGACAAAGCTTATCAAGGTAGGAACAGGTGTGTATCTGTATGTTAAAACTTAAAGAAAACTGCACAAGGAATTATGATCATGAAGTAGTTAATCTCACATACTTACAAAGATGGTTGAATATGAGAACTTGCTCTAGATGAAAAGAACACTGGATGCAGAGTAGTATCAGTACGAAAATAATTGCAATTCTTAGTAACAGAAAAGAAAGTTAAAAGTGGCTTCCTTTTTTCTATATATGAAAAATTGTCTGATGTTGGGTAGCCCCAGCGATAGCAAGATGGATTTGTAGTCATCGGGGGTCAGAGTTTTAGTAAGGAGGTAACAGGAAATACTGTGTATTGTAAACTAAAGCAAAGTCTGCCATAATCAGTGCCTTTGGGGAAATTTTTTCTTCATACATAGCAACCTCAAAATTTTATCTCCTCAATATCTGTGATGTCTTCATTAGTTCTAGTGACCCAGTGACCTATATAAGCTAAGATACAAATTATCTCTGTCCAACTCACTCAATATACAATGATAGGGGGTGGAGCCTAGGATTATCATATTACAAAATCCCCTCAGGAAAAGAGAAATTGGAAAGCATTCCTAGTCCCCAGTCATCCACTAATCACAGCCAGCTGGGAAACCATGTAGACACTGCCTGGGCTAGCCCACAGTCTGGCCTCATGTTCTAGTCTCTTAAGATACCCTCTTGTTATCGTTTCTTGATTCCTCTGTGTTTGCTTTCTGGAAGTCTGTATGTATGCATGCACTTATGTATCATGCATGTCCATTATCCTCCAAGAATAATAACTCTTCCTCCCAGTTTCTCTTCCCATTTAAGAAGCTTCTTTCAAGTCAGAACGATCTCATATCCTCTTATCTCTCAGTGGCCAGAATTTAGGCACACAGATATGCCTGCCTGCAATGGGGGCTAGGAAATGTAGACTTTTAGTTGGGCATATCACTGCCTTTAAATCAAAACACTATTATAAAGGAAAAAACTTATTAAGAAAGACTAGATATTAGGAAATAATCATTGCCCTACAGTTCATGATATCATCAGAAGTCCTTAATAACAACAGGAAGTTAATTAATACAAAGAGTGTAGTTGGAATTATCCACTCCCACCCCCCGGAACAAATTGGCTTTATTTGGAAGAATTATAAAGCTATTATGATAGAGCAGAATACCATACAATATCATCACTACTTGTCACCATAGTGTGTGTGGACCATGGAAAGACTTCAGTGACATTCTTAAGGAAAGAAGATAATTAAGTTAGGGATTGGTAACGAATGTTCAAGTGGAGATCCAAGTTGTGGAACCAGCATGGATCAAAGTATAATGTCTAATGTATGTTGATAAATTTGAGATTGATCCAAGTGAGTTGTGGTCTTCACATATTTTTGTGAATATGTTTCACTTAGAGTAGGCTCATACTAATTCAAGTGGGGCTACCAATTTCTAGGTGGTTGTGAAGATTTATCATTGAAATCACCCAGAGGTTCAGAAATGTTGAGTGAAGACTGACAAAGATTGAACTAGGGTTAGCACACTGATCAATCAGGCAGACTGATGTCTCTGCAAATAAGCTGGAAGAGGCTCAGAAAATCAAAGCTAAACCTAAGCCAGAGGAACACACAAAATGAGAGTGGCAGTAGGGCATCAGCTCAGTGATATTAAACATTTCTAGTGGCTTGCCACTCTAAGACCACATATTCCATTTATAATACTAAGCAAATTCAAGTCCTCTATTCTCTATCCTTCTTGCAAAGCCATCTCATAGAGGTAATATTATTTACGATATTATTTATTTGTTCCAGAAGCATATGTGGTGTTTTCTTGCCTCCAGCGTTTATCCATGGCTTAACATTCACCTAGAAAGGGATACTATTCTAACATAATGGTAAGAAAGAAAGTAAAACCAGTACAGAGCTATATGTTAGGATACCTAGGTTCTCCTGCTAACCATTAACTACTTTCTATGTGATTTATGTTATTACTTCTCATTGGACTCTTTACTTTTCATTTGTAAAATGAAGACTTTTGAATTTATGACTTCTAATATCTCTTCTCATTTGAACCTTCCATACATCTAGGTACTCCAAAAGCCAGAAAATTTATTTTCAGCTTTTTTTTTTTTTTAATGAGATCCCTTTACACTGTGCTCTTTATATTGTACTCCCTTATGCGGGAAGAGTGCATTTCCGAGCATGTCTGAATATATCCTATGTCTGATCATGATCCCCAGGTAAGAGCCCCAGTGGCCACTTCTTCTGTGATTACATAACTGTGGTCTCATCTGAAGTTTCAGTGACCATGTGCACAGAGCTCCCTACACAGAGCTTTTAGGGTCAGTACATCCAGGCAGAAAGCCATACTGTTCTTGCTTCTTGAGCCACCCTCATTTCCATATAAATGCTGCCTACTACAAAAGACAGTGTGACTTTTATACCTCTAAGAAGATAATGATGAAGTCATTTGGGGACGCCATTTACATTTCTCTTTTGATTCAGTTACTTACAAATTAATGGAGTTCGGCCTATGCTTCTCTGATTCTTTGACCTTTCCCCTTTTCCCATTTGAGTGAACAATGGAAACCTTAAGTACTAATCACAGGTCAAAATTCATGAGTTCGGCTACCAACTTTGCGTTTATTTCTATCAGTAAGTACAAAAGGGAAAAAGATACTCTGTAAATGGATGTTCTCTTTTAATCTTTAAAATAGGAGTGAGGTAGGACTCTTTGCCACCATTTTAGACATAAGTAAACTAATCAACAACGGATAAAGGAATATGGGTCAAATCACCATTGAATCAGATATTTTTCTGATTCCAAATCCACATAATGAAATGAAGTGGGGTGAGGTGGGGGGGGGGGAGAAAGTTATCTGATGCATCCTGGAATTTTCAAGTAGTTGTGGAACAAAAAGTAAATTTTAGACGAAAAACATGGCCTTGTCCCGTGAAGTACAATTAATGTGAAAATCAAGAGTTGATAAAAGTTCCCTCTGAGAGCTTTTTCTTTTCTTGAGCTTGCTGAGAAAACTCACAGAAACTCAATATATGTATGTGCATAGGGAATATATAGTATAAGTTCCATGTAGACGGATTGCATAGATTAAGTAGTTTATTCAGTGGATAAAAATGTTGGAAATACACAGTTAAGAAAACCACTGTTTCCTTTTTGGGTATGTCTTTTACTATACACTTCTGGACTATGTTAAGGGTTTCTGAACAATCACATGGATTTATTGAGATTTTGTCTCTATAACACTTCAAAATTTATTTGATCTTCCAAAACATTAACTGAGATGATTCTGTCACTTTAATAGGTACTCTATAATTTAGAAATACTTTTCTGTTCATTGCAAGTAACCAAAAATGGCTACAGTAGCTTGAATAGAGATCTGCTTATCCTAAACAATAATTCTACAGTTTTGTGGTTGATGACATTATTCTAGCACCTTCTATATATCAAGAGTAATACTTATTTTAAACTCTTTGATTTTATTAAATTTTTGTTCTTGTGGTCACAAAACAGGTCCGGCTTCTATAGGAATCATATCTACATTCCTGGAAAAGGAAAATGCAAGAGTCAAATATACTTTCCGAGTAGTATGTTTCCTTTTGTCAAGAAAGCAAAATGTTTGTGGAATTCTTGCCCACAGAGGTTTTTTTTTTTTTTTTTAATGCCTACTGGGCCAGAGTCAATATTGCACATGGACATCTCTAGTTGGAATGTGCTTTGACAGAAGTGGGTCATAGATAGTGAGGTAACATAAAGCACCCAATGTCAAATAAGACTCAAATGAATGAGGAATCTTACCCCGAACATCACCTTTAGTAATCTCAACAATACAATCAAGAAACTCAGAGGAAGCATACATAGGTATAGGAAATCAAGGCAATTCCTCAGTTGTTCCCTCGCTTTCTCTCTCTTTTTTAAAATTTCTTCACTGGACACATACTCACTGGTCCAGAATACCTCAGGTCTCTAAATTAGTTACAGAAGTAGAAAACAATTAGTCTATGAATCATCCCCATTTTATACCCGGGCTTCTTCTTCTTCCTCTTCCTATTCTCCCCCTCTTCCTTCCTGTGCTTCTATTACAAGCAATCCTTAAAAAACGGACCTCCTTATTCAATAGGTAAGACCCTCTTTCTTAACAAATATTATTAGTCTATTTGCTCACGGTCCAGTTATTGGGCTTTTATAGATATTAGACTGTGTTACCTATCTTTCTTTTCCTTCTCCTAGGAGTTTCCCCTGGTAAAGGGAGTAAATAGATGATAAACTTCCTCTTCCTCAGATAGTCACACACATACAGACAATAAGTTAATTACATTGATATGGAAGCTCTTCATAACACCTTTTCCAGTGGAGTATCTATTTATAAAATAACCAATTTGGGGCTCAACATGATTTTTCCCCCATGCCTTTTAGGTTGGAAAAAAAGAACACTACACATGAGGACTACCTTTTCCCCTAAGACTTGACTTATGCCTTAAGCTTTGTCCCTTTCCTCCCATGAGTAATTATTAAAAATATTCATTTTGCCAGCAGCTCTGTTGAATGTCTTTGTGTTTTCTCCTCTAAAAGGCTATTTACTTATAATTAATAAACTTTTTCATTCATGCAATAAATATTTACTGGGCACCTAAATGTAAAAGAAATGTGATTGAAATCCATTAGTTAGGCCGGCAGATGTAGTCTTAGTCCCTCATGGATCTTATAGTCTAGTAGAGGAGAGATCAAAACATAAGTAATCACAAAATTATATAGTCATGCATTTTGATCTGGTCCATAAGGAAAACACATGGTGTAATATTAGAGCCTAATATGGTGGAGAACTCTTAGTGAGGGGGTCAGGAAAATTTCCTTTGAGGGGTTTCTTTAAAGCCAAGATATATGGGATGATAAAGGGTGCCATAAGAAAAGCAATCCGTTTCAAGACAGTGGGAAGAATACTGACTTATTATCTTTGGCACTTTTCTTATTTCATCTGCATAATGCCTCTGCAAGTCAGGTGTAATTTTCCCATTTTGCAGGTGAATAATCAGAGTATAAATGATTGGTCAATGTTGTTGGTTAGCGTTCAAGGTTGCAAGTCTTACTTTGCATACCTTCCTCAGGAATTTTGGCACATGAATGCATATGAAGGAGTGGGATTTATGTGTATAGCTTTTACCCCACTTAGCTGAAATCATAAGTTCACTCCCCAGTCTTTCAAGAATGATTGGCTGTAGGCGTGCCTGGGTGGCTCAGTCATTGAGCGTCTGACTTCGGCTCAGGGCGTGATCCCAGGGTCCTGGGATCGAGCCCCACATCGGGCTCCATGCTCCGTGCTGGGAGCCTGCTTCTTCCTCTCCCACTCCCCCTGCTTGTGTTCCCTCTCTTGCTGGCTGTCTCTCTGTCAAATAAATAAATAAAATCTAAAAAAAAAAAAAAAAAAGAATGATTGGTTGTAACTTTCTTACCAAAGGAGCATAGTTCCTTCTTCAAATGACTGTGTTAGTCTCTGATCTGGGACACTGGGTATAAAATGTGCATTCATATTATAAAAGTTATCTCCTCCCTCTAAAAACAGTCCAACTCCCTGTCCCACTAAACCTGTCCATTCTTATTTTGAAGATAACTGGAACATTTACTATCATGTCTCATGCCAATAAGGTAGGGAAAAGGTTAATGTTATGAGAAGAGCTGATAAATGAACTATTAGCACTCTGTGATCGCAGGTCACTATGACTGTATTACTCTATGATTACAGGCCAGAGAGCGAAGAGTATGAGCAATTCTTATTATACACATCATGATTCTGCACACTTCAATCAAGGCCCTTCTCACCTCTTTTAATCTAGACTAAATCATTCTAATTGGTTTGCTCACTTGTCATGTGCAAGCGTCCCCTCATCCCTGACAATCTCTGTCCCTTTTTTACCACCTTAATAAGGTGACTGACTTACTTAAAGAAGAGGAGTGTCTGGGCCACGAACCGGGCCTACCTTGATGGTACTTACATGTTCTGCATCCTAGAAAGAGATCTCTCTCCTTCCCATGTTAAAGAAGTTTAAGATTGGAATAGAACAAATGGGGTTCAGCTATGTGATGCATCATCATTTAAAGGTGTCCTCAGTTATGGCACACAGAGCTCCTAATACATTCTGTTTTCTCTTTAGGGTAGGGGAAATATCACAGAGGCAAGAAAGGGCTCTGTAAATACTCTCTGATCTAAAATCTTAATTCTGAATTCCAAACATTTGTCATGCAATTCTAATCTCAATTTATGGGGACAGACCCTACCTCCATTTTAATGGAGCATTAAAGAGAAGTGCCTGAATTATTAAAAGTTCTTATGACCCAAGTTGTCTGTTTACTAAATGGTTTTGTCTTGTTTTGTCTTCTAGTACAGTACCACTCTTCACTCTTTACAATTAAAAATAGGCTGATTAATATAGAAATTTGCTGAAATGTGCATTTGGGCCAGACTTTTCAGAGCCAATTATATTTGGCTAGATTTCAAAGCAAACTTGTCTAAGACTCTTTGTTACCCTTTGAGCATGGAAACAAAAATTTGAAGAATAGTAACCATTACAGTTCATCAAATAATTGACTGACTGTAAAATGAAACTGGGAGGTAGTGTAAAAATTTGTATAGTATTAGGAATTAATTTAATTTCATATGATAGTAGTGGTTTCCATAAACTGCTAAATACTGTTTGTCTATATAGTAAATATTAGAAGGTATTAAATACTATTCATCTATATATAAAATACTATTATATATCTATATTCTATATATAACAAACCCTTATCTCTCAATGACCTAAGTATATTCAGAATCCAGCACATAACCTGTCTTAAAGATTAATTTGTTTCAAAGATACAGCAAGCGACTCCAGAGGGTAATGAGTTTCTTGGAAGTATTCAAACAGAAAAGAGGGATGCATAGTGAGAAAGAAACCAAAATGGAACTTTAGATTAGACAGCTTTTATTTATTTTTTTTACCAGAGCTGAAAGACAGTTCTAACTGGTTTTCCCTATGTTCCAAAATGGTCCAGGCTCTCTGAATTATGGAAATTGACAGGATATAAAGACAAAGAATGTCATTCGCTCACATTCTGAGGGGGATAGACTCAGGACACTTGTCTTTTTTCTCAAGAGCTATTTTGCTTCCATTCTAAGAGTAATAAAGTCTACAGATGACTTCCTCTTTTTTTTTAATCTCCCCTGAGATAATTGCTTACATGCTAGGGTAGAGATCTTTCTCTCCTCTCCCAGAGAGGATTTGTTTACATTCCAGAGTAGAAGATAAGGATTCTGTCTTTATCTCCAGAGACGAAAATAGAATGGCAGGTATGCCAGCAGCTCTATATACACTCTGAGTTTTTAAATTTTGGAATCCCTTGCCTGTGGTGAAAATCCCGCTGCTTATTCAGGTGACATTTGGCTTTTATTGCATCATCTCATGGGAATTTGAGGAGTAAGGCAATTATTTTATTTTCACTCTGTGTGTAAATAAAAAGATCTGTTCCCTTCTGTAGAGAACTTGTGTCTGTGAGAATATATACAAAACACTGGAAGTCTAACTTGTTAGTATGCGGGGGTGGGCGGGGGGGGGCATCTCCAATCCTTCACAGTTTTGGTCTTAAAAACCAGATGACTTTCTTTCTCATAATTTGTGTGTATATGTGTGTGTGTGTGTGTGTGTGTGTGTGTGTGTGTGTGTGTGATAAAATACAGATGACAAAATTTACCATTTAAAAATACACCTCAGTGACATTTAGTATATTCACAATGTGAATACAAACATCAACTCTATCTAGGTTCAGAACACTTTAAACACCCCCAAAGCAAACCCCTTACCCATTAAGCAGTCACTCTCTGCAACTCTAGGCAACTACTAACCTGATTTCTGTCTCTATGGACTCGTCCAGTCTGGATATTTTATATAAGTAGAATCACAGAAAATGTGGCCTTTTGTGTCTGGCTTCTTTTGCTTATTAGCACAATGATTTCAAGAGTCTTCCACATTGGGGCATGTATGAGTTCTTCATTCCTTTTTATGGTCACAATTTCAGTGTACAGATATACCACAGTTTGATTATCCACTGATCAACTGACAGTTGGGTTGTTTCCACCTCCATTTGAGGGTAAATACCCAAGAGTGAACTTGCTGTGTCATATGGTAATTCTATATTTAATTTTTTGAGGAACTGCGAAACTGTTTTCTACAGATCTACCATTTTACATTCCCACCAGCAATGTATGAGGCTTCCAACTACTCTACATGCTATCTGACACTTGTTAACTATTTTTTAAATTATTATTATAGGCATCCTGGGGAATTTGAATCAGCATCACATTGTGGTTTGATTTGCATTTCTCTAGTGACTAATGATGCTACCATGTTTTCATGTGATTGTTGGTCATTTTTATATATTCTTTGGAGAAATATCTATTGAAGTTACATGCCCATCTTTTTCTATTGTTTTGTCTTTTGTTGTTGAGTTATTACAGTTCTTTATATTCTGAATTCAGAGCCTTATCAGATTTGTGATTTACATACACTTTCTCCCATTCTGTGGGTTATAGTTTTGCTTTCTTTACAGTGTCCTTTAATGAATACTTTTTTCATCTTTATGAAATCCAACTTATCTATTTTGTTGTTGTTGTTGTTTGTGCTTTTGGCATCATATTTAAGAAACTGTTGGTAAATCCAAGGTATGAAACAGAACTGGATGACCCTTAGTGGGTTTTTTTTTTTTAAATCTCCATGTTTTCTCTCCACTTTTGTCTGTTTTCTCCAATTTTCTCAAGCAGAATCCCTATATCAAAGAAGAGATAGATGATCCCGGGACAGAAACCTCATAGAGTCAAAGAGAATGCCTACAGTCTGGCTGGCAATCTGAGATTAGCTTACTCCATTGGTGCTGCGGCATCATTTCCAGAGGAAACACAAACCTAATTCACTTTGTAATTGGCCTCTGTTTAACTCCTGTGGCCATCTTTAACTGTCTTACCATTATGTTCTATTGCCTTCTATTCTCCCATGGGTACCTAACACTCAAAACACAGCTTTCTTCCTGGACAGGACAGGGTGCGGTTTTTTTGCTTATTTGTTTGTAGTCTCCCCGCCCCTTTCCTTTACTACGTCAGTTGTGAGAAGCTGGACTGGACAATTATGAAGGAAACTAAGAGACCTCTTTGACAATTCTGATGCTTCTTCCTTTTGCATCTTCAGCCCTAAGTTCTATCTTGGTCTCTCAAGAACCACTGAATCAAAAGTACCTTCCAAGATACCACTCTGACCCTGTCCAATGGAGAGAGAATGTAGATGTTACAATTTTAAAAAATTAAAGCTCAAACTGGCCACTCCTCCTGCCAAAAAAATGTCTAACAAAAAGCAGAGAGCACTCTTTTCATTTAGTTAGTCACTCATTTATATAGTGACTGTTTATTTCTTCAGTTAGCAGTTGGAGGCACTTAACGGGTCTTTTGTCCTTGACTCTGGTGTCTTTCAATCTGTTTAGCCAGAATGGTCTTATCCAAGTACAAACTGGGTCATGTTATACCCGTTGTGTCCCACCCACACTTTCCACTTCCTTGATAATGACTATCTTCTTGACCTGATCTACAAGACCTGACATTCTATGCCCTCATTCTGGGACTTCTAAGTGCATTCATATTAGAAGTTTTATCACACCACATACCATTGGTAACCTGGAGTGCAGTGAGTGTGCAGGGGATATAGGTGCAAGTGGCCTTCTCTTTGGCATCAATACCCACATCTGTAAAATTGGTATTTTATTCTACATCACACATATCTAAAAGTTCCTTGAGTAAATGAAATACAATTCCAAATAAAAAACATCTCAGTGCTCTGAAGATATATATGTGTATAATGGTAATAAAATATAAAGCATCTTGTTCCAAGAAGATAAACCAACAATTTATTGACTCACACTGAGAAGCTCCCTTATACATGTATCTGTGACCCAAACCACTTTATATCAAAATACAATTTATATGTTATATTAAAAATTAATAATAAAATGGTTTGTTTTTCTCTCATTCCCAGAGAGGGCTCGTGTATCATCTTGAGCCAATTCTGCTTTGGTTGGTATTGCCTGACTGAAGTACTTTATTGGGAAGAACTAGGACAATCATTTATTTAAGAGTGACTGTCATGGGTGTAGAAGAGTGGCAGCTCAAATATTTATTAGTCCTACTTTTCTTATATTCTGCAAGTTCCCTGAAATGAGAAAACTTCTCATTTATTTCTCATTCTCATCCTCTGGAGACATATTGTAGGTGCCAAGACCTTAGTCAATTTTGTCAAATGAACCAGTGAATGTATGAATGGCATGCTAAATCGGGAATAGACTCTCTGTTAAGATAGATAGATTGATTAGATATAGATATTGGGTATATATGAGATTTAAAAAGCAAATGAAGTACAGAGATTCACATAAGCCTGGGTGCTCAAACTTTAACAGGCATCGAATCCCCCGGAGGGCTTGTTCTGACACAGACTGTATGGCCCCAGTCCCAGAGAGTCTGAGTCAATAGGTTTTTGGTTAGGGCCTGAGAGTTGGCATTTCTAACAAGTTCCCAGGTGCTGCTGCTGCTACTGCTCTGGGGGCCACGCGGAGAATCATTGATGTAACCAAATGGTCTGTAGACAAAGGAGAGCTGGCTCTAGGAAGTCAAATGTTTCATGACGACATAATTTCACTTTATTCATCTTTGGCTTTGCTTTCATCTGTGGTGAACTCATTTTCAGGCAAAGACCACCAGAAGCATCTCTTAGCTTAGGTAACTGCCAGAGCAACTACATCCCAGAGAAGAAGGACCTCCTTTCTGATTGTTGAAGCAAAATCCCAGGGCTGATTCTGATTTGTTTCCTTCAGGTCACATGTTCACCTCATGTATTCGAGAGCCCCATCAGATGAAAGAGGAGCAGTACTTCAGAAGGACACTGAAGGCTGCTGGGTAAAAAGTAACATCCCTAGCCTCCCCCACCTGCTTTAAATGAGAACTTCAAAGTCAGCGTGTGGGGCAGTAACTTTAACCACTTGTGTTGGGGCCAGAACTGAACACCGAATCCAAGGTGGCTGTCTTCAAGCCCAGCGCTTCTCACCACTCCCCATTTACCTCCCATTCTTCTGATTCTTCTCGAACATGAATCTGCAAGAATGCCCAGTTCTTAGAAGGAAAACTTGTCATAGCAAGATCTAAAAAGCCAGGAGGATAGTCCTTAGAAATACTTAGAAGGATTTCAGTCAAATGAAAATGAGAAATACAAAAATTTCATTTGACTTCCCGGAACCAGGATCACTCAGATAAGTGCTGTCAAAGTGGTTAATAGAAAATTTCTTAAAGTGCTTTGCTTCCGTATATAAAAATTAATAAGTGAGAGCACAATAAGAACATTTCTATTTTGTGGACCTAAGGTTACCATCTTGAGGAAATATGTATTAAGTAAATCTACATAATTATTATAAGGCAGTCCAGCATTTATCTCAAGATGGATGTTAAATGTTCCTCTTTCTTGTAATTATACCTGCCATAGTGGGTAGTATCATAGACATCATGAATGCACAACTCTCTGACTAGTGGACACGGGTATAGTAATGCTCATACATGTTGGTCCCCCCAAAAATACATCTCCAGTTCATTGACCCTGACAAAGTAAGGGAAGAAGGGTTGTTGCTGTACCTTCTGGATTCCCGTGACACCTCAATTCTGTCCCTTCCCTGAAGGATTCAGGATTTCAAGTTTTCTCTTCATTGTTTTGCCACTGCTGAGGCAATTTTTCCTTCTTCCCCTTGAATTCCTTCCCTTGTTCTTCTTTTTTTTTCTCTGCTGCCATTTGTATTATTTCCTTTACAGGAACGTGTGATTTTCTAGGAATTGTGGGGAGTTTATTCCCCTCAGAAAGGTATAACCATATCAGACAATCTTTGAAATATAGAGATCCATGGTGAACTGAGAATTTTACAGCATCACACGAGGAGCTTGGTATATTGTCAGCTTTCTTACCGGAAAGCATGTTCTTTTTATTTCTTTTTTAAAGATTTTATTTATTTATTTATTCGACAGAGATAGAGACAGCCAGCGAGAGAGGGAACACAAGCAGGGGGAGCGGGAGAGGAAGAAGCAGGCTCATAGCGGAGGAGCCTGATGTGGGGCGCGATCCCATAACGCCGGGATCACGCCCTGAGCCGAAGGCAGATGCTTAACCACTGTGCCACCCAGGCGCCCCCGGAAAGCATGTTCTTGATCCTATACCTCTTTTATATGTCCCACCTGCTCCAGCCAACCAGTCCAAGATTGTGGGAGATTTTACTTCTCATTGTGTAACATCATGAGTCCACTTTAGCTTTCCTCTTAGATTCTTAAGGATCCTCTGAGAAATGGGAATAAAAATAGCCAAACCTCTTTATTTATCAGGGCCTAGTTTAATCCCTGCACATGTATAAACCCCCTTCTTCTTCTCAACAACCATTAAGTGGTGGCTATAATTATTAATCTCGTGTTCTTTTTTTTTTAATATTTTATTTATTTATTTGACAGAGAGAGACAGCCAGCGAGAGAGGGAACACAAGTAGGGGGACTGGGAGAGGAAGTAGCAGGCTCCTAGCGGAGGAGCCTGATGTGGGGCTCGATCCCACAACGCTGGGATCACGCCCTGAGCCAAAGGCAGACGCTTAACGACTGCGCTACCCAGGCGCCCCTAATCTCATGTTCTGATGAGGTAAATTAAATGGAGAAAAATTACACAATTGCCCAAAGTGACAGAAAGCATTAAATAGAGCTCAGGGTTTTCTGTTTTGCTTTGTTTTGTTTTGTTTTCCATCTAACAAAGGTGAGGTTCTTCTTGCTGATGAGATATTCACTTCTCAATGATTAAGGATCCAGTATCCTACATCTCCCAGGACTTATTGTCTGTATCCAGTTGGTAGAGGGGAAAGAACATGAAGTTTTCACGGGCCAGGCATTATCACGGCTACTCACACTCCACTGTCGACATCTCTGTGCCTTGGTCATATCTAACTACAGGGGAGAATGGAAAATATGGTCCAAGTGTGTGCTGAGAAGAGACACAGCTACCAGTCTCTGTCACAGTGGCCTCCTTTGAACCCATGTTCCAAAATAAGTATAGAAAAATTAAACTGCCAATAAAAAATAAAAACAAAAAACAAAACTTCCAAGGAAGTAGAGACCACATAGTATAGTACATAATACATGTGCTGATCAATATTTGTTGTTTTTTTTAAGATTTATTTATTTTAGAGAGAGAACACGTGCAAGTGGGGGGAGGGGCAGAGGGAGAGGGAATCTTAAGCAGACTCCCCTCTGAGCACGGCACCCAACACGGGGCCAGATCTCAAGACCCTGAGATCGTGACCTGAGCTGAAACCATGAGTCAGTCACTTAACCGACAGAGCACCCAGGTGTCCCAATAAATATTTGTTGAATGAATGAGGGAATACAACTTTCTACCTATCTCTAAAATGATAAGGGATCATGTATCATTTCCATGTTTGCTCCATTTTTTCGTTTTAGTTTGGAAATGAGTAATATTTTAATATTTGTGATTGGACAATGTGTCCACAAATGTCTTATCAATTGCAAATTCAGTATATTCATCAATATAGTGGTTCCATTGGGTGACAAATTAGGCTTCTTAAAACCACACCTTACCTTTTTTAACTTTGAATACCCTGAGAATTAAAAAAAACCCACATATTTGTGGGGATAATCTGTTCATTAAGAGATATGTTATGTTGCAAAATACAATAGTAATTTGATTTATATGTTGCAATTATATATATATATATATATATATATATATATATATATATATTAAGTGCATGAAATGTACCATATATTTTTTTTCCCTCTGTGCAGTGGCCTTTCTCTTTAAATAGCTCTTAGTTTGCTGTAATAAAGGAATATTATGATTTCATAGGCACTGCCTAAGAAAGAAATTTAATTAGCACGAGTAATTTCAAAATTCATTTAAGATCTTGCAATGAAATATTTTATGGACAGTTAAGGTAGTAAATTATTGATTGGCTAATCAAATTCTCAATTACTGACTGATAAGTTGTCATCTCTCCAATAACAGACATTCTCTGAATGCAATTACCCAGGCTAACTGACTCCCTCAGCATCCATCACACTCCTGTTCAAATTAGGGATTTCTTAAATCTCTGCCATTCATTTCTATTCATAGCCCTGGTTTATAAGTTTCTGTTCACAGTCACACCCACCCTAGATCAGGCTTCTTTTCATGGATGTCTAACATGCCTAGAATGTCAGCAAGATACCAACAACAATTGCAAAAACTCTGAGACTAATTATCTACCGAATGGTTGTTTTTCTGTCCCAGTCCCAACCACATCGTTAGTATGACAGGGTTCTTAGTGACTCAGCTCAACCAAACATTGAGTTTGTGAACTCAAGCTGATGGAATATTGTGAATCCCCTTCCAGCCAGTAAGTCAAGCCTGGAATTAGCCTCCTCCTTTTATACCCACTGTTTACTGAGTCTAGAGTTACAACCTCTTTATCTCAAGATTAATTGTAATTTTTTTTTTCTTAAAAGGAAGAACTAAGCCTTGAAAAAAAAGCAAAAGAGTCCATGTTTTAGAAAACTAATCATAACAATTCCACCCTTTTAACAGCCTAAGTGCTTGTTCATCTAAGTTCTATATTCAATGATTCAATAAATATTTATCATGTGACATTTTAAATGACAACTACCTTCACAGAACTTGATACAGGGGATAAAGATAAGTAAATAGGCCATGTTGAAGAATAAAGGAATAAATCATTTGATAGATGAGAAAGAGAGGGAGACCTCCCGGACAAAAAGAGGTAATGGAACCAGATTTTAGAGAGTCAATGATGTCTTTCTGACAAAAGTGATATTTCAGACGAGAACTGAAGATACAGAAAGAGTGTGGGGAAGAATATTTTATGTCAGAGTTCCCAAAACTTTACTTGTATACCTACCAAGATCATGACTTTTGCCATATTTATATACATCCATTAATATTATCTACCGAATGCTTATTTTTATGAACTTAGTTTTCAGAATTTAAATTTAAATTGTTTTAAAAGACAAATTTATATCAATTTCACAAGAAGAAAATCAAGATCATGTATTATGGACAGAGGTATCTTTGAAAACAAATACATTGATACAAAACATGTAATTAAATCTTAGCTAATTACTGCCTCCTGCAGAAAGTTCTGAACCTAAGATTTTCTGTCCCACTTAAAAGGGGATATTAGCAATCTTAATGTTAGGCAAACAAATAAATTCACTGAGTATAAAAGTGAGCCTTTCTCATTGATGCAATCTAATCAGAAGATATGTAACTTTTCTCACCAACAGTGTAAGAAGGATCCCCTTTCACCACATCCTCTCCAACATTCGTTTCCTGCCTTGTCAATTTTTGCCATTCTAACTGGTGTAAGGTGGTATCTCAAGGTGGTTTTGATTTGAATTTCCCTGATGGCTAATGATTTTGAACATTTTTTCATGTGTCTGTTAGCCATTTGTATGTCTTCATTGGAAAATTGTCTGTTCATATCTTCTGCCCATTTATTGATTTGATTATTTGTTTCACATGTATTGAGTTTGAGATTATGCTAAGTGAAATAAGTCAAGCAGGGAAAGACAATTATCATATGGTTTCACTCATTTATGGAACATAAGAAATAGGAAGATCGGTAGGAGAAGGAAGGGAAGAATGAAGGGGCGGGTAAACAGAAGGGGGAATGAACCATGAGAGACTGTGGACTCTGGGAAACAAACTGAGGGCTTCAGAGGGGAGGGGGGTGGGAGATTGGGATAGGCCGGTGATGGGTATTAAGGAGGGCACATATTGCATGGTGCACTGGGTGTTATATGCAAGTAATGAATCATGGAACATTGCATCAAGAACTGGGGATGTACTGTATGGTGACTAATATAGCAAGATAAATATTATTAAAAAAAGAAGATATGTAACTTTTCTTATACTGTGATACAGGAATAGTCAAAGCTCTATCTGAGCATCAAGCTAAAATGGTTTCTCATACCACTTGTGGGACATGTCTCACATCTACAGAGACATAGACTCAGCATAGGGGAAAAGCAGAAGTTAGGATCCAGAGGAAGACGGAAAAAGAAACATTCGAGAAGCTTGGAATCATAGATTATAACTTGAGCATGATTGTGGGAGAATAAAATGCCAGAATTAGCAATAGAGATGTAAAAAGTGATCTGATCATGCAGGGCTTTCTAAGTTATATTCCGATACCTCTTAAGGATCCCTACTGCATAGATCAACACCCTTCTGGTTAAGAAGATGGTCTGGACTAGAAGAGGGAGCCATTTTTTTCCAGTGGTTCTCAAATTGCCCATCACCACACTTCCTGCTTTGGTTATGCCTTGGGCCTTTGATTAATGAGCATAACTTTTGTAAACCATTTATCATGTGGTAGATACTCAAGTTAAGAATGCAGAATTAATGTATTTTAAGCCTGTTCCTAAGCAAAGGATTATTAGCATCAAATCATTGAAAAATGGATGGTCTCATTTAAATCTAAATTAGGAATATCAATAGGAAGACACATCCTTTCCAAGGGCAAAATGCTCACAATTCTAATTCCTAAATTGATTAAGAATATGTATTTTTAAAGAATAGTATTAACTAGAAAAATGAGTTATGTCTATAGTTATCTCAAGAATATGAATATTTATGATTTATTGCTACTCAAGCATCTTGAAATTACCGAGACACCTGTTCTTTGATCTCTGCTTCTTCCTAAATCAAGGTAAAAGCCTTGGACTTAAGTGAGGAGAATTGTGCTAGTTTGGCTCTTGTGAATAGTTATGACCATTCTGGAAGGTCAGTGGTACACAGGAGACTTTCCAGCCTCCAGTTATACCTGTAAGTAGTTGGGTGTTATGGATTGCATAAGCCTATCCTCACAACCTTAACATAAAGCAGGACTCAATTAACAGAAACAAGACTTTTTCAAAGAGCATGTAGTGAAGCCCTAAGTTCAAGAGGGACCAACTATTTGTAGAAGTCATCAGTGCTGAAGCTCTAAAAAGAGGTTTGTTATGTATATATCAGAATGCATGTTTTCATTTAAAAAGCCTTACACAAATGCCTGTGTGTAATGATCATAATACTTAAAAAAAAATAGGTACTTAGTGCTTTTCGTAGTGCTTTTATAGAAAGCTCACTATATGCATTAGCACATTTAATGCTACAGATTGTATCAGTGGCTTTCAAACTTTTTTGATCACAACTTGCAGCAAGAAACACATTTTATATACTACTAAGGAAACATACACTCACAGATATATTTCATTCTGTTCTATTCTACAGTGGTTGGGAAAATGTTGATCTTGAGCTCTCATATTCATTACACAAACCACTCATGGGCTTGAAAACAGATGGAAAAACACTGCTTTATGTGGTTAATACTATTGTATAGGAGTTAGGCATCTGCCTTTTGATTTTTCAAGTGATCAAGCCAGTGATTTGAAATATGTGTGTACATGTGTGTTTATTCAATGCATAGGAAATATTATATGTGTTTGGGTACATGTGTATTCGTGTATACCTACTATGTAGTTATAGTTTCAATTTCAACTGTTATAATCAACAAACGTTGCGAAGATAACTCGCTCCATTTTTTGGCAAAAGTAAAGTGATCAAACAATTTCACACCTTATTGTGAAATGCAAATTAAATAACTATGAGATACTCTCTCTCTTTTTTTTTTTTTTAACTATCACTCAGTCTCTATTGGAATGAATTTAAATGTGTAGAAACTATCTGCAGGGTAATTTGATAATGTGTATCAAAAGCCTTAACAATATGTATAAACAATGAACCAAAAATTCAATTACTAGAAATGTATCCTTAGGAAGTAATTAAGCGTATGGTCAAACTTTTAGCATAATTAACTGCACGGCTGCTTGTTTTACAGTTATTTGTAGTAGTGAAAAACTTCAAATTTTTCAACAACCGAGAACTGGTTAGATGTAATAGTAAATATTCATACAATGGAGGGTCCCTATACCATTAAAATATCATATGACAGATGATTATATGTTGACATTGAAATATGCTTATGATTTTTACTCAAAAGAAAAGAAGAAGAAGAAGAGAGAGTACATGATGGAAAGAAATAGGTATTACTTACCAGACTTAGGAATTAAAATTGGGAACACCAGAAGGAAGGGGTTGCCAATTATATCCAGAGATACTACCAGATCAGGTGTGAGAGTACATCTCCGAGATATTGGAAATGCATTGAGCACAGTGGTGTCAGGGAGAAAAAAAAATGAAGGTGTGGAGAAGACGTGGTCATGAGAGCTTTGAAAAGAGAAAGATGAGTGCAGGAAGGGAACATGGAAAAAAGAGCCTTAAGATGTTCTCTATCGGATTTTGCTCTCTGATGTGCTTGCTTACAGACTTCTTAAGAAAAATGCAGGACGGGGTGCCTGGGTGGTTCAGTGGGTTAAGTGGTGGCTCAGTGGGTTAAATGTCTGACTCTTGATTTTGGCTCAGGTCAGGATCTGAGTCCTGGGATCCCGTCCCTTGGTGGGCTCCAGTCAGCAGGGAATTTGCTTAAGATTCTCTCTCTCCCTTTGCCCCTCTCCTCACTTGAGATCTCTCTGTGTAAAAATAAACAAATAAATAAATCTTTAAAAAAAGAAAAAGTAAAGCTGTAGGACAGCTGACATTACTCACCAAGGAAATATGACCCTATGTCTGATCTCACTGCTAAACTTGTGCTTTCCCATTTTCACGACTCTGATTTACTATCTTTGTGAATATGTGTGGATTTTTCTTTTCGGTAGTACTTATTTCTCAGTATGGGTATCTCAAAATACTTTTAGTTGGTGTTAGAGCTATTATAATTTCTTTCATTTACTTTCATTTATTTTCTAGCTGGTTATTGCTGGGACATGTATCACACAATCATGATTCCACGTGATTATCTTCTAACCAGACACTAACTCACTTTAATATAATAATGTTCTTAAACAATCTCTTTGTTTTTTTAAGGTAATAACCATATAATCAGTGAATAATGAAATTATTGACCATCTCCCCATAAATCCAATAAGTAATGAATTTACTATCTGTTTAGATATAACTTTGTTTCCTTTTCATCTAGTTGAATAAGTTTTGATTAATATTAAGTTCTACAGATTTTGATAATTTATTTTATTAGCAATTTTAATGGGCATTCCCCGGGTTGACTAGTCCTAATTTTAACATAAAATATGCAACTGATGATTTTGGGAAAAGACAAAAAACAAAAAACCGTTCTTTGTTGATGGTATATTACATTTTATATTCATTTATATTCCCTTTTGAAATTATATACTTTTCGTGATATTCTTAAACGTTAAGTATAGCTATGTCTTCATTTTTTGTTTTGTTTTGTTTTTATTTACGTAACCTCTACACCCAACATGGGGCTCAAACTCATGATCCCAAGATCAAGAGTTACATGCTCTTCCAACTGACCAGCCAGGCATCCCCAAATATGTCTTCATGGGTAACTTTTTCCTTTATTTTGTAAACTTTCTATAATATTATTTTTAAAAATACAAGTGCAAACAAGTTATATTGAGGAAAGCCTGAGTATAATGAATGGATAATTTTTTGTATTCTTTTTTTTTAAAGATTTTATTTATTTATTTGAGAGAGAGTGAGTGAGAGAGAACAAGCAGGGGTTGTGGGGTAGGGGAAAGGCGGAGGGAGAAGCAGGGTCCCTGCTAAGCAGGGTCCCTGCTGAGCAGGGAGCCCAATGTGGGGCTCAATCCCAGGACCCCGGATCATGACCTGAGCTGAAGGCAGACGTTCGATGAACTGAGTCACCCATGCACCCCAGTATTTATTCTTTAATGGTGACGTACACATTTTTGTAAAGGCGGAAATCTGTGTGCCATTACTCTTTTTGCAAAGCCACAATTAAGAATTAATGACAGCACACTCTACATTACTTTCCAATGGTCAATGAGACTTTTTAATGCAAATTTTGGGGCTTGAAAATCATTAAGGGACAATTTGTTCATCATGATTAAGATGAAATTAAACTTTAAAGTGCTGCATCAAAGTTTGGAGGCTGTAGTCAGTAAAAACAGCTATAGAAAAAGTCACTATGGGGCCCCTGGGTGGCACAGCGGTTGAGCGTCTGCCTTCGGCTCAGGGCGTGATCCCGGCGTTATGGGATCGAGCCCCACATCAGGCTCCTCTGCTATGAGCCTGCTTCTTCCTCCCCCACTCCCCCTGCTTGTGTTCCCTCTCTCGCTGGCTGTCTCTATCTCTGTCGAATAAATAAATAAAATCTTTAAAAAAAAAAAAAAAAGAAAGAAAAAGTCACCACAACGGAAAATATACTGAATAAATGTAACATGGAAATAAGCTGTTCCACTGTTTTAGATAATTGGTTATATCTCATATTAAGTCATGTCTTCTTAAACATATGTATCACTAAGTTAATTAATATTAATCCAAACAGATGTAAAGTGAACTTCACAGTGATGGTGTAAGAATCATATATGCAGGGGTGCCTGGGTGGCACAGCGGTTAAGCGTCTGCCTTCGGCTCAGGGCGTGATCCCGGCGTTATGGGATCGAGCCCCACATCAGGCTCCTCCGCTAGGAGCCTGCTTCTTCCTCTCCCACTCCCCCTGCTTGTGTTCCCTCTCTCGCTGGCTGTCTCTGTCCTGTCAAATAAATAAATAAAATCTTAAAAAAAAAAAAAAAAGAATCATATATGCAGCTGATTCTCTTCTTTTTGCCAGAAAGAAGTTCGCAATACAGAATATTGGTTCATCCAACACTAATGAGGTCAATGTAGTGAATGACATGTAGAAAAGTAAAGGTAAGGGAGAAAAATTGTCATAGGTCATGACTGAGTACCTACGGTTTTCTTTGACATTATTCAAGAGAATATACAAGGCAACAGAGGACATGAAATACTGAGACTGAATTATACAATTGATCCTCATTATTTATGAATTACATATTTATGAATTCATCTACTTGCTAAAATTTATTTGTAAACCCAAAATCAATACTCACAGAGCATTTGAGATCATCCATGGTCATGCAGAGCAGAGAGAGCCAGTGAGCAAAAGAAAGATGAGAGAATGAAACAAGCTGCTAACGTTCCCTCCCCATTTTTGGTTGTTTCCTTTGGAGGCCTGTTGTACATGCTGGCTCTTGAGTTTTCACGAAACATCCTAGCATCCTTGCAATAAATGCTCATTGTTTGCTTAGGATGGAGCATGTGTGCTTTTGTTACTTGTAATCAAACTATCTGCTTTTATGCATAGACACAAAATAGAATCCCAAATCTCTAAAAAATAACTGCTTCTCTTAGTCTTTTCAAGCTATTATTTCCATTTATTGGTTTCTAATGAGGCTATTGGGAAGCTCGTTGTGTCTGTATAAATTTTATTTCCCTGTGATTGCTTTAACGACATTTTCTTTGGAGTTTCACAGTTTTATTATAATATATCCACTCACTTATCACTTTAAGGTATTTATTTTCATTTATTCTGCCTAGTACTCATTAGCAAATTTCAATAAGGAAAATTTTCATTCATTTCATTTTCAAATAGTTATATATCCTCTGTTCTTTCTATTTTCTCTTCCTGAAAATCAAATTGGTGCTAAGTGTGACTTTATCATTCTCCCATTTATATATCCTAATTTCTATTTCAAATTCACAAGTTTTTCTTGTTGCATTATGGATAATCAAGCCAGTTTTCTGGATTTTTAATTACTCTCCCTATGTTTAATCTGTTGCAAAATAATCATTGAGTCTATAATTATAACTTCAACAATATTTTTTCATTCAAAGGAAATGTATATTTCTTTAAAAAGAAGTCCCCTTTTCAGAGTTGATAGTGTTTTATTCATTAATCATATTTCTGATTCTGTCTTTTTTTTTCTGCTATGGTTTGAATATTTATGTTCCTCAAAATGTATACGTTGAAATCCTAATGGCCAGTATGATGGTATGAAGAGGTGGGGCCATTGGGAAGCTTTTAAGTCCTGAGGGTGAAGCCCTCCTGAAAAGGATTAATGCTCTTATGAAAGAGACCCCACAGATCTCCCCAGATCTTCTACATGGAAGACAGTCTGCAACTCAGAAGGGGGCCTTCACCTGAACCTGACTATGCTGGCACTCTGGTCTTGGAATTCCAGCCTCCAGACCTGTGAGAAAAGATTCTGTTGCTTTTAAGCTACCCAGTCTGTGGCACTTTGTTACAGCAGCCTAAATGAACTAAGACAATTTCTTATAAAATTTTGTTGTTTTATTTTTTTATTTTTTATTTATTTATTTTTAATAGAGGGGATCATAATCCTGCCACTGTCATTTTTTTTAAAGATTTTATTTATTTATGTGACAGAGAGACAGCCAGCGAGAGAGGGAACACAAGCAGGGGGAGCGGGAGAGAAAGAAGCAGGCTCCCAGCGGAGGAGCCCGATGTGGGACTGGATCCTGGAACACCGGGATCACGCCCTGAGCCAAATTTAAGGACTGCGCTACCCAGGCGCCCCTAAATTTCATTGTTTTATATTTTAAATCTGATAAAGTCAATTTCAAGATTTTGCAGGCACAATTCAGCAGGTTATTTTTGCTGACTCTTGCCTATGGTACCATGTTTCCTCAGGGGCCTTAGAATTCCCTTAAATTCTGAGCTCATTCCGATTGGCGTTTTGTTTAATGAAATTCAAAGAAGGCCCTGTGGGCCTAAAGTTTGCCCTTCAATATAGTATTTGTTTTCGCTTCTGTCAGATACATTGCAAGAACACTGAGTCACATTTTTGGATTTGGCTTTTCTTTCCATTTGCCAAAAACTAAGAATGAAGCAGGTGTCTTTCAAATATTTCAAAGACCTCTAATTTGAAATACCACTCTGTATAGACCTAACACATTTGTCAGCCCTCCTTCTGTAGATGTTAAAAATTGGCTTTAGCCATCATTGATTAGTCTACATCTGTAGGGTTATTCACAGCAGAAATGTGACCTCTCCAAATTCAAACTCTGTTTCCAGCCACTGAGGAATTTCTATCTACAGATACAAATTTCTGTGTGTAGACTGGATATGGAAATGATATTGATATAGATATTCTTTTATATTTCATACAGAATTTTTATGTGTTCTCTAGTATGAATATTTCTCTGGATATATTGTCGTATTTCCAGAATTGGAAATATGATTTAAGAATAAATTGTTTTATACAGGAGGAAGCTACTGATCCTACCACCTTTGCTTTTCATGTAGATATAATAAAAAAGAATTTCATTATTAAATATATACCATGGACTGAAAAAATATAGAAAATACAAATATATGTAAAATGTTATCACAGTCTTGATGATGCTGGATTTAATTATAAGACTTATCTTTTTACCTTAAGTTCCTAATAATTATCAGAATACATAGATGTGTGTACATATATGAAAGTATGTATGATAAGAATATTCAGGAGTAGAAATGTCTAAAACTGTGGTTTAAAATATTAATGCAGGGACACCTGGGTGGCTCAGTCGTTAAGCGTCTGCCTTCGGCTCAGGGCATTACCCCGGAGTCCTGGAATCGAGCCCCACATCAGGCTCCTCCGCTGGGAGCCTGCTTCTTCCTCTCCCACTCCCCCTGCCTGTGTTCCCTCTCTTGCTGGCTGTCTCTCTCTGTCAATAAATAAATAAATAAATAAATAAATAATAAATAAATCTTAAAAAAATAAAATAAAATATTAATGCAAAGAAACTAGAAGTGTGAATTTCTTTTCCTCCCCAATTTGTAGCAAGCAGGAAACAATATAGATTGTTGCATTAGGATAAAAAAAAAAAAGTTGTGAGCACCAGACAATAAAGGCAGACAATAACACACAAATAGAATGGGGATTTTTCACTGCAAATAAATAAGGCAAGAGAAGTTAATCAGTATAAGCCACATATTGATTCTTCAAGATTACTGTGGTCAGGGTTGGAAAAAATATATATAATTTGAAAACAGGGGAAACAGAGAATACCAAATAAAAGATAAACACACAACAAAAAGAAATCACAAAATATTAAAATTATAAAACAAAAGAAAGGTTATGACCTTAGCAATCAAAACTGGTATCTGAGAAAATAGAGTTAAAATAACAAGTTAAATGTATATATAAAAGAATAAAATTATTATTATAAATGAGTATATCACATACCAGAAATAAATATTTCATTCTGCAAGTTTTCTTAGAAATGAAAGTAAGAAAGTCAAAGTTAACCCAGGAATGAAGGAATGGATTAATATTAGAGTGTAATTGTAAGCCCAAGTAATTGAAAAGGTTACATATTTTTAAAGCTTAAATTATTATTTGCTTTGAGTCAGTTCTCCATGGGTCTCTCATGTTTCTCCAATCTCAGGAGCAGAGACACGGACAGGTTTTGTCCAAACACCTTTTCAACCATGCCAATATAGAGATCAGATAGAAATATAGTTATCTACCAGTAGGTTCATTTGCTATCCACCATATTAAAACATAGTCTCCAGGTAGGGCAAAGGTTGGGCCATTTGTTTTACATCTCGTTTTAAAAGATTGAATTTCCTGAGCTTAAGAATCTTTGTGACATAAACTCATTACATGCATAGCATCTGTCTGAGCAGCTCTGTGTTGCCTGGATAACATCTGAGATCAAGAGGAACCAACGTGAATGTGAAGCTCATGATGACGCCATGCCATGACTAATGAAATCCTTTGTCTTCGAACCAGGAATCTTAGATCCTCCATCAGCATCCATGAAAATGTGGCAGTCTAGTTTAGTAGCTTGCAAGTAAGATGAAAAATATTCACCTTATGTGGATATACCACAGTTTGCTCATTCATTCACCTGTAGAAGGTCATACTGGATATGCCCAATTTTGGGTGATTATGAATAAAGCTGCTACAAACATTTACATTTGAGTATTTGCATATTTTCAATCAGTTGAGTAAATTCCTAGTAACAAAACTGTCAAGTCATGTAGCAAGACAATGTTTAGCTTTGTAAGAAACTGTTTACTGTCTTCCAAAATATCTGCACCATTTTTCTTTCCCACCAGCATTAAATGAGAGTTCCTACTGCTGCTAATCCTTGCCAGCAATTGAAGTTGTCAGGTTTTTAGATTGGTGTATCTTCAAATCTTTTGTGTATTCTTAAATGAAATTGCTGTTTTCCTGTTGTTAAGTCCTAAGAATTCTTTATATATTTTGGATACAAGACCTTAAACAGATACATGTTTTATATATAATTTCTCCCATTGTGTGGTTTACTTCTTCATCTTCCTATGTTTTGCATAAAGATAAAGTTTTTAATTTTTATAAAGTGCAAATTACTAGTTTTTTTCTTTTACACATTGTGCTGTTTGTTGATGTCTTATCTAAACTTTCATTGCCAAATACAGGTTATTTAGATTTTTTTCCCCATGTTTCCTTTTAGAAATTTTATATTTAAATCTATGACCAATTGAAATATGTAATAAAATTTTAAATTCATCAGTTGAAAATAATTGGGAGAACTGGAGAGTACAAAGTATTGCTTGGATATGGAACACAGGAACACTTCAACTTTACTTTTCACCAAAGGTTTAAAAATTATTTCTTAAAAAATATTTTGTCCAAGTTGTATAAAATCTTTATATCAAAATGGAAAGAAAAGCAGGAATGACTGCTATTACCACCACTCTTTTAGTATTAGGTATCCATGCAAATATAATAAGAAAAGAAAAAAAGAAAAATAAAAAATGATAAATATCAAAAAGATAAGAAAAATTGCATTATTTGAAGAGAAGATGATTACCTTTATAGAAAATTATAATTATTATCACAGGATGCCTGGACACTGTATAGAGTAAATATATCTATACTATATATCAGCAATGACCAATTTGAAAATGTAAAAGAAAAGAAATGATTATAGCTACAATAAAAATTTAGATAAGAGTAAATTAAATAGAACAATGTAAAACCTTAACAGAGAAAATTATGCTACTCTTGTGAAGAATATTATTTCAATCACTATAAGAATCTCAACAAAATAGTTGAGAAATTCGGATGGTTCTACTTATACTGTATATGAAACTCTATAGATGCTGTGAAATTAAGATGAGCAGTAAGGTCAGGCAAGTAGTGTGATATGAAAATGTTAAGAGCTGGAGTAATTTTAACGTTCTTGCACTAGCACAAGAATGGATAAATATATGAGTATACTGAACAAAGAGTAGAAAAATATATCTGCTGACAAGAAAGAATGCATCATATGACAACACTCAGTTCAATTCTGTGAGGGGAAATGCTCTAGCAAATAAATGACTTCGGGAAAATTTGTTAGCCACATTATTTCCACTGTTAGTAAATCTTATTAAGGAATAATCAATGGGAATGAAAGAAAATTTCACAGAAAAAAATAAGACGTCCAGTAAGCTATAAGGTCAACTTCATTAGCAACCAGGAAAATGCAAAAATTGATGTGTGTGTGTTTCTTCTCATCAGGCTGGAAAAAATATAAACTATCACAATGATGATTAATGTGAATATAGTAGGATGCCCCACTACATAGTTAGTGGGAATACAAATTATGTTATATTGTCCATGTATGTAAAAAATAAAACCATAATAACATTATTTATTCTTTTACACTATTATGGCTGGATATAGATATAGATTCAGATAGATAGCTACAAATGGTATGGATAATGTTTGAAAAAATACACACTTTATGCAGACACATATCCAGGACCATGAAACATAAATGTGGAGTTGACTGTGGAAAAAGAATAGGCAGAACCTCCCACAGAAAGGTTTGTTTAGTCCTGGCATTGATGCCTCGTGGGAAGGGATCCGGGAGAGAGAACTATACCCCATAACATCACAAATTTGTAGGGAAGTTGGAAGGCCTTGCACGGAACATCTAGTCAAACAACAGATCCCAACGAAAGCCTCCCAGTGGAGCAATAGTCTTTTTAGAAAGGAGAAACTTCGTGAGCTCATCAGCTGATGTTAATATCTACTTCTCTTGGGGTTGGCTAAGACCGGCTGAGCTAAATAAACACCATAAGGAGGAAGGGAGCAAGCTTTCAGGGCTATTCAGAGCCGCTCTACTCACACCAAACTGATGATGGTGGTCATCTCTGGAGAAAGGTGAGGGCCCATGTGTGGGGAGGTATGTGAAGATAACTTGGCTTTGTACATTATGTATTCTATGTTTTCTATGTATTCTATGGTTGAATTTGTTTACCAGAATACTAATATAACATAAGACATTGCTCTTGTCTTGTAGTGGTGGGAGGGATAAAAGCATGTTGTTCTTTCAAATGATAAATGGTGTGAGCATAAAGATATTCTAAATGTCTGGGGAGATAAGAAATGCTTAAATATGAGGAAATGTGTAAAGAAATTTTAAAACTTTCCTCGGGGCATTATACAAGAATTCTTTCAGTGCTCTCAGCTAAAGTCATTCAGCAAAAAAACCAAAGGAAAACAAACAAAAAGACCAAACCCAGAACAACCCCAATTTGCCTCTTTAAGGGCGCAATCACCGTCATTGTGTTGACAGGCCAGGCCTTTTGTAACTGTTTTGTCCTACAAATAAATGTATGCTGAATATTTGGCTTCTTGCCAATGGAGACCCATAACAGCTGAGAGAAGATGACAGAAAATAGCCCCTAAGCAGATAAGCAATCCATTGCCTTTTTGCATCTGACCACAGACACTAGACAGAAGTGTTTATTAAATCTGGCAGAATGTAGAAACTTTATGGCTTTTAACGGAAGCTGCATGTGAAGTGAAGTATTTACAAACACAGATCACTTCTTCATACTTTTGGCTCAACAAACTAGGCATCTCCTGTTGTGTCCCTCCACATCAGTACCCTGGTGCAGAAAAAACAATTTTTTTTCTAACTTTATCTTTTGAAAGGGGACCTAATTAAATTGTGATTGCTGCATTCATTTTACAGATGTAATATCTGTTTTGCTTCATGGGCTCAGCAGTTGTGACAATGGACCTGCCATCCTGCTCAGTAAGTGGATCTCATGAATACGGTGAAAGAGACCCAACAAAAACCCCTTAACAAGTGCTGCTCTGCTGGAAAGGTCCAGAATAATAAACTGTTACCCAACTCCTAGCTGGATCTCTGATCACACTATCAACCTTCTGTCCCACTGAATCCTGCTGTTTTTCCTTTCCTTTTTTTTTTTTTTTATAAATGTTGATTTGCCAATAAACCCTTTATAAAAGGGAGGAAGATAAAATAAATGTGTCTGTATCATAGCAAGAGCAAGAGTGTCCCCAAAGGATTCCATTTGCTGAAGCTCCAGCTTCGAAAGTATCAATTACATGACAGATGGGATGGGGTAGATTGTTGAAAAACTGACACTCAACCTATTTCATCAATAAGTGATTTAGCAATAAACAAAAATAGTAATGGAGTGCTGTGGTAAATGCTACTGCTAATCGCTCTACTCTAATTACCCAGAACTATAATAAAATATGGTATCTTTATTTTTTTCTCCATGGGTTTTCCTGCTGTTCCCTTTTTATAAATTGTCTCCTCCTGAACTCTTCACTTACTGAATGCTTACCAATCTTTCAAGCAACAATTCCTCAGGAAAGCCCACTGAATTTCCAGTCCCTGAGATGCGTTCATTGATCTTTAATGTTCACACATCTTGTGTCTGCCTCTATCACAGTAGAGATTACAAGGTGGGGTAAGTATCATCCCTATACTCCCTCCACATCTACTACTCATGTTGGCCCCAGAAGGCTAACTTGTATAAATTACAAGGGACTGTCATAATCTGTACTTTCTGGAAGTACTAATTGGAAGCCAGGACAGGAGACCAGAGGAAGAAAAGAGAATAAGGTCAGGGGTTTCATTCCCATGGATTCCTCTTTGGACTAACCATAATCTTCAGTCCCAAATCAGTACTTCATTCAAGGTGGTCTCCTATAAATGACCACTCACTACAGGGCTACACTAAATCTTCCTCCCCTATCCCTTTAGCAGAGTACTTTTATAAATCTCCTGGTTACTAGTTTTGAGTTATGGCTTTATGTCTTATGATCATGCCACATTCTTATTTCTTTCTTCCTTTATTTTTTCTTTGAGAGAGAGAAAGAGAGAGAGAGAGTGGGAGTGGCACAAAGGAAGAGGGAGAGAAAGCACCTCAAGCAGCCTCCATGCTCAGCAGGCTCCAAGTCATCATGGAGCCTGATTTGGGGCTGGATCCCAGGACCCTGAGATCATGACCTGAGCCAAAATCAGGAGTCAGATGTTCAACTGACTGAGCCACCCAGGTGCCCCCATATTGTTATTTCTATAAACAGCCCCCCTTCAAGATATCCATTCTACATAACAAACTTCTCCCAAGTTTAGTGACTTTATCAACAAACATTTTACTTTTCCTCATAATGTTTTGGGTTAGGAATTCTGGCAAGGTTTGGCTGGTCAATTCTTCTGTATCATGTAGCATTGACTGGCTTCATCTGGTGGTGTTCAGCGGAATATGGACTAGTCTGAGTATCTAAGAGGGCTTCACTAATATCCCCGGAGCATTGGTAAGGCCAGCTGGAAGGGTAGGCGAGGATGGGCCTTTCCCTTTTCCATGTGTTCTCAGAGCATTTCCACCTTGTCTTCCCAGTAGGGTAGTTAGATTTCTCACATGGTGGATTATACATGGCTTGAAGAGATTCTCTCTTATACAGCTTGATTGGATCAAGAAAAAAGCTACTAGTCTTCTTAAAAATGAGACTAGTGTCTGGCTTTATTAGTTTTCTACTGCTACATAACAAACCTACCTTCATATTCATGTGTCCCAACCACACTCAAGGGGATGAGATTATAAGAAGCATGTGCACCAAAGGGGAGGAATCTTAGGGACTGTGTTAGAAGTTTGCTTATCACAGCCCTCCCAAGGATTTCTATCCCTCTGAAATGAGAAATATATTCACATCCCATCCAAAGGTTCTCAAAAATCTCATTACAGCATTAACTCAAAGTCCAAGAACTCATCATCTAAATCAGGTAAATATGAAACTCCAGGTAATAAGTAATCCATTAAATTCAGCTTTTGGAGCAAAGTTTCTCTCCATTTGTGGATATGTGAAACTAAAGAGACACATTCTGTAGCCCTAACACTCTCATCATTCAATGGCGAGACGAGTGTTTGGTAACAGTTACAGATATTCCAGTTCAAAGGGGGAAAAAATAGAAGGTGCTAAGGAGCAACTGGTTCCTGGAAGTTCTGTAATACAGCTGGGCAATGGTGGGATTTTTTTGGACTCAGTTTCAAAGATTCAGAATAATCCTCTGGGTTTCTAGGCTCTGCCCTCTGGGCCATTGTTTCCATTCTGAGCCATCCATCCTTTTCCCTGAAAAGTAGCAAGTATTGGAAATGGAGTTTATCAGCCTGCTTACTGCCAATAAAATTTTGGGGGGTCTGGAAGCCTTCTTTCATTTCAAGTTCTGTCTGTCCCTTTCAATCTAAGTTAGCAGTATTCTGCTGAAAAAAAATTTCTTAAGTACATTGGAGTCTTCAATGGATTTTACTGGGTTTCACTCCATTAGGCTACAGCTACACCCACCAATCTTTTTTATCTTTCTGAGATTTAGCAGGAAGTTGTAAAGTCACACATTCAGTGTACTGTTTATATTTTTTACTTTCTATATATTGTGATGTTTTGACATCTTAAAAATCTTTCTGGCTGGGGAGAGACTTCCCTTCCCAGGGCTTGCTAATTCTTAGAGATAGCAAAGGAGCATGCCTTTTATATGCAATCTAACCATTCCAGAGCCAAGCCTCCTCTATCTGGCTCTTATACCCCAGCAGACAATATTTCTCTGCTTTATCATCCTAGGGCCAGGTACCAGGCACCTGGAGACCACCCCATATAGCCCAAAGTCCACTGGACTTAATCAAAGAGTCACTCGTAAGATGTTGATTCTGTCCTGCCTTACCTTTCCTGCAGAAATCCCAATGAAGTCTCTGACCTAAACTTCCCCCTTGCTCCTCCATTCTGCCACCTGACTCAAACCTGGTGCTTCCCCTGTGACCCTGTGTGGCATGTGGTGACCCTCTTTCTAGGACCTGCAAATATAATAAGCTTTTGTTTTCCTGAGCCTCTTGTCTCCTCTTGTGGCCACCCGATTGACCATCATATAAAAGAACACAGAACATTCAGCCATACTATTATGCCATACTCTTGGCAATATTATTTTACTTTTGGCATTTTATTTTTAGCATTTTTGTTACCTAGAGAGGCTGAAAATTTTCAAAATTATTAAGTCCTGTTTCTTTTTTGTTTAATAACCTTTCCTTCAATTTATGTCTCTCACATTTTACTATAAGCAGCAAGAAACCAGGTGGAATCTTCCACAGTTTGCTTAGAAATCTCATCAGTTATATATTTTCACTCATCACTTATGAGTTTTGTCAACATAGCTGCAGGAACAATTCTAGGAGATTACTGATGCTACATAACAAAGGTCCTTTTCTTTCAGTTTCCAGTAATGTTTTTATTTCCTTCTGAATCCTTACAGGTAGCATCCTTAATGTCCATATTTTTATTAACAGTATGTCCAAGGCACCTGAGAATTTCTCTAATTCACTCCAATACTCTTCAGTGTCTACCCATCGCCTAGTTGCAAACTTGCTAACATATTTTAGGCACTTGTTACAGCCGCAACCTATTTTGATGTCAAAATCAATATTCATTTTCTATTGCTGTGTAATCAATTACTACAAATTTATGCTTAAAAAACCCCACAAACTTATTGTTTCAGAGACCTGTAGGTCAGAGGTCCAGGCACAGCATGGCAGGTTCCCTGCTTAGGGTCTCACAAGGCTGAAATCAAGATATTGGTGGGTTTGGGGTCTCATTTGAGGCTCAGGATCCTCTTGAAGTTCATTAAAGTTTTTGGCAGAATTCACTTCCTTGTGGTTATAGCACCAAGCGTCTTGTTTTCCTGTCGACTATCACTCAGGGGCTCCTGCGTGCCGTGCGTCTCATGCCATATACGCCCGCTGACAACACAGCTCGCTGCAGCTTCAAGAACCAGCAAGAGAATTTCTCTAATGATTTGAATCTCTTCATAAAAGACCTCTCCCTTTTCAGATCTACCTGATTAGCTCAGGCTCACCCAGGATAGTGTCCTTTTGACTAACTCAAAGTCAACTTCTGTGGTGTATTAATTGCATCTGCAAAATCCCTTCCCCTCAATATGTAATAGAATCACCAGAGTGATAACCTATCATATCCACAGTCCTACTCACACTTAAGGGAGGGATATTATATATGCTGCATATAGAAGGAGATGCCTGTATGTCTCTTTCACCTACCAACTGGCAACATGCAATTTCTATCGAGTTTTTTAGTCAAAGCAGTCACAGGGTTCACAGGTTCAAGGGGAAGGGAAAAGACCTCACCTTTCAACGGCGGTTATCTCAAAGTATGTGTGGCCATTTCGAACCTACCTCAGTCCATGTTCTGGCCACAATTTATTCATATTCCTACAACCTGCAGAATGTTCTCACCCTCTTCTAATGATGAAGGATAGTTGGAAGAAAGCAAGCATGGACAAGGGGCCCCCACTGTAAGAGGAAACCACCCTTAAGAGGATTTTACACCCACCCTAGAAGGAGCCCTCCACCCTTTTCCACGTGACAAAAACCTGATTGGATGACAGGCTCAGGGAGGGTTAATCAGATTAAAACAGTCTGCCAACAAGCCCATAAAAACCCCTAGACTTAGAAACTCTAGTGGCAACCCTCTCGGGTCCCCTCCCTCTTCCAGAGCTTTGTACTATCACTTTACTATAGCTCAATAAACTTTGTCTGCTGCCCACCACTCTTTCGACTGGTAACACTAAGAGCCCCAGAGTCTCATCCCATTCTGACATTGGCTTAAAGTTCAGGGTCTCCTCATTTCACTTAGGCCCAGGTAAAGGAAACTCCTTGAGTGCAGTTCTTTGAATGTGGTTCCTCCTAGTAGGAAAAATAGATGTTTTCTACTCACATGTCAAAACTTACAATGGGGTGACAACAAACAAACAAGCAAACCAACACCACGATAATCATAATCAACATCTCTATTCCAAAAGAGGGGGAACGGAAGGCACCTAACAGTTAACCGATCCATAATAATTTCAAAAAACCCAGCAGGGCACATCTGGTCAACTCTTAATTAAGGCTCAGTCCCAATTCCTGGGGAGGGTTCCCTGTGGATTTTGTCTCCACCCTGTGAATCACCCATCCTTTCCCATAAGAAATGGCTGGTGTTTGCAGCTGAGAACTCAGCTTATTACCTACCTGCCCCTAATAGATCTTTCTTTTCATTTTGTTCTGTCTCTGTCCCTTCCAGTCTGAGTCATTTAAAAAATGTTTTGGCTTCCTTTCTTGTCAAATTGTAACTCACTTCATTAGACACACTGCGCTCACAAATCTCTCACAGATAACCTTTTCTATCCCTGGGCTCCCTGTGAGGTTGATGTGGGGCTCTATTAATTTGCCCAGGCTGTCTTAACAAAGTACCACAGACCGGGTAGCTTCAACAACAACATTTACTATCCGCAGTTCCGGAGGCCAGAAGTCCAAGATCAAGGCAGGGTTGGTTCCTTCTGAGGGCTGTAAGGAAAAGTCTGTTCCCTGCCTCTCCCCTGACTTTCAGTGGTGTTCAGTGGTGTGCAGGTAATCTTTGGTGTTTATGGTTTATGCAGGCATCACTCTAATTGCTGCCTTGACACTCACATGTCTGTGTGTGAGTCTGTCTCCAAATTATCTGTTTTATAAGGACTCCAGTCATAATAGATTAGGGACCACCGTAGTGACCTCATTGTAACTTGGTAAAGAGAGTATGTCCAAATAAGGCACACTCCTGAAGTACTTCAGGTTAGGACTTCAACATAGGAATTTGAGGAGACCGCAGTTCAACCCACAGCAGGAACACTGTGCTTAGTATTCTTAGAAGCCCTCATTTATCCCTGAAGCCACCTATATGGCATAATTGTAATACTCTTAGAAGCTAAGTCTTTTTATGGTCTTAATAAGGGTCTTAGAGCCACACCCTGATTTTATCTTTACCCTGAGGTCATCCTTTAATGCCCCGGATTGGAATTTTGCCTTGAGGCCAGTTCTTACTTCTAGAGCTTAGAAAGCTTCTAGAGCTTTAGAAAGCTTTAGAAAGCTTTATGCTTTAGAAAGCTACATGCTTTCTAAATTCTGCTTAAAAACTAAAAACTAAAATTTCCTCTTAGTTTCTCTCTCTTCTTAAAACCCTCCCTTCTCATAGGTAGCTAGAAAATGCAAGTTACCACTTTCTAGATTTTCTAGCCTCCACAAGTATGTGAAATACCTTGCATATTTTCCATGCTCCCAATGGCAAAGTGCAGTTACCTCCTGTCACAAGGGTCTTTTTTCCTTCAGTCTTTAAAAACATTTTCCTATGTCCTCCAAGCCTTCATTAGCAGCCTCCATGAAGCCCTCCCAACTTGCACAGGCTCTCTTGAGCGACTTCCAGCTTCCATTCTGCAAATTGTTCCAAGCCAATGTCAAACATAGGCTTGTTTTTTGACAGGATGGGGACCCGTTTCCTGGCACCAAATCTGTTCCTCTTACTGGTTGCTGCATAACAAACCACCCACAGAATTAGTGGATTCAAACAACTGTTATGTTATTCTGTACAATTTTGTGGGTCAGGGATTCGGGCAGGGCTTAGCTGGCCTGTTCTTCTGCACCACGTGACTTTAACCAGTGGTATTAACCGGGTAACTATTCTTATCTGGGATGTCTAAGGTTTCACTAACATTTCCAACACTTTGGGATGGTTGGAAAGGTGGACTGCCTGAGCCCGTCTCTCTTTCGACATGGTCTCAGAGCATCTATGCGGTCTTTCCTGCAGGCTAGCATTACTTCTTAAACAGTGGTCTGGGATTTGGATAAAGTAAGATAGAAGCTGCTCGTCCTCTCAAAGGCTAGGCCCAGAACTCAAATCGTCAAAGTCAAAGAGAGTGGAAATGGAGTTTCAAAGAATTGATAACCCTTTTAAATCTACCACAATCTTATAAACAAACTTTTGAAAAAATGATCCTAATTTGAATATGCCATCTGTTTTCTGTTGAGACCTCGACTGATACAGTAATGGGTATCATAAGAGGCTTCAGGAAACGGATCTCTAAAGTGAGATTTTGATTTTTAATTAATCATATATTTGAGGGTACAAAGTTAATCTATTTTGTACAGGAGGAAATGGGATATTAATTATCTAGTGCGTATAATTACATCATGATTAATCACAGTATCAGTGGTAGTGATATTAGATGCAAAGCAGGTAGAAGGCAAGGTACTGGAGGGTCATTGAATGGGATCATTAGCTGCTATGGCAAGAATAGAAACTATAAACTTGTGGAATCATAAGCTTTCTAATAATGCTAGAGAGCAACTGTTAAGAGCAAAGAGAAAATAAAATCTACAAATAACTAAAAATACGTACGAAAACTTGAGCGCTCCATGGTAGCTTTGACAAACCCCTATTTTCTGCAGTCACATGACAGAAATGACTTAGATCCAGTCCACGGTCTGGGCATAAGAGTTGCAGACAGTAACGCAATAATGATGAAAGTTGCACCAAGTCAATCTCATCAAGTCTTTCAAACTAAGTCAAGAAAAAATAGGATATTCTGAGAAAAGAGATGGAGATATTTGGGCAGATGTAGATAAAGCTGAAAGCTTGAGTCTCCAAATTTTTCTGTAAAATTTTCTGTAAAATTTCTTCTGGCAGAAGCAGCTCTTTCCTCATTTGAGGAAAGCAGCTCTCTCTTGCAAAAGAGCTTTCCAAACTCTAGAGCTGGGAGGTTGCCTTACAAGCTTGCCTGTATCATCCTTTTGCTTCTCCTTTATAAGAAAGGTTAGACCCTAACATAGCCTAGATTAAACAGTAGAGGAAGAAATCGCCTATCCACCATAAAAGTTACAAGATCTTATTTAAGAAATGTAGTAGTACTTTTAGTTTTAATGGCAGAGACAGCAGTACATGACTTTTATCATGTCCCAGAGCTATTTCAACATCCCAGCTTCTATGTCATATGTAGTCTGCAATGACTTCAATCTTCTTGACATCCCATAGAATTTAATGCTGGTCCATGTAACTGATGACATGATATACCCTTTGGATCCTTGTTGTAGATGACATCATTGTCCCAAATTTTTACCCCTCCTATTTTCTAAGCCTTTTGCCATGTGACTTTTGTGTTCTTTCCATAAAAGTGGACTATTTTTTGCTACCTGTTGACATTAGACTCAACCACATCCCTTACCCTGGCATGGCAGCAGACATGACAGAATGTTCGTTCTGACCTACAGTTTAAGAGGCCTTGTGTGCTTCTCCCTGGTATCTTGCTCGTCTGTCATCACCAGAACATGCCCCCACTGACACACTAAATACCAGGGAAAGGATGAGATAGCTGTGTAGCAGGGGCTGCCCTTCAAACCTGACACCCTCACACTGACACAGGTGAAAGCAGGGCCACCCCAGCTGATCTGTAAACTTAGCAGGAAATGTTTGTTGTATTATGCCCTGATAGTTTGCTGTTATTTGTTATGTAGCATTACTAGGCGATAGATTACTGATAGACTCAGTAGACCCAGAGGAAGTTAAGGGTGCTGTCATGTTGATAACATTGCAAAGGAGGTAGTAGTCTGGAGCATGATGGAATATCCCTTTCAGAGTAAAAGATAAGTTGCCAAACCCTGCTCTGTACACCATAAAGAAAGAGATAGAAGTATGTGGTGGACTTCTTTAATATTTTAGCAGCAACATACACAGATGTTTCTGATATATGATGCTGTATGTGATCCCAATAAAATATATGTTCTACAGAGCTGTGCACTAAATACAGCAGATGCAGTTTATGTTACTTAATGTTTCTATTACCGTTTTCTCCCCCTTCGCCCCCCACGATGTTTTGCCAAGAGCACCAGTAGTAGACGATTTAAGTTTCAGGTATTAGTAGGACCAAACTGATTCATCTCACAATGTAGAGGCTGATGTCGGGGTAGAAAACTTTTCTTTTTTTCCCCTTCTAGGCCCTTTGGCTCATCTAATAATTAATTTGACACAAGAAGTTCAACAAAAGTAAAATTTAATTTCATAAGTACAGGAGCCACCAAGACATGAGAAGCTCAAAGACAGTCAGGCAATTGAGGCTTATCTGCCATCCTTAGCTAAGGAGAAGGGGGGAAGGGTCTGGGGTTTCAGAGGGGAGGAAGGCAATTCACAGAAAGGTGAGAAGAAAAAAATGTTTGGTAAACAAATGTTTGCCATGCCATGCAGATAAGTTGCTGATAGAAAAAGCCGTCTCTAGTTTTGGCCCTCTATCTAAATTCTTTCAGGCAGTTAAAGAAGAGGTTAAAGAAGAAAAAAGCAACAACTACAAAACCCCCAGAACACAAAAAACAAAACAAAGCAACAACAACCAGAATCTTTCCTGAGTCTACTGGGTCCTAATTGCCCTCAGCTCAAAAATATCCATATGCCAAAGTGGTACAGTTTGGGACGACCATACTCTCCCTCACTGGAACAGAAACTTAACTATATATATATATATTTTTTTTATTAAAAACTTGTCTCCAGACAAAGGGAAAGACAGGGTGTTATGCAGTACAAGGGTAAACTATAACGGATGTCTTCGCTTGCACTGCAGACCTACTCTCCACTTTTCTTCCTTCAGCTCACTTCCTAGGTGATAGCCTTGCACAGACATATGGATGGGCTTTCTTATTCTCTCTTCTGGTTTGCTTCAGTCAATGAGAGTCACTCTAGGAGAGTGAGGAAGAATGACATCTTTTTTTATTCCCTGGCTTTCCTTCAAAGTTATTTTGGACTGTTTTGTTTGTTTTGTTTTGTTTTACTTGACCAAAGGCTTTTCTAAAGGTTGCCTCCTCTGTGGAATTATTACTTTCTGTTTCTGTTCACCATTTATTCTTCTCATCTTTTTGGGTGATAACAACTATCTCGGCTGCAGCGGGCTGAACTATCAGTGTTGTTTTCCCCCTGACTGCACCTCTATAAATAGTCCCTTTGTAAACTAACCCTCTTCAAATTACCCTAAATTGACTGTGCCATTTGTTTTCTTACAGTAATTGGCTGACTCAACAGTCTACGTGTTTGATAAAGTGGCTGTTTGATGCCTTGACTATAAGCTTTTTATAGAAAGTGAGCCCATCCTTATGTCCTTAGTGCAGAGTTAGCATTTAATAAATTATGACTGAATAAATGAAAGAAGGAATACATGATGAAAATCACCCAAAAACATTTAGAATCAATATTAGAGGGAAAATTTACATGAAGGACTGCAAGCTTCTTCTCATCTAGGGCTCTGGCTGGCATCTACATCATCCAAATAAATCTTTTTCTCTGTGTTCCTTCTCTTTGGATCTCCTGTCCTACTGGATAATTTCTACCTATTTACGCATCAGTTCTAACCTCACAGAGGAGTGAGATGTAAACCTAAGGGGAAAATCTGGATCATTGTGATTTTAACCTCTGCAAAAATTGCCATCATTTAAAAAATCCCAGGTAGAAGTTTTAGCCGACCAAAATGTTCCTGTTCTTGGAAATAACATGGAGCTCAATAGTACCACTTGAAGTCTTTCTGTTCTGGAGGATGTTAGCTATAACCTTGTTTGCATTGTCACCAAAATGTTGGAGAATAGAGAAAGTGATGTTTATAAGCAGAGAGACTCACGTGAGGACAAGAAATTATCCAACATCTCTGGGGAGCCTTAGACATAGTTAGGATGAGTTTTTTTTCAATAAGTATATTTCCAGAATTAGTGATGGCAGAGGACCTAGACTTTAATGTATATTGACAATGAAGAACTGGCATGATCTGTGTATTTGCACTTCCAGGACATTTGTCCCAAGAAATCTCCCGAACTCCCTTCATGCAGAGTGGTCTTTTGTGGGCCTTTGGCACTGAGCAAGTTGACTGCACTATGAATCAGGCATTCACAGATTCACACCCTCTCTCCAGATGGAATGCACAGAACTCATATTACCTGTTTGAGGCTGTGAGAGTACAACTTTGCTCCATCCAAAACATTTTGGGAGATGCTTCCAATTTTTTCCCCTGTTTTATATTGTCCTCATGAGAATTCAGTAAGAACAGAACAACTCCCTAGGAACTTTCAGGCTACTTTAGAGTTCTACACAGATCCAAAATATTTTTGATGAATACTTGAGTTATTTGGGATTAAAAACCAAAAACCACCATAGAGAAGTTACAGAGACCTTGAAATAATAGCACATATATAGTATCCTTTGTGATATGCCATATTTGTTTTTCAAATATCACACTAGTCCGACTTTGTGTTGCCTTTGCTCCGGAGCACGCAGCAAGGACAATAAAAGCTTCTGAGATGGTAGTGCACTTATACTACAGCTTTTAATGCCCGAACAGACTGAAGTCAAATCAGAATTTAAAAATTCAGAGGAAAGGGATGGTGCAGAATTAGGTGAGAGAAAAGTAGAAAAAAAATAGGAACAAAAAGAACGAGAGAGAGAAAGAGAGAGAGAGAGAAAGAGAGAGAGAAATGAAAGACAGGAAAAATAAACCAGATGTTCTTTTCCCAGGTGAGAAATCCAAGGTGAAAGACTCACGAGATTCAGATATTACATAATTAATCAATTTCAACAGCCTTTTAAAACATGGTTGAGGACAAATATCAATGGAGCAAACAAAGCAGCGCAGTGAGGGGCAGGGAATGGTGGTGCGAATTCAGATGGCATCTTGCTTGAGAGGACACCGTTAAATTCTCCCTGGTTCTCTCATTCTCTAATGAATATCTAGAGACTCTCATCTCCTTTCCCCTTTTTTTCCTGTTTAATGTGTGTTGCTTACATGAAATCTTTAGTGTTCTCAGGTATGGCTGTGATAATCTCGTACTGGAATGGCAAAGTCCAAGGAACCACCATTAGAAAATGACTCACTCCAAGAAGATGACCCCTTGGGGCACCTGGGTGGCACAGCGGATAAGCGTCTGCCTTCGGCTCAGGGCGTGATCCTGGCGTTATGGGATCAAGCCCCACCTCAGGCTCCTCCGCTATGAGCCTGCTTCTTCCTCTCCCACTCCCCCTGCTTGTGTTCCCTCTCTCACTGTCTGTCTCTATCTCTGTCGAATAAATAAATAAAATCTTAAAAAAAAAAAAAAAAGATGACCCTTATTAGCAGGATAATGTGGCCTGCACATGAGGGTATTTAACTCCCAAAAAAAGGACCCCACAACAGGCAGTCAACCTCATAACCAACAATAAAAAGCAAGTTGTGTGGAGCTTGGCACATTAAATGTATAAATTAAATTAATAAGGAACAATTGGTTCTTCTTTACAACTGTATTCTCCAACCAGAACAGGTCATTAAGTATGGAATGGTTTAGATTGGAGATGGGAAAAGCTATGGAAAAGGGAGGAGCACAGGTGAGTTGAGGGCTTCTGGTTGAGACATGGGAAATTGGGAAGTAGTTAATGTAGATTCCTCCAAGAAAGCTGAGAAGACAGAAAAGCATGAACATAGGGCCAGCATTTATATATGAAAGTATATAGAAGATCATCAGGAAAGAGTTCAGGCAGTCACCTGGGAGGAGGGGAAACCAGAAGACAATTTTGCTTGCTTATTTCAGTAATAAGGAAGGTAAATGAAAGCGTGCATATGTTGAGATAGAATCAGTACGGGAGACGTTGACTGAGGTGTTGAGAGAGTCAATGAAAACTAGCGATTCCAATTATTTTGATAACATTTGGGAAATTTTCAAGTCTTTTTGGTGGAGATGCTGTGTAGATGAATACTTTGTTGTACTATTTATTCATCTTTTAAAAATTTATTTGAGAGAGAGCGAGTGCTCACACATGAGTAGGTGGGAGGGGCAGAGGGTGAGGGAGAAGCAGATTCCCTGCTGAGCAGGGAGTCCTACAAAGGGCTCTGTTCCCAGGACCCTGAGATCATGACCTGAGCCAAAGGCAGATGCTTAACTGACTGAGCCAGCCAGGCAGCCCTCCCATTTTGTACTTTTTTTTTTTTTAATAGAATTTTATTGGCTTCAGTTTTCAAAGAGGGCATTTTCTGACCTTGTCTATTTTTCTGTTTTATCCTGTGGTCAAGCATAAGAGAAAATACTTGATTTCTTCTTTTATAATTAGAATGGCATTACAGAAAATTTAAATCACATCTATAATGCTGTTAGAAGAACCATAATTATTAGTGGAATTTAGTTATAGACTAGTATATATACTGACAAAAGATATTGAAAAAAATAAATATTATTATATATATTTGATTTACTTTTAACCAGGTAATATAGGTAATATCTATCTAACTATGTTATCTATTTATCTATCTAACATGGTTAAAAGTAAAAGTGGTGTTGCCATACTTAAAAAATAAATTCAAAAAAATCATCCTGTAACTTGTTTTGACAATATTCTGCTTTTAGCCTTATATCATCTTCAATAAGCATTTCATTTACCTAATGAAAAACATATTTAAAGTAATGAGTACACAGTGTTTTAATTTGCATATGCAAATATGTTTAATCACTAGGAATAGCTGGCAGAAGGAAAGTGCATGCATGTAATTATTTCAGTGACTGCCCACTCCTTCAAGTTTATGGGGATGCTTTATAAAGGGGATTAGAGATTAATACTTTTTAAGGGAAAGAGACTAAATTCTTCAATGTGGAAAATGACCATAATGATAATAATAGCTGCCACTTAATAATTAGTGTTACATGCTGTCCGTATGTTGTTTCCATACCACACAATACCTAAACAAGGCAGACATTATTATCCTAATTTCAAAGATGAAGACACTGGAATTCAGGGAAGTGAAATGATCAGCTGATGGTCATATATTAAAGTTACAAAGCTGGGAGGCAAACCAACAAAGCGGGGATGCAAACCAGATCTGTTTGACTCTAAAGGCTGACTTCTTTCCACTCTTCAAGGAAAACCTTCGATGACTAATTCATGCTACCACAGTCAACAAAGTTTTCATTTCCTAATACTTTATATTTAGTTTGCAGGTGGGGAGATGAGATTGCCAATGGAGAGTGGCATTTTAAAGAATAAGTGAATGTTGATAATGCCCCCTGGATACTAGGAGTTGTGTTCGATCCAATAAAATAAGTAGAAAATGCCACATGACTTCTAAACGGAACTTAAAATTAAATATGAATACATCATCAAAATGGTGTTCCTTAGCTTCAAGAATTTGTTCTTCCTTGGTATCAGTCCAATGGAAGGAAATGAAAATCTTTATGGCTCAAGATGCAATGGTAGCTCCAAGACAGTGCAGAAGGTACTGTGAGGAGTAAAGGAATGTGCTCATGAGCTTACCTCCCATTTAAGGAGCTACAGAGATGCCATGGCTCTAATACTCAGCAACCATCTTCTTTGATTATTTTTATGTATTATAAAAGTCGGTAGTTAATATTAAAGGAAATAGTTCGAAACCCAAGTTTTTAACATATTCTCTATATTTCTTCTTGGCTGAGAGTGTCATTTTACCAATCTTCACCACACAGAGCCTTTTTCAGTCATCCTCAATGAGAAACACTTCCCCAAGTTTATCTCTATGTCGATTTGACTCCATACTTCTGTACTTCCCTGTTTTCTGTTTCACAAATCATTCCCTAACCTTACACGAAGAACCACTATACTTTCGTTAAGACTTAATTTTACTTGGAAGCCCTATGACGCATCAGTCTTTATTAAAAGCCCTATCTCTGATTTACAATTATACCTTACGTGAAAGCCTTCATAAACAACTGTCATATATTTTGTAATTGTTGTTGTTTGTCTTGTCTGCCAATTTGCCCAGCTTCCTTAAGGTAGAAGTTGTATTTTTAAAATCTGATTCCTTAGTACCCATCATAACATAAGATACGTATTAGGAATCCAATAAGAATTCTTGACTTAAAAGTTAAATGAATAAATAAAATCAGAAAATATCTGCTGCCTACCATATTTTCCTTCTGCTTATTTAATTTCTACCCCATATCGATGGCCATATACATTTTTGTATAGTTTCAACTAGATGCATTCATTTGTTTTCATATTCCTTTGGATCATTAGCATTCATGCATATAGTACAAATTCTGGTAAGGTTATAACATATCAACTTGATGGACAACTAGGTTCTATAAGAAATAAGCAGGAGGAAGGCAATAGACTCAAACAGGCTTCCAGAAACTTGGGAAACAAGAGTAAAGGTGCCTATATGCTTTTGCTGCTCAATGGAATAGTTCTAAATCCGACCAGCTAGAAATCATCAAAATCTCTCATTCAATATCTAAATAGTTTGGGAGTTTTACTGCTGATGTATTTTTTGCCCAGAGCCTGGGAACTTACATATGAAGATTTTTATTTTCTTTTCTTTTAATTACCTATAGGTTTATAGTCTCTGATTCGGACTATTTGAAAAGGAATGAGAAAGAAACAGAAACCTCTAAAAAAAAAAAAAAAGGGGGGATACCTGGGTGGCTCCGTCGGTTAAGCGTCTGACTTCAGATTTCAGCTCAGGTCATGATCTCAGGGTCATGAGATTGAGCCCCACAGTAGGCTCTGCTCTGGGCATGGAGCCTACTTAAAGATTCTCTCTCTCCCTCTCCCTCTGCCATCCCCCCCAATAATAAAAAGAAAGAAAGAAAGAAAAGAAAAGAAAAGAAAAGAAAAGAAAAGAAAAGAAAAGAAAAGAAAAAAAAAGAAAAGAAACATTTGTGCAAAGATTCAAATAAGTGAAGAGGAACCTCCTTATCTAGTTTCTTCTTAATCACCAAAAGAGGCCAAATCATTCTTACCAATGTGACTCTTTACATTCCTGGTTTGGGTGCTCATTTTATCTCCACCTGTCATAATGGTGTCAAATCCTGTGAACATGTTACCTTATGTGGCAAAAGGGCTTTGCAGATGTGATTAAGGATCTTGAGAACAGGATATTATCTTGGTTATCCAGCTGGGCTCAATAGAATCCTAAAGGCCCTTAACAGAGAGAGGCCAAAGGGTCAGAGAAAGAAAGAGATGTGAAAGCAGAAGCAGAGTGTCAGAATGATGTGATGTAGATTTGAAGATGTTACACTGCTAGTTTTAAGATGGAAGAAGGAGCCAAAGCCAACACATGCAGGCGGCCTCTAAAAGCCAGACAAGGCAAGGGAACAGATTTCTCCCAGAGTCTTCAGAGTCTGAAGTACTAGGAGGGCTTAGATGACAGTTCTTGGAACGTATCATGGAAAACCATTTACTTGAAGTCAACTGTGTCTGCTTGAGGGAGACTTCAACCTCTAGCTATGCTCAGTAACTGGCACTGAACTTGCCCTTCTGCCATACACACTGGAAAGCTGGACAAAACATAACAAGGCAACTATTTTCATGGATGACATTGAAAAAGCAGGAAGCCTGTATCTGTAATTCTTAAAAGAAGCTCAGGAATTTGCCCTGTTCTCTAATTAAGGGTATTTCCCCTACTCTGCTGCAAGGTGGAGAAGCCCAAGTAGAGGGCCATTTTTGTTAAATGGAGGTAGAAGACATTCGATTTCTGTAATGCTGAAGCAGTCAGAATTTGTGGGGCAGGATTTAGGAGAGCTGAAAGCTGCTGGGCTGTGTATGAACAGAGCAATACTCCATTAAGCCCAGAAGAAAGGAGATTCTATGAGGCTGAAAGCTCAGTGCTCCAGCCAGAGCAGAGAGACTCCAGTGGCCTTGGCCATTCAGTTACAATTCCAGATAGGTCATAATCTTTGGAAATTGGAGACATGTCATAGAGTTTGGGCCATTCTCTAAGAACAAAACCAAAAGAGGGGTGCCTGGGTGGCTCAGTCATTAAGTGTCTGCCTTCGGCTCAGTGCACAATCCCAGGGTCCTGGGATCGAGCCCCGTATTGTCTCCCTGCTCTGCTGGGAGCCTGCTTCTTCCTCTCCCGCTCCCCCTGCTTGTGTTCCTTCTCTCACTAGCTCTCTCTCTCTCTCTGTCAAATAAATAAATAAATAAAATCTTTAAACAAACAAACCAAAACAAAACAAAAAACCAAAAGAGACCTCTGCAATGTTAACAAAGAACAAAAATAGACTTTGACAACCAAAAGAATCAGCCAGGGATACAACTGTCTGCCAGAATATAAAATAATGTTCTTTAAAGGAAACAATATAATTCTACAACGTATTTCAGTATTTAGCATAAAATATATAATTAGATATATAGAGAGCTAGAAATATGTAAAAAGATGCAGAAAAAGTGAACACAATCAAAATAACAACAAAAAATAGATAATAGAAACCAGTGCCTAGAAGGTTCAGAAGTTGAATTTAACAGAAACCAAGAGTCAGATGCTTAGCTTAACCAAGCCACCCAGACACCCCACCCCCTGCAAAGTCCCTTCTTTGGAAAGAGTTCAAAACTGTTAAGCCTCCAAGCAAGACAGATGAAGAAAGAGATAAAGAAAAACAAAATAGCAATGTTAGAAATAAAAGATACTACTATTCCTCAGGAATAAAAAAGATAATGCTTGAATATCATGAACAGCTTTATGTTAATAAATTCAAAAAGTTACAAGAAATGGACAGAATTTTTAAAAACAACTTATCAAAATTAACACACCTAGAAATAGGAAATAGGAATGCGCTATATCTGTTAAAGAAATTAAATTTGTAATTAAAATAAATTCTAATACATAAAACCTCCAGGGACAGATAGTTTCACTGGTGAATTGTGTTGAAGGAAATAATGCCCACCTAACACAACTACTTCGAAAAATAAAGGAGGAAGCACACTTGCCTACTCCATAAGACCAGTGAAACTGTGAGACCAAAAATGGACATTACAGGAAACAAAAATTATAGACCTAACAGCCTCATTACTATAGATTAAGAATAAACTTAAAATATTAGAAAACCAATTACACAATACATAAAAAGGATACAAAATGTATAATCAAGTAGGGTTTATGATAAGAATATAATTAATGTTGGAAAGTTATTCAGGGTAGTTATCCACATTAACTGGTTAAAAAAAATCATATGATAATCTAACAAGATGCAGAAAAAGCATTTGACAAAATTCAACATGCTTTCAAAATAAAATATCTCAGTTTCCTAAATGGAAACTTCTTCAGTCTGAAACAGGGTATGTGAAGCCTATAGCTAACACTATATTTAAGGCAAAATACAGCAGGCTTTCCTTGTTAAGATCAATAATGAGAAAACAAACGTCTACTGGTATCACTTTTATGCAACATTGTGCCATAAGTTCCAGCTAGTTCAGTAAGGTAGGAAAAGTAAACTAAAGGAATTACAGTTAGGAAGGAAGAAATAAAATTGTTTTTATTTGCAAATGATTTGATAGTGTATTTAGAAAATCCCAAGGAATCCAAAAGGGCTGGGGGGACTAGTATTTAGCAATATTACAAGACACGGTCTCAATATACAACACCAATTATATATAAAAATCAATCATATTTCCATAGATTATGAATAAACAATTTATAACAAGAAATTTAAATATATAATATTCAGAAGCATTTAGGACTTAGGAATAAATTTAATAAAATACTTTAAAGAACTCTACATTGAGAACTATAAAACAGTTCTAATAGAAATTAAAGACAACCTAACTGAATAAGAAGGTACTCCATATTTATGGATTGGATGTCCCAATAGTATAAAGATGTCAATTATCTTAAATTTGTCTTTAAATTAATCGAAATACCAATGAAAATCCCAGCAGGATTTTTTTTTTTTTTGTAGAGATTATCAAGCTGATTCTAGAATTCACATGGAAATACAAATCACCTAAATTAGACAAAACAGCTTGGAAGAAGAAAAACAAAAGACTTATACTACCTGACTTCAAAATTTCTGACCAAGCATTGTAATAGCAATCAAGATTAGGATGTGGATTACATGGGCCAAAGCTCATTGTACTATACTCATAAGATATATGTAGTTCACAATTAGATTTTCACTCAATTTAAAAAATATTGAAAACCATAAAAAGTAAATTATAAAAACATACAAATGGCTCTGTCTGAATCCTATTTAATCTATATATATTTGTGCAGTCACCTAAATGTCCTGTTTATTTCTTCATCTACAATAAAAATGCATAATACCAAAAGTTGTTGAAATTTATTCACAGAATTGAAAATGCAAATCCTCTTCCAGTTCTCATCTAACTGGTATATTATTTTTAGATGATATTTCCTTTTAGCCTGACCCCAGAATATGAGATGATAGACATGAATGCCAGCTTCCCAAATTGTGCCTTCCATTAAGTCCTAATCAATAATAGAACTGGGTCTAAGCTTCTAAGACCTGGCTATCTATTCTGGATGGCCCTACTTAAGTTGGGCCTGGGCATTAGGAATAGTGTCTGAGATCTTAATTTGTTTGGTGGCCTAGAGGGGCAGAAATGGGGTACAGTGGGACACGCTAAGGATTAAATATTATAATGTATAAAGAGTACTTATCAGAGTTTATGACACAGTGGAAACGAAATATCAGCTCTTATTGTAGTATAGAAACTATTTTTATCTTTAAGTAGTTCACATTGTGAAAGGAATTGTAATGTAAACTAAAGCTGGGGAGGAAAGGAAGACTTTGTAGGATAGGTGAAACCGTTTTGAATTTACCCAAGGTCAGTGGCAGCAGCGGGTTTTCCCTTTTAGAAAGATCACCTTGTCAACTGTGTGATTGACAGATTAGAAGGGACTGGAGTTAGAAGCAGAGTAACACGGTGAGTGACAACTGCAGAAATACAAGCCATACTTAAATCCAACTAAGCTGGTGGCATCAGGCAGGTGGTAAACATGGGTATAATAATTGCTAGAGTGGCAGAATCATTATGGTAATCATTAGGAACTGGGGTTTGATAGTGATAGAAAAAAGCCTACTTGTGTTTTCAGATTTCCGGTTTGGACGTTCCATGCCATTGTCAGCTTGCGAATGAGCTCAAATAATCAGTTTATCTGTGGACCTTTTCAATTTTTAAGTAACATCGACCTGAAAGACTCAAGAGGTCCTTAAATGTGAGACATCCAAGGAGAGAGATTCAGTAGGCAAATGAGACTGTGACTGGAGTTTTGGAGTAAATCCAGAGTTGGACATAATCTAATTTCTTCTTTTAATTAAGCTGTCGCAGCTCCCTAGCAAAATCACTGGTAGGACATGTCACCTCCTGTCTGGCTTCCATCCCATGAATTTTTTGAAACCCTAAAGTCATATAGATGTAATCCCCCCTCCCCGTCCCCCGTATTCTAAGATGCAGTTTCTGCTTATGGGGACCAAGATCTTCATGAAATTCATGTCTGGACGTTCACCCTACTGCTCTCCCCTAATTCTGTGTCTGACAAACATTTCTTAGTCTCTCATTGTACCTACTCTGTGCTCCTATTCAACAGTGACCTTCATATTCTGACCCCTCTTTTTCCGTGTATACACAGTTTCCTTCACTTCCACACTTTCAATGATCACATATATACACAACTACAAGCTTTAACTTCGCTCAGTGCTTTTGCCAAAGTTAGAGATTGAAATTTTTAACTGATTACTTAGCGCTTCTTCCTCTTTTTCAGTCTACATGCACCTCACCTCATTTGGCCCATCTTAAATTAAGCCCACAATCACCTCCCATACCATTACTCCCACTGTTTCCCTAATCGAAATTAATAACATTTTCCTATCCGTCCAAAACAGCCATCTCAACATTCATCCCTCTCTCCCACCTCCCATAGGTCATTAAGTTCTGATCTATCTCACCCCTTAAATCCTTGATGTCAGCACACTTTGAGATACACTCTCAACTGGTCTCTTTGCCTCAACGGCACTAATTCTCACAATGTGATGCCTGAGTCAGCACAGCAGCTGCATCGGAGAACTTGCTAGAACCCTTACTGAATCAGAAGCTCTGAGGGTTGAGCCTAGTAACCTGGGTTTCAGCTCCAGGTGATTCTGATTCGCGCTACTTTCAAGCACAAACAAAGGCATAGATTAGCAGCCTGGTATCTCAGTGTTCTCGGTTAGGATTCAGGCAACCCAGATTTAGTGCATGTGAGTATGAGTATGCATAAAGATTTCACCATCTGTATTTTAATTTCTTCATATGTCAATTAAATAGGTTTGATCAGATAATCCTTAGGATAGTTACAAAAATGTTTCCGAATGCTTTCTAGGTGATAAATTCTGTGCTAAGGGTTTGCATGCATTAACTCATTTAGAACTAAGCAAGAATGCATTGAGTTAGTTATTATTTTATCCCCATTGTATGTATGAATAAACTGAAGTACAGAGAGATCACTTCCCGAAATCATACAACCACCAAATCAATGCATGACTCAAATGAAAGCTAATACCAGTGAGTATTCCCTTAACCTTACACTCTCCCATTTCCAAGGGTCTCTAATCAATGGAAAGAATGGCAAAAGGAAAGAACTGCTAAGACCAATAAAACATTTAATATAACATAGATATCTCATATATATATGTATCTCATATATAATAGATAACATGTCTCACATATAATTAATATTGTATAATAAAGATAATATTATAATGATATAATTAATATAGCATATCACTTTATAGGATATAATATGTGAATTATATATAATAAAATTATATATTAATTATATAATATATTATATAATATGTTGTCATTAATATATTATATTATATTATATTATATTATATTATATTATATTAATTATTGTTATTGTTATAAGCCAAACCAAGCCATGCCAAGCCAAGTGAAATAGTCTCATGTTTTGACGGGCACTAAACTGTTCAACTCAGAAAACTGGATAATTGGACCATGGTTGATACACAGTTCCCCGGGCTTGATTCCCATTACATTTCCCACAGGTAAATGTATTTGGGGAGAATTTCTCTAGATAAATATGTCACCCTGAATATTTAAAAAAATATATTTAATCTCCCCTGGTTATTAGTTTGAAGATATGTACTTCTGAATGGAGTAAATGAATTTAAAGAGTTGCTAATTTTTGTAGAAAACCAAGGGCAAATCTGTAATTTTCAGAGGTTGAAATATAAAAAAGGCGTTGGAACGTTTTTATAGCTAAAAATAAAGAACATCGGGTGAATAGTTCAGAAGAGGTATATTTGCAAAGTTAAATGGGTATATTTTTTCCCACAAACACAGCATTTCTTTCAAGAAATTTCAAGAAATTTTATACATGTGTGTTTGCGTATAGCTACATATATCTATATATATATAGGTGTGTGTGTATGTGTGTGTATATATATAACTATATATATAACTATATATATATATATATATATATATATATATATAACTATATATATATATATATATATATATATATATAACTGTATATATATATAGTCAGTCAGTCAGTTGAATGGCAGAAAATCTTTCCCACTCAGCCTATGTTCCCTAGAGGGTACCCCTCTCCTTGGCTGAAGACAGCATTTACCAGTTGCTTAAGCTTGACTCCAAAGACTAATTGTGGACATGTTACTTTTCCTCTCCTAGAATATATGATCTACCACCAGCTTGGAAGCTCACTCTTCCCAACGTTCAAATCCGACAATTTTCTGTTTTTCTACTCCCACTACAATAATCCAAAATACTGTTACCATTGGCCCAGGCTTTTGCTATATTCCCTAATGTGCTCGCATTGAGAATTACATTTTTTAAAATTTTTATTTATTTTTTTAAAGATTTTATTTATTTATTTGACAGAGAGAGAGACAGTGAGAGAGGGAACACAAGCAGGGGGAGTGGGAGAGAGACAGCAGGCGACCCACTGTGCAGGGAGCCCAATGCAGGGCTTGACCCCAGGACCCTGGGATCACAACCTGAGCAGAAGGCAGACGCTTAACGACTGAGCCACCCAGGCACCCCATACATTACTTTTCTTTTACAACACAAACTTTCTTACATAAAACTGACAGTAGTGGATTAATTCTCTATTGCTGTTGTAACAAACTGAGCAGGCTAAAACTATATAATTTTATTCTCTCACAGTTTCGTTGGTCAGAAGTCTAGAAATGCTCAACTAGGTCCTCTCATAAGGGTGTCTCAAGACTGAAATCAAGGTGTTGGCAGAGACAGAAGATGCTTACAGTTATCCAGGTAAAAAAATGATAGGAGTTTGAGTAGGGAAAGGTGGGGAATATTTTACAGAAGACAGAATTCTTAGGAACTTGAAACAAGATTATTCATTACAGGTAAATTAGGCAACCAAGCAATGATGCTCAGTTTCCAAAAAAGCAGGTCTGGTTTGACTAGATTCAAGTATGCCTTGCATTCCTTATGGAATACAATACGGTCCTTTCACTTTACAAAAGCCCGATGCATCTTTCTGATATTTCCCTATAGGGTGTAAAATGTAACCATTCTGAACCTCTCATCATTCCTTGAAGAAATGGATAAAATGGATGGCTCATATATTTGTACCTGGAACATAATATCCCACCTCTGTCTAGAAAAATTAAAAAAAAAAAAAAAAAAAAGCCTGCTCAATGTCACCTCCTCTATGAATCTTTCCCAATGGACCCCTCAAATAAAGCATTCATTTCCATGTCTGTGCTCCCAAGGCACTCTGTTTATATCTGCTATCGCATAACTCACAAATAATTGATATAGGGTTAGGATTGTGTATATCCGCACTTCTCTATTGTATTAGTCAGGGTTCTCTAGAGGAGGAGAACAAATAGGATAGATAGATGATGGATAGATAGATGATTGATAGATAGATAGATAGATAGATAGATAGATAGACAGATATTTATTATAAGGAACTGGTTCAACTAATTATGGAAGCTGAGAAGACCCACCACCTGTGGTCTGCAAGCCGGAGTTCTTGTCCAAACCTGATGCCTGAGAATTAGGAGTGCCAATGGTTTATGTACCCATCTGAGTTCAAGAAAAGACTAATGTCTCAGTTTGAAGACAGCCAGATGAAAAGAGAATTCTTTCTTACTCGGCCTTTTGTTCTCCTCAGGCCTCCAGCTGAAGGGATGAGATTTACCCACATTGGAGAAGGCAATCTGCTTTACTCAATCTACTCATTTAAGTGTTAATCTCATGCAGAAGCACCCTCATCAATATACTCAGAGTGATGTTTAACCAAATACCTGGGCACCCCATGTCTCAAGCAAGCTGACATAAAATTTGTCATCACATCCATTGCCACTGTGATTGTCAAGTTAGGGATAACTTTATTCTCTGACAGTGCCAGGTATGTAGGAGGTGTTCAGGAAATATTTGTTAAAAAATAAATACATTTTGTTAATATTATCCATTCTCCAGCCATTTTGGGTAGACAAAAAAAAAGTACCATGAAATATGAACTCGCTGGGTAAGAAAATCATCTAGCACTGATCTGCTTGCTGGTTTCAGGGCTGCATGTTTCCCAAATGCACCACAGCTGACAATCTTAAAAAGCGAAAAGGAGAATAGTTACTTTGTTCCATAATATGCATTTATGGGATGAATAAATAACACCTCCATTAAGGAAAGATCTGTTACTGTGCATGCTGACCACATACTCGATTGAACTTCAGCTTCTTCATCAATCTAGTCTTGTCATTCTGTTTCCTCTGGAATGGTTGGTCCCTGGAGTGCAAAACTCCATCAAAGGATTCTGGGATCCCTCAGGAGTTTCAGTTAAACTGTCATCCAGTCCACTCATTTACAAGAAATTCTTGAAAAAAATAATAAGCCTTCTTGTTCTTATCCTCCTCCTCCTCCTCTTCCTTTTCCTTTCTCTTCCTCTTCCTCCCCCTCCTTCTTCTCCTCCTCCTTTCTCCTTCCCTTTCTTCTTTCCTTCTCTTCCTCCCTCATTTATAGAGATGATTATTATAGGGTGTTATGGCAACCAAATAAATCATAGCAGAAAGAATTCAGAAACCTTTTGAGATCAACCATTACCCATTGTTCCATATTGTGTAGTCTAAATATTCTCAGGAAGGTCTTGTCCAACCTGCAAAAACCCTCCTTAAACAAAACTGGCTTTTGTAGATTTGATTTATAGTAAGGCAGTTGGCATGCATTATGACCCTGAGATTTAGGGACAGAATTATAATCTGGAGTAGACATTCAAGAGTATAAATAAACCAGAAAGAGAGAGGTAAAATCTATGAATTGTACATTAATATGCTAAGTTGATACACTGCTATATAAAGGGAACTGTCAGCCAGGACTGTACTGAGCCCCAAACAATGAGCCCTTGCATCTTCCTATAGATTCGTTGAACAAAAATGTTATAATATCCCCATCAAAATAACATACCAAATGGTCCTTGTTTGAACAGTATAAAACACTAAGTTTTATGACATTGAGCAAATACTACTAACGAATGATCAGAATGAACTGTCTCTTCAGCAACTGGTGGTTTTCACGAAATATTTATATATACCATGTAGAGTGGGAAAGGAGGTAAAGCATCTACAACTTTCTCACAATGTACGAAGCTGGATAGAACTTCATTTCTTGGTTGTTGAAAAAATTAATACTTTACCATGATGCATAGAACCATAGAACTTAGAGAGCTAGAAGATGACAAGTAATAAATTGGTTCAAGTACTACATTCCATAGATGAGGCATCCTAGGCTTAGAGCCAGAATAAGAGTCATCGTAGGTTAAAAAATTATATACATATAATTATATGACCTAGAATGAAATATATTCATATATATAAATATATCCATATATTCGTATATTACATATGTATATATATGTATATATTATCTATTCATATATATTGTCTATTTGTAGATGTTATGTTTTCATATATATTATACATAGAGAGAGAAACTAATATGAGAATCAATACTTTTGGTAAAAACCTAATGTTTTTATTCCTATACTTTTAACCACTCAAATTCTACCTTAAATTTGCTTTTCTAGTCAAAGGATGACTCTTGTACCACATCCAGAAACAAGGAATCAGTATATAGATGCTCAGGAAACTCAGGACTCAAATTGTGACAGATTGTACCATGTTACATCTCACAGAATAGAAGGGAGGGGGAGGGTTTATAGGTATTGGTCCATTCAGAGCTGGATAAAAGAACAACAAAGAAACCTGGTCATATCATGTCTATTATGATAATCAAAATAAACATCTAGCCCAACAGTAGACTGGAAATGTACTATATTTTTTTATGCAGTGGAAGAAATACACACAACAGCTGAAAAAAAGTCACAAAGAATATTCATATGCTATGTTTTTAAGGTGAACACATTCCCCAAACCTTTGCCAGACCTACCAAGAAAATCAGATTTGCTTGATGTTTTCTGTCATCTCCCACCTCAAAGTACAATTGATAGGAGTCAATAGCTCATATTTAAACTAGTAACACTTAGGATTACAGGAACCAAAAGCAGATTAATTCCAGTAATTTCTCTTTCTCTAACTCATACATGACATGGGTAAGTATCCACATAGGTGGTTCCCTCTCAAGTATTATTACTGATCTAGGTCAATTGGTTCTTTCCTAGTGCTTACAATTAGAGTGTATGCATCTCTTACCTCTTTCTTCACTCCAGGACTTTGCCAGTTATTTAAAAATCTGGGAGAATGAAGATTTTGTAGATCTGTGGTGGAAGAAGATGGGAAGAGATCAATTGACCGATTGAGAACATTGCTTTAGCATGGGGCAGAGAACCGTGGAGCCAAAATTTCCATTAATATGAGTATGAATGGATACCTCATTTTGTACACCCCACTTCACTGTTGACACTCATCCTTCTAAGGCTACATGACGGAGTCTTCCTTCTCATAGAGACAGAGCACCATTCAGTGCAATGGCCCTCTCTACTGCGAGACTTAATTAGCCTTGCTCTGGGAATGAGATGATTTAGATTGTCATATAGTCACAGTGAAACGGAACTTTTTCCATCCCTTGTTCCAGAAAAGAGAAAAAGACTTCAAACTTCTGAAGAATACCAATATAAATTTTTAAAAGGAAGAATTAAAAGAAGGCATATGGAAATGAAGGCAGTATAGAATCTTGGCTTTTTTTTTGTCCTCACTGGACTAGGTGCTAACAATGGATATAAAAGAAATACAAGAGGAACCCATCAAGGTTTAGAGGTATACATGTGTATGAGGGAGTCTACAGTACTAGTTACAAGAAAAGGTATGAGATTAGTAGTTTCAAAGATACTCCTCATAATTTTGGGCAAAAGTGACTAAGTAATGACAGCTTATACTTTAACAGTATTTACTGTACTAGGCACCATTCTAATTACTTTATACATATTAACTAATATAATCTCATAACACCATATGTGTGTGTTATTTTGACTTCATAAATAATGGACTGGAGATACAATTAAGTAACTTTCTTAAGGTCATACAGTAAATGGAGAAGTTGGGATTTGGAAACTAGCCTATGCTGTAATTCCCTTTTTGTTTGCAATCTTTAGAGTGAGTCCCCAGACCACCGCTCTTGTCCTTCACAGGTTTATGGAGGGGGATACCAAAGGTTCCCAAGGGTTGCAGTTGTGAATGGCAGTGGGGAATGTGTAGCTATCATCTTTCCAGAGATGACCTGAGTATTGGCAGGACTAATACCTAGCTGGTGCCCAGTATATCTCAACTGGTTATTAAATTGGAAATCCTTCTGACAGAAAAACAGCAGCTGCCACAGGCCCTGAGTGTCTCCCACTACCCAACCCCTCCCTTAGCACCATTCTGAGAGGACTTCCCATGAGCCATGACATAAGGGTTATAATGGGCACAGACTCCATTCCACTGCTCTGGCCACCATCTATCTGCTCTGGTTGTTAGTATCTGTACCATACCAATTGAAGTACTATTTTGAATATAGCCCTGGGTACCAGACAAAGTGAGGTTCTTTAGAGAAATGCCATGATAGGCTGCTTGTCTTGAGCTGCAATGAAGTTCCATCTCAATCTCTCAAATGATCCCTAAAGTAGAGGGAGCTAAACAGGAAATAAGTCTGTTTTTAAAGAGCCCACCATTACCCATCCATCTCCACCAGTATCAAGGATCTCCTGTGCTATGGGTACATGAGCTATGGCCTAGCACCAGGAACCCTACCAGCACTCAGGGAACTCCTCCCTCTGGAGAGCCAATCCTGAAAGCTAACCCTCCAGACCTAGTGCTCACTGTTATGACTGGCAGTGGTGGCCACTTGATGGCTAGGAGAGATCAGTGAGTGGTGAAAAGGGAGTATCAGGTATGGAGAAGCATAGAACTGAAACTGATTTATACATCCCAAGTTGATGGAAATTCACTGGAGTAGATCATGTCACCTGGCAGTTTCAAGACTAAATCTCTTGGCAGAAAGCAGGTGGGGTGCTATCAAAGAAATTACATTTGTTTCATGTTCAAGAGGCTAATTGTTGAAATAGTATTTCTCCCACTAATGTTATAATATATTACGAAAAATCAGAGATGGAAGGAATAATGGAAGTGATTTAGGCAGACCTCTGACCTTTTAAGGAACGTTTTCTATAGCATTCTTAAAATATGGCCATCTAGCCACGTTAAATAATTCCATACAGAGGGAGTCACAATTTTACAGAGAAATACTAATTTTTAGGGATAGGTATGCATTAAAAGGTCTTCCTTGTATTTGCACAGTGTACTATAATTCACAAAATGCTTTCACCCACATTATCTCATTGCCTCATCATTACAGCTCATGTTGGGGTTCAGGGTCATCATTTAGGACATCTACTCCAATTGTCAGAACTTGGGAAATAGAAAATGTAGGCAATTAAGTGAATATATTCTGACCTCCGTAGAGCACTCCCGAGAATTCAAAAAGGATCTTCCTGTGGTTATTTTCTTCCCTTAAATTTCTCTCTTTTGAATAAAAGCAAGATGTAGCAAAACTTGCTCCTCACCACTAACAATCCACTTAATTGAAGCTTCGATTAAGATTTTTCTCTATTACTAGCCATTATTGGTCCATGCCCTCTCACCGCCTCTTAATCCTTATTGATGTTTCAGACTTTTCTAATGAAAGAGAAATATCTGTCCCTTAGAGAGCATGAGCGCATGTGCACACACGTACATTCAAACTGCATCAAACTGTTTGAAAACTATCAATTCCAAGTACTTGAAATTTACTGTACAGACATGTATTTGGTTTAATAATGGACTTTTAAAAATGAAAATACTTCCAGGTGTGTCATTAACCTTGGTGAGCACTTTGATAATTTAATCAAATTCTTCTACTTTTTTGGTAGCAATTAGATATTTAAGCAGGAATTTGAGTTAGGGAGTAAAACAGGGAAAAGAGTAGAGAGAGGCAAGTATTCACCATATAGTCCTTTGGGCAAGGGAAGACCTAGTTTGGGGTATTTTGAAGCTAGGAAAAAGGAAAAGGGTGACAGAGTAGAACATGGCAGGGGGAGAATCAGAGATAATCTGCCATTTTGGCAATGATATCTGGGATAAAACTAAACATGGGCATTCCTCAGATATATTGTGTGTTTGGTTCCAGACCACTGCAATAAAGTGAATATCACAATAAAGCAAGTAAAATAAATATTTTGGTTCCCCAGTATATATAAAAGTTACGTTACCCTATACTATAGTCTATTACGTGTGCAGAAGCATTACGTCTAAAAAAACAGTGTGCATACCTTAATAAAAATACTTTATTCCTAAAAAGGGCTAACCATCATTTGAGCTTTCAGGGAGTCATAATCTTTTTGGTGTGGAGGGTCTTGATGTGACGTTGATGGCTGCTGACTGATCAGGGTGGTGGTTGCTGAGGTTGGGATGGCTGTCTCAATTTCTTAAAATAAGACAACAGTGAACTTGGCCACTTTGATTGACTGTCCCTTTCATGAGTAATATCTCTGTAGCTTGAGATGCTGTTTGATAGCACTTTATCCACAGTAGAACTTCTTTCAAAATCGGAGTCCATCTTCTCAAATTCTGATGTCATTTTATCCAAGTTTATGGACTATACTGAATTCTTTCTTGTCATTTCAACAATCTACACAACATCTTTACCAGGACTAGATTTCATCTCAAGAAACCACTTTTTTTTTGCTCACCCATTAGAAGCATTTCTTCATCTCCTAGGCTTTTATCATGAGGTTGCAGCAATTCAGTCCCATCTTCAGGCTCCACTTCTGATTCTAGTTCTCTTGCTGTTTCCCCCACATCTGCAGGTACTTCCTCCATGAAGCCCTGAATCTCTCAAAGTCACTCATGGGGGGCGGAATCAAATTCCTCCAAACCCCTGTTGATGCTGATATTTGACCTCTTCTTACAAATCATGAATGTTCTTAATGGCATCTAGAATGGTGAATCCTTTCCAGAAAATTTTCAATTTAGTTTGCTCAGATCCATCAGAGGAATCACAATGTATGGCAGCTATAGCCTTACAAATGTATTTCTTAAATAATAAGTCTTGAATGTCAAAATTAATCCTTTGTCCGTAGGTTGCAAAATGGATGTTATGTTAGCAGCCATGAAAACATTAATTTCATTGAATATCTCCATTAGAGCTCTTTGGTGACCAGATGCATTTTCAGCGAGCAGTAATTTTTGAAAGGAATCTCCTTTTCTTCACAGTAGGTCTCAATAATGGGCTTAAAATATTCAGTAAAGTATACTGTAAACAAATGTGCTGTCATCCAGGCTTTGTTTGTTCCATTTAGAGAGCACAAGCAGAGTAGATTTAACATAATTCTTAAGGGCCCTAGGATTTTCAGAGTGGTAACTGAGAAGTGGCTTCAACTTCAAGTCATCAGCTACATGACCCCTCCCAAGAGAGTTAGCCTGTCCTTTGAAACTTTGAAGATAGGCATTGGCTTCTCTTTAATTATGAAAGCCACAGATGACATCTTCCAATACAAGGCTGTTTTGTTTACACTGAAAATCTGCTGTTTAGTATAGCCACCTTTATTAATTATTTTAGTTAGATCTTCCAGACAACTTGCTACAGTTTCTATGTTAGTACTTGCTGCTTCTCCTTGTACTTTTACATTATGAAGACACTTCTTTCCTTAAACGTTATGAACCAACCTCTGCTAGCTTCAAACTTTCCTTCTGCAGCTTCCTTACCTCTCTCAGCATTCATAGAATTGAAGAGTTAGGGCCTTGCTCTGAATGAGGCTTTAGCTTAAGGGAATGTCATGACTGCTTTGATCTATCCAGACCACTAAAACTTTCTCCATCTTTGCAATATGACTGTTTTGCAACAGTCTTTCTTATCATTCATGGGTTCAATGGAGTAGTTCTTTTAATTTCCTTCATAAACTGTTCCTTTATCTTCATGATTTGGCTACTTGTGTGGCACAAGAGGCCTAGCTTTTGACATGCTTTCCTCACTAAGAATCATTTCTAGCTTTTGATGTAAAGTGAAAGACATGTAAATGTCCCTTTCACTCAAACCCTTAGAGGCCATCACGGGGTTACGAATTGGCCTAATTTCAATATTTTTCTGTATCAGGAAATAGGGAGGCCTGAGGAGAGGGAGAGAACAGGGGTAACAGCTGGTCAGTGGAACAGTCAGAACACACACATTCATTGATCATGCTTGCTGTTTTATATGGGGTCAGTTCATGGGACCCCAAAACAATGACAATAAGAACATCAAAGATCACAGATCACACATCACCATAACAAATATAATACTATTGAAAAGCTTGAAATATTGTGAGAATTACCAAAATGTGGCACAGAGACATAAAGTGAGCAAATGTTGTTGGAAAAATGGTACCAATAGACTTGTTTGACTTGGGGTTGCCACAAACCCTCAATTTGTAAAAAACACACAGTATCTGCAAAGCCCATTAAAGCAAAGTGCAATAACACAAGATATGCATATATTCAGCAGCATTCACTGGACATTTCCCTCAAGAGGTTTAAGGTCTAAATGGGGGGCTAGAAGCATGATTAAAAGTAATTAAAAAGCACTTAGCCTACACCATATGTATGAACACTTAAAAAAACAGTTTGTTAAATGATAACATGTCCAAACTAAAAGACATCAGAGAAGTTCTAGTCAAAAAGATGAGCATATATAAACATATATAAGCATATATAAACAGAAAAAAGAATATATTTTAATTATAATATATTATAAGGAACAATAATTCATGAGTAAAATCTTGACTCCAATTATTTCTACAACCTTTATTCATCCATCCAATCTATATTTATTGAGTTCCTACTATGTGCAAGACATAGTGCTGTCAGTCTCTGAAGAACAGTGGGCACATCAGGCAGAATTGGAGAAAATTTCCAGGGAGACGGTGAAAAGACTTTGGAATGGTTATTTCCACACCACCTCAAGAAGCCTTTGAAAACCAGACTACACACTTTGAATTTCATCCATTAGGCATTAGGAAGCCGTTCCATATTTCTTTTCTCTCTTTTGAGAACAGACCCTGTACGTAAACTTCTTTTCTTAAAAGAACACTGTTTTGAAAGCTACAGACTTAAGGTGGAGACATTTCTGAAGAAACCATGTTATTTCCTTCTAAAAATTTAATGTTCCACTCTTTAAATGGCATTTTCAGAGAAGAGTTCAGTAAAATGAATGTTGCCAAAAGAAACCTATAATTCCCTAAGGAAGCAATATTAATTAGAGAAATATGTGCCTCTGAATTCATCCAATTTGCATTTCATTTTATGGTTTATTTTTTGCGAACAGTTTACTAAATGATTGCAGTTGCAGATGGTTAAATTATTACCATCAGATGGCTGCCATGGCTGATATTACAGAAAAGGATAGAATCTGGTTCTTTATAAATAGAAGAAAATAAGTCTTTGGCTTTAAAAAAAAGTGTGTCTTTCCACTATGGCTGGACTTTGATGGCAATGAGCCCAATATAAAGTAAGAAGGAATCAATCTTTTAGAAGGTCCAGATTGGCCAAGAATGCTTGCCAAATCACATTTCTTCTTTGTATCTAGAAAGCAGCTACCCCAGCTTTTGTGACTTCTTTTAACAGACCTGGCTATTACAGACTTTGGAGTTAGGTGGGCCTTAGAAGAGGTAGATCCCAGATCTAGCCAACACTGACCATCGTGACCAACCATTCCAGTTTGCCCAAGACTGTCTTTGTTTTAGCACCGAAAGTCCCCCATTCTAAGAAGCTCCTAAGTCTTGGGCAGACTGGGATAGTGGATCATCTAACTCTAACTCCTGGCTCACAATCTTCATGGACAACTGATGACAGCACAACTTTTTTTTTTTCTTTTTTTTTCAGTGAGAGCAAAGATAAAGTGTTTCCAGAAAATGATGTCGGTCATCCATCTTCCATGTCTCAATAAAAACTGGGCTTCATCATAATCTTTTAAAATCTGGAATATGCTGGGCTGTGATTATTGTTTTATTTTTGTAGTTACAAGCAAGTGAAAGATTTTATGTGTGAATGCTATCTACTAACACTATTCAGGTTAAAGCACCATTTAAAAAGATTTCACATACTAATAGAAAAAAAATCATTTTTAATGATCTCCATTTATAGAAAAGCACTTATAACTGCAAAATAAGTGTTGTGATAAGCAAGTAAAGTTAGGCTTCATTCCAAATGAATGTCAATGCAATTCACCTAGATACAGACAGACAGTACTAAATCAAGCACAGGTTTTCAATATTTATTGGCCCTTCAATAGATTCTTGTTAGACATTTTCTCTGTTCTAGACTCTGCTGGTCTTGGCAGTGATAGTGGAAAATGAATGTATAAAGCCTCGACAATCATAAATATGCTAAGATTAAGAGAGATGAAACATGGGTATCTCTGAGAAATGAGGGGAAGGAGCCAACAATTTGGGTGTTGATGTGGTTGTGGATGTGGGTCATAAGGAAGAAGAAGGAGGTTCCTTGGAGAAAGCAACTTAATCTAACATCTGCAGCATGTGTAATGCTATAAGGTGGTTGGGAAGTACTATCATCAGGTCTTGGCAATAAATTCATTGACTAAGGATATAATGTGGAGGGAAATATTAAGTACCTTCCAAATTTTCGTTCTTGAGCACTTGGGTGTATGGTGTTGCTTGGAGATAACAGATCAGTGCAGGAAGAGAGTGAATTTTGCTTTAAAATTTAAAGGCCAACTGACACCAGTGGCAAAGTGAGCAGGTGGGTTCAAGGGCTGCCTGGAGTAACGACGGAGGGTGAGCTCTATTTTCCTGAAGAGTAATGTTTATGTTTCTGAGAACATACAATAGGGCTAAAACAAAATGAATGAGTAAATGAAAAAAATACTCTCGACAGATAACAGGAAAGGTGATGGGGCTCTTTCACGTGCGTAACAAATTCGTGTCTTATGCTGCGTTGACAGATGAACAGTACTCAGAATGAGGAAAGTAACATATTCTACTCTGCTTTCTTAGACCATCACTACTGAAATAGTTGTTGGTTAACTAGCAGCTTTAGCATCTCAGGTCAGCTTAGTAGAAATGAAGGGTCTAGGGCCTCACCCTACCTAGTGAGTCAGAATTGGAATCCTAACAAGACCTTCCAGTGATTAGAACAGTCAGAATTAAGAAATGCTGCTTCAGGCCACCCTTAAAATATTGCTTTTACTTCAGAGTATGACTCTCTTAAAAAACTCACAGCTACCTGGAAAAATTTCAACAGAATACAGTTGGAACAGTAAGGAAACTCGACACATCACAAGGAATAGAAATGTTTAGCCAAGAGACAAATTGAGGTACTGAGAGTACGGATTGTTTTCTTTAAATTACTCAAGGTCTGTCATGCGAACTCCAGGGTTAAAAATAGGACCAATGAATAAAACAAAAACAAAAAAAAAGAAATGTGTCGTAGCTCAATATAAAGCAGAATTTTTAAGAGAAAAATGTATCTAAAAATGGAAAGAGATGATGGTTGGTGGCATCTGTAAGTTCTCTAACACTAGAGATAAACAGAAAAGGAAGGAAAAAAGAAATCATTAGTATTTATTTTGCTGGCTAATACCCATGTACTCTATTGTGCTTTGCATATTCCTTGTTTTACTGGATGTCTGCTTTCGTAATCATTATGGAAGATAAAAAGCAGACAAAACATAGTACAAATCACAAAAATTAAAACACTGAAAGCTCTGGCTGGTTTCATTAACCCTATTGGCTTGAGTCCATGGCAATTAGAATGGTCACAGTGAGCTTTTCTCTTCCATTTTACTGCTTACATCTGGTGCCTTGCCTTGGGCCCTCCATGCCCCCCACCCAGGGCTAACCAACACGTTTTTTACCCAATTATTATCTTTATTTCCTACATGTGGATGCACGGGTTCTCTTCCGTTTTATTGGGTGGTAATTTTGAAATCTTTAAGTGGTAACGGGATTTGAGCATGGTTTATGTTGGCCATTAGGCCTTGTCTGAGTTGGAAACTATGCAAGGTGTGAGGATGTCTGCAAGGTCAAGCTTCAGAGCTTTTATTAGCCTCAGGTCTCATTTGGTTTCAACCTGCACACTGACAGTACCTTTCTCCTCTGTAAGATTTCCTTTTGTAAGAAGATGCTTTCCATATTTCAGATCTCAAAAGTGCACTGCATGAAATAACGCAGAGAAATGAATCACTGGTTGCTGTTTTATTACCAAGACTCATTACATAAATAATATGGGTTTTATTTAGTAAATATGCATGATGGTGTTGACAGTGAGTTGACCAGTAAGCATGTGGAACTTCCATGTTACAAATTTTCATAAATGCCATTAAAGAAGTAATGACCTTGCAAAAATCAAATGAAAAACAGAATAAGTACCGGTTTTTTTTCCCCTTCTTGTAATACATGCTTCTGATTCTGGAACTGGATGTACAAATTTTTACTACAACCTAATTGATCTAATACAATTCATGAGTGCTATCTTGTCACAACTGAAGAGCAAAAGAACTTCGCGGCTCTAGGGATCCCTTTTATTTAGGTTGCATTGTTAATTTTTTTTTTCTCAGTACCTCCTTAATTACCTAATCACCTAAAAGGATCAAAGTTCTGTCTTTTGAAGATTAATGAGAAGAGAAGAAAGCAAGCAACTGATACTGTTACCTACTGTGTGCTGGGAACTTCCCTTAAGCATATTTTATTTAATCTCAAGGGACATTACATTGAAGCATGATTAAGCCATTATTTTATAGTTGAAGAAACTAAGCCACAGTGATGTGAACTGTTAACTCACTCTGTTTGGCATGTTGTACACATGTTGGATTTTTAATCTTCTCAACAATGCTATAAGAAGGAAACATTAACTCCATTTTGTAGGCAAAAAATGATGACTGATATAGGTGGTTAAAAAATGTTCTTTTTTTTTAACCTATTTGAGACTCAGGTACTTACATAAAAGAGTTTCTCAGTGTTGATAGTATTAATATTTTGGACTGGATAATTCTCTGTTGTGGAGTCTGTCCTATGCACCGTAGGATATTTAGTAGCATCTCAAGCCTCTATCTGGTACTAGATGCCCATAGGACTCTGCCCCCTACCAATTGTGACAACAAAAATACATTGTTAGAGATCTCCTAAGGGGCAATATCACCCCAGGTAAGAACATTAGTACAAAAGGATAACCATTGGAGGTAAGGGACAATCCTGGGATCCTAAAGGAGAACCAAAAGAATACCGGTCCCTTGATCACTTAAATAATTACTAATAGTAATTATAGCTAACATCTATTGAGTACATACTCAGGAGGTGAATTATTATTCTTTATTTCACAGATGAGGAAAAATGAGGCACAGAAAGGTTGAATTATTTCCACAAGGTTGAAGACCTGTAAGTGGTAAAGTGGTGATTTTAACTCAAGAAGCTTAGGGTCAACCCACTTTTTATACATCCCATATCCTCTTCCTTATATGGCAGACGCTCTTGGGGACCTAGCCAGCAGCCATTCCCAATCCCTTCTGCCTCATAGGAAGAGTCAACATTCCATCAGAGGGGCTGTCCACATCAGATAGTAGATTTCCCTTTCCTCACAACTGTGACTAATCCATCCTGAGTAATGGGTTTAGTCTGAGTTGTTGGTGGACATTCTGACAAAGTTTCCCTCTTGGTTAAAAGAAAGAGATGCTCTAAGTGAGTCCTTCCTTTCCCTCCCATTTGGACTCTGAGATATGGCATCTATTATGACCATGATAGCAAAATCAGAGTGTGAAAGCCAGGGCTTTAAAGATTGGAGGCAGAAGAGTGCTATCATTGAGAACTGAACTCACAGTGGGACTATCTATCTCCAAATATTTGGGTTTTTTTAAATGATTTTTTATTATATTATGTAGTTACCATACAGTACATCCCTGGTTTCTGATGTAAAGTTCGATGATTCATTAGTTGCGTATAACACCCAGTGCACCATGCAACACGTGCCCTCCTTACTACCCATCACCGGTCTATCCCATTCCCCCACCCCCCTCCCCTCTGAGGCCCTCAGTTTGTTTCTCATAGTCCATAGTCTCTCATGCTTCATTCCCCCTTCTGATTACCCCCCCTTTCTTTATCCCTTTCTTCCCCTATTGATCATCCTAGTTCTTATGTTCCATAGATGAGAGAAATCATATAATTGTCTTTCTCTGCTTGACTTATTTCACTTAGCATTATCTCCTCCAGTGCCAACCATGTTGAAGCAAATGTTGAGAACTCGTTCTTTCTGATAGCTGAGTAATATTCCATTGTATATATGGACCACAACTTCTTAATCCAGTCATCTGTCCAAATATTTGTTTTGAGTGATAGTAACACCTTCTATTTGTTAAGTCACTTGTAGGGGCATTATTTCATTTGCAGCAGAAATTGCCTTTACTTACATGCTCTCAAGAAACAAACCCTTTGGATATGTTCTTTTTATCTTTTTTGGGAAGTCAGGTGCAGAAGGTTTAATCATATTCCTCAATTCCTGACACATGACTTCCTCTTGTCATAGCAATGTCTCTTTTTTTTAAACCCCATTTCCTACCCTCATTCCCACAAGCAACAAATCTGAAGGATTTAATGCACATTTTTTATTAGTATGCATTTATGTCAAATGTGAGATTGTGTACTGATTGCATGTGTCACTAATTTGTATAATAAAAATCAGATGAGTGATATCTCGTACACAGAGCATTTACTATGTCCCAGGCATTTAGTTAACTGCATTTCATGCATTGACTCATTTAATGCTCACAAAACCCCTGTAAGACAGGTACTATCATTATCCAAACCTTACGGATAAGGAAACTGAGGCAAGGAGGGGTACATAAATGACACTAAGCTATAGATCTCATTCTGCTCATTACATTTTTCAATCAGTACTTTGAGTTCTAGGTCTACCCACACTGGTGCCTGTGTGCATGTTGTGTTGATTATGGCATGGTATCTTATTATGCACTTCTTCCATACAGACCCCTTGATGGCCTCCAAATTTCTGCCACCAAAGACACAGAAACATTGAATGTCTTTATCCATGTTCACTAATAGACTCCTGTCTATTATATAGAGAGCTATATATACAGAAGCAGAAGGGCATGTTCACAGTGAACACGTACTATTTACTTCGAGTAAAGTATATAACCTGCTTGGCTGCACTAGACTTCATGAGCACCAAACATACTTGACGGTTCTTATATCCCCACATCTCTGCCAACATGTGGTAGTGTCGAGCACTGTAATTTTTGTCAAACTATTAAGACTGAATTAATATATCATTATGTTTACATTTCCATTTCTATTTTTCTAATTACTAATACATTTGAGCATTCTTCCTATGATTTATAATGTGATTACTTCTAAGACTTTATTATTTAAAATAGAACCCAGAATATCCCCTCCTTTACTAAAGATGCACACCATTTTCATTATACACAATGACCAAGTGGGAAAATTCATTCATGTGCTAAATATCAACAGCTTATTTGTGAGTAATCAATAGATGAGGCAGATTTGATAGTAAAAAAAATACAGAATAAATATAATTCTCATTTTGTTACTTGGATAGTAAATAGAAAATACAGAAAAACGAATAGGTATTCCATTGCTGGGGACATGTGCTAAGATTCTTCCGGTCATTGTCGTGGTTAAGATTCTTTAGTCATTTGAGTTTCATTTGTCTCCCCACTCTTAGTTGAAAATCTATGCTATACCCCCACATGGGGTGTGGGAGACCCCATGTTCTCAAGTCAGTCAGCCTAGCATAATCATAACGCAACAATACAAGTAAAGATAAATGAGCCCAGAGCTGGGGCATCTAACCTAGCTGGGAGACTGAACTTCAAGGGTATTCTGAAAGGATGGTGCTTCATTTTGTCTCTTCATCTTACACTTAATTAAAAAATTCAGGGGTGCCTGGGTGGCTTAGTCAGTTGAGCGTCCAACTCTTGATTTCGGCTTAGGTCATGATCTTAGAGTCATGAGACTGAGCCCCGTGTCAGGCTCTGTGCTGGGTGTGGAGCCTGCTTAAGATTCTCTCTCTCTCCCTTTCCCTCAACCCTTCTTCCCTATGTCTTCTTCTCTCTCTCTTAAAAAAAAAGAAAAAAGAAACATAAAAATATTTTTTAAAAATTCATAAAGCACCCTCCTATCTACACTTCTATCCCTGCCTATGAAAACACACACAGACTCAATCCATTTCATCATTGCCACGGACACCTGAGAAAACTACAGATGCAAGAGGCAGCGTGGTTTTTGCAAGGAACGACAAGCAGCTCAGTGTTGCTGGGGGACAGAGTGTAAGACAAGAGGGGAGACAGGAGAGAAGAGATGGGCAGAGCCTCATGTGCCACAGACAGGAGCCTAGACTTCACTATATTGCTGATGGGGAGCCAGCGAAAGGTTTTAAAGGGAAAGGAACTGGTCAGAATTTCTGCTAAGTGGATGATGGATTTGAAGGGAATGGATTAAAGAAAGTGACAATAGTAATTCAGATGACCAACAATGAAGTCCTAAATAGAATAGGAGCAAAAGGCATAGAAAAGAAAGACTGATTGAGGACATAACATCAGCAGGATACGTGCTTGGAAATATGAGGAGTCTAAGTGGAGAGAGAGGGAAAAGGGACAGTCCAAAATGGTCTCTAGATTCTTGAAATCACAAATTATAGTGAGAAGAAAAAATGTAAGGAGGCTGATTTTCCAAGACAGTTCACTATTCTCTTTGGCCCATCAATCAGGAAGCAAAGAAGCCCCAATGCCACGGAAATAAGAACCAAAGCTTCTAAGAGCTGAACATGTCCAGCCACTGCTGTAAATGCTTTACACAGAGTAACTCATTTAATCCTCGAAACAACTCTGTGACAGAGGTCCTAGAATAACCTACATTTTACGGGTGAGAAAACCAAAGCTCAGAGTTTAGGTAACTCACCAAAAATCACACAGCAGAGAGGTGAGTCGAGCACAAGTGGTGTGGTTTTCAGAGTCTGGGTTCCAGAGTCTGTGCTCTTACTGACTACACTCTTCTGCTTAGAGTTCCAGCTGGGTCGGCCTTGTGGAATAAGCATTAACCTCATCCCTCCACATATACCCCAGGTGAACCTCTAGCACCTTTCTCCCCCTGTCCTTGCTGCTTATTTCTACCATGGAGTGGGCAGCAACCTGCATGAAGGCTAAGGCAGGACAGAGTAGAAGGGAAGAGTTTTGGGGCCCTGGGAGAAACATAAATGCCTCCTTGCTCTATCACTGAAGCCTTGACTACTGTCCTCAGAATAACCATGAATGCTGAAACCACATCTGCAATACCTGTTTTTATGGATGCTCCCATTGCACTGAACTGTTGTCCCCCTGCGACCTGGCACTTTCTCCAGGTGCCAGGAGAGAGGCTTAAAGCCTCCTCTTTTTTCTTAGACAAATGGAAAATGTTAAGTCAGGGCACATGCCTCTGTCTGATCAAATCTATTCTCATGTATTAGCTCAGGTGGTAGAGAAGTACAAGCAACAGAAGGTATTACCAGTAGTCTTCTAATGTGAGAAGACTCCATTTCTCCAACCTAATCTTTGAGGCTAGCAGATGGCATTAGGCAGCATAGACAGAGCAACATGACCAGAGCGAGGGCCTCAGATGGTGGTGCCTTCATTCCCTCAGGAGACTAGCAATGAGTTACATCAATAGAATTGACTAGAAACACTTGGTTGCCACCACTTGAAAGAAAGAGTAGAAGAGGAGGTAAGGGGTTGTGCATGAGATGAGAGGTCAGTTTTGGATATTTTGAGTGTAAGAACATCTGGGCCAGCTGGAGGGATATTATATAGCTGGCATACATGTCAGAATTGAGGCAAGAGATCTGGAATTGTCTATTTCTTATTATGCTAACTTCTGTGTATTTTCTATTTTGCTGTGGTGATGGTCAATTTTATTTCCTGTGTACAAAAAAGTCAATGACTTCCATATATATATTTCAGCATACCAATGATAGTTTAACCATGTTCAACAAAGACATTTGCAAAGTAAGGAAAAGCACATGGATGGAGGAGACGGGCAGGGGTGTATGGGCAGACCCTGATAAAAACCAATGTGTGAAGGTTGCAGACTGGAAGAGGAATTAACTCAGCGGGCTATAAAAGAGTTGCTAGAGGGTCTTCCTAGATAAAAAGGTGGAGAGGTTCAAGAAAAAAAGACTGACCATGAATGTGTATTAAAGCATGGAGAACCAGTAAGTTCAGGACCAAAAAAAAAGAAAAAAGGCCCATTGAATGTGGAAACATTAGGATGGCAAGTTTCCTTAATCATAGGATTTGACTGCTGATTGCTGTGGGCTGGGGAATGAAGGAGAGACGAGGAAGTGACACAATGTTTGATTAAATTAGGGGGAATAGTTTGGCATTATTAAAATAATTTAACATTCTTCTGTAGTTTCTCCAGTGCAATGAAATAAAACAGAAACTTCAAAAACCTGACTGATGTGGAAATGTTGGGGTTTGGAGCTGACAGCCAAGAAAGAATTCTTGAGACATCTTGGGTGTAAAAATGTGGTTTTATTAAAGCACAGGACCCGTGGGCAGAAAGAGCTGCACCAGGGTCATGAGGAGTGGTCCATTATATATTTTCAAGTTGGGGGGCGGTTAGAGATAGTGTGAAAGTCTCTAAGGAATTTTGGAAGCAAGGTTTCTGGGACCTTGAGGAGGCTAACTATTACTGGGAAAAGGTCATTTATTACTGTCTAATAAAACCTGAGTCCTGAGACCCTTCAGATGTATATCAGTGGGCCATGTGCCTGGGGGGGAGTGATTGCCAATATGTATCTTGGGGGTTGGAGATAAAGGAAGTTTCCAAAGGTATTTTTATATATTAAAGTAGATTTACAGGATCCTGGGGGTTGGGCTAAGATTGCCATTTGCCCTTAGCAAAGTATTAACATTGAGGCAGCTGAGTTCCTGGAGTAATGTCACTCTGCCTGTTTCAAGGACTTGTCAGTGGGCATAGGTAGTGAGGAAATTCAATCATTTTCTTCTGCCTTTGTTCCCCACATCAGTGAGACCCTTCGGATGTAGTCTGGTGAGCCATATGCTTGGAGGATGACTGCCAACATGTATTTTGTGGGGTAGAGACAAAGGAAGTTTCCAAAGGAATTTCCATTAGTTTAAAGTAAACTCCCAGGATCCTCGGGGTTGGAACAATGTTAAGCAAGATGGCCTTTTGCTCCTAGCGAAGTGTCGACATTGCGGGAACTGAGCTCCCAGAGGGTCACTCTGCCTATTTCAAGGACTTGTCAGTGGGACTAAGTAGTAAGGAAATTTAATTTTTTCTTTTGCCTTTGTTTCCCACATCACTGACTACTGGGTTATTTAGGAGAAAAGATAATAGTCTCTATCAACAGAAAAAAAATATTCCCAGGATATCTGAGAAAATTAAAGAATCCTACTGAATTATCACGGTTGAGTAAGATGGCTGAATACATATTCTGTCATGTCAATGTCATGTCAAAACTATGTTAATGGTTTTCCTATTCAGAATAATTTGTTGCGTGAATATACTGGAAAATTAGCCAAATCAGAAGAGCACCACAAATATAAATTATCAGGATTTACCATAATAAGAAATTGATCAATGAAGATATTTTAAAAATACATGAGATTTCTGTTTTCAAGATGGTATAGGCATACTCCCCCACATTCCTCATGATAAATACAATTAAAACCCTGGACATTCTTTAAAACAGTAATAAGAAGACTCAGAAAGGTCAAGAGAAGGCAGACCAGCTAGAAACCTCAGGATGTGAAAAGTGACATCCTGGCGAATTCCCTGTATTTTCTTTTGGCCTCAGATAGCCCAGACTTGGAGCCGAAAAAGCCAAGCCCGAAATGCCAACGTGGGAACCACCACCACCACCACCACCTTAGGGAAAGACTGTTTTCTCTAGCAAAAGAACAGGAAAGGGGCAGGCTAGCCCTTCTTAGATAACAATTAATCTTCACCAACCAAACCCTATAAAACTTGTTCCCCCACCTCCACCTTCACCAGCAAAGGACACAGGGGAGCTTTGATTTCCACCACTGTGAAGCTCTAATGAGGCACCCTAACAACAGCAGTGTGGGCTCAAAGAAGACCAAACAGACATCTGGGACTTTCATCTCCATCGGCTGGCAAAAACCGCTCCCTCATACAGCGGCGAAAGAATTAGAAGCATAAATCGTGAACTTTTTCTAAATTTGCTGCAGGGAAGGACTTCTTGTTTATTTTTATCTATTTAATTTTGAATAGACAACAGATTAACATTATTCTTGATTTTAAATGCATACAAGGGCATACATCGAAAAGTTTCTTTTCCTCTTCACTCCAATCCAATTCTCCCCACGTGAACATCAGGGTTAATGGTTCTCTGTATAACCTTCACAATGTATTACGTGCAAACAAAAGTAAAAATGTGCCCTTGTTATTTCCCATTTTTGCATAAATAAAAGCATACCATTCACATTGTTTTGCCCTCCCCCCCCCCAACTAATTTGTCTCAGGAAGGTAAATAGGACTAATCTACGTGTCAGCTCCTTTTTTTTTTTTTTTTTTTTTAATTTTACTTATCTATTTGACAGAGAGAGAGACAGCCAGTGAGAGAAGGAACACAAGCAGGGGGAGTGGGAGAGGAAGAAGCAGGCTCCCAGCGGAGGAGCCTGATGTGGGGCTCGATCCCAGAACACTGGGATCACGCCCTGAGCCGAAGGCAGATGCTTAACCGCTGTGCCACCCAGGTGCCCCTACATGTGGGCTCCTATTCTAAGTCCTCTTCAAGTATTTATTCATACAATCTTCACAACAACCCTAAGAGGGGAACAGTATCGCCATCTTCATTTTTCAAATTAGAAAAATGATGCGCAGGGGCGCCTGGGTAGCGCAGTCGTTAAAGCGTCTGCCTTCGGCTCAGGGTGTGATCCCGGCGTTATGGGATTGAGCCCCACATCGGGCTCCTCCGCTATGAGCCTGCTTCTTCCTCTCCCACTCCCCCTGCTGTGTTCCCTCTCTCGCTGGCTGTCTCTCTGTCACATAAATAAATAAAATCTTTAAAAAAAAAAAAAAAAGAAAGAAAAGAAAAATGATGCGCAGAGAGGTTAAGTTTCCCTTGTTGAATATTCAGCTTTAAAGTCCAGACTTTTAAAAACGTTGCTTTGATGTCTTGCTAGCACTCCATTTTAGTATATGAAGAGCTTTCTCCTTTTCTACGGCTACAAAGTACTATATTATATGGATGTACCATATTTTCTGAACTGGCTGACTGTTGATGGTATTTCTAACTTTTGTTATTTCAACAAAGTGCTGCACTGTATATCCTTGTAGATACTGTGGGCTGGGGGGTTGGGTGGCCACCAAATGTGGGGTGACCCGATGGGGTGGAGGCTGGCTGCACCAGAGGTGACGGAATTCACCCGAAGTAGAACAAAGGAGATAGAAGTGTATTGAATACACCACAAGGGAGCAGCGGGCAAGACAGCAAAGGAGAGACTGTGGGGAGGCGGGGGGGGGGGGGGGGGGGGGGGGGCTGTAGTTAAGGGGGGGAGTGAAGAGGTATGGGAACATATGGAAATTCCCTTTTTTGGTACCTGTGTCTGGGTGTAATTAACCCACTGGTCAGCTAGGGTTAATGGATATTTTGAGGTTGGTCGCCTAATGGATCTATTTGTATCCAGCCAGGGGGTTGGGGGTCATTGTAGGCCCTCCTACCTTCCTCACAGGTTTTCATTGTTCAAGTTGGTTGCGTAAAAGCGGCCTCTACAGATACTTCCCTTAGTATTGGTCTGAAATGCAAAATGAATTTACTAGAGCAGAACTGCCAGGTAAAAGCATGAGCATTTGTAATTTAGACAGATATTTGCCAAATTGCACTCCATTTTGCACTGCACTGATATATATTCCTCCAGCAATGGAAAACAAATGGTTAGAAGGATATAAAACCAAATTAGTATTATGCTTTTTCCTCCCCTAATTGGATAACTGATAATTTTTAAAAGTAACCTATTGTATTTTATTTTTCATCAAGATAAGAGGACATATGAGGGACCAATATTTGTCTATCTGTATTTTCGCTTTCCAATCTATCTTACCCCATTCCCACCTCATTCCCTAAATTCATACTTTTTAAAGCAGGTTTTCATTTTTTAATTGTTCTTTTTTTTTTTTTTTTTTTAAGATTCACTTATTTATTTGAGAGAGCAGAGAGAGCACACAAGCTCCTGGGGGAGAGGCGGAGGGGGGAAAGAAGGGGAAGAGGGAGTGAGAGAGAGAATCTCAAGCAGACTCCCCTCTGAGCACAGAGCAGGATGTGGGGCTTGACCTCATGACCCTGAGATCATGACCTGAGCAAAAATCAAGAGTCAGATGCTTAACCAACTGAGCCACCCAGGGGCCCCTATTTTTAAATTACTCTTATCTTGCTCTTTTTTTCAGGGTGGAAGAGGAAAAAGACTTTGAAGTCAATACACATTCCTACCTTTGTAAAAGCCTATGCTCATTGAAGAGACTGTTACTTATGGAGAAGAGGGTCCTTTTGAGAGAAACAGGAAGCAAGTGGCTCTTTGCTGCAGTGAGATGGGGTGAGGGCCCAGGGGAGCATCATAGGGCAGGGGACAGCTCACAAACTCTTTGGTGGCAGTTCTTTGGTAAGGTGGCAAGATTTCAGAGGTATTGAAAATGTAATGGTCAGGGAGAGGCGGACCAAGGACACAGGGGTCGGAGCATCCCCAAGGAAGCCTGCAACACAAATATGGTTCAAAAGGAGTACCGGCAGCAGTGGTGAAATGGCACATAGTGAAATAAAATTTACCTCAAGAGTTTCCAAGGAGGATGAGTAACCACACACACACACACACACACACACACACACACACAGAGGGAACTCTCCACAGTGTTGATGCTCTATGAGACCCCAGGGTATTTTCTGGTCTCCGGAGGATTTCGAATCCCAATAATGACAAAAAAGTTAATTTGCATTTGTTTAGTGGAATGCAGAGGGAGCTCAGAGTGGTGGTTGGTTTGTAAAGCTGTTTCGTATCTAAAAGGCAGAAAACTCACTAGAAGCAGGTATTACTGCCTTCTTCCTTTTCCCTGCAAGTGGCCCTTGCAGTTTCCTGCGTGTACATCCAAGGAAGAAACCAGGGGACCTAGTATCAGTTAACGATTAGCTTGGTGGAAAAGGCACAAAAGGGAAGAGTTCTACTTGGAAATTATCTTCAGAGGTCGATAATTTTAATGAGTAACACTTTAAGGATCCTATTTCCTGATTCTAAAACTGCCCCTTTTTATCAGTGCCGTCCAAGCTGTGTTTGCGCTGAGCGTATAAGCTTTGTCCTATGGGGACAGTGACAGAGTTAAGATCTTTCTTTGCTTTAGGATATTGTTCTTTTATTACCCAGAGAGAGTATTCACCGAGCTAGTAAAGATTTTCTTGAAGATGTGGGGGGAAATACGGAATGTGTAGATATTGAACCATTTCTCTAGCCCTCTCAGCAGTTAATGTGATTATCAAACCCCAGGACAGGTTCCTGGGAAATCCATATGAATTTTGTTTTCATCAACCAATAGATATCTGAGGAAGATGATCCATCTCCTCTTACTTTAGTGCCTTAGGTCTATCTTGAAAAAGGCATACCATCTAGTGAAATTGGAATAACTTTTGTCCTATTCAGTCTTGGTGGAATTTTACCAGGAACTGCTTTGAGATATCTGGGGAAAATACAACCAAGCATTCTTTGAAAAATGCTGCAAATGGATTATTTATTTTTAGTTGGAAAACAAAATGCAGTGTGTCTAAAGCACTTTAAAAGGCAGAATTCCATTTACCTGGAGGATATTAATTGAGAAAATATGTATTTTTATAAAATGCAAATTAAAAATGCTGAACTGTGACTAAAGTACTTTCAAGTAATGGCCATGGTAGCTGACTTTGGAAATCTTTATGAAAACAACAAAAAGAAAACTAACCTGGTTCTGAGACTGATTTCTACTCCTTTTCTTTTTTTGCACTAACTTTTTTCTTGTATCTGCTTGTCGCAGTACCACACATGATAGATCACAGTAAGCACACAAAAAAACACAGTTAATGTCCTACCCAGAGCCTGCTGACCAGGCGGTGCACCATCTGACAGCTGCTATCAATATTTGATGCTAACGACTCACAACTGTCCCTTTTCTCTGGAGCACTTCTCTCAGCCTTTGGACGCCAACTTACCCAGGAGGCATCCCACAGCTAAAGGTTGACTGCTCTGAGAATAAAACACACCAAACCCCTTGGCTCAGGTGGAGACAGAGATCCAGAGTCCCTGTCCATCAGGACATTCTAGATTACCTGAGACCATTTCCTTGCTCAAATCTTTCCCCTTCATTCCACCACTTTTCTGTCTTACAGATTTTCCCTAAAAGGCACCTTTAATAAATGATGTGCAACCAATCCCTTTCTCAGGTTCTATTTCTAAGCAACCAGAGTTGTCATGTTGTATGTTCGAGATGAGCAGGTATTTCAGAGAATAAGCTGCTAATTGCCAGCGGGGAGGTAGGAGGGGGGGATGGGCAAAATAGGTGATGGGGATAGAGAGGTGTAAACTTCCAGTTATAAAAGAAGTCAGTCACAAGTCTGAAAAATACAGCATAGGAAATATATGTTGTATATGTCAAAAATGTTTTAATAACTTCATATGGTGACAGTTGGTAACGACACTCACCGTGGTGAACGTTTCATAATGTGTATAATTGTCAAATCACTGTGGTGTACCTAAAACGAATATAATATTGTATGTCAACTATACTTCAATAAAAAAAATCAATACTTCAAAAAGTTGTTTGGATTAAAGGAAGACTCTATCTCATTGTGTATTTACTATGACCATATTACCAAATCTCACCATTATTAAAAAAAAAAAAAAAGAGGAGTAGGTATTTCAAAAAGAACAAGGTGGAAAAAGACATTTTGTGTAGAGGAACAGTGGATGTAAACTACCCCCCCCCCACCCCCACAAAAAGAGAAAGCTTAAAGCTGCCATGGTCAGGAAGGTGCTCTCTGGAACTTCTTGTGTTAAGTGGAAAAAGACAGGAAGTGGAGGCCAGATGAGAGAGAAGTCTGTAAAGATGGATTCTAGTCAGCTTATGAGGGAGGGGCCATCTATACCTCATCCTCCCTAGAAGACCACAGTAGCCTGTGCTGGGTCTGAAGTTGAGGTGAATCCAAATATCCTCTATCAAGGCTAAATCCTCCCTTCTTTGTGATTCCCTGTGCATTTCCCTCTTTCGTGTGTGGGTTCAGTGAGTAACAACAACAGTCGGAGGTGTTACAGCCTGACATTTTGATATCCTAAGGCAAAAGGAGTCTTTCCCTTTTTTCGTGATAGGCACAACTCAGAAGCAACACAACACCCTCCTTCACCATTTGCTCAGATTATTTTGACACCTGTGTCTGAGAGTAACATGCATGTCCACAAGACAAATCCAGAGTGGTGGCTATAAATATATGATAGGGGAGTCACTGTCCAGGATGCAAATAGTAAATTCTGCAAAGTACCTAAGACACCTTCTGATTTTCACTGAATAATTCCCCCAGATGTCTGAGCTTTCGTGTTACCTGCCATGTACCCCACTCAGTGAAATTTCACGTGCTACTCACAACCATTTCTCAAACTCTTCCTCTTGGGAGCTCTCTGTGGAGCCTGAATGAGGAATTATAAGAGAAGCAGACCTGTGACCCTCTTCTCAGGCCTGAGCAATTGGCACCTGTCCAGTATGAGAACTGGCTGGGAGATTCTGTGATAGAGGCAAAGAGTTTTGGAATCATAGATGAGACCAGACTATGAAGATTGTATTTCAGCTGTTCAGAGAGGTTGGGAATTGGGGTAACAAATATTAGCCTGTGTGCCAACTCAGTCAATCTGAAGTCTTCACAATCCTCCAAACAGGCAGCCCTATTCTAAAGAGATATTTAGGTAAATAGAACCAGATTTGCCTCCAACTTAAGTAGATCACCCTTCAGAGTACTGGTGGGTAGTGGGGGCTACAGAGGTCACAGCTCACCAGTGGCTACTCATCTATGGTATCTCTAGACTCTGTCTTTACAATCTTGCAATTTCACAGTGCATTTTTCTAATTATGATATGAGTACATGATGAAAGCAGGAAAAATGCAAAGCACATCACAGAGGAAAGAAAATCCATAATAAATGCTAACACCAACAATGGTGACTATTGATATTGACAGAATAGAACATTTTGATGTAGCTGATTTGATGCGGACATTTTTCCAGGACTTTGTATTGCTGGAGATATTGTGAAGAAACACTCTTGAAGCAAGTGTTTTGCTGTAGCCTTATAAAAATAGCTACTTTAAAATGTAAAAGTCACGTGCACCATAGGTAGTGCCATATAGAGATGGGATCTGTGTCACTGTTCTAAACTCCATTTCCTCACATACATTCATTCCAAGAGATTACAGGAGGGCTGAAAAAGAAATGGGACCACTTATAAACAGATCCACTTTGTACATTACTTCAAAATACAACGTATCTTGGGGGCAATGTGGCACTAAGTGTCCATGTTCTTCATGCTATCAATTTTAAATGTGCATTCCGAGAAGAGGCATTTTTTTTTTCTGATAGAAATGAGTCATTGGAATTAAACTGGCACTTTCTGTATATGAGTATGAGTGTATTGTACACATGCACATTTATATATTTGCACATACGACCATTTCTATTTGGCTAGAATGTTCATAATAACAAAATATTATACAACCTAAATGGCAATCAAGTAGAGATCGACTTAACAAATTTATGGTAAAATCATACAAAGAAAGTCTATGTAATAAATAAAAATATGTATGTATATGTCTGCGTATGTCTGTGTATACATGAAAAGTGACAAAAAGTTAAGCATATATGTTATGATTATAGTTTCTCATTTTACTTTTTCATTTAAAGCTTTTATGAAACTTAATGATATCCAATACCATAGCTAATCCTTAAAAGAAAATAAACAGACTTTATAAAAACCCCTAAACCAAACAGAAAAGGCTTTCACTAAGAAATGTAAAACAAATTTTGAATAAGAGAGAAAGGTAATGTTCCTAAATTTTAAAAAAAAAAGTAAACTTTATGAAAAATAAATTATCTACCAATTGATCTTGAAATTATCTGCCATTTAATCTTTCTAAAAAAATCACAAAGTGTATTTTGGAATTTCACAAAATGAGTCTAAATTTCATTTAAAAGCTTAAAATAGTATAAACATTGGAACTTTGTTCCTCGAAAACTGTGATGATACCTTTTTATAAAAGAATATTCATAAGTTTGCAAATAATAAGATGCAAATAAAGCCTCCATGGATACAAAGTAGAAATAATACAGTATTCTCTGATCACACTGAACTTCAACCAGAATGTAATAACAAAACCAAATATCAAAAAAGTCCTTAAAATCTGGAACTTGTGGAAAATTTTCTGAAATAACTTAAAAAAAATGTAAAACCAAATTGTAGAATGCCTAAAAGCAGCAATCATGGAAGCCATTCATATCAGAAAGTATGAGGTAAAGGCATAAAGTTTTAATTGAAGATAGGAAAAACGAAAACAACAACAAAGGGAAGATACAAGGATGGATTCAATAAAGATAAAAGCAGAATGTAATCAATTAGAAGCAAGGAAAACGGCAGAATAAATAAACTGAACACTGAAGCTTTGAGCAAACCTTATTGGTTTGCAGAAAATACAAATACAAAAACAACAAATGATGAGGAGTAAACCACCATATTTGGAGGAAATTAAAATATTGACAAGAAATAATATTTTTCAACTCTGCAAAAGCAACTGATATTCCAGGAAAAAATAGAACACCTTTTTAAAGGAATTTTCTTTTCTTTTCTTTTATTTTATTTTATTTTATTTTATTTTATTTATTTTATTTTTTTTTTTAATGATTTTTTATTATATTATGTTAGTCACCATACAGTACATCCCCGGTTTCCGATGTAAGGCTCGATGATTCATTAGTTGTGTATAACACCCAGTGCACCATGCAATACGTGCCCTCCTTACTACCCATCACCGGTCTATCCCATTCCCCCACCCCCCTCCCCTCTGAAGTCCTCAGTTTGTTTCTCATAGTCCATAGTCTCTCATGTTTCATTCCCCCTTCTGATTACCCCCCCTTTCTTTATCCCTTTCTTCCCCTACCGATCATCCTAGTTCTTATGTTCCATAGATGAGAGAAATCATATGATAGTTGTCTTTCTCTGCTTGACTTATTTCACTTAGCATTATCTCCTCCAGTGCCGTCCATGTTGTAGCAAATGTTGAGAACTCGTTCTTTCTGATAGCTGAGTAATATTCCATTGTATATATGGACCACAACTTCTTAATCCAGTCATCTGTTGAAGGGCATCTCGGCTCCTTCCACGATTTAGCTATTGTGGACATTGCTGCTATGAACATTGGGGTGCATATGGCCCTTCTCTTCACTACGTCTGTATCTTTGGGGTAAATACCCAGTAGTGCAATGGCTGGATCATAGGGTAGCTCAATTTTTAACTTTTTAAGGGACCTCCACACTGTTTTCCAGAGTGGCTGTACCAACTTGCATTCCCACCAACAATGTAGGAGGGATCCCCTTTCTCCACATCCTCTCCAACAATTGTTGCTTCTTGCCTTGTCTATTTTTGCCATTCTAACTGGCGTAAGGTGGTATCTCAGTGTGGTTTTGATTTGAATTTCCTTGATGGCTAATGATTTTGAACATTTTTTCATGTGTCTGTTAGCCATTTGTATGTCTTCATTGGAAAAGTGTCTGTTCATATCTTCTGCCCATTTTTTGATTTGTTTATTTGTTTCTCGTGTATTGAGTTTGAGAAGTTCTTTGTAGATCTTGGATACCAGTCCTTTATCTGTAGTGTCATTTGCAAATATATTCTCCCATTCCATGGGCTGCCTCTTAGTTTTTCTGACTGTTTCCTTGGATGTGCAGAAACTTTTAATCTTGATGAAGTCCCATAAATTCATTTTATCTTTTGTTTCTCTTGCCTTTGGGGATGTGTCATGAAAAAGGTTGCTTTGGCCGATGTCGTAGAGGTTGTTGCCTATGTTCTCCTCTAGAATTTTGATGGATTCCTGTCTCACATCGAGGTCTTTCATCCATTTGGAGTTTATTTTTGTGTATGGTGTGAGATAGTGGTCAAGTTTCATTCTCTTGCATGTAGCTGTCCAATTTTCCCAGCACCATTTATTGAAGAGACTGTCTTTTTCCCACCGGATGTTTTTTCCTGCTTTATCAAATATTAGTTGCCCAAAGAGCCAAGGGTCCATTTCTGGGCTCTCTATTCTGTTCCATTGGTCTATGTGTCTGTTTTTGTGCCAGTACCATGCTGTCTTTGTGATCACAGCTTTGTAGTACAGCTCGAAATCCGGCATTGTGATGCCCCCAGCTTTGTTTTTCCTTTTCAACAGTTCCTTGGAGATTCGGGGCCTTTTCTGTTTCCATACAAATTTAAGGACTGTTTGTTCCAGTTCTTTGAAAAATGTCCTTGGTATTTTGATCGGGATAGCATTGAAAGTGTAGATTGCTCTGGGTAGCATGGACATTTTAACTATGTTAATTCTTCCGATCCATGAGCATGGAATATCTTTCCATCTTTTTATGTCTTCCTCAATGTCTTTTAAGAGTGATTTATAGTTTTTAGAATATAGGTCCTCTACGTCTCTGGTTAAGTTAATTCCAAGGTAACGTATGGTTTTTGGTGCTATTGTAAATGGGATGGATTCCCTAATTTCTCTTTCTTCGGTCTCGTTATTCGTGTATAGAAATGCAACTGATTTCTGAGCATTGATTTTGTATCCTGCCACGTTACTGAATTGCTCTATAACTTCTAATAGTTTGGGAGTGGCTTCTTTTGGGTTTTCCATATAGAGTATCATGTCATCTGCGAAGAGAGACATTTTGACTTCTTCTTTGCCAATTTGAATACCTTTGATCCCTTTTTGTCGTCTGATTGCTGTTGCAAGGACTTCTAGTACTATGTTGAATAATAGTGGCGAGAGTGGGCATCCTTGTCGTGTTCCTGATCTTAAGGGAAAGGCTTCCAGCTTTTCCCCATTGAGAATAATATTTGCAGTAGGCTTTTCATAGATGGCTTTTATGAGATTGAGAAATGTACCTTCTATTCCTACACTCTGAAGGGTTTTAATCAGGAAAGGATGCTGTATTTTGTCAAATGCTTTTTCGGCATCGATTGAGAGGATCATATGGTTCCTGAGTCTTTTCTTGTTGATATGATGTATCACACTGATTGATTTGCGAATATTGAACCACGCTTGCATCCCAGGTATGAATCCCACTTGATCGTGATGGATAATCCTTTTAATGTATTGTTGGATTCTATTAGCAAGTATCTTGTTGAGGATTTTGGAGTCCATATTCATTAGGGAAATCGGTCTGTAATTCTCCTTTTTGATGGGGTCTTTGCCTGGTTTGGGGATCAAGGTAATATTGGCCTCATAGAATGAGTTTGGTAGCTTTCCTTCTGTTTCTATTTTTTGAAATAGCTTTAGGAGAATAGGTATTATTTCTTCTTTGAATGTTTGGTAGAATTCCCCAGGAAAACCGTCCGGGCCTGGAGTTTTGTTATTTGGAATGTTGTTTATCACTGACTCAATTTCTTCATAATTAATTGGCCTGTTTAAGGAATCAATTTCTTCCGGTTTCAATCTTGGTAGTTTATAGGTTTCCAGGAAGGATTCCATCTCTTCCAGATTGCTTAGTTTATTGGCATATAGCTGTTGATAAAAATTTCTAATAATCCTTCCAATTTCAATGGTGCTCGTCGTGACCTCTCCTTTTTCATTCATAATTTTAATAATCTGGGTCCTTTCTCTTTTCTTTTGGATAAGTCTTGCCAGTGGTCTGTCAATTTTATTGATTCTCTCAAAGAACCAGCTTCTAGTCCTGTTGATCTGCTCTACTGTACTTCTGGTTTCTGCTTGATTGATTTCAGCTCTAATTTTGGTCAACTGCTTCCTCGTGCGTGGATTAGGCCTGTCCCTCTGTTGCTGTTCCAGCTTCTTGAGGTGAGAATATAAAAACTGCATTTTAGATTTTTCTATTCTTTTGAGTGAGGCTTGGATGGCTATGTATTTCCCCCTTAGGACTGCCTTTGCAGTATCCCATAGGTTTTGGACTGTTGTATTTTCATTCTCATTGGTCTCCATAAATTGTTTAATTTGATTTTTGATTTCCTGGTTTATCGAGTCATTCCTGAGCAGGATGGTTCTTAGTCTCCAAGTGTTTGAGTTTCTTCCAAATTTTTCCTTGTGGTTGAGTTCCAATTTCAGAGCGTTGTGGTCTGAGAATATGCAGGGGATAATTTCAATCTTTTGGTATCGGCTGAGACCTGTTTTGTGTCCCAGAACATGGTCTATTCTTGAGAATGTTCCATGGGCATTAGAATAGAATGAGTATTCTTCTGGGGTGTAGTGTTCTATATATATCTATGAGGTCCAACTCGTCGAGTATGGCATTCAAAGCCTTTGATTCTTTGCTTAGTTTTTGCCAGGGTGTTCTGTCTATTTCTGAGAGTGGAGTGTTGAGGTCCCCTACTATTAATGTATTTTTATTTATATGTCTCTTTATTCTGGTTAAGAGTTGGCTTGTGTATCTTGCTGCTCCCCTGTTGGGGGCATATATATTTATAATTGTCATATCCACTTGTTGAATACTTCCCTTAAGAATAATATAGTGCCCTTCTGCATCTCTAACTATAGTCTGTAGTTTAAAATCCAATTTATCTGATATGAGAATTGCTACCCCAGCTTTCTTTTGAGGTCCATTTGCATGAAAGATGGTACTCCATCCCCTTACTCTCAGTCTGAATGCATCTTTGGGTTTGAAATGAGTCTCTTGTAGACAGCAAATGGATGGGTCATTTCTTTTTATCCAATCTGCAACCCTGTGGCGCTTTATGGGATGGTTCAAACCATTTACATTAAGACTGATTACTGAGAGATATGATTTTAATGTTGCCATGTTGCCAGTAAAGTCTTTGTTTGTATTGGCTGTGACTTTCTGTTCTGTATCACTCTTGGGGCCTTTTTACTTTTATAGAACCCCCCATAATATCTCCTGTAGGGCTGGTTTCGTGGTTACAAAATTGGTTAGTGACTGGCGATTCTGAAATGTCTTTATTTCTCCATCAATTCTGAATGAGAGCCTTGCTGGATAAAGGATCCTTGGCTGCATGTTTTTCTCTGAAAGAGCTTTAAATATGCTCCCCCAACCCTTTCTCTCATTCCAGGTCTGTGTAGACAGGTCTGACGTAATTCTGATGCTTTTGCCTTGGTACGTGAGAAATTTCTTTGCCCTGGCCGCTTTCAATACTGTATCCTTGCATCTAATATTTGCAAATTGCACTATGACGTGACATGGCGTAGGTTTGTCATGGTTGAGCTTGGGAGGGGTCCTCTCTGCCTCTTGGACACGAATGTTTGTTTCCCTTGCTAGATTAGGGAAGTTTTCAGCTACAATTTGTTCAAATATCTCTTCTAGATCTCTGTTTTTCTCCACCCCCTCGGGGATGCCGATGATTCTAACATTGGATCATTTCATGGAGTCAGTAATCTCCCGTAACCTACATTCGTGGGCGTGGATTTTTTTAAGACCATCTTCTATTTTCATTTTTTCCTCTATTAACCCATCCTCCAATTCACTAACCCGTTCCTCTGCTTCTGCGACCCTGGCCGTCAGAGCCTCTAGTTTTGCCTGCATTTGGCTCATAGAATTTTTAATTTCTGTCAGATTCGCTCTCATTTCTGTCCTTAGGGATTCTATATTCTCAGTAACCTTTTCGTTAATAGTTTTTTCAACTCTACTCATCATTTTGACCATAGTTACACTGAATTCCATTTCTGATAATTTGGTTACATCCATATCCATTATTTCTGTGGCAGAGGCCACAGAATCACTGTCTTTTCTTTGCTGGGGGGGGCTTCTCCTTCTTGTCATTCTGATGAGGAGAGGTTGCGGGGTTTCCAGAGCCCAAATTATTGACTGGGTCCCAGGCCGTGCCCCTTGTTTTATAGGGATCTTAGGGATGTGGGCTTCTTCTTTAAAGATTTTATTTATTTATTTATTTATGTGGCAGCCAACCAGCGAGAGAGGGAATAGAAGCAGGGGAGTGGGAGAGGAAGAAGCAGGCTCCCAGCGGAGGAGCCCGATGAGGGACTCCTTTCCGGAACGCCGGGATCACGCCCTAAGCCGAAGGCAGGCGCTCAATGACTGCACCACCCAGGCGCCCGGGTTGTGGGCTTCTTGATTTTTCAGCCTGCCTTCTGGGGGAGGGGCCTGCCATGCTGATACTCAGGCAGCCATGTTTGGGTAGAGTCTCCGCGTCCCCTGCGAGGGGGGATGGGGATGGGCACTCCCTGAGCCGGTTTTTCCAGGCTTTTGTTCTCTGGCGGCTTTCCCTGGCGGTTTGCTGTGCCTCTTCTGAGGGTCAGAGCAGCAGCGGCCAAATTTCAGCCTCTGTCACAGAACAGAGGGATTGCGGCCTGTTCTCTACTAATGTTCTGGCCACTTTAACTCTGTTTCTGTTGGTGCTGCTCAACCCTGCAGCGTCCGGGATGTGCGCCCCACACCCGGCGTCCCAGCCCTCACTTCCAGGGCCGGCGCGTCTCTGTCCTTTGTGTTTCTAATGCCGCCAGCCCCAGCCGCCAGCCGCCCCGCGCGCGCTCCCGGATCTCCCGGTCTCAGTCTGGATCCAGTGAGCGCACCGGGATTCCGGTGTTCCGCGAGATGCCTGGTGGCCGCGCTCCCGGCTCACGGTCTCAGTCTGCTGTTTTGCGGGTGCCAACCACGAGCCCGCCCGCTCTCCCGTGCAAGTGGCTACCGCTTCCCGGCGCCCGAACGCGGCGGCTCCCTCCCCCTTCTGTTTATCTTCCGATATCTGTGCACAGTTTCATGGCTCCCCGCTTCGTACCTCAATACTCAGCGCTGGAGATGTTCATTTGTAGAGATCCAGATGCGTCTTCCTGCGTCTCAGGCTGGTTCCGTGGTTGTTTAGGCTGGTCTGGTACCTATCCAGCTCGACTCGGGGGACCGGCTGAAAACGGTGTCTCCTACTCCTCCGCCATCTTAACTCCTCCTCCTAAAGGAATTTTCACTAGATTAATTGACCCCAACATAAACAGAATATCTATAAACCACTCACTAAAAAACAAACAAACAAACAAAAAGTTGTGAAAGTATTATCTCTCTATCTACAATCAGCAAATTCAGACATTTCTCAGGGAAATTTTACAATACTTTTATAGATCAGAAAATCACAAAGCTATTAAAAATCTTTCAGTAATATAAAGAAAGAAACCATGTAAGTCTCTTTTATGAATCTAGTCTTACAATGACATCGAAATCCAGCAAAGACTATAAACAGACCAAACATTGCTGAGATTATTAATGAAAATGCTAAATATTATCAAACACAACTCAGCCACATATTAAAACAATAATACTATGGCATCACCAAGTGAAATTGATTCCATTACAGCAAGAATGTTTTAGCATTTAGAAAAAGCCTATTAATTGTACCTTAATGACGGATGATGGGAGAAAGACATAGATCATTTCATAGATGTTGAAAGGCCTTTGATAAAATTTAGTATCCTTTTTCGATTAAAAAAAGTAAGGATACATGGATGTTCTTTAAACATGATGAAATACAGCTATCTCAATCCCAAATTCTTTTTTTTTAAATCATGGAACTATTAGAATCATTCTCATTAGAATTCTAAGACAAGAATGGCCATATTACCATAATTATGATAGCATTTTGAAAGCATTAGCCATTGTAGACAGACAAGTGAACGAAATTAGACATGTGAAAATGAGAAAGAAAATCATACTTTCCCCAATTTGCCACTGATGTGAATGTACAATTGAAAAACCCATGATTCAAAGGGTAAAAGCAGTTACAGTGAAGAAACTCAGATTGATTTCCAGGTATAAAATCCATATGTAAAAATCAAATTTTCTTTTTTACAAACAAAAACAAAAAGCATACCATGGAAAATATCCCTTCAGAAGTAATTTAAGCAGCAATAAAAATACCACTTAATAAACTTAACAAAAATACATTCTCTGGATATGAAGAATAAAATGTTCTTGAAAGACTCAAAAAGAGAGACTTGAACAGATAGAAAGTAATTACCATGATCTGGAATAAGAAGACTATTATCCGTACAAATGTTAATTCCTCCTAATTTAATGTGATCTCAGTAATAATAGCTGATATTTAACTTAACAAATACAAACTAAATTTTATATAAAAATAAATAAGATATGAAAAAGGTAAGTGACAAGAGGTTACCTGATTAGTGTATTAAAATGCATTACTAAACTAGACAAAATACAGAAGTGTGATACAAAGTCACAGACATAAAGTAATGGAAGAAATAAAATCAAATACATACAAAATATTACTATAAGTATAGAATTTTTTAAAAAATTAGCAAATGATGAGTTAAATAATAAATGTGGGTTTTTTCTCAAAATAACAATTTAAGGGAAAAAAAAGATTCATATATAACTAATATCTTATACTATGAGAAATTTCAAATGGGAGAAAAGATGTAAAGATAAGAAAATCTGTAAGTATACTTAAAGGAAAAACATACTGTACAGGGAAAAATGTTTTATAATATAGGAGTGGGAAAGGGCCTGTCCAGTTATGACAACAAAACCCAGAAGTCTTAAAATTAGGTAGATTTTACTACATTAAAAATAAATTAAGAATGCAAAAACATAAAAAAGTCAAAACATAAATGATCAACTACAATACATTTCACAAATCATATTACAAGGAATGAATTGCCTAATTAAGAAAAGAATTCCTATCAATAAGTAAAATGACAACTAAATGGAAAAATGGACAAAAGATTAGAAACTTTGACTGAAAGTAAAATTTAGGCGGCTTACTCCCACTGATGATACAAGAAAAACAAAGACTCAAAAACAATGGGGCCATGTTAAAAGTCCACAGAGACTAAAGAAAGAAGGTCTGAAATGCCGAATGTGGGACTATTTGAGCAACAAAAGAAATAGTGGGAAGAATGATTTACTAACCATAGAATAATATAATATTCCATGAGTCCAGACTGATATGAACAAGGGACTCAATCAAGCAATAAGCACTGAATAAAGAAGAGGGGAAAGAAAACTCTTCCTTATAGAATTCCAGCTCCTTGATGTGGAATGAATGGTGGCAATCACCATTTAGCTTCAACAGATTCTAAGATTAGTGAGTGAATGCATGACTTAAAAATATGTACATAGTCTCAAAGCATCTCTCCGAAAATACTCAATAACTGGAAAGGGGGAATTCCAATACCGAGGAAAACCTATCAGTTACCATGTGAAGGAAGTGATCAAATTTGACATTGTAAGTAGCAGAACAAAGCCCACATCATGTGCTTTGTGATACAACGAAAGACACAATGTTACTTCTGCTGTATTCTTACCACAGAATTTAGTGGTAAAGAGACATAGGCAAGCCAAAATTAGAAACATGATACAAAAATATCTGGTAGTCCTCTTTAAAAATGTCAAGGTAATAAAAGAAGGAGGGGGGAAAGATATAGAAACTTTCAGATTCAAGGACACTAAGGTGTCATAGCAACTATGCACAATGTATGATCCTGAATTTAATCCTACATCATTATATAGACATCAGTAGGCTATTCAGTGAAATTTTGAAAAGGTATGAAAAGATATATAAGTTACATTTTGTATCAATGTTAATTTCCTGATGTTGACAATTGTGCTGTGTTTATGTAAGATGTTAATATCAGAGCGATACTGGTGATGTGTATATCAGATATTTAGTAATTTTTTGCAACACTTGTGTTTCTATCTTTTTTAAATGAAAAGTTAAATTTTAATAATTAAAAATACCTCACATTTTAAAAATTATAATACCAGTAAAAACCCAATACTTCTATAACACAGTGTGCGTCAGCATATGGGAAAACAGAAAGCTTAATATATTATTAGTGGGGGTAAAAATTGGTACAATCTCTATGGAGTGAATCAAAATTCAAATCTCTAGGGAATGCAAATTAAAATTTTGCCTCAGCCTATCTACATCTGGGATCTTATCTTCCAGTTACAGTTGCCTGCATGCAAAATGGTAAGTGTACAGATAGTCTTTGCAACATCATTGGTAACAGGAGGACTAGGGATCACAAGCATTTCCATCCATAGAGAACTGGTTGATACAAACAATAAAATACATAAGATAAAATAACAAATAAAACCATATTCAATTAAACACTTAAAAATAAAAGAATAAGGAAGTATTTTAAGCAATAATATTAAATATCTAAAAACAGTTACAGGCAGAAGGCAAGATTGGTAAAATTTTATTAACATTTGTAACTACTCCTATATGTGTTTCTTTGAAAGGAAATGTAAGACACATTATTTGCATTGATAGTATGTTAGGAGGTAGGTAGTTAAGAACACAGGCATTGTACCATTATACCCAGACTTCCTGAGCTCCAGTTCTAACTCTCACTACCAGTTGTAAGTCCTAGAGTAAAGTTGCCTCTAACCACACAGAGCCTCAGTTTCCTTATCTGGGAAACGGCAAATGACTTTCGCTACCGATAGTGTTGTTTTGAGCACCAACGGAGTCATTTGATTTAAAAGGCTTAGAACAGGGATGCCTGGCTGGCTCCGTTGGTTAAGCATCTGACTTTTGATTTTGGCTCGGGTCATGATCTCAGATGTGGGATCCTCAGCCCTGCAACAAAACAGGCTCTGCGCTCAGTGGGGAGTCTGCTTGAGATTCTCTTTCTCCCTCTGCTCCCTACCCTCTCCCCTCCCACGCCCCCCTCCGCAAGTGAAGGCACTCTATCTCTCCCAAATACATAAATCTTTAAAATAAATAAATAAATAAAAGGCTTAGGAGAGTGTCCAGCGCTTAAAAGCAGTTCAACCAATGCCGTTTTTATTACTGCCTTTAGGGAGAGGAAGTTTGTGAGTGTGATGCTAGGGTAGGAACAAGACTTGCACTGTATAAATGCACACATTTTGAATTTTGAGCTATGTGTGACTGACTGTATTAGCTCTTTAAATATAGGAGAGAAGAGATGAGGGAAAAAAAACATTCGAATCAAAAATAACATTTTATTATTCTATAAGGAGAAAAAAATCTCAAAGATCTCATGCTTGTTACCCAGCTGTGTCCCGATGGCAACTTCACTAAAAATATCTATTCCACTGCAGATGAGTATATACTTTAATATTATATCAAATTATATTTGTCAATATTTATTTTAATTATTGGCTTTACATTTTCATTGTAGTTGTCATGACACTAATACTATCTTGATAGAAGGATCTAAATTTTGGACACATGTTGATTGTGCTCGTTCAACATGAAATGCATTTCTATTTGTTTTTGTTTTATTCCAAAACACTTGCTTTTATTGGCAAAAATATGTTTTTTTAACCAACAAAAATAAGATTTTGTTTCAGTACTCATGCTAGCTTAAGCATGTGGACTTAATTACCTCGATGGTTACAGGTAAGATACAGGCTCAAAATTTTATTAAAACTCTGTACTTTTAATTTAGGACCATGTCTCCATATTTTCTGTATAAACAAATTTCATGAAATTATTATCTTGTGAATAATTATTTAAAGTGGAGAGAATTTGCCAGGTATGGGCTATAATAAAGTATGGCTTGATGTAATAAAATGCATTTAACTAATTTAGCTAAGTTAAAAAGCTTTATTATCCTTAATCTTTGATTCTAGAACTGGAAAATGAAGCAGGGATTTCAATTTGCATAAAAAGCTATATGAGTATGTGCATATACTCATGGGGCTTTAATCTCATAAATTCTGCCCTCTCTGCCAAGACTAACACTATCACTGAAAATTAATTTGATATCAAAAGCTCTAATTGTGTTACAATTAAAACCCATCATTACCTCCCTTTTTAGGAAGGGAAAGTATCCAAGCCCTTCTTGCCAAATCTGAGTTCTACAAGACTTTGTATTAAACTGACTGCTAGACACTTAATAAAATCTGAAAATAAGGGTTATAGCCCGAAGCAACATACTATGTCTCTTTAGTTATATTTTTAATATCCTCTCTTTGCTGCAGGACTATAAAGCCACCAAACGTGCTCTTACACTTTCAAGGTAAGGAGAAAGAAAATGGCATTAATGAGACCTTATCTCCAACATGTCATGTACATTGCTGCATGTTTCACACATATTACTGCGATGAATACTCAAAGTAATCATACGATATAGGGACCCTTGTTTTTTTAAGATTTTATTTATTTGAGAGAGAGAGAGAGAACATGAACAGGGGACAGAGGAGAAGCAGTCTCCCCACTGAGTAGGAAGCCTGACGCTGGGCTGGATCTCAGGACCCTGGAATCGTGACCTGAGCCGAAGGTAGAAGCTTAACCAACTGAGCCATTCAGGTGCCCCCAATATAGGCACTCTTAACCCCATTTACAAATAAGGTAACTGTCAAACAAAGAAATATAGTCCGGGCTAGGTTAAAAGCATACCCCAAGTCTCCTATAACTAATTTCTATTTCTCTGGTTCTATATGCTGTGCTCTCTTTTTTCCAAGTCTTTCCTCCATATGCCTTTTCATACTCAGTGATTTGATGCAAATGGGAATTATGCTTTGGCTTAGAACAGTGATTCTCCAACTGTCATGTGTGTATGAAACATGTCAAGACCTTGTTAAAATGCAGATTCTGATTTGGTAGGGCTGAGTTTAGAAATTCTGCATTTCTATCAAGCTCTGGGAAAATACTCGTGCTGCTATTCTGTGGACCACACTTTGAGTGGCAAAGCACTAGTGTCTTCTCTGCCCTCTGGAACATTCCAGTTGCAAGCAAAGCCTTATTAGACATCAGTCATGCAAATTGATTTTCCAAAGTTTCATACAAAGGCCTCGTCTGGTTGGCCAGTCTAACCTCATTATAACGTTGGCTAATTTCATGGCTAATAAAGAAGACCAATATCCAGATATATTTGTCTTCCTCCATTACACCAGTAATGCATATTTGTTACTAACAATCAGAAAATAACAAGCAAAACTGAATAAATCATAAAATATTTACCTGAAAACTACATTCAGAAGAAAGAAGTACTCAGAAAAAGATTCTGAGATACATATATCTTTCCAGAATTATAATGAACATACCACTTCGTATCTTTGTGGAAATCAGTTTTGCATTAATAAATATACATCTACCCCCTCATTAAACAGTTAGAGGAACTGGCTATCTTCTGCGTAAACCCACAATCTGTAAGTCACTTTCTCTCTTTGGGCCTCAGTTTTCGCACTTGTAAAATGAGTTGAACCAGTGACCTAATAGACCCTTGTCCAGACCACTGGTGGAAATTACATCTTCATCTCAGTGTTTTCAATTGCTGTACACTAATGACTATATCCCATTTCTCACGAGCTTTCATAAGACTAAGGTTAAGAAAATAGCAGGTATGCAATCTGCAATCTCAAAAGATTTAGCCTGAAAGAAATCTGCAGACAGCAGCAATCTGCACGTACAGGTCCAGAGCAAGAATGGGTACGCAAGAAGGGGTACGCGGTATTTGCCTGTGTCTCTACCCGCTGCGTCATCAGTGGAAGGTAGCTATGCCTTCCATCAAAGAAAACTTCTTCCTTAGTTTACATGGGTTTTGCAGAGGAGCATATAAAATGTACAAACCACCACAATACGTTTTCACTTCTGCAAAATATCTCTAGGTATTTAAGTACTTATTTTGAGTTATTTATTTATTTTAAAGATTTTATTTATTTATTTGACAGAGAGAGACAGTCAGCGAGAGAGGGAACACAAGCAGGGGGAGTGGGAGAGGAAGATGCAGGCTCCCAGAGGAGAAGCCTGATATGGGGCTCGATCCCAGAAAGCCAGGATCACGCCCTGAGCCAAAGCAGATGCTTAACGACTGCGCCACCCAGGCGCCCCCATTTTGAGTTATTTAAATGGCATTTTGCACATAAATATAGAGCCTGCCATTTCATTTCCCGTCAGAAGTTATTCTCGTAAAGCACTATTAAACCCCACTTAATGAAAAAGGGACAAGTTCTCATGTGTACTTGCCTGAAGCTAACACGATCAATACTAGACAGGAAATTAACTTAAATTTGGGATGGGTGGGTGGGAACAAGTAGCTGAGCCCATCTCTACCTCTCTCCGTGGATATCGTATGACTCCCATGTTTAAGACGGTACATTGAAAGGACTTTCGTTTTCTGCAGCCTCGCTTGAGAAGATAGGCTCTTTGCCCATTTTATTGTTTGTTTTAGAGCTTCTCTCCATCGCAGACATGACTAATACTCAGAACTTTTACTTACCAGTTGAACACTGACTGCCCCAGGCAGCCCCACCTGGAATAATCTCTCGATGGGGCAGACTTATTGGTGTAAAATATTCAGATGTTCATCCACAAACGTACCAATTGTTTTTTAAGCTTAGAGATTTGGAAGGAGGAGATTTCCTTCTGTCCCTCCTTCAATTTACTTGCTAAATTTAAGTGTTGAAACTTCTAAAATTTCTGCCAAATCGTGCCATTTTATAAGACCAGGAATCTCTTTATTTCCGATTTAATAGGCATTAGAGGCAGAATACATATTTTATGACATGGTGACAGTGTTCATGATATAAAGCATCTTGTTTTCCCTTTGATGCTCTTCTACAAGGATCCAGCAGGACATACACCAGCCATGATATCCATCTTACTGCGCTTCTCACATTGAGAAAATGTGGCCTCTTGTTTCTTTGAGAGATGATCTCAATCACACAGTTTTGAGTATGTCCATATGCTGCAGTAGAATTTGAGGCTTCAAGAAAAATGTCATGCTTTTGTCTCTTTCACTCCCTCAAAATCACATCCTGTACAGGAAAGTGAGGGCCAACATCTGACTCTGGAAACAGATTGTCAGGGTTCAAATCCCAGATCTGTGTGACCTTTGCTAAATTACTTAACTTCTCTGTACCCCAATTTCCTTATCTTTAAAATGAGGCCAATGATATCACCAACCTCAAAGGGTTGATTTGAGTATGAAAGAAGGTATTATGTGTTAGTGCTGGAATAGTGTCTGGCTCATAGCAAGCCAAATATTGGTGTGTTTTCTATTATTGCTATCTTCATTATTTTATAAGAGAGAGAAATACATTTCTGTAAAGTTCACTGTGATTTGAGGCTTTTCTCCTATGTCCAATGACATTTAATCCCGAAGATTACCTCATTGCTTTGACATTACCTTCTCTGTGAAATGCTTCCAGACCCCAGCAGACTGACTTAAGCTATGACTTCATTAAATTGAAAGAGTGTATTAAAATATCTCCATTAGAACTCAGCATAATTGTACTTTTTGCTTCTTTCTCTGCTTTTATATGCTTCATTTGACCCTTGCCCCATGCATACTATTGTTCCTTTGTAATAAATACCAGCTTATCCTCTTTTACAATCCTAGCACCAATAGTAGTCCTTGGTTTATCACTGACACTCATGAATGTTCATTAAATGGATGTGTGAATAAATGAAAGTGCAAAGAAACCTGTGGTCATCAAAAGCTGTGTATCGTTCCAGATCCACTTACATTCAATGTTTCTTTCTTTAATTGCCTGTTTACCTCTTCCTACTCTGTTTGTTGTTGATCAAGCAGCGCACTCACTGAGATGCTGCCGCAGCAAAGCTGATCAGAACCCGCGGAGGACATCGTGCAGAGTGTGCCCAGGACTGGGCTCATTTCTTCTCGAGGTGATAGAATGGCGGTGCCCATGGCATTCTGGAGGCTTAGCCAATGAGGACCACTGAGAAAGAAATTCTGAAAACTTTCCCTTCCTCCTTTTTGAGCATGCTCAGGAGGTAGCTAATACGACAATAGCTAGCTAAGCCCCAATTTTCCATATTTTTCTCTTCTTCGGAATTTCTCAACTCTCAGCCTGAGGTTGCTTATCGAATGAAGGCCAGAACCTAATTCCTTTAAAATATCAAATCACTAATCCATCATACTAAGGAGAGGCCTCAAAATATATACTGGGGGGCGAAATTATACTATTAAGGGGCAGTTAAACTTTTTTGAGCCTTGATTAGGGAACTACACGAACATCAGAAATATAATGCAGAAAATAAAATATTACTTTACCTATGTTCCAAAACGAGCCTTTTTTCATTATAAGGAGATATGTTTTATCACCTCTTACATTAACTAGATTCACATACGTCCTGTTTTATTTCTAAATTGACCAGATTAGCACTGTTGATGTACTTCAACCTCTGAATTATGGACTTTCACTTATTCTTCCTTAGTAAGAAAAAGTGGAGAGCAGAAAACAGTCTCTATAAAATAATGAAAGTGTATTTGAGTTCTGACATTACCTGACTGACCTAGGTGAATGCCAAAATGACAGTAAATATGGTTTTTATTTTTAAAGTCTAGATATGTCATAGAAAATTGTCTATGGATTGTTAGATTGTATGATCCAGGAGACATGAGGCTCAATAAATCTAATCTGGTATTCACTTTTCAAAGGACCTTGAATGAAAGGACCTGAGTGAAGCAATTTAATTGAAACTACAGCTAATTATAGCTTTGTTTCTTCTTTTGGTTTGTTTTGCTTCTTCTTCATCGTCTTTTTTTTTTTTTTTTTTTTAAATATATATTGAAGGCTGGAAAGCCAGGGCAAGTGGCTTTCATGGGAAGGCTGCAAAAGTAGATCTGTCCACTGAAAGGGATGATTGTCAATACTCACATGTTCAGGAACATGTGTCCTCCAGGGTACTTGGGACTCCTGATTTATTTAGCTGCACAGGAAACTATATTTAACGTTTACCATCAGTTGTTCATTTTTTAAAGATTTATTTATTTATGTGTGTGAGAGAGAGAGAGCACGAGTGGGAGGGGCAGAGGGAGAGGGGGAGAGAATCTGAAGCAGGCTCCATGCTGAGTAAGGAGCCCAATGTGGGGCTGGATTTCATGACCCTGAGATCACGATCCTGAGATCACAACCTGAGCCCAAACCAAGAGTTGGCCGTTTAACCAACTGCGCCACCCAGGCACCCCTGTTCACCATCAGTTTTTATGCTGATGTCTCTCAAGTCACTTTGGTAGTTTGAAGTTCATTTTCTAGCAGAATCTTAAAGAAGGCCTCATGGCAAAATGTTTTCTGAATTTTTGCATAAGGATGACAGATCTTTTTTGTGCTGTGTAACACAAATTATATTTTTTATGCAATAAATATTATTTTATGTATTGAATTTTTTTATGTCAAGTAACAGTAACTTTGAAGATAGACCAGTTGTAGAGTTGGCTCATTTGGGGACTCAACCAAGTGAAATCCCTAAGTCATTTTCAGCTTTCTGCTCTGCCTTCCTCGGCATATTTGCTGTTGTCCTCTAACTGACATCTTTTCTCCCCCTTATTATTCAATTTATTTAAATTAAAGAAGCAAACAAACAAACAAAAAAATCACCAAGACAGTTCATCCATTTCTCCCACCCCCTCACCCCTCACCTCTGGCAACCACCAATTGGTTAACTGCGTCTATGAGCTTCTGATTGATTGATTGAGTTAGATTCCACACATAAGAAAGATTGTATGGTATTTGTTTTTCTCTCTGACTTATTTCACTAAGCATAATGCCCTCCAGATATATCCATGTAGTCACAAATGGCAACATTTCAGTTTTTATGGCTGAAAAGTATTCCGTTGTATATATATACTACAACGTCTTTTTTTTAAATGAGAAAACTTAGATTTCTTTTTTTTTTTTTTTTTTTACTTGACAGAGAGAGAGACAGCCAGCAAGAGAGGGAACACAAGCAGGGGGAGTGGTAGAGGAGGAAGCAGGCTCCCAGAGGAGCAGGGAGCCCGATGTGGCGCTCAATCCCAGGACCCTGGGATCACACCCTGAGCCGAAGGCAGGCGCTTAATGACTGAGCCACCCAGGCGCCCCATACCACAATGTCTTTATCCATTCACTTATTTTTTTTTTAAAGATTTTATTTATTTATTTGACAGAGAGAGACAGCCAGGAGAGAGGGAACACAAGCAGGGGGAGTGGGAGAGGAAGAAGCAGGCTCCTAGCAGAGGAGCCTGATGTGGGGCTCAATCCCAGAACACCAGGATCACGCCCTGAGCCGAAGGCAGATGCTTAACGACTGTGCCACCCAGGCGCCCCCTATCCATTCACTTATTGATGGACCCTTAGGTTTTTTCCATATCTTGGCTATTGTAAATAATGCTGCAATGAACATGGAGGTGCATATATCTTTTTGAGTTACTGTTTTCACTTTCTTTAAATACCCATTAGTAGAATTGCTAGATCATACGATAGTTCTATTTTTAATTCTTTGAAGAACCTCTGTTTTCCATAGTCACTGCACTAATTTACAATCCCAACAATAATACACAAGGATTCCCTTTCTCCACATCCTTGCAACACTTGTTATTTCTAATCTTTTTGATAACAGCCATTCTAACAGGTGTGAGGTAATATCTCATTGTGGTTTTGATTAATATTTCCTTGATGATTAATAACGCAGAACATCTTTTCATGTATTTATTGTCTATCTATATGTCTTATTTCAAAAAATGTCTATTCAGATGTTCTGCCCATTTTTTTAAATAGATTTTTTTTTTTTTGCTATTGAGTAACATGAGTTCTTTCCGTATTTTAGATATTAGCCCCTTCTCAGATTACGATTAGCAAATACATTTTCCCACTTAGCAGGTGGCCTTTTCATTTTCTTGATGGTTTCCTCTGCTGTACATGAGCTTTAAGTTTTATTTAGTCACTCTTATTTATTTTTACTTTGACTGCTTTTGCTTTTGGTGTCAGATTTCAGAAAATCAAAACCAAAACCTATGTCAAGGAGCTTACCACCTGTTTTCTTCTAGGAGTTTTCGGGTTTCAGGTCTTACATTTGAATCTTTAATGCATTTTGAGTTACTTTTTATGTATGGTGCAAGATAGTAGTCAAGTTTCATCCCTTTGCATGTGGCTGTCCAATTATCCCAACTCTATTTATTGAAGAGACTGTCCCTTCCCTAATGTCTATTCTTGGCTCATTTATCATAAATTATTTGACCATATATTCACGACTTATTTCTGGGCTCTCTATTCTGTTCCATGATCTATGTTTTTATGCCAGGACCATACTACTTTAATTACTACAGTTGTAATAGAGTTTGAAACAGAACACATGATGCCTCCAGCTTTGTTCTTCTTTCTCAAGACTGCTTTGGCTATTTGGGGTCTTTAATGGTTCCATACAACTTTTAGGATTGTTCTATTTCTGTGAAAATGCCATTGGAATTTTGATGGGGATTACAGTGAATCTATAGATTGCTTTGGGTAATATGGACACTTTAACAATATTCTTCCAGTCCATGAGCATGGAGTATTTTTCCATTTATTTGTGTCTTTTTCAATTTCTTTAATTAGTATCTTATGGTTTTTAATATACATACAGGTCTTTTACCTCATTGGTTAAATTTATTCCTATTATTTTACTGAATTTGATGCAATTGTAAATGAGATTGTTTTCTTAATTTCTCTTTCTGATAGATCATTATTAATGTATAGAAATGTAACACATTTTTTATTGATTTTGTACTCTACAATTTTATGGAATTCATTTATTAGTTCTAGTAGTTTTTTTGATGGGGGGTTTTCTATATATAATATCATGTCATATGTAAATAGTGACAGTTTTACTTCTTCCTTTCCAATTTAGATGTGTTTCATTTCTTTTTCTTATCTTATTTCTCTGGGTAGAACTCTAAATTGTGTTGAATAAAACTGGGAAGAGTAACGTATCCTTGCCTTGTTCCTGATATTGGAGGGAAAGTTTTCAGCTTGCTAGACTACTCATCCAACAACAGCAGAATATACATTCTTCTCAAGTTCACATAGGAATTTGCATAGATAGAAAACATTCTAAGCTACAAAAAATCAATAAATTTAAAATACTAGAAATCATACAGAATCTACTCTTGGATCACAATGGAATTAAAGTAGAAATAAATAACAGAAAGATAACTGGGAAACCACAAAATACATGGAGACTAAACAACCTACTTCTAAATAATACTTGGGTCAAAGAAGAACTCTCAAGAGAAATTTTAAAATGTTTTGAACTAGATGAAAATGCAAATGCAAATGATCAACATTTGCAGGATGCAGTGAAAGCAGTGCTTAGAAGGAAATTAACAGCATTGAATCTATATATTAATTAAGGAGAAAGTTCTAAACTCAGTAATTAAGCTTCCATCTTAAGAAACCAGAAACATAAGGGACACCTGGATGGCTCAGTTGGTTAAGGGTCCAACTCTTGGTTTTGATTCACGTCACGATCTCAGGGTTGTGAGACGGAGCCCTGCACTGGGCTCCTTGCTGAGTGTGGAGTTGGCTTGAGAATTCTTTCTTCCTCTGCCCCTCACCCCACTCGCACTCACTCTCTTTCAAAATAAATAAATAAAATCTTAAAAAAAAAAGGAAACCAGAAAAATAAGAACAAATTAAAGTAAGGAGAAGAAAATAAGAAAAAAAGAATTATAGAAGAACTTGATAAAATTTAAAATAGGACATCAATGGAGAAAAATCAACAAAACCAAAAGCTAGCTTTGAAAATATACATAAAATCAATAAGCCTCTTCTGCTCTGCAAAAAGACAGCAAGAGAGTGAGAAGACAAACCAGAGACTTGGAGAAAATATTTGCAAAGATAAATCTGATAAAAGACTGTTATCCAAAATATACAAAACCTCTTAAAAATCAACTATAAAAAAAACAACCTGATTAAATAAATGGGAAAAGGTATGAACAGATACTTCACGTGAGGAGATGTACAGTTGGCAAATAAGCGTATATAAAGATGTTTAGCGTCATATGTTATTATGGAATTGCAAAGTAAACCAGCAATGAAGTACCACTTACATACCTATTCATGCAACCATGCCCAAAGGGTTAATGAGGTTGAAACTAGCAGAAAGTTTAAGGCTTGTTTCTCAGAAAACTGTTCCTCTTTAATCAGATATTGTATCTTTTCAGACCCCACTAACAAATCCATGAGCTGCCTCTGCAGAAGTAGACTCAAGGTCAACTGATACCATTCCAGCCTATGAATAAGCAAGGCCCTGTATTCCTGACCTGAGATAAGGAGCCCAAGACCCCATTATATTATACTGGCTCTCAGACTATGCCGACAGCCTCTTCTCCTTGTCCTAAGATAATTTCCTGATGTCAGGAGCTCACTTTTGCCTGTTTCTAATGTTAAGTCTCCACTCTAAAGTAAAAACAGGCTATATGTTACATATATGTATGCTTAATGCACACGCTCCATCTTTCCTCATGAATAGGCATACATTTTTCATCAATATGTATGTAGTTTGCTACCCTGAATTTCCTTTTAAAAATCCCACTCCTTAACCTAGAATCTTAGAGATGGTCTTTGGACATCAGTCTGCCATCTCCCCAGGTTGCCGGCCTCCTGAATAAAGCCAACTTTACTTTCCAACTAAGACTTGTTTCTTGAGTTGGCTTTCAAGCAGCAAGCAGTCAAACTTGGGTTTCAGTAACATTAAGATGGTCCAAATCTGGAATACTGACAACAGCAAACGCTGGCAAGGATGCGGAGCAAGAAGAACTCTCATTCACTGATGGCGAGAATGCAAAATGGTACAGCCACTTTGGAAGACAGCTTAGCAGTTTCTTACAAAACCAAATGTAGTCTTACCTGGTGATTCAGCAACTGTGCTCCTTGGTATTTACCCAAAAGAACTGAAAACATACCTACAAACAACCTGCCATGAATGTTTATGGAAGCTTTACTCATCAGTCAAAGCTTAGAAGCAAAAAATTGCCCTTTAGTAGGTGAGTGGGTAAATAGATTAACCGTGGTACATCCAGACAATGGAACATTATATAGTCTTAAGAACTGTCCAGTCACAAAAAGAAGGATATAGAGGAAACTTAAAGGCAATATTACTAAGTGAAAGACAGCAATCTGAAAAGCCAGTCGTTCTGTATGATTCCAACTATATGACATTCTGAAAGAGGCGAAACTATGGAGACAGTAAAAATGTCAGTGGTGGTCAGGGTTGGGGGGAAGGAGGAGTAAACAGCACAGAGGATTTTTAGGGCAGTGATACTATTCTGTATGATACTAAATGGTGGATACATGTCATGTAACACTGGTCAAAACCCATTAGAATGTACATTAGGAGTGAGCCTTAATGTAAACCATGGACTCCGGGTGATAACGATGTGCCAGTGCAGATTCATCAGTGCCATTGTGGGGTGAGATGCTGATGATGGGGGAGGTTGCACCTGTGTGAAGATGGGCTAATTCTTTGTACCTCCTGCTCACTTTTGCTATGAACCTAAAACTGCTCTAAAAAAGGCTTATTATGATGATTTTTAATCCAGTGATTTTATCAGAATATGTCTTGATTTTGGCTATTTCTAGGTGGAGGTCTTCAGGTTTATGTTATAGTTTGTCAATATGTAGTTTCAAATCTGTTTCCTTCCTTCCTTCTTTCCTTCCTTCCTTCCTTCCTTCCTTCCTTTTAAATTTCAAGCAAGCATTCTTGTTCTCTTGCTTTGGCTTTGTTTGCAGAGATGGCTATCATTTCTAGGGCAATCTCTTTTACTCATCACTGGTATTTATCACTGTCTCAATTCCTTTTTATTGATTGATTTCTTTTTAATTAAAAAATTCCTTTTCATCTTCCATTTCTTAAGACATTATCTTGTTTTTCCTTTCTTTTGTTCCATTTCTTCCAGAGTCATCTTAATTGCTGATGTAATTATTTATTCTTTCCTGAGTTCAGTACCCTATTTGTGCATTTGCTAATTCTTATTCATACTTTCCCTTCATGTCCTGTATTTTCTTAATGTCTTTTAGCTCATTTTGAAATAGTCAGGGACAGTTTTAGCTTGTTTTATGGGTGTATCTGTGTAGTATGGCCCCTTGGCCTGTAAGGAACTTAGTTGGCTCTGATTCTCATTCTTTTCTTACAAGAGCTTCTATTGAGATTTAAGCTTGACATTTTTTCATTACTCCAAATATGAGTGTGTTTTCTGTTAGTATCTCTATTATTTTATGAGAGAGAGAGAAATAAACTTTCATTTGCTCTATGGCTATTTGAAGCTTTTCTGGATTTTTAGGTGAAATTATTTTTTCTGATCTTCTAGAAGGAAGCAAAATTTTCAGGAAAGATTTTCTAACTTCACAGAGCTCCCTCTTCTGTGCCTTGCTTTCTGGGATTTCTGTGTTTTCCTTTCCCACTTTTATGCAGATCTTCTCATGTCTCCTCTTTCTTGTCCTATCCTGCTTAATTTAATTCAACTCCCAGAGGTTTCTGCTCAGTAAGGGACCCCCCACCATGGATCCCTACAGAGTCTATTTTGAGCCTTGGGGGTTGGGCTGCTGTACTTCTTTATTACTTCTTACCCTAGGCCCCCAGCACTCACCCAGTCCGTGGAGAGCAAACCCCTTCCCTTGCCTGTGGCAGCTGCTGTTCTCAAGTTGGCCCATTATGTTTTACAGAGAACATCTGTTGCCTCCTCAAGGTCACTTCTGTTCTAAGTTCCAAAAGAAGCCACACTCCTTGCTTCTTTTGTTTTCTTCTCACATAAAGAGAGGTGCAATACCTGTCTTGTGGCTACTGGCATATTTTTCAGTTCCTGGAGAGGAATGTAGTTTTGTTGTAAATGTTGCCTGCGTGTTTTCGGTTTCACTGTGCAGTTGCTGTCTATTTTTATGCAGGGATTCAAGGAGATTGGACAATCTTGCAAGGGCCCAATGGCATTCGAAAAATATTTGTAGGTCTTTTATGAAGCATTGAAAAACATGCATGGCTTGGATTTCTTAAGCAGTCCTTTAGAGTCTCTACAGGAGAGAAATTTGGCCAAAAATTTTTTTTAAGATTTTATTTATTTATTTGACAGAGATAGAGACAGCCAGCGAGAGAGGAAACACAAGCAGGGGGAGTGGGAGAGGAAGAAGCAGGCTCCCAGCAGAGGAGCCTGATGTGGGGCTCGATCCTGAAACGCTGGGATCACGCCCTGAGCCGAAGGCAGATGCTTAATGACTGAGCCACCCAGGCGCCCCAAATTTGGCCAAATTTATTGCATTCCTTGATGATTCTTTTGCTATTACATCAATTGATTTTAATAGGGAAGTGATATCACCAGACTTTTATTCTATGGATCTTCTGAACGACTTTGTTTTGTTTTTTAATTTAGGAAAAGAAAGAAAAAGTATTAAAGCACTATGTTGAAAATTAAAGCTGTCTAAATAAAACCATGATCACTTTGGATGAGGTATGGGTTAGACACAAAATGGAGGTTGCAAAACATGAATTACTCCAGAAAACATCTCAAATGAAAAGACATTTTCAGCATAAGCCCCCATAAGCAGCTCTTCATGTTTCAACATCTAATGGGATGAGGACACATCCATGCACTCCAGCCATGAGTAACTGCCCTTCCTCTGAAGTGCCAGCTTTTTTTGTTTAGTATTTCACTAGGTTAATAAACACCAGTTATTACACTTTTATTTAACTTTCCATTAATCAGGTATTCCAATGGACAAAGTATGTTGAAATTACAGAACCTTTACCTGGTAGTGTTTTTCCTAAAATGCTTGCCAGAACCAAATCCAGAAGAAACCCTTAGGAAGCACGTGTTAAATGCTTGCTGATGGATTGCCTGAAAGATGCCATGGGCTTGTAGTACTCTGTGCTTTGCACTGAACTGTCACCTATTATCTGATATCTTTAACTCCCATTCAAGACAACAGTGAGTTAGGTATTTTACAGATGAGGAAGACCACAGAGGAGGTCTAGGACTTGTTTAAGCTTCCTGGTTCTGTGTGTTTTGCTATTTCTACTATTCCATAGTTTTGAATAAATGACTATTCTGTAGAAATAATGGGAAATTCATCCCCCTTTATAGTGACTTAAGAAAAATGTGCCTTATGTGGAGGCATCATTCTCATCAATGCATTTATCTCTGCTTATGTTTCCCATATACTTATTTTATTATTTTTAATGATTCTCTCACTAATAAGGATATCTTCTAAGAAATATATTAAAGGATTTTCTTCTTGCAGTTAATGTACTATAGAAAGTTAATGATGATCGATCACCTGACATGTGCTAACTACTCTGCTAAATTTTTTTCACAAAACGTTTTATTTGACAGTCACACCAACTCTGTTACACTTTTTACAGACTAACCACTCCTTGTTTTCTAGGTTGAAGAAGTTAAATTACTCTCCCAAGGTCATATAATTTATTAGGTGGAAAGCCAGAATTCAAAACTATATCTGAGTTCAAATTAATGTGGCTTCATATAAAAAACACTGAGCTTACTCCCTGTGTTGGGATGCAATATGTGAAATTTATCACACTCCATATATGCCCAAGGTCCCCCTATTACAATTTTTTCTTTTTTGGTTTGTTTCTTTTATGACTTGTCCAGGCACATTTTTATCACCTAGGTTTTACAAAACACCAACATCTTTATACTAGTAAAGATGCTTTGGTCATTATATGAGTTATACAGAATGCTTAAATGTAGTAAGTAGTCAAGTTTTCAGCTTTGGAATAGCAGCTCCTTTCCCCTGATAATGATTTAAAGCCCTTATTTTATAAGTGGTGCTCTTTTAAGAATATAAGTGGTGCATATTTATATCTTAGCCAGCTTTGAAACATTACTGTGTTGATATTCTGGGAATCAAAGAACAAGTTGTTCAGGGAGGAATTTTATAGAGCAGCACTTGATATTTCAGGGGGTAGAACAGAACATGAATATGTGACTAAGTCCACTGAGTCCCAAAGGAGGGTCCATCTGAATGTAAAAACAAGAGCCAAGTAATTCAAGAAGGGATTGAGGAAAATATGATCTGCAGCTCAGGTAGTATAAAAGAACAATTGTATTAGGTAGAATGGTTTATCAGTATATATGCTCTTGTCTTATGTGATATATGTAGGAAAATATTTACCATAATATTATTCTTTACCAAATACTATGCAGAGAGCACCAAAAAAAGGCCATATACAGACAGCACTGTAAATAAAATATTTCGATAAACTGACGACAAATGAGGCTACCATCCATGGATGCCCTCTTAAGAGGGTGATGAAGGAGCTAAACTAAAGAGATTCCAGATTCTGCCTGCCAGAGTTGAAAAATAAAGGCAGACATTGCAACAAAATAGCAAGGGGTTCTTCTTGGACCACACAATAGAAACCATCAGTCCATCCTGCAGAGTAGATGAGGGCAATGGAGAATGGTCAGTGTCTAGCTAGGAAGTTGCCTCGTAGCAAGGTACAACTGTGAATATGGGTATTAAGAATGTTCATTTGGAAAGGAAACTAGGACCTTACTTTTCTCCTTAGTTCTCTCCAAGACAAATGATTGGGTAGACCCTGTGTGATCAGGGATAGGTCAAGAGAATGAAATACTTATTGCCATATCTTTAGAGGGTGCAAGTGATAATGGTGCATATATCTCATCTGGGAATACAGCAGTAGATGGTAAATTAGGCTCCTTGTATCTTTATTTAAATAACTTCAATTTAGGAGTGTCTGATTTGATTTACTTTGATTCACAGTGGCTTGGGACAAAATTATAAGTAAGAATTAATGCTGAATTATAAGATTTTAACTGAAATTCAGTTTAATCCAGGTTCATTAGAATCCAGGTAAGTTTCAAGTAAAGCAGACATGGCTTGAAATCTATGGGATACTGGAAGGAAGGGATGCTTTAGAGGGCTGACTTTATCAGCAGTAAGCTTTGATAGGGACTGGTGACTTTATAAGTGCTGACCAAGGATTGAACTCAACACTGAATAAGCAGATGTGAGGAACAGAGAAGGGGCAAATTGGGAATTAGCATAAGAGTTTGAAGTTTATAGAAAGTAACATGGATAATGATAGAAGTTATGTGGATTTGGTAATATCTCAAAGGAGCAGTGAGATTGAGGAAGATACCCAACAGTCTTTATGAACCAAATTTCTTAATATGGGGCCATTTTGTTGGTTATTCATCCAGCACCAAATTAGAACACAAATGTCCCATAAGTATGAGTTTAGGGTGAAGTGACCTGTCCATTGATAGGTGCTCAAGTACTGAAGTTGGGATGTGATAACATACCAGGTTGGTGGGGTTAGGCAGCAATCTCTCTAAAGTGGTCAGGGACAACAAAAAGTCTCTAGCTTACTTGGTTCTTTGTCCTCTCCAAGCAGAATGAATAGTTATCTACCTAAATATTCTCCCTTAACTCACCTAAAGACTTACAGCTCACCCTTGATAGAACATAGAACTTGAACCAGGAGCCAGGAAGTTAGTGGGAAAAAAAGAATCATGTAGCATGATGAGCTGTCTGACAAATATAAATGAGCAAAAAGGGGGCAAACGCAGCAACCAGTATTAATTAGAAAGCTTTATGGAGACCTGAGGACTGCTGGTGAAAAGTATCAACAACATTAACGATGTTTAAGATGGAGACCCAGATCTTATTGCCCTGTACCCTGTAATAGTTTAGTTATTCAACAAATATTTACTAGCGTAAAATTGGGGGCAGGCATTGTGCCAAACACAAGGGTATAACAACAACAACAACAACAACAACAACAACAATAAAGACAGTAATTACTCTCAGGGAGTTATACTTCACTAAGGAATACACAGAAGTGGATTCAGAACCATATGCTGATTCATTCTTGGAAAATTACAGGGCTCTATGAGAGCACACTGGAAGAGCTCCTACTTCAGTCTCTGGGGATGGGCAGGGATGAAGGAAGAAAAGACTAAGAGAAGTAGACTGGAGTGAATAGCTGGCTTCAATACAGAGAGGGAGTCACTGCTCCAGCAGGCTGGCATGCAGTAGAGAGTATTACATAATACGAAGAAGAGGTGGTCCAGAAAAACAGCACAATGGATGAAGGTGCCAAACTCACTCCTCTACTCTAGGTTATGACAGGTGTGTGATATGCATGTGATCTATTTGAGAGAGCAGTGGAGGAATGACATCTTCTTGGAAGATGTTTCTAAAGGCATGGAGTTGGAGAAAGAATTCTATCAGGAGATTGAAAATACAAGGGAATGTTTCTGCCACACAGTATTGGGTTCCAGGAGTAGAAGTGGTGGATGAAATAGTTGTATAAGAAGAAAGAATTATGAAGTATGATGAAGCTGAAGTTACCAGAGAGAATTTTTGAACCAACATACTTTTGACTAAGAGCAGTAAATAAGAATAGTGACAATCTGAACAATCACAAGTTAGCTAATTATATAATTTCTAAACACATTTGCTCCTACTCACTGTTGGACTGTGGGATTTTCCCCTCTCTGGAAGAAGTCATCCATGCCCTGAATATATTATGCCTCTGAGAGAGGGCAATCTTCACGCTAGGCCAGACTGTTATAAACCTGAAAGCTGCCTATATGTTGTACAAACTCAGTATTTTTCATAAAGTGTCTTCTGAGAGTTGACCTTTGGTCCTCTGATTCATTCATCTTTAAGAGCCACTCTCTCTATGCAAAAACAAGAGCAATGGGAAAGGAAGAAAATTGCATGAAAGAGTTAAAGATAATTTATACACATTTATTTTGAAATTGGCTAGCTCTTTCTTAACTCTTTCTTTCTTTCTTTCTTTCTTTCTTTCTTTCTTTCTTCTTTCTTTCTTTCTTTCTTTCTTCTTTCTTTCTTTCTTTCTTTCTTTCTTTCTTTCTTTCTTTCTTTCTTTCTTTTGTTTTTTCGTTTGTTTTTTAGGCAAGCTGTTCTAAGCAGATTCTTTTCACTTCTTCCCCCATTACGTTTTTGGGAGAACATTTCAGGCTTGATCTTCATATAAATTTTTTGGATTCCTTCTATATTTTTTTCTCTTCTTTTTCCAGAATTTCAAATAGCTTTTCTTGAGCATCTGTGACATGACAGGCATGGTGTTAAGCAGTGCAGATGCACATAAGTCAGGCGCAATCCCTGCCATTGAGGAACGTGCAGTCTAGTGCGAGGGATGTTTAAACAGATGCTTTTAATAAAATATGACAATCGTGCATTAATTCCATGAGAACACATATTTAGCCACTCATCTGCCCACTAGGAACTCAACACACATTTACTGAATTCCATCTATGTGCTAAGTACTGGTCAGTCACTGAGTGAACAGGGCTAATGGTGACCCAGCCTTCAAGGAGCCAAGATTCTAATTAATTAAGGATCTTTTCTACTGGACAAGGGACTGATTGCCTTTCCTAGGACATGCAGTGGAGGTGACGTATCAAATTGTTTTAGAAGGACAAGAAGCACTGTATTGGGTGGATTAAAAAAAAAAAAGATCCTCAACACAGGTACCAGAAAGGGCAAAACACCAAGACACAATAACTCATGGAATGTTTGAGGACGGACAAGGAGCAGACAAAATATAATTAGAGTGGTGATTGCAAAGTGTGTTCTCAGGACACTGGTTCTGTGGGTAATTTATTAGGAGCTCTGAGGCCAAAAAATTTCATGAAAATAAGAAAATTGGGAAATACCAGTTAAATAGTTAAATAGGTTTATTTACTGTAGAATTTCTTGCCACCTTTTAATATGGAGAATGCACATCCGGAAGGGGCCTATGGCTTACATAGTTAGCAAGTTATTTGACCAGAAAGTACCTTTGTTAGTGAGCATTTTTCAGGACTATCTTTCTGTGGAATATAAGGCCAATGAGGGGCCAGAGCAAGGGAGCAGGCCAGCATGCAGCTGCGGATGGAGCTAGATAGGTCAATCTGAGTCACAGGGCAAAAGGCTTTTGGGCAATAGAAAATGGACTCTATTGACTAGACAGGAATAGAGGAGGGACATAGTCGATTTCTGTTATTATTTTCCTTTATAAAAATGTTTACTTCACAAGATTTAATATAAAGAAATATACAGGAAATAATATGCCAGATATGCATGTGCTTTCATTTAAAATTTATCAGCTATCAATATTTTGACATATTTGCTTTAGAACACATTTTAAAGAGCTAATTATATCAGCAAATACAAATCTCAAAAAACAATTTTCAGCACAAACAGCAATCAAATTGCAGAGTGTATTCTATGGTACCACATATAGAGTTTAAATACCTGTAAAAATTACTATGTAAATGTTTATGGATTCCTAAATATATACTAAAATACCAAAATGTTCATGGGAATTATAAACACTGAATTAAAGATTGAGAATTTCTGTAGAGATAATGAGAGGGAAGAGTTTTGAATTATAGCTAAGACATTTAATTCTCCAATGAAAACAAAAAACGTATCTAAAAGAAATAAGAGATGGGGCGCCTGGGTGGCTCAGTCGTTTAAGCATCAAGCCCCGTGTCAGGCTCGTTGCTCAGTGGGGAGTTGGCCTCTCCCTCTCCCCCCACCGCCACTGGTGCTATCTGTCTCTCTCCCTCTCAAATAGATGAATAAAATCTTTAAAAAATAATAGATAAAAATAAAACAAATAAGAAATAATGCTAACTTATAAAGCTGGGTGATGATTATCTTAGGTACATCTCCCTGGAAATAGAATTTGAGACAGTGATTTGTGGATACTTGAGAACAAATCCTAAAAGAAATGAAAGAAGAAGGATCGGATCGGACAGAGGGAAAAATTGACCTCCAGTTCAGTCATGGTGGGGGCACCATCTGCTCCCATCAGGAACTCTGGAACTGGGATGACTCGTTAGAGATTTCCCAAATTGAGACAAAGGTGTCAAGTATTGGAACCTCATAGCTGGAACACAGCTAATTTCCCTGAAGTGTCAATTCTGAAGTGATTCTAAAGAAAAAATTATTATTCTCATTATTGGATTAGAGTACTCTTTTCTTTAATCATCTAAATTTCCTCTCTATTCCAGTACAAAAAACTTCAATTCCCTACAAAATTGTGTCTTTTCATGTTACCTTTTTTTAAAAAGTTAGTACCATAAAGTCCATATACTTGCTAAGTCAGGGTCAGCAACTATGGCCTAAGGGACAAATCTGTATCGCTGCTTGTTTCTGTCACACAGCAGTGCTCATTCATTTACACATTGTTTATGGGAGTTTTGTCCTACAATGGCAGTTAGTCGTTGTGACACAAGCTGTGTAACCCACAAAGCCCAAAGTATTTACTATCTGACCCTTTACATAAAAAGTTTGCCAATCCTACTTTAAAAGCATCAGCCATTTTTATATTTTGCTTTGAGAAAATCCATATGTGGGGACACAGCAGTGGCTAGGGGCTAACATATTTGGCTATTTGACATTTCTTTACTCTTTCTAACAGAAAATAAAAAATGTACTAAAGCCAGATGACGGGGCAATGCTTTCTTGCATCTCTGCAAGGAAAATCCTAAATGCAAGAGGCTCCTGTGGTGAAGTCATTTCCTGTCCTAAAATATGTCTCAACAACAACAGGGAATAAGTCAAGAAAAAAACAGTGTTAAGATCTACTTTTATAGTGTGTAGGCAATCACAAATTACTGACTTGAGTGGGCAATAAGTAAAAATGTGTGTATATATTCACACACACACACACATAAATATACACACATGCATATACACACACACATACACACACACACACACACACACACACACACACATACATGCATGACACTACCTCCTTCACATGAGTTTGCTGCTAGCCTTCTGTAAGGATAAATCCCATTCGAATATTACCTAGAAGCATCTTGTCTGATGCTGATATGCATTTGTCTCTGTATTTTTTATTAATAGTCTTAAAATTGTGTTACATAACCTTCTCTAATAAAGTCTACTTTGAGAAATCTCAAAAAAAAAAAAAAAGAAATCTCATCAGTACACAAAATCTGTATAAGGTAACCAACTTTTATAGATAGGTTTAGAGATAGATTCATAGATCTGTATATACATATACATGAAAATATACAGATAAACATGATATGGATATGGGAACAGAGATACGTATACACATATATATTCTTTTGAATCTTGCTAATTATATATTTCTCCTTCCTTATTGATGTGGACTTTTCCATGGATCTAATCCCAGCTTCTGTTTATATGATCATTCTGAATGACAGGCTATCCATCCAGATCACCTATGAGTTTGTCCATAAACTGAGTGGATTCGTTTCCTTTATCATTTTTCCCCCTTCAGTACTACTTAGTTTCTGTTAGTAACCTTTGATCAGACGTTAAGCTCAACAGAAGGTTGATGAAAATATATGTGGTGAGTTCTGAGGTCCAGAAAGATTGTAATTAGCTGGCTATGTTGGCAGCCTAGCTAGGATATTTACTTCTACTCTTATTGAAAAAATCTTTGAGCTGGCATGATTTCTCTACATGCCTTTTTCATTTGACCAGAAGCACAGCGTCCCTCCTGGTCCACTGCTGGCACAAGAGAGAGAATCTCCATTTGAGGAATGCTTTCTGCAGCTGAGGATGCCACATGAACCCTGGGCTGCCCCAAAGTACAAACATGCCAGTGTTACCCATCAGCAGTGCCAAGAGGGATCTCAAGTGCTTTTCTTTCCACCTGTCCTTTCCTTTGGCCCCTTGCCTTTCTAGATTAAAAACCATACCAAGGGGAGACCCTCCAAGATGGTGGAAGAGTAGGGGATCCTAGTTTTGTCTGGTCCCTGGAAATCAGCTAGATAGTTATCAAATAATTCTGAAAATGCAAAATCAACTGGAAATCTGAGAAAATAGTCACTACAATTCTACAAATAGAAACATGACCACTTTTTGCAAGGTAGGAGGTGCGGAGACATGAATCCAAGACCATATAAGCCCCGGCAGGTGGGAGCCTCTGGAAGCCAGCTACTGGAAAGTGTTATACACAGCGGAGGGCAAAATCAGAACTTTTAGAAGTTTACCTGAAAGGCGCCCAGGAGGCAAAGCAGGGCGGAATCCTAGGTGGGACAGTGTGGTCTCAGAATCCCTGGGGTCACAAAAAAGAACGGGTGTGCCTGAGTGCGGCAGAGTTTCCAAGCATCAGAGCAGGGAAGCTGGCTGCAAACAGCAAGCCCAGGCGTGGGCTTTCTGCTTGGTGTTGCCATAAACCGGGAACTGCATGGGTGACTGTTCTCCAAGCAGGGGCCCAGCAAGCAGCAGCCCAGCAACCCGCAGAACCATGGGAGACTCCCCTCCCTCCCCTAGGAGGAGTGGCACGGGTGCACACCACAAGAGTCCATAAAGTTTGTAGACTCAGAATGGGGTCATGTGCCTGAGATAAAAATGCTCAGTCACAGGCTGGGTAAACACAGAGTTCGGACAGAAACCAAGGAGACAGGAGTAACTGACTACTTTTCCCTGAGGGTACACTGAGGAGTGGGAGGGCGTGAAATTTCTGTTCCCAGGGTTGGAGATCCAGGTGCAGCCATTTTCTTTTTCATTTCCATCACCCAAAGCAGTGCTGAAAGCCTTCAGAGAACAAAAGCCACATAGAGCAATCCTGAGCTGCTTACACTGAGCCTGGCCCCCTGGCAAGGGCAGTGCCAATTCCTTCCAGGCAAAGACAACTGAGAATCAGAGCAACAGCCCCCTCCCCCAGGAGACCAGCAGGAACATCTGGCTAAAAGTTTACTGATCATACAGAATTGAAAACACTAGTGCTAGGGGAAAATAGTATATAGCATTCATGTTTTTTTAATTATTCTTTAGTCCTCCCATTTTATATTTTATTACATTTTTCATCTATTTTCTTATTTTATCAATTATTGTTTTAAGCCTTTAAATTTTCATTTTTTCACTTACAGTTTATATATATATCTTTCATTTTTGGCTTCCTTTCATTGTATTCAACTACATTTTTCTATCTATGTAAGGTTTTCTTTCTTGCCTATTTTGGGATCTAGTTTCTTCTAACAAACAGACCAAAATACACCCAGGATCTAGTCAATTGTTCTGTTTTGTTCAGCTTCTTGTCTGATTTTATTACCATTTCTTTCCTTTTTCTTTCTTTTTGGTTTCTGTTCTCTTCTGATTTGTGTAATGTAAAATTTTCTGGTGTAATTGTTGCTATATTTATATTTTCCCTCACTTTCATCTATTTTTTTTCTGGACATAATGACAAGAGGGAAGAAATCACCCCAAAAAGGAGAACAAGAGTCAGAACTCACAGGCAGGGATCTAATAAATATGGATATAAGTAAGATGTCAGAACTAAAATTCAAAACGACGATTATAAAGATACTAGCTGGGCCCCAAAAAAGCAAAAGCAAAGAAGACACTAGACAATCCCTTACTAGAGAAATAAATGAACTAAAATCTCATCAAGTCAAAATCAGAAAGACTATTTCTGAGATGCAATAAAAAAAAAAAAACAAAAACGGAGCCTCTAGCTGTCAGATAAGCGAGGCACAAGAGAGATTCTGTGATATAGATGACAAAATGGATGGAAAATAAGGAAGCTGAGAAAAAGATCCAACAATTGGATCATGAGGGGAGGATTTGAGAGATCAGCAATACCATGAGTGAAACAATATTAGAATAACTGGGTTCCCAGAGGAAGAGAAAAGGGGGGGGGGCAAAAGGTATATTTGAGCAAATTATAGCTGAGAAATTCCCTAATCTGGGGAAGGAGCCAGGCATTCAAGATGAGGAGGCACAGAGAACCTCCCCTCAAAATCAGTAAAAATAGGTCAACAGCTAGACATGTAACAGTGAAGCTTGCAAATTTCAGAGATAAAGAGAAAATCCTGAAAGCAGCTCAGGACAAGAGGTCCTTTAACTACAAGAGTAGAAAGATAAGGCTGGCAGTAGACCTGTCCATAAGACCTGACAGGTCAGAAAGGACTAAAATATATTCAAGGTGTTAAATGAGAAAAATATGCAGCCAAGAATACTTTATCCAGCAAGGCTGTCATTCAGAATAAAAGGTGAGATAAAGAACTTCCAGGACAAACAGAAACTAAAAGAATTTGTGATCACTAAACCAGCCCTTCAAGAAATATTAAAGGAGATCCTTTAAGTGAAGAGAGAACCCAAAAGCAACAAAGGCCAGAAAGGAACAGAGACAACACACAGAAACAGTGATTTTATAGGTAATGCAATGGCACTAAATTCATGTCTTTCAAAAATTACTCTGAATATAAAGGGCTAAATACTCTAATCAAAAGACATAGGTTATCAGATTGGATTAAAAACAACAACAACAACAACCATGATCCATCAATATGCTGTCTATAAGAGACTCATTTGAGACCCAAGACACCTCCATATTGAAAGTGAGGGGGTAGAAAACCATCTATCATGCTAATGGAAATCAAAAGAAAGCTGGGGTAGCAATTGTTATATCAGACAATTTAGATTTTAAACCAAAGACTGTAATAAAAGATGAGGAAGGACGCTGTATCATAATTAAAGGGTCTATCCAACAAGAAGATCTAACAATTGTAAATATTTATGTCCCTACGTTGGGAGCAGCCAATAACATAAACTAATTAATAACAAAATTAAAGAAACACATTGATAATAAAACAATAATAGTAGGGGACCTTAAGCCCCACACACAGCAAGGGACAGATCATCTAAGCAGGAGATAAATAAGAAAACAAGGACCTTGAATGACACACTGGACCAGACGGACTTCAGAGATATATTCAGAGCAACAGAATATACATTCTTCTCTACTGCACATGGAACATTCTCCAGAATAGATCACATACCGGCTCACGAATCAGGTCTTAACCATTACCAAAAGACTGGGATTAATCCTTGCATATTCTCAAATGACAATGTTTTAAAACTTGAACGTAACCACAAGAGAAAATTTGGAAGGAATGCAAACATATGGAGGTTAAAGAGCATCCTACTAAAGAATGAATGGGCCAAGCAGGAAATTAAAGAAGAATTTTAAAAATTCATGGAAGCAAATGAAAATAAAAACACAACAGTTCAGAACCTTTGGGATGCAGCAAAGGCAGTCCTAAGAGGGAAGTATACAACAATACAAGCCTTTCTCAAGAAATAAGAGAAGTCTCAAATATACAACCTAACCTTCACCTAAAGGAGCCAGAAGAAGAACAGCAAATAAAGCTTAAATCCTAATAATAAAGATTAGAGCAGAAATCAATAAAACAGAAGCCAAAAGAACAGTATAACAGATCAACGAAAGTAGGAGCTGGTTCTTTGAAACAATTAATAATATCAATAATCCCCTAACCAGACTTATCAAAAAGAAGAGAGAAAGGACCCAAATAAATAATATCATAAATAAAACAGGAGAAATCACAACCAACACTGAAGAAATACAAACAATTATAAGAACATATTATGAGCAACTATATGCCAACAAATTAGGCTATCCGGAAGAAATGGATGAATTCCTAGGAACATATAAACTACCAAAACTGAAACTGGAAGAAAGAGAAAACCTGAACAGAACCCTAACCAGCAAAGAAATTGAAGAAGTAATAAAAAATCTCCCAAAAAACAAGAGTCTAGGACCAGATGGCTTCCCAGGGGAATTCTACCAAACATTTAAAGAAGAATTAATACCAATTCTTCTGAAGCTGTTTCAAACAATAGAAATGGAAGGGAAACTTCCAAACTCAGTCTATGAGGCCATCATTTCCTTAATTCCCAAACCAGACAAAGTCCCCACCAAATAGAGAATTATAGACCAATATCCCTGATGAACATGGATGCCAACATTCTCACCAAGATACTAGCCAATAGGATCCAATAGTACATAAAAGGATTGTTCACCACCACCAAGTGGGATTTATTCCTGGGCTGCAAGTTCAACATCCACAAATCAATCAATGTGATATACTACATTAATAAATGAAAGGACAAGAACCATATGCTCCTCTCAATACAGAAAAAGCATTTGACAAAGTACAGCATCCTTTCTTGAATAAAACTCTTCACAGTGTAGGGATAGATGGAACATACCTCAATATCATAAAAACCATATACAAAAAGCCCACAGCAAATATCATACTCAACAGGGAAAAACTGAGATCTTTCCCCCCAAGGTCAGGAACATAACAGGGATGTCCACTCTTACCACTGTTGCTCAACATAGCACTGGAAGTCCTAGCCTCAGCAACTAAACAACCAAAAGAAATAAAAAGCATCCAAATTGTCAACGAAGTCAAACTCTCACTCCTTGCAGATGACATGATATCTATGTAGAAAACCCAAAATACTCCACCCCAAAACTGCTAGATATCATACAGGATTTCAGCACAGTGACAGGATATAAAATCAACACACAGAAATCAGTTCCATTTCTACACACTAACAGTGAGAGAGAAGGAAAAGAAATTAAGGAATCGATCCCATTTACAATTGCACCAAAAGCCATAAGATACCTAGGAATAAACCTAACCAAGGAGGTAAAGGATCCGTACTCTGAAAACTACTGAACACTTAGGAAAGAAACTGAGGAAGACACAAAATGGAAAAATGTTCCATGCTCATGGATTGAAAGAACAAATATTGTTAAAATGTCTATCTACATTACCCAGAGCAATTTACACATTCAATGTAATCCCTGTCAAAATACCATCAACATTTTTCACAGAGCTGGAACAAATAATCCTAAAATTTGTATCAAGCTAGAAAAGACCCCAAATAGCCAGAGAAAAGTTGAAAAGAAAACCAAAGCTGGTGGCATCACAATTCTGGACTCCAGGCTATATAACAAAGCTGTAATCATCAAGACAGTATGGTACCGGCATAAAAACAGACACATAGATCAATAGAACAGAATAGGAAACCCAGAAATGGACCCTCAACTTTATGGTCAACTAATCTTCGACAAAGCAGGAAAGAATATCCAATGGAAAAAAGACTGTCTCTCATGGTGTTGGGAAAATTGGACAGCCACATTTAGGAAAATGAAACTGGACCATTTTCTTACACCTTACACAAAAATAAACTCAAAATGGATGAAAGACTTAAATGTGAGGCAGGAATCCATCAAAATCCTAGTGGAAAGCACAGGCAGCAACCTCTTAGACCTCGGCCAGGCAACTTCTTGCTAGACATGTCTCCAAAGGCAAGGGAAACAAAAGCAAAAATGAACTACTGGGACTTCATCAAGATAAAAAGCTTTTGCACAGCAAAGGAAACAGTTGACAAAACCAAAACACAACCCACAGAACGGGAGAAGATATTTGCAAATGTCTTATCAGATAAAAAGCTAGTATCCAAGATCTATAAAGAACCTATCAAATTCAACACCCCAAAAACAATCCAGTAAAGAAATGGGCAGAAGACATTAACAGACACTTCTCCAAAGAAGACATACAAATGGCCAATAGACATGTGAAAAAATGCTCAACATCATTTGGCATCAGGGAAATACAGATCAAAACCGCAATGAGATACCACGTCACACCGGTCAGAATAGCTAAAATTAATGAGTCATGAAACAACAAATGTTGGCGAGGATGTAGAGAAAAGGGAACTTTTTTACATTGTTGATTATGGGAATGTAAGCTGGTACAGCCACTCTGGAAAACAGTATAGAGTTTCTTCAAAAGATTAAAATACAGAGCTACGCTATGACCCAGCAATTGCAATACTAGGTATTTACCCAAAGGACACAAATGTAGTGTATCTGAAGGGACAACTGCACCCCAATGTTTATAGCAGCAATGTCCATAATAGCCAAACTATAGAAAGAGCTCAGAAGTCCATCCACAGATGAATGGATAAAGAAGATGTGGTACATATACACAATGGAATATTACTTACCCATCAAAAAACCCAAAATCTTACCATTTGCAATGACGTGGGTGGATCTAGAGGGTATTACGCTAAGTGAAATAAGTCAATCAGAGATAGACAATTATATGATTTCACTCATACATGGAATTTAAGAAACAAAACAGAGGATCATAGGGAAGATAAGGAAAAAATAAAATAAGAATAAGTCAGAGAGGGAGACAAACCATAAGAGACTCTTTACTATAAGAAATAAACTGAGGGTTGCTGGAGGGGAGGGGGATAGGGGTATGTGTATAACTGGGTGACAGACATTGAGGAGGGCACCTGATACAATGAGCACTGGGTGTTACATGCAACTGATGAATCACTGAACTCTACCACTGAAACTAATAATATACTATATGTTATTTAATTGAATTTAAACAAAATAAAAGTATAACAAGATTCTTTGAGAATATCCTCTATTTAGTTCTTGGTAAGTTAGAGGTGTAAATTAGCCCTTGGTTAAGGTTATCCTTCTATTAGATCTCTGCTATTGGGAAAATGTTTGAAGTCTTGGCCTGTAAAATACATCCAATGAAAAACCTTTCCTTGAAATATAAGTGAAGTTTAATGGGGGCAGGATAGGGAGGCATATGGTTAGTTGTTTTGTTTATACTGTCATCCTACAATATAGACTTTAATTGGAAGATTTCCTCCTGTATGTGCCATGTAAGCCTAGTGATTTTCAAAGAATCATTGCAGATGAAAACACTAAATTGAACACTCATGATTTACATTTTGCTAAAGGAAACACCATAAAAGAAAGAAAGAAAATGACCTTTCATAACTTTCTTTAATTTCTAATGATATTATAATACATGGAGGCCTCTTTTTGATAACCAGTTTGTGGGCTCGTAGTCTGAATATGTGATGGACTGGGAGAGAGAAAAAATATTTTCTTGTGATTCAGCAGTTACTCAAGCAATTTTAACAATTCACATTTTTATTCTGTGTTCTCTTAATTTTGCTAGTCTGACAAATAACTCATTCATGCTCTTTTACATTGATTTCAATACATTATGAATAAAATATTTATAGTATGAACATTTCATCTTCCATAGTCTCAATATCGAGATGTTTGTTCTCACTAGACACAACCTTTATTTTCCTTTGAGTAGATCTAGGTGATGTAAATGAGTGTTTGCTTATGAATAAAAAACATCCACCAACACTTATTAACAAACAAAAGTATTCAGACCTACCAGATGAACAGCTGAAAACTGAATGGGCACATCCTTCTGGTTTGCAGGTAAAATTTAAAATTATAGTATTAATGATTATAAAAATTTGATTTCTACTTCTTAAGCATTCGTTCTGAGCCAGCTCCTCCCTAGATGCATGTGTTTTATGCTGTCTTTGTTAGATAACATATAAAAGATAAGCATATCTTACGCTTATCTTGTTAGGTGTTTGTCAGCCCCATTTTCAGAGAAAATAACTGAGATTTAGAGACTTGATATGACTATTCCATAGTCACTTACTGGAAAATGGCAGAATTAGGATTTCAATGAAGGTCTGTGATACTATAAGACCCAAACTCTTAATTACTAGAGTACGTGACTTTACACAATTAAAACATGTTTAAATTTACCACAGAGAGATTTGCTTCCAGTTTTTCAGGCATCAAATCCTCTATAAAGGCTTAAAAACCTACAGATTATTCATATTGCAATCATCATGAGATGTCAAACATGGACAAACCTGGTCATTCAAGATGTTTGTATCTCAAATATGTCACATTTTTTATTCACTTTCGTTTCAATCTCGTTTTCTTCCATTTATCAAAAGAACTTTCAGAATTTCATACTATATGATGCCCTATAAATAATGCCATTTGAATTTAAAATTCTTAAATACCTTTCAGATGGTATTCATCTGTGAGTACGGCCTCTTGCATAGAATGCCAGGCAGCAGCAGGTGATCTCCCTCAACCTAAGAGATTACTTTTGAGTTTTAATTTAATATTTGTTAGATAAAATGTCAGGGTCAGGAGGCACATTTGAGTACATACACACAAAAAGAAGCCAGGTTCATCAGGACTTCTGTCACTGCAATTTAGAAATATCATTTTGCTCAGTATTCTTGGGCAAGGAGTAGTGGGGATAGGAAGCTCACTGTATGCATGGATGGGAAAACTTAGAGAATCTTTCATCTAACAATAGGATCAAAATATGAACAGAAGGGGAGTGGTCCTGACCCTAACAGATATTTACTACAACTGTTAGAGCTGGAAAAAATCTGACTAATAAAACAACTTAGATACCAGCCACTTTGGGGTCCTCCATGGGCTAGTGATATAGAATTACTGGCTCTAAGAGCATGAACTTCCTTGGGAACCTTGAAGAAAAGTCTGTGTAATTCAGGGAGGCAGAGAAGTAGAGCAAACATGTGCTTTTGGCCAATTGCTTTTAGTGTAGTCCCCTGTTCCAATTGTTAATTTCTTAAGATCTGTTAAGCTTTCTTATGAAATACTCTAATTTTAAGGGATGAAAATCTAATCAATAGGTGTGGATAACTACATCTTTCTTTGCTTTTTTCTTTTTTGGTCAGGTTTATTGTGTTATAATTTACATAATAAAATTGACCTTTGTATTCAGTTTTATTTTGACAAATTTGACAAATATATACAGTCATGTAAATACCACCAACCCAGTAAAAACAGAATGTTTTCCTCACTCCCCAAAATTTCCTCCTTCCTTTTGCAGTCAGTCCCCTTCTCCAACCTCTGGTTCATAGTATCCACTGTCCTAATGTCTGTTCCAATAGTTTGGTCTTTCCCAGGATGTTGTCTAAATGGAATTGTATAATATATACTCTTTGTGTAAGAATTTTGAGATTCACTCATGTTTACGCATGTGTCATTAGGTCGTTATTATTACTGACTGAGCAGTATTTTGTTACATTGATGTACCACCATTTGTTTGCCCATTTACCCGTTGCTGGAATTTGAGTTGTTTCCAATCTGGGATTATTACGAACATTCCAGGAAAGGTTTTGTGTGGTCATATAGTTTCATATTTCTAGGAGTTAGTTAGATTGCTAGGTAATGTGCTTATCTTCATAAGAAACCGCCAAACTGTTTTCCAAAGTTGTGTCATTTTGAGTTTTCACCAGGGATGTACAAGAATTCCAGTCACTCTACATTCTTGTCAAAATTCAGTATTGTTAGAATTTTGTTTTCCATTTTAGCCATTTTATAAGGCGTGTGTTCATTAACTTGTGGTTTTAATTTGCATAAGGTGATCTGACACCTAAATGCAATTTGATCTATTGGACTGCATTCTGGAACAACAACAAAGAAAAAAGACATTATAAAGATCTGGTGAAATCTGAATAAAGTCGGTAGTTTAGTAGTGCTGTACTAATATTAAGTTCTTAGTTTTGATAAATGGTTATGAAAGATAGTGATATGATTATGTATATGAGGTGAGTTATAATTAGGGAATTAGTTATTATAGGGAAATTTCTACACTATTTTGCAATAGTAAAAGGTGCCACGAATTTAAAGGTACAATTAATAAAGATGCCATGTAACATTTACTAAATTCCCCAATTGAAGAATCACAAGTAGACCCTTGAGGATCTGCAGCAAGTTCCTGTTCTGCGATGGAGAACTATATACCATTTGACAAACAGCTGCTGGTCTGCTACTGATCCATTACAGTAAAATGTTGACCACGGGCATCATTTGACCACATGGCCATAGTGGTATCCTGTCAAATTCATGAGGTCCTAGGCTGATGAGCTCAAGAGCAATGTGTTGTAATATGAAAGTGGTATATTCAGATATAATATGAGTAAGGTGGCACAGCTACATGAGCAGATAGGCCAGATCTCCATATTATTTGCTAATATTGCACCTATGATTCTTTCCCAGCATCTACCTGAAAGCACATGAGAGAATTGTTTTTGGCCAGCTGGTAGAAGTAGAAAAAGGCCAGCTTCAGACATCTGGTTACCCACTTTGTGTGGAAAGAGAAGCAGTCCATGTTAAGAATGCAAATGGACTAACAGGCAATGGCAGACTGGCTGGATTTTTGTGGGCCTAGAAGAAAGCTAGAAGATAACAATGTTTAAATACTTTGTATTGTATATTCATTCCCACTAGAAAACAAACTCAATGGAATAAGTACTGAATCACCAAGAGTCAGGGCATCAGTCAATCCTTGTCATCTACCACGTCATTCCTAATACATGAGTTCATGAGTGGAGTAGCCATTGTATCAGAGATACAGGACACACATGGTCCCAAGAGCATGTGTTCCAACTCCCTAAGCCTGATACAGCTACTACTTCTGCTAAATGTTGAACCTGCCACAACACAAACCCACACAAGACCTTAATAAAATATTATCTGCCAGGAAGGCTTTTTGGTGGCAAGTTTATTACATTGGATTCCTGCTACCTTGAAGACAGCCATTCATTCTGACTAGAATCAGCATATATTTTGGGTATGGATTTTTCTTTCTTGCCTATAGGGCCTTCGCTAACACACTATCCAAAGATATCAGAGTATCTTTGTGTGATGTACAACACAGAATCCTGCATAATAACACAAAAGACCAAGTGATCAACTTTACACCAAAGGAGATATATCAGTGGACACATGTCCATGGATTTCATATCACATACGAAACTACCCCGAGGCTGATGTCCTGACCCAGCTGCGGTACCAACTTGGAGATGTGAGTATAAGAGGTCTTCAGTAAGTATAATGAATGAGTATAGCAACTAAGGGGATAGAAATAAGAGTAGCCTTAATTACTATGATTTGCAATAACCCATGTAGGAAATTTGTACTTCTTTTTTTCTTTTTCTTTTTTTTTTTAGGGGGGTGGAGAGGCAGAGGAAGAGGGAGAGAGAGAATGTTAAGCAGGTTCCACACCCAGCATGGGGTCCAATGTGACGCTCAATCACACAACTCTGAGATCATGACCTGAGCCAAAATCAAGAATCGGATGCCTAACTGACTGAGCCACCCAAGTGACCTGGAAATTTGTACTTCTGTTTTCTATTACTTTAGACTTTGAGAATCTAGAGCTCTTAACTCCCAGAGGAGTAACACTTCTACCAGAGGACATAATTAGAGCCCCATTCAAATCTATTTTCAAACTTTCACCTACTCTCTCCTGATTCTTTGTGCTAAGAGAACAGAGGCAAAGAAAGGAGTCAACATTCTTCCAGGGGTAATTTGCCCTAACTAGCAGTACATGATAAATTTATTTATCCATCAGTAGGGGTATATATATATATATATTTTTTTTATCCCTGGGAGCAGGGATAGTACTTACATGATCCACTTGGGAATTATTTAGTATTCTGTTACCTAATTTGGATGGTAAATGGAAGTATAGCAGCCATGCATGGACAGAGTTCCCAGTTATGGAGATAAGTCTCCCCCCAATCAGTTATGCCTCTTAGACCAGCAGAGGTGCTAGCCATGCATAAGGGGAATTTACAAGGGATTGTAAAAGAGAGAGGAAGGAAGATGATGAGTACAATTTGCAGCTTCAAGGTCTACTAACTAACCTTTATTTTCTAAATTACTCAAGGGAAAGAGACGACCTGGAATTCTGAAGAGATGTTTCTCACATGGTGTGAACTTACTACACAAAGCACATGACTCTGGGTGATGAATGGTGTAAAGTGTACTTTATGTCATGCTGCACTGCTCGAGTCTCCCCTTTCATGACTGGGACACTTATTTTCCTGGCTTCTGGGATTGCTTGCTAATGGCTCTCAGCTGAGTATCTCTCTGGACATTACTTTCTGCTGAAGAAAACCACCTTGCCCAAGAATACACCAGTCCTGTGTGGGTAAACTGGTGCTCCAAAACCAAAGCTCTGAAATAAATATTCCCAGCATGGCCAATTTCAAGGTATCAACAGTTTAATAACCAGCTTGCAAAATTCTTGGATATTTAGCAGTTGGCTCTCTTGAGGCAGTACAAACAGATTCCATCACTTCCACAGTTTACAGGCTTACATGCTCCTCTTTAGGGGCAGGTTGCCTCCAATGACTAATCAATGAAGGATTATTGGGGCAAATAGGAAGAACAAATCCAGCTCCAGAATGCCTCTGCTACCCTGCTTCACAGTTTAACCTACCCTTCTGCCTAATCTCATTTCCTTCCCCCTTCAGGTATGTTCCTGGAAAATCTCTAATAAATTTCTTGAACATAAATCTCTATCTCAAAATCTGTTTTCAGGAACTGAACCAGGGTCATGTAGAAACACTGAAAAAGATATCTATTCTTTTCTCATTAAACATTTTTTTTTCTTATCAATGAAATTTACATTTTAGGAAGCAAAAAGTGAATGATCATATTTTCCACATGCTTAAAGTAGCAGTAGAAAGAAGAAGGGAAGTGGATTAAAAAAGCAACAGGAGCAAAGGGTAATAAAAAGTAACTCCAACATCGGTGTTAGCGGTGCAAATGTGCCATGCTCACGTGGTGGACACATTCTCCTTTTAAGATGCGGAATGTTACCCTGACAAGGTTACATTTCTCTTTCCACGAAAGCTTGTATAAAAAAGATTTAAACATTTTTTGAGCCTACTTTTTTCAAAATATAAGCATCATTGTCTAAAACGGAATTTGTGATGTGTCCATAATGTTTATTTCACAACAATATAAGAAACAGTTTTATAGAAACCTCATTCCGAAATTCTAAGGGAGTCAAACAAGAATAATTTCCCTGCATTCTCCTCCCATCAATAGGAACCTAATTTTGCCAGTACGTTATGAAATGTGAGATCATTAAGTGTTTTTGAAGCATTTGACTGGCAGATAAGGATGAAAATTGTCAGATGCCTGATGGTCAATCTTGGATTTCAGTTGTATGGTATTTCTAAATGTGACATCAAATAATTTCTGAGGAAAATACATTTTCTACCCATCTGCTTTGAATAGATAGCTTCTAACTTCTCATTGCTTAAAAAATTCCCAGAATGTTATACTTAGAAAAAAATATACTATTGAATAGAAATTTCTCAACAATCAGATAGACAGACTAATAATGAATATGAATAATACAAAAAGTAAAACCTAAATCATTCTGTAGCTTAGTCCTTAACGTGCCCCTTCCTTAGCAATATTTCTCACATATAATTCTAATAGATGCATGTTTTGATAACAATCTTACTGTCCTTGGAAAATAGGCTTTGGAATGCACCAATTTAAACGGAAAAGAAGTTATTTTTAAAAAAGCACAGTCAGGGCGCCTGGGTAGCACAGTTGTTATGCCTCTGCCTTCGGCTCAGGGCATGATCCCGGCTTCCAGGATCCAGTCCCATATTGGGCTCCTTCGCTGGGAACCTGCTTCTTCCTCTCCCACTCCCCCTGCTTGTGTTCCCTCTCTCGCTGGCTGTCTGTCTCTGTCAAATAAATAAATAAAGAATCTTGAAAAAAAAAAAAAAAGCATAGTCAGCCTAATTTGAATTTAATTCTGAAATTTTTACACACTTCACAATGCTCATCTGGACATCCGAGATCCTGTTCTGTTAATGAGAATGAAAACCTAAAACTATGGTAAGTAGGGTACAAAGAAGAAGGAAAATACTAATTGAGACTCTATAATGCTTCACACTATATTAAACACATTACAAATGTTATTCATTAATCTTTACCCACATCACTATAAGCTGCTCTATCTCCATTTGATGGATTGGGAAAATAAATGCCAGTAATTTGCCAAAGCTGTGTAACTGTATCTTCTCCCTGCTCCTGATAAACTCCAGAAAGCTTCAGGCATCACATCCCTGATAACACAACTTCTCTACCCACCTTTACTTTCTAGGAGCACTCCCCAGAGCAATGGCTTTAAATACCATTATAGTAGATAGCTACTGCTGTGTAACAAATTACCCCAAATTTAGCAACTTAAAACAACAATTATTTATTATCTCACATGGTTTCTGAGAGGGAAGAATTCATCAGTGGCTTTGGGGGATGGTATTGATTCAAGATCTCTCATGAAGTTACAGTCCTGCTGTCAGCTATGTCAGAGCTTATCTGGAGTCTTGACCGGCAATGGCTTCCAAGATGGCTTTCTCTTGTGGTTCTTGGAAACAGACCTGCCTCCGTTCCTTCCTGGATGGTGGAAGAAGGCCTTGGTTCCTCTTGACAAGGGTACTCCACAGTGCTGCCTAAGCATCCTCGCAACATGACACCTGCATTTCCCCCGGAGCGAGGATCCTGAGAGAACTCAGCAGAAGCTTCAATGTCATAGAACGTAGGCGTGGAAGTGACCTAATCAAGACTTGCCATTTTCTATTGTTCAGACAGATTAATCTCAATATAATGTGTAAGAGGCCTAAACAAGGTTGTGAACACCAGGAGGCAGGGATTAGGCCCAGGTATAAATGGTGCCCTTTGAATTTAATTCCTTAAGTACATCTCCTTAAGTACAATTTCTATCTAAATCTGAAGACCTGTGAAACTAAACAGGTAAGTCATCCTGTCACAGGTTAGACAAAAGAGATACCTACATGCCTCTTTGAGGTAAGTTCTTCTCTACATTGGGTTTATCCTGAGCCATCTGAGGAATGCCTTTCAGCTTCTTAGAAGTTTGATTTGCACTTAGAAGTTTGATTAAGAGTATCTATGAGCTCTGTGGAGGACCTGTTGTCTGACAGAATGAAACACGGAGGTGCCACTTTTTAAAATTTTTTAATATATTTATTTATTTACTTATATTAAGTGCGCTCTATGCCCAATGTGGGGCTTGAACTCACAACCCCAAGATCAAGAGTCGCATGCTCTACCGACTGAGTCAGCCAGGCGCCACACTGTTGCACCACTTTTGATTTTTCTGAGGTCTTAACAAAAGATGTTACTGTCACACCATAGGTTTCACCATTAGCGCATGTTTTCCTCGTAGTGCCGGGGGGTGGAGCATTGTTTAGAAGCCATTTCTTAATTTTAGCATCATTTTCCCCCTGGAGAACCTGGGAATGTTCAACACCTTTAAATCCCAGCTCCTTCACGTTTCACAGTCCTCCTGTTACTTTCTCTCTCTCATTTCACGTTTTACTTTAAGCAGCCGGATAAAAACAAGTGGTACCTCTAACAGTCCGGCTGGAAATCTTAGCTACATCACAAAATTCAGTAGGCACATCTTCTACTTTCCTTGTTATTGTAGGGAAGAGTGTTGCTAAACATTCTGCCACTATAAAAGGATCTCCTTTGCTCCAGTTTCTGAGATTTTCCTCCCTTTTCATCAATCACAGCCTCCTCAAGGGGAATGATGTTTCTACAAAATTTCCTCAAGGCTCTTCAGGCTTTTATGAACACCCTCATCAGCCCTCCTCACTTCTACTCGCTGACTTATTCCAAAACTGCTGCACATTTTAAGTACTAGTTAATACTTAAACACTTCTGGCAGCCAAAGCTGTATTAGTTATTGATTGCTACATACAAATTATCCTAGAATGTTGCAGTTTGAAAACAACATTTATTATATTACACATTTTCTGAGGGGTAGAAAATTCAGGAACCACTTAGCTGGGTGGTTTTAGTCAGGCTCTCTCAGGAGGTCGTAGTCAAGTTCTGGACTATAGCTGACCCATCTGAGTATTCAATGGGAGCTGAAGGACACACTCTGAAGATGGCACTTATGTGGCAAAAGGCTCTGCTCCTTGCCACATATTCTCCTTCACAGGGCTGTTGGGTTTCCTCATAATATGGCAGCCGGCTTCCCCAGAAGAAAGTGACCCAAGAGAGAGCAAAGCAGAAGCCATATGTCTTTTATAATTGTGATGGTTAACTTTATGTATCAACTTGGCTGGACTACAGGGTTCAGATATTTGGTCAAATGTTATTCTGTTGTTTTTTTTTTTTTTTTTCTGCAAGGGTATTTTTAGATGAGATTAACATTTAAATCAGTACATTTTGAGTAAATCAGATTGCCATGTACATCATGGGTGGGCCTCAACTAATCAGTTGAAGGGCTGACTATAACAGAGTGACCTGTCCTAAGCAAGAAGGAATTATTCCAGCAGACAGCCTTTGGACTCCAACTGCAACATAAGCTCTTCTCTGGGTCTCCAGCCTGTTGGCTCACTCTTCAGATTTTAGGCTTGCCAGTTTCTATAACTGCATGAGCCAATTTCTTAAAGGAATTTCTCCTTCTCTCTCCTATTTCTCTAAAGCACTTTAACTAATACAACCACCTCATCTCAGAAGTAACATACCATCTTTTGTATATTCTATTAGTCACACAGATCAACCTTGGTAAAATGAAGGCAGGGACCAAACAAGGCCATGAATACCAGGGGGCAGGAATTATTTGGGGCTCTTGTGGAGGTTGGCTACCACAACTATCTACAATTTAATGATACCCAAATTTATATTTTCAATGACAATGTCTCCTTTGATTATGGATTTGTAAATCCAGCGGCATCCTTGACATCTATACTTAGGTGTAAACAAACAATGAAATCTTAATAGAACTCCCGACTCACTGTCCATCACCATCACCTAACCTGTTCATCTGCTAGTGTTCTCAATTACAGTTAATAGCACTAGTGATCCTCATTCCTCGGGTGAAACTTTTAGTTCAGCCTTGGTTTTATTTGTCTCATGCTCTGCATCTGATCGTGAGTCTGTCAACTACCTTCAAAAACACCCTAGTATCAATGATTTTCCACTTTTCACAGCCTTTATAACTATTGCTGTCACCCAAGCCACTATCATTACATGCAAATGGAATCACAGAAAAATAAATACTTTCTCTTCTTTCTGCTATCATCAAGGACCTAAGTTTGCCAGTACACTTTGGAATACAATATTTTTAAGATTAAAAAAAATTCTCTCTATGGCTGCATACATAGAATGCATAATGCTTCTGGTTTGTGGGGGGCGGGGGGAGACCTTTATTTGGGCACCTTAGTAAGAGTTTCTGAATATGGCCTCAGCATGTTCTGATGGGGGATCAAAATGTTTTATACAGACTTTTTCCTTTTGCTTTGTTTCGGTCCCTCTTGAACTCTTTGTCAACTACCACTTGGCATTTTGAATGGGAAGGTGTCACCATTCATCAAATTAAAATGCACATACAAATGCATTTTAATGTTCAATGTACACTAAAAGGCCTCCCTCAGATATTATATGACCCAGCTTTACAATGTAATTTTACCATTAAGACATTTTATCACAATAGAATTACCAACTCTAATTTGTTTATTTCTTTTCCCCCCTCTCAATTAGTCTTCTCCCAGACCAGCAAGTACTGTTTCCCTTTATTAATGGCCCAATTGGAAAATAATTACTAAGATGAGTATGGTTTGGGCCTCTGAGTTTTCAATAAATAGAGTAAATGGAGTAGAAAATGCTTCTTATGTACCCATATCAAACTCTGTATGGGGCATGGATAAAGATCCTCCTAGGGGGTCTTTATGTAATTGCAGACTGATAAGGACCCTTTCTAGGAAGTGAATGTTCATACTTTGTGGCAAGACTAAACTGATCAAGGAGATGAAACGAACCAACACTACAAAAAACGTTGCCTTCTTTCAACTCCTGTTACACATTTCCTTTCCTGGATAACTTAGGTCAGTATATTAGTTATCTATAGATATGTAAACATTACTCCAAATCTTAGCATCTTAATACAGTATTGATTATCTCACTGTTTCTGTGGGTTAGAGTCAACTTAGATGGCTAGTTCTGGCTCATGGTTTCTCAGGGGTCATAGTCAAGCTCTTGGCCCAGCCTGTAGTCATGTGGAGCTGGAGGACCTGCTTCCAAACTCACTCATGTGGTTGCAGGCAGGTCTCCGTTCTTTACCATCTGTTGGCTGAATATCTAAGTTCCTTGTCTTGTAAGTCATTCCAAGACTTACAACATGGCAGCTTACTTCCCTGAGAGCAAGTGATTGGAGAGAGAGTCCAAGACATGAGCCACAAAACTAAATCAATCTCTACAGTGACATACCATCAGTGCACTGTATTCTACCTGTTACCAGTGATTCACGAAGTCCCGCCACACTCAAGTTGAGCACAGGAAGGCTTCACCTCTTGAAGGGAGAGGCACCAGATAATCGGTAATTTGCTTAAAAGCGCCACAGCCAGATAATCACCCACTTCAGGTCATCTCTGGCCAGATCTGGTTTTAGTCCTGATGCCCATGCCAAGCCCTCCTCCAGAGACTGGCCCTTACTCTGGAAGAAGGCGACCTTCTTCCTCTGGCTGTGCTGTCTATATAAAACTTACACAATGTCATGTATAGTCTTATTCTGACACAACAGAAAATCTGCAGAAGGAAAATGAAACTTCAGACATTATCTTGGAATCACTTTCTAATGGTTTTGAGAGCAAATTCTAAAGCCAAGCTCTTTTGTTCTCATACTGGCCCTGCCACTCAATTGTTGTGTAATTTTTGAAAAATGATTTAAACTTTACATCCTTGAAGTTTTCATTTGTAGAATGCAGATAATAATAATGACTACCCTGTAGGTCTGCTGAGATGATTAAATGAGTCTATATATATATATATATATATATATATATATATATAGTGCTTAGAATATTGCTGGACAGATATTTATTATTACTATTAATATCATTATTGTTACTAATATCTTTATCTTTATTATCATTATTTTAATGGAAATCCTATCTACCCCTTAGTCCCATTCTACGAATATAAGAAGTTGGTAAGGAGCCAGACTTTGTTTTAGGCATTAGAGGTTCAGTAGTGAACAAAACAGACAAAAATCCTGCCTTTGGGAGCTTCTGTTTCTGTGGCTTTTGCTCACATCACTCATGACCTCCTCCATAGATTTTCTAAGATGAAATGGGGATAATAGCAATTGAGGGGTCTGGAGAGCAAAGCTGAAGATACAGAGAAGGTGCTGCTTGAAGGAATATGCCTTAATTATCAGAAGAGTATTCTGCTACCTGCTCTATCTACATGTTTCCAAGAACAAAACAGGACAAGTCTTGGCTTTGCCAGTAATCTGCCAATCTGAGCAAGTCATTTATTTATTCTTTCTCAAGGTGTTTCCTGTTTGCAAAATGAGGGTGATGAAGGTTTTACTGTATTCATGGTTTTGTTTTGTTTTGTTTTTTTCATAGTGGTCTTCCAGACAAGATCAAAATTCCTCAGAAATGCTTCCAGGATTCTGCAAACATTTTATTGTAACTTGTCCTCACTTATTCATCAATATTTTATTTTTATTTTTAAAAACTTCAATACAAACTTCATGCAATCAAGTGGGCTATGCCAAATACTATTATATCAGAGTCCATGTGGATTTCTATTTGTCTGCAATAATTTACTCAAGAATAAGAAAAAAATCATACACCTGAACTTATAATAGAAATTAAGTTTTACTTCGATCTCTTTTATACATTGCAATCCTGTATAGGAGTTGAATTGAAAATAGGGTATCATAAAATGACTTTCAAATTCATTTGTCTACATAACAATGACTAAAATTTTGAGCCACTATCATTTGCGAGAATCTCCCCTTATGTGTTCCACATATTACATTTAAATTTAAAAACAATTCTATGATGTTCACATGCACATCTTCCTTTCAAAAAGTGAAGAAACAGGCCAGAAAGATTAAGTAACTTGCCTGAGGTTCAATAATTACAGTGGCATAGCCAGAATTTTAATTTAATTTAATTTTAATTTTAATTTACTGTGTTTATAAATACCACAACTAGAATTATTTTTAGGGTCCCTTATTATGATAACTGCCATATTTATCTATCTTTCCATTCTGTTACATGGAAAACCGGCTCTTAGTATTGAAGGGTGAGTGTCAACAAGTCTGATAGTATAAGTTTCAATGTAAATAAGTTCTCAGGAGGCACATTGTACGTAGCCCTGTGATTCCAAACAATGATCTATTCATCTGTCTCTGTTTCAGTGTAATCATCAGTGGCGAAACTCTTTTGCCTCCATGTTTGCTATTTTTTTTTTAAAGATTTTATTTATTTATTCAACAGAGATAGAGACAGCCAGCGAGAGAGGGAACACAAGCAGGGGGAGTGGGAGAGGAAGAAGCAGGCTCATAGCAGAAGAGCCTGATGTGGGGCTCGATCTCAGATCACTGGGATCACACCCTTCCATGTTTGCTATTGCTCGCCATGCACGGGTTCACTATTACATGATAAACCCACTGCAGCCTCCGCTCGCCTTCCATCCAGTCGCATCCCATGCCTGGGCATCCTTCAAATTGTGACCAAATGACATTTCTTTCTTTTTTTTTTAATGAGTTCCTTTTTAAAAAAAGATTGTATTTATGTATTTGAGAGAGAGAGAGTGAGAAAGAGAGAGGGCACGAGAGTGGGGTGAAGGGCACAGGGAGAAGCAGACTCCCCATTGAGTAGGGAGCCCAGTGCAGGACTCAATCCCGGGACTCCAGGATCATGACCTGAGCCGAAGGCAGATGCTTAACCGACTGAGCCACCCAGGTGCCCCAAAACGACATTTCTAAAGCACGGACTATGATGCCACTGTCCTGAGTGCTGTCTACATGTCTCCTTCTGTATTTACATCCCTGGGCCTTGCATTGAAGTTTTCTCACAATCTAGTCTGGGTATGCTTTTCTAGAAAATTTTACCATTATCCTTGCAACTTAAATTTTGGTCTTGCCTTTTTTTTTTTTTTTAAAGATTTTATTTATTTATTTGAGAGAGTAAGAGAGAGAGCATCAGTTGGGGGGGGGGCAGAGTGAAAGGAAGAAGCAGACTCCCCACTGAGTAGGCAGCCCAATGTGGGGCTCAATCCCAGGACCCTGAGATCATGACCCAAACTGAAGGCAGATGCTTAACTGACTGAGCCACCCAGGCACCTCTCTGGTCTTGCTTTAAAACAAATACACATAATTCTGAAATTACCATTTGGTATTTCATAGTGCCTAGAACAGTGTCTGACCTGGCAAAAACACCAATGAATGCTTGTTGAAGAAAACTGTCTATGACTATGTCCAACCGTTGTTAAAATTTGAATCCCATTCCTTAATTTAATTTTTAATACATTAAACGTGGGTACAAAACACCACATTCAGTTATAATGATGTAGCAAATCTCAGTCAGTAGCTTCAAGCCTCTTTAGACCTTCACTTCACTGATATGCAAAAAAGTAAACATTCAGTAAATCAGGAGACTTAAAAGAATTTCATAAGTATTCTTAAGTCCAAGATTTAAACTGAATTAATGACTAAAAATCTGAGGAAAGTGGCTTCCTAAATTGTAAATGCCACATTTCTTGTTTTCTCTAGCTTGATCAGTTTATGGTTGAGCGGCACAATTAATAGCTACTATTTTTGTAAAGTACGCGAAAAGCAATATTTTGTCTAGCTCTGTGGGTGGCATTAAGCTAGCAAAACATTCTGCTTGGCATTATCCTGACACCAGTCAATGAAGCCATCAGGCAAATGAAACTGCTTTTGTGATAAGCAGCACAGTAATTGAAAATTGTCATTTTTCCCCCCCAGGAAAATTTGAAACTTTCATTTCAACATTTTTCAAATCACCAGGAAGAAATGAATATTTATAAAACAAGAAAAAGGGCACAGTCAGGGTGTCATTTTTCTCGGCAAATTATACACAATGAAGAAGATAGTAAACCAATAATTCAAATTTAAACCTGAGTTGCTGCAGTAGCTTAATTGTACAGACATTTATTCGGTTCTATAGGCAAATGTGCAGGCAATGATTTGCAACAACATGGATGGAGCTAGAGAGTATTATGCTAAGTGAAATAAGTCAGTCAGAGAAAGACAAATACCATAGGATTTTGCTCATATGTGGAATTTAAGAAACAAAACAAATGAGCAAAAGGAAAAAAAGAAGAGAGAGACAAACCAAGAAACAGACTCTTAATTATAGAGAACAAACTGATGGTTACCAGAGGGGAGGTGGGTGAGGGGATGGGTGAAGGAGGTGATGGGGATTAAGGAGGGCACTTGTGATGACCACCAGGTGTTGTGTGGAAGTGTTGAATCATTGTAGTGTGCACCTGAAACTAATAGTACACTGTATGTTAACTAACTGGAATTCAAATAAAAATTGAAAAAAAATGAGACTATTAGCTAATATTTCAATTACAAAAAAATGTGTAGGCAATGATATCAGAGCAAAACGCATCCTGGTACATTTGGTGGTAGTAGTGGGGGCATCACTAAATTAAACTGGTAGGTGCTCTCTTTTCATTAGAATCCAGCAGTTAACCTGTTACTGTTGATGACTGAGGATCCAGGTGTGAGGTCTGAACTGATGGGCTGGAATCATCAATCAGTCGAGGATAACCTTAGGCCATAAAACAGGATCAATTTCAACCCAAAGGAGTGCAAAAGCAGAATTCTACATCAAGATAGTAACTAAGCATAAATGTTTATATTTGTTCTTTCCCCAAATGACGCTGGATCAACAAAAAAGGTATTGGAAAAAGAATAAATTCACAAATTGTGTCAAAAACAGGAGGAGGTAAAGTTGAAAGACCCCCCCCCAAAAAAAAGTTGAAGAATTTCTATGTATATAAATCAGATGATATTGATTAGTGAAGAAATAAATCAAAGATCAATAGATAATTAAGAAAAGCATAAATGAACAAGAAAAACCAAAATGAACAAACTAACACCTGACTCTGGAGGACATAAGAAATTCTGCTAAGGGGGCGCCTGGGTGGCACAGCGGTTAAGCGTCTGCCTTCAGCTCAGGGCGTGATCCCAGCGTTATGGGATCGAGCCCCACATCAGGCTCCTCTGCTGAGAGCCTGCTTCTTCCTCTCCCACTCCCCCTTGCTTGTGTTCCCTCTCTCGCTGGCTGTCTCTATCTCTGTCAAATAAATAAATAAAAAATCTTTAAAAAAAAAAAGAAATTCTGCTAAGAACAAATGGGATTTTAAATAATTCTGATAAGTGTCCTCAGAGAAATTACAGAGGGTATTAAACTCAATAAATGTAGTAATATTCTGTTAAAAAAAGTAATAATAAAAAGAATAGTTTGCAGAATTAAAAAAATTATGTCAAAATTTCAAAATCAATAAAAATATGTAACAATAGATTGAAAGTGATTTTATTTATTTATTTTAAATTTTATTTATTTGAGAGAGCAGGAGCAGGGATGGAGGAGCAGGGGCACAGAGAGAGGGAGAAGCAGACTCCCTGCTGAGCAGGGAGCCCAACAGGGGTCTCAATCCCTGGAACCAGAGATCATGACCTGAGCCGAAGGCAGACACTTAACTGAGCCACCCAGGTGCCCCTGAAAGTGAGTTTTTTATTTATTTATTTGTTTGTTTGTTTGTTTACTTATTTATTTATTAAATATTTTATTTATTTATTTGACAGAGAGACAGCCAGCAAGAGAGGAAACACAAGCAGGGGGAGTGGGAGAGGAAGAAGCAGGCTCCCCGTGAAGAAGCCCGATGCGGGGCTCGATCCCAGAAAGCGGGGATCACGCCCTGAGCTGAAGGCAGATGCTTAACGACTGAGCCACCCAGGCGCCCCTGAAAGTGAGTTTAGATCCAGAATAGTCTATTTATATGCTAGGCTAAAGTCCTACATCCAACTTATTTCCACTTTCTCTTCAACAGAACAGATAATGTACTTGAAATTAAATTTGTTGCCTTTGGTTTAAAATTTCTATTTTTTTTCTTTTGGGGCTTGAGAAGTTGTCCTTTTATATTCGTTTATTTTTTTCATTATGGTCAGATGATATTTCATAGATATTTATAACGTATGTTCTGTTTTGCACATACAAAGTTGACTGACAGGTAGACAAATAGTGAAGCTTGTGCTGTTTTATTCAAAGAGTTTTTCAATTCCAAGAGTGAGAAAGGGACAGGCAGGGCTAGGTAGGGAGAGAAAAATAGGAGCTCCAGGATCAGGCTCACAGAAATCCCAAAAATGTGGAGGTGTAAGGAAACCAGAGATAAGGGAACACACCAGACCACCCTGCCCTAGGTGTCTGCGGGGGAAATCTTATTTATGACCTTCTCCTGTGGTCAACCGAAAAAACCAGACCCTAAAAAGAAGTAAGCCATTAAAGATGTTATCACTAGTCCTTAATCAATGGTGCTGCTAGTAGAAAAGTCAAAAAGATTTAAGTTCTCTGGTTAGCTTTCTATCAAAGACCAACCGTAAAAGTCCTCAGTGGCAACCCTGTCGGGACCCCTCCCACTCCTCAGAGCTTTTTTCTGTATCTTTGCTTAATAAATTTCTGTCGCTTTACTCCCTCTCCTTTGTCTGTGAGATTCATTCTTCAACTCCATGAGACAAGAACCTCGCTCTTCTGCTTCAAGAGTAAGGAGTGTCTTAGCATAAGCGAGGCTACACTGAGGTAATAATCTCTTAATATTTCATTTCTTATTCATGCCACATCTCTATACACATAGCGTATATGTATTGGAGTGTGTCTCAGTTGCACCCGGCCACTCAAGCCCTAGACCGAGAGGCCCCACGTTCTTGTGGCCACTCCATCTGGAACACAGAGCCTTCTCAGTTGCTGGAGAATGACATGCTGCTCTTCTGTACTTCAGCCTGGAAGTGATACCCAACACCTCTGCCCTCTGCCCGTTACTAGGCACATAGCCCCACCTAACTGCACGAGGCCTGAGGAAGGCAAGAGAACAGAAGAGATCTCTGGTGAGCTCTGCTGATTTTACTGTGGTGTGTTGAAGGGTTGTGCTATGACTAGACCATAACGTAGTGGCTCAGACAGCAAGCTCTGGAGTCAGACCGGCTGTGTCAAAATCCTGCAGTCATCAATTACATCACCATCTCTGTGCCTTGTGCTGAAAATAGGAGTAAGATAGGTGTCTGCTTCATGGGACTATTGGGAGGATGAAATACATTAATACAAATACAGTACTTAGAATAGAGCTTGACATTTAGTAAGTACTCCAGAAGTATCAGATATTAGGACAATTATGATGTTTTTTTGTACATCTAGCAGTGTAGGCTTTCAATGTTGCTATGTATCATGTTGTTAATTACATAAAGGCTTATAACTGTCATATTCTTGGTGTGGATGATTAAAATAGAAATTTTAAATAAATCCCTTACTCATCAGTTGAAATGAGGGAGGGGAATGCCAGAGAAGCGTCAATTTCAATAAAAGATCGAAGAGTCTCCTGAGAAACAACTTTACCCAGCAGTAGAGAGAGCCAGGCATGATGAACCTGGCACCATAACTAAGCCATAGAGGGGACAGGGGAATTCTGAATACAGCATGATAATACATGACAATCAGCTTTGCTTCTCATTAATCTCCCTCAGATTCATGTACCAACCCTATATGCATAAGGGGATTTTAACTTCAATATGAAAGCACTGTTTTGCTAAGCATTCAATATTGTATGTCACACAATGCTAGCAAATATTTCCAAATACAACACACAAAAAATGGGGCATCAGTTCACAAAACAACATAACCCAGCTTTGGTCCCTTGAGGGCTTGCTAGCTCCAGGAGAAGGCATTCCCACTGGGATACCTGGGGCACTCAGGGAAGCTTGGTGGCCACTGAAATTGTTTTGTGTGTTTACATCTCTGTCTGCTAAATTGGTTCTTTTACTCTTCATTCTCTGGCTATGATTTTGTAATCAAAACAATAAAATGACAGATAATATTTAGTGTCTGTCTATTGGGTGCCAGGGCCTGGCTTGACACATTTCATACATTATGTAATTTTCAGATACCCTCATCCTACACTATAAGATAGTTATTATTTCCATATTAAGGATGAGAACACTCAGATTTGATTTTACCTTACAATTACATTTTATATCATGATTTGAAATGAGATTTGATGCCAAAGTCCTCCTCTTTCTCCCTAGGTTGCTTTGCCCCAGGTGTATTCAGGTGGTACATATATCCAAAAACAAAGTGCCATAAAGAAACGAAGTATTTCAATGTTTTGAACTCATAAAATGCATTCTAATTGTTCTTACGTGTTCATTTAGAGAATTTTTTATTTCTGATCATCTATAAGAGAAAACAAATGAATAAAACCCAATGTGGCTTATCTTTATGAATTGAGAGAACATTCTTCTTGGAGCCATATCTATATTTTCATCTGTCTAGATTTCCTCAGTTAAATATCAGCAAGAGTCTTCTCTGGTTTCCTTATTCTGGGTGATTTTCTTTGAGATTATGTTTTACCTCTGTTGGCAGCAAGCCCAACATTCCAACATTATCATACTGTTTATTTTACTTTGTTTGCTAATGCGCTGTCACTGCTAAGAAGACTTCACAACTTTGAATATGAATGTAACATCTGGTTTAGTTTTAATAACATTTCATGCTGCAAATGCTAATATGATTTTTTGTTTGTACTTCAACAAAAAAAAAGTCTCAGATTGTCATTCTAATGAAGGCTGATTTCCACATTCCAATTCCTAAATGCTATGGTTTTGCCCTATTTTTTCCTTTTTTTTTTTTAATTTGGAAAGATGCACGACCATATGTTGTAAGCATATCCCATACTGCTATTTCCATTTTGTCATAACTTTAATCTGCAACTTGCCATGTCCTTCATTTGTCAGATTCGGGGCACTCTAGGCAATAGGTAAAATATCTCCTTCTCTATCCTACCTGATCTTACATATTAAGACAATCTTGTGACATGTGATAGCATACGATTCACCTCTCATCCAGAAAATCAGAACCACATATTCTGATAAAAGTCATACTGGGAAAACGGTTGATTACTCAGGTACGCTGAAAGTTTTCAGCAGACAGAAATTTTAAAAAGCACCTTTTGATGTTTATTGGAGCAAGGGTCGAGGGCAGGGTTGTAATCCACATACACAATCCATATAGGCCAGTTACTTCCGTTCACAGGTAATGATACCAGGATCCATTGAAATATTCTTCACACACAGCTACAAGTTTAAGGTAGTGAGGTTATATTTAAAATAACATTCTCAAAAAAATTTTGTCTCTGCTATAGGCTAAGTTCCCATGAAGAACTCAGAGATTTATAAGCACAAGCTTTCTTCTCCTCTAAGAGTTTTATTTTGTTGGGGAAAAACACAAACATGTATAAAGACAAAAAATAAAAACTTTCGTCAAGATATGAGAGCTAATTAGTGAGATGTTTGCAAATACTATGGAAATTTAGGAAATGAAGAAAGCATGCATGGCTAAGTATTCAGGAAGAAACGTGGAAAAATGAAAATTGGAGTTGGGTTCTGGATATTAAAGTGCTATGCCATGAGTGGAGGGGGACAGTGTAGGTAGAGAATGAACTGACTGAAGGCCTGGGGGTGGAGAAATTCAAGGTATTCAGAGTGCATTTTACTACCCTGTCTGCCTCAGCATGCTGGGAACCTAAGACTGATTTGCAGGTGTGCCCAGATACTGTTTCGTTCTACTTGGTCTTGGCCTGGGGCACAGAGGCTCTAGGTCCTTTAGGATAATGGAAGCTTGTGTATTTATCCTAAAAAGCCTGGAATATTAGTTCTATACTATCTTCTAGGTGTGCCATGATTTTAATAATATTTTGAAAGTATGCCTGAGATTACAGTTTCTAGATCATTCTAACTAGATTAGAATTTAAAAAAAAGAAGAGAAAACGATAGTAATTAGAAGGGTACCTGGGTGGCTCAGTCGGTTAAGCATCTGATTTCGGCTCAAGTCATGATTTCAGTGTCCTGGGATTGGGGCCTTTGTTGGGCTCCCTGCTCAGGGAGGAGTCTCCTTCTCCCTCTCCCTCTTTTGCTCTCTCTCTCCCCCTTTGCCTCTCCTCCCACTCATGTGCGCTCTCTCTCTCTCAAATAAATCAATAAAATTTTTAAAAAGATAGTAATTAGAGGGAATTCAAAGATTCTTTTCTTGCAGTTCATCAAATATATGCTATATATGAATATATGTTATATATATATATATATATATATATATATATATATATATATATATATATATATAGTATATGTGATATTCATTTCATCCTCAAAGCAAGTCTATGCAGTTGCAGGAACAAAATATTTTTATCAACTAACAGCCATGAAACTATGTTGATCAAGGTTAAGCTGCTTCTTCACGGCAGGATCTATATAGATTTCTCTAATACTCCTTGGAAGGAAAGAAGATGTAACAACAATGAAACAGCTTTATTGTCAGGTTGGGTTTTCTGAAAAGCCCATTTCTGGAACTTTCTAGCCCTGAGCCCAGTAACTCCAAACCTCTGAAGTAGGACAGATAAATATTAAACATGGCCTTGCTATAAATTAGGATATTAGGGGCTAAATTATTTTTCATTTATCATTCTATCTATCCATCTATCCATGTATACATAAAATACATATATATGTATATATGTATGTACACCTGCTATACACACACACACATATGTGTATATGTACACCTGCTATTTTAACAAACTACTCTTGGTAATCTTTATTTCTCTCTTTAAGAAAATGCACAGGATTCCCAACCTCTTTAAAAGTTTCCCTCTACATATTTCGATTTTCAAGAATACCTTGAATTATAGAAATACTTATTAGAATGTGGAGAACTTAATTTCTCCAAATATATTTTGTATATACTTTTTAACACCTGTGTCAGAAATTATAACAAATTCTTTTGATATTTAAATATTTTGAGCACTTAACATTTTATGTTCTTGTGGAAATTGGTAATAAGTCATTTTTTATAGTGTATTCTTTCAAAGAGTTTAAGATTTACAAAAAAATTGAGAAGACAGTACAGAGAGATTTCATATGTTCTATACCAATTTTCTATTATTATCTTTTATTAGTAAAATACATCTGTTATAACTAATAAACCAATATTGATACATTATTGGTCAAATTCCTACTTTATTCAGATTTCCTTAGTTTTTATCTAATGTCCTTTTTCTATTCTTCCTTGTGTATCACATTAAATTTACTTTTCATGTCTCCTTAGGCAAATCTAGACTTGCGATAGTTGCTGAAATTTTTCTTATTTTTTAGTAACCTTGAAAAATTTGAGAAACACTGAACAGGTATTTTGTAGAATGTCCTTCTATTGGGATTTGTCTAATGATTTTCTTGTGATTAAATGGGGGTTATGGTTTACTGTGAATAAGACTACAGCTGTAACATGCCATTTACATCACATCACATCAGGAATATATACTATCAATTTGACTTACGGATATTGATATTAACCTTGATCACTTAACTTGAGATAGTGTTTGTCAGATTTCTCCATCGTAAAGTCACTCTTTCTTCCCTTTTCATATTGTACTCTTTGGAAGATATTGTTATGCACAACCCACACTGAACGAATGGGGAGTTATGCTCCATCTCTGAGCAGGTGTAATACTTACATAAATTATTTGGGATTCTGTTGCATGTGAAATTTGTCTCTTTTCTTCCATGTATTTATTTATCCAATCACTTACTTATATCTATATGGACTAATGGATATATATATATATATATATATATATATAAAATTTATACTTTGGTTTATATCTCATCCTGTTTTCAAATTTTGTTGCTCAACTTGTCCTACCTTTTCCAATGGGCCTCTTTAATTTGGCCCCCATCTCCTTTTGAAAAATCCTCATCATCGTGGATTTTTTTTTTCTTTTTGAGCACTTCCTTACTTTCTAGCACTATAAAATACTCCAGGCTTATGTTGTATATTTCCTGCCCCCATGCCAGAATCAGTCATCTATCCAATGATCCTTGGTTCCTTTTATTGGGCTATGGCATTAGAAACTACATCTGGGCTTAGGTATGGTTGTTGCTACTAGGCCCTCTCAGTGACAGAGCAAGGAAATCTATGCATGCATACTAACTTGCATATCTACTCATATCTATAACATTTTTATATGTAACTGTAATCATATTTAGCTTGACATAAGTTCATATCGATGTTTGTAAATCTAATCCATTAACAATGGATCAGTCTAGCCTCTTCCCCTAGCTTATCTGTAAACTCCTATTCCAACAGTGAGAAGTCTGGATCCCACCTCATTCATCCACTTGCTTAATTGTTCAATTCCAGTATACATGTATAGCAATACAGAATTGTTAATCCATATTCCTGTGGGAAACAACTCTATCAACTAGGGTACAGTCTTTATGTACAGTTACTTTTGCCTTTAGTTTTATAGACCCCATCATTTCCAAGGTTACTTAGGTCAGCAACTCCCCCACCCCAAAATATACCTCCTTAAGTAGGGTTGTTTCATAAATGGGTAACACAGATTATTTTGCCAAATTCACCCTGAATATTTGTCTACATTAAGGTTTGCTCTTTGTACTTTACAGTCTTAAGGATTTGCATAAATGCATGAGCTCAGGTATCCATAATTACAGTATTATACAGAATAGTTCTATTGCCCTAAAAATCCACTATGCTTCACTTATTTATCTATCATTCCTACTTCCAAACATCTGGCAACCACTGATATTTTCACTATCTCTATAGTTTTGTGTTTTCCAAAATTTCATATAGTTAGAAATACATAGCATGTAGCTGTTTCAGACTGGGTTATTTCACTTAGCAATATATATTAAAGGTTGATCTATGTTTACCTTGCCTTGATAGTTCATTTCTTTTTATTTCTGAATAAGACACCATTATATGGATGTATAGCTGTTTGTTTTTCTATTCATCAATTCAAAGGCATGTTGGTTTTCTAGATTTTGGCAATTATATATAAAGCTGTTATAAATATTCATATACAGGTCTTCATGTGTACATGGTTTTTCAAATCAGTTGTGTAAATACCTAGGAGTACAACTGGTGAATCAGATGGCAGTACTGTCTTGCTATGTAAGAGACTGGCAAAGTATCTTTCAAAGTGGCTGTATCATTTTGCAATTCCACCAACAATGAATGAGAGTTGCTGTTGCTCTTCATCCTTGTCAGCCATTGGTATTGTTCGATTTTTTGATTTAACCATTCTAATAAAATATGTAGTCATATCTCATTTTAATTTGCAACTCCTTAATGACAAATTGCATTGAGAATATTTTTATGTAGTTATTTGCCATCTAGATATCTTCTTTTGTGAAGTGTCTATTCATATCTTTTGACTACTTTTTTTAATGGGGTGGTTTGTTTTCTTACTGTTGAGTTTTAAGAGGGCTTTGCATATTTTGGGCATAATCAGATAATCAGATATTTTGGGCAAATATTTTCTCCCTATCTGTAGTTTATTGTTTCTTTCTCTTAATGGGGACTTTCTCTGAGTAGAAGCATTGAATTTTAAGAAAGTCCAATTTATCAATTTTTAAAAATTTCATGTGTCATGCTTTTGATGTTAAACCTAAAATCTCATTGCCAAGCTAAGTATCGCCTTGATTTTATCTTATGTTTTCTTCTTGAATTTTTTATATTTTGTGTTTTGCATTTAGGCCTATAATCCATTTGAGTTGATTTTGTGGAAGATAAAGGTTTTGTTACAAAGTTAACGTTTTGTTTGATTTTTCATGTCGACATCCAACTATTCCAGGAGTAGTCATTAAAAACACTCTCCCTTCTCCCTTGAATCGCTTTTAGTCCTTTGTCAAAGATCAGTTGGCTCTATTTGTGTGGGTCTATTTCTGGGCTCTTTATATAGTTTCATTCATCTATGTGTCTATCCTTTTGTCAATACCACATCATCTCAGTTAGTGTAACTTCAGAGTAAGAAATCAGGTAGTGTGATTTCTCCAACTTTATCATTCTCTTTAGTATTTCGTTGATAATTCTAGGTCTTTTGCCTTCCCAAATAAACTTTAGAATCAGTTTGTCAATCAGTTTGCTAAAAAATAGCTTATAGGGATATTGGTTGAGATTGCTCATTAGATGAAGTTGCTAAGAATTGAAATGTTAACAATACTGAGTCTTCCCACCCATGGAAAAAGATGACCTCTCCCTTCATTGTGGTTTTGACGTTTCTGTCAGTGTTTTGTAGTTTTCGGAACATAGACTTTATACCTGTTTTGTGAGATCTATAGCTGTATATTACATTTGTGCTCTTTTAAATGGCATTGTTTTATTCATTTCCAATTCTAGCTTTTCATTGCAGATGTGAGAAAGCTATAGATTTCTGTATGTTAGCAATGTATCTTGTGACTTTGCTATAGTCACTTAACAGTTCCAAGTATTCTGTTATTGTTGTTGATTCTTGGGAATTTTCTATATAGACAATCATGCCATCTGTAAACAAAGCCATTCTTATTACTTTCTTCCCTGCATTTTTAACTTTGACTTTTCTTGTATTATTTTAGTAGCTACAACATTCCTGTTGAAAAAGAGTAATAAAGGAGATCATCTTGTTTGTTCCTGATCTTGGGAAGAAAGCATCTAATTTCTCATTCTTACATGTATGTTAGCTATAGGTATTTTGTACATGTTCATTATCAAGGTGAGGAAGTTCCTCTCTACTCCTACTTTACTGAAGTTTTCATTGTGAATGGATGTGATCTGTTTTTTGTTTGTTTGTTTGTGTTTTTGGTATTTTGTTAAATCACATGATTTTAGCTATTTGATATGGTGGGTTATATCAACTTTTTTTTTTTTAAATGTTGAACCAGCCTTGCATGCCAGAAGTAAGTTTCACTTGGTCATGGTATATAATTATTTTAAAATATTGTTGATTCTATTTGATAATATTTTTCGAAGCTCTTTGTATCAATGTTTGTTAGCAATAATGGTTTATATTTTCTTTTCTTATAATATTGTTATCTGGTTTTGGTATTACTATACTGGTGACCTTATCATTAAGAAGTATATAAAAAGTACTGTCTTTGCTTTTATTTTCTGGACAACATTTTAGAGAAATTGCATTTCCTTGTCCTCGAAAGTTTGATAGAAATCACCAGTGAAACCATTTGGGCCTGGTGCTTTCTTTTCTGGAGAGTTATTATTAATTGACTCAATTTATTTAATAGATAGAAGCCTATTCTGGTATTTACTTATCTTTGTGTGAGTGTTGGTCATTTTGTATCTTTTAATGAATTGGTTCATTTCATCTAGTTATCAAATCTGTGGGCATAACATTGTTCATATGATTTCTTTATTAACCTTTGATATTCACAAGATCAGTAATAAAGATTCTTCTTTAATTTCTGAGATTAGTAATTGTGTTTTCTCTCTTTTTTTTCCTGGTTAGCCTAACTCAAAGTTATCAACTTTATTGGTATTTTCAAAGGATCAGCTTTTTGGTTTCACCGTATTTCTCTATTGTTTTCTTGTTTTCAACGTGACTGATTTCTCTTCTAATATTTGTTATTTCTTTTTCATCTGTTTGCTTTATTTTTAAATTCTCTCCTTTTTCTAGTTCCCCAAAATAGAAGTTTAAGATATTAATTTTAGATCTTTCTGTTCCCCCCCAATATATGCATTTAATTGCTAAACACTGCTTTTGCTACATCCCACAAATTTTTATAAGTTGCATTGTCATTTATATTTGGCTCAAAATATTTTTAAATTTCTCTTGAGATTTCTTCCTTGCCTGATTGTGTTATTCAGAAATGTACTGTTTCACCTGGGAATTTCATAATTAAATTTCTGTTATTGGGTTCTAGTTTAATTTTCTTGTGGCCTGTAAGTCTATATTACATATATTTTATTCTAATAAAATCTTTAAAAATTTTGTTAAGGTGTGTTTTTTATTGTAGAATGTGGTCTAATTTGGTAAGTTTTAGGTAAGTCTGAAAAAAGAATGTATATTCTTCTATTGTTGAATACAGTTTCTATAAATATCAGTTAGATCACATTGATAGTGCTGTTCATCTATTTATACACAGACATACATAAGTATAGTATACATACATATACATATATATCTATACAGATAAAGATACATAGATACATCCTAAGTGATTTTCTGCTGCTTGAACTATCAATTACTGAAAGAGGGAAGTTGAACTCTCCAATTTATCTGTTTAGGAGGTGTTCTGTGGTTAGTGTTTCCTGTATTTGGAGGAACTAGAGAATTCAAATTCCCCTAGTGTCCTTGTTTTTGTCTTCCCTGTTATCTTGGGTTCCCCCAGAGAATGCTTTTTAAAATAAAAGTTTGCACCTTGCAGCAAGTTGACTATAATCCACTGTTATGCTGGAGGCTTGTTGTTGTGATGGTTATGTACATGGGGAAGAGATGTTCTATAACTTCATGATTTAAACTCCATCTTTTGGCCAGCTGGTGTCCCTGGGCTGTCATCTTTGCAAGTGTCTTTCCCCCCTTCCCTCTTAGGTGCCTGGGAAGTCTAGAGGGGGCTACAGTCAGGTAATTTTCCTTTGTCCCAGTGGGCTAAGTTTTCTGTGAAGTGTTTTTCCATGCCAAGTAGGTCTTTATTGTGAAGAATGCTCTGGCTTATTTCATAATGATTATTCTTCTCCTCTTCCTATCGGATCCAAGAATGGATCGTCTTTGAATCATTGTGAGAAAAGGGTGGTGGTCCTGGAAGTAAAGCCCACAGGACTCTCCTAGGACAGCAGTGCTCAAGAGCTTCTCATTCTCACATCCGTTCACACTCAGCATCCAACAATTCATTAAAAGTAACATTTAAGCTTTCCTGCCAGTTTATGGCTCTAGTGGCTTCTGCTCTTAAAAAAAAAAAAATCTCAGCTGTGTCCCTCTGGATGAAATTGTCTGTCCAGATTTCAGGGTAGTCGTTTGCCCTACAATGGCAGTTTTCTGATGGGTCTAAAAAAAAGTCATTTGTTTGCAGTTTGCCCAGCTTTTCTTGTAAGAATGAGAATGATGACTTCTAAGCTTCTTACAAATCAAAGGTGGAACTGGAAGTCTCCAGTCAAAGATGTTTTTATAATCCTTTATTCTAGACTTAGTCTAGGAGTCAGAAAAAAAATGTATTAATTAAAATAATGGCCCTGGAATTCAGCTGTGGTGCCACAAAGATAGGACAGGCACAGAGGAAGAATGCTCTTCAAGAGCTGGTAGAGTTTGACCATCATCATTTGAAATCATTCTCACAATTATCAGTTCTACCCAGCTGATACACCAGCTACATGAATCCTATCTCTAGTCTTTTTTCTGGTTTGGAATCTGGTCTTATTAGATGTAAGTGATTAAAATGTACAGTGATGGAAAGCTATTACCTGGTGTCAAGTACCTGAGGCAGGTTCGTATCATGACTGCCCCTTTTTAAAAGACCTATGTGTACTAACATCTATGCTTTGAATAGGTAAAAAATTCAAACTTCACACTAGAGAAAAAAAGAAGTATGATATTTTGAATGGAGTCTGAGTCACTTTGAGGTGTAAGGGAGTGTTATATGCTAATTACTTGCCCACGATCCAGAAAAACAGACCCTTATTAGAAAGTACAGGAGTCCTCCCATGACATGCTCTTGATATAAGATTGTAAAATAAAGCTTTGGTTCAATTACTCTTCTGTTTTATTAGATTAGGGCTGTCACTGTCTTAAACAGTTCCTTCTTTTATCATTGTCACCAAGGCACTGCAGAGATTCTTAACCACATCCTCACTCTCAGGAAAGGGGTCCTCTTCAGCTCCCTTCCTCCTCATGCTCCCATATGTACATGAATGGAAGAAAGTATCACTTGCCACATGCATTTCTTCCCTCTAATTCCTAGTTCTCAAATAAATTTGAGCTGGAGGATGTAAGTTCCCTGAAGCATTTCTGAGTTTCAGGCGTAGGGACAGGGCCCTAACAACAGTATTTCAAGAATTCTATTATTTATTTATTTATTTAGAGAATTGAGGATTCATCTTCCTCACCTAAGGTCCCTTATTTCAAGAGCAAGGTCCTTGTTCATGGGTAAAAAATCAATCATCTAATCACTATGAAGGAAATAATTTATGGTAGAGACAAAGCTGGCATCAGAGGTCATGGTACACCAGGCATTCTCATATAGATTCCTGCCAAGCTGTCAAGCCATGATTGTGTCAGTCATGGCAAATGCTATATGTTGAACTGTTGCCCCCTCATTTCTTTTAACCTATAATTACATTGCCAGGAACAATTTCTTCCCAGCAATAAATTTATATGGTAAAATAGACTACACTTGAGAGCACCATTCATAAAGCTTTTCCTACTGTCTGATGCCATGAACCATGTATTTAACCTACAAGTGATGGGGAGTATGTACTTAATTATAACTGGCCGGGTGTGCATCACTAATTAAGAACCAGGATGAGTCCTCATTTGCTCACTAGATCTCAGACTGGAGATTTTATAAGACAAGATAAATTTCACTGAAGAGGAGTTTTTCTCTTGATTTAAATGGAAAAAAAAAAGGAAAAGAAAAAGAAAGAAAGAAAAAAGAAAAGAGAGAAAGAAAAAAATTTGTATCATGCAACCCAAGTTCTAGATATTTTTATACACTTTTATTTATTTTTATTTTTTTTTTTTAAGATTTTATTTATTTATTTGACAGAGAGACAGGCAGCGAGAGGGCACACAAGCAGGGGGAGAGGGAGAGGAAGAAGCAGGCTTCCAGTGGAGGAGCCTGATGTGGGGAACACCGGGATCACGCCCTGAGTGGAAGGCAGACACTTAACCACTGAGCCACCCAGGAGCCCTGATATACATTTTTATTTAAATCAACTTTTCATGTCATAACAATATTCTAAGATATGCATTATTATCTTCATTTTACAGATGTAAAGAACAATGAATGAGACAAGGAAAGAAGTAATATAGAAATGATAAGATACAGTCAGCAAGCTTGCTGTCATAGATACCTATAGGACATTGTGGAGAAAACACTTAGACAATACCTTCTTTTTCAAGTGCATGTTGTGGGGAACAAAATAATTTGCTTGCACGTACCCATCACTCAGCAGACACATAGCTTTCTATTTCATCGGAAAAGGGCAGACATGAGAACTTCCACAAGTTTCCACCTCTACTCCTCACTCACGGGGTCTGTGCTCACACCCTCAGTTCTCATTCCTGTTACTATCAATGATCTTTACACAAGGTTCCCAAAGGTCAATCTCTCCACTTGCACATTAGCTTCTATTCCTTGCAGATTTTCTCCTTTCTTCTGTACCACTTTTTCTCCCTATGTATTCTTTCTGAGGTGATTTCATCTATTATCATGGCTTTAAATACTATTTTTATGGTGATGGTTCAAAAGTTTATGATACCATATCACCGTGCTCCTCTGAACTTGAGATCCCTATATCCAAAAGCTACAGCATCCTTGCTCAGATGTCTCACAGACATCTCAAGTTAAGTAGATGTAAAACTGAAATTTTGATCTTCTCTCAAAACTTGCTCTGTTTTATTGCCCATCATCTCACATACTGGCAACCCCATCCTTTTATTTGCTTAGGAAAATACAACTTTAGATTTATCCTTAATCTTTTACTCAGAATTTAAATCCAATCTATCAATAAATCCTATGGGCCCTACCTTCAACGCAGAAATTCTAAATATTTTCACCAATCAACCCTTCTGAGTGATCTCTTTGTAGTCAGGATGCTGGCCAATTCAACGTCACACATTTATATAATACAATTCACAGTTCTGAATATTTCAGGGATCATGGAGGGAAGAGAATGTAATATTAGAAAATATTTAGAATTTAATAAAATTGACATAACTCAACATTTTAATTTTTCTTGTGTAGGTACATTTCATACTTTAAAATTATCAATAGCTATACAGTCCTCTGTAAAAGACAGTAACTATTAAGCCTGCTCCTTAACATTCTGGAGTCAGCAGTGTTGCCTCCTATCTTTTGTTGCTGTTGCCTAGAGTTTGGCCTTGCCTGTTACAGATACACTTTACATCAAATCTGAAAAATGATACAAATTATAAGACACAGTGCATTTTTATCTCCTTCTAAAAAAAATTTCAAAGGTGCTGCCAATTAATCTACAACAGTACCTTTGAATAATCATTCAATGTGCCTCTGAGATTTGAAATTTCTTTCAACATTTTGAGGGAATCAACAATTTCTGAGGCTTTAGTTGCACTCTTACCTCGTAGGCAATCCCTATGCATGGATCTCAGTAACACAAAATAATAAAATGTTGTTAAAAAGGAAGTCCTAATAATAATTTAAAAAATAATATAGTTTCTCCTACTAGTGAGTAAATTCCTTTCTTATGTCCTGTATAGTTCTTGCTTGCTACCTTTTTTTTTTTTAAGATTTTATTTATTTATTCGACAGAGACAGAGACAGCCAGCGAGAGAGGGAACACAAGCAGGGGGAGTGGGAGAGGAAGAAGCAGGCTCATAGCCGAGGAGCCCGATGTGGGACTCGATCCCATAATGCCGGGATCACGCCCTGAGCCGAAGGCAGACGCTTAACCGCTGTGCCACCCAGGCGCCCCTCTTGCTTGAAACTTTGAAACAGGAGTATGAAATGGCTGTCAGTCTTCCAATGAGTTTTTGCTTTAATGTCATCTAATCAGTTAATGCTGTACTTCCATACCTTCCTGAGTACAACAAATTTTCACTTTGGCCTAAAATCATATTAGTCGTTCTAGAAGACATTTCAAACAACAATTTAACTACACTTATGTAGCATTAACACTGCACTTAGCTAAACTGATATGATGATGGCATGCCTAGCTACATTCAAATTCAGCATAACCAGCAGGGACAACTACATCATCGCTGTTTCCTGACTAAAGATGATTATAAGACTCATTTAAATTTCAGATATGTGAAAAACATATGTAATTGTGATATGTGAAAAATATTATAATCTTAGACTCCATGAAATAGGGTAGTTTTCCTTCTTTATTTCTTTCCTTCTTATTTTTTATAGACATAATTTACTGTTTGATCACCAATAATTCCCCAATCTTTTCTAGCACTCATAACTACTATCTCTTTACTGAAGTCATTCATCTCATAATGTTTTTAATTTTGGTCCCTATGTCACAAAATTTATGTAGTATTGTATGCATAAAGGATATGTTTGTTGTTCCCCCATATTTAGAGGATTAGTTTTTTTTTAATATATAATTGTGGATGTTTAAATTTCACTGCAATTATCTAGGTTTGGGTGTTTTATTTTTGTACCTATTGGCTTTCTGCATAGGATGACCATATGATTTATTATAGATTTTGAATAAACACTCCCACAGATTTTAAAAAATTGCAGCCATGGTATGGAGGGCCCACGTACAGAAAATAGTTTAATGCCATTTAAAGAGATTTAGATTGATTTACAAAGTTGATTTTTAAAGGTTTAACTGATTTTAATAACCTGGTGATTATGGGCAGCAAAGAGAGAAATCATGGACTGCTGTGCTAACGTACATTTGTATATTTATCATTTGTATCATCATGAAAGCTTTACAGTTACTCTAAATGTATGTACATAAAATATATGTAAATTTCTACAATTATAACTTCTATTTGGATTTGTACAAGTTTGAAAATTGGTTAAATTATGAATTATATGTGTACCATAGCTAATTCCAAAAATGGTTTTGCTCTGAAGGTTTCTTAATTAGGTATCAGATTTCTCTGTACCATAATACACTGCTCCACCAAAATTTGTGTTTATATCATCAAACACAAAAAAACAATCTTCAGAAGACGACTTTTTAACCTTCATTTGCAATGGCATAAACAATAATGTCAGATGTCTCACACTTAACGGGATGAAATTTTGAACTTTCCTTTGATATAGTACACTGAATGAAAAATCAAACCCTCATTAGAATTAACTAATTTTTGATTTGAAGCAACTGCTGACAGTGCTATATAACTGGTCCCATTATTGCCAAGTTCCAATTCTGCTAAGGGAAGCAACTCCCAGAAACCACCTCTGTTGGCATCCTACTAATAACTCCCCCCTTAGGAAATCTCCTTTGCACTCTTTAATCAAAGCAGAACTGGAGATAATCTGTTTAAATTATGGCCCATTAGCCCTTGGGATGTGGATAGGAGAGGCAAGACAAGGGGGTGCCTCAGCAGTTTATTAGTCTGCTTAGTTCTCCCCTCATAATGATAGAGGGTATTCCTGTCTTGAGTCTAGTAGGAATTCATGAAACATTTGATCATTAAGGATGTTATTGAATATTGGCATGAGTTATGTATCTTTTATCAGTTTGAGGAACAACTTCTCTTCTTGGCCCAATAAGTATTTTTTTTCTCTTCATATGGACATTGAATTTCATCAGAATACATGGAAATGATACGGTATTCTTTCTTGGCTCTTGAGACATATTGTTTATTTTTTAAAAAATGGCTGCATTATTCCCCTCCTTGTGTGGACATATCTTTCTATGTAACAATGTGAGCACAAGCAAAAGGAAGACAGTCTGGACCAGACTAGAGCCAGGCAATCCCCAAACGTGCAATAAAGTCCCACCAAGTTCAGCAGTGATGCCTACCCTACTGACCACGGACACATTGACTCCTGACCAATAACAAATGCATATTATTTTAAACAACTAAGCTTTGGAGTGGTTTGTTATACAGTGAAAGCTAAATAATTACAGAATAATTGACCATATACTGCTATAGACAGATGTACACATGTGGGTAGATATATGTTGCACAGAAAATTATCTAAAAATATGCAAGCAAATTGATGTCAGTGTTATCCCAGGGTAACATATGGATGTTTTAAATTTGTATGTAGTCAAGTCTTTTAGTATCTTCAGGTGTGATTTATTTTTTATTTTTACTTTTTTAAAGATTTTATTTATTTATTTAATACAGAGAGAGAGCGCAAGCAAGGGAAGTGTGAGAGGGAGAAGCAGGCTTCCCGTCAAGCAGGGGGCCTGATGTGGGCCTCCATCCCAGAGCCCTGGGATCATGACCGGAGCCGAATGCAGTGCACTAACTGAATGCACCACCCAAATGTCCTATGATTTCTTTTTTAATGTAACGCTTATTTCTTTCGGATACCAGGTTTATATAAATAGCTTTAGTTTCTTTAACCCTTAAAGATTTATTCATTTATTTTGGAGAGAGAGAGAGAGAGGGAGGGAGAGAGAAAGAGCAAGCAGGGGGGAAGGGCAGAGGTAGAGAATTTCAAGCAGTTCTCCCTGCTGAGCATGGAGCAGATGTGGGGTTTGATCTCAAGACCCTGAGATCATGACTTGAGCCAAAATCAAGTCAGTCACTTAACTGACGGAGTCACCCAGGTTTCTGAGAGCCCCAAGTTTCTTTAACTCTTAACTGTGATGAATTATATTATAATAATAGAATAATATCAAACCATGTGTGCATTCTCTGAATACACTACATTTGCCATTATTCTTTCAATATAATGCTGGATAATATTTGATATTTTATTTTTTAAGATTTATGGTCTTGATATTAAAGGACACTGCTCTGGGGTTTTCTTATTTTATGCTATCTTTGTCCCATTTTGGATGTTAGTGTTCTTTAGAAAGGAACTAGGAAAGATTGCATCTTCATGTATTTTATGTCTGCTTACTCATTCTTCCTTAGGGCATTTAAATTCTCTTTTTGTTGTTATTTGTTTTTACATGATTGCCACAGATCTATATTATTCAATTTTGCAAATGAATACTACTTATATTTATTTGTAACTTTAACTATAATTTTCTTTCATGACAGTCTGCATTTAAAATGTATCCTTTCCTCCTACTCTGTTTAGACTAGTCTTACTGGTCTTAGACTTATGAGGATATGTTGCAATTTTGTGTTTGGAGAGAAGATGTGAGTAGGAACGCCTGAAATTACGGGCAGAATAAGTCCTTAAAATCTTTATGCATGTATGAAGGTGGATGACACAGGGAGGAATGATCAGAATATCTTGTAACTAAGCAGATGATGTTGTGTAGGAGTAATATTCTGGGGTTGTTATTAACACCAAGAACAGCCATAACATTAATAAAATGATCAATGTATACTCATTAAACAAATACATGTCAAGCACTTAATACGTTTTAGTCTTTTTCATAGCAACAATGATAAAAATCCAAGATAAAAAAGAAACAGTCTCATTCTTCATGAAATATATATATTTTAGTAAGGAAATTAAAAGTTACAGTGTCACAAATTTTCCTATGAATTTGTATTCTACTTATACACAAACCTAGCACGAAATGCTTATAAACCCCATTCTAACAGGAGTTTGCATCTAAATAAGCTGAAGTCCAAGCAGTTTGTCTGTGTTTAAATAACAAACTCTTGGGGTGCTGGGTCAGTTAACTGTCCGATTCTTGATTTTAGCTCAGGTCATGATCTCAGGGTCTTGAGCGTGAGCCCCACGCTGGGCTCCATTCTGTGTGTGGAGACTGCTTAAGATTCTTTCTCTCCCTCTTCCTCTGCCCTCAGCCCTCCCCACTCACTCTCTCTCTCAAATAAATGAATGTCTTGACATCTGGCACTAATATTTGGGAATGCTATACAAACTTTTGAACTCTAAGAGTATATTACTTAGAGGTTCACAGTGTCAGCAGTAATCATAAAAAACGTATACAACATTTCTTTGGGATCTTTTCAGCAAAAGCGGAAAGATGCAGAGGCAGGAGGTAAGGCTTCATATCAGCAAGGTCTGTGCCTGAGTGATCAGAATTAAAGTGGGATCAGGCATTCTGAGCAAGTATAGAAACTACTCATAACCAGGTCCATGATTTTCATTCATGTGGTAATTTTTAGGTTGGGTTTCACCTCAGTATCAGTGGGGGCATCATGTCTGGTCCAGGTGCTGATCTCCCCGGGCCTGGCTCAGGTTCCACCTGAGTTCCATCCATGCATCCCATCAGTCATTCAGAGTTTGCTCCTCTGCAATTCCCCCAGCCTACTTCCCACCATCAGAAGAAGATGCATTGCCAGTATCTCAATGTGAAATGTGACAACATATCTCTACAAAGTATCTGCCGAGCTTGAACCTGGTAAATACAAAAATCAGAAGGGGCTACAACAAACAAAAACCCAAAATGAGATGGCTTCACAGGTGAATCTTACCCAACATTTATTTTTATTTATTTTTCAAAAGATTTTATTTATTTATTTGACAGAGAGAGAGACAGAGAAGGAACACAAGCACGGGGAGTGGGAGAGGGAGAAGCAGGCTCCCCACACAGCAGGAACCTGACACAGGCTCAATCCCAGGACACTGAGATCATGAAGGCAGATGCTTAATGACTGAGCCACCCAGGCACCCCTTACCTAAGACTTAAAGAAGAGTTAATACATACTCTTCCTGAACTATTCCAAAAGAGAAGAGAAAAGAAAGGTTCCAAGTTCATTTTATGAGGCCAGCATTACCCTGATATCAAAACCCATGAAAAACACTCCAAAAAAAAAAAAAAAAAAAAGAGAGAGAGAGACAGAGAGAGAGAGAAAGAGAGAGAGAGAGAACTACAGGCCAATATCTCTGATGAATATAGATCCAAAAATCCTCAACAAAATATTGGGAAACCAACTCAAACACTATTTTAAAAAATCATTCCCACAATCAAGTGGGATTTCATTCCTGGGATGCAAGGGTGGTTCAATAGTTGCAAATCTATTAATGTGATACATCACATCAATAAGAGAAAAGATAAAACCCATATGATCATTTTAATAGATGCAAAAAATAGATTTGACAAAGTACAACATCCATTCATGACCAAAAACAAAAACAAAAACAAAAAACTTCAACAAAGTAGGTTTAGAGGGAATATACCTCAACATAGTAAAGGTCATATATGAAAAACCGACAGTGAACATCATACTCAATGGGAAAAAACTGAGAGCCAGCCTTTGCCCTAACGTCGGGAACAAGACAAAGCTGTGCACTCTTATCATTTTAATTAGCATAGTACTGGAAGTCCCAGCCATGGCCATCAGAGAACAGAAAGAAATGAAAGGCATCAAACTGGTAAGGAAGAAGTAAAACTTTCACTATTTGTAAATGACATGATACTATGTACAGAAAACCTGAAAGGGACACCTGGGTGGCTCAGTTGGTTAAGTGACTGCCTTCGGCTCAGGTCATGGTCCTGGAGTCCCAGGATCAAGTCCTGCATGGGGCTCCCAGCTCAGTGGGGAGTCTGCTTCTCCCTCTGAACCTCTCCCCTCTCATGCTCTCTCACTCTCTCTCAAATAAATAAATAAAAACCTTTAAAAAATTTTTAAAAATGTAAAAAAAAAAAAGAAAAGAAAAGAAAACCTGAAAGACTCCACCCAAAAACTGCTGGAACTGATACATGAATTCAGTGAAGTCTCAGAATACAAAAATCAATGTACAGATCTGTTGAAGTTCTTTTAAAAAAAAAAGATTTTATTTACTTATTTGAGAGAAAGAATGAGAGACAGAGAGAACACATGAGATGGGGGAAGGGGCAGAGAGGGAGAAGCAGACTCCCCGCTGAGCAGGGAGCCTGACACAGGGCTTGATCCCAGGACCCCAAGATCATGACCTGAGCTGAAGGCAGACATTTAACTGAATGAGCCACCCAGGCACCCCAGATCTGTTGCATTTCCATACACCAATAATGAAGCAATAGAAAAAGAAATTCAATCCCATTTATAATTGTACCAAAAATAATAAGATACCTAGGTATAAACCTAACCAAAGAGGCAAAAAGACCTTTACTCTGAAAACTATAAAACACTGATGTATGAAATTCATGATGACACAAAGAAATGGAAGGACATTTCATGGTCATGGATTGGAAGAGGAAATATTGTTAATATGTCAATAATATCCCAAGTAATCTACACATTTAGTGCAATCCTTATCAAAATACAAACAGCATTTTTCACAGAACTAGAATAAATAATCCTAAAATTTATATGGAAACACAAAAGACCCAACATAGCCGAAGCAATCTTGAAAAGCAAAGCTGGAAGCATTACAATTTCAGACTTCCAAGTTATATTATAAAGCTGTAATAATGAAAACAGTATGGTACTGGCACAAAAATAAACACATAGATTAATAGAACAGAACAGAAAACCCAGAAATGAACCCGTAACTATATGGTCCATTAATCTTTGACAGTGCAGGAAAGAATATCCAATGGAAAAAGTCTCTTCAACAAACAGTGTTGGGAAAACTACACAGCCAGAAGCAAAGGAATAAAACTGGACCATTTTCTTATACCATACACAAAAATAAATTAAAAATGGATTAAAAACCTAAATAGGAACCCTGAAACCATAAAAATCCTAGAAGAGGACACAGTAACTTTTTTTTTTTACACTGGACATAACAACTTCTTACTAGATATGTCTCTGGAGGCAAGGGAAACAAACAAAATAAACTATTGGGACTACATCAAAATAAAAACTTCTGCACAGCAAAGGAAACAATCAACAAAACTAAAAGACAACCCAGTGAATGGGAGAAGATATTTGCAAATGATATAGCTAATAAAGGACTGGTATCCAAAATATATAAAGAATTGATACAACTCAACACACACACACACACACACACACACACACACAATCCAATTAAAAATGGGCAAAAGACATAAATAGACATTTCACCAAGACATCCAGATGGCCAACAGACACATGAAAAGATGCTCAACATCATTCATCATCAGGGAAATGAAAATCAAAGTTACAATGAGATATCACCTCACACCTGTCAGAATGGCTAAAATAAACAACACAAGAAACAACAAGTGTTGTCAAGGATGTGGAGGAAAAGGAACCCTTGTGCACTGTTTCTGAGAATGCAAACTGGGGCAGCCATAGTGGAAAACAGTATGGAGGTTCCTCAAATAACTAAAAATAGGATTACCATTTGATCCAGTATTTCCACTAGTGGGCATTTACCCAAGAATTCAAAAACACTAACTGAAGAAGATATGCACCTCTATGTTTACTGTAACATTATTTGCAATAGCCCAAATATGGAAGCAGCTCAAGTGCCCATGAATAGATCAATGGATAAAGAAGATGTGGCATACACACATACAATGTAATATTACTCAGCCATAAAAAAGAATGAAATCTTGCTATTTGCAACAACGTGGATGGACCTAGAGGGCATAGTACTAAGCAAAATAAGTCAGTCAAAGAAAGACAAATACCATGTGATTTCACTCAAATGTGGCATTTAAGAAACAAATGAGCAAAGGGAAATAAAAGGAGAGGGAGAGGCAAATCAAGAAACAGACTCTAAAACTGATGGCTACCAAAAAGGGAGGTGGGTGGGGGGATGGGTGATATAGGTGAAGGGGATTAAGAGTACACTTATCTTGACAAGCACTAAGTAATATATGGAATTGCTGAATCACTATATTGTACACCTGAAGTTAATGTAACACTGTATGTTAACTACACTGAAATTTCTTAAAAAGCTTATTATGGGCTTTCAGAGGAAAAGACAAATGAATTACGGGTGTATTTAGTAGTCTGTGAAACTCAATGTACCCTGTACCCCCAATCTCCTTCTAAGCAGAGTCCCTCAGAGTTATTTTTTTAAAAGTAGGCTCCATGCCCAGAGTGGAGCCCAACTCAGGGCTTGAACTCACAACCTTGAGATCAAGACCTGAGTTGAGATCAAGAGTCAGATGCTTAACCACCTGAGCCACCCAGATGCCCCCCTCAGAGTGATTCTTGTACATAACTTCCCATGCTCTCTATCATATGAACCTGTTAACCTGTTGGGATGGATTGCATCAGAAGTCTACGTATGGGTCAAAGAGGAACAGTGATGGGTCAGTTGGAAGGAACAGATTAAGAAATAGGCACAGGAATGCCCAGTGGGTGTGCTCTGGAAATGAATAGTGAATAACATCCCCCACCAGATTCTCCTGAAGAATGCTGGTTGGAAATGAGTGGGAGACAGAGAGGTTGTATGTGTGTCTGTGTGTGTGAGAGAGAGAGAGACAGAGAGAGAGAGACAGAGAGAGAAATCAGTCAGAGTAGAGAAAAAGGATGAAAAGCAGTGGAAACTAGGATAGGCTCGGAGAAAATAAAGTTGTAAATATGGTTGCATTCTTCTAATAGGTATGCCAAAATGCATGACAAGGTCAACAAAACTGCTGTTAAATTCCTAGAATTTCTGTAGTTAGTAGTACAATGGCATCTATTGTTTGCTGAGTTCTTTCTGTGTGCTTGGCAGTGTTACGTTCGGTATCCACCATTATCAAATTCTATTGCAGTCACTAGTTTCACTGAGTATCCTTGGAGCTGCGTTGGTACCTGCAAGGTGGTGAACACCATTTCCATTAATATAAGGCCTGACCTTGACATTATTGAAAGAGATCCTTGTGCTTGCTGACTTCCTACGGCATCCTTATATGTCTCCATTATCTGAAGGAGAAAAGCGTATTTCCATTCCTAAAGCCTGACATCTCCTGACATACTAGAAATTGACAATCTAAAAGAAAAGTAAGCCAAGGCATATGATGCCGAATTGGTTGTTATCACTGTTCCTTACATGAGTAATGAATCAGTTAAATCCTTCACTGTCTCAAGAAATTACCATCTGTTCTTTAGTCTTTAATTGATGTAAGAGATGTTTCAAGAAATCTCCAATGGGAAACAATTCTGGCGTTCATGAAAACTGGCTGTCAGATTAGTGGGTCAGCCAACCAGATGGTGCCAGGACTATTTGGTATCTGGGGCAGCTGCTATCCTATCTGGGCAAGGTGGCCATTCCCTCCACTGCACGAATCATAAATCTGCCAGTACCACTCAAGCTCCCAATGTCTTCACATCGAATAGAGAGTTTATTTTGGAGACAAGGTTTGGGAAGTGGGAAATGGATACAGCAGAAGGCACAATACATCCTTCAACTTTTGCAGCACTCAGAGGGCATAGGCAAGGGTGGAGAAAGTTTTGAGTAAAACAAAATAAAATTTCATCAACTAGCCAAGAATTCCAGATGGCAAGTTTATACCTCTTTGTAGACATTCAGGTAAAATCGGAAGGTCAGGGATTTGATTGTCCCTGTAATGTGTAGAAATACTTCATTTTTTGCAGGAAATTTAACTTTTTGAGGGGAAGATCATATTCCTATTCATATGATTCATATGTTAAATCTACTTCATCTCATTTCTTGGTTCTGTGGAGTAAGTGGAGGACATTTCCTGATTCCCTCTTGATTATTCCTCAGGAATTGCAAAGAGTCTATGCTGAAAGCACTGTGATATCTTCAGCAATTCTTAGAATCGTTTTGACCCCAGGCAAAATTGTGAAGTAAATAAAGCCGGGTTGAAAGGTGTTTATATTCAGAACTGAGACTGTAGCCCTAACCTACCATGCATGGAGGGTCAACAGTCACATTTCAAGATGTGTTAGGGAGCAGGACATGGGCTGATAAGCTAGTATCCGAAAGTCAGTCCAGAATGACTGTTCTGTGCAGCAGAGGGTGTGTTTTTAGGTAGCTTTCAAACACAAACATTTTCTTCTTGCGAAAGTACAGAAAGGTCTATGAGAATCCTTCTCCTCACAGTGCTATCTCACCCACAGACAGGGACACAAACCCTGGCTGTGACAATGACCTGCTCTGAAGAACTGAGACTTGTATTTGCTTAGTCTCCAGACCCCCAGAAGTGGTTGGGGAGAGCAGTGACTAAGGGCTACAGAAAGGGGGTTATTTTATAGTTGGGGCTGCCAGATTTGGAAAATAAAAAATACTATTAAATTTGAAATTCAGGTAAACATCTAATAGTTTTTGAACAGTGTTTTTAGTTTTTAATCTGAAATTCACATTTAAATGGATGTCTTAGTTTGTGCTGCTATAAGAGAACACCATAGACTAGGTGGCTGAAACAACACAAATGTATTTCTCATAGCTCTGGAGGCTGGGACATCTGAGATCCGAATGCAAAGGGTTGGATTCTTATGATGTCTCTCTTCCCGGTTTGCAGACAGCCAACTTTTTTGCTGTGTCCTCACATGGCCAAGAGCAGAGAGGAGATGCAACTCTTTACTTTCTCTTTATATGAGGATACTCATCCCATCATGAGGGCTCCTCCTGTCAAGAACTAATGACCTCTCAGAGGCCCTATCTACAAACACCATCACATTGGAAATTAGAGTTTCAACACTGAACTTTTGGAGAATACAAACATTCAGTCCATAGCACTGACATCCTGATTTTCCCTGGCAACTCTATAGTTCATCCGAATTTGGGGCACTTGGAAGCAGACTGAAAAACTTCCTGCAAGAGTCAAAAACCTCCCATGGATCAGTTCAGAATGTGGAATGGCTAGGGCTGCAGTTGATGGACGATGGGAAGACATCCTCGCATTTGGTGCCAGCTAGAGGCAAAGCCCTATGCGGTGGTTTTCGGGGAACAGATTAAGGGGGAGAGCAGGACACATGTTGAGAAGTGTGGTAGAAAGAGGGACCAAAGGCTGAATCTAGGCCTTATGTTGGCCAGGTGTCACAGCAAAGCTTGACTCACCAAGAATGAGAAGGGTGCAGAGAACAAGAAAGGGATCTATAAGAAAGGCATTTGGGAACCAGAACCTGTGAAGTGCCTGGAGGAAATGGACACATAGAATGGGAGATTTTTAAAAATAGCCTGTTATTTAGCCTTAAAGTGGCCTTGAAGTTCACTGAATTAGTTTTGACAAGAAGATCCAAATATGATGATCATAGAGGAATTTCCCTGTAGTACTCCACATCCCTAAGTGAGGTGGGATCAGAGCTAATACTAAGGTCACCTGTGTATTAATTCTTCATTGTTGAAGCAGAAGTTCACTGAAACCGAAGTTCTACGAAACAGGTTGCATCCATTTCACCTCACTACTTTTGACTCAGGCATTAAACAACTGAGCCCTGCTTTGTCGTTCTAGAGTTTCCAGATAAAAGGATGCCTTTTGGTATTGCCAAGGAAGGGGACCTAGAACATCTGCAACTCATAAGGCCACTGAAGCCAAAATTATTTTTCCAAATTGGTCAGTCAGGTAAGAGATTTCCTTTATTGAATGTGCCTAGACAGTGTGTTCCTCTCTGGTGTGTCTTCTGCATATCTCCCCCACTTCCCTGCTCTTTCAGTGAGGCTTCGGCAGTGACATGTATTTGGTTTATGCTTAATATCCAGACGACTCATGACGTGTGTGTCATGGAGGGAAGATTTGGGACCCTAAATTATCATTAATGGTAGCCGTTTTTTAAAGCAAAAGTTATATTTGGAGGACAAGAGCTTATTGAATACTTAGGGGATTATGATAAGGGGCAAAACCAGAATAAATTTCATGACTCAAAACAATGATGTGGCTAACACCTCATCTGTTGAGAGCAAAAATTATTTTACTTCTACTAATGCTGGCATTATTGTAATTGGACGTCTACCTGTTTGCTCTAGCCTTGAAGCCACTGGAGAATAACGTTTAGCAAATTCACTGCTAAAATCTGCTAGATGTGGAGACATCCTCCTGGCAGCAGAAGTGACATTCAGACACAACCAAAGCAAAGGCTGTCTAAAGGATGTGAAGAGGACAAAAGCTGCCTGTAGAGGGCTTTGTCCTTAGTTAAGAGCATCTGATTTAAATGAAAATGAGTTCTACTAGGAAAAAAAAAAATCACAGGATGCGTCACCTTCCCAAGGTCATACTGCTGGTAGGTAGCAGGAATAGGAAGGTCCCTCATACTCTCTGAACCCCAGCTCCTTTACCTGTATAATGTAGATAAGAATAATGGATGTAATAGTAATGCATGTTTGTTGCACAGCAATTTAAGGGTTTCAATTTCCTGCAATGGAGTTGACTCTCTTGATTTCAAAACCCACTTGAGAGGTAGGAATTATTCCTTGATTCTGAGGAAATTGAAATCAAGTCATCAGGTCACAAGGTAGATGACATAACTCAAAATCAACTGCAAGAGACACAGACAGAGAGATACCCATAGAACTCGAACAAAGAAACTGTGCTCGGAACACCACTGGGGCACCCCATTTCACACCACACAGGGTTTCTCTAAGGCTCGAAAAGAAATCGAAAGGAAACACAAAGGCAAGTTAAAACTTGTCTTCATTGTCTTACTTTCTTTTTATTTCACCTGCACTTTATGTAACAGAATATTTCTAAAACATGTGGGACATTATTCGTAGCCCACATTAGATCTAGTGCCTATACAGATTTTCTCATATTTCTTTATATTACAAGAATCCTGGTTTATCTTCACGTCATCTCTTATGGAATTGGAGGTGAAGCCATCAGCTAGAGAGCACCAGGAAGGAACACACTTGCAGCCGAACAGAGCTGGGTTTGTTAAGTTGCTGTTACAAGGGAGAATGGACAAAAGGAGCCATGGAGCCTCTCACTAGGAAGCAGGAAGGAGATTTTGATGGGGTTTGAGCTTATTCTGGGTGATTCTAAAAAAAAAAAAAAAAAAAAGGAAGTGAAGATCAGTTCTGAACTGGTACATTTCGGAAGGAATTTTGCAGCTACAGTGTGGCCTTGAAAGAAACTTTGTTTTATATTGGCTTTGCCAATTGGCCTTGTCTGTGTCTGCTGCAGTCTCATTATCAACAGGGCTGATTTTTCTCTTTCTAATTCTGGATGGATTTTACTTTTTCAGATAATAATATTTCAATGTCCAGTTGCATATATAACAACACTAATTCCATATTAGGACACAAAGGAAATCTCAATCAATGTAATTAAACAGAAATTTTAAAGCCATATTCAATAATCAAAATGTAATAAAGTTAGGAATATGTACAATAATTTATTTTTTTATAATAATTTTTTATTATGTTATGTTAGTCACCATACAGTATCCTTAGTTTTTGATGTAATGTTCCATGATTCTTTATTTGCATATCTACAATAATTTAAAGAAAGTGATTACTGTGACGTTTTCAGCAGATGTACTGCAAGTAAAGTTTGGAAAAGAGAATCAAAACAAAAATTACAACATATTTAGAAAATGAAGACAATAGGAATACTATATATTCCTATATAAATTTGGCATAAATTTTCTTAGGTTAATAATCTGTATCTATAAAAGATTTATGATTAAACAAGAAAAATAAAATAAAATAAAATGGGCTAGGCTCTGTCTCTCTCTCTAATAAATAAATCTTTAAAAAAATGGGCTAGCAATTTGATGCAAATCTTTTATAAAATAAAAATAAATAATTTTATGAAAACCAGGAGAAAGGCATCTGTAAGATCATAGCAGATCATAATGAGTTAGAAAATAGATATTGAGTAAAAAAATATAAATGTCCAAGAGCAAGTTCTTTGAAAAAAACAATTAAAATTTAAAAAAACCACTTGTAATCCTAATTAAGGGAAAAGATAAGATTATGCAAACTTTTAACATTAGAAAATTCAGTTTAGTGATAATAAAAGAAAATGTTCTTCATATCATAGAGAATATATAATATTTCACAAAATGGAGGAAAACTTTAGATCGTCAGAACTGCCTTGTATTCGAGATACTATTTTGGAAAGTTCATTTAAATTTTATGGTTCAAGCCTATATTTAGAAATCAAAATGTTTATTGCTTATTTTATTTTATATGCAATCACACACTCATATCTATATTATATATTCATATGTGCTGTTTTAAATAGGATTTAAATTGTATGCACTCTATCTTACTTATACTGTGAACATGAAAAGGTGTTCGCTAGGTATAGAGGCAGGATGTACAGTGTACAACTCACACTTTACGACTCAGATGCAAAGCTCCCTGAGGTGGAGCTGAGATACTATGTGACAGGAAGACAGTGGCACCTGGCAACCTAACCTGGACCTGGGGCTGATTCCCATGCCACCCTCTTTTCTTTCCTTTTTTTTTTTTTTTTTTTCTAATTTAAATTCCAGTTAGTTAACATGCAGTGTCATATTAGTTTCAGGTGTAGAAATTGGGGATTCACCACTTATATACAATACCCAGTGCTCATCACAAGGGCCCTCCTTCATGCCCACCACCCATTTAACCCATTCCCTCCACCCAACTCCCCTCCAGCACCCCTCAGTTTGGTCTCTACAGTCAAGAGTCTGTTTTCTGGTTTACCTTTCTCTTTTCCTTTTCCCCTATGTTCATACCCATGCCACCCTCTTGAGACAACTGAATGGTCTAACGTGATGGTGCTGGTCACCCAGGATTTGGCTCAGGCAGGTGCCACTTATGAACGAGATACTCCTAAGTGCTAAACTGGGACCTGGCTTCCCAATGTCAGGAGCCCAGTCAAGCTGGAGAAACTGCCAGGTGTTGCAGTCACCTACTACAGCACCAACGAGCCACAGTGAAGCCTTTATTTACTTACTGCCATACTATAAATTATTGGCTAAACCTGGAGAAAGCACCAACATCCCCCCTCTTTTGTTTCCTCCATGGAAGGGCTCACTAGTAGAGGGTCAAGGGAATGTCGACTAACTGTTGAGAGTGCCCCAAATACAAATTCCCACAGTTTTCTAGACCAGAGGTTGGGGTTGGGGGGCAAGGGTTGGACTAGGAGTGGAGAAGTGCTGGGTAGTGAGTCAGGGTGGGGAAAAGCATCTCTGAGATTTCCCCTCATCACCACCCATAAGGAGATCTTAGTGGAGGCACCAGAAGAGATCCTCTGCCCAAGGTCTCAGATGAAGAGACCTAGGCATGAAGGTGTCTATGGCAGTGATGCAGATACAGGGAGAGCCTGATGAGGCAGAAGGGTCTGGGTCCTTGACTGCCCCTCTCTTCAAGGATGGCATTGCACTGGTGTGCACAACCCTGGTGTCAGATGACAGCTTGTCCCTGAGGCCTGCCAGATAAAACCTTTGCATCGCCTAGAGTCCGGGCTGAAAAAAATCCCACAGTGCTTCAGGAAGCTGGGGCTAAGCAGTCAGCATTGGCACAAACGGTGAAACTGATCTACCATCCTGTCCCAAGGAAAATTCATGCATGAGGAAAGTTGAATTCTTCACAGTCTCCTATTTTGTCTCATTTTATACCCACATTAGTGTGTGCTCTTGTCAAATTCTTCCTTCCTCATAGGCATTTCTGTCATGGTTTAAAGCTTCTTTAATGATTAGGTACCGACTTTATAAAATTCACTTTTTAAATTAATCTGTATGGTTTATAATGTCCCTGATGATTCTAGCTACTGAATGTGATGGTTGGCATAAATAAATAAATTGTGTGTGAGGCTGTGGTATAATTAGGATTTTTTAAAAAATTTCACAGTGATTGAATTTTCATAAGGTTCAATTGGACCACATTTGCCTGTGATGCAACATTCCCGTGAGAGGACGGTAGAAACTGTTGGCACAGTGATGTAGAATTTTCACCAATTAATATACTAAACATATGACATATTTCTTCTGCTTATTTGCTGTTCCCCCGCCATTAGAATTTAAGTTTCCTAGGGGCAGAGGTTTTTTGGTTTGTTTGTTTTGTGGTTTTGTCTTGTTTTAACTACCACAGCATCTCTAGCATCTAGAATAGTGTTTGGCACCTTGTAGGTGCCACATTCGTGTTTGGTGAATGAACAGATGAACAAAGTTGGTGTTACAGGAAATGGGTTTTATCTGCTTTCAGTAAATATCTATAACAACTTTTAAATAGACCTCACCGTTTAAGTGAGAAGTACACCACATTCACATTGCACAGTGATGTTTAAATGCAGGAGAAGTCCATTCTCTAAGATAGATTCATTTATGAAATGCTCTGTACATCACTGGTTCTTTCAGATTTTCAGTGGGTTTGGTTTTCCTGCATTCTCGTCTTTGAAGGCTGCTCATAAAATTCCTATGATGGATCTTATTCTAATTAAAAATTTCATTAAATGTGTTGACTCTAGGGTCAAACTCCTTTTCCTCCATTACTTTCCAGGGGACTCCATCTTAGCCCAAACTATTCTGTATTCAGCATCCAGAAGCTCAACCTCTGAACCATGGCTCCCAGTCCTGCCGGAAGTCAGTCCCTTCCCTGGATCTGGTCATTCTCCTCATCTGGCCATGTGTCTAGCTTTGTCACAAGGTTTCTTTCTCTTACAACACAGGAGAATCTTAGCTTTCCTAGAAACTGAACCTCTTTCAAAGTCACAAGCACCAAATACCTGATAAGACGACTTTTTAAAAAGGCTTATAAAATTTTTACATAAAATATGCTTTATTTTGAATAAGGTATTAAAATTAAATATCAATATATTTCATCTTAAACATGATAGGAAATTTTTAATTGAATCTAGGATCGGGAATCTCTATACGAATTTTACTAAAGGTCATTATACAGCCCCATCTGTTTTAAAATGTGAGACTCACACGATGAAAACATAAAAATGATAATGAGAAAACTATAAAAAAATTGGTAACCCTAAGATTTCTTCATCATTTATTTTTAAACCCTCTTACTATAAACTTCAAACACTATTCTGGAGGAAAAGATTTAATCAATTAGGTACTTGTCACTAGTGGGGGAAAATGTTTCGATTATAATTTGGTAGACTTAGGAGTCTACAAAGATGTGAAAATATCTGTGCTCAATTTAGTATAGAAACAGAGAAGAGCACAGAGATGTATCCAGGAAAACATGCAGCATATAAATTTTCTTGATTCACCAGTTCTAATTTTTAACTTTCTATTTCAGAGACAGAGATTTAACAACAAAGACTTTAAGTATCACTTTTGTAATTCACAGAAAAAAAAAAAAAAAATATATATATATATATATATATATATATATATATATATATATATATATATATTATGTTGATTCTTACAGAATGGGAGCACATAGCACTATCCTCAAACTGACATCTGAGTGCATCTACCCACTCCATTAAGAACTTGGAATTTCTTTTGATTAGCTATCAATAGTGATATCTCCTAGGCTTTAGCTATTTCTTCAACAACTGTTTGATCATCTTGACAATAAGTTGGTCTAAAGATGTTTATTTGGTTGTGTAGTATAATGAAAAATATTTGGTCTTTTTCCCTAATCCCTGGCTCCTAAAAACTTTGGAATTTCTTGAGTAAAAGGAATAACTTGTTATTAATAATGAGCTCCTTCCAACCATACCTGAGTTTATGCTAATGGAATGACTACTGATAGACCTGGGGTAGCTCAAGATGGGGAATTGTTCCAGAGGAACCAACCACGTGATTAGAGTGTTGGAATTTTCAGCCCCACCCCTGGACTCCAGAGAAGGAAGAGGAACTGGAGATTGAGTTCAATCATCAACATCAATAATTTAATCAAGCATGTCTATATAAAGAAACCACCATAAGAACACCTATGGGATGAGGTTCAGAGAACTGGGCTGGTGAAAACATCAAGGTGCTGGGAGGGTAGTATGCCCAAAGAGGGCACAGAGAGGGCACAAAGAGGGCTTCATATTCCTTCCCCTCCAACCCAAACCTTGCCCTATGCATCTTTTCCATCTGGCTGTTGTATCCTTTAAAAAATAAAAAACAAACAACTGATTTGTATCCTTTATAATAAGTAGTAATAGTAAATAAAGGTCTTCCTTAAGTTCTGTGAGTTGTGCTAGCAAATTATCAAATCTAAGGCTGCTGTTGTAGGATCCCCTGTATTTGTAGTTGGTGAGACAGAAATGTGGATAGCTTGGACACACCATCTGCAGCTGATGTCCAAACTAGGGTCAATCTCGTGGGACTGAACTCTTAACCCATGGGGGCTGGGCTAAGTCCAGATAGTGTTAGCATTGAACTGAATTGTTGGACACCTAAATTAGTGTTGGAGAATCAGAGAATTGGGTGGTATAAGAAAAACAAAAACAAAAACCACAAGTCAACAACTTAAATATTTCTTAGACACATGGCTGAATAGCAATATTATTTTCTACTCTTTCCAAAGGGAATTATTTCTATTATTTAATTGAATGTTGATCATTTACCTTACCTTGCTCTGCTCAAATTTTATAACATCAGTTGACATAACAAAGGGCAAGTGATGTAGAGGTTTGTTCTTAGTGGGAAATTGGTAAAATATGCTAATTGAGCATATAAGCATTTACTTCATGTTCAAACAAATTACTTTATCATGCTGTGAATTATTAACTGTGTGTTTATTGGTCTTTTCTCACAGATCACGTATATACTTGATCATGTATACACTTGAGGGCAGAGATAGTGTTTACATGTTTTTGACATCCACCAAGGAGCCTAACCTTGTCCTAGAATGTAGTAGAAAGGCAGTACATATTTATTCATTGACTTCATATGGAATTTATATAATGGAAAGTGTTGTCTTCAATCACCATCCTGTTGTCTATATTTTTAAGTTGAGTTTAGTCTTTTGGATCACACTGCACTAAAACTCTTGGATTTCTTCACCATTTTCTCTGTTCCAATTAGATTTAGAACATTTTACTAATGCTGAGTTGAGGAGAAAGGGAGCCTTGAGAGGTAAGAGACCTCAGTTAAGTTACTTAACCTCCTGGAAACACAGTTTCCTCAGCTGTCACATATGGTATGCCTTAATAATATCAAATTCATGAGTTCTCATTAGAGCAAAATGAAAATCCAAATATAAATCCTCTGAAATCTTTGGTAGGTATTAAGTATACCTTTCTTTTCCCATTGATCCTCAAACCTCTTCTGTATTTATATTGCACAATCATTGCTTTATTCAAGTAAATAGATATATTCACAAATATTAAACAGCTTTAGAAAACATAAATCCCAGATTCCTTTCATAAGTTCTTCATGGGAGGATAAAAACAAAATTTATCTCACCATCAATATTTGGTTTTTCTCTTTTATAATTAAAACATTGCAGAAGAGACATAAAAACAGATGATAATGATGCAAATAAGGAAGTTTTCAGTGCTGTTAAATTTGGGCAGATAAAAGGGTTTTGGAAGAAGAAAGGTAGTATAGAAAGAACTTCCAAAGGGGTGAAGTAACTGTAGTGGTTAGCAATCTAAATGCTTACTTATACTTTTCAGACTTTAATTTCTGAAATCAAATGCACATCATACATATCAAACACCAAGGGACAGTAGTTATTTGGAATTACTATGAGTGTAGAACATAACTTCTATGAAGGTGATAGAGACTAAGACTGAAGTATTTACTATCTGTCACTTTACAGAAAAGTCTGCTAACCTACATTCTAGAACATGATGTGTCAAAAAATTGCAAAGACACCCCAGATTTGTAATATATACATTTTTCTGTCTTTAGATTTATGATACCTTAAAGGTATCATAGTTCCAAACAAAATAAGGGAACCTTAGATTCTTAATTTTATATCATCTTAAGTAGCAGTGTTCTGGTGCCCAAAAATAGCCTGGTAACACTGGCATTTCACTGGGACTTAGCTGATTAAATCCCTTGCATCCCCGAGAATTTTGTTTTGAGATTTGTTGTCTATGAGATGAATTGTACTCTATCATATGAACCTACCACATTGCTTTTATCTTTTGAAGAATATTAAGAAGCAATGATTGTTGTTGTGCATAGGTTTTAGGGTATATAAACTCTCAATTTTAGGATGATCCCTGAATTATTTTCCAAAGTAGAATAGTTCTATAGACTCAAAATTAAGTATGAAATTTAATATAGATTTTTCATGGTCATTATAATGCCAAGGGAGTTCTGTTCTTTTCCTATTTAAGGTAGAAATTTGATTTTTTTATTTTAATGTTTTTTTTATTATATTATGTTAGTCACCATACAGTACACCTCTGGTTTCCGATGTAAAGCTCAATGCTTCATTAGTTGCGTATAACACCCAGTGCACCATGCAACACGTGCCCTCCTCACTACCCATCACCAGTCTATCCCATTCCCCCATCCCCCTCCCCTCTGAAGCCCTCAGTTTGTTTCTCAGAGTCCATAGAAATTTGATTTTTATCAAATGCCTTTTCTTTGCATTTTGAGAGAGCTACCTACTTTTCATTTATTTTAAATTCTGGTAATCTATTATTGAGAAGAATTATATTAATTCATTTCTAATGTTAAGTAATCTTTTCATATCTTAATAAATTAAACTTGGTCATGAAACCCCAATACAAACAAATCTCTAATTCCATGGGTCTTATTATTTTAATCTATTGGTCATATATATTTTTTTACAGGTCTCATCCACTAGCCATGATGTTCACATTTTTTGCATTACAAGTAACAGAAGATAACTGCTATTTGGATCCATGTATTAATTTAGGTATGATTGCATGAAAATGAAATATTTCTTGAGAATATGGTTTTTATTTTGTAATATCCATCTTTACTACATATACCCATATTTAATTTGTTGTCTTTATCTCGAACTTACCTTGAATTCTCTATTTCAGTATGTTTCCTAAAGTTAAGCTGGATGTATTTTTTTATATAATCACTTTAGCTATTGGTCATATGTCCTAGTGAAATCTAAACACAGTAAATCCTTTATAGATATTCCCTATTTTTATTATGTTAAGTTGGCCACTGTACAGTACTTCATTAGTTTTTGATGTAGTGTTCAATGATTCATTAGTTACAAATAACACCCACAACACATGCCTCCTTAATACCCATCATCCTGTTACCTAAAATAAAATAAAATAAAATAAAATAAAATAAAATAAAATAAAATAAAATAAAAGTCTATTCTGTGCATGAGGACAATTAATATTCACAACAGTCCTTTGGATTAGGTTCCATTATCATTTTATAATTCCAGTTATAGTGATATGATAGCTGAAGCTACAGTAAGCTATGCCATCAGTAAGTAGTAGTAAAGCTCTGGGTCCATGGTTACAATGTTGTAACCAGCTAATGTGGAAGATGCAATGGGATAATGGTTGGAGTAAGTTGTTGCCTTGACAGCAGGGACCAGTGGTCTCTAGATTGCAGTTGGATTGCTGTGTGTGAGAAGTTGAGAGAGTTCTGATACCCAGGACTCAAGAGCTCTAGGTTGTTTTCTGGGTGGTGTCCAGTCTTCTTAAGTGGGTAGTTTGACCTCTATCCCTCACCCATGGGGCATCCTGGGTGGGTAGAGAAAGAAGCAGATACTTCATACTGGACCCAGTTAGGCATATTTTTCTGCTGATGGCAATGATTTAGAAGGTGGTAATCTGGCAGATAGACCAGGTAATTGAGGAGCAATGATGGGCTGGACCATGAGAGACAAGGTGGCATTTGATGTCAACGGCTGCAGATAAGAATTGAGATTTTACCGGGTGGTGAGTATTCCTAAGGAAAATTTACACTGGGAGTTTTTATAGTAAGAATTATGGTGTCTTATGTTAGAAAAAGAAAAAAAAAGATCCTGAGATGGTAGCATAAAATTTATAACTCCTGATAACATTGAAACATTTTTGAAATCGGGTACTCTGTAAACTTGATGCAGTAACTTGAAAAATAAGAGATAGTTATCAGAATGGAGCATACCTAAAATCTAGGTTCTGGAAATTATGTATTTATTGGTGATGACAGACCCAGGAAATAACTGTGGGAGGTGGCTGAAGTGTAACAGACGTACAGATGATTGCAGCTGAAAAGTTCAAGGATCTGTAAAGCCTGATTTCAGAGTGCATCTTCTCTCAGTTAAGACTACTCCATCATCTCAATTGCTCAGGTCAAAACCCTTGGTGCCATCATTTTCTTCTCTTTATTGCACACTACACATCATCCCATCAATAAGTCCTGTCTTTTCTATCTTTGACGAATATCTTGATTTCTACCACTTCTTTCCATCTTGGTCAAAACCAACATTATCTCTTGATTGAATTATTTCATAAACAAATAGGTTTCTCTCTGTTCTTACCATTAATCCTTTTCTGTCTATTATCAACATGGTAATAAGAGTGACCCTGCTAAAACAGGATCATTCAGATCATGTCATCTTGTGTTTCCAATTGTCCAATGACTTTACATCTAACTTACAGAAAAGGCCGAAATTCTACTGTGTATCAATTAGGTTGTTGTCACAATAATGATACATAGAAAACTCCGCTAAATCTCAATGGCTTAAAATGACAATATTTTATCTATGTTCATGTCTGTGGAATGGTTGGTGGTGGTTAAGATGATGGTACTGTAGGCGTGGCTGTGCTTGGTTTAAGCTACAGATTGGGTCCAGTTCTCCCTCATATACACCTCATCTTTGGCTAACGCGTGTCATATGACAAGCTAAAATCAAAGCACAAGAAGTACAATATAACAATATGAAGCCAAGTCAAGTTTGTCTGTTCACATCCCCTAAGAAGCAGATTCGACACGCAAGAGATTCAGTGGCTGAAGGCCAGTGAAAGACAAGGGAGAGTGCATAGTAGTAGGCAGGAAGAACTTTCAGTGCAGAATTACAAAGCATGCCTGACAACTGTATAAGGAGAGAGGGAGGGCAGAAGAAACGGGCAGGGAGAATCTCAGATCCCAATGCAGTTTTAAGAAAATTCCAACTAGACCAATGAGCCACAGTTCCTGTGCAAGGGGTGGGGGTGGAGGTGGGGCTTGCATTCCGCAAAAATGATACTGGTGTCCATGCAATGTAATGCTCAGTTATTGCCTAAGAACAGCCCTGTAGGAATACAGCATCTGGGTGAACAAGATGATACATCAAAGGGACAACACTGGAAGCTCTAGGTCCAATTATGATGCCTAAAGCAGGCTTTTCTGAAGGAGATTTGAATAGCATATTTACTTGGATATAATGCCAATTACATTGTCAAGTTGACAAAACTGGGGCAAGGAAGTATATCCTCCCATGGAAGTAGGAAAGAGAGTGTGATTGAAAAATACTCTAATTAATACCAACAAGACCCACAAGTCTATATGAATCAGACTTCTTTTTATCTTTCTGACCTCATTTTTCACCATTCTCCTCTCATTAATTCCCCTCTAGTTACACCACTTCTTTGTTTTTACCAGAACATGCCAGGCATGCTCCTATCAGAGGAACTTTTCCCGGAATGCTTTCTGCCCAGATGTATACATGACTTTTCTCTTCATTTCTTTCTGATGTTTATTCAAATGTCAACTTGTCAGTAAGGCTTTTTCTGACCACCTTTTGTAAAATCTCAATCCCCATCAACATAAGGCACGCTCTGTAAATTGCTTTCAGAGCTGCTCCATTTCTATTCCCAAATACAGTCTAGTTTAGTCAAGGAAAAATGTACAGAAAACATTATAAATTCTCAAATGTTGGCACTATAGTCTCCTAGCTGATGTAGGCAGCAGGTAATCTAATTATTCTTAGAAAGTAGCACTATGAATAATTTAACAAGTGTTTGCCTTCAAGAAAATATTGAATTCAGGGCATTTTGCAAATAATTCAATAAGCAAAAACAAATACTATGATAGCTACTTTTTAGGGAGAATGTACAGACACAGGGAAACGCAGTGCCTCTTCCTCCATTGGTTCCCCAACCCCCTGAAGATAATATATAGAATACTAACAGGCTGGGTCTTTGATTATCAAATATGATAAAATTATTCCAGCAAGTTTCCTGCTGCTGCTCAGTGTAACAAGTAAGTACTATGATGGATAGTCTTGTGTGTCAATTCGGCTAGATAATAGTACCCAATTATTTAACCAAACACTAATCTAAGTGTTGCTGTGAAGGTATTTTGTAGATGTGGTTAATATGCACAATCAGTTGACTTTAATGAAGATTATCCTTGATCAGCAAGGTGGACCTCATATAATCAGTTGAAAGACCTTAAGAAGAAAAGTGAAGTGCCCTGAGGAAGAGGAAATTCTGCCTATAGTGTATGTGTGTGTGTTTGTGTGTGTGTGTGTGTGTGTGTGTATATATACACATACATACATACATATACTAGATACTTTACACATGTTATTTAAAATCAATCCTTCTATACAGTCCCATTTTACAGAGACATTAGTGGAGGGTTATGATGCTAAGAGGTGACATAGAAATATAGCAGCCATCAATAGCGGTCATGCAGATGTGAGGGGCAGAGGAAGAGGACAAAGCAGACTCCCCATTTAGCAGGGAGCCTGATGTGGGGCTTGATCCCAGGACCCCAAGATCATGACCTGAGCCAAAGTCAGACGCTTAACCAACTGAGCCACACAGGAGCTCCTAGATATGTGTTTTAAACATCTTCAGTTCTCTGAGCCTCTGTTTCCTCATCTCTGAAATGGAAATACCAAGAGCTTTCTTGTTCTTGTGGTGGTTTTGAGGATTAAATTAGCAGATATAAATGCTTAATCCTGTGTCAGGTGCATCAGTGATGTTCAACAATTGTTTGTACACTTAGTACTCTAGAAATCAAGATATTATGCCCCCACCACTATTCAGGATCTTATTTCTTTTTATAGCCTTTTCCATGGTACCACAGAAGGCACAGAAATAGTCTGTAGTTCTGTTTCACCATAAATGGGATCTCCATCTGAAACGAGCAAGGACAGTTGGAAGAAGTTCTGTCCACTGCAATGTCAAAGACTGACTTAATCCCTGCCTTTCTAAATGTAGATTTTATAAAGGACTGAATTAATTCCTTCAAGATTTTGACCAAATTGTGGCAAGAAAAATACTACAAGATTCCTGAAAAAAACATTCAGTTGAATGTTGGGACTTCATATGAACTAAGATTGAAACAAAAGGAAACTAATCTATCACTGTTATTTGATAATAAATCATATTTTTCTTCCTTATTATCCTCTAAATACAGTCAGAGTCTACCTTTGACACAGTGACTTTTTTCTTTTCTTTCTTTCTTACTTTCTTTTTTTTCTTTTTTGGCTTTTATTTCTCTGAGGGAGAAAAAAAATCCAACTAGAGCCAGATTTTTATTTGTATGCTTTCTTCCTCTCAACATAAAACAATTGGATTTGCTGGTAAAAGGAGAGTACTTATGAATTGCAAAAGCATGCCTCCTGATAAATACTTCATCATTTCTCAAAAATAAAAGCAATGAAAAAATGCAATAAATTGAATTTTTAGAAGAAGAAACAAACATCGTACAATATTAACCTCAGAGAAATGTGCTGGAGAGCTAAAATGGACAGTCTCTGCTTACTGCCCTAGTTATCTTAGATGGGCGGGTACCTGCTATTCCTCAGAGCTTTGGGGGTTTCTAAGAAGAATCTCCACATTCAGCTTCTCCCCCTACTTCCCCTTCCCCACATCAGCAGAAGGGTATGCACATTGAATCCCTTAGTGTAGAGAAGGCTCTTGGCATTAGTTAAGCAGACAGTTTTGTGTAGTGTTGACCCAAGTTTTAAGCCAGGCTTTCAGGAGTGCTAGTTGATTGCTCAAGTTGTATGCAGGACCTACTTAACCTCTCTGAGCCTCCACTTTCTCATTTGTAAAAGGAAGATAATACATAGATCTGGTAGGAAGTTGTAAGAATGGACAGAAATAAAGCATGTAAGGAATTAAACAAAAGGCTTGGCATGCTGCACAATGTTAGCTATTTGTATTATTAAGGTCATGATTATTTTGTGGTTGTTAATAAGCTGTGGGGGGGGGCGCCTGGGTGGCACAGTCCTTAGGCGTCTGCCTTCGGCTCAGGGCGTGATCCCGGCATTCTGGGATCGAGCCCCACGTCAGGCTCCTCTGCTGGGAGCCTGCTTCTTCCTCTCCCACTCCCCCTGCTTGTGTTCCCTCTCTCGCTGGCTGTCTCTCTCTCTGTCAAATAAATCAATAAAATCTTAAAAAAAAAAAAAAAGCTGTGTGGGGACTTGGGTTGTGATATCACACAGACATGACTTCAAATCCCAGATCTAGTTCTGTGTGACCTTGGACAAATTCTGTAATTTCTTCGTGTTCTAATTTCCTCATCCATATGATTGGGATAACATCACTTCTCTGATAGTGTTGCTGTGAAAATTAAGAGGTAAAGATAGAGAGTTTAGTACACTTACGCTTATAACTCAATTTAAACCCTGAAGATACACTCGTGTGTTAAATATAATTACACCACTGTACCTTGGAGAAACTGAGACTCAAAACACTTTAGAAAATCATCCACAGCCACTCAACTTATAGAACAACTTGAATTCTCTTCTCTCTCATTCCCAAGCCTGAAATAGTTCCATAATAAAGCTCAAGATGATGATCTATAGAAAAAAAGCCGAGAATCTTCTTAATTTCTTTCTCTTTTCTCATACCGTACCCAATCCAGAAGTGAATGTCTCAGTTCTATCTTTGGGATAAGTCCAAAATCTGACTGCTTGATACCATCTCTATCACATTTCCCTAAGTCAACCCATTATCATCTCTCATTTGAACCAGGTAAGAAGCCTCTGAACTGGTTTCTCTGCCCCAAAGTTTGCCTGTTGCCTGTAAAGCTTATTCTCATCACTGAAGCTGGACTGATCCTTTGAAGATGAGAATGAGGTAATTCAATAACCTCTAATAACTTTCAGAATAAACAGCAAAGCCCTTACCATGACCTCCTTGTCCATAATGACCTGTCCCTTGTTGACCATCTGACCTTCTCTTCTGCGACCCTGGTTCTTCATCATTCTGTTCCAGCCATACCAGCTTTTTTGCTGTTCCCCCCAAAATATATCAAGGACACAGCTGCCTCAGGGCGTTTGTACTCTATGTTACCACTGCCTTGAAAACTTTTCCCCAGATATCAGCCTGATGGATTTCTTTATTTTTTTTCAAGTACTGCTCAAATGTCATGTGCCAGAGAGAAATGTCCTGTCTATTGTATATATGAAACAGCACTTTCTCTCTCACTCTTTCTCTCTGTCTCTACAACTCTAGCCACTACATGCACCAAATATTTTCTTTATTTTCCTCCACGGTACTTTGTACCAATTGATCTTTATCAGTTGAATTCCAGAAGCAGTCTTTGTTATTTTCTCATTCCTAGGGCCTGTGACAGTGCCTGACACATCATAAATATTGAATGAATGAAGGAGTGAATGTGGTAATTACCTGGTTCTCTGTGTGACTGTATAACCAGGAGAAAGGATTGACATATTGGATTTTCCCTGACTCCCCAAAGAACCACCAGAGGGAGATTGAGGCAGTAAAAATGTAAACTTCTCAAGGGAATGACCAGACAGAATTCCATTCTCCTTCCAAGTAATTCTGGAAACTCCTCAGAGGCACAAAAACAATGTAAGCCTGTCTCTACTTCATACTTAGCTGGTACTGACAGCGTAGTCCCATGAGTCTAATTCCCAATTCTGGTTAAAAGGAAACGGCAAAGAATGAGAAATGTGATGCATAGAGTTAAGGAATTTGTAATCAGTTGATTAATGTAAGGTTATTCATTCTAAGCTGTAAAAAGATAAATGAAGTAGATGATGACTGGTTGCAGTAAATTTGGTAAAGTCAAAAAAACTAAATAACAAAGAGAGTTCTTTATTAGAGTTTTTATCTACAAGAATTTTATAAGCAATGACATAGAAAAAAAATTTATCCACCAGGTGTCAATTTGAGCACATCAGATAGCAATGTTTTATCCACCAATCACAGCTTCCCTACAATTTGCTAATCTCCTGAGATGGATGCTGAAAGCTGCATTAATCCAGACTGTCAACTCAGACTCTTGCCATCAGAATATAAAATGCTATATGCCCCAGGATACTTTCATAGGAGAAACCGAGAAATCCCTTGTATGTGGGGCCTGTGGTCTTCACAGGCACAGTTCATGAACAGTGCAGCATAACAAAGTAATTAATTTTTAAAAGTAAAAGAAAGAACTGTAGACATTTTTCAACAGGAAATAATTGTTCTACCAATACTTTTCTCTTTTCCCCAAGGAATTTCTTCCATCAGAAGACTCAGAAAATGGCTAAATGAGAGACATGTTTATCCCATCCCTTTTGCCGGAGAGCCATCTTTTTTTCCTGGGACTGAATTCAGTTCTGGAAACTGAAGGGACTTCAGCACTGTGCCTTTATATGAGGAAAATATTGATTTTAAAATTTTACCTGATTTTACTGGCATATGCATGTTGATACTGCCACATATCATGAAAATGAGCTTAAAACTCTAGGATTTGGGTTGGTAAGTAAGTCAAACAAGAAGGAAAAAAGGAAATAAATGAAGGGTAAAATAAAAGTACGGGTGGAAAGAAATAAAAGTGGAAGAAAGACCACCTGTACTGAATAGCATGGGAAGACTCTCGGGAATCGGCCAGATTAGTGGTATTAATCCCAGCTTCCATTAGAAAGCCCAGGGGGATGTTTAAAAAATATGGATACTCAGGCCTCTCCCACACAGATTCTCACCAAATAACCTGGGATCGGGCAGGTATTAGCATATTTTATAGACTTGGATGGTGATTGTGGTGTGTAGCCAGAATAGAGAGTCCCTGCATCAACCTGGTCTTGGAAATCCAGAGAAGTTGAATGAAAGTCCAGAGTCATATAAAGTCAAGACTAAAACCCAGTTGGGTTTTTTTTTTTTTTTAAGGATTTTATTTATTTATTTCACACACACACACATGCGTGCACCCACCCACACACACACAGAGCACAAGCAAGGGGAACAGCAGAGGGAGAGGGAGAAGCAGTCTCCTCATTGAGCAGGGAGCCCAATGTGGGGCTTGATTCTGGGACTCTGGAACCATGACCTGACCTGAAGGCAGACGCCTAACTAACTGAGCACCCAGGAGCCCCTAAAACCCAGTTTTGATCTATTAATTTATGGTTCTTTCTCCCCATTCAATGCCACCAACTCTAGATCTAACCTGAAATCTTGGTTAGGATTATATAGTAAAATTAGGCTGCCATGACATTTACTCTATCCTCTGAAATTTGGAGGAAAGCCCCAAAGAACAAGTATACCCGGGTACATCATTCAATCACTAGGGGCTTCATTCTTAAATCGGTACTCTAAACACAAAGAAAAACTCATCAAAAATCTTAGTCTTCAGAACATGCGGCTACGTCATTATAATCATCAACACAGAGTGCCAGCCACTTCTTTCTATAAATTCCACAATGACAGAACTGGGTTGCACCTAACAGTAACTCAGCAGAAAAACACAAAATGCTCGCCAACCGACAGTGGGAATAATCTTAAGAGAGGGCGGGCACTTTCTGTTATGGCCCTGGACTTGAACTGCCATGGTCCTGAGCTTTATTTGGAATGAACTGTAAATCCTCATTGGTATGCACCTACACACCCCCAAATCTGTTTGGAAAGTCAGATGATCCATGTCACAGTCAATCTTAAAACGTTAACTCAGAAGCAGAAATGTGTTGGAAACAAATTTGATCTGCTTGCAAAGGCACAGCAGAAGATAGGGTTGGAACATTAGTCAGGGAAGCAGACAGGCAGTTCCCCCATGACTCCTCTTATCTTACCCTGATAAACACATTTTTGTTCTTTTAGCATAGTAACATAGGATTTTCTTCTCTACACAGCCATGGTAATAGGACATTATTGTTATGTGATTTCCCCCCTTTATAAATGCAGTCAATTTCCACGGGCCATCTATTTACAATAATATGTATTTATACTCATGACAATTTAGAATATAAGGAAATACTTTTTTTTCTTATTAACTAATATAAAAGGTGCTCAGAGGAAATTTTAATGGTAGGGTTTATATAAGTTTTGCTCTAGAGGAATAAATATTGAATCCAGCTAAAGTGTTAGTCATTTATCTTCTTTAAATATTTGTTTTAACCTCTCTTTCCAAATGCAAACTTTAACATTACCTTATGAATGTATTTCTTAACCCCGAAAGAGCTGCACTGATTATCTTGCTGTGTTTATGTACATTAAAGAAAATGTGCATTAAACCTAAGGCCTTCAAGAAAACAAAAACATCAGAACACTGAGTTTAGGTATTAGCTGCCAGTTGTCTAATGCCATGTGAGATGTATCTTGGCAGCATTTTATCATGTATGTTCTCTGTCTGGCACTGTGAGCCACTTTGCGTTCCATAAAAAGTATGAGTTAGCAGTATTCCCCCTTTTGCAGGTGAGAAACCAAAACAGAGATACTCTGACTTCAATGTTGTCCACCTAATAATTGACTGAGTTTGTTGTTCTAATTTTATGAAGTCATATGTTTAACTTTTGGCAAGATATTAACGAACCAAAAAATACCTCCGCTACCTGTACCTAATAAAATGTATCTAAGAAACAAAACGACAACACACAAAAAATGTGGCTCCCCATAGTTATCCACCTACCAAAACACTGGATGTTCAGCAATTATCACAGCAATGGGCATATGGGAGTGACAATAACTACTCAGTGTGTGTTTATTATATGTCAAATACCATCCTAAGTGCTTTCATTCATTACTTCATTTCTACAGATGCTGAAGCTCATATTTTTTTACCACTGTGCTAAAATGTCCCCAGCTGCCATCAAACGTAGCTCAAGGGTCTAGTAGGTAGATTTTTGTTTATATGTAAAGATGTGAAGAGTAATTATCTAGACTTCCAAGAGTTCTAAATTTACTGCCTATCATAGGGTAAGTACATAACATGCATTTACCGTGTGTCATTAAATCTATATATCATCAAGAGTGAGAGACATCATCATTTCATGTTCCACAGGAATAAAAAAATGCCAATTAAATATAATACAATATCATACAATACTTCTCATCACACTGATCATAAAACACACTCGTACTTCAGAGATGTTAGAATGTAAAAAAGAAGCAGGCATCTTAGAATAAATGACATGTAGTAAAAATTGCTAGCTTCCTTTCTAGGAAAAAAAGGCCATATCCATTTCCCATGAAAGATCTGTCCACATTCTTTGAGAGGAATTTTCAATTTATTATACATTGATGATGAAATTATGCATGTAATTCATCACTCCCTTGTGACAGTAATTATGTGTCTACATTGTTGTCCTAGCCTCCTGGTGGGTCTTTCCTAACCCCTTGACATTGGGCTTGTCCATGGGACTTAGATTAATTCAGTATTCCTCAATATTAGTGCTACACTGAATTTTGGGCTGGATAATTCTTTTTTTTTTTTTTTCTAAGATTTTATTTGACAGAGAGAGACAGCCAGCGAGAAAGGGAACACAAGCAGGGGGAGTGGGAGAGGAAGAAGCAGGCTCCTAGCAGAGGAGCCTGATGTGGGGCTCGATCCCAGAATGCTGGGATTATGCCCTGAGCCGAAGGCAGACACTTAACGTCTGCGCCACCCAGGCGCCCCTGGGCTGGATAATTCTTTGTTGCGGTGGGCTGATATCTAGCAGCATCCATAGACCTTACCAATGAAAGACCAATAGCACCCCTGCCTCCCAAATGTTGTGACAACTAAAAACGTCTCCACATTCTGTAAAATGTTCTCAGAGCATCTGTTGCCTCCAGTTCTAGAGCCTAAGATTCTACCCAGGAATAAGGCTGTTTCTTATTGGCAGCCATCTCTTCAAGTAGTTATGTTTCTTTCCCTCAACTGTCATTTTAACAGATTTTCAGAAAGGAGCGGAGATAAATAATTCTGCTTAATTCATCAGATACAATTGGAAGTTGAGGATGACAATTTAATAAACAACATAATAAAGATACATGGTATGCTTGTAACTTTTGACGATGAAACAAAGGTGGGAAAACTATATAATACTGAATGATCAAATCAGGGACCCAAAATTTCTTAGCAGGTTGAAAAATAGTGGAGCTGAATGTAATAAGTGCAATTTAGCCGAGGTAAGTATAAATCTAGTATATAACTTCAAAAAATCAGTTGCCCAAGTGCAAGATATACAAGAATACTTCAGAAGTTTAGGTAACTTAAATCTTACTTTGCATCCTCAGTATGCCAGGAGAGCTGAAAAGGCCTATATGCTCTTAGACTACATTAGTAGAAGTAGAAGTTCAATTGCATTGTGTAATTTTAAGCACTCTTGGAATATTTTGGGCGATCTACTTGAATGAGGTACTGATAAACTAAAGTGTAGATGGAGGAGGAGGAGAAACAGTTTTTGGACTTGCTATTTCTTGGATAGTGGGTCAATTTACCATGGAAGAATGAAGGCTCATGCAGAAACGATAGTTGCCTTTATTTGAAAAGCCAGTATGTGGAAGAGAATAAACCCTTTCCTACCATGACAATTGAGAGCGGAGTTCATGAATGAAATTAACCAAAGGCAATGTTTAGCCCATTATAAAGGATTAATTTTGATCAAATCTAGATTGCTGTTGGATTAATGATGGTTAAAATAGAGGTATACTTCTCATCACACACACAAAATTTTTTTTGTAACTACATATGGTGACAAATGTTAATTAGGTTTATTGTGGTGATTATTTTGCAGCATATATAAATATCAAATCATTATTTTGTGCACCTGAAACTAATACAATGTTATATGCCAATTATACTTCAATAAAAAATGAAGTTATGCCATTATTACTGTACTTGACATTAGAAGGCTATATGTCAAGAAATTTTCCAAGAGTGCTTACTTTGTACTAATAACAAGGCGAAGTCCTTCCAATTAGGTCATCAGGCAGGAATTTTATTATTCACATTTTACATTTGAAGAAAAAAGAGATTAAACAATTTACCCAAAGTTATAGAGCTAGTTAATTAGAATTAAAACCAAGACATTTGATAACTACCTTTTCTGCTTTTCATCTTCTAGCTTGTAGAGATCTCAGATTAGCATGAAACTTTCCTGACCCTTCTCTGCCCAGCCCGGATCCCCACTGAGTCCCACCATTATCACCCCTTCTCCCTATGTCTGTGAGCTCTCGGTGCTCAACAGCTCTCTGATAAGAAACTCCTCCTAAATGGTGCTCATTAAAATAGTATCTGGAAAGACACAAAGCAAACAGCCAACTAGTATGGCAGCCAGAGAGGATGGAGTGCATCACCAGCTCCAAGAGCACAGCCAGCAGCCTGAAACCCAGAGTCACAGCTTCCAACAGAGCCAAAGGGTGAGCGGAGCCTGCACAGGCACCAGACTAACCACGAGATCCCTATCCATGGTAGACCTGAGAACATCTGGGAAACCTACAAAGGTTAACACCTGCCCTACCATCGCGCATTTCCTCTGGAGGGAAACATGAAGGAGCAGCATGCAGGACAAGACTGGATTTCTTGCTAAGCCAACAAAAGGCATCAGATCATTGAAATTTAGAGCTCTGCTGCAATTCTGACATATTCATCAGTGAAAAGGCCCATCAGATATGTTTTTATATATTGCAGCTTTAGTCGATAGATAGATTCAAATTCTCTCCTCGCGAGAAAGAACTTGAAACAAATCAAAGGATGGGATGTGGAAGCTGCTGAGGCTGTCCTGTTGCATTCCATAAAATTAAGAAATGTTCGCATATTCTGCATCTAGAGCTGAGCTTCCCAGGACACCGGCAGCTCTCTGAGGCAAATATTCCTTAACCCTATACTCCAGCCTGAGGCTCATCTCTGCCCCAGGCCAAAACAGTTCTGCTAAAAATGTTTGATGACCACTGTCTAAGCAATAATTTTTTTTCTATAACCATTTTCAAATCTACTGAGTTTTTTCTGTTCCTGATGGAATATGTTTGTTTATTTTGCGAAATACCAGTTCAATGTATAGTATGTTTTGCCCTTTTCTCATCACTGGAAAGGAGACTTCCACAAAGTCTATGGTGAATTAATGTCTTTTTACATTTATGACATGTTTTAAAATATTAACCCAAGATGTATGTTTTTCTGAATCCTATCCTGCCACTCTCAGAGTCTTAGGTATTTTATAAATGATGGTGTGGTTTTGGTATGAAATGGTTAAACGTCCAAATCTCTGGCTTTTGCAGCATGAGGATAATTAAAATTATGACATAAGAAAGTACCATGAATTCCGTGACCACTGCCTGATGGCACGTAAGGGAGAGTTACTTTCCACTGAAAGCGAGAGCAGCCCAAATGACCTTCCTGACAGCCACACAGCAGAAGAAAAGCAAAAAGGTGCCCCGGCTAGTCTCTGCTGTCTCCAGAGATTGTTCTTTTCATGCTGAAATAGAATATGCAGGTCTTACAGGCTGCTTCATCAGCGCTTACTTGCTGTCTACCAGAAAAGACAGTGTTAGAGATATTGAAATACAGGCAGTGTGACCAAAAACAAAACAAAACAAAAACAAAAATAGTCCAAAAAACAAAAAACCCCAACCCCTCCCCCCCCCCAAAAAAAATCCAGTCTCCCAGTACACACACCACGGAGGCTATGACTTGCATAGAAATTTGGAGAGGCCAGCCTATGGTGTGGGAACGGTGGCGTGCAAGGAGAGAAAATGAAGCCAGATGGAAAGGCTTTGGAAATCATATGGAAGGATCAAGCCCTATGTGGGGATCCACTGCAGATAAACAGAATGCTTAGTGTTGGATCTCAGAAGCATCACGCTAGCTTTCTAATGTCCCATGCTGCAGACTGTCAAGCCCACATGCGGTCAGTTCTCAGATGGTTACATAAAAGAGTCTCAGGAGCTCCCTTGGTTAACTCTATGCCAAGGAAGAATTCCATTTGACTGATCTGTGGGCATTGCTTCTTGATTCTGGGATCATGATGAGTAACAGTTCTGTCACAGCCTCAAATGGCAGAGAAATGAGCAGGTGTTTTTACTGCAGCCACCTCAATGCCTTTCTTCTGTTAGCAATTCAGAAGTGTTCTTAGGTCATTCACGTGTCCGTGGAGAAAGTGAGACTGAGTGTTGGGGAAAAAAATGGGTGTTGGGAAAAAAAAAAAAGGGTGGCTAATTATGTGGTTTAACTTTCCCCTCCCCCTGCCAAAAGAGGAGCACTTCAACTTGGTCTTACTAGGACTACTTTTCCAGAGGACAATATCCATAATCCGCTGGGAAGTTTTCTTGGGTTGATTTGACTCCAAAGTATGGTCTTTGCAAAAATGTTTTGGATTTTATTTCGATGCATTATCTCATTTATACCTTAAACCAACTGTTGGTTGGTTATGTGTTATTATTACTTCTATTTTATAAAAGGTGGAGACACAATGCTGACAGGGATAAATGACTCTTCACTGGATAAAAATAATTAGTTAACTGAAATTGGACTTGAACAAACCTCTCTACTGACGACAGGGCCCATACTCTTTCATCTAGAGGTCCATGGGCAAGAAGCACACTTTGTATACCAGGCATTTATGTCCGTATGCAAGGAAATGATGCTCATGGTAACTGACAAGCACACAGGGTTTCTGCGACACCAAGCCCTGTCTGCTGTTTTCATTGGCTTAGTTTCTAGTTTTCATCTGATGGATCTTTGGCAGGAGAGTCGCACAAAGACACGGAGGTATCTAAAAGCAGGAAATAAAGAGACACTTTCCAAGGACAAGCACATTTCTGTAAGAGGAGTCAGCATACAGGAACAGAGTGAGGTATTCCATGGCCTTGTCAGGCCCCTGGTGTGTTTATGCAATTCCCACTGCTGCCTGTGAACTCCAAGTGAGGATATAAATATATTACCGTCACCAAAGTGGAAGCAGGAGGAAGATGCACAAATGAGCACAAGATAAGAATCTGAAACATAAAATTACCCAGGTATAATTTTATAGCAAGGAATGATTTTAGGAAGCGGACAAGAAGATTTTTATTTATAAATGTGGAACATCCTGCGTGCAGAGGGACCTGTCACACATAGTATATTGTGATGTGGTCTCTAAACACTTAATGGCATTCATTTTATTACCATTTTCCTCTGGAGTAGAATGACATACTAAACTGATCGATAGAAGGCTTTGGCTTCCTGAAGATGTTTACAGAGATTGTTGAAATTGAATAACATGAAATGTTCTTTTATTTTTCTGTTGACTGTTGCATTGTCTGTTTTAAGACTTTGCCAGAGTTTACTTCCTAGTTCTGAACGGCGAAGTCACGAGGAGCAAGTTATCACTTGTAGATCTGCACATTGTCACAGACTTTAAGAAAAGGTATATAGTTGTTCAGAAAGGGGGAAATATATGGATTTTCACACAAGAAAAATGATCTAAAAGACTTGCATTTCCATTTTTCTTTGACAATGTAGGGCTTGATTCAGGTGAAACTATATTGGACCCCAAACTAGGACATCCATGGCAGACCCTTTCATGGAGCACCACACGTAAGAACAGGCACCTTGCTTGGTGTGTCTGGGATCTCCTTTTCTGCCTTTTTTGCTGGTGGGTGGAGAGGAGTGAGGAGAAAAAGGGAGGGGATGTAAGTAATTTCTGAATGCTATGATAGTCTATAATTACATACCAGACACCAAGGCAAGAATTTTCCCATATTTTCTCTAATGTGTTGATATTATTATTATCATTTCGCAGAAATGCCTATATCTAAATCCCCAGGGTGAGAGGCATGTCTCAAACTCAGATCTGATTACGACTTGAGTGCTGTGATTACTTCAGACTCTTGTTTGGAAGTGATGTAAACCCAACTCAAACCTTTTTAAGCAAAAAGGAACTGACTTGCGATCCAAGAGATGGAAATCTGGATAAAACTGGGTGGCTCAGCCTCAGAATCCTGAACATGCTCAGGACATTCCCTGAGTCTCATCCCTTCTCTTGGCTTGATGGCATTCGTTGTCAATGGGACCCATCCACAGAGCAGGCAGTAAGGCCACTGATAACTCCTGTGTCTCATATTTCCAGGTTTCATCGCTAAAGAGACTGGGATGGAGGCTGTGCCTTACATGTCCTGGGCAGTTTCTGACTGGTCCTGCTTAGACCGTCCATGCACCAACGAACTGCACCTATCAGGTGAATTATTATGATGGGCCTACCCTGCTTAGTAAGATGCCCAATGAAGGTAGAAAGGGCAATGTCTGCTGCATGAAATAATTAGGACCACATGATGGTGGGGCGATGGGAGCGGAAGTTCCATCTCTGACACTGGACATGTATGTAATTTGGCTCGGCTGTCACCGTTGGAAGCTCCTGTAATCTTAGAAGAGCCCATCTTCTCGGAATGAATCCACGACTTCTGGCTTCACTGGCAACATGCCACATTACTCTAGAACACTCTGACCACCCAAACCACTCCATTAAAAATCACTAATCACATTTTTCTCAGACTTTGTAAGAGCAAGCACACTTATTTCTTGACTCCTAGATCACTACTGAAGTGAATAAGATGGGAGTGAAGGAGAGGAGCCTTTGCTGGCATTAGCGACAAGGAAATCTTAGCAGCCATGTACCATAAACTTAAACAATGCTGACTAAAAAGTGCAAGCAGATTAAATTGAAGAATGTTCTGCAACTTTCCCTAAAGCCATCATGACAGTCTCAAGCAGCTTCGCTAAAGCAGCCCCAAATAAACACTTGAAGTTAATAACAATGCCATGCTTGCTGCACACAAGAAGACGCAAAAAAGGGACGTTGACAGCCTTCCAGTGGAATGTTCGCCTTCAGCTTTTCTAAAAGGGAAAGTTTGGACTCACCTCTGCCTCAAATGATCAAAGAATTAAGAAGATATGAGCCTGGTAAAAACTCATACTTTGCAGTCTAGAAGAGATGCCTGATAGTAAGGAGGAAGTGGGGGAGGGGGGTGCTGATGGTAGACTTGAGTGGGGGAGGAACTTAAAAAACTGCGCTCTGTCTAGACTTGGGGTCCATTCCTACGTTACAGCAGTGACAACAGAAAGCCCCTGGTTTCCGCATGCTTAGAGCAGCGGTGCCAAGCAATGAGCTGGTGGTACATTGCATCCTCCAGCGAGACGAAGTGGCAGTAGGTGAGCACCTGGCCACAAGGCAAAGATCTAGGAACGTGCAACTTCCTGCTTTCAAATAAAGCACCAGAGAAAGCGGAAGCTCTTTAGAAAAGAAACAGAGCCCCCTATTGAGACGACACTGTGCATTCACATGCGGCTTTTTTCCTTCTTTCTCATAATGTGAAAGATTCAAACAAGAACAGATCAAAGTCCAAGAGAATCCACCTCAACTCCTAGATGATACCTGTGGTTTAGCTTTAGCTGCACATTAAAATCACCTGGGGAGTTTTCAAAATTCCCACAGCCCAGGCCTCATCCCAGTCCCATTAAATCAGAACCTCTGCAGGTGAGACCCAGGCCTCTGTATTGCCTTTAAAGCAGGCTGGCCTCCACTGCGTGGTCATGGTTGAGAACCCGCGTCCGAAATAAACACTAGGTAAATAAATGTCTCCTTTTGCAAGAATAAACAGAACAAGAGAAATTACCAAATTAAAAAAAGCTACTGCAGCACAAAACTATAAGGGCACCTGGAGGAAAGAGAAAAAGGTTGGGGGGGGGGGGTGTTGGGTTCTTGATTAAAAAAAAAAGTTTTTATGTATAGTAGTCTTTAGAAAATGAATGCACTGTTTGCTCTGAAATACCATTCTTAAGGCAATTATGGTTTTCATTCTTCATCTGGCGGTAAAAACATTGAAATATTTCAAGGTGAAATTGCCTGTTTGCCAAACATGCATTTTAGCAGCCGCACTGTTGTCTTTATCTGAAGAACAGCATTTTTTCAGTTATTTGAGAAACTCTTTTCATTTGGACCTGATTATTTTAATTTAGAAAGTAGAAAAAGAAAGAAGGAAAGTTACCAAGTCATAGGCAGCTCAAATATTTAGAATAAAACTCGGGCAAAAATGGAACTATTGTGTTTAAAGAGATGAGTTTTCAGCCTCAGTTAATGATTAGATAAACATAGTCAACTGTGAGAAATTGTGAAGAAAAATAAGTTTAAAATTTAAAAATTAGTTATAGAATATTTAAAATATACTTTTGAATTAATGACTAAAGGCTAATGTCAGGAGGAATTTCAATGATGTATTTGGTTCTCTGAGAACTTCTAGAATGTAAGTCTGTCTTCTCAAATTATACATACTTGAACATGTTTTCAGGAATGCATTATGTATGAAATTAAGGAACTGGGTAAAATTCAAGGAAGCAGAAAAAATAGAAGATAGCATTCTAAAGACTATTTAAAGCAATGACATATGAATTGAGTGTAAGTAGTTTATTTGAGAGATAATATCAGGGAACACTGAGAGGGAGCAGGGAAGTGAGACAGGGAACAAAAGGAAAACATAAAGTATGTAGTATCAAGCCTGTCACTGCTGTGGTCAAAGGAGCTTGATCACTTTGGGGACTCCGGTGTAGAATATGGCCTTAGGGCTCTCCCACCTGAGGAGCAAGGGGGTGGATGTTAGTGCACTGCTGAGGGCCGCTGCCAGGTGGCATTCATGCCTTGGCACATAGAGCCTGCCCCAGCCACTGGGCATGGAGAATGGAACCCCCCCTCCCTAAGTCAAAGAAACACATGTGCCAGCTTTGGATAAGCACAGAGAGAACATGAGTGGGCTGGGACAGCATCTGCTAAAAGTGTGTTTTGAAATAAAACAGAGCAGGGGTCAGCAAACTTTTTTGTAAAGTACCAGATGGTAGATATTTTAAGTCTTGTGTGCCACATTCTTACATACTTTTCTTTTTCCTTTCTTTTTCTAACTATTAAAAAAATGTAAAAACATTCTAGCTCATGCAGAAACAGGTGCCAGGCCACATTTGGCCTACAGGTTATAGACTGTAGACTTCTGACATAGAGAATATTTTTTTTTAAGACTAAAAACTAAATGGATCCGTACATATGACCAATCAAAATGAGGACATTTTCTACAATGAAGACAATCTTTGCATGAAAAACATGTATTTTATGGTGTTTATATGCTACACTTAAACAAGACGATTACCTTAGAAAAACAATTGTGCAGACATATTCGATAATCAAAAACAGATACAGGACAGAAAAGAACAAACAAAGAGGGTTTAAGGCATTAAAAAAGATGAGTTATCTTATATTTGTAATGTAGTAAAGTAATGTAAATGTGGCAAAATGTAAAATCCATAGTGGAGACATTGTAGCCTCAGTCTTTAATTTGACAAGAAAACAGCAAAGGACAAAACAAGATAAAAAACAAAACTGCTGAAAATAGAGATGAACAAAAATACCATTAAAGTAGTAGAATTTAATTCATTATTCCAAATCTTCAATACATCAAGGCTTAACAAAATTCACAAGACTATGAAAGAACAGGTTTATTAAATTATAAGAAAATAGTGGTTATAAATTTCAGGGCATAGCTTCAGCTTTTCAAAAAATATTAACCTAGTTTCAGTGAATTAACTAGCTGTGATCCCTGGCCCTAGCCTGCATGGTGAATGACACATTCGACCTCTGACTCCCACTGGGCTTCTGGCTCTCAGGGTATGATATTTTGGGAACTTACCTATCCTCACTAAATTGAGAAGACTTCTCTGGTCCTGAGGCATCAGTAAGCCCAGGAACCACGAGATGTAAAATTTCCCTAGTTCTAATTTTTCACTGAAGCCTATAGGGTCTCTGCTTGAGGCAAGAGGCTATTTAGTCAAAGCCAGAAACTCACAGCTATCCTTTTCTTTATGTCTTTTTATCTTTTTCAGCATCAGATAGACAGCAGGATATACTTCCCCATGCTTGAGGAATCCAGGGACCTCTCTCTCCCCTTTCTCCAGGCTCCAATTATCTCTTTCATCCAGAGGAATCTCTCTCCATGTCTCTTCCAGCCTCCTTACAGACACTCTGTCCTGAATCACACCTGGTTATTCAACATTCTCACAGGCAAATTCTGCTCTCTCTCCAATATTGTTCTTGCTGCAACACAAAAATTCTCTCCTATTGTTCAGACTCCATTAAATATACAAAGGCAAAACTGTAGAGACCATTCTCTCTCAGGATAGTAACATTGAATTAGAAGTAAAATACAAAAGGAATAAAAACAAGATCAAAACTCTCAGCCCTCGTATTTTCTCCTGAGTTAAGAACCCAAACTGCAATTATTATTTTCAAAATAATGACGCTAAGAAAACTACATATTAAAATATAGAGGATGTGTCCAATGAGGTACCCTGGGAAAAATTTAGAGACTTCTTCTAAGGTTTTGACATGGGCATTTTACAAGTTATGTGACGTATTGTGGAGTTCGGGAAAAACCTGAAGGAAAGGCTTCTAAACCGTTCTGTAAGTAATACAAAAACTGGGGGGGGAAATGGCAGTTAGTACTAGGAATCTTTTTTTAAAATAAGAATCTTTTGAATAATCAAAAAACATTCCTCTACATGGAATAATGCCTGTGTAATATTGCATAAAAAACAGAAAGAATAGAAATTCTCTATAAATCAGAGATCTGAGAAACTGCTAACTTTACCATACTAGAAATTAGGTTGCTCTTTTAAAGCTTTCTGCTCATTCTAGTTAAACAGAAAAATAAATAGCAACTAACAAAGTGGGAAACTGCAAATTGCAGATGACAAAGAGTATTTATCTAAACTAGAAAATTACCCATTATAAGCCTACAAGAAGACTGGCAAGTTCAATGTAAATATGCAAAACAATAATTACAAATTTGAACAAAATAATGTTAAGCTTTCTTAAACTTATTTGTAATTATATTTCAGCAAATGCAAACATTAACAATTTATAACTTCCCCCACCAAATAAAAATATTTCAAAAAATATTGAGAATTTTCCATCATAGGAAGATACTGACACTTTCATATATTTATAATGATAATATAAAATGTTAAACTCCTCAGAGGACCAAATGGTAAGATATATTAATGTCTTCCAATTATTCAATCTAATACTTATGATTATTGTACTCAATCCAAAGAAATAACCAATGTTCAGGTGAAGACATATGAAGAAGTATATTCTTTATGAAATAGTGAAAAGAAGGAAATAAAATTATGGGAACTGAGTATTAGGCAACAGAGGATCACATATTGGGGCTAAATAAGAATTGTGGGTATTGTGATAGTTAATTTATATGTCAACTTGGCCAGGCTATAGTGCTCAGGTGTTTGGCCACACTCCAGTCTAGATGTTACTATGAAGATATTTTTTATTTTTATTTTTATTTTTATTTTTATTTTTATTTATGTATTTATTCGAGAGGGAAAAAGATTCTTTTTTGTTTGTTTCAAGTTTTTATTTAAATTCTAGTTAGTTAACATATAGCATAATATTAGTTTCAGGAGCAGAGAGATCCTTAAGCAGGCTCCCTGTCCAGCACAGAGCCCAGCACAGAGCCCAACATGAGGCTCAATCTCACAACCCTAAGATCATGACCTGAGTCGAAATCAAGTCAGATGCTTAACCAAATGACCCACTTAGGTGCCCCTGAAGGTATTTTTTAGATGTGATTAACATTCATATAAAATAAAGCAGATTACTTTCCATAATGTGGGTGGGCCACATCCAATCAATTGAAAGCCTTAAAAGACTGCAGCTTCCCGAAGAAGAAATTTGGCTTCAAGACTGCAATATAAAAACTTTCCCTGAGTTTTCAGCCTGCCTGGCCTGCCCTTCAGATTTCTGACTAAAGACTATAACATTAACTCTTACCTTAATTTCTAGCCTTCAGGTTTGTCCTACAGATTTAGGTCTTACCAGCCCCACAATCACATGAACAAATCCCCCCCTTCTCCCCGCCGCTTATTCATTCTGTTTCCCCAGAGAACCCTGTTTAATGCAAGTATAATAATTTTTATATTCAGGATAAAATATTATGATTTCTGCTTCAGACTGGAATAACTGGTACCACACTAAACAATAACAAACCAATAAACCCAAACAAAAAAACAGATGGCACAACCACTTGCAGGCAGTGGACAAAAGGCAGTGCAGATACTTAATGCTGAGCAAAGTCAGACTCATGAGCTGAGCCCCACGAGTGCCCTGGCTCTCAACCTGAGGACATTTTTCTAACAAATTCAGTGAGCAGAAGCAGCAGAGACCAGGGCTGAAGCATCGAATAGGACTATGAAGGATGGGTCACTGGGAGACTGTGAGTGATTCCCTGTGACTCCTTGTTCAAGGGATGGGCTGTGCATGCCAAAAGGTGGGAGGTTGCAAATGTACTTGGGAGAACTTGGGTAGTACTAGGAGATATTAGAGGAGCAGCCTAGCCGGAGCAGAGACCTCATTAACGTTATAGGCATCCACCTGAGACACCAGAAAAGTCATACCTTAAAGTAAGAACCATGTCCAAAATAAAGTCTACTGTAGACCTAATGAAGTCTAAGCCAGACCTTGACAAGAGTAATTGGGGAAATAGAGTTGGGAAGTTGAATTTGCCAGGTTAGATAAACTCAGAAAATAAGTCTGGCTTTCTATAGATCTGTTTTAACAAAGAGCAAAACCCACCGTATACAAAGTTAAGGTGATCGGCTATTAAACTGAATTGCCTACCAGAACAAAAACCAAGAACCTTCAAAGTAAGAAAACACAATCCTTAGTCTCTATAATGAATTAGGGTCAATGTCCCCTATGTGATTTAAATATACGACAGGGGAAAATTCTAGAAAAATTTAGTCAACGAAGAACATATACAAGAGAAACCAACTTTAAATGACTAAGTGTAAGATTAGCAAACAAAAACATTTAAGAAGCCCATCTCTTGCACAGACTCATTTCAGACTGAAAGACAATGGCAGATTGAAAGTGAGAGGATGGAGAAACATTTATCATGCAAATGGATGCCAAAAGAAAACCAGGGTAGCGATACTTATGTCAGACAAAATAGACTTTCAAACAAAGATTATAACAAGAGACAAAGAAGGACACTATATAATCATAATAGAGGATATGACAATTATAAATATTTATGCACCCAACATGAGAGCACCCGAATATATAAAAGAGTTAATAACAAACATAAAATAAATAGTTGAGAGTGATACAATAATAGTAGGGGACTTTAATACCCTACTTACAATGACGGACAGATTATCCAAACAGAAAATCAACAAAGAAACAGCAGCTTTCAATGACACACTGGACCAGATGGATTTAACAGACATCTTCAGAACATTCTATCCTAAAACAGCAGAATACACATTCTTTTTTAAGTGCACACAGAACATTTTCCAGAATAGATCACGTATTAGGCCACAAAACAAGTTTCAACAAATTCAAAAAGATCAAAATCATACTATGCATCTTTTCTGACCACAATGCTATGAAACTGGAAATCAGTCACAAGAAAAAATCTGGAAAGAGCACAAATACATGGAGGTTAAATAACATGCTACTAAACAATGAATGGTCAACCAGGATAAAAGAGGAAATTAAAAAAATACGTGAAGACAAATAAAAGTGAAAACACAACAGTTTAAAATCTTTGGAATGCAGCAAAAGTATTTCTAAGAAGAAAGCTTATAGCAATACAAGCCTCCCTCAGGAAGCAAGAAAAATCTCAAACAACCTAACCTTACACCTAAATGAGCTAGAAAAAGAAGAACAAACAAAACCCAAACCCAGCAAAAGGAAGGAAATAAAGACTAGAGCAGAAATAAATGATAAAACTAAAAAAAAAAAAAAAAAAAAAAAAAAACAGGTCTGAATGAGGAGCTGGTTCTCTGCAAAGAGCTAGTATATCTTTAATAAACCTCTAATAGATAAACCTCTAGCAGAACTCATTTAAAAAGAGAGAGAGTTCCCAGATAGATAAAGTTACTAATGAAAGAGGAGAAATAACAACCAACAGCATAGAAATACAAACAGTTGTAAGAGAATATTATGTAAACCTACATGCCAACATATTGGACAACTTAGAAGAAATGGGTAAATTCCTAGAAACATATCACCTACCAAAACTAAAGCAGGAAGAAACAGAAAATTTGAATAGGCCAATCACCAGCAATGACGTTGAATCAGTAATCAAAAAACTCCCAAAAACCAAAATCTAGGACCGGATGTCCTCACAGGCAAATTCTCCAAATATTTAAAAAATAGTTCATACCCATTCTTCTTAAACTATTCCAAACAATTAAAGGGAAAGGAGAACTTCCAAATTCATTCAATGAGGGCAGTATCACCCTGATACCAAAGCCAGATAAAGACACCACAAAAAAAGGAGCTACAGACCAATCTCTCATGAATATAGATGCAAAAAGTCTCAACAAAATGTTAGCAAACTGATTCCAACAATATATTTTTAAAAATAATATATCATGAGAAAGTGGGATTTATTCCTGGGATGCAAAAGTATTTTAATATTTTTAAAACAATCAACATGGTATGTCACATCAATAAGAGAAAGGATAAAAACCATATGATCATTTTAATAGATGAGGAAAAAACATTTGACAAAGTACAACATCCAGTCACAATAAAAACCCTCTGCTAAGTAGGTCTAGAGGGAACATATCTCAACATAATAAAGTCCTTATATGAAAAACTTACAGCCAATATCATACTCAATGGTAAAAAACCGAGAGCTTTTCTCATAAAGTCAGGAACAAGACAAGGATGTCTACTCTTACCATGTTTATTCAACATAGTACTGTTCATCCTAGCCACAGCAATTAGACAATATAAAGATATAAAAGGCATTCAAATTGGTAAGGAAGAAGTAGAACTTTCACTATTTGCAGATGGCAAGATACTATATATAGGAAACCCAAAAGACTCCACACACAAAATACTACTAGAACTGATGAATGAATTCAGTGAAGTCACAGGATACAAAATCAGTGTCCAGAAATCTGCTGCATTCCTATATATTAATAATGAGGCAGCAGAAGTGAAATTGAGAAAATAATACCATTTATAATTGTACCAAAAACAATAAGATACCTAGGAATAAACCTAACCAAAGAGGTGAAAGACTATACTCTGAAAACTGTAAAGCACTGATGAAATAAATTCAAGATAATACAAAGAAATGGAAAGACATGCCATGCTCATGGGTTGAAAGAACAAATATTATTAAAATGTCAATACTACCCAAAGCAATCTACAGATTTAATGCAATCCCTATCAAAATACCAACAGCATTTTTCACAGAACTAGAACAACCCTAAAATTTGTATGGACCCACAAAAGACTGTTGAGAGCCAAAGCAATTTTGAAAAAGACAAACTAAACTGGGGGTATCACAAGTCAGATTTCAAGTTATATTACAAAGTGGTAATAATTAAAACAGCATGGTACGTAAAAACAGACACACAGATCAACAGACTAGAAAACCCAGAAATAAACCTACAGTTATATGGTCAATTAATCTTTGACAAAGGAGGAATGAATATACAATGGAAAAAAGTCTTTACAACAAATGGTGCTGGGAAAACTGGTCAGCCACATGCAAAAGAATGAAGCTGGACTGCTTTCTGACACCATACACAAAAATAAACTGAAAATGTATTAAGGACTATACATGAGACCAGAAACGATAAAAATCTTTGAAGAGAGCACAGACAATAATCTCCCTGACATTGGCTACATGAACAGACATTTCTCCAAAGAAGACATCCAGATGGCCAATAGACAAGTGAAAAGATGCTCAACATCACTCATCATCAGGGAAATGAAAATCAAAACTACAATGAGATATCACGTCACACCTGTCAGAATGGCTAAAATCAACAACACAAGAAACAACAAGTGTTGGCAAGGATAATGAGAAAAAGGAATCCTCTTGCATTGTTGGTGGAAATGCAAATTGGTGCAGTTAATGTTGAAAACAATATGGAAGTTTCTCAAAAAGTTAAAAATAGAAGTACCCTAAGATCCAGGAATCACACTACTGGTATTTACCCCCAAAATACAGAAACACTAATTCAAAGGGATACATGCACACCTATGTTTACAACATTATTTACAACAGCCAAACTAGGAAGCAGCCCAAGTCCATTGATAGATGAATGGATAAAGAAGATATGGTACATATACACAATAGAATATTTTTCAGCCATAAAAAAGAATGGACTCTTGACATTTGCAACAACTTGGATAGAGCTAGGGAGTATAATGCTAAGCAAGATAAGTCAGTCAGAGAAAAACAAATACTGTATGATCTCACTCATATGTGGAATTTAAGAAACAAAAGAAACAAGGAAAAGGAAAAAAAAAGAAAAACAAAACAAAACAAAATTCTTAACCATAGAGGACAACCTGATGGTTACCAGAGGGGAAGTGGATGGGAGGATGGGGGAATAGGGGATGTGGATTAGAGTACACTAATCATGATGAAAAAAATAAGTAAATAAAATGCAAAAAAAAAAAAAGTTTAAGCAGTATAACAAATCTATTGAAAGAACTAAAGGAAGATATGGTCAAGGAACAAAAATAATATATTAAAAATATTTTTATAAAGATTTTGTTTATTCATTTCTTTATTTGAGAGAGAGAGAGAGGAGAGTATAAGTGGGAGAGGAGCAGAGGGAGAGGGACAAGCAGACTCCACAGTGAGTGCGGAGTCAGATGTGGGACCGAAACCCATGACCCTGAGCCCATGACCTGAGCCAAAATCAAAAGTCCAGTCACCCAATTGACTGAGTCACCCAGGTGCCCTGAAAATTTATTCAAAATTTAATGAATGGAGATGCCACAAAAAAGAAAACTATGCATATATACAAAAACGTTTTAAAAATTACATACATACATATAATTTATAGAACCAATGGAAATTATAGACCTAAAAATTATAATAAAATGGAAAGTTCTCTGCATGGCCTTAAGAGCTGATCTGATATGGATAAAGAAATGGTAAACCAAACTCAAGGATAGAATGATTCAATCTGATAAAGCAGAATAAAATAATCAAAAAAAATGAACAAGAGTTTATCAGGAAACTGAAGCACAACATCAAATGTTCTAACATGTCTGTAATAAGACTTCTAATATTAAAAAAAGGGGGGTGGGGGAGAATGAAGTAGAAGAAGATTTGAAGAAATAATGGCTGAAAATTCCTAAATTTGATGAAAAACATTTATTTATATATCCAAGAATCTCAGGATACATCGAGAAGGATAAATGCACAAAATCCCACATAGAGCAACATCAGAGTCATAGTGGTTACAACCAAATACAGAGAAAATCTTGACAGGATTCAGTGGGAAACAATACATTATATACAGAGATCAGTGATAAGAATAAATGCTGACTTCTCATCGCAAATAATGGAAGCCAAAAGACATTGGAACAATTTTCAAGGGCTAAAAGAATAGAGAAACAGAATTCTCTACTGACAATATCCTTCAAAAAGGGAGGATGAAATAAAGCTATTTTTTTTATAACAACTATTTTTAGAAAAGTACCAGCAAACCTAGGTTATAAGAAATTCTAAAGGACATTTGCCAGGTTAAGGTTAATGATACCAGATGGAAATTTGACCCAAAAGAGGTGGAATCAAAAATGGTAAATGAGAGTATAAATATAAAATATTTTTTATGTCTTAATTTTCTTAAAGGACCACTCACTGTGCAATACAAAAATAATAATACTTTAAGGTAGGGATTATAATGTGTATAGAAGTAAAAGATACAACGACAATAACATAAATGAAGGAGAGTGGACAAATGCAAATATAATACAGTAAAATTATTATATCTGTGAAGTAGGAATTGTCAAGTATAAAGTGAAAGATGGAAAAAGTTGATGTAAAAAATGTGAAGAGTCAGGTGTTAGTTGGTACAGTATTGATTCTAATAGATGTTAATAAGTTAAGAACGCATATTTTTAGCTCTAGAGAAGCTATTAAGAAAACATAAAAATTGTTACAGCTAAGAACCCAATAAAGAAATCAAAACAGAATACTACAAGTATTCAATTAACCTAAAATAAGTCAGGGAAGGAGCAACAGAGAAAGGAACACAAAAAGGGCATGAGGGAAACACAAAGAAAGATGGTAGACATAAACTCAACCATAATTACATGTAAATGTTGACTAGATGTAACATTTACATGTAAATGTTAAGAAAACCACAGTAATGAAAAGCAAGACCCAGTATTTGCTGTCTACAAAGACCCAACTTCAAAATTAAAGACAAAGAGTTTGAAAGTAGGAGAATAAAGAAGGTATTATATGTAAACAGTATGCTTAAGAAAGCTGGTATGGTGCATCAATCTCCGACAGTCAGACTTCAAAGCAAAGAGAAATACAGGAATTAAAGAAAAACTTCATAGTGATAAAGAGTACAAATAACCTAAAAGATGCAACAATCATAAATCTATATGCATCTACTAGCAGACTATGTTTTCTGACTCTAATAAAATTTCATTAGAAATCATTAATAATAAACGTATATAAAATCACAAAATATTGAAAAATTTATTAATACTGACATAAAAACAAATTCTCATAGAATAAGTTACAATGATAAAATAAATTACAATGACATTTAGAAAAATCTTTAAATGGTAATGAAAAGATGGCATCTCAAAATTAATTTGATGCAATGAAAGCAAATCCTATTTTTAAATATTAGATTAAATTTTTAGATTTAAAATCAGTAATTTAGGTTTCTCCATTAAAAGACTGAGGAAAAATAAACAAATTAAAACCAAGATTTAAAAGGGGAAGAAGTAATAATGCTCAGAGTATAAACTGATAAAATAGAAAACAGATAAGCAGAAGAAAAAATATCAACAGAGCCCACAAATTTTTAAAAGATTAGTAATATTGATCCAAAATCTAGGAGAACTAATCAAGAAAATAAAAGAGAAAAAATACAAAATACCAATAACAAAAATATAAAGAGGAAGTGGTGCCTGGGTGGCTCAGTCGGTTGAGCATCTGACTCTTGATTTTGGCTCATGATCTCAGGGTCATGAGATGGAGCCCCACATTGGACTCTGCTGAGCCTGGAGCCTGCTTAAGATTTTCTCTCTCCCTGTCCCTCTGCACTGACCCCCCCAACCCATGCTCTGTCTCTCTCTCTCTAAGTAAATAAATAAGAGAAAGTAAAATATAAAGAGGAATATTACTAGAGGTCCTATAAATGTTATTAAGAGGATAATGAAGAATATTATTTAAAAATTTGATAATTTTATAAAATGAAACAAATTCCTTAAAAAAGGCAACTTAACAAAAATAACACAAAAAGCAAGAGAAAATTAGAAGAGCTCGATATCTATTAAACCATAGAAATAAATCTCACAAAGAAAACTACAGACCCAGATGGTTTACTGGTTAATTCTATTACACACTTAACAGAATTATAACATCAGTTTTACTCTAACATCTTCAGAAGATAGAGAAAGGGAGAATGTTTTCCTAATCATTTTATAAAGGCAATACAACACTAGTGCCAAAAGCTGACAAAGAATTTCTGGAAATTTTAGATTATAGATAGTATTAGTCATGATCATCAATTCAAAACTCCAGAACCAAAACTAGCAAATGAAATCCAGACTTATATACAAAGAATAATTCAAAATGATCAAGTACAGATATCCCTGTAATGCAAGGTTGGTTCAACATCTGGAAATCAAATATGGTTTGCTACATTAACATGTAAAAGAGGAAAAATTATATGATCCTCGTCACATCTCAATCATCTCAATAGAGACAGAAAAAAAATTGGAAAAATCCGATACTCATTCATGGTAAAAAAAAAAATGTAAGAAAGGAAAAAAAAGAAAAAAACTTTGAGCAAACTAGAAATAAAAGGCATCTTCTTCATGTTAGTAAAGATATCTACAAAATACCTACAGATAATATCAAATTTAATGATGAAAAATGTAATATTTTATTCATAATAGTCCTAAGTTGAACCATCAGTAGCGGAATGGATAATGAAATGGTGATATATCCACACAATTAAATGTTACCCTACAGTAAAAAGAATGAACACACGCACATGAGGAAACATGAATAAATCTCAAAAACAGAACCAGAACAAAAGAAACCAGACATAAAAGAATACTTAATATATGGTTTGATTTATATGAAATAGAACTGCAAAACTAACATATGACACTAATGTATAGTTGGTGTACAAAACCAGTGTAAAGCTTTAGAAATCAGTAGTTGCCTGAAGCAAGAGTTAGGGATGATTACATGCAAAAGCCATAAGGGAACTTTCTAGATGAAAATGCTCTATATCTTGAATGGGGCTATGCTTGACAAGTGCATAAATTCATCAGTTCTCAAACTGTCATTTTCAGTGGACTGGGCTTTTTTTTTAAAGATTTTTTTTTAAATTAATTAATTAATTTATTTAGAGAGCGTATGCACACACATGAGCAGGGAGGGGGAAGAGGGAAAAGGAGAGGAAATCCCCAAAAGACTGCATGTTGAGCACAGAGCCAGATGACAGGCTTGATCTCACAACCCTGAAATCATGACCTGAGCTGAAATCAAGAGTGGGTTGCTTAACTGACTAAGCCACCCAGGTGCCCCGGTTTTTTACAATATAAATTATACCTCAATAAAATTGCTTAAAATGTGTAATATTAAAGAAAATCTAAAATACAGAATAACTTACTCTTTCTGATCTAAATTGTGAGAGGCTAATCTATTGATCAATAGATAGGTAGATAGGCAGGTAGGTAGAGAGATGCCAAAGAAACAGTGAAAAGCAGTACATCATACTATTTATGGTATAGCAGGGATTTCAGGTACTTTTTATCTTTACAATTATAAAGTGCTGTAATTTACAAGCTTGCTAAAAACAAGCATGTATTACATTTGCTGTTAAGTTTTTAAAAAAGGTTATGAAAAGGGGAAAATATCTAAAAATATCTGATATGCAATAGATTTTCAGGATATGTCTTTCAGGATATGCTCTTTCTTTCCTTTTTTATACTCTCTTTCACCATCTCACTCTATTTCCAGTCTCTTGTGCACTTACTTCTGTTTTTCTTTATTCACACTGTCCTACACATTCATTCCTCTATATCCAGATCTCATGATGTTTGATGAAAACTTTCTCCTCAATTTAATTCAAGTCAGTACCGGAAATCTCCAAGGAACTAATTATCAAGCTTGCACAATACTGAAGCTAACAGAGCCATACACAAACACAAGATGATGAGAAAATAGAATGTGACTCCACTGTAATTGCATGTTTTCATGTCTCCTGACCTTAGCCAGCCAGAACCACCATTTTTCACATGTCTCGAGGGATATCAAAGTCAGCCCCCGGAGAAACTCTGGTTAGGAGCCTCAATGATAAATTTATACTCCAGGGACCCTCTCAGAGGCAGCCTTGAAAGAAAGACTGTTTATACAAACTTGCAGTCATTGGCCAAATCTTTCTGTTGTATTCTCTTTTAGAGGCCAGCTGGGAAACTCCCCTTTTCTCAGCCACCCTGTAATAAAGGAAAACCTTTGTAATCCTACCTTTGGCAATCCAGGAAACCAGTCCATCCATCCTGTCAGACATCTTGCTCCCTCTGAGGGAAGAGACAACAATGGGCATGCTCTTGACTGCAGAGTCAATACTGGTTGATATGGAGAGGCAACTAAAAATGCAAACAACAAAATATTTGCCTATTACTTTTAACTTTATAAAGTGGTTCCTCATTTAAATTTTTATAACCCTCCCCAGAAGGGTGTTGCATAAAGACTGGAATGCCTGTTGCCTTTACTCCTAGAGAGATGATGGCTTAGATTTAAAATCCTAAGGAACCCATCACAAAATAATTGCCAGAATTATCATTGAAATTTCAAAAGTTACAATGTCAATATTATAAGATTAACTGTATAGAAAATATAATAAAAATACCACTTTTTTAAGGTACAAGAAAACTAAAACAAAAAAGGAAACTATCTGTACTCTAAAATATCTGTACACTGAAAGCCAGAAAATATTGTCAGAGAATTTAAAGAAGGCCTAAATAAATATAGAGAGATATCAAATTCATACAGTGGAAGACCGAATATCATTATGGTTCTCTGCACATTGATCTAAAGCACGTGTTCTCAACAGGGGCAAGCACCACCCCCAAAAGGGCAAAAATTGTTTCCTAGGGGGCAAAAAACCCCTTTACACATACAATGGCTTATTACCTTCCAAAGCTAAACCCTACCTGATAGAATCATATTCTTTATTATATAATTTATCTTGTTTGAGAGACTTTAAATAGATTTTTTTAATCTCCTTGGGTTTGGAGGGTAACAATAAAAAAAAAAAGTTTAAGAAAAGTGATTAAAAATTCAAGAGAGGAGCACCTGACTGGCTCAGTCAGAAGAACATGTAGGACTCCTGATCTCAGGGTCATGAGTTTGAGCCCCACGCTGAGTGTAGAGATTATTTAAATAAATGAACATTTATAAATAAATAATTCAAGACAGTCCCAATTAAAACACCAGGTTTTTAATAAATTCACAGGATAACTCTAAAGCTTACATGGAAATTCAAAGACCTTAGAATAATTTAAAAAATTTTGTTAAAGAAGAAAAGGCTAAAGACAGACCTGCGTTGGAATAAGGATTAAAATATAAAATAGACCAGATTAGCAAAATAAATTCACTCAAATAAAGCCAATTGATTTTTGACAAAGCTCCCAAAGTAGATCCATGAGAAAAAAATATTTTTTAAATGATGCTGAAATTACTAGTTATCTTTATGAAAGAAAATCTTGACCTGTACACCATAACATACACAATAAGTAATCTGAGATTTACAATCTAAATAAATATAAAAGCTAAAACAATGAAAATTTTTGACAAAAACGTTGGTGAATATTTTTGTGACCATGGAGTAGGTAATGATTTTTTGAATGGACAAAAATGACTAAATATCCAAAAAAAATATCGATGAATTAAACATTATTAAAATTAAATAGTCTCTTCAAAGATACCATTAAGAAAAATTAGGCAAACCACAGATCTGGAGAAAATATTCTTAGTACATACACCTGACACCCACCCACCATCATACCCTTTTGTATACATGTGTGTACATGCATACTTAGTTGTGTATGTGAGGTTTAAGTATGCGTGTGTGTGTATGTGTGCATACAGGTGGGTATAAAACATTCCTACAACAGGGGCGCCTGGGTGGCTCAGCCGTTAAGCGTCTGTCTTTGGCTTAGGTCATGATCCTGGGGTCCTCGGATCGAGCCCCACATCCGGCTCCCTGCTCTGCGGGAAGCCTGCTTCTCCCCCTCACACTCCCCTTGCATATGTTCCCTCTCTTGCTGTCACTGTCAAATAAATAAATAAAATCTTTTAAAAAAAATTCCTACAATAAAGACAAAAATATCTAGTATCCGATGAAAATAAAAGAAAACTTCAATAGACACTTTACAAATAAAGTTCTCTAAAAGGCGCATAAGATGTTCAACTGAAGGAGTCATGGAGGAAAGTAAAATAAACCATAATGTGATACCAACACACACTCACAAGAACGGCTATACCTGACAATTACAGTTGTTGGCAAAGATGTGAAGCCACTGATAAGCTCTTGTATTATTGGTTGGAATGTAAATTGGTCCGAAGGTTTTGAAAAACAATGTGTTTCTTATAAAGTTTAACCTAATGCTTATTATATAATCAATCCATCAGTACTATTTTTAGGAATTTTCCCAAAAGAAATGAAAACATATTCACAGAAAGAGTGGTATAAGAATGTCCATATATTGTTGATATTTTCTCAAATTTGGAATCAATCTACATGTCCGTGAATAGGAGAATGGATTAAAAAATAAGATAGTATATTCATACAATGAATTCAGCAGCAAAAGAAAACAAATAAGGAATACACGAAATAGCATTATGTTGAGTGAAAGAACCTAGAAACAAAGAGTACACATTGGATAATGATCTTTCTATGAGATTCAAGAACAAGAAACACTGTAATGTTAAAGATCAGAACAGTGGCTTTCTCTGGGAGATAGGAATGAAAGAAAAAAGGAAACTTGCTCTGATAATGACCTGGCAGTGACAGGGATACATACATTTGAAGCAACTTACTGACATATACATTTAAAATCTATGCCTTTTATTTTATGTAAATTATACTTCAATTAAAATCGAATAAAAATAAAACATAAGGGAAAAGGACAGAAATAGAAGCCATAAATCAAAATCTAGTGGAAAGATAAAACAAAAACAAAGGGACAAAACTGAAGCATAGGGTTTAGGAAGGTAACCTTCTGTGATAAAACTAGAGCAGTGCAAGGAAGTGATCACAAAAATTTAGGAAAATATTTGCTTCAGGGGAATGGAAGAGATTTTGCTGGGAACTAGGCATTTTGAGGGACTTCTGATGTGTATGGCAATATTTCTAGACCTGATTGGTCAAGTGTTGATACAGTGTTGATACTCATAAAAATTAATTAGCTGTATATTTATTTTATAACAATTTTCTGTATATTTATTTTATTTTACAAGAGAATAAAGAAGTCTTAATATAAATGAAAGGAATGAAGAAGACTCCAAGAGCATGAATTTGAAGTTGAGACATGAAGGGTGAGAAGGAGTCAGCTCTCTGCAGAATATGGAAAGGCTGAGATGAATGCATGTGGGAAACCTGAAAGCTGGTCAGTGTGATTGCAGCATGATGGACTCAGAGCACAGAGTCACAAAATTACATTGGTGATGAAAGCATGAGCCACAGCATGCAAGACTTGGAGGCTGAAATAAGGAGCTTGAGTTTTATTCTATATGAAGCAAGAGATTATTAAAGAGTTGAAGTGCCAGAGAAACACTTTCATTGACATTTATAAGAGATTGCTATGGTTATTGTGTTAAAGGACAAGAACGAAATTAGGGAGACAAGTTAGGATGATAACAATCTAGATCAGGTTAGAGACACCGTACTTGGCCTTGGGCAATGACAGTGGAGATGGAGAAAACTGAACATGCTCAAGGTATCTGGCTTAGTGGGCGATAAGAAAGGAGAAACTAACACTACTAGATTGGTTCCCACCAGGACTGACTGAGTAGATGTCATATAATGAAATGGTAGTAGATTACTATAGGGAAAAGCCTTGGGAAGGAAAAGTCATAGCTAATTTTAGGGGCTTGAAAATCAACACTCCTGCCAAAAACCTGAAAGCTTATGTCCACTCCCTGCTACCCCATTCCACACTGAGACAAGAGCTCATCTGCTTAACTATAACTATTAACCTTTACTTTCCAGACTCACTTTGGTTCCAGCCACACTATCCTTGTTCTTTCCACTTGTCACTTACATTAACATCTGTCCCCTTAAAATACACTTTTTTGTTGTTGTTGTTGTAGAGAAGACCTTTCCTTACCATATGCACGTGGTTAAATTTTTATTCATCTGCCAAGGCCTACCTCAAATTTTATCATTTTCTTAAAAACTTACTGGGAAAATTCCTCTGTGTAGGAGGTGCCTGTCATATATATATATATGACAGGCATATATATATATATACCTATTATAGTTTTATCATATTATTTTTTTTTCTATATTCCCCATTAAAAATGAGAGCCCAAGACAAGAACTATAGCACTTGTCTACCTTTTTACCTTATCTTAGCACAGTGCCAGAGAAGAAGTCAGTATTGAATAAACATTTATTAAATGGCTGTTTTGGAAGGAACTCAACCAATTTATGCTTTTGCAAAATTTGAGAAAATCTATGTGCTTAAAGCTGCCTGTTATAATGATATGTAGCAATTCAATTCACCAAATATACATTGATCACCTATTATGCTCCCGAGTTAAATATTAGCACTAGACAAACTAATAATAAAGGGCACTCTGTTTAATTTACTCTCAGCCTAGCTGGAGGGTAGCATTTGAACAGGAAATTAAAACAAATGTGACAGAATGCAGTGGAACATAATGGTATAGGAATGCAAATGAAAGATAACATTATTCTGCTCAATGGGGCTTACCTTCAAAAGTCACCTTTGATCTGACCCATGGAATAGTCATTTTATTGAGTATTTTTAAAAATTCAATATATCCATCAACTGAATTTCTCTCAGTACCTTCAGGTTTACAACATGTGGTCACTGTTTTTGCCTTACACACACCCTGTTGAGACACACTGTGAGGCAGGGAAAGTTCCTGGAGCCACAGATAAACCCTCCTCCACTCATTCACTCCCCTTTTATTTGTCTCAGAGAAAACTACCTGGATGGGAGAATCCTCAGTGAGCTTCAGCCTTGCATAAGTCACTGCTCTTTGAGGTTTCCCAGTTTTTTCACCTGTAAAACTAGAGGAATAAACTAAATCTGTGCTATCCTTTTTTTTGGCATCAAACTCCAATAAAATTGTGGATATAAAGACTGTATTTCAAGAAATATAGGTAAATATTTATTAGAGGAAATGAGTTTCAAAAAAGATATAAAGTTCTATATGGGAATTTTGGTTTCTAGTTCCACACGTAAGGAGCTTAGAAGTTGCCACTCCATCCTAACAACAAGTGTAAAACTGAACAGACTGAAAAATCAGTGATTCGTCTTGGATCCAGAAGAGAGGGGAAGACGCAGGTCAAACCACTGTCCCCAACATTAGAAAGGCAGACAGGAAGGCATGGTTTACCTTAGCGGAGACTCAGAAGCAGAAACCACTGCAGAAAATAGCGCCAGGGTAGGAAAACCTGAACTGTAATTGACAAATTGCTGGAGGTTCAGTACAGGCAACACTGAGAGTTTAAAACTCCAGGAGGAAACTGTCATGGGAGAATCCCCACAATATTGTGAGATTTACCTCCAGGAGCTCAACCTGATTTACACAGTAAATATCAGAGAAAAATTCCTTCTAGCTCTGGCAGTGAGAAGGGAAAGGAGCCATTTAAAAATATCCAAGATCACTTTGTTCTTCTTTACAGGGTCTGCCTTCAGGGGAAACTAGTTAACCAGACCCTGAAATGCCGAGATACTATCAGAGTCTAACTGACCCAGGAAAGGGAAATACCCAACTCCATCCCATCTCCTTTCAACTAAAGGAGAAGAAAAAGACTGGGAAACGCTTTTGAAGTTCACAGTCAAAAGGCAACGTCTCACTAAAATACTGACACCTAATCACAAGACTATAGAATACTTCCTTCTTCCCATACCTTTCCATTGCATTAATAAAGACCTATTTACAGCAGTTCCTTTTGACTAGTGCAAGATGTCTCTCTAACAAGAAAAAATTACAAGGCATACCAAAATGCAAAAAATAATTTACAGAGACAAAACAATAACCAGAACTAGACATGGCAGGGACTGTGGAATTATCAGACTGGATATTTTAAATAACCATGACTAACACGTTCAGGTCTCTAAAGGATAAAATAGGCAACATGTAAGAAAGAAGGACAATGTAAATAGAGAGATGGAAATCCCAAGGAAAAACTAAAAAAAATGCTAGAAATAAAAAACACTAAAGAAAAATGAAGAATTCTTTTGATGATCTTATTAGCAGACCAGATACAGTTGAGGAAAGAATTTCTGAGCTAGAGAATATTTTAATAGAATCCTCAAAAACTGGAAAGCAATGAGAACAAAGACTAAAAGAATATTCAAGGACAGTAGTACAACTACAAAAGGTGTAACATACACATAATGAAAAGCCCAGAAAAAAAAAAGACAGAGAAAAGAACAGAAGAAATATTTGAAACAATAATAACTGAAAATTTCATCAAATTAATGCAGGCACCCAACCGCAGATTCAGGAAGCTCAGAGAACACAGAGTGAGAAAAATGACCCCCTCAAAAAAAATGCTACATCAAGGCATACAATTTTTAAACTACAGAAAATCAAAGACAAAGAAAAAAATCCTAAAGAAAACCAATGGGGAAAAAGCAACTTACCTATAAAGGAAGATAAAAATTATATCTAATTTCTCCTCAGAAATCATGCAATCAAAAAGAGAGTGGAGTGAAATACTTTGTGTTGAGAGAAAATATCCATCAACCTAGAATTCTGTACTCTGCAAAATTATCCTTCAAAAGCGAAAGAAAAAGAGGGACTTCTCAGATAAACAAAAAGGGAGCAAATTTATTGCCAATAGACCTGCTTTGAAAGAAGTATTAAAAGAAGTTCTTTAGGAAGAGGGAAATAATATAGGTCAGAAACTCAGATCTCCATATAGAATGGGAGAATACTAAAGGAGGGATAAGTGAAAGTAAAACAAAAAACTTCTCTTTTTCTTTTATTAATGATCTAATCGATAATAGTTTGTTCAAAATAATACCAACAGTATATTAAATTATGTGTATTCATGAATATACCATATGTATGCATATATAAAAAGTATATATAAGTGAATATACATAAGTGAAATGAATGACAGCAATAATACCAGAAATGGAAAGAAGGAATTAGGATTATTTTGTTATTATAAGGCATCCACAATACTCATACAGTGGTATAGTGGTAATTGAAAGAGGACTTGATTAGATGTAAATGTGTATTGTAAACTCTAGGGCAACTACTAAAAAAAGTAAAAAGAAAAATATTATTGCTATGCTAAGAAAGGAGAGCAAATCAAATTATACGATATGCTCAATTAAAACCACAAAGGTGGGAAAAAAAAGAGTAGAAGACAAAAACAAGAACAAAGAACAAGGACAAATAACAGAAAACAATAATAAATATGGTAAATATTAATCCAACTAGATTAATAATCACTTTGAATGCCAGTTGGTCTAAATGCACCAATTAAAAGACAGATATTGTCAGAGTAGTTCAAAAAACAAGATAGAACTACATGTTACTTATATTAAACTTTACTTTAAAGAAATACATAGATTAAAAGTAAACAGGTGGAGAAAAATATACCATGCTAACACTAATCAAGAGAAATCAGTAGTAGCTATTTTGATTTCAGACAGAGCAGGAATAAAAGCATGGAAAAGTATCAGGTATATAGCAGGACACTATGTAATGATAAAGGGGTCAACTCTCCAGGAAGACATAATTCTTAATGTGTATAAATCTAACAATAGATCATCAACAAGGCCAAAAATTGATAGAACTGTGAGGAGAAATAGATGAATCCACTCTCAGTGTTGCTGACTTTAACACTCCTCTGTCAGAAATGAACAAAATCATGAGGCAGAAAATCAGTAAGGACATATTTGAACTCAACACCACCATTAATCAACCGGATATAATGGACATCTATAGACTAATTAATCCAACAACGGCACAGTACACATTTTACTCCAGCTCACACGGGACATTCAGCAATATAGACCACATCCTGGGCCATAAAACACTCCCTAACAAATTTAAAATCATAGAAATCATGCAGTGTCTGCGCTTAGACTACACAAAAAATAAACTAGAAATCAATAACAGAAAGATAACTGAAAAATCTCAAAATACATGGAGATTAAGCAACACACTTCTAAGTAACACATGGATCAAAGAAGAAATCTCAAAGGAAATTTAAAATATTTTGAACTAAACGAAAATGAAAACACAGCTTATCAAAATTTGCAGAATCCAACAAAAGCAGTGCTTAGAGGGAAATTTGTAGTGTTGAATGCATATGTCAGAAAAGAAGAAATTTCTCAAACCAATCATCTAAATTTCTGCCTTCAGAAACTAGAAGAACAAGAGCAACTTAAATCCAAAGTAAGCAGAAGAAATAATAAAAATTAGAAAAGTAATCAGTGAAACTGAAAACAGGAAATCAGTAGAGGAAATCAGTGAAACCAAATACTTATTCTTTGGACTAAGAATGATAAGCTCTCTAGCCAAGATAACCTAAGAAAAAAAGAGGACACAAATTACTAATATCAGAAGTGACAAAAGGCCTATCCCTAAAGTTCCCATGGGAACTAAAAAGATAACAAAAAACAGTGAGAATAACCATAAGCCAAAAAATCTGATAATCTAAATGGATCATTTCCTTGAAAGACATAATTTGCCAAAACTCATACAAAAAGAAACAATCTGATTAGGTCTTAAATCGGTTACAGAAATTGAAATGATAATTTATAATCTTCCAAAAACAGAAAGCACCAAGCACAGATGGGTTCACTGGTGAATTCTACCAAACATTTAAGGAAGAAACTTTACCAATTTTCTACAATCTCTTTCAGAGGATAGAAACAGAGGGAATATTTTCTAACTCATTTTAGGAGGCCAATATAACCCTCATGATAAAACCAGACAAAGGCATTATGAGAAAAGAAGACTATAGACCAAGATAGATGCAAAAATCCTCAACAACAGCAACTCAAATCAAAAAGTATAAAAAGCATTGTAATCCATAACCAAGTAAGATTTAATCTGGGCTTGCAAGAATAGTTCAATATTCAAAAATCAATTAATACTAATGCATCACATTAACAGTCTAAAAAAGAAAAAAAGCAATACCATTTAAATCGGCCTCCGAAAAACTGAAATACTTGGGTATAAATCTAAGAAAATTTGTATAAGATCTACATGAGATAAATCACCAAACTCTGGTAAACAAAATAAAAGAATTAAATAGAGAGACACTCCGTGTTGATGGATAAGAAAACTTGAAAATATCAAGATGTCAGTTCTTGCCAAATTGATTTATAGATTTGATGCAATCTCAATCAAAATACCTTCAAATTATTTTATCTATATCAACAAACTGATTTTGAAGTAAAAGTATAAGATTCCTAGAAAATAGCATGGGAAAAAACCTAGATAATCTTGGTTATGGTGATGCCTTTTTAGATACATCAAAGACATAGTTCATGAAAGAAATAACGGAGACGCTGAGCTCCATTAAAATTAAAAATTTCTGCTCTGTGTTAAGACAATATCAAGAGAATGAAAAGACAAGGCACAGACTGGAGAAAATAATTTCAAAAGACACATCTGATTAAGAACTGTTACCCAAAATATGCACTGTTAAAACTCAACAATAAATGTATATATAAATTACATTTATCTTTATGATCAAGAAATCAATAGAGGATAACCATCCAATAAAATTCACCATGATGTAAGAGAAGTTGGACTAGGTGACAGAGTGGCAATAATTATCCTTCCTTTTTGCAATTACCTAAATTACTTACAAAGTGTTATACCATATGGCATAAACATAAAATTTAAAAATAGTTTTTCTTCTGCTCCAATAGTCTATAAATCAATTCCTCCTTGATAGCTTATTAGACGAACATTTTAAAAGAAGATATTACAAAAATCCTTCCCTTCAATTTGTTACAAGGGTGGTGAGACAGGAGAAAGTGCTGCTGTAGTTACCCTGCTTCAGCAGAAGGAGGTGAACAAACCCAGGCAGAAGCTGCGCCCCTCCAGTTGGAAATCTCTTCCTAGTAGGAAAGCCCTTCTACCAATTTGAATGTATATTCAGAGTCTTTGAGCGGGGCTCAGCGGGGGCCAACACCAATGTGATACTGACACACTTGCCGGTCTTTTTCTTCGGAGCCTGCCATAGCCTACTCTTGCCTTCACCCTACACGATTTCCTCTGCATACTTCTCAGATGTGTATCACAATACCCTGGACTCTAAAATGTAGTGAATGTTCCCACACATTCATTTACACACAGCTTGCTTAGAGAAAAACTTGCTGAGACATTTTGAAATGGAAACTGAGAAGAGGGAAACAAGCTAGAAATCTCCCTGCAAACATAGCCTCTGAAGCCTAAAGGGAATTGTATTTCCACTTGCAAAGCCGAAAAAAAATTGGCCAGCTCTAGGGGAGCATAACAGGTGCTTTCTCAGGCTAGAGGAGTCAGGAGGAACAATGGGTTCATAAAAGCAGAAAAATCTGAATTTTTCTAAACTTCACCTCTTCTGCCAGGTCAAGTGCTGGCTTTCTGTTCTCGGACTTTTCCAATTACAGCAGAACTCTCAGCTGAACTCACAGACACAGACGTAATCTCTGTCAGCAGGAATCACAAGACTACAGGTTGCTGGACAATGAGCCATGGTCCATAGGCACGGTATCCCCCCCTTCCCCCTCCTTTCTTGTCCTTGGTCTAGCAAAAGGGAGATAAGACCAAGCTGAAATGTCCCCTTTCACAGATGAGGACTTCAAAACACCTTCTTCTAGCCCACTCACTAGCCTCTCCCTTCCTCCCCCATCTTCACACCATCACCAGATCCTGGTATGCTATGGTGCTATGTGAGATACACGACAGATAGTTCTCCTTTGCCCCTATCCCTCCATGTATTCTGTACGCATATTCCGTATGTCTGGCATTGTTCTTTTGTTCTCATTGTTCTAGGAAAAAGGTCCCTATGCTTTGTGAGCTTATGTTGTCATGCAGAAGATAAGCAAGGGGAAAGGCATCAGAAGTGACAGAGGTACCAAACTCAGCTTTATTCTCTTCCAAAGCTCACAATGTACAAAAGCCCCGTCCAGCAATTTGTTCTTGAATTTGGGTCTTTATGAAAACTGGTACATCAGGCTAAATTACCATGAGTGTAAGATGTCCAGGTCTCACAAGATCAAAGATCATTTATTTTCTCTACATCCAGTGATTTTAATCATCACCTTAACAATGGTTTTGAGACATAAATTTTTGCTCTTAAGTTTTTTAAATAATGCAAGAAAGCAAATCAATTGTCCTAATAACTGCACAAATCCGTCCAACAGGTTGATAATGGTTGAGTTCGTAAAAGAGATACCTCTGCATAGTGGACGATAGCTTTAGTTGAACCACTGTTATAGGAAAGTGTGAATATGGCCCTTGAAGTGCAGTTTAAGGGTAACAGTGTGTGTGAGTGTGTCTGTGTGTGTCTGTGTGTGTCTGTGTGTGTGTATGTGTGTGTGTAATCAGCATGCTGAAAGTATGCAAGATCAGAAAACCCCAATGGGGCTTAAAAATCCATGAGAAAAGCTCACACTTCATTATATTATTACTTTGACATATGATTACTTTAGAGCATTTATTTTTCAAAATGAACTTTAGAACTGTTTGTTCCTAAAAAAGAATCTGATATCGTTTTTGTAGATAAGTTTGAGAAGAATTTATACTTATATTTTCTTAATGTACATCATTTTATGAGTCAGTAATTTGCTTTTTTCATAGAGTCACCATGATTTTCTTTTAAAATTTATTCTTACAGATTTTCTTGTATTTTATCACTGATTACTGGTACAAATACAAAGTTGTTTTGTATTCTTCATTTATAAGCTGACATCTTACTGAAATTTTTTATCATGGTTAATAATTTTTGTCATTTTATGCTGTTAGGTGTCCATGGCAGAGTCATATAATCTGCAAATAATGATGAATTTCCCAGCCTTTTCCAATTATCTGCTTTCATTTTTTCCTACTTTGTAAATTGGATTGATTGTAACTTCCAGAAATCTCTTGAAGAGTGGTTTATATATGACATGTTACAGACTTGATTTCATGGAAGTGTTTCAAGCACAAAGTGATGATTATAATAGTATTTATAATTGTTGTTTTTATTATTACTATGGTTTCAGGGTGACATTTATCATCTAAAAGAAGTGTCATTCTAACCTCAGTATTATTAGCTGAAATAGATATTTTACTTTGTGTTTTGTTAAATGTCTTTTCACTGTAAAACTATATGATCACATTTGTTTTCTTCTAGATCTTTTAAAATATCGTTAGATATTACTAGATTTCCAAGTTCAACCATCTGTAAATGTCTTATTTATTGAATAAACATTACTTGGTTATGGTGTTTCGATAAACCTGGCTTGTTTTTATATAGAAACTTGATCTGTAAAATAATGAGAAATGATTTATACATTCCTATTTTGTGTTGTCTTTGCCATCTTTTAAAGTGGTATGCTACTTCCCTAAAATGAATTGAGAAGTATTCCTTTTTGTGTAATCTATTATGTCTATAAAAGTATTAAAATCTTTCTTCTTCAAAGTTATGAGCAATTTTTGTCTGAATTAATTATTTGGACTGAGCAATTTAAAAAATTGGCCATATTTTGAAAACCTTAAAAACTCCCATGGGCTCTTGGCAAATTTGAAAAAGAATGAGCTGGTTGTTTATCTTTCTGTCTCTGAACATGTAATACTTCAGCATAAATATAATAAATTATCTTGGTATACCAAGTAGCATTAAGAATGAAAAGATGTTGTAAATATTATAAGATGTTATAAATGAAGAGGAATCTCAGAATTAGAGCAAAAATGTAAAGTTGAAGCCAGAATGGCTCACAGGCTTATAAATTTTGTTACAGAAACTATGGGCATCGATTTGCAAAGCAAAATTAAATAAAATAAGATAATCAAAAATATTAAAGAATAAATACATGTTTCAAAGACAAAGTGTAATATTAAAAAAATGACCACATATCATCCTATCAGTAAAATCTCAACCAATTTCAGAGAACCATTATCCTGATGATGTTATTTTTATCATAATGAAATAAATCAGAAATCCTCAATTAAATGATAATCTACTCCCTATATAGTAGGGAACTAAAAAAAGGATATCTTAATGATTCCATGGTTTAAGAAAAAAGTATAATAGAAGTTACAAAATATTCCTTTCTAAACAGTAACAAAAGTTACTATGTGCTAAAGACTTGTGACTAGCAGTTAAAGCAAAAATAAAAATTTCAGCATTAAATCCAGTAATAATTAGGAAACAGGAAATAGTGTAGCATTTGAAACAATCAGTTAAGGAAGACTGGAAAAGAGTTACATTCATCACCCACATTATCTCCGATTCGAAAGCAGAGAGAAAATAATACAGAAAAAAGTAGAGGGGCACCTGAATGGCTCAGTCAGTTAAGCATCTGACTTTGGCTCAGGTCATGATCTCAGGGTCCTGGGATCGAGCCCTGTGTCAGGCTCTGTGCTTAACAAGGAGTCTGCTTCTCCCCGGCCCTCTCCCTCTGCTCCTCCCCCCACTAGTTCTCTCTTTCTCTCTCTCTCAAAGAAATGAACAAAATCTTTAAAAGAAGAAGAGGAGGAGGAGGAGGAGGAGGAGGAGGAGGAGGAGGAGGAAAGAACGGGACTTGTAATACAAAATAGCAAAAACCATAAAAATTAGAAAATCATAAAAATAGGGGTGCCTTGGGGCACCTGGGTGGCTTAGTCCATTAAATGTCTGCCTTTGGCTCAGGTCATGATAGCAGAGTCCTGGGATGGAGCCCTGCATTGGGCTCTTTGCTCAGTGGAGAGCCTGCTTCTCCCTCTGCCCCTCCCCTCGGCTCATGTTCTCTCTCTCACTTGCTCTTGCTCTATGTCAAATAAATAAGTAAAATCTTTTTTAAAAATAGGGGTGCCTGGGTGGCTCAGTTGGTTAATTAAGCCTCCAACTCATGATTTCGTCTCAGGTCATGATCTCAGGGTCATGAGATAAAGCTCCGAGTTGGGCTCTGTGCTGGGCATGGAGCCTGCTTAAGATTTTCTCTTTCCCTCTGCCCCTAACCACCCCTCTTTTCCTCTCTAAAAAAATATAAATAAATAAAATAGTAAATAAAAATAAAAAATAGAAGTGACACACAAAACAAAAATCTGATTTGTGAAAAAGACTGAAAATATACAAACATCTAGCAAGGCTCAAGAAACAGAATTGATATACAGAAAATATTGTGAATGAAAATGGAATCCAAAACTGTGTAGACTGACCATTGCATAGATTCTGAAACATAAAAGTATTTTAAGAAGTTTGAAACTAGGGGTGCCTGGGTGGCTCAGTTGTTAGGTGTCTGCCTTCAGCTCAGGGCGTGATCTCAGCATCCTGGGATCCAGCCCCACATCGGGCTCCCGCCTCTGCTGGGGGCCTGCTTCGTCCTCTCCCAATCCCCCTGCTGTGTTCCCTCTCTCGCTGACTGTCTCTCTCTCTGTCAGATAAATAAATAAAATCTTAAAAAAAAAAAAAAGTTTGAAACTAGACTGAATAGAACAGTATTTACCGGAATATAAATAGCAAAAATTGAATTCAATTAATAATGTGAAAATTATTTTAATAGTTATTTTGTTTTCAAAAATCCTTTTTCATTCTCCTATAACATAATGTGCATGTGGATGCATACACACGTACACATACATAGTTGGACGTCAACACATTTACATTATATTTTATTGAATCTAAGTAAAAATGCTTCAAGAGTAGAAAAATTAGGAAATTGTCCCCCTCATTTCATAAGCTGGTATAACTGATGTCAGAAGAGGCTAAAGACTAATACAAACAGATATTTTCATTATAACAGAATGATTTTACTTATTAACAAAGTTGAAATAATATAAGTAAAACATTAATAAATGAAATTCGGTAGTGTATTAAAATAAAGTATTATGACCAAGTTGAATTCATAACAGAATTAGAAGGATGGTACAATACCCAAAAAATTGATGTAATTCACCTGATTAAGATTTAAGAAAAATAAATTATGATAACCACAGGAGAATAGGATGTTAAGATATGGAAAAAATTATTTTATGGGACAAACGTATGTCCACATAAAAAGAAATAGTTTGGTCCCTTATCTCACATCATACACAAAAATTAACTCAAACTTTATCATAAACTTAAATGTAATGGGAAAGCTATAAAACTTTTAGAAGAAAATGTAGGAGTAAGTCATGATTTTTCATTAGATAAGAATATCTTCATTATAACACCAATAGCAAAAGCTGTAAGATCAGTAAGTTGGACTTAATGAAAATTAAAAATGTTTGCATTTTAAAGAATACCACAGAAATACCAAGAAAGTGAAAAGACAATCCACAGAATGGGAAAATTACTGGCAAATCATACATCTAATAAGATAATTGTATCCAGATTACATTTATTTTTAAAAAATCAATAGTGGGGGCGCCTGGGTGGCACAGCGGTTAAGCGTCTGCCTTCGGCTCAGGGCGTGATCCCGGCGTTATGGGATTGAGCCCCACATCAGGCTCCTCCACTATGAGCCTGCTTCTTCCTCTCCCGCTCCCCCTGCTTGTGTTCCCTCTCTCGCTGGCTGTCTCTATCTCTGTTGAATGAATAAATAAAATAAAATCTTTAAAAAAAAAAAGTTTAAAATGTCCTTTCAGATTGCCAAATTATATTTTTAAAGAATAATGTTATTTAAAATTATTAAATTTCTAGGTTGGGTGAAATAGATGATGGGGATTAAAGAGTACATTTACCATGATGAGCACTTAGTGTATAGAATTGCTAAATCACTAGATTGTATACCTGAAACTAATTTAACACTTTATGTTAACATACTGGAGTTAAAATAGGTTAAAATTTAGGGGCGCCTGGGTGGCACAGCGGTTAAGCATCTGCCTTCGGCTCAGGGCGTGATCCCGGCATTGCGGGATCGAGCCCCACATCAGGCTCCTCCACTATGAGCCTGCTTCTTCCTCTCCCACTCCCCCTGCTTGTGTTCCCTCTCTTGCTGGCTGTCTCTATCTCTGTCAAATAAATAAATAAAATCTTTAAAAAAAAAATAAAATAAGTTAAAATTTTATTAATCAGTACTATTAATCTAAGTGCATTATCCATTTCTTCCTATAAAATCTAAAATTCATACACATGCTACTTATTATGATGAAAGTGCTTCTACTCTTTAAAATATATACCAAATGGACAGTCTTTTTATATAGATCATGGTGTGCTCTTGTAATGCAAAATTTACTTCATTTTCAGATTATAGATTTTAAAAATGTAGCTATAGAGTCTAATCTGGCAACAGTGATGCTAAGAGTGCTAAAACTATTTCATTTCCTGTAATAAGGATTCTAATACAATATCTAATGTAAAGAATACATCTGTATATAATTTTAATATTTGTTTTCTGTGAAAGTAAAGCAGATTTCCTTTCCCCTTGGTAGTGCTTTGTTCAAGCTGGGTGGATCAGCTTTTAAGGTTTTTTTAGTAATACATAAGTCCGATTTTTTTGGAGGGCACCTGGGTGGCTTAGTCGATAAGCATTTGCTTTCGGCTCAGGTCATGATCCCAGAGTCCTGGGATCCAGCCCTGGATCAGGCTTCCTGCTCAGCGGGGAATCTGCTTCTCCCTCTGCACCCCCACCTTCCCCACTCATGCTCTGTCAAATAAATAAATAAATAAATAAATAAATAAATAAATAAATAAATAAACAAAATCTTTAAAAAATATGTGTCAGTCCAATTTTAGAACAATGGGAGGAATCAAAAGGAATTTAAAAATCAATTAACGTGCTTGAAGCCACATAAATTATATTTTTATTTTAGCTTCATCACAATAAGTCACTAAAGTATTCAGAAATGGTAGAATATTTTATGACCAGTCACACTGATGATTCAACTCTGTTAAATCATGTGAAATTAAGAGCATGCCTATTACCCTGTCAAGTTTTCAATTTTTCCTAAGAAAATTAAGTCATATTATATATTTCAAATTTACATGTTCTAATGTTATTATCACTTAATTCCAATCTTATATTAAAATATATCTTGCATGTAAGTAATATTTTTTCTTTATTCATTTCTGTATCCTGAGGATACACAAGAGAACCTAAAGCAGGTATAAGGTACAGAAGCCTTAATGACCAATTCATGAATTGATGAATTAATACATCGAATTCTAGAAGCAATTTCTTTCTTGATATTACACATTTATATAGAGGAATTAAGGTGTTCAGTGCAAAGTTCTCCCTCTCTGCTATATTCGAGGCATGCTTGCCTTTCTGTTTTACCCTTCTAAATTAGGCATTGCTTCCTAATATTATTTGTTTAAGACGTTCTCTACCACTTCCCCTGATCTCTATTGCCTTGCACAGAGAGGAAAATTCATAAGCCCTGGGTCTTTCCCATCATATTGCCCCAATAGCATTATTTCAGGCAAAAACATTTTTATACTTGTGGCATATTCAGGCTTTAAATAATGATATAATGGATGAATGCATTTTCATGGCTCTCAGCCTATAAGAAACAACCAATGAAAATTTGTTGCTGCGACGTTACTAGTTGGTCTAGTCAAGATCAGGGAGGAGGAAAGACGTCCCACTTAGTTCAGGTTCCTTCCGAAGGGAGCTTGATATATTATTTTGTTACATTCATCATATTGGTTATGTGTGTGTAAGTTTTAAATCTCTACAATTTTGTTCATTTGAAAGTTGTAGATAATGGATCACTATTCTATATGCTTGATTAGAGATAAAACATAGGTAGATAGAGATTAAACACTGAACTTCCCACAGTATTAGGAGTAAAACCTACATTCTACTCTTACGCCTGATTGTATGGAGGCTGGAACTGGCTTCCAGATATCTTAGGATTTAGAAATAACATAAGTAATTTGTATTTACACAGAAATTTAATGTTTTAAACAGCGCCTACATGTATTTAATCTCAGACCAAGCACATAAAATGTAGGTGCGCATATGAACCTAGGACTCCTGTCACCTTCCATTACATCTCACTGGTTCCTATTGCTTCCCTCTTCGATTCTCTAAAAAAATCCAAACGATCCTCTACAAAGACTAGAAAACCCAGGCTCTACTGTTTCTAGCTACTGCTTTGTACTTTCCTCCAAAAGTACTGTACTGTGGATACTTATTAAGTAAATTAATGACAAAATAGAATTTTGCAAAGATTATTTGACAGATTTAGGATTTAAATACCTTTAAAATTGCAACTCTGTGTGTTGAAAAATGTTGCTGGGATGTCAGCAGCTCCGTTGAAAGTTCCCAGGGAAGAGGTTTCACAAAACACACTCAGATACATGCAACCATACCCAATTCTAATTCTGTCCAACTGCCGTGTGTTGAATATAAAATTCCAGTGTGTTATTAACATATCTTTAAAAATAAAAAATATTCTGCCTACGTTGAGTATATTGTTTCTGAAGTCAAGTCATCCAAGAAAAGTCCTAATTATTTCCGAGTCTTGCTGTTGAGGCCTTTTCAAAATCCTCATGGTAAATTAACCAAACTACTGAGATAAAAGTACACACAAAATGGTGTTAAATTATACGTCAAAAAAGGGAAGAGATTTTTTTTTAAGATTCTACATACTTATTTGAGAGAAAGAGAGTGAGCGAGACAGCACAGTGTCGGGGGCGGGGGGGAAGGGAGAGTCTGAGGTAGAAGCAGACTCCCCACTGAGCAGGGAGCCTGATGTGGGGCTTGATCCCAGGACCCGGGATCCTGACCTGAGCCAAAGGCAAACGCTTAAGTGACTGAACCAGCCAGGTGCCCCAAGGGAAGAGATCTGATTACTCATTTTTGTGTGTGTTTTATTAATTAATTAATTAATTAATTATGTTCAGTTAGCCACTGTATAGTACATAATTAGTTTTTGATGTAGTGTTTACGACTTGCCTACTCAAAATCTTACCTAGTACTTCTTAGGGTTCTTCACATTTTTCCTTTTACCTCCAAACCCAAGTTATACTCACAGCAGGCTTGCGATGCAGTACAAAACAAAAGGTGATTGAAGGTAAAACCCCTTCCTGCCTTTTGTTCTGTGAAATCTATGTTCCTACATGAAATTCCATAGGGCGGGGAGCTGGGAAGAGACAGAAGCATTGAGGAAAAGTCAGGTTAACCTTGGCCAAAAAAGAGCAGTCCTGGGGTCCTTGCACAGGAGGTGTCTGAGGTCCACAAATTGGGGGGTGATGTACACACTCCTGCACAGGCCAAAGAGGGGTACAGCTGCATGTGTGCCCAGGGAGTCAACAAGTGCCAGGGCAACACAGGAGCCCCAAAGCGCTGCGCTCACAGTACTTCTTACTAATTACTTAAGCATAGGCTCCTTGTGTGTGTCCAAGAGGGGAAAAAAATCAATCACTCATGTTAAGCTGAACCGAACAACTGTTGAGAATTATTAAAAAGGTGAATTTAGGGGCACCTGGGTGGCTCAGTCGTTAAGCGTCTGCCTTCGGCTCAGGGCGTGATCCCGGTGTTCTGGGATCGAGCCCCACATCGGGCTTCTCCTCTAGGAGCCTGCTTCTTCCTCTCCCACTCCCCCTGCTTGTGTTCCCTCTCTTACTGTCTGTTTCTCTGTCAAATAAATAAATAAATAAATAAATAAATTAAATAAATAAATAAATAAATCTTTTTTAAAAAAAGGTGAATTTAGAGTTGATTATGTGGATGAAAACAGAGATAGTAGAAAAGGAAGAATGATTATACAATGCAGTCATGGAAAAGGCACAGAAAATTACACCCAAGCTCAGCTAAACACTGGAGACTTGAGCTCAGGTGTATGTGAAGACTGATTGAGCCAGGCTGGCATATCTTGCTGAGGTCTAATGGGCCATGGCAGGACACGTTCATGGCAGAAGATCGATCCCTCTGTGCATGGACAATCTCCAGATACAGGCTGAGCTAAGAAGGTTCAATCAAGTTTTCCTAAACCTCTTTTCCCCTTTCAAGCATTCAATGTACTTTGCATTTAACTAAAGAGTGCCTAGAAGGCAGGTCAGGAAAAAAAAAAAAAATCAGTACAGTAAAATATTAAAAATGTGAGGTCAGAAGAACCTCTTGATAATTTTACCCATATCCCATATCCATTGCCAAAGCTTATACTTTCAACTCTTTCAAAGTTTGTTCTGCATTGCTGGTTGGGATGGTTTTTCGTGACCTCTTCTGGCCATATTATATAAGGAAGGTAGTAATGGTATCCTGGAATCAACTTAAGTGAAGCTTAACAGAGGCTCTGAAGGCATTTCTCTTTCAGCTCTAAAAATCCTCTCCATGAAACCTTTATACTTCCCCAAATCATACTGCCCTTCTTCCTTCTTCCCTGTCAAAGCCACCCTTTGTCAGCAGTATCACTAGCTTGGGAACTGGCAAGTTCCCAACTGAAACCAGCAATGCAGGAGACTCTAAACCCCATTAGCTACGGCAGACAGATGCTTAATAAATATCTGTGGGTTTAACTTTGTTCTGTGGTTCTCAACATGTCAGACTTCAGAAAAAAGTGGTGGGATGTGTCTCCTGTAAAATTTCACTTGACTTTGTAAAGTCTGACCTAAAAAACCCAACATCACCACCAACATAGCGTCAAGAATGCACCATTTCACATACACACTGGGTTTTCAGTTTGGTTTTCAGTGCCTGATCTTTAAGAAGAAAATGATAACGTATTAACTGAGAATTAAAAATGTTGAATAAAAACATGGATGATAATGAACTCAAAAGAAAAGAAAGAAAAATAGAGTGATTTGTCTATAGCCCAGGGAGTCCATGTGAATGTTTCAAATGATTATTTTAAAAATCATTAACTACATGAATTATAAACACTTTAAAAATGTGTGTGTGCTATTACGTGTAATAAATTAGCATACAATGAGCGGCAAAATATATTGTTCTTAAATGTGAGTTGGTTCCACCTTTCTGAAAAGCTATTTGGGAGTACTTGATAACTAAAAAAAAAGTTTATACCCATTAATGCACTATTTCCACCATCGCAAACCGTTCATAAGGAAATAATCAGAGATACAGAGATTTAACATTTAATAATATTTACAATAGCAAAACATTCATAAACTTTTTAAAATCCCAAGTTAAAAGAGTATGATTATATTTTGTAAACACATAAATATATGCATATGTACTAAACATTGGACACGCACAAAAGTTTAGGGGTGCTCATTGCTGAGTGGTAAACTGCACATTGTTCGTGTTGTTCTTTATATTTTTCAGTATTTTAAAAATTACTTTTAATGAGCATAAAATAATCTGTAATCAGAAAACAAAATAAAACAGAAAATGTGCCATATAGGTAATGAAAAGGAATTTGAGGGGGTTTTAAAGAATATATTCTATTTCTTAATTGGGTTGTTGGTACTTGGGTCTTTGTTTCTATGGATGAAGATGATGCTGATTATTTTTATGATTTATATGTATTATATAACATGCGTAAACCAATTTATAATACTTTGGGGCAAAATAACTTCATGGAAGTCATCCTTCTTTTCTTATTTAAAAGTAAACTTGTAGAAAAAATGTGTATGTCCTGAAGTTATTATTAAAATTATTTTTATAACATTAAATATTATTAAAAATAATAAATTATGTAGTCTTTCATACTAAAAACCAGTTTGAAAGAACAAACAAGAATGGCTATTATCTTCTCCAATATTTCACATTGATCACCATTTCAAGCAGATAAATGCAAAAAATGAAAAATATAAATACTGGAAAAGGGAAAGTTTTCATTATTGCAGATGCTATTGATATGTACCTTAGCAATTCAAGAGAATCAATTGAAAACTTCTTACAAAAGAAAAACTATATGAAAATTCGATAAATTAGTTGGTTAAAATTTTATTTTTGTAACATTGATGGACTCTCTGTATATCAACACTACCCAGTTAGAAAATCTGATACAAGGCAGCAGACTTCTTGATATTTGAAACTGGTCATGACAAATACAATGATAATTTTTCTGAGTTTCTTGGTTTGCCTTGACTTCTGATAGAGGAATGGCAGGAAAGCAAATGCAACTGAAATTTTAACAGCTGGAAATTCCAGAGTCAGGCAAAAGGAAGACTTTTTTTTAAAACATGTAAATAACAAAAAAGAAATTTTTGTTTACTTTGAGAAAAACATAAGGTGTTTTTTCTTCTTTCACTGCCTCTACTCCACATTATATTCTCCTTACATAGTTATTTATTTTTATATCTTATTATAGAAAATTCCAGTTATATACAAAATTAGATCTTCTAGTCTAATATACATCCATGCACCCACCACCCAGTTTTATAATAATTAAGTCTGGCCAGTTTTGTTTCTTTTATACCCCTATTTATTTTTCTATGAAGTGATTTTGAAGCTAATTCCAGATATCATGATATTTTATCTGGACTTATTTCAGTAAAAGATAACAACTCTTATCTTTCTTTCTTTCTTTTTTTTTTTTTAAGATTTATTTACTTAACAGAGGGAGAGAGAGTGTGTGTGAGCAGGGGGAGGGGAGGCAGGAGAAGGGGACAAGCAGACTCTCTGTTGAACAAGGAGTCTGATGCAGGGCTTGATCCCAGGATCCTGAAATCAAGAGTCAGACGCTTAACCAACTGAGCTACCCGGGCACCCCAAGATAAGAACTTTTTAAACATATTCTCCAGACCAATGTTCAACTAAAAATAAAAGAACCCCTTATTTCATCAAATATCCAGTTAATGTGTCCTATTGACTCATGTCTTGATTTCTGTAATAGTTTGAATCAGAATCTAATAACAAAAATAGCACTTATCACTTGGTTAATAGTGTTCTTATATCTCTTTTAATCTACAGGTGCTTCTTTCCAAACTTCCCATTCCCTTGCAAATTTTTTTTTAATTTTACAGTAGAGATTGAAAAGTGATTATATCATCAAGGAGTTACTCAGTATGTTCCTCTTCATCTGTGTTTATTCTTTTTTTTTTTTTTTAAAGATTTTATTTATTCATTTGACAGAGAGAGAGACAGCCAGCGAGAGAGGGAACACAAGCAGGGGGAGTGGGAGAGGAAGAAGCAGGCTCCCAGTGGAGGAGCCTGACGTGGGGCTCGATCACAGAATGCCAGGAACACGCCCTGAGCCGAAGGCAGACACTTACCGACTGAGCCACCCAGGCGCCCCCATCTGTGTTTATTCTAAATTAACAGGTCTAGAGGTTTGACCTGACTCAGTTTTAATGTTTTGAGAGGAGAAAAATATTTCATATTCATAGATAGTATTATATATTATATTCCCCCATCAAGGCATATATAATGTCAAGTTATCTCTATTTATGTGATGATAGCAGCTAATGAAAAATAATGCTTATATCCATTAGTTCCTTAAGTGTGACAAAAATGGCAATAATCCAGTTTTACTATTCTTGTATTACCTGGAATGCTTCTATAAATAAAAATTTCCCCTCAACTTCTACTTGGTTATCTATTGATGTATTTTTTTATTAGAAAAATGTAGACAATTTTTATTTTTTCCAATTAATTACCTGCTTTTTCAAAATAATAATTTGGTTCACCAGCATCTTCCCAAACTGACCAATTTATGTTCATTTACATTTATAATAATACTTTTTAAACTCTAATGAATTATGTCTATAATTCTTAATATTCTTAATCTGAGTTAATAGTTGAATTTCCATTTTATGTTCTGTTTTTTTCCTTTAATATGCTATAATTGTCCACCATTATTTATTGGACCAAAGTATAACTATAAAATCTTCATCAAAGTAGATTTAGTAAATCTACCAATGCTGAACATTTTCACAAGTTTTCAAGATTTAATTATTAAAAGTAATGATGTAATAAAAATGTTTTAACACAACTCTTGTTGGTCATTTCTCAACATTTCTTTAGAATTAATGGGAAGACCTTGCTTCTGAACCAAATAATGTAAACAATTTACACAAATACAATGTAAATAACCGCATTTCTCTTAAGAACATATGTACTTCTTTAAATTCTTAGCTGTAGTGCTCAGGAATTCCATGTCTCCCAGTACCATGATTAATATATTATTTTTATTTATTGCAAAATGTAATATGAGAAAAATCCTGTCATAGTTAATTAACACTGCAATTACAGAACTAGCTATATTTTTCTCAGTCTTAGGATCCCAGCTCTGATTCTCTTCCGTCCAGAAACGTCTATAAGCACGCAAAACAGTAAATGTACACATTCAAGTAGTTACTAGAGAATTTTAGGTTTTCCAGCCCAACATTTCTTTAAAAAAAAAAAAAAAGATTTATTTTAGAGCGAGAGAACGTGCGTGCGAGAGAACGGGGGTGGGGAGGGGGTCAAAGGGAGAGAGAGAATCTCAAGCAGACTCCCCACTGAGCGTGGAGCCCCTCATGGGGCTTGATCTCAAGACTCTGAGATCGTGACCTGAGCCAAATCAAGAGTCAGATGCTCAAATGACTTTGCCACCCAGGCGCCCCTAGCTCAACATTTCTTTATGCCACCTTATGACATGGTTTTTTGAAGAAATGTTCTGTGTTCCTTCATGTGTCTTGCCAGCTGTGTAGGAATTGGCAAGTAGTCCCCAGATTAGATACAAGGAGAGAAGCCAGAATAACAGAATGTTATTAATCAGAGTGGGAATAACCAGCTGGTCTAATACATTATGTATTTATTTGATTGGAATGTATCAAATACGTTTTTGATCCCCTTCGCCTAGATCTCTATCTACATACATCTCATAATACAATGCTCTTCTTGCCTAGCTTACTATAGTTTTGTTCCTGTTTTTTTTTTTTTTTTGAGATTTTATTTCTTTATTTGAGAGGGAGAGAGAGAGGACAAACAGGGGGAGCAACAGAGGGAGAGGGAGAGGGAGAGGGAGAGGGGGAGGGAGAAGCAGGCTCCCCTTAGCAGAGAGCCTGACGTGGGTCTCGATCCCAGGACCCTGGGATCATGATCTGAGCCGAAGGCAGATGCTCAACCAACTGAGCCACCCAGGTGTCCCAGTTGTGTTCCCATTTAATTTAAGAACTAGATTAATCCATTGTTGCTGACACAAAGTTCTCATTGCCTGCAAAGAGACAAAAGACAGGGCAGATTGACTTTTGCTACATATTCTAATCCCCTTAGAAGTAACCAATCTCTTGTACATTCTTTCAGTTATAGCCCCAGTAGAGAGCAGATGGCAGAGTCAACTGGTTACTCAAAGACTGTCTAATAAAAAGACTGTTAGCAAAGGTGTCACAGAGTTTAGGGAAACCCGTAAGAAATGGTGCACTATCCCAGGGCTAGTGACAGCAGAGACCTACTATCATTCCCTAGACCTGAGGGAGTATCGTTTTCTCAGTAATATGAGTTAGTAATTCTGAAACTAATTTCCATACATTCTGGGATTGGACAAACAGATAAATATATACAAGAATAATGATAGCCAGGTTTCTGATGGTTCAAGAAGGGAATTAAACATGTGAAAAGGAGAAGACTGAATGAATCTTTTAGTGTTAGTTTAGATAACGCAGTTACCAAGATAAACTGGTAGAACTTCTCTTGGTCTGTTTGCTGAGAGGGCCCAGAAGCAGCACCACAACTGAAATGAGCACACCTAGAGCCACTAAGAGGGACAAGAGCTCCAGGGAGAAATGAGTGGTTCTAGAGCTGGGGCACTAAACGTGCAAGAGGAGCCTAGAATATTGTGTTGAGCCTCAAAGTAAGGAAATGCTCAAGGAATGATAGGACACATCAAGAGGACATTAGAGCCAGCTTGAAGGACCTCCTATAGCCAAGACTGACAATTTTACTTGAAAATACATGATAGTAGCAGATTATAACCCCAGTGAATAAAATTAAAATGCCTGAGTCCATGCTAATGTAAATAAAGAATAAATAAATGAATGGAAGGAAAAGGAAGAACTGATCACCTGAACCTAAAGAAAGCCACATCGTGGGAGCTGTGGCCTTTGACACAAGGATGGAGTTCACCAGTGGTGACCCACAGGAAAAAAGCTGGAAGGCAAAGAAGAGCCCAAGAGCCTCTCTTCTACCCCTCACGCCTCCTACTGGTGCCTCCCACTAATGGACCCTTACTGGAAGCTAGAGGTTAAAGCAGCACCTTGATGCAATCTATGCAGGTCATATTCCTGGAAACAGAGAATAGGATGACAGAATGGTTTGTGAATCTTCAGGAGCAAAAGGAGATGACCAGCAAACTCTTCTTGCCATGGAGATTTTTCCAAAATAACGATTTGGCCTTTTTGTTTTCTTTTATGAAATATTTATTGCCAAAGGACAGGGCTGCATGAAAGTCAAAGCTCTTCACAACTTGGTCTCAGCATATCTTTTTGCTTTTCTCCACCACCGTCCTCCCTTCCCTCATACACTAAGCTCCAATCTTAGACTATAGGCTGGTTTTGAAGGCACTCACTCATACCACTGTGGCTTTACCTACCTGTGTTTTCCCTTGCTTGGCATGCATTCTGCTCACTTATATTACAGAAAATTTCCTACAAATTCTTAAAGGTCTAGGTCAAACATAACCTCACTTCTATTCCCCCCAACCATCATTAGGCAAATAAAGTTTTCCTTACTTTCATTAGGCAGGGATAATTGATAAGAGCTTTGTGCTCCAATAGCACTTATTCAAAAATCAATTAGCAATACTATATAGTATCACATCTATTTTTTTAATCTCCCTCCCAGCTAAACTGAGATCTTCTGACATGTTCCTGATAATAGAGTTCAGGCACTATATAAATAGCTGTGGAGATAATTATATGATACCTCGAGTTATATAGAAATCTGATTTTCACACTCTTTTTCAGGAAAGTCCACATTTAGTGATAATTTTTGAAGGGTCAATTTCTTGGAACGTCATATACCTTTGTTAACACATAGCTATTTTAACTAGGCCACCAGCTCTTTTATTTATTTAATATGTAATATTTTCTTTAAACAAAAAAATCCACTGCTAAAAAAATATTGAAAAAGCTCCAAGATACTACAGTAAAGTTTAGGAATATCTTGCATTTATTTGACTAACATTGAAAATTGTGTGTGTGTGTGTGTGTGTGTATATATATATATATATATATATATATATATTTATGTATATGTGTGTATATATGTATATATATAATTACTGATATAAATATATAATATATACATGTACATACATACATATATAGGGGTGTGTGTGTGTATGATCTGATTGGATTTGATTACAGAATAAAATTATATAGAAGGAATAACAGGGCTTCTATGTACCCTAATTATAGATAAAGAAATGGAGAAGCGGTAAGGTTAAGTAACTAGCTCAAGGTCAAATATCTTGCAATGATGGGTCAAGATAGACTATTCATGGTAGATGCTACTTTCTTTGAAGAAGTTTATGGAAACAAAAGATAGAGGAATTGTCGATAAAGAGGCAGATGTTCCTGGCAAGGGTCTTGGGAAAAAGCCAGACCTCTGGAATTTAAAATTGGAATATCTACATTAGACTTCCTCTTCTCTCTAGAGAAAAATCAGCAAAGATTGTGGATTCTACCCATAAAAAGGGAGGACAATTTTCTCTTGACACAGCTTCTGTCTTTCAGGTCACGAGTAAATGTCCCTTTTCTGTACCAGGAATACAATCTCGCTAGCTTAAGGAGATTAATGCTTGTCCTAAGTGAGAGTGATCTGCTTTTTCCTCACTGACCAGTTCTGGCTGGGGGAAATGAATTGCAGCTAATTTTATGCACAAGAGAAATTGTTGCTCTTACTAGAATTACTGGATTGAACTGGAGATTTGCTCAGGTTAACTCCTTGGTGATTGCTACCGTATGAAGTGTTTTATTTTGGCAACTTTTGTGGTAAGAAACAAAGAATCTCAAGCTGGTTCCAAGATAAAGAAAGTTTATTATGAATATCTACATGAAAGACTTGACTTTTATAAAAAAAAATTTAAGAACAGAAACATTACAGAAGGAATCTAAATACTTGGAACTAGAGGGAGAGTCAAGATATGGGGTAGCTCCAGGTACTTTAAGTAGCAGGAGTCACAGGGTTGGCTATGAACACGAACACAGTTATATTCTATAAGTATTTCTTTCTAGTCTGATAATAACTCCCTTATTTTCAGTGTTTCTTAACTTGAATTTTCATGAGTCAGACCTACTGGTCCAGAGTTGTGCTTCTTAAAATGTAATGCGACTATGAGTCACCTGGGAATCTTGGTAAAATGCATGTTGATTCAGGAGGTCTTGATTAGAGTCTGAGATTTTGTATTCTAATAAGCTACCTGGTAATACCAAAGATGGTTGTCCACAGATCCTGGTTTGTGTGGCAAAGTAGAGGATCTTACTAAGTTACACAATAGATGTATTAGGCCAGTTTAATGGCTTAATCGTCCTTAGGTCATATATCCATCATTGGTCCAATCACCTGCAGCCAGGTTTTGGGGACAGTTTCCTTATTGTACCAAATATATAGGGGATATGGGAGGGAAAGTTCACCAAAGACAGGACTGAGATTGGACTGGCATTCTAAACTATGCCTCCTATAAGCAGTTACTTTCCACTGAGTATTGGTTGTAGTTCAGTATCTTTGTCTACTGGCAATTGTTGAAGATTGAAAGACAGTCAGACACTTGGGAGTCTCTGTACTCACCATATTACCTCCTACTTTAATTCTAAAATATGTAGAAATAACCTCATTTTCCTATAACCTACTGAATCATGGGGAGAAGTATACCTGCCAGTAATTTCACTAAAAATGTGTCCCTCCTTTAAAAAGTAACAACTTTGGTAATTGATATGTGTTAGCAAAAACTGTGCTCTCAACCTTTTTCCTACATATTGTGGATAAATCTAGAAGCTGGAATGTTTAATACATATTCTTCATCCTGAATATGGAATGATCATCCTAAAATATACATTTCTTCTGATCATATTCATTGATGATTCACCTCCAGGATAAAGACCAAGCTCTCTAGGGGTCTTCAGAATCTGATCTCAACTTATCTTCCTATATAATCTGCCACCATTTCTGCCACACATCATAACTATGTTATACCCAATTATATGCCATTACCTATCTCAGAGAACCTTCTAGACTCTTTGAATTTATGCCAGCTCTGTCTTCCTAAAATGTGGCTCCATATATATTTGCAGCTCATATTTCTGCTCATCCATTGGTTATTCTACCCACAAATAATTATATCATTCCCTATTTTAAGAGCTATCAGTAGCTACCCTAAAATAGTCTTCAGCACAGTGTATTTGCTTATGCATTTGTCTAGTATAAATTATTTTAAATATTGTATCTTCACAGATGAGCACAGTACTCAGTGGCCTCTAAGGAAATATTTATTAGATGAATGAAGAGAATGAAGGAATCACTTGGTCTACAGGGGCAGAGTTAGAAAGGCAGTGGGTGAAGGAGTCCTGGAGAAAGTGTGCGGGGGCAGGTGGGAAGAACAAAGCAGATAAAAAGAGGCAAGCCACAGACGAGCCACATATTGTATATACCCTGGGACTGGACTCACGCAGGTATTTCTACCATTTGCTTCTCACTTGACTCTATGCTAGGTCTGTTTGCCTTCAGCAAGTTAGAATGATTTTTAAATCCTGAGTTCACAGATACTGGAATATTTACTTCTCCTAAATGAAACCATTCTTTTTTTCCTCATCACTCAGGATTCTGGTGCTACAACAGCAGCTGAATTGAAGATCAACACCAAAAGGTGACTCATCGAAATGGCAGGGAAAGTAAATCAAATATCAAATAAAGTCAATTCCTTTACTCTCCCTATCTGATTATTGTTCCTTTGAAGATAAAATATTTAATCTGTCCTAGAGGTATGAAAGCCAGGGGCTCTTACCACTGAACAGCTTTATTGCAACAGGTTAGATATGCTCATCTTAACAGTTTATAGTGTTTGCCTGGAGAACATTTATGCTCATGAGGTCATTTGGCTGAGCTTTATTGGCTTATATTTATTCCAGAGAAAAGAAATTTATTTTTCTTTGTAGAAGCAACTAAGTGCTTTCCTGTCTTCTCAAGCCACCCCTGATTTTAAGTGATTACCATTTAAACCATCTGACCCAGAAATTTTTACATCTATATGCTTCTTCCCTTTTGCACCAGAGGGCACAATGTAAATGAATTTACCATGTAACATGTGGTCTATTGTAAAGAATGGCTCGAAGAAATCCTAACAGACATTAGGGGCTAAAAGCGGGACATAAGGAGAGAGAAGAGAGATGATTTCAACAGAACCATCTCGCCACTCCCACAAAAACAGAAAAAACAAAAACAGACACAAAACAGGAAGAGTTAGGGGGGATGGAGGAGTTCCCAGGGGAAACACACCACCAGTCCAGTCTCTGCAGTTTCTCCCAGGTTGGGGCAGAGTGGCTGGTCTGGCAGCTAGGGCCCCCCTACCTCTGTCCCTCTTGTCTCGCTCATGGCTCCATGGCTTTAACTCCATGGTTATTTTAGAGGCCGTTTCTGAAGGCCATGGAAGTGCTGGATATCCATGTAAGTGGAACCCATTGAGAGATCTCTGTGGCTCTTTGCATGCCTCCATCTTTCCCTGCAGGTAGTCCTTGTGGCCCCGGGAGCTGTGAATGCTGAGCAGCATGTATTTTTCATTTACCTGGTACTGCAGCTGTTTGCGTCCAGGACCTTACAATGTCCCAGCAGACTCCATGGAGGTTGTGATCTTCATACTTTATGTAGAGTGAGCACCATGTGGCCTCTAGAAATTCTTTTCTCATTGCCTCTGGGGCGCACCATGTGAAGTTAGAACATCTCCACTAGGTCTTTGCTTTCAGGTTCATTCAGTTTCCTTCTGGTAAACCTGAAACACAGATGTCTCTATCAACTTGAAACTGAACTTGCAGAATCAGCTACCAGTGGTCCCCTGCTGGCCCTGACTATTGCCCTGTGGAGAGACTGGGGTCTTCCCACCGGGCAGATTCTGGTGGTTATGCACATATCAGAACTGCTCGGTGTGGAAGGAGTTTCCTGTTTGGGGCTCCAGCACTGTGGCTGATGTGTGGGCAGAGAGGGAAGCCACGGGGACATGTTGACAGGGCTGTGCTGAGGCACCTCACCGTTAGTGTCTGTGGAGCACCACCCAAAGACCTGGCTGAGCTGTACCAAGGCTGTCATGGCTTTCTAGTGCAGGTAGAGCAAATCCAGCCAACTGCAGCAGAAGCAGAAGCCATGGAGGGCCCAGACCCTAGCATAGTCTCCACATTCTGGATGGAGGCCTGGCCAATTCCCTCCAAAACAGGGCATTGATGCTTTGATTTGTGTTGGTGGAAAGGTCATTATCTATGAATAGAATAGGAGTTATCTTCTTCCTCTTCAGAACAGGTAGGCAGGGAGGTGATGGGTGTGCTCCTGGCCTTGTCTCCTGATTCCTAGTCTTCCTCAGGCTATCCTGAGTATTCTCAGAATTGGAGATGGGAATAGCAGGATTGGCATGATCACTGAAACCCCACTGGCTGTGGCTGGCAGAAAGTCTGTACTGTACCATGTGAGATGAGGAAGGAATGTTAAAGACTGGGCTTTTGCAGATGATGTAGCCCTCTAGCTCAGATCTCTAGTGTACAAGGAGCAGATAAGTGATCATCATCTCATATTTCTGTTCCATCAGTGAATCCTTGATATCTTCCTTTATATAACCCGTTAACACCATCAACTCAGTCCTCTAGGAGTCATGATAGTCAGGCAATAGCTCCAGATAGGCTTTAGTTCATCTCCATGACCTACATTCATCCACAGATCTTTCATAATTTTCTCAGAAGTGCCTGTCTTGGTGGGACTGAGAATAAGAAATTTCTCGAGCAGGTTTTCATACTTCATGGACAAGTAGAAGGGAATATGGCATATTCCACTCTGTACCTGCTCTCACAGCTTCTTGAGATTCTGAGTATCAGAAGGCAGGGGTCAGATGACCCCTGTGTTATCAAATAACCCTCAGGTTCCACACTTCCAATTCTAGTCCATCGTAAGATTTCCCTTGGAATAGTTTTGTAGCAGCGAAAGAGGAATGGCTACAGGAACAGCTCCAGCTTGTTGCCAAAGGTGAATTTGTTGCTGAAGTCAGTCTACACACTTGATATTCATGTCTGCATCCAAGAGCAGGTGTTCTGCCTTTAAGTCTCTATAAACAATCCACTTCTGGTGGCAGTACTACACAGCAGACATTTTCTAATGTAATTTGCTCAAGGACTTTTTCCCTTTCATATGCCATGAATCACTAGGCAATCAAACCTCTCTTCCACTAGCATACTCCGTGAAGTAGTTTTCTCAGTCTTGATCACCTCAAATATTTTAACACATGTTGGGATGATTCAAAGCCTTTAGGATTCTGACTTCATGGGTATTTTCTGGAAGCTGATAATCATGGCTCCCTCTTTCCCAGCGAGGATGTGCCAGGCCAACTTCACCTTGGCCAAGTTACCCTTGGAGAGTGGCATGAAGAATTGGTAGTTCTCAACATGGGTCTCCTCCTCAGCAAAGATAGCAGAAAGGCCCTGAAGTTTTTGGCCTTACTGCTGGACCTGCACTCAAGGTGTCCCAAGGTGAGCTTAAAATTGGGAAAAGCTGGTGATAGGTCCAAATCATTTGAATAGAAAATCATTTCCAGGTCTACTTGACAAACTGATCTTTATAATGGAGTCTAAATACAATGACAAAAATTTAAAGAAATACTAATGATAAAAGGAATATGAAAGAAAAAAACAAAAGAAAAATGGGAAAAAGAACAAAAAAGAAAAGTGAGCAAAATAACAAGATAAAGATAAAAAAATAATTAAAAAATAAAACAGACAAAAATCCCACCATGCCAATGAGATGTATTTGAAGGAGGAAACAGCTAACTTTGGTCAGTATCTCTCAGGTCATCAGAAACCAGCTCCTTGAACTAGAAAGACTTTGAACCTCAATGGCAAATAAATTTCTGAGGCCCAGCCATGGACTGAATAGGGGTTTAGAAAACAAAACACTGGCCCCCTGTTGAGGTCATAGCAAGAAGTCAATCTATAAGGCTGAGGATGATCAACAGTGGCTTTCTCACTTTTTTTTTTTTTTTTTGGTGAGATATAATTCACACACCATACCATTCCTATATTCAAAGTGTATAATTCAATGATTTTTAGTCCATTTACAACCATCATTACATCAGTTTTAAAACATTTTTATCACCTCAAAAATAAACCCCATGCCTTTTAAGGTATCATATCCCTCTCAAATTCCATGTCACACACACCCCCAGGCCTAGGCTATCACAAATCTACTTTCTATTTCTGTTCATTTACCTGACCTGGACGTATCATATGAGTGAAATCATATCATGTGCTGTTGTCTCTGTCTGGCTTATTTCATTTAGCATAATGTTTTCAAGGTTAATTCATACTGTAGCATGTATTAGTACTTTATTGCTTTTATATTTTTTTCTTTTTTTTAGAAAAAACACAGATATTTATTATTCCCATTACAAGGGACAGGTCTTTACAGGATGAGGGAGGGAATTCTGACAGCACTGTGCAGTCCTGCAGGATAACTATGACAGAGTCCCCATTCAGGAACATCTTGGAGATGGAGCTGTCCTTGCTGACGGGCTTGGACTCCTTGCCTTGGCACTCTTAGGGACCTCCGTCCACATCTCCTTCACATTCTCCAACACCATGTTCCAGTGCCTGCCGAAGGCTTTCATGTGGCCCCAGAGCTTCTAGTTGTTGTGGCAGTTAATGAGCACTTGGGTGTTTTTCTTGCCTGACTGTGTGAGAACAGACAGTGGAGACATATTAAACTCTTCCTCCTCCCACTGCACCTCTTCTGCAGTCACCTCACTTTTGGGCTTATTGAGGGGGCTCATGGTGTTAGTGGCTGCACTCCCCAGGTCTGTGCTGTCTCCTTCACGTTGCTTCTGCCTCTGAAGGGATTTCATTCTATGGGTATACTGAATTGTATTCATCCACACATTGATGGACATTTGGTTTGCTTCCACCTTTTGTCTATTGTGAACAATGCTACTATAATCATTCAAGCATAAGTTTCTGTGGGGCCATATGTGCAGATTTCTCTTGGATATATACCTCAGAGTGGAATTACTGGGTCATATGGTAACTCTATGTTTAAGTTTTTGAGGAACTGCCAGACTGTTTTCTAAAGCAGCTGAACCATTTTACATTCCCTCCAGAAGTATGTGAGGGTTCCAAATTTTCCACAGCCTTGTCAATACTTGTTACTATCTGACTTTTTGATTGTAGCTATCCCAATTAGTGTAAAATGACATCCCATTGTGGTATAATTTGCTGTTCTCTGATGACTAATGATATCAAACATCTTTTCATGTGCGTGTTGGCCATTTGCATCTCTTCCTTGGAGAAATGTCTATTCAGATCTTTTGCCCACTTTTTAATAGGGCTATTTATCTTTTTGTTATTAAATTGTAAGGGTTCTTTATATTTTTTGAATACAAGTTCCTTAACAGATACATGATTTATCCATAGTTTCTCTCATACCATGTTTTCACTTTTTTGATGATGTCTTTTGAAAAACAAGAGTTTAATTTTGGTGAAGTCCATTTAACCTTTTTTTTCCCTTTGGTTTCTTCTAATTTGGTATCATGTCTAAGAACACTTTGCTAAACCCAAAGTAATTAATGCTTACCCCCTATGTTTTAGCAGTTGAGTAGTTTTAACTCTTACATTTAATCTTTAATACATTTAGAGTTAAGTTTTGTATCTGATGTGAGGTAAGAGTCTAACTTCACTTTTTTACATGTGGCTATGCAATTGTCCGGGCACCCTTTGTATAAATAAGTATTCTTTCTCCATTGAATGGTCTTGGCAACCTTGTCAAAAATCAACTGATCATGGATGTATGAGTCTATCTCTGGACTTTCAATTTAATTCCACTGATCTATATGTCTATCCTTATCACACTGTTCTGATTATTGTTGCTTTGTAGTAAGTTTTGAAATCAGGAAGTGTGAGTCCTCTACTTTCTACTTCTTTTTCAAGATTCTTTTGACTATGCTGGGTCTCTTACAATTCCATATGAATTTTAAAAATAGCTTTTTAATTTATACAATAAGCTGATATTCTGATAGAGATTATACTGAATCTGTAGATCAGTTGAGGAATACGTCATCTCAATACTAAATCTTCTGATCCGTGAACATGGAATCTTTCCCATTTATTTAGATCTTAATTTCTTTCAACAATATTTTGTAGGTTTAGAGTGTAAATTCTGCACTATTTTGTTGATATATATTATATATCACAAGTATTTTATTCCTTTGGATGCTATTATAATTGAATTGTTTTCTTAATTCCATTTTCAGATTGTTCATTGCAAGTGTATGGAAATACAATAGATTTTTGTACATTGTTCTTCTACCCTTGTTTCCTTGTTTTATTCCTGATCTTGGATGGGGGGTGACCATGTAGTCTTTAACTATGAAGTCTGATGCTAGATTTTTGTAGATGCCCTTTATCAGATTGAGAAAGTTTCCTTCTACTTCTTGTTTGTTGAGTATCTTTTTATTGTGGAAATGTACAAGATTATATCAAGTGCTTTTCTGGCATCTGTTGAGATAATCGTGGTTATTTGTTTGTTTGATTCTCCTGACATGATAAATTGTAGTAATTGATCTTTAGATGTTAAACCAACCTTTTGTTCCTGGGATAAACTCCCACTTGGTCACTGACTCTAATTCTTTTTATTTGTTACTAGAATCAGTTTGCTGGTATTTTATCGAAGATTTTGCATCCATACTCATAAGAAAAAATGGTAATTTTCTTTTTTTGTGTTTTCTCTGGTTTTGGTACCAGGGCAAAAATGGCCTTATAAATTGAGTTGGGAAGTATTTACTACTCTTCTATATTTGTGGAAGCATTTGTAAAGAATTGGCATTAATCTTTCTTTAAATGTTTGGGATAACAGAATTCTGTGCTGAAGCTATCTGGGTCTAGGCTTTTCTTTATGGGTAGTTTTTGATTATTAAATTAATCTCTTCAGTTGTTATAGATAAATGTCTTTTACTTCTTAAGTCAGTTACGGTGATTTGTGTCCTTCTAGGAATTAGTCCATTTCACCTAACAGATCTAAATTTTGGCATACAACTGTTCATAGTTTGGGTTTATAATACTTTTTATTTTTGCACATTTAGTAGTAGTGTCCTATCTTTCATTTCTTATTCCAATTATTGGAATATTTGTTCTTTTCTTTCTTAGTCTAGATAAAGGTTTGTCAATTTTGTTGCTCAAAGAACCAGGTTTTGGTTTCATTGATATTCTTTGTTTTTGTTTTTTTTTGTTTTTTTTTTTTTATTCTCCATTTTTATTATTTCCACTCTAATTTTATTATTCTTTCCCTTCTGCTTACTTTAGACTGAGTTCGTTCTTCTTTTCCCAGAGTTATTGATTTGATACCTTCTTTCCTAATATAGGCATTTATAGCTATACATTTCCCTGTAAGCACTGACTTACATGCTGTCTATTCATTTTCTCTAATCTCAAAGTATTTTTTATTTGTCTTTTGATTTCATCCTTGGCTCATTGATTATATAGATGTATGTAGTTTAATATGTATGTTTGTGTACTTCCCAAATATTTTCCTATTTCTCATTTCATTGTATAGAGAAGATATTTCATATTTTGTCATTTCAAATTTATTGAAGTTTATAGCCCTTATTAAGAATATAGTCTGTCCTGTAGAATGTCTCATGTGTACTTGGGAAAAATATATATTCTGGTGTAGGGTAGTTTTCTCTAGGTGTCTATGAGGACTAGTTAGTTTATAATGCTATTCTATTTTTTTTTAAAGATTTTATTTATTTATTTAACAGAGAGAGACAGCCAGTGAGAGCGGGAACACAAGCAGAGGGAGTGGGAGAGGAAGAAGCAGGCTCCCACCGGGAGAGCCTGACATGGGGCTCGATCCCAGAACTCCAGGATCACGCCCTGAGCCGAAGGCAGACACTTAACGACTGAGCCACTCAGGCACCCCATAATGCTATTCTAGTCTTCTATGTCCTTGTTGATCATCTATGTAGCAGTTCTATCAATTATTGATATGGTGTATTGAAGTCTCCACCTATTGTTGAATTACCTATTTCTCCTTTCATACCTGTCAGTTTTTGTTCATGTATTTTGATAATGTATTATTAAGTATTCACTTAATGGTTATCATCATCATATCTTCTTAGAGGATTGACCCTTTTATCATTATAAAATGTTCTTTTTTTATGTCAAGTAACATGTTTTGTTTTAAAGCCTATTTTACCTGGTATATATACAATCATTATAGCTTTCTTACAGTTGCTGTTTGCACAATAAATTTTTCTCATCCTTTTACCTTCAATCTGTACGTTTGAATGCAAAGTGTGTCTGCTGTAGAAGAAGATGAACTGACTTATTTAGATGGATTAAAGACTGTGAAGATGCTCTTAGTGTCCCAGCTATGAAGATGGGTTCCTTGAGAAAGTGGCACTAATGTAAATTTTAGATAGATATCAAGATAGACAATTTAAGTGAACGATGTAAGGCACAGATGAAGTTTTTGAGGCAATGGAAATATACAGTGCAAAAGCAATGAATTATGAGTGGGTTGAATGAGGACTGATATGGCTGGAGCATAGAGAGCAAAGCAGGTGAAGTGAAACGAGATGGCCGGATCTCAGAAGGCCACATAAGCAAATTTGTCTGATGGGCACTAAAAGGTTTTCAGGACGTGCATTCCATGATCACGTTTTCAGGAAGTACATTCCAGGATTACATACATTTTTGTTTGCTTGTTTTCATTGACGTACAGGTGACACACAATGTTATATTAGTTTCAGGTATACAACATAGTGATTTAAAAAGTCTGTATGTTATGCTACGCTCACCATAACTGTAGCTACCATCTATCACCATACAATGCTATTATAATACAATTGACTATATTCCCTATCCTGTACTTTTTATCCCTGTGAGTTATTTATTCCATAACTGGAAGCCTGTTATCGACAATTCCCCTTCACCATTTTGTCCATCCCCCCACTTTCTTCCCCTCTGCCACCCACAGTCTGTTCTCTGCATTTGTGGGTCTGCTTCTGCTTTTTATTCATTTGTTTTGCTTTTTAGATTCCACATATAAGTGAAATAATATGGTATTTGTCTTTCCCTGACATATTTCACTTAGCATAATATCCTCTAGCTCCATCTATATTGTCATAAATGGCAAGATCTCATCTTTTTTATGGCTGAGTAGTAGTCCAGTGTGTGTGTGTGTGTGCTACATTTTCTTTATCCATTCATCTATCAATGGACACCCGGGTTGCTTCAATGTCTTGGCTATTGATAATCACACACTTTTAAGAGAATGTACTGACAGGCTCCCTTCAAACCCAGGGGGACAGCCATACTTTGTGGCCCCACCAAGACTTGTCCATGTCTCTGCAGAGGCATCATTACATCCTATTGTTTCCATTCTGTTTCTTCAACCAGCTTTTAAGCTCCTTGGAGGAAAGGCCATTTTATATGTATTTCTACATTTCCACTAATTCAAGACCAGATCTATAAAGAGTTTTAAAACATGTTTGTTAATGAAATAAATGAATAGGAAATGAAAATAAATTTCAGAAAATAAAGTATATTAATTTTCTTTGACTATGAGGGACTGAACAAGAGCTACTTATAGACAAAAATAAATCTGCTTGTTGGAGTGTTCTTGAATAACTTCGAACTTGAATAACAAAATAAAGCATTAATTTTAAATTGATGAAAAAGAAGAAGAAAGAAAGCCTTGTAGGTCATCCTTTCTGATGCTATTTAATTCATTCTGAATTGAATTATAATTTACTTATTGCTGTTATTGTTGGGGGCAGAGTTCAAAGTTGAGGAAAAAACATACAAGATAATTACTCTAATGAAGAAATACAAAACACAGATAATTGCTATACTTTGTTATCTCATAAGGATTATTTATACGGAAGACAGACAGACATATGAACACCAAAATGTGGGGCTCCATCTCACGACCCTGAGACCATGACCTGAGCCATAACCAAGAGTTGGATGCCTAACTGACTGTACCACCCAGACACCCCCAAATAGTAACAGTTATTTAAAAATAAAATTCCTATAAATTACAACTATCTCTCCCATATCCTTGTATTACGGAATATATTGCATTATATATAATGTTTTGGTTTCCCTAAATAGGTCATCAACGCTTTGAAGGTAAATATCTGAGATTTTTCTTAAACTGCCTCCTTCATTCCAAACTTTCAGACTAAAATTTGACTTTGATGTTCAGCTATGGCTAAGAAAAATCTGGATTTTTTTTTTTTCCCCCTCAAGCTGACCTGTGGTTCACTCATGGCTTCAAGAATTAAGACCTGAGTAACCTTAGGAAAAAAACTTGTCTGTGCCTTGATATTCTCATCTGTAAAATTAATATAATAATGCACAGATGTTTCCTTTTTAAAGCCTGTAGGCCAGTTCCTTGCTGCAGTGTGATCCAAAGACCAGCAGCCTCAACATCATCTGAATGCTTTTAGTTAGCAAATTAGACTGGTGGTCCCAACCCTAAGTTACTAAACTGAAATATGCATTATAACAAGATCTCCAAATGAATTGTACAAATATTTTGAGAAAAACTTATGTTATAGTGTGTATGCTAAGAACATAATTGAGTCATCTACAGAACCGAAGATACAAATATATCATCATTGTGTCTGAGGCTCTCTTTGGTTCATCTTTTACTTCCACTTTTCACTGCCCTCAAGTCACGCAGCGATTACTAATGTAGAAGATGAAAACCACTGCTCTTCTGAGGAAAAAGACCAGATAGAGGTTCAAATAAAAGTTGAACTGGTCCTCAATAGTTAAAGTCAGACTTCAAAAGATCCTTTCTTAGGGTCTTCTGTTTCCTCCAAAAGAACCCAAGCCATCTTTCCACATCCCCTTGAGATTATATTGTTGTTGTTGTTTTTTTTCTCTCTGGGTGAAAAAGGCCCAGGAATTTTCTGAAGTTTAATATGACATGCAGTGCTAATTCACTGTCAAAGCCACATCATTTTCATATAATGTGGAAACAGAGCTAGAAATGTCAATGATAACCTTGATGGGATGAATTTATAATCTACTTCTGAAAGCACTTAATTTCCTTCCAGTTAATTGTATCCAATAGTTTTTAGAGTATTTGAGAGGGGCATAATCATTCACCATTGGTGGTAGTATAAACTGGTACAAATGTTTTTCAGTGCGGATTTTATAGTATCTATCAAATTAAGACATGCATGTGCTTTTAACTTGCAATTCCATTTCTACAATTCTATAGAAATGCTTCTAGGACACAAAGATATGTGTGTTAAGAATGATCATAACAGCATTATTTACAATACCGAAAAATATTTGTAATGATGAATAACGTGAGCTAAGATGAATGTCCATCCACAGAGAGGTGACAAATTATGATACACTTATACTTTGCTTAATGGATTCCTATCATTTTGCTTATCCAGAGAACCTTTTTCCTTGCAACAGTTTTTTAGAGATCTGGATAGAACATCAATACTTTTTGAAACTACATTCAGTTCTTGCCCCCAGCTATGTGGTTCAAAGTGCAAATCATATATGTAATGATCCTGTCCTGTAAGCCACTGTTGAACATTCTAGGCTTGGGTACCTGAACAGATGTAATAGTTAAAATAGCATAGTCTTATATATAGTTGGTTGGCTCAGAGATGGATACCTAATTAATTTGAATCATGCCACAGATTTTTTGAAGTTTAACTGATACCTTCCCTAAGTTTCTCCCTAATGCCTATTTGAGAATTGGCTGCCACATTTCCCATCCTGTAGAGATTATTTGATTCTAAATGAGAGAGACAATGAGATTCTCTGACAATCTCAGAGAATCTGAAATTAGAGAAGATTGTTCTAATTCTTGGTTCTAGGAGATACTAAGGCCCAACTCCACCATTTTTTTTTTAAAGATTTTATTTATTTATTTATTTGACAGAGAGAGAGAGAGGCAGCGAGAAAGGGAGCACAAGCAGGGGAAGTGGGAGAAGGAGAAGCAGGCTTCCCACTGTGCAGGGAGCCCGATGTGGGACTCGATCCCAGAATGCTGGGATCATGACCTGAGCCGAAGGCAGACGCTTAATGACTGAGCCACCCAGGCACCGCCCCCCCAACTCCACCATTCTGATCTTGTGGTTTATCATTCAATCCTTTCTTGGAATACATGGATCAGTAATTGCCCTCTAACTGAAAGACAGCACATTGAGTTTGTGTTTTGATAATATATTTGTGAGTAAAAAGGCAAGTTTCATAACAATATGAATAGTTTGATATAATTTTTATAAAACTTAAAATTTAAGTGTTTATGAATGTAAAAATCATAGAAGATACACACCAAAGTGTTAACAGTGATTTACCCTTGTAGTAGTGGGTAATAGGAGAAGGAAACTCTTTTGCTTTTATAAGGATACTTTTTTTAAAGATTTTATTTATTTCTCTGAGAGAGAGAGAGAGAGAGAAAGAGAGATAGTGACAGAAAGTACCAGTGGGGAGGAGAGGGATGGGCAGGGAGCCTGATGTGGGGTCTATCCCAGGACCCTGGGATCATGACCTGAGCCGAAGGCAGATGCTTAACTGACTGAGCCACCCAGGCATCCCAGGATACTTTTATTTTATTAAAATTTTAACAACTACCTCTATTAATATTGTAATTGAAAAATACCTTTCAAAGCCCATTAACTAAAAACTTGTGGAAGAATATATAAAGAAAAACAAACAAGTGCTTTGCAACCACTCACTCTCAACCCGTCTGATACCAAGTATACCTGTGTTGACTGGTCCCACAGTGAAGCCAGTAGAGAATCAAGATTGCTTCTGATAGAAAGCCAAAGTTGCACAGTAACTTCCCAACTCACAAATGCCTAATTTATGAACACCTGGCACATAAAGAGAAAGGTTACTGGCCCAAGCTAACTTGCCAGGGGACAGCATTGCAGAGTGAAAAATAGGTGAGCTTTGCATTTTGAATTCTGCTCCTCTATTTACTAGCTATGGAATATCAGGTGGATTATTTAGCCTTTCTGAACCTCAGTTCCTCATCAATAAAAAGGTGCTAACAATGATTCTTAACTGCTAACATTGCTCTGAAGTTTAGTAGCAATAATGCCTAACAAAGCCTGGCACATATGATGTACTCTATCTATGCAGGTGTTAGCCATCAGTATTAGCGGGTAGCTTGTCCTCTAGGTGCTCAAGACTTCACTGCATCACTGTATTCTTCCTGTAACGGCAAGCTTGGTATCTGTTACCAGGTACAGACAGCAAATCCCTTGGAGTAATGATTTTCCTGTCATGGTGACAAATTTCAACATGTTAGAATCAATTTCCTCAGAATTAATTCTTCTCCCAATATCTGCACCTCATTTGATTGGAGCAAAGCTACCCTTACATTTATTAAGTTCCTAGCAATAAAAACAGAAAGCTTGGTCTATTTTATCTTTGCTATTTCAAAAATTCTAAGATGCATATTTTTGTTTTTGTTTTTTTTCACACAGTACAAATTCCTGAAGTCTGATATCCCTCGGAGCAGATGGAGTGACTCAGTAGGCACTCTCCAGGCCAGGAGCTACTCTTATGGTAGGTTGTTATTGCCTGATGTGCGCAAGCTTGGCTGCAGCCTGTTCATAGTATCATGGCTTTACCTATGTATTCTTTGCATTGTTAGTACTAGATGTGTTGAATTTAGTTGCCATTTAAAATGTCCTCAGAAATAATCTGCTGTGGCCAACCAGTGAAACAGAGATATCGTGTATTCAGAAAGTTACAGAATAGACCACCCTGATCCATATTAAAACTCTACATCAAAATTCATCTAAAACAAAATTTTTACACGAGAAAGCATGTGTTGAAAGTTGACTGCAGGGGCGCCTGGGTGGCTCAGTTGGTGGGGTGTCTGACTTCGGCTCAGGTCACAATCTCAGGGTCCTGCACTGAGTCCTGCATCAGGCTCCCTACTCAGCAGGAGACTCTGCTTCTCTCTCTCTCTCTGCTCCTGCTCTCTGTCTCTCTCAAATAAATAAATAAAATCTTAAAAAAAAAAAGTTGACTACATATTTTCTTCCTTTGTAGTTCATAAAATAATGGTACTGTAATAGAAGGTAACTTAGATTCAAATAAATACAGTAATTCACATCAAGAAATATGTGGACCTCTTAACCCTCAGGGTTTCTTCGCTCTAGCCAATGGTCCTGAAATGCAGTATCTACGGACCATATACCATGTGCCAGGCCTAGTGGTGGGTACTATTTTTCTTCTGATAGAGGTCAAAGCTTTCCTACCATACTTTGTCCAACACAAAGACCTTTCTCCCATCATCACTTTCAGTGGCTGTAATTGTTACAGGGAGAAACTTAGCATATCTGACTCCATATTGCTTCTATTTCCCTTGCTGCTGTGACCTACAGCTTGGAAACTTCTGCTCAGTCCTGCAGGTAGGCACGTTAATCATTGAAGGAATTTTGCTTTACAGCTGAGATTTGCAAAAACTGCTTTCTTACCAGAAACTGACATCGCCTAAGGAGATAAGGAAGTACATACAGCAATGACTATGCTATGTTTAAGATTTGCAGGAATGATATGACCAGATTCCTATACGCAAAGATTAACTAAGTACAAAAAAGTTACATGACCTTTCTCACTGTTTAAATGTCAGTCACCTTTCGACTCCAACCCACTTCCGCTTCCCCCTTTTGCTAACATGAAAGAAACTCAGATTTCATGCTGAGGGGAGATGGTTCTTTGGGACAATAGTCTACTATCTCCTCAGTTAGCTGGCTTTACAAAAAAAGTCACTTTCCAACCCGACATCCTGGCTTTTGACTTCTTGGCCTGTCATGTGGTGAGCAGAACGAGGCTGGACTTGATTCCATAATTTTGCTTGTAATCCCTAGTCTCTTGTCACTGTTATGAGCAAAAGATTCAGTTATTAAGTTGGAGTCCGCTTTTGATACAGAGGCCTTTACACATAGACCTGGCCACCGATGAGGAGCAATGCATTTACTCGTGGAAAGGATGTTACTTACTAAGAGTTCTAAACTTCATCCAGTCCTCAGATGTCTATTAAACTCATGATATAGATGCCGTACTAATATCAAATTTGCAGTACTGAGATAAAATCATTTGGGGCATTATGGTAGAAGGAAGCACAGAGGCAAGAACTGGACAATACTGCCCCCTGGCGGCTGTTGCTGGGTGGGGAAGTACAGGCAGAAGCTCTCAGAGAGTTGCCCTAGCGTCAGGGTTGTACTGAGAGACAAGAGTTGGGAGTTCAGGAATTTGGGTCATCGCGGAGGGAAGTGAGAGTCTTCAGCGAGAAACAGAAAGATATTCTCATTGGAAAACTCATTATCACTGGAGAAGAAACCAATAATTTCCAAGAGAAATCTTAAAAGACAAACGCAGCTCCCAGGAGATGGAACAGTGGTTCTGCATATAGAAAAATCTCCCCACACTCCCAACTCAAAAAGCCTTCTGTGCACCTTTAACTCAGGAATCACTTTTACCAGTGATTTTAGCATAATCACGCTATGAAAGGTAGCTACCTGGGAGAGAGACCCCCTGAAGGCACCAGAGTGTCATGCCACCACCTCATGTTCACTCTCGGACATAATCTCTGGGAGTGAAATGTCAGATAGGACCAACATTTGCAACTGAAAATGTTTCTATTTCTGTCCCATTCTAACTTTCCCCCTAATGTTGTTTAGCTGAATTTCCACAGTTAAACACACCTTCACTGTAATCCAATTAAGGTGGTATTTCTAAACCAGAGCCCTTGGGGCATCACAGGAAGATTCACTGCCTACCTGTGGTACTGCCGGAAGTTTTATTCCCTGCCACAATGGGGATTAATGAGGTATTTATGGAGAAAACATTACAACTCTTTACCATGCATAGCATTGTGTTTTTGAGGAAATATGATTTAAGTTTCACAGAATTTATAACTGAGCTTTGTAATTGATCCTTATTTTAAAGTGAGTTCTACCTCTGTGAGAACAATACACTTGGGGAAGCACAAGAAGCCTACTGACTTCACATTCAGGGACATCTGGAAATAGATTCGAATTCTTGAATCGCCGGTACCTTTGTGTCAGGCCCTTCCTCTCACACTAAAATTTTGCCTTTCCCCATTCCTATTTTTTCTATCACCCAACCCCTAACAAACATTTCTGCCATACCTAGGAGTTGGCATAAAATCAATTTTCACCTTTTATTTGTTGATTAACAAAAAAATGCATGAGCAAGTGAATCAATGAATAAATAATGAATTGAAAGTTTGATTTTCTGACAATTTAAAATCTAGTCTTTTAGTTCTAAGCACTGACAGAGTTACAAGGACCCTGTCGTGGTCAATAGGTGACATTCCTTCCTCTTTCATCTCTTTGAGATACACAGTCATTCCCCACCAGCTTCCAGGACTCCTCCTTCCTAAAGCTTTGTCTCCAGAAAACTGAAATCAGGGCACCCTCCTGGCAGTCCCTCTGCCTTGTGTCAATGGCTTTTGGATATACATGACTTTGCATTTTTCCCTAGAAAAAGAAGACATGGAGCATGACTAAATCTGATGAGATCAAAATCTCCTCTCTCCCTCTCCCTCTCTCCTTTCTGCCTTCCACGCTCCCTTTCATCTTTCTCCTAATTCCTCAATATGGTCCTGAATCCTGCCGCTGACTTTTCAACTATAAACTCATTATCTCTTACTGATTAAATCACACACCTCTCTGGCAACTTCTCCCTGAATTCTGTGGATGTCCTTTAGATCCTCCTAAATCTCTTGGCTACATTTCAATATCTATTTATATGATATTCTGTGTTACAAATGAACTTGCACTTATGCTATTAAAGCACAGTAAGCCTTTGCCATTCCCTTGACTGCTTACTGTTATTCAATTGTTTTTACTTCCCCAGTGAGATGCCCAATTCCTAAGGGGTAGGCACTGCCTGGGGACAACTGCAGGGCAGATTATGTCCACCACATACCAATTTTACTTTGGGCTTCAGGTGCAGAGACTAGGAGTTGACGTAAGTGGACACATATTAAATGTCCATTTTGTGATGTCACCGACCCACACACATACTTTGATTTTATCATCACAACAATCCTATACTTTTAATAATACCATTATTTTATTTTACAGAGAGTGAATTTAAGCCTTGAGAGATGTCTTATATACAGGATGCAGATCTCAAACTTCGAAGGGTAGGATTACATCTTAAGCCTCTTCACTTCCACTTTACCTTGCTCTTTTTCAAGACAAACCTTTGCCTAAGACACATATACCATTACCTAGTTCCAGAACATTTTTCTCATGGCAAATGGAAACAGTGTGCCCATTATTATATCTAATGTGGAAACTAACACAACCCTGTACCATTTAGTAGTTACGTTCCATAGAAGGGTTGGTTACACATTGTGAATATAATTAATGCCATGAAACGTACACTTCAAAATAGTTAAAATGGTAGATTGTATGTCATTTGTATTCACCACAATAAAAATCCACACATACACATAAAACACACACACACACAAATTTAAAGTCTCCTACTTCCCACTTTTTCTCACAACTTCCTTTTCTTAAAGGTTATGTCAATAATTAGAGAGTCCAGGATGAAATCCCCAAGCTGGTTTCATTAAGTTAAAATATTGTATACTATTTTTTTATTATCTCCATTATGACTTTTTCTGGTTAAATATAGATTTTATGGCATGGAGACAGAGATAGTATTATCACTTATCAAAAGCTGCACTTCACAGGAGGACTGCAATGAGTTTTAAAACATTAAAGTTTTCCTACTGTAGGAATGCTGTTCCACAGAAAGAAATGCACCGTTCACACAAAGAAGTTCCTGGTATTTTATTTGTCTGTTGGATAGAAAATGAATCTTGGGGCTTTCACTTGACAAGTTTCCACTTGACAAGCCTTTGACATGATGTTGATGACTTTCATATCTCTTTCCCAGCCCACACCTCCCTCCTGAGCACTAGACCATATACCCAACTGCCTACTGGGCATCACCTTGATATTCCTCAGACACCTGAAACTTAACTTGTCCAAAGCTGTACTCACTATTTTACTCGCTCAGACCTGCTGCTGCTTCTGTATTTTTGATTTCACTGAAAGATATACTATCCACTCAGATGTCCAAACAAGACATGTAGGCATCATTCTCAAATTTCCCATCCCCATCCATATCTTATCAATCATCCCATTCTTTAGAGTCTATCATAGTTCCTCTTGAGGACTATTCCAAAGGATCAGCCTCCACCCACCTACACATGCATGTTCAAGCAGAGCATTCCATTTTGATTGCTCAGTATGATATATTCAGCCATCCCTTTGCTCTGATAAATGGTTCTCTAGTCACAGAAGTGGCCTTGCATTTCAGCCAAAAGAAAATTTGGGAATATAAATCAACACAAGATAAAAAGAAAAATGCATCATTTCTCTGGAGCCTTTACTACAATTTATATTCTCTGATATTTTTGTTCTTGTAATGTCAGTGAATGTTTAAATGGCAGCAGCCAGCTTGATGTTCTTTCTGCCTTTGATCAGGCCTAGACAGATTGCTTTTCCTGATTCTCTTGCTCATCTCCTTATGGAGAAGCAGTTGTGGACCACATGGAGAAATTGTTTTGAAGTATAAACAGATATGTTTACCTGATATCACATTTCCTTTTACCCATAGGGTAAAGGGCTATTTATTCCCTGCCTTCTCTTAGCTTTGGCAGGATACTCAGAAAATCCAGAATATGACAATATCAAAATGGCATTTCCATTGTAAAACCTGTGGCCTAGATACATTTGTAGGGATACAGGATTTTTCCCCACACTTGTAAATTATTTTTGAGAACTTCTAATTTGGACATGTGAAAGACAGCCTTTCTTTCATTGTCTAATGGGAAATCGTGCAAAAATAAGAAGGTTAATGAGAAACAGCAACTCCACAATATCTTCCAAATATTTTGACACCTACGGAAAGCATATCAAAAGAAATGGATAAATGGGAAAGAGTATATGACCAGTTCTCAACTTCCTGCCTGTCTCCATTTGCTAGTGGGATACATAAGTCAAAAGTAGCCACATGTATTATCTTCATTCAAAAGGAACAATGACACATAGGCCTGGCTTCTCCTCCAAGGAACTTTCCTGAAAATAATGGTTTCAGAAAACAAATTGCTTACTTCAGAAATATTTAATCAAAAAAGAAGGGCTGCCAGATCAAAGATGATATGAAAAACAAACATGAGTAAACCAAAGGACATAGGAAGCACTCACCTTAAATCATCATCATCATCATCATCATCATCATCATGACACAGAAAATCTTAAGTATTTTACTATGAATTTAAAAATGTAATGAAACGATAAAAATGATGATATAGGCAAAGGTATGTGAATTTAAATAAAACTGAAGGATTAGAATATGATGAAATGTAAATAGAAGAGCTAAGAAAAGAAGGGAGAGGAAAATACAAATCACAGAAATGAAGTCAAAATTGTCAGTGATAATAGGAGACTACACTTTGCTAAATATTCCCTAAAGGTCATAAAGGATTAAACAGGCAAGCAAAATGAAATGGATACAAATAAGTGTTCTGAAAAAGGTTATGAGAAAATAAAAGCCTAAGGAGATACAAAAGTTGTATAAGTTGGGTAACTAAAGAAAAATGTTAGAATAGAACCTATCTTTAAAGATATTATTCAAGAAAATCTTCCAGAAACAAGGTCTTAATATAGAGACAACAATTTATTCTGTGTCCTGTGGAAACAGGACACAGAATGTCAACACAAATAAATGTACTATTACATCTAGCTTTGGACAGACAGATAAAGATCAGGTCACTTAAAAGCAAAATAAGAATGTTGACCTCAGACCTCTCCATAGCCATATTCAATGCTAAAGGACAACTGAACACTCAAACATTCTCAAAAAAAAAAAAAAGTCTGACTCAAGAATCGTATGCACAGTCATTCAAACATAAAGGAAACATATAACATTTTTGGAATGTACAAAAACTCTGGAAATATTACTTTTAGCCCTTTCTAAAGAAGTCACTGGAAGATGTATTTTAGCTGACCAAGAAAATAAAGCCAAAAAAATGGCAAAAAGACAGGTAGAGAGCATTAATATATTTAACTACAGAACTAATATTTTTAAAATGTGGAAATAATGTTTGCCAAACAGAATGGAATGGTATAAATACTGACTGTAAATATAATAAAACTAACATGAGTTTGGAAATTTTTTTGGCCATTATTTCTTCAAAAATTGTTTTCTGTCCACCCTTTCCCTCCTCTCCTTCAGGGATTCCTATAACATATTAGGACTTCTGTGATTCTCTCAATTGATACTCTGTTCATTTCAAACTTTTTCTTGTATTTCACTGTAGGCAGTTTCTATTGCCATTTCTCCTCATTGTTCTTCCTTCTGCTTTTTATGTATCCAGTGTGTTCCTCATCTAAGACACTGTAGTTCTCATTTCTATAAGTTCTATTTCAGTTTTAGTTTTATTTCCTATGCCATTATTTAATTCTTTGAACATATAACATATAGTCATAAAAACTGTCTTAATGCCTTTGTCTTCAAACGCTAACATTTGGGTCAGTTCTCAGTCCATTGGAATTAATTGTTTGTTCTCATTATGGATCACATTTGCCTTCCCCTTTTTATGCCAGGTAAATGTTTTTCCTATTTAAATTATATTTATTCTTCTAAGTTACATGAAATTTTATTTAAAATAATCAAGATGATTTGTATAAAATAGAATGTATGGGAGGACATAAAGAATAACATCTTTGACAATGTCAGAATATTATATTTACATACTTTAAAATAGCATGAATATACCAACAGCCATTCTAAAAGTAAGCCAGCCATTGATGACATAGTTTCATAAATTAAAAAACTGCATATTCCTAAGCTATTTAGTGACATTAGTAACACTTAAGTCATAATCTTAGATTCATACAATTCAACTTTTGGCCCTTGTCATAATATCATGTCAAATTACTTTTCACTTTTTGTAGTAGACAATGAATTACTGAATTTTAAAATCCTAGAGTGACAAGATAATACTTAGAAGCCTTATACTGTCGACTATTAATTTGCCTCACAGGGATCTCTAGCTCAAGAAGAAACTTTATTGTTTGTGTATTTATTCTACACCATTTTATCACATGGGTAGACTCACATATCTATCATGACAATCAAGATACTGAGCAGTTCTATCACCACAAGGATCTGCTGCATTGCCCTTCTGCATTGCCTACACCTACCTGTCCCTCTCTTCATTGTCTCTGAACCCTGGCAACCTTTAATCTGTTCTCCACTTAAAAAATATTTCCAATTCTGCATGGAAGGAGTTTGGAAGCCAACACTCCATCCTAACAAACAAGTAAAAAACTAAACAAAAATCCATTACTCTTCTAGGCTCCTTAAGAGAGGGAAGAATATGGGGAAAACTGCTGCCACCACAATTGGAGAGATAGACAGGTGAATAGAGGGAGTCATGACCTACCTGAACATAGACTCATTAGCAGAAAATGCTGTGGGAACCAGTGGTACCAGGGTAGAAAACCCTGAACTGTAATTGACAAATTGCTGCAGGCTCAATGTGCACAACTCTGAAAGTTAAAAACTCCAGGGTCATCCATTCATACTGGGATTTCTATAATATTGTGAAATTTACATCTAGAAGCTAGACCAGATTCCCACAGTAAATATCAGAGAAAAAAAATCCACCTCCACCCCTGCTCCCAGAAGGGGAAGGGAAAAGGAATGATTTTGAAATATACCAGAGTACTCTATTCTTCATGAATAGGTCTGTCCTGAGAGGAAACTAGTCAACAGAAGCATTACTGGTTGGGGTGTCATTAGAGCCTAAATGACCTGAAAAGGGATATACCAAACTCCAGCCCACTCTAGCCATCTTGTCTCACCTAAAGTGGGGAGAACGAAAATAAGAAACACTTGTGATGTTAACAGCCCAGACATATAGGCTCACTAAAACACTGAGACCTAATCATATGACTTTAGATCACTTCCCTTTTTTTAAAAAAAGATTTTATTTATTTATTTGACAGAGAGACAGCCAGTGAGAGAGGGAACACAAGCAGGGTGGGAAAGGAAGAAGCAGGCTCCCAGCGGAGGAGCCTGATGTGGGGCTCGATCCCACAACGTTGGGATCACACCCTGAGCTGAAGGCAGACGCTTAACGACTGCGCCACCCAGGTGCCCCTAGATCACTTCCCTTCTGCCCACACCTCACCACCACAATACTAAAGGTCTAGTTACAATAATCCTTTTTACCCAATACATCATGTCCAGCTATCAAGAAACAATTATAAGGCATATCAAAAGACAAAAACAAAAAACATGATTTGAAGACACAGAGCAAGCATCAGAACCAGACAAAAAAGGGATAGTAGAATGATCAGACATGGAATTTAAAACAACCATGATTAGTATACTAAGGGCTCTAATGGATGAAATAGCATGCACGAACACATGGGCAATGTAAGCAGAGAAATGGAAGTACTAAAAAAGCATCCAATAAAAAATGCTAGAGATAAAACAGACAACAACACTGTAACATAAATGAAGAATGTCTTTGGTGGACTTATTACAAGACTGGGTATGGCTCAGGAAAGAATTTCTGACCTAGAGGGGCTAGAGGATATACGCTTTTAGGTTTAAAAACCAAAAAGCAAAGAGAAGAAAGACTAGAAAAAAAAACAAACAAACAGACTATCTAAGGACTGTGAGAGTACAGACTACAAAAGGTGTAACATACACATAATGGGAATACCAGAAGGAAAAGAAAGAGAGAAAGGAAAAGGAAATATTTGAAACAATAATGACTGAGATTTTCCCCCAAATTAATGTCACACACTAAATTACAGATCGAAGAAGCTCAAAGAACATCCAGCAAGATAAAAATCAATAAAATTATAGCTAGGCATATGATTTACAAACCACAGAAAGTTAAAGATAAAGAGAAATTCTGAAATAAACCAGAAGATGAAAATACAAAACTTTGCCTGTGGAGGAAAAAAGGTAAGAATTATATTTGACTTCTCAGAAACCATACCAGCAAACAAACAAACAAACAAACAAACAAACCATACTAGCAAGAAGAAAATGAAGTGAAACACTTAAAGTGTTAATCTGCAAGTTAATATACAAAAATTAATATACAAAAGTCTATTTCTTTCCTATATACCAGCAACGAACAAGTGCAGTTTAAAATTAAAAACATAATTTTAAATTAGCATCCAAAAATTAAATTCTTTGGTGTAAATCTAACCAAATATATGCAAGATCTTTATGAAGAAAACTACAAAACTGATGAACAATATTAAAGAACACTTGATAAATGGAGACATATTCCATGTTCATGGATTCAGTCAATATTGTCAGGATGTCAGTTCTTCTCAACTTGATCATAGCTTGTTTGATGACCTATGAGCTTCATGAACTTGTATATCCAAATTTCTCCCCAGATTTGGGATGTTCTCAGTCTTTATTTCTCTTCATAAGCTTTCTGCCCCATTCTCCCCTTCTTGTTCTGAGACTCTGATAATTCATAGACTGTTTCTGTTGATGGATTCCTCTAGATCATGTAAGCTTTCTTCATTCTTTTTTCTTTGTTCTCTCTGACTAGGTAATTACAAAGGTCCTGTATTCATAGATTCTTTCCTCTGCTTGACCCATTCTGTTGCTGCTGTTCTCTATTGAAAGTTTTCATCTCATTCATCGTATTCTTCAGCTCCAGAATTATTGTTTTGCTCTTTGAAATTATTTCTATCCTTTTGCTAAACTTTCCGTTTTGTTCTTGTATTATTTTTCTAATATTGTTGAATTATCTTTCTCTGTTTCCTTGTAGCTCATGGAATTTCCATAAAACAGCTATTTTGAAATCTTTATTGGATAAATCACTCCATGTTTTCGTAGTCAGTTACTGGAAGATTATTGTGATTATTTGTTGATGCCATGATTTCTTGATTTTTTATGTTCCTTGAAGTCTTGTGTTGCTCTCTCTCTCCATGTTTAAAGATGCAGTCACCTGCCAGTTTTTACTATCTGACTTCAGGAAATGAAATATTCCTGCTAGGGACTCTGAGGCTTTCTCAGATCTTCTCTGGATATACCTGTACCATGCTTCTTGCTCTAACTTGTGGCAGAATATTTAGGCTTGTATGCCTTCTCTTGCCCTGCAACATAGCATGCCATGTGCTGATAGCCTCCTTTTGCTTTCCTAAGGGTGGAGCTAAAGCTAATTTTTGTGGTCTCTCCCTGGCCTTCAGATTCAAGATGGCTTTCTGTGCAAGCTTACTAGCCATCTGCCAAATGTTGAAGTGCTCAGGGTGCCTGGCTGTCTCAGTAGAGTATGTGACTCTTGATCATGAGGTCGTGAGTTTGATCCCCACTTTGGGTATAGAGCTTATCAAAAAATTTTAAAAATGAAGAAGAAAGAAAAAATAAAATTGAGCAGTTTTAAAAGAAAAAAGAAAAAAAAAAGTGCCCACAGAGAACTGGCCTGGAGAGGGTGGAGGTATGTATTGGTAAGGTACATGGAGCAGTAGGGGTGCCCATGGGCCAGTTGGAGGGATCTGTGGGTGAGGCATCTACAACAGCTCATGGCTGGGCTTCATAATGGAATCTGTGACATGGCAAGATCCATGTCCCTTTAATGCCTTCTGAGAGTCCTGTCGCTTTCCCAGCTTCTTCCCAACACCAGCCATAGAGCTCATAACTCAGGACTCTGGGTAGGCTAAAAGTGAAATAGGCCTCTTTGGTATCCCCTTGTATAGCTAGAGAAGCCAGGTACTCCTTGGCATCCTCTCTCTTTCCCCAGAGAGAGAAATCATGGGCTGAGATCTCTCTTGGCACTGAATAGTGACACTTTGGGGCAGTAGTGACATAAGTAAAGTGATCTGTTTTTCACACCCTCTCTATACATCCAAACTCAATTATTTTTGCCCCAGTGGAGTGCTGGAACTTCTCTTCTGGAGACCAGGACATCACAAAGGTTTTCTCACCCATGGGTGATTATGTAAGTCAGTGTTTTCCAAGGGCTTCCAGACCACAGTTTAGAGGGTAATAGAACCAGTTCATGAACTGCTGCAGGCTCCACAGCCAGGACCAAGGTCTGTATAGCTACTACCTAACGCATGTGTAGATGGGTCTCTTGGCACACTGTGCTGGAATACCACAGTTCTCACAAATGCAGTTTCATTCACGGATGGATGCCAAATTATTATTGTTGACAGGGAATACAAACAAGGGAAATCATATCCAGCCATGTTTTTGACATCTCTCCAAAAATAAAATCTTAATAAAAATGAAAAGAAAACTATACCCAGGTGTAGAGAAAAATAATAATATTGCCATGTGTTCATTTTTTACTTATTTAAATACAATATATATGAAAACTCTAGAACAAAGTATTGGTGGGGATAAACGGCTATGCATTACTGCAAGGTTTCTCCAGTTTATTTGAACTGTTTCCATGGTAGGTTTAAATAAACTGAAAAGTTTATTATATTACCACTGATGTCAATTATCAGGAAATAATGCAAAAAAAGGCATATCTAAAATGCCAACAAATATTTTAAAATGGAATTCTAAAAAAGATTTAAATAATCCAAAAGAAATTAGGCAATGGTGAATGGGGAGAGAAAAATGTGTGGCGACAAAGAGAAATCAAAGAATAAAATGGTATAATTAAATCTAATCATATTTGTAAGTATTTTAAATGTTACTGGACTACACAGACAAAAAATAGAGATATTTGGTCAAATTGGCAGAAAAAAGCTTGATTCACTTACATCTTGCATACATCCAACATTTCTTAAGTATGAAAACAAAGACAGGTTGAACATAAACAATGAAAAGAAGAGATCTCATGAGAAGCGTAAGCATAAGGCAAGAGTTCCTCTATTAATGTCGGATAAAACATACTTTAAGTCAAAATGCTTGAAAAAGAGAAAGAGGGGTATTTCATAATCATAGAAAAGTCAATTCAAGGAGATGAAAAAATTGTATCCTTAAAAACACAGGAATCAGAAATTGATGTAATTAAAAGAAGTAGATAATTCTGTAGTCATTTTTGAAGATTTTAAAACTCCTTTCTTTTAACTGATAGAACTAGATAAAATAGCAGAAAAGATAAAGATGACATAACTGATATAAAGGCATAAAACCGGAGAGAGAGAAAATTCTCCTTAATGGCAGGTAATATTATTGTTTACATAAAGAAATCTAAAAAAGTTTATAAAACGATTACTTGAATAGTGAATTTAATAATATCACCACACACAAAATTCATGTACAAAAATCTATGCTTATATATTTGTTGTAAGGAAATGGAAAATAAACTAAAAATTTCATTCTTTTGATATGTCATCGATCATCCAAACTAAGAGATGTATTGAACACAAAAAAATGTGAAAATACATAGCTGCAGTACACGGGACATGATAAAATACCACTGAGAAATATTAAAGAACTAAATAATAAAAAGATATACTGTTTGGAGCTCAATGTTGTTAAGATACTAATAATTCCAAAATTGATCTATATGCTTTATGCCATTTCAAACCATATTTACAGAAAGTTTTTAACGTAGCATTTGGCTAGCTAATTCTAAAAAAATACAGATCTGAAAATGACAGCAAATATTACATTAATTTTGAAAAAGAACAAAGCAGATTTACACTACCTAACTTCAAGCTTTAGTACAAATCTACAGAATCAAAAGAGTGTGATAGTTACCTAAGGGTCGACATAGAACGATTGAGCACTATAGTGAGCCCCAAAATAGACTTATGCACTCAAATAATTTTCAACAAAGATGCCAAAGCAATCTAATGAGAAAACGAAAATCTTCTCAACAAATGGTGTTAAAACATTTGGATACATATGAAAAATATAAACTTTGACCTTTACCTCACAGTATACATAAAAATTAATTTAAGACATATATGAGATCTAAATGAATGAGTTAAATTCATGAAATTTTTAGAAAACAAAATAGAAGGCTACATTCATGACTTGGAGGCATGCCACTATTTCTTAGGTCACACAGAAAAAATTAAAATGATAAACTATATTCCACTAAGATATAAAACTTCTGTTTATGCAAAGACCCTTAAGAAAATGAATATATGAATCAGAGACTAGAAAAGAAATTCACAAAAATATATCTGACAAAATATTAGTATCTAGGATTTATCAATAACTCATACAACTAAATATTTTGTATATTAAACACTCAATTGGGTAACGGGGAAAATATTTAAAAGGAGATCAAAAAGCAAGGTACGTGAGTAACCAATAATCACATCAAAACATTTTTTTTTTTAAAGATTTTATTTATTTATTTGACAGAGAGAGAGACAGCCAGCAAGAGAGGGAACACAGGCAGGGGGAGTGGGAGAGGAAGAAGCAGGCTCCCAGCAGAGGAGCCTGATGTGGGGCTTGATCCCAGAATGCTGGGATCACTCCCTGAGCCGAAGGCAGACGCTTAACGACTGAGCCACCCAGGCGCCCCACATCAAAACATTTTCAATATTATTATTCATCATGGAAATATAACTTAAAACCACAATGAGATTCACTACACATCCACTACAATACTTAAAATTACAAAGGATAACAAGTATGTGGAAGAATCGGAACTCCCATACTTCACTGATAGTTGTGTAAAATGCTAGAAAGCCACAACTCACACACTAGAAGGGTCAAAAGGAACAAATTACAGACTCTAGGAAATGTTAATGAAGGTGTGGTACAATTACATCTTTCATCCATTTTTGGTGGGCTTGTCACTTACCATAACCAGTTTGGAAGACTAAAGTTCAATTAACATGCATCCTATAACCTAGATATTTCTCTCCTAAGAATAGGCACATATACCCAGGAGAAGATGTGTACAAAATGCACAAGTAGAAATCCTGAAAATAGTTAACAAATGCACACACTCAAGTGTCCATTAACAAAAGAAAGGGAAAAGCTGTAAAAAAAAATATATATATATAGAGAGAGAGAGAGAGAGAGGAGAGAGAGAGAGAGAAATTAAAATTAAGGAATTATACACAACTACACAGAATTTCATGGATGAATCCTTAGGACATAATGTTGAGTAAAGTATGTTGGAAAATGAAAGAACACATACAATATAATTCCACTTACAAGAGCTTAGAAAGAGTATAGAACAATCTGTATTATTGGAAGTTAGAGATTTGTCACACTTTAGAGTTGGTGAAAGTGAGTAGAGGAGAGACTTTGGAAAGCAAGCAGTATTCTCTCTCTTTGATGGCTTGTTAAACAGGTGTACCCTTTCATGATAAATCATCAAGCTCTAATCTGAAACTTTGTGCACTTTTCTGAGGTATGTTTCACCTCAATAAAATTTTACTTCAGAAAAAATCATTGGGAGTAACGTCAGCCAAAGGGTGGGATGGGTAGCTTTCAGGTCTCATTCCCCCACAGAAATATCACTAAGGTAAAAAATTCAGTAAAGGAGTTCAACAGCTGATTGGAGCAGGCAGAAGAAAGAGTAAGTGAATCTGAGGACAGGACAATTAAAATTATTGTGTCTGAAGAACAGAAACAAAAAAGAATGAAGAAAAGTGAAGAGAGACTAAGGAACCTCTGTGATAGCAGGAAGTGGACCAACACATGCAGTATTAGAGAAAGAGTATTTAAAATAATGATCAGAAACATCTTAAATTTGATGAAATAAAAAGATCTGCAAATCCAAGAAACTCAATGAATGCCAAATACAATAATCTCAAAGACAGTCATATCGAGACACATTATAATCAAACTAGTGAAAGCCAAAGACAACAAGAGAATCTTAAAAGCAGCAAGAGAAAAAAGAAGCAACTTATCAATCTCAAGAGATCCTCAGTAAAATTAACAGCCAATTTCCTCATCAGAAGCCATGGAGACAGGAAGGCAATATGAGGATATTGTTGAAGTGTTGAAAAAAAATCAAGAAATAATTCTCTATCTGGCAAATCTGTCCTTCAAAAATGAAGGAGAAATTAAAACATACCTAGACAAAAATAAATACATGAATAAAAAGCTAAGGGAGTTCATTACCATCACACTTGCTCTATAAGAAATCCTAAACGGGGGTCCTTCAGATTGAAATGAAATCACGCTAGACTTGCATACAATGTATAAACAGGCCTTTATCCAGAGAAGATATACAAATGGACAATAATCCTAAGAAATGAGACTAAACCTCAATAATCCGTAGAAAAATGCAAATCAAAATCATAGTCAGCTTTCACCTCATACCTGCTTGGATAGGTAAAATTTAAAAAATAAAAATAAAGTGTTGGCGAGGATGTTGGCAAATCTACAAAGAAGAAAAGTCAAACCCCATGGAGTGGAAAACAAGGAAAGACCAGATACTAAGTATCAGCTGTAAATGATCAGGCAGTGAAATCTGGGCTGTCAAGGTCTATGAACATGCACCCACAGGTCAATTATTCTTTTCTTCTCCATCATAAAGACTGATTTAAGCCTTTATCACCTCATGCCTGCAATGTTGCCAGCATCCTTCTGTTCTCCCTGCTGCCAAGCTCACCTCCCTCCATTCTCTTTAACATTGCATCAAGAAGAACGTGTCTAAAAAACAAGTCTCATCATATCAGTCTCATCGTGTCACTTCCCTGTGCCATACATCTTTCTCCGAAACAAGAGTAGCATCCAGTGTCTCAACATGACAGGGAAAGCCTTCCATGACTTGGCCCATTCACATAGTTGGTGCTTAGTAAATAAAACTTTCCACACTGGATGACCAGTGGTTTCTTACCAAGGGAAAGAAAGAAACAGCAAGCATAATATGGACATGTTTACCCATATTTTCTGAGCATTGTGTCTGTGAAGGACACTGTGAAGGAGATTGTGTCTGCTGCTTCTGCCATGTCTTTGCCTCAACCTTTAAGGACCTGAAAAGCTACTAGGGAATACTAAGCTCGCACAGAAACCGCCATGTGCTTAGGGCTTGATAAATGTGCTGAGGCAATTCAGTAGGAGGGGATTCATTTTTCACCTTGGGGGCTCAGGGAAAGCTAGGGACAGTTCGTCTGGGCCTCGATGAAGGAGTAGGGCAGGTGAGAAGAGACAGATCTCCAGACCCTAGGGAAAGGCCCTCCAGCTCGTGAAGGTCAGGGAGGATGCACATATTTTCATGCTACTTGGCTTTGACACAGGGCATGTGAGACTTAGCAATACGGCTGGAACACCAGTGTGGCTAGCTTTGGAGGGTCTTCATTGCTAGTAAGAGAAATGTAAGTTGACCCTTCTCTCTGAAGACTTCTAGGCCCCAGCTAATTCTCTACAAAGCCTGACCCCCGGCTGCTTTTTCTCCCGGCCTGCTCTCCCTACCTATAACTCATTCAGACTCACCCTCTGCTCCTTCTCCACGCCCCTGCCTCCAACTCTGTGACAACAGGCTTCAGTCAGCTTTTTGCTACCATAGGAAACTCCCAAAATTATTCTTCATGTTGCCTTTTATTTCCCTAAGCCTGGGTTTTTCTTCCCAGCAGGATAGGAAACAGAAAAAAAGATCACTGGCCTGTAGACAGATCTGCATTCTATTTATGGCTCTTCTACTCATAGATATGTGACCCTGGGCAAATTACTTAACCTCTCTGAGCCATCTGTGAAATGCTGATTACAATTCTTATCTTAGAGAGATGCCGTGAGGGTAAAATAAAATGTTTAAGCCTCTAGTGCTTAGATGCTTCCTAGAGTGTTAGTTGGCTTTCCACTCCAGTCTCCAGGCCCAAGCAGGTCAAATTTGGGGCTCTCACTTCCCTCTCACCCCAGCCCTCAATTAGGACAGTTTAATGAATTCTCCACTGTGATCATTACTAACTCTCCTGGTTTCTTGCTCAGAGGCCAGGAGACAGCATTATGCAGCAAGGCTTAAAGGCTCCTTTTTAAACTTAAACTAGGCTCATTGGGGAGGCTAAAAGCTAAAGATTTGACCTGGTCTGGCATTTGAGCTGATTCACATTAAAACTGCCTGTGTAACAACTGGAGGGGAAAGAAGAATGCTCTAATCAGTCTACGCCTGGAGGAAAAGTAATTGCAAATTTACAGAGACAAAAACAGGTGTGTGAAATGGTGTGAAACGGAGTTTGCCCCCATCTCTCAGGACATAGGTCCTGGCTGGGAGTTCTCATGCTAGAAAAGAATTAGGAGCATCTTGGCAGGTTTGTGTCACAGGAAGCGCAATATTTACTCAGCATGGAGGAAGCCAGTGGATGCCCCGACGACTGCGATCCAGGCTTTCTGATTTGACTTTGGCTGCGGTGTTATGTAGAGACTTAATCACATAATGCCCAGTGGCACCAAGTACCCATGTGGATCTGACTGAAGTCTTTGCTCCTGCTAGTTTCAGGGTGCAGATAACTGAGTGCGGCTGGTAAAACAGCATGTGCTTCCTTGAATCAGGAAAATGGGGTCAGCTCCCGGCTTCTGAGATTCGAACTATAACGTGAACCTCCTTTCATCTAGGAACGGAAAAGTTGCTGGACCCTGCAGATCTCAGCATCCTTTGTGGCAACTGATTATGGATCTGCTGGAACCTAGGGTGACCCCACTTTTTCCTGCCTAGGTTTGCCTAGGTATATCTTGAACCCCACACTATTTCATAGACCCACAGAATGCGAGTGTTGAGAAAATGAGTCTAATCTCATTTCTGAGAGGAAACAAATGAGACCCCAAAAAGGTGTAGCTTATTGGGATCATAAAGATAATTATAAAAAAGGCCTGTGTGAGAACATGGGTCTCCTGTTTCCCAGAGTTTATAATTAGTGAAATCTGATCATTTTTCTGCCACTGAAACAGACAGTAGAACGATTTGCCTACTTACTTTAAAGTGCTAAGCCAAGTGCATAAAGCCACATTGTCATTTTCTAATTTTGCCTGTACTTTAAAATTTCAATCCCTCAATGGTCAGTTGGTCCTTTATAGCTTAACTTGAATAGAATTAATAAGAATTAAAGGACATGAGAGGGTTCTGATGTTTACTGAGGGAATAATAGGACTCTGTCACCGACACACCTTAATTCATAAAATGGTTAAGAGGAGGCCCAGAAATATGACTAAAGTCTCAGCACAATAAAATATATAAGAAATCAATTTTAATTATTTTTCAAGTAATTGAAATTCAAAGTCTTTTGTTACATCCCTAATCTTCTACTTCCATACTATATTCAAGCTTTCAAGAGGTGAGGGGATCTTTCTGGTCTATTCTGATGAACACACAATTGTTTTAATGATTCCTTGGCCAGATAACTCTGAAATCCTTCCTTTTACATTCATCAAATGCTTCTGGTCTGCCCAAGCTTACCTCTCCTCAAATTACTTTTTAGTAATAGCCAAAGAAAAATCCAGTACCTTTGAATATACTTGGGTATGAAGAGCTCTAGGTATTAAAATCCCACATGGCTTCAGAGATGGGTAGAAGATTGGGAGCAGGATGAGGGGGACAGAGGGCAGCAGTGCTATTCCAGCCTCCTTTCCCCTTGACTCCTTCACATTGAGTATACATCTATGTGTCCATTTAACTATTTATCTCTGTTTATTTTGCTAATATATCTCCGTGGACCAAAGGAAAGGTATTCCCAAATAGCAGGCACCTGCCCTTAGTGTGACTGCAATATAGTGACTACTTGTAGATCACTGGTGGCCTACTGCTGGACTTCCAGCTCAACCGTTTTCACAAGATGCTGAGACAGATATTAATGTGTATTTCTAACCAGCCGGATATACAGCAGGAGTCCTGTCTTTGAGTAGTCTGTCTGATTGTGTTCCCATGCTTCCATTTCACCCCGCCCATCCTTAGAAGCCAAAAACTGTTCCATACTTGTTCAGCTTTTCCAAGGAGGTAATACTATACGTGCTTACATATCCCCCTCCTCATGTTGTTCCATCAGAACTCGAAGCTTATTTCTCCTAAATTTTAGCAAACAGTAATTAGAAATCAACACAATGTATAGTTCTGTGAGACTTCATTTTGCTTAGAAAGTTACTTTCATAGCTTTTGTATAAATATACTCTGTGTCTTTCTTGGTGCCTGGCAAGTGGTAAGCGCTCATTCACTGAATGAAGCCTTGCTATGTGCTCACATTTTCCCATTTGCCACGCTGAGGCCATTGTAGCATAATTCAGTTACTTTCCTCTATGAAAATGACATTATTTTATAACTCCTGTTTAAATAACATCACTGAGTCTCCCCAATCGAAATGTTCTTCCTCATCTCTAGCACATCCTCACCCCAGTGCCATGGCATTCACGGCCATTTGTATGACATTTGGGTCATTATTTCTAGACAAAACTTCAGTCTTCATCTCCATGACTGTGTATGCTACACATCTCCATGACTGCCTGCTACACATCTCTGCCTAAAGGATCCACAGGTATCTAAAACTAACATGTCCCGAGGTGAACTCATCACTGTATACCTTCTCCCTCACAAGCACATACACACACTCTCAACTGATCCCCTCCCATGCTTCCCATCTCAACGTATGGCACCACAATCCATCTAGCTGAACAAGTTAGAAGTCAGAAGGCTTGCCTATCCTCCATCTCTCTCTCAAAATCTAAGGAAGGCTTTTCTCTTAGTGGTCCAAGTCTATTCCTTCAGAACAGAGTTTCATCTTTTAAGAATGACTTCTTAAGCTGATGCTCTCCTTTCAGGCATTTCCCCTACAAGTGAATTCCATTTTTTTTTTAAAGATTTATTTATTTGAGAGAGAGAGAGAGTGAGCTGGAGGGCGGAGGGACAGAGGGAGAGAGAGAATCTCAAGCAGACTCCCCCGCTGAGCATGGAGCCCAATGTGGGGCCCAATCCCACAACCCTGAGATCATGACCTGAGCCAAAATCAAAAGCTGAACACCTAACAGACTGAGCCCTCCAGGCGCCCCATGAATTCATTTCTTAAGCATATCGTGTTTGAGCGCATCTCTTCTCTTCTGTGTTTTCTTTCCACCTTTCAAGTGTTGCCCTATGAACACTTCAGATTAAACTCAAATATCCTTTTCTCTGAGACTTTCCATCTTCAATTGTCCTATGTTTTTTGCTATCTCTCTTGTAGCACTTCACATGTTATATAGGATCGCTCATTAATTTTTCTTTCTCTTGCATGAGGGCAAGATGTGGAATCATGTAATCGTGCCCCCCCCTCCATTTCTCCAGCACTTAGCCTCTTTGTAGTAGGTATTCAGTAAATATTTACTGATAATCAAATGAATAAATGACATAAGGTCAGAACAAAGCCCTTGGAAAAATAGTCTAGTGGGTGGTCACTGGGGCAAAGAGTGGGGAGCCTTCCTCTTAGGATGAAAGCTCTGATATGCTGAGGGGCAGAATTAATTGGAAGCAATACTCCCCAGAGGATCACTCACTCCTGCAGTCACCTAATAAATGCTAGATCTGCCCTACTTAAATGAATTCTAGTAAAATAAGAAGAAGTATTTGGCACCAAAATGTGCACTAAAATACTACACACTGGTAAGTTGTAAATTAACACATTGCAGCAAATATGTGTTTAATCTACGACATGAACATGGTTTAAAGAGAAGTATACCTTTGATCTAGGGCGTCTACTTAGGATGCTAAATGATAGATACGACCTCATTCCCTTTAAGATGCCATAATATTAATATCCATGAGTTTATATCAATTCTGTAAAACGTATCTCCATTTTAAAATATGTTACTTTATTTCCCTTCAGTGTTATGTGTAATTCTTTCAAGTTTCAAAGCTATGGGTTGGGAAGACTTCCTCCTAGTTTATTATTCTGGGATTGGGTGAACTAGTTGCCATTTACCTCATTCACATAATTATGATTTTATGACGGACATCATATGGCCCTTCCAATTAAATGATGGCCCCAATGGTTTCTCAATTTTATCCCTGAGTACCTTCTTAATTCTTGGGTGGTTGTTAGTTCACTTTCCCCAGTAATTTTTCTGTAATTTCTTTATTAGTTAGATCCAGAATGTCTGGAATGCTAACATCAGGTGAACAAGTATTATTTGAAAAATCAAAATAAGGGTGGAACTCTTATATAACTAAGAATGAGAGTCATCCATTTAATTCCTGCTTATTCTTTTATTATCCTTGTGCAACTTTTGTTTTTCCCTGTTTTGTTTAAATTTGGCTTTATGTTGTTCTATAATTTTTATTTTCATCTAAAGAATAAGTTGTTTAAATGTCTTGCATTTTTTGGAGGGAGAAATTGGGGAGAAAGGAATAAGGATATTTAGAAAGGATGATGAAGTTGACTCCTTGACTTTGCTATTTAATTCGTTTCTACCTGTAAAATTTTGGATATAAAGTGGAAAAACAGAGGCATGGACCCTTTCCTTGTTAAAAGAAACCCACAATAAGAAACATGCACATAAGGATATAACTACTAATTGTATTAAGTATAATGAAAAAGGGTATTCAGCAAAAGAATTAAGTGTGTCTACTTGAGACTAAGTAACCCAGGAAAGCCTCTATTTAGAATGACATTAATTCAGGTATGCATTGTATTAGCAAGTGTAGGCATAGAGAAAAAAGCATTCCAGCCAGGCAACCCCATGGGAAAAGACCCTGGAGTGGGAAACTTCTTGGTCTAGCCGAGTTACAGAGAGAATTTCAATATGGTTGAAGCCTCATAACAGAAGAAAAAAGAGGCATGAATTGACATTACAAAGTAGTTGTGGCCAGAAATGCCTTTTTGGCATTATAAGTTCAATGGAAATCTCACAAAGGATTTAAACATGAGAATGACATGATTAAATTTGTGTTTTAAAAGATAAGTCCAGATGCCTTGTAGACTGATGTGTTGATGAACAAGGGCAGAAAAAGACCAGTAAAAAGACTATTGCAGTAACCAGGAAATTAGAGACTGTAGCTGAGACCACCAAAAAAAAAAAAGGAGGCACAGGAGAGATGGAGGTGAGGCCTTTAACAAATTACTCACCTGTATAACATGGATTTTAAAAGTAGCCACTTGATGAGATGAAAAAAAATCATACGAAATTGTGCCTTTAAAGCACAAAGGACAGTCCTGACACACAGAGAATGTATTACACATGTTTATTATTATTACTACTACTACTACTATGACTGTAAGTGTCATTTGGTTTGGTTTTAGGGTGGTGTTTGGATGGCAGTGAGGAAGAGCTGGTTCGTTTGGTGTGGTATAATTTATTGATCAAGAAAGAAATTTTGCGGGATTCCATTACGGTGTAGTGTCATAGAGGGCGGTATTTAGAATAATGATAGAGGTGATGTTGATTGGGTATTAAAGAGAAGAATGAGAAGAATGAAAACAGCTGACTTTTTTTTCTTTATTTTTTATTTTTAAAGATTTTATTTATTTACTTGACAGAGAGAGACAGCCAGCGAGAGAGGGAACACAAACAGGGGGAGTGGGAGAGGAAGAGGCAGGCTCCCAGTGGAGGAGCCTGATGTGGGGCTCGATCCCAGAATGCAGGGATCACGCCCTGAGCTGAAGGCAGACGCTTAACGACTGAGCCACCCAGGCACCCCATGACTTTTTTTTTCTTTAAATCGAAGGATTAACTGACTCAGGGTCCAATAGGGCCTCACCATATACTTCTTTACCTCTCTTCCCTCCAAGAAATTTCTTCAGTATTTCTAAGTCTTGAAGCCTCATTTTCGAAGAATAGTACAAGTACAATGATAAATCTCTGCTGATGTTAGAACCATTCCTTTCACGGAAATTGCCCTAGGACCTCTTGGTATGTCAGAGCTAGAAGGGAACTGGGAGATAACTTGGCATAATTCTCGTGGTTATACACATAGAGACATACACTGAGAGAGGAGAGAGCCCTGAATCTTCAGAGGTCCCAGGGTGTGTGTTGAAAATGCCCTGGACTGGGTATCAGAGTGAACAATGTTCAGGCTCTGTATCTATCATCACTATGTGATGTTGGGCAAATAGCTTAACCTTCTGAGGCTTGATTTCCTCACTGTAAAAGGAAGATCCTGATAGCTGTCCTACCTAGCTGAAGAGTTGGCATGGAGAAAGAATAAAATAATGCACGTAAAAACACATCATGAACTATAAAGTCTATGTGTTATCAGCCCTTTGCCATGGTTACAATCACCAAAAGAACAGATGGGCATATTGATTCGACTGTTTGCCTAGATGTAGTGAGTAGAGTGCATGTAAGTTACAGTGCTCAACCATTCCTCAGGCAGATTTATTGGGGGGCTATGTTCTGGGTATCTGTGGAACTTACACAGGTAAGCCGAAAATCTTCAAGTACTTATTTTGTAAATTCTTAAGATGTTGAAACTTCAACACAGCCTTGTGCTATAGTGTGGCGATTTACATTTTTCTATAAAAAATAGGTCCAGTTTAAGTAACCGGGGTCATTAACAAAACCACTCTAAGGCTACACAGCCAGTACGCAGCAGAGCCTGACTTCAAACCTTGATTTGCCTTGTTCAAAAGGCCATAAAATTTTAACTACTAGCAGGGAAGCTCTACTTCAGTCACACAGATAAATTGACATCAGTTCTGCAAAAAGGAATCCTTAAATTGACCAAACTTGATTAGGAAACCAAAGGCACATTTTTGTTCTCGAGCCTGTATTGAAAGGCAGTTGATTTGATATTGCAATTGAGCAATTGGGTGTAAAAATCACTGGTAAAAACACACTGCAGATGGCAATTAATTACCACATAGGCCCTGCTCTATTAAGCAGTGAAAGATTGACAAAGATACTGCAGGAAGACTGAACCAGGAAATGACAACATATATAAGAAACTGCCCTCTGGTGGTCAAGCCCGGGGCCTGTCCTTGTTAAACAGGGACGTTATTCAAAGATGCAAATGAGGTATTTTGAGCACTTTTATATTTATGACTTTATTACTCTGAGACGGTTGGGAGTTTTAATTTTGTGGTTAGCCCACCTGCTGTTTCTTTATTAAAATCTTAGTTCTGATTAATCAAAAATGCTTTTTGCAGTCCAGTCACATAGATTCCATAAAACAGGATGCTCTTGTTCGCCCTGGATTTGGTGTGAGATTTATCCTTTAAAGATGCACACTGATTTATATGTGTGCTCACAAGTATGGCAGCGAATGAAAATACGATAGTAACTGGGAAAGGTTCATGGCTTCCTGAATGTGATCATAAATAAGGGATTTCATGACCAAGGTGCTGTGTGGAACAGCCATGTCTCTTCACCCATGGGCGTAAGCGGGTCACTCTATTGGGGGCAACCATGGTAAATGAGCACTGGATTTACATAGCTTCATAAAACTGGCATCAAAATCCACAGTTCAATTAGCTGCCCGTTTTTTATCTACGTGGCACTAAAGCATGAGACTTCTTTGAAGCAACAGAAATGGTGATTATCTTTCCACCATCACCCAGATTTTTGTCCTCCGGCAGTGGCCAAGAAAGCCAGCTTTGAGCTTTCTTCTACGGAGCTTCACAAAGCAGCAGAGACAGAGCCTAGATAGTGAGATTTAGAGACAGGACAGCACAGCATTGAAGCTGTTCAATAGAGAGAAGGGGAGAGAATATCTAAAGGGGATGTAAGTGGTATTCTGATACATACATATATATCTAAAGGTATACTTTGGATTCCATTTTGCCCTCAAATATTATTTATTAAAGACCCACATGAAAATAATATTTTCTTAGAGACTGACATGCCAATTTAATACACAAGGCCCTTTCTGTGGCAGCTTCTAATATCCCCCCAGAACTAATACTATTTCGGACATATACATAATGAAATGTAATTTAATATCTAGAACTATGAAACAGATGAGACAGCCAAGGTCAAAAGAGTGCTGCTATTTACACTGAATGCAAGAATTTCTTTATGAAATAACCTTCACTGCCAAGATGCCAGGAGAGTCTCTTAGGCAAGGGACTTCTGTAATTACAGAAAGCAGCAAAACAGAGGAGACTAACATTGCTCAGGAACCACATCTCTGTCTATGGCGTGTCTTTGGGCAACTTCTTGATCTGTTTGAGCCTTGGGTATTATTGGAATAACACCTATCTCACTGGATTCTTTAGACAATTAAACTTCATATGTAAAATGCCTAGCACACAATACACATCATAAAATGCTAGTTAAGTCTCTGCTTTCCTGAGCAAACTTAGCTGGTATTCTTACTCTAAGTGGCAATTCCTCCAGCCAACTGACTTCATTTCTTCACTATCCCCTTTCCCAAACATGCGTGTCCTTAAGAACCTCTGGTGTCAAAACAAGACAGAACAAAACAAAACAAAACAAAACAAAACCCTCTGGGGTCAAATTGTTAGACTGTAGAGCCTCTCCAATACAGCCTAAAGACTAGTAAGAAGTACCCTGGCTTCTGGTCTCTCATATAACTTGCTTTGTGGGGGGCCCAAATCCCTGCAAGAATTAGTGCTGCCCCAAAATAGTCCAGGAGGCCCCTGGGAATGTTTCCCAGGTGCTCTGACAAAGTTTGTCTTGATGGAGTTGCCCTCACTCCCCTCTGGGAATCAGCATTGGTCTGTGACTCCCTGTGGTCTCTGAGCAGCCCCCTGCCACTGTCTCTCCCTCCGAGTGCCTCCTTGCCTGGATTGGAGCCCTCACTTACCAAAGCTGCAAGGCACTATGGGGTAGAAGAGGCTGAAGAGATCTGATAATAAATGGCCCTCTTATCTTCAGTTTGTACTGTGTAACTGAGGTCCCCAAACATGGCTTTTTGTGCCCCTATCTTTTGCAGAAGCTCCTGGGAATCTTAGAGGAAGCTTAAAATCTTAAAATCTTCTCCCTTCCCTGAATGAAACCTGGGTTTGAGTATCAGGCTTCATGCTGTGTTACTGTAATACATGGTATTAACAATCAGTAATCTTTTAACGACAGAGGCTTTCCCTCTGGCCCAGCTCATCGTGCCAATATGATGAGGCTTTTCCTTAGAGCGTCCTTGAGCCAATACTGTCCTTATGCCCTGGCAGAAGGGGCTGTGACCCTCCACCTCACATTTGAGGGGTCCCCACTCTGGCTCTTTGCTGGGCAACCACATTCCTTAGCCATGGTTTTAAAGGGATATGCACAACCAAAGCCGACCTTGACCCTCTAAACTAGCCTTTGGGTAGCTGGCTACCCAGAATTCCCTATCCAAATGGCCCAAGACTACTTCAGTGTCCTGTTTGATCCTCTTCCCCATGTCTGCCCGTCTGAGATGAGATCAGGCTATGACCACATGTACCTTGAGGCCCGAGGAGAGTCTGAGTGGCAGTTGCAATGAGCAAGATAAATGGACATGCTCACTACATTGTCTACATCCTCAAGACCCTTATCACATGGGAGAGAGCTGGTACTGAGAAGAGAAAGGGGCAAGCCATTGACTTTATTTCTCCATTTGCTAACTCCCACAGAATTCTGAGGAGTCCAGCTGAAATCTGCGCTTCCAGGTCATTGTGAAGGTGTATTTGTCAAGATAGAAGGAAAGATCATATTTCATTTAGCAGTTTTTTAGCTGGATTTATAGCTTCATATTTAGACCCAAGGTCTATGGATATCTATATAGTATAAGAGAGCATAAGGGGCAATCTTGTCTTCAACCCTAAGTAGAGTTTGGTTTGACGTTTCCCAACATTTTTGCAAGCGTACCAAGGCCATCATAATTACAAATCTTTGCTGATTAAGAATCTCTTTAGTTTTGTGTTTTTTCTTCAGCCAAGCTGAGCTGCTCTAACGCAAGCACAAGGAAGATGGATGCTAGCCAAGGACTCGTAAGAATATGACTGTGAGGATGAGCCATGGGATCCAAACCGTGTGCGTGAGCCCAGGAGCCATCCTGTGGAAAGTAGAGCCATAAAAGGAGAGGTGGTTATGAAGCTAAAGACGAATTTCATGCGGGGCACTGCAGCAAGGGAGCTGGAAGGCAGGATTTGTAGGATGAGATTTTAGCTTAGAAACTGTGGCCATGGCATTGGTGGCTGAGATGGGCAGGAAGAGGATATTGTTGACCACTTGCAACAAATTTCCAGGTTTCCAGGATGACTGTGCATATATGTTGAAATCATCCTGAATGAGGATAAAGGTTAAGGTTAAGAGGAAGTTGGTGAGGGGCACCTGGGTGGCACAGTCGTTGGGTGTTTGCCTTCGGCTCAGGGCGTGATCCCGGCGTTCTGGGAGCCCCACATCGGGCTCCTCTGCTAGGAGCCTGCTTCTTCCTCTCCCACTCCCCCTGCTTGTGTTCCCTCTCTCGCTGGCTGTCTCTATCTCTGTCAAATAAATAAATAAAATCTTAAAAAAAAAAAAAAGAGGAAGTTGGTGAGCTAGGTGGTAATGTGTACAAAAAAAAAATGAGAAGCAGCAATCAGGAGCTTGGTAAGTGACAACTATATTAAAAAAGAAGAAGAAGAAGAAGAGAGTGACATAGAGATGTGAGCTACAAAGGAATAAAACTGTGAGATGGGAGGACGGATGCTTTAAAAGCAGCATAGGGCAGTCACAATGTAACTTTATGTTGGTTTTTTCTTCCTATGTTTTTGGGACACCTTTTCTACCCAAAGTCTATGCTTCCCTCAAGCCCAAATCAAATCCCCATTTCTCAGTCTTCTTTCTCTTCTTCAGCTTACTCTAGTCTTACTTACCTGACTCCTTAAAATGTTTATTTTATGTAATACCTGGTTTGGCCCTCTATGGTATGAAGTTTGCCTCCTGCCTGGGTAGTTCTCATTTAATTCTGTCTCCTCAACTAGGATACCAACTCTGAGGATGGCAATCTTAGCTTCCTGTACATTTATATCTCATACCTCTAAGCACAATTTAAAGCATGTTTGTGAGATCACAGATACAATACATTACCAAATTGTCTTTTCTTTAGGTAAGATCTCCCTTAATTGTGAATGTGACCTGCATAACCACCACTAATTTGGAGTCCACAGTATAAAGATGATCTAGTTAAGCATTGAGGGTCCTCCTTTCTAAAGCAGTAGACAGAGCAAGAGCTGTGTTGTCTTCTCCTCGCATCCTTAGTTGCCCTTTATAATTTGTCCTAAAACCTTCAAGGTAAAACCTCAATCGGCAAAATTTTTTTTCGTGAAAAATTGGAAGCCTTAAGTTCTATTACTTTATAAAATCTAAAATTCTAATTCTGGAACCAATCTTGAAATTCTGATTCTAAAGAGGAGGAGGATAAAAGCCGAATAAACTGAATGATACAACATGAAGTCTTTCTTCTCCTCTTTCTTTCTCAAGGGATATTAGATAACTAAAGATACTATACTGACGTGTTTAAAGCAAGCTTGTCTTTGTTCTGCATACAGCAAGAAACACCCCTAAAGCAGAACATTCAACAAGAGCAACAGCCTACTTTCCTCTGACTTTCTCTTCCTCCTAAATATCCCTCCCATTGCTCCTTCTATCTGATAACTCTTGGTCAAGGGAATGCACATAACAATTGCTGGTCTTCAAAAGTTATGCTGATGTGTGAAACTACATTTTAAAAATGTCTTAACTAACATTTGGAAATCAATTTATGCAATCCATCATACCAACAGGCCAAATAAGAAAAAGAAAACATGATTATATTGATAAATGCAGAAAAAGCATTTGACAAATTCCAATGCTCATTCATGATAAAAACTCTCAGCAAACTAGGAATAGAAGGAGAGTTCCTCCAATGGATAACATCTACAAAAAACCTGTAGGTAATATATTTAGTTGTAAGAAATTAGATGCTATAACCCTAAGATCAGGAACAAGGCAGGGATGTAGTCTTTCACCAGTGCTATTTGATATCAGACCGAAAGTTCTACCTAGTAGCATAAGAAAAGAAAATAAAGAGCATGCTTGGGAAGAAAGAAACAAAGTCTTCTCTTTCATGGCACAGCCATTTTGGAAGACATTTTGGCAATTTTTACAAAGCTAAACATGGGATTACTATATGATCTAGTAACCATGCTCTGAGGTATTTGCCCATATGAGTTGAAAACTTATGTCTACACAAAAACCTGTACATGAATATTTATAGTAGTTTTCTTCATAGCTGTCAAGAACTGGAAGTAACAAAGATGTCCTTCACTAGCTGAAATCATAAACAATCTGTGATACACCCAGACAATAGAATATTTTTCAGCAATAAAAATAAATGAGCTATATAGCCATGAAAAGAGATAGGGAGTCTTAAATGTCTGTTGCTAAATGAAAGAAGCTAGCCTAAAAAGGTTGCATTTTATATAATTCTAACTAAAAGACATTCTGGAAAAGGCAAAACTATGGAGACAGTAAATAGAACAGTGGTTGCTAGGGGTTAGGTGGAGAAGAGGGATGAAAAGGTACAATACAGAGGATTTTTAGGCAGCAAAACTTGGGTAAGATACGTGCTAGTGAATGTGTCACATTATGTGTTTGTCAAAACCAAAAGAACTGTGAAACACAAAAAATGAAATTTAATGTAAAAAATGGATTTTAGTTAATAAAAATGTATTATTATTGGTTCACCAGTTGTAACAAATGTACCACACCAGTGGAGAGGCAATTATTAATAGAGAAAACAGGGCGAGGGTGGTAACTGGACGAGGGTAGATGGAAACTCTGTATTGCTTGCTCAATTTTTCTTTAAACCTAAAACTGCTTTAAAAATGAAGCCTATTTAAAAAAGAAAATGTCTTATCTCAAATGATCCTCTGAAAATCTCTGGCAAATAAGGTTTCTAATATCATATTACAGATGGCGATACTGAACTAAAGCTCAAATATTAGTTAGTAATAGAAAAAAGAAATGAACTTCTGACTTGTGCTGAAATGCCCATTTGAGCTATAACATCTCAAAGAGGGTTATCCATTAAAGAATAAAAGCCTTGTAGTATATGGACAAACATGTCCTGAGATTCTAGAGATGCTCTGTCCAATATGGTAGCCACTAGCCACATCTTTATGACCTGTCCTAAGGTGGTATCAGATTGCAAGGTTAGAGAGGTCTCTTAGGAATATGGTTGGAAGGAAGAAACTTATAAAAGAGATAAGAACATAGATAGAGGATACTAGCCATAAGGCTTTGAAAGAGTAAGGGCATTTGTAACTTTCCCATTATGCTATTTCCGTTATCCCTCTAATTGCAGTACTTCTCAGTTCTAAAATAACTTGAATTAAATCTTTCCACAGTACTTGTAAAATATGTATATTTCTGGGTCCCAAATGAAGACCAACATAGTCCCATCCTCTGGGGGCAGATTCTAGGAATCTGTTGTCTTAAGTCCCTCAAGTGATTCTTATAGTTTAAAAATTTCTCCTTTAAGTGGAGACAAAAAAGCCTTAAAATAAAAAGAGTACATTTGTTTTCAAAGTCATTTTGGTAATGGAAGGGTGCCCATACACCAATGGGTATAGTAGATGATAGCAGCATTAATGAGATAAAAAATGCCGGGGTCCCTAGGACCTGCCGTAATGAAAGAGCACAGTTGTGGTTGTGGGGATGAAGTATGGATGTACAAAACAAGTGAAAAAGGACAAAAGCCTTTGGAATTATATGATAATACATGCCATTGGGTTGCCCAACATTTCTTTATAATGTATTATTTTTCACACACTTCTATACTCGTCATAATATGGAGGAAAAAAACAGAAAAGAACCCCATTCTATCTCTTCAAATTCAGGTAATAATGGCCCAATTATTTAACCTTACTAGTGTCAACTTGAAATGTGGTATCAGTAAAGGATAAGCTTCATTGACTCATTGGGTTAGACTACTGAGTTCAGGTTAGGTAAGTGGTTGAATACTATTTTAAAAAGTGTAAAGTGATACCTGAGTATAAGCTTTCATGATATTGTCAGTGCTGAAATAATGCTTTGGGTTGGGAAATGGCAGATAACAGCAGAATTTGAAAGGATGGAGAGTAAATTTTCAGCATTAACTACATCCTTCTATCCTTGGCTCTGTTGGTGACTTCTAACTTAATAGCCATATTACAGGGAATAAAATTATGTCTCTAATTACCTCAGACTTAATAATGCAATCAAATCATCTGCCTCCATTCCTAATTACCATTTGTTTCCAAGGCAATGACTCTACCGTGTCATAATGCCTTCAGTACAGTGGGGTCAATGAAGCCTGGAGAAGGCATCCTACAAAGTTGCTTTTCTTTCCACACTTTCCATGGGTCTGAAGCTTTCTAAGAAGAATTCAATAGAAAACATCTAATCAGCACTTCTCACTCACAAAATTGTGGATTTCGTCTAAATGACCCATGAAGCGGCTTTACATTAACTGCTCTCTTCTGTAGAAATCTGTTAGAGGACATATTATGGGACCATTTACATAGCACTTATTTCTAGTCAGGTGTGACCTCTTGCCTACATTAGGGAGCTATTATGAACTGCACTGCATTCCCCCAATCACCGGCACCCCTGAATGTGCATGTGCCCTGGAAAAGTTAGTACTTCAACACAGGGATACTTTGCATTGATAAAATCTTGGAGCACCATGACTGTCTTTGAAGGAAGAAAGAAATGGTGTCCCCAGATAGGAGCCCACTAGAATTTGCTTGCTCACTGTGGGTCAGGTGGTGTCTCAAATATTTTTCAAATGTATTAGCCCTTATCCTTCCTGAGGCTCACAGCAGACACTGAGGATTTTCCACGGCACCTTTTTCTCCCTGGGATGAAGTGTGGTCTTAGAATCCTCCTCAAGACTGTATTCCATTCAGCCACTGATAGCCAATCAACGTTGGCATGAGAGCTGAAACCTGTTTACTACTTTGGATTGTGGAAATATAGGGTTTAGAATTAGGCAAATCTCTTTTAAATAATGGCTTTGAATCCCTATATAACTATTTTCATTTCTAAGATGGATAGTAATACCTATAACATATGGATTTTGTGAAGAGCTGACGAGTGTGTACACCTGTACACGCACACACACACACACGCCCATACAGAAACAGACGCCCACATGTTGAACCACCTGTAACAGTAGGTACTCCAATGTTATTTCATTTTAACTATGTCTATCAACAGAACTCTGCTGCCAGGATGGTCACTGGAGAAGAAAAGGCCAATACATTCCTAACATACTCAATAAAATCAGGCCCTGGTGCCAGTCATTGTGACAGTTACCAAAGACAATGTTACATTTTAAGGTGCTATCCATTCTATTTAAGGATAAAGAAGCAACACCATTTTTTAAAATGAATGTTTCCTTGGTAAATGACTCAATTCCCCAAGCTTAAAGAAGAGGAAAAGTGACACAGATAAAACCCAGGCTTTATAGAAGACCCATTTACACAACACCATGAGAAAATGAGACAAATCCAGAATGTGGGAAATTCAATAAAACAACTGGCATGACTGCTTCTAAAAGTCAATATCGTGAGAAAAGATGGGAAATTTTTCTATTTAAAAAAAGACGAAGGAGACATAAGATCCAACATAATGTGCGAACCTTCGTTGAATCTTGATAAGAAAAAAAAACAGCTATAAAAGTTTATTTTTAAAAGTAATTAGGAAATTTTGGATATGGACTGAATATTGCTTATGTGATACAGTCTTAACTTTCTTAGGTATGATAGTGGCATCATCACTATATGTAGGCGCAAACTCTCCTATTTAGAGGTGAAATGTCATTATGGCTGAAACTTATTTTCAAATTATTCAGCAGAATTATACAAAACAACTCAGCATGGATATACAAATGTTCATTGTAGGATCCCATTAACTTTTCTTTTTTTCTTAAAGATTTTATTTATTTATTTATTTATTTGAGAGAGAAAGAGAGAGAGAGATCATGAGCAGTGGGGAAAGGTAGAGGTAGAAGCAGGCTCCCCACTGAGCAGGAAGCCCAATGAGGACTCGATCTCAGGACCCTGGGATCAAGACCTGAGTCGACGGCAGATACTTCACTGACTGAGCCACCTAGGCACCCCGCCCTTCAACTTTTCTAAGTGAAATTTCTCATAATGACAAATTGAAAAAAAAAAAATGTTGGACTTATACTGCCCTAATTTTTTTTTTTTAAAGATTTTATTTATTTATTCGACAGAGATAGAGACAGCCAGCGAGAGAGGGAACACAAGCAGGGGTAGTGGGAGAGGAAGAAGCAGGCTCATAGCAGAAGAGCCTGATGTGGGGCTCGATCCCAGATCGCCGGGATCACGCCCTGAGCCGAAGGCAGACGCTTAACCGCTGTGCCACCCAGGCGCCTCTATACTGCCCTAATTTGAATGCTAGATTTATAATCTTCTTAAGTACATGGATTTGGCCAAATGACTTCACCATTTTGTGCCTCTCTGGCTCATCATGTGTAAGGTGGAAATAATAATGGTGCCCTCCGCAGATCATTACTGCCAATGCCAATGATCTGGTACATGCGTAGTTCCCAGAACAGTACCTGACACACAGTGAGTGCTTAAGAAATGTTAGCTCTTACTACGGCACAGAGAAGAACTGCAAAATGTTCTGATCTAGAGTGGAAGAGTAGCCATGGTGCACTGTGAATACTGTGGCTTCCCCTTCCTCTCTACCCTGTCTACCCTAAACCCCAAGCAATTAGGATATCCACTACAACGATCTGCATTTTTCAAAATTTGCTAGTAATGCCTTAGGTAAGTTTGATTCCAACTCACCTCTTTACAAAAGGTCCTCTCCTATCCACATGACCTGGTTAGAATCCCAGCTCCTTTGTTTCTGAGATTGGCAACAGACTCCCCAGCCCCACACTGTGAGATGTCTTGCCTATTCCTGTACTGCTCTGGTTTTCTGTCTTCTTTGCTTTCTATCCCTGGAGTTTTTTGTTTTATTGGTAATTCAGCTATATATTTAATTCAACTATGTATTAGTTTACAAAGTTTTCAATGTGTTTGTAGAGGAAGTGTATCTCACCTGCCTGATTGCTAGAAATGGAATATAGTAAGCATTAAATAGCAGGAAATGTTTCTGATATCTCATTATTTTGGCCCGGAAAGATAAAAACAGGGACTCCCTATATATGTAACCAAAGGCACATCAAGTTCTAAAACAGGATAAACCAAGGAGCTTTTGCAATCAAAAGAGTAAGAATATTAAGGAAAATGCTCCTGGCACTGGGGAAAATATCTATTAATTTAAAAGAAATGTGGAGATAAAGATTGGAACAATATCAGATCATAAAACATAGATAAGGCCACAAGGATGGATAAAATTAGGCTGGGAAAACCATCTAGAGAGGAAAAGAAAATATGCGGATAATTTTGGAAAATTCTGAATTTAATTAGCAGGAAGGGTAGCTACTATTGAGGTTGGAAAGGAAATATACACACACACATGTACATATATACACATATCTACATAAACACATTATACACACAGAGTAAACCTTAATATAGAAAGGGAATTTATTCATCTATTTATTTATTTGTTTTTATGAAGATGTTGTTTAATTATTTGAGAGGGAGAGAGCGCAGAGGGAGTACGGGGAGTGGCAGAGGGAGCAGGAGAAGCCAGATCTCAATGAGCAGGGAGGCAGCAGGGCTCCATCCCAGGGTCCTGGGATCATGACCTGAGCCAAAGACAGAGGCTTTAACCAACTGAGCCATCCAGGCAACCTTAGAACAGGAAATTTAGGGGCGCCTGGGTGGCGCAGTCGTTAAGCGTCTGCCTTCGGCTCAGGGCGTGATCCCAGCGTTCTGGGATCGAGCCCCACATCAGGATCCTCCACTGGGAGCCTGCTTCTTCCTCTCCCACTCCCCCTGCTTGTGTTCCCTCTCTTGCTGGCTGCCTCTGTCAAATAAATAAATCTTAAAAAAAAAAAAAAGAACAGGAAATTTAAACTTAAAGCCAAAAGTATCTTGTATTTCATAAAGGAGGGACACCTCAACATTTTCAAATGCATAAGAGGCATTAAAATAAAAATTGAGCAGCAGCCATTGAATCTAATCAATAGGAAATAATTGATAATCTTTACAAAATGGATTTCAGGAGAGTGATGGATAGAATCAAGAATACAGTAGACTGATGTGAGTAGAAGTATAATGTTATAGAAATTGTGGGTTTCATGCTTCTTCTTTTCTGTATACAAATCTTACTGTGTATCATCTTTGAAATCCATATAAACACCTCAAAAATCAATATATCCCAAAATAAACTCTCCATCTTTGCCTTTCTCCTCTCCTCTCCCACCAAATTTCCTTTCCCTCACATTCCATACCTTAGTTGATATCACTACTGTATATTCAGTTTTTCATACAAAAACTATTCAGTCAGAGGGGTGCCTGGGTGGCTCAGTCGGTTAAGCATCTGACTCTTGGTTTTGACTCAGGTCATGATCTCAGGGTCCTGGGATTGAGCCCCATGTTGGGCTCTGCGCTCAGCATGGAGTCTGCTTGAGGATTTCTCTCCCTCTCCCTCTGTCTCCCCCTGGCTCACACTCACACACTTTCTCTCTCTAAAATAAGTAAATAAATCTAAAAAAAAAACAACCCCAAAACGCTGTTCAGTCAGAGGTGAGAGTAGACAGAGAGGTTTTGATTGCCTTTAAAGCTGTCATTCATGCAAGTAGGTAAATAGCTGTTCCATTTTCTAGGTAGTACAAGCCCTGAGTTTCTGGAAATAAAACAACTGGTGGGGACAGAGAAGGGAAAACAAATTATTTTGTTACATTTTTCAAGCTAGCATTTTTGCCACACAAAACTTCTATGAGATAACAATTGTAACGCTCAGCTCAGTTTCACAACTTGTAGAGTCAATACTCTGCCCAGATTTCGGCAAGCAGTTAGGTCTTACTCTTGGGGACTATTTTATTTTTATCTTTCTCTGGTGTTTCATAAATATTGGAGTAAAATGTACATCTATGGTCAGCTAGCTAAATGTCATTTCAAACTAGAAGCCATATTTCTGATTTATTTTTCTGATTCAAATGGAATTGATGTATTTCTTTTTTAGGTTTCCAAATAGATTAATTAGGATATTGATTGGGATTGTACTGTAACTTAATTTTGGAATGTGTGGTTATCAAAATAGACTGATGATTTCATTGGAGAAATCAACAATCCATATATAATGCCATTTTCTTCATGGTAATAGGCTAAGGAAATGTATGGAATCACTTGCCTAAAGCAGAAGAAAGCACAGTATGGTCTACAAAAGGACACAGTTTCCTGGGTCCCCATCTGTATAGTGGCAATTCTGCCATCTGGTCACCCTCCTCCCTGGCTGTTCTGGAGACTCAACACCTGCCTGTCTGCTCAGCAGTTGTAAGAAACAGAGGGGGGGATGAACCATCAGAGACTATGGACTCTGGGAAACAAACTGAGGGTTTTAGAGGGGAGGGGAGTGGGGGATGGGCTAGCCCGTTGAAGGGTATTAAGGAGGGCACGTATTGCATAGAGCACTGGGTGTTATATGCAATGAATCATGGAACACTACATCAAAAACTAGTGATGTACTGTATGGTGACTAACATATCATAATTAAAAAAGAAAGAAAGAAAGAAATAGGTTCACAGCAACCCCAGCTAGTCACCCCTCGTGCTCCCTGGGAGCCAGGGAGGGAAGGTGGATTCCCTGGGAGCACCGTCAGCAGCCCACACTCCAGTTCAAGCCAAGATCCATTCCTGAAGGAATCATGTCCAGTTTAAAACATTCAGTTTTCCTCTTAGATCTCTACATTATTTCGTGTCTTCTGTCAACTTAGTCCTTGAAGTGGTCTGTTTTTGCCCTCTCACAGACTATTTCTCACAATAATTGAAATTGGAGAATGTACATTTTTATTGCAATTTCCAAGGGATTATCTTTTTCTAAATATCTTGTAACAGAATACTGGCTTTGTTTATAAATGCTTTTCAAGTGTAAATACCCCCTTTCCTATCATTATATGACATATGAAATTATGAACAACCCACTCTCCCCTGAGTCAAAAATCTTCACCATAACTGTTTTTACGGTCTGTCCTCCTAACATTGGAGGTAAGACAGAAATGAGAATAAGCAGTAAAAATGAAAACTGTTTCTTATCATTACCTATTTCTTAATAACGTATTTTTAAAACTTATATAAGGTTTTTCCTAGAATTTTAAAAATAAATGGCAGAGGAGAATTTTATTTGCAAACTGCTGCAAACCGTGTTATTTTGGCACTTAGTATTTAATAAAAATGATTGCTTGGGAACAAAAAATGGGAACTGTTTCTTGACTAAAAAGGGGATCCAGATGGTTTAAATAATTGGATGACAGTGGCAGTGAGGTATTTAAAGAGGGGGAAAATAATAGAGGAGAAAGCTTGAGCACTGTTAGAATTTTTTCAAGTTACATTTTTTTCCTTAAATTTGCTCTCATGAATTTTTAACATTGAGGTATACTTTTTTTTAAACAACAGCCATCAAATATTTTGAAGTTTTAAATGCTATAGAGTCCCTCTCACATAAATTGCATCTTTCCACTTGTACACAATAATCTGATTTTAGAAATACCCCAGAATTATGTCTAAACCCAAATTAAGAACACTTGTTTTAAAACTTTACTTTCTCAGGGTGCCTGGCTCACTCAGTTGGTCGAGATTCTTAATATCAGGGTCATGAATTCAAGCCCCACGTTGGTTGTGGAGCCTACTTAAAAAATAAAAAATAATAATAAAACTTTACCTACTCTTTACCTTGTTACTGATACCTTCTAGCCAATCTTTCTGGTTCTGCCCTCTCAAGCTACTAAGAGAATTCTGATTTATTTTTTTCTAGCATTTTCGTATTCTGAGGCAACGATCATGTTCTCTGAGCCTTCCCATATCCCAGTGACACCCCTGCAGTCTATTTTAAATGGTCTTAACCACACTTTGTCTTGAATTTCTGCCTTGCAAGTCTATGGATGTTAAATGGACAATAAAAAGCTATTTTAACATGTTCAAGGAACTAAGGAAAATGATGTCTAAAGAACTCATGGAAAGTGTGAGAATGATGTCTCACCGCACAGAGAAAACAATGAAGTGATAGAAATAGAAGAGAAGAAGGAAGTTCAGGAGAAGGAGGAGATAAAGAAGAGGAAAATAGAAATTCTGGAGATGAAAAAAAAAAACTGAAAATAAGAATTCACTACAGGGACTTATTATGTAGAGTGATTACACTAAGAATCAAGAGCTTCCAAATGATACGAGGAAGAAAAATAAAGCCAAACAAACTACAAAACGACCAACTGTGAAGATACTGGAATTTAGTGAGATGACGAAAGATGAAGATACGAAATTTCCAAGCCTAAGGGTCGGATTTAGAAATATGGGTATATCACTGACCAACTAAAACTGGAAAAGTATTATGTAGACATTCCAAGGTCTGTAGGTAGACGGATCTGCATGTGAGAGACATACACGAGCAGTACCGGACGTAGTGTTTCCCAGGTGAGAGACTGGTAGCTGAGTTTACCTGTGGAGTCGCTCAGTCAAATCTTTGGTATCTCAAAATCAGTGGCAGAAGGACGTTTGCCACTATTAGAGCCACACTAATGGGGGCTGTCACTGAAGCTTGGAGGCTATGACCAACAAAAATGAGGTCCTGGAATTAACTACACATCCACTGTCTGCACCTTCTCCAGCAGAGGCTTCAAAACACTCGCCTGGGGACTAAATAGTAGTGCAGGTGAGCTATTAGTCATTTAGAGCTTATCATTATGTCCTAATACATGGGTCTTAATACATGGTCGAATTTTATCATTTACACATCACACTGAAGTCCTCTTCAAAATTTGAAACAAACGCTAGAGCAATATATACAGTTATAAAGGAAATCTGGAAAACACGATGAGTAGCCTTCAACTTTAAAATTGTTTCTGGCTGAAGCAGCTAGGATTATGTCATCTGCCCTGCCTTTAAAACACCTGGTACGTTAATGATGATAATGAAAGCTCAGAACAAAATCAGAAAAACTGAGACTGTCCATGTCAGAACCTGGGAGGAATTTCCACTAAATTTAGACAATGAAGTTGAATAGAGAAAAAAATACTGGCAAAAAAATAAAAAATACTGGCTTTAAGGTATACTTAGAATTTACTTCAGAGAACTAAATTTAAAAATTAGGAAGGCAATATGTTTTTAATTATATTCCTTTCATGCATTAATTTTAAAAAGTTAACATTTCAAAATTATCTTAAATTTATAGAAAAAACCTTTTAATATTAGAGGATGCATAATAGGGGCGCCTGGCGGGCGCAGTCGTTAAGCGTCTGCCTTCAGCTCAGGGAGTGATCTCGGTGCTCTGGGATCAAGCCCCACATCAGGCTCCTCCTCTAGGAGCCTGCTTCTTCCTCTCCCACTCCCCCTGCCTGTGTTCCCTCTCTCGTTGGCTGTCTCTCTCTGTCAAATAAAAAAATAAATAAAATCTTAAAAAAAAAAGAGGATGCATAATAAAAATGATCCCACCCATTTCTCCCATTTCCAATTTCCATGGGGTAAACCCCCAACTTTCCAGCGTGTGTGTGTGAGAGTGTGAGAGAGAGAGAGACAAAGAGACAGAGGGATGGAAAGATAGAGTCAGAGAGAAAGAGAAGAAATCCATGAGAATACTTGTTATTCATTTTTATCAGAAATATTTCCCAAACTCTATACTTTCAAAAATAAATGTAACAATATATTAAAGTAATTCCTTGTAGGAGTTATGGATCCACTTTATTTTAATAATTGTCTATTATTCATAACATGAACAGATTTAATTAACCATTGCCATTGATTTTTATTATCAATAGTAATACAGTGCCTATCTATACACATGAAGTCTGAAACTGCATTTTTAAATCCTGAGATATATTGCAAAATTGCTTTCTAAACCAGTTTCCATTCCATCTATATGCATCATCCACATTCTTACCTACAGGGAATCATGTAGCTTGAAAAAAGCTTAGAAAATTGCCAATATTAGAAGATTTTCTTGATGCTAGGAATTAGAAAAGAGTGCTTGTTCAACTATGTTTATTTAACATTGTACTAGAGATCCTGGCTGCTGCTTAGAGGAAGGTAGAGAAATAAATAGGAGGCACTGGAAAATAAAAGAAAGAGTAAGACTATCATTATCAGCAGACAACAAGATTTTATCATATTAAATCCACAAAAATCTACAGAAAACTTAATAGAATACATGACTGTAACAAGATCCCTGACTATAATGTCAACATAAACAAAACAAAATGAATCTATTTGGCAGAAAATTTAAAAACTGAAATACAAAAACTTACACGTTTAGAAAGCATCCTCAAAAAAAGTCCAAGATTAAATCTAACAAAGCTATGCCACACAGCAACACTATAAAATATAAAATGTAATTGAGAAAAGTTCAATAAGCCATGAATAAATGGAGGCATGCACTATTTTTATCACTGGAAAACTGAACATCTTCAAGTTTTCAGTTCTTCTCAACTTTACTTACAAATTCAACACAATTACAATCAAAATCCCAGCAGACTTTTTAAAGTCAAAATTGACAGTTAATTCTAAAATTTACATGGAAATGCAAGGTCCCTGAGGATCCTAAATAATGTCTTGAGCTGAAGGAGCAAATCTGGAGAATTTATATTACATTAGTACTATCAAGATGTTCATAGATCTGTAATAATGAAGACAGTAAGGAATTAGAGAAGAACAGACAAATAGACCAATGGAAAAGAATAGTCTGGAAACACACACATACAGTTACCTGGCACTGAAATACAATGAGGAAAAAGGTTGGATTTTTCAGTAACTGGTGTTTGGTCAACTGGCCACCCGTATGAGAAAGAGAAAGTACTTTTTATCCTGATCTCACACCATAAACATAAATCATTTGCAATGAAATTGCAGAGCAAAGTGTGAAAGGTAATACAATAATGCTTTTAGAAGGAAACATCGAAATTACTTTCATATGGGTATATATTTCCTTTTCAGGACACAAAAAGTACAAACTGTGAAGAAAAAATTGAAAATTGTACTCTATCAAATTTAAGAGGTTGTGTTCATCAAACACGTAAGAGAATGAAAAAGTGAGCCACAGAAAGGGTATAGATATTTAAAGTACAAAGGGTTTATATCCATGATTCATTTAAAAGCCCTGATGCTGGGGGGGGGGGGGGGGCTGGGTAGTGCACTCGTTAAAGCTTCTGCCTTTGGCTCAGGACGTGATCCTGGCATTCCGGGATCTAGACCCACATCGGGCTCCTCGGCTGGGAGCCTGCTTCTTCCTCTCCCACTCCCCCTGCTTGTGTTCCCTCTCTCACTGGCTGTCTCTCTGTCACATAAATAAATAAAATGTTTAAAAAAAAAAAAAAAGCCCTGATGCTGGCGCATCTGGGTGACTCAGTCCATTAAGCCACTGACTCTTGATGTCTGCTCAGGTCATGATCTTGGGGTCTTGAGATCAAGCGTCATGTGGGGGCTCTGCGGTCCGTGTGGAGTCTTCTTGTCTCTCTCCCACTGCTCTTCCCCCGCTCGTGCTCTAATAAATAAATTAAATCTTTTAAAAAAAACATGGAATATGATAATAGAAAAATGGGCAAAGAACTTAAAGAGTATTGACTAAAAAATGGGTATGGGATGTTTGTAGTATAGATTTTTAATGGGGTGCCATTTATGTGTGTTCACTTTGTGAAAATTAAAGTCTGTAAACTTGTGATCTGTGCTCTTTTCTTATGTATACTTCATTTTAATATAATGCTTATATAAAAATACAAAAATAAATAAACTTTGCCTCCTCTGAAAAAGAACATGAAAGGTACTGACGTAGAAGGTATTTTTATATTTTTCTTATCAATTTGTATTTCTTCTTCTAGAAATTACATAACCAGGTCCTTGTTCACTGGATAATCATCCTTTTCTTATGGATTTATGGAAGTTATGGTTGGATATATATGATTAAGTGTATATATCCATTAGCATAATAAGATTAGTACTTTCCATTAAGAGTTGATGTGAAGCTAAATTCAGAAAATTCTGTTAAGCACTTAGCAACTCTATTATCCTTTATAATAATAAACGCTAGATCTTACTGTTAATATTATTTATTACTCCTTTTAAATATATATACATACATATATATATATATGAAACAAGGATATAGTGTGTATATATATATATATATATATATATATATATATACACACACACACACACACACACACACACAATCAGTCTAAAATGCTACACACATTTCAGTGTTAAAAAGGAAGTCTCGAGGAGGTTATGTTACACGAGATTACATATTTTGTTTATCTACATTTTCTTCTCATTCTGAAATGCATCCTGCATGAACTTATAAATAAAGGTATAAACATCCTAAAAAAATAAGACTCCAAAAAAATAAAGCAGTTTTAATAAAATTTATATTTATATGAGAAGGGTATGGTGATTTTTTTTACTTATACTTAATATTTATCCTTTTGCATTTATGGTACATAAAATGGATATATATGTCTATTTCCAAAAATATGCTTGATACAATATTTTATAATTAAGAAAACAGTGTTATTGTACTTACATATAGCAAAAATAGTATAACCCATCCTCTCCAGAGTTCTTGTTACATTAATTGTGATTCCAATTTCCCAAAAGGACCATTTTATGAAACCAGACAGTATAATTATAAAATATGTCTTTAAAGAAAATATTGTTTAATTTGGTCAAGAAAAAAAATTTAAACATATCCAATGAGAAAGATTTTTCATATCAGATATGAAAAATTACTACACAACTATGGAAATAAAGACAGAAATAGCAATATATCAGTGGAACAGAATGAACAGTTCGAAAATAGACCCTTTCTAATATGGGGTTCAGTATATGACACAGAAGGCTTTTCAGTGCAAGAATGGACAGATTTTTCAATGAATGGTTGGAGACAAGTGGATAAACATTTGGAAAATATAAAATGAGATAATTGACAAAATAAAAACTAACTTCCAGAAATATTAAAAATATCTATGTAAAATATTAAGCTTAATGATGCTTGGGGTACAAAGGACCATCTGAATTGAGAAAAACCAGAAACCAGTAAGGACTAATAAATTAATTGTGCTAACATTCCAAAAATCTCTGGAATAAAATCTATTTCAACAGAATTATAAAATTAAGCAACCAGCTTGGAGAAAACACATGCAACATGTAACTGACAATCCAGAATTTGTATATCATAATGAAAATTAAATAATAGGGGGAAAAGGGGGGATTATAAATGTTTAATTCAGGGAGGAAAACAAATAGTTCATAAACATAAAAGATGCTCAATTTACTAGCAATCAAGTAAATGAAAAGTTAAAATAGCCTGGCAAATATTAAGAAGTGAAACAGCAGGTCTGGACTGGGACATGGAACATTTGCTTTCCAGAAATTCCCATGTGATGTCAGTGCTACTAGTCCACAAACCACGATTTGGTAAAACTCTAAGATACACTTCTAAACACATATCCTGGAATGTCAATTTTGACAGGTACATAAAGATATATTTACTAGGATGTCTAGAGCGGGATTTTTTTTTTTAATTGTGAAAAGCTGGAAACCACTCATATTTATCAAAATGAATGTCTCTGTAAATTAAGGAATAATCTCATTCTACTGGGATATTATACTGAAATATCAAAGGATGAAAAAGATCTATGTATAATGATATGAAGAGAGATTTTTCATTACAGGAAAAGAAAAAGTTGCAATAGAAAGTGTGCTGCATAACGCCACATACATTTTCTGCTACAAAGGTGTACATATCAGGAACGATACCTATGTTGTATGTGAGTATTGAAGAAAGAAGGTGATAAGTGCTCAGGGAAGCTTCTCTGACCACTGCTGTCAATTTTGAAGTCAGGAAACACAGCTGCTGGTATAACAAGGCACTCACTCAATTTGGAGTAATGTAAATAATTGCAAAATCACTTGAGTGATGAGCTCTGTAACACCACCTCCTAGAGTTGATACTTTATGTCCCATTCCCCCCTTACTTCTTGGTATAGTTTTTGGTTGTTGTTAATAACTTGTGCTATAAAGTGTGTGTGATATAGTAGAGTTGGTCTGGAAATTTAAAAATTTTCCTGCAGTAATTATTATAAATATACGAACTTCACTCAGACTGTATTAGATCTTAATCATACCGATACAAGCTCTGTGATGAATCGAATTTCAAGTTGAACATTCTGAGAAATCAGAGAGAGTAAGAAGTGAAATTGAATAAAAGTGAATATTTTCCTTATTCTAAAAGATAATCATTTTTAGAATCTCAAAAATTAGTCCCTCAAAACTAAAGAGGAGCTTGAGGACTGTCCACACTAGTCCTGTAGAGGGTTTGACTTCCTCCTAGGATATTATGATCAACAAAAACAACACGACATTGTTCCTGCATTTCTAAACAGATGACAGGTGAAAATTCATGGTCATCAAGATATTTGCATGCCTGATGATTAACAATGGCACTATGCTCTCATCAGCTTTACAGATATCAAATTTTTACATGTAAGGGATAATGCATATGGAAACAAAGTTACGTACAACAAAGGAAGATAAGAATGCGTTAAAACTGTAGGTTGGAGAGTCATTCTAGAGGTGATATTAACACAAATTAATGGCTTACATTCATTCTGATAAAGAAGCGAATGTAATGTGATATTTAGCATAAAACTGAATAATATGGATACTTAAGTTAGTGCTCTCTGATGTTCTTCAATGATCTGTTTACTAGCTTCTAATAAGAAAAACAACAAATGAATGAGACATGTGGGTGAGGCCATAATGTTGGCAAATATCTTTGAAGTACTAGACTACACAAAGTACTTAAAAGTACTTTAAGAGATGGTAATCTAGTTTATATTCAATTTATTTCATTCCCCTACAAAGCCCTGAGGAACATATTCCATTTGTTGCACAAAAGCCAATTACAGTAATGGGCTGTTCACAAGAGTTTCCAGCTCTCAGAATTAGTTCTTACTATTTAACAGTACATTTTCAGATGGCTGTGAGGCTAATCATTTCTAATTCTTCAGTAACTATGTTTATAGGATTGGCATAGAAACTACACCATTCTCTTAGTATTCAGTGTAGACCGACTTGAACAAACTAACAGAAAAAGAGAATAAAAAGACTTTGGTTTATCACGAAAACAGAATCACAAAGAATAATTTCATGGTAACAAGGTCCCCTGGTGGGAATATAAATTGTTCAAATGTTTTTATAACACTTCCATTGGAAGAACGGCTCTAATTCAAAGGTAGTTCACATAGTCAAGAAAACATTGTCCAACGATAAGTTGTTAGCTCTGGTGTTCCGTTTCTACTTTCAATCCAGCTTACCAAGAAGTGCAATTTGTTAACTGGGGCTGCTCTGGTTGAAAGTGGATGGGGATGTTGCTAGAACTCTGCCCCTAGGTCTTATCCTTTCATTACCCTGTCTTTGTTTTGTATGATCCAAATCTTTGTTTTATGTTTCTTTTATCCAAAATATTTAGGCATCTGACATTTTCAACCGAACCTTCAATTACTTATTGTAATTTTTATTTGTTGCAATACACTAAAATTTCAGAGGTAATTTAGGACTCAAAAGCTAGAATTTCTAAGTTACTCTGTGCATTTCATAAAATAAAGCTGTTAATGGGGAGCAAAGTATTGTATACGAACTAGATTTTTCCACATCTTTATAGTATTTTGTGGTATTGAGATTACAGAAAGTCTACTGTCAAACATGCATTTAATGTGTATTTTTAAATAAATATATTGCAATTAAAATATTTGGAAACAAGGGTACCATATTTCAACTGGTAAAGATCTTTTTTTTTTTAAGATTTTATTTATTTATTCGACAGAGACAGAGACAGCCAGCGAGAGAGGGAACACAAGCAGGGGGAGTGGGAGAGGAAGAAGCAGTCTCCTAGCGGAGGAGCCTGATGTGGGGCTCGATCCCATAACGCCGGGATCACGCCCTGAGCCTAAGGCAGACGCTTAACCGCTGTGCCACCCAGGCGCCCCTGGTAAAGATCCTTTTAACCCTATTATGTCACGAAGATGCTTTGTATAATGTCAAAGCATAGCTAGAGAAGCTAAGTGTAATAAATATCAAATGGGAAAAGAAAAGGTATTTATTAGCTCTGTGCCCTTGGGCAAGTTAGTTTCTTTTCTGACTTCAGTTTTCTGGACTGTGAAAGAGGGCTATCTCTCTTTCCTCTTAAAGTTGTTGAACAGACGGAACTGTTCAAGGTGGAAAAGTCACTCAATATATGTCCAGTGGATATTCATCAGATGTTCCTTTCTTTTTCTTAAGCCTCGGTCCTTGAAGCCCTAGATACAGAACATGTTTTACTTTCTGGGCCCAATAATTTGTCTTGGTCTTTGGGCCCTAATCTTTTATTATGATCTGATCAAACAAGGCATTTCTTTGGCCTCTGAGTTTTCTTAAAACTTTGGCCCCAGTATTTCTCAGTAGGGACACTATGGGCATTTGAGACAGGAAAATTAATTGTATACAGCTGTCCTAACTACATAGGATGCATGCAGATCTAAAGATTTCCCACTAAATGTCAAAAGCAAATCAGTCATTGTAATGACCCCCAACAAGCAAATCAACAAAATACACCTATACATTTCCAGTAATCCACGGTTTCTCCCATTAAAGACCACTGGACCTTTCAAAATCCTACAAGAGTCTTTTCCACTTTACCCATGCTCTCAAACAGTTGAATAAAATATCTTAGCTAGTAGGTGAGATTCACTTCAAAGTTTATTTAAGATAAAATTCATCTTTTTCGCCTATTATTACAAATAAGATTTGGTCCAGGGTAACTTGTAGGCATGTGAGCCTGTAGCTATCATCAATTCTTCCAGCTGTTGATATTTAATTAGCTTTGAGAATTAAAAAAAAATTTTTTTAAATCACATGCTCCACACTGGGAGAAAGCTGTAAATTTTTCTCTCTTTTGCGGGATGTGATGTACCTGTCTACTGGAAGCTTTAAAACCAAAACCAGAATCGCCATCAGCCACATGTCTCTTTGAAACGTCTGTCAAATTTAACCAATCAGCTTTTTTAAAATTAGAGTATAACCAGAACCTTTAAAATTATATCGTGACTAAATTTCACCCTCCCTCACCCCAAATAACTCTGCACTTCATTTTATTTAAAGGGTGCCTGCTTTTTTTTTCACTAAGTTTCTCAATTCCGACAGCTAGAAGTTGGAATAAATTCAGTTTGGGGCTCTTCAGATTGAGTAATTAGTACTTTCCTTTTTGCAGCTTCTTCCTCCCTGCTGAAGCCGATTCCTGTGTCTTTCTGTTTCAGCGTCCAAGTGACCTATTTTGCTGGTGCCTAATTTTCTATTTCTGATCTTCAGCCGCCTCTATTTTCCAGCTAATATGCAGAGAGGACGACTGACAAGCCTCTCCGAAAGCAGTGAATAAGCACAATTTCCTGACCCAGTGTATCAGCCCTGCCACCTCCCCTTGCTGTCTCTGACACATAATGGCCCTGTCCCCCAGGCACTTTGATGTTCCTGAACTGAACTCTCTGTATTAGAATAACCATTCGTTTTCACACACCTTGGCAATCACGATGGAAATTTGCACCTATAAGATGTGGGTGGTTGGTATGAGGAAACTTTATGGTACCTGCACTTGACAAAGGAGTCTGCCTCTCAGACCCTCAGAAGACTGATTCGGGGTCAGTCTGACTCTGGAGAAGCACCCAGCCACAGCCAAGCAGCCTGAGCTAATGGCTAGCAGCTGTCAGAGGCAACCACAGGGACTTTCTCTTTGTCGTTTTGGTAACAGTGGCTGCTGATTCGGCTTTTGGTAACACAGAACCATGGTGAGCTTTTCGACAGATCTCCAGACTTCCACAAATGAGTCTCTGTTGACTCAGGTAGGATGAACTCCTACAGTTCCTAATCTAGACAGTCAGGGAATGAGGAAGCCCATGGATGGTATGGTGGCCCAGCAATTCCATGGACCCAGAGAATGGCATTTGCTTCCTCCATCGGATGGCTCCCGCTTCTCAAGGAGAAAGAGGGAGGCTATTATTAAAACAAAGGAATGTGAATAGGCAAAACAAAAACAAAAACAGGGGCGCCTGGGTGGCACAGCGGTTAAGCGCCTGCCTTTGGCTCAGGGCGTGATCCCGGCGTTACGGGAGTGAGCCCCACATCAGGCTCCTCCGCTGGGAGTCTGCTTCTTCCTCTCCCACTCCCCCTGCTTGTGTTCCCTCTCTCGCTGGCTGTCTCTATCTCTGTCAAATAAATAAAATCTTTAAAAAACAAAAAACAAAAAACAAAAACAAAAACAAAGCCTACCACATAGAATATGATGTTAAATAATTTCCAATATGGGGTAGGAAAGGGACGCATAAATTTCCTTCCCTCTCTACCATGACAGTATGCTCAGATATATTCTGTTGATAACTGTGTTCTTGAAATGTTGTGGACAAACAAAATATTGATATTTCCCCCTGCTTTGTTTTTTTTTTGGGGGGGGGATATCAATATGCCTCATGCCATTGTCCAGGTTTTTATGTTCCATAGGCCTTAATGAATTTCTCATTTGCATACATTTGCATTACGGTCTTTCTCCTCCTTGAGAGGGTTTTATTTTTTAAACCTAGAGATTTTGATGTAGTTCCATTTAAAAGGTGACAAGTGAAGGGAGTCCCATGATCCGTGGGAAAATATAGCTCAGAATTGTCCTTTCAGCTATTTGAATGACTGTTCCTCTCACCCAATGAACCTGCCATAAAAAATGCAGATTCCTGCCCCATCCTAGCAGGCCCCTGCCCTGTGAGGGAGGTCCAGTGGGTATTACTGACATTAGTCTGATGATAGGAAGCCACAGATCAGAGAGAGGGGTAATGTGGTGTCTCACTCACAGTACTCACAGCCCTCTGTCTCTTGTCCCAGACTGTGCAGACAGTAGCAATACAGCCCATATCCTTGGGGCTCATGTAAAATGATTGTTCAGATCTAACGAGGATCAACAGAATTAACACCTGACCATCCAGACCCCATTTGATCTCAGGTCTCCAGGTTCCCAGTGCTGCTCAGCGTCCAGTACATCCTTGGACCAGAATACACTCCCAGCAAGAATACCACCCTCCTGGCTATTAATCTATGGCCTTAATTTTCTACACTCTTCACCTATTGTTTATCCCCTCCCCACTTTAGCACAAATACTTGTCAGATTAATAAATGATAACATTCCTTTGAGTCCACCCTCATTTCTATCCCTGTCAAACCTATAGCAGCCCCCTGGGCGGCCCTGATGGGGCACAGTTCAGCCATGTGTTCTAATCTGGAACAACTATTGTGCAGAGAGGTGTGTGAAAACTCACATATGGACAGAGAGCTATTAACCTTACATTTAGAAAGATTCTGAATTCTATTCCGAACAGGAGGAAGGATTTTTTATTTAATCAACTCATTCTCAGTCCTGTTTTCCCTTGTTAGCAAGAGATCATATATGGAAAATGGTAAAGGAAAGAAAGAGGAATTATACACATTTAGCCATAACACAATATCTTTACTACACTTGGGTTTTTCTACCTTTATTCTTATTCCAAGACCTAGCAGTACGCATGAAAGATAAGCATACCTTGGAAAAGCTACTCTAGGTTTCTGATAGACCCTTCCCATTCCTGTGTGAAAATCATTTTCCTACATCATCTTGCCTTTGGTTGATGTTTTGCTCTGCAGACTATTCATGAAAATATGATTTAATGTTTCAATGAAACAGAAATACGTTTTTCTAAAATTATTCTTGGAGAACTTTTTTCATAATTGAACAAAATGTGATTTTTCCTAATTTAAAATTTACATGAAATTGGGTCAATGCTGAACTCAGAATGACTTTGAAACTCAAAAATTAACTTCAATTATTAGAGTAACACTAAAGAGCCAGCTTGTAAAGTTCATATCATTTCTATTGCTATCTTTTTAATGATTTATAGATTATTTTTTTTATTTATAGATTTTAAGAAGATATTTTAATTTATCACCATGGCATTTTACAAAAATACACAGAGAAGAAAAATGTTAATTTTGTATATAATTTGTATATAATATAAAATTTTACTGTCATTAACAAATTTAAAGGGACTAAATTGAATGGAAAAACAAAATATCACCATCTTTCAATTTAACAGACAATCTCCAGCACATACCAGGTATTTAAAAACAATTTTTTAAAAATTTGCCTGAACTAGACTGCGTGCATACGCATTGTTCTGCTGCTGGCTACACTTTTTGAGAAACAACATTTTTCTGGAACAGTCTCTCAAGCAGCTCTTGGAAATTAGTCTTAATAACTAAATATTCTCACACGTAAAACATATTTTCCCAAAACTCAAAAGAAAAGTTGGCTCTACTGCTTAATTGCTTCTAACTCCAGAACTCAGTTAACTTTGACCTCCTCCATAATTTCCACTGAATTTCATCCCATTAACTCCAATTAAGTTCCCATATACAATGCCACCCACTTTCATCCACTTGTTGTTTTATCAACATAGTGTTTGGATCCCTTAACAGGTTCTTCTTTTAGAACCTTCCTATGCAAATATTCATTTTGATGATACTAAATGTTGCTTATGAATCATTTCCAACTAAATTGGCTAATGCTTTATTTATTTATTTATCAATCAATCCATGGAAAGTCTGAAATGCTGAAAGTGTCATTTTCTACATATATCTTTGATAAATGATTCACTATTAGCTTCAGTATCCTAATACAGGGAAAATAATTTCTATCTTGCAAATGTTGCAAAAGGGTGTGCTAATACACTTGAAAGAACTCTATAAATGACATCACTGCCACAAACAATGCAATATGATCGTTCTTGCCTCTGATAGAAATTCAAAGTATATAAAAAAATGATCTAGTTCCTTGAATGTTAAAAACTTCTCTTAACCTCTCATCTTAGTGTAAGCCACTCCAGCAAGGTTGTCTAAAGCATATGAACAGAGAATCAAGCTGGATAAATAAATGTGCAGTCATATCAGCCTGAATCTTTGGTCCAATCCTCATAGCCATCTCCTGCCTGTTGAGCTCATTTGTACCGTCTGTCAACACCAAAGAACACAGTGTCTTCCCAACAGCGGAAAAGCATTCCTAAGCACTGATCCTAGTATGTTTTTATATTCCTGTTATGTTTCCTGTGTAGAGGAGTGGACTTGCACTACCTGACTGCAAGAAAACACAAACCAACTGTAAATCAAGATTGTGTTGTATTGGAGACAAAACAATAATACAGAAGAAAATTCCCAAATAAAATCACACAAATATGGTGGATTAACTTTTGATAAGGTAGCAATGTTAATACACTGTAGAAAGGATAGTCTTTCAACAAATGGTGCTGAAACAACTTGACATTCATAAACAAACAAAAAAATCAATTAATAAACCTCATCATATACCACTTATCGTATACAAATATAGTTCAAAATGAATCCTAGACATAAATACAAACCCTAAAACTATAAAACTTTGTAACAGGTTTTCTCAATCTCTGTACTATTGATTTTTTAGGAGGAATGATTCTTTGTTCTGTGGAGCTATCCTGTGCATTGTAGGATGTTCAACAGAATCCATGGCCTCTACCCACTAGATGCCAAGAGCATCCCCAATTTTTTTTTAAGAGAGCATCCCTAAATTTGTGCTCTTTTGAAAATGACTGTTCTGAAGAATAACACATAGGAGAAAATCTGTGTGACCTTGCATCAGATAGAGTTCTTAGATAAACCCAAAAGCACAATCTATTTAGAAATAAAGTTGAACTTCATTGAAATTAATATGTTTGCAACTAAAATGACAGCCTCGGTAAAGACTCTTTCTTATAGAGGTAAAGAAGATAAAGACACATACCACAGACTAGGAGAAAATAGTTAAAAGTCACATATGCAGGCAAGACTTGTACCCAGAATGTATAAAGACTTCTCAAAACTCAACAGTAAGAAAGAAAAATCCATATAAAAATAAGAAAGCTCATATTGGCTGAAGCACAAAGAAATAAAAAAGCACAAGATTAGTTTTGGAAAACTAGCTAGAGGCAGATAATGCAGGGTCTTACCTTTGGTTTAAGTTTTCATTGCTTTAAGGACAATCAGAAATCATTTATGACTTTAAGGAAGGGAATGCAACATGAAATTTGGGTTTTAGAAATATGTCTCCAGTTTCAAGGAACTAAAGGAAAACAAGATATGTTAGAAACCAAATAGAAAACTATACCCATAGTTCTAAAGAGAGATGATGGCTTGTGGTAATGGTGAGCTGGTTGCAGTAGATATTGAGAGAAGTGCACTGACCAAAGGTGCATTTGGGAAGAGAAACTCACAAAGTATGAGTATAGTGGAGTGGTTAAGAGTTCTGTGTCTCCATAAAACAGAGTTGGATTTTCTTTCATGTGTGGGTCATGATACTTGGAAGAGTGTGTTAGAACCTCTCCCTGGTGAAACAGACACTTAACTGTTGGAAATTATTATTTTTAAAATTTAATTCTCTACCAATTCTCCTAAAGGCATACAGCAAATGGAAAACTACTCAAGAAATCTAGCAAGTTTTTGTAAGAACATTGAGAGCCTGTGTTTTCTGAGCCACAAACCCACACTTATGTCCTTTTTGGCCAATTCAGTGTGATGGACATTATAATCTGGGGTTATAGTTTCACCCTGGAGGGTCTAGGCCACCTCTATCTCTCAAAAACTGCCTCAGCTTATCATCACAGAAGCTCTATTCTAGGAAAGTTCCAAGAGGACTGGTCAACCTTCTCCCACCTAGCCCTCATTCATAGAGTGGAAGCTCTACCTTAGGCATAGTAGGCCTAGAATACTGGTTTGGAAACCTCCAAACATGTTCACTTGTAGGGCAGAAGTTTCACACTAGGAAGAGCAAACCAAGAAGACCAACAGCTACCATCCACCCAGAGTCTTGTTCTTAGAGTGGGGATGTCACTCAAGAAGAAGTTACTTGCTGTCCTCGCCCTGAACAAATTTCAGTGGCAGTTTCTTCCCAGGGAAGGAGGAAGCCTTAAGAACACATTGCTTCACACTGGTTCCTAAGGAGACTAACTTTATCTGAAACAGATCGTGAGGAAGTTCATGCTTAAGGATGTTGCCAAAACATGGAGCTTTTGATGCTGAACAATTACAAGGAGACTGGTAGCTCCATGACCCTCATAATAACAAGTGAAATGGTAGACTGACTAGAGGTTTAACAGAGAGAACCAAGGAAAGAGACAGCTATGAAGAGACCTCTGGGTGTCAAGCCAACCTCAATATCAGATCATGCTAAGGGACAATTTATGCCCAAGGTCATTGCTGAAAACAATAGAGTGAGTGGAGGCTAACATCTGGGTGTGATACCAAGAGAGACAGACCAACTCAGGCTCTCTGGGAGACTGAGCCCATACTGTAGGATATGCACTCTGAGGAGTGACATTAGAGGCTAGACGCTGCAGGGTAAACAAACTTCAATGAACGTGTCACTAAAAAAATATAAAAGCAAACAAAACCAACAACAAATCACAAAGGAGAATGAGTATCTATAGTTGCTAAAATGTATTATCTAAAATGTATAGTTTTTAACAAAAAAAAACCTGACATCCAAAGAATCATATGTGACCCACACATCGGAAAAAGATCAGAGAATACAGCCAGCCTTTGAGAAGCCCAAATGTTGGACTTAGCATATAATGAGTTCAAAGTAGATATTATAAATATTTATTTTTTTAAAGATTTTATTTATTTATTTGACAGAGAGATAGAGACAGCCAGTGAGAGAAGGAACACAAGCAGGGGGAGTGGGAGAGGAAGAAGCAGGCTCCCAGCGGAGCAGGGAGCCCGATGCGGGGCTCGATCCCAGGACCCTGGGATCATGCCCTGAGACGAAAGGCAGATGCTTAATGACTGAGCCACCCAAGTGCCCCGAAATAGATATTATACATATTTAAAAGAACTAAAGGAGGCTGTTTCAAAGAATTAAAGAAAAGCAAGATACATAGTTCATCAAATAGATAAATTAATAAATATATAGAAATTATAAAATATAATCAAATGGAAATCCTGAAGTTGAAAAGTACGTAATTGAAATGAAAAATTCACTAGAGGGACTCAACAGAAGATTTGAGCTGACAAAAGTAACCAGAACGTCTGAAGACAGATCAATAGAAGTTATGTAATCAGAAAAAAAAAAAAAAAAAAAAGAGTGAAGATAAATGAACAGATACTGAGAACGACATGGGACATTAAGCATATAAAGATATGTATAATAGAGACACCAGAAGGAGATGAGAGAAAGGAGCAGGAAAAAAAATATTTAAAAAATAATGGCTGACAATTCTCAAGTTTGTTAAATTAATAGTCCACACATTCAAGAACCTCAGTGAATTCCAAGTAGGATAAATGCATAGAGATCTACAGCCAGACAAGTCATAGTCCAAGTACCAAAAGAAAAAGAAAACACTTTGAATGCAACAAGGAAAAATGATTCATCATGTACAAGAGAACCTGAATGAGCTTACTCCACATCAGAAACAATCAAGGCAGAAGGCAGTAAGATAAAATATTCAAAGCGCTGAAAAAACACTATCAACCAAAAATCTTATATCCAATAAAACTCTCTTTCCATGGAACACTACATCAAAAGCTAACGATGTACTATATGGTGACTAACATATCATATTTAAAAAATAAAGAAAAAATAAATGAGTGAATAAAAAATAAATTAATAAATCAAATATTTTATTTCCTGCAAACAGAAAACCAAAAAAACCAAAACAAGACCAAAACCCCACAAAAAAAAAAAACAAAAAAAAACTCTCTTTCCAAGGTAAAGATATAGTAAGGACATTTCCAGATCAATAAAAAAACAGAGAATTTGTTAGAAGTAGAACTACTTTGCAAAAAATACTAAATGCAGTTCTTCAGGCTGAAAGCAAGTGACAGCAGACAGTAATTTGAATCTGCATTTAAAAAAAAAAAGAGTACCAGCAAGGTAACTTTGTAGAGAATGACATATCTGTTCTTTCTTCTCTTAGTTAAAAAAGCAATAGCATAAAATAATATGTACGTAATCGTATTGTTGGGACTAAAACATAAAAAAGTGTAGTATGTCTAAAATTAACAGCAGAGAAGTCAGCTGGGAAAAAAACTGTCCTGGAGTAAGGTAATGACATTTGATAATAATCTAAATCCAGAGGAAGAAATTAAGCAGAAATGGCAAATAGCGAGGTTAATAAACTCTATAAGCATGTACTATTTCTGTTTTTTTCTCTTTCCTTCATTAAAAAAAGCACAGAAATAATAATTATGAGAATCACATTGTTAAGTTTGTAATATAGATAGTTATAACATTTGTAACAATAACAGTAAAAACAATAAGGGAAAGGAAAGAAAGAAATAGAGAAATACAAGTAAAATTTCTATATTCCAGTAGAATTAATTAGTGTAAATCTGCAATAGATTCTGATAGATTAGTATTGTAAGCTCTAGAGATACCATAAAAACCTCTTTGAATATTAAAATTATCCAAGTTAAATGTTACACTAGAAAATATTCATTCAGTGTAAGAGAAGGTAGTAAAGGAGAAACAGAGGAACCAGACAGACATGAGACATGAAACATAACAAAGAAGAGATAGCTATTCAACAATATCAATAGTAGCAGTAAATGTGAATGAGTTAAACAATCCAATCCAAAGAAAGATATTCTCAAACTGGATTTTTAAAAATATCCAACTAAATTCTGTCTAAAGGAGAAACACCTCAGTTTCAAAGATACATATGGACTGAAAAGGACAGAAGATATACCATACAAACATCGACCTTAAAAGAGCTGCGCAAATATCAGAAAAAAATAGATTTTGAAACAAATATATATATATACATATATATATATGTGTATATATATATATACCTAGAGATTAAAAAGGACATTTTGTAATGATAAAAGTATCAATCCATCAGGAAAACATACAGTTATAAGCAGACATGTGCCTAATGGAGCCCTAATGTACATGAGAAAAGACTGTCAAAATTGAAAGCAGAAATAGCAATGTCAACAAAGTTGGAGACTTTATTACCACACATTTAATAATGGACAGAACAGTGAGACGAAAGATTAACAAGGATATAGAAGATGTAAATGAGGGATAGGTACCAGACCAGCCTAAATAACCACGGAATCAGCCTGAGACGCAGGATGATGCATCTGGATCTCTACAAATGAACATCTCCAGCGCTGAGTATTGAGGTACGAAGAGGGGAGCTGTAAACCGTGCATGGATATCAGAAGATAAACGGAAGGGGGAGGGAGCCACCGCGTTTGGGCGCCGGGAAGCGGCAGCCACCTGCACGGGGGAGCGGGCGGACTCACAGAGGGCACCCGAGAGAGAGCGGACTGAGACCGGTGAGCCGTGAACGCGCGCGCCACCAGGCATCTCCCGGAACACCGGAATCCCGGTGTGCTCAGGGGATCCAGACTGAGACCGGGAACTCCCGGAGCGCGCGCGGGGCGGCTGGCGGCTGGCAGGCCACCTGCACGGGGGAGCGGGCGGACTCGCGGTCGGCACCCGCGAAACAGCAGACTGAGACCCTGAACCGGGTGCGCGCGCCACCAGGCTTCTCACGGAACTCCGGAATCGAGGTGTGCTCACCGGGCATAGACTGAGACCGGGAGACCCGGGAGCCTGCGGGGCGGCCGGTGGCTGGCGGCATTAGAAACACAAAGGACAGAGACGCGCCGGCCCTGGAAGTGAGGGCAAGGACGCCGGGTGTGGGGCGCACATCCCGGGACGCTGCAGGGTTGAACAGCACCAACAGTAATAGAGTTAAAGTGGCCAGAACATCAGTGGAGAACGGGCCGCAATCCCTCTGTTCTGCGACAATGCAGCCTCTGCTGCTCCGACTCTCAGAAGAGGCATAGCCGGCCGCCAGGGAAAGCCGCCAGAGAACAAAAGCCTGGAAATACCGGCCCAGAGAGTGCCCATCCCCATCCTCCCTCGCAGGGGACACGGAGACTCTAACCAAACAGGGTTGCCTGAGTATCGGCGCGGCAGGCCCCTCCCCCAGAACACAGAAGGCAGGCTGAAAAATCAAGAAGCCCACAACCCGGGCGCCTGGGTGGCGCAGTCATTGAGCGCCTGTCTCCGGCTTAGGGCGTGATCCCGGCGTTCCGGAAAGGAGTCCCTCATCGGGCTCCTCCGCTGGGAGCCTGCTTCTTCCTCTCCCACTCCCCTGCTTCTGTTTCGTTCTTGCTGACTGTCTGTCCCCCCTCTCAGATAAGTAAATAAATAAAATCTTTAAAGAAGAAGCCCACATCTCTAAGATCCCTATAAAACAAGGGGCACGGCCTGGGACCCAGTCAATAATTTTGGGCTCTGGAAACCCCACAACCTCTCTTCATCAGAATGACAAGAAGGAGAAGCCCCCCCCAGCAAAGAAAAGACAGTGAGTCAGTGGCCTCTGCCACAGAAGTAACGGATATGGATGTAACCAAATTATCAGAAATGGAATTCAGAGTAACAATGGTCAAGATAATGAGTAGACTTGAAAAAAGTATTCAGGAAAATATTACTGAGAATATAGAATCCCTAAGGGCGGAAATGAGAGCGAATTTGACAGAAATTAAAAATTCTATGAGCCAAATGCAGGCAAAACTAGAGGCTCTGACGGCCAGGGTCACGGAAGCGGAGGAAAGGGTTAGTGAATTGGAGGATGGGTTAATAGAGGAAAAAATAAAAATAGAAGATGGTCTTAAAAAAATCCACGCCCACGAATGTTGGCTACGGGAGATTACTGACTCAACGAAACGATCCAATGTTAGAATCATCGGCATCCCCGAGGGGGTGGAGAAAAACAGAGGCCTAGAAGAGATATTTGAACAAATTGTAGCTGAAAACTTCCCTAATCTAGCAAGGGAAACAAAAATTCATGTCCAAGAGGCAGAGAGGACCCCTCCCAAGCTCAACCATGACAGACCTACACCACATCACGTCATAGTACAATTCGCAAATATGAGATCCAAGGATACAGTATTGAAAGCGGCCAGGGCAAAGAAATTTCTCACGTACCAAGGCAAAGGCATCAGAATTACGTCAGACCTGTCTACACAGACCTGGAATGAGAGAAAGGGTTGGGGGAGCATTTTTAAAGCTCTTTCAGAGAAAAACATGCAGCCAAGGATCCTTTATCCAGCAAGGCTGTCATTCAGAATTGATGGAGAAATAAAGACATTTCAGAATCGACAGTCACTAGCCAATTTCGTAACCACGGAACCAGCCCTACAGGAGGTATTACGGGGGGTTCTATAAAAGTAAAAAGGCCCCAAGAGTGATACAAAACAGAAAGTCACAGCCAATACAAACAAAGACTTTACTGACAACATGGCAGAATTAAAAGCATATCTCTCAGTACTCAGCCTGAACATTAATGGTTTAAATTCTTGCTTTAACGCCACAGGGTTGCAGATTGGATAAAAAGACATGACCCATCCATTTGCTGTCTACAAGAGACTCATTTCGAAACCAAAGATGCATTCAGACTGAGAGTAAGGGGATGGAGTACCATCTTTCACGCAAATGGACCTCAAAAGAAAGCTGGGGTAGCAATTCTCATATCAGATAAATTGGATTTTAAACTACAGACTATAGTTAGAGATGCAGAAGGGCACTATATTATTCTTAAAGGATGTATTCAACAAGTGGATATGACAATTATAAATATATATGCCCCCAACAGGGGAGCAGCAAGATACACAAGCCAACTCTTAACCAGAATAAAGAGACATATAGATAAAAATACATTAATAGTAGGGGACCTCAACACTCCACTCTCAGAAATAGACAGAACACCCTGGCAAAAACTAAGCAAAGAATCAAAGGCTTTGAATGCCATACTCGACGAGTTGGACCTCTTAGATATATATAGAACACTACACCCCAGAACCAAAGAATACTCATTCTATTCTAATGCCCATGGAACATTTTCAAGAATAGACCATGTTCTGGGACACAAAACAGGTCTCAGCCGATACCAAAAGATTGAAATTATCCCCTGCATATTCTCAGACCACAACGCTCTGAAATTGGAACTCAACCACAAGGAAAAATTTGGAAGAAACTCAAACACTTGGAGACTAAGAACCATCCTGCTCAGGAATGACTCGATAAACCAGGAAATCAAAAATCAAATTAAACAATTTATGGAGACCAATGAGAATGAAAATACAACAGTCCAAAACCTATGGGATACTGCAAAGGCGGTCCTAAGGGGGAAATACATAGCCATCCAAGCCTCACTCAAAAGAATAGAAAAATCTAAAATGCAGTTTTTATATTCTCACCTCAAGAAGCTGGAACAGCAACAGAGGGACAGGCCTAATCCACGCACAAGGAAGCAGTTGACCAAAATTAAAGCTGAAATCAATCAAGCAGAAACCAGAAGTACAGTAGAGCAGATCAACAGGACTAGAAGCTGGTTCTTGGAGAGAATCAATAAAATTGACAGACCACTGGCAAGACTTATCCAAAAGAAAAGAGAAAGGACCCAGATTATTAAAATTATGAATGAAAAAGGAGAGGTCACGACGAGCACCATTGAAATTGGAAGGATTATTAGAAATTTTTATCAACAGCTATATGCCAATAAACTAAGCAATCTGGAAGAGATGGAATCCTTCCTGGAAACCTATAAACTACCAAGATTGAAAAAGGAAGAAATTGATTTCTTAAACAGGCCAATTAATTATGAAGAAATTGAGTCAGTGATAAACAATCTTCCAAATAACAAAACTCCAGGCCCGGACGGTTTTCCTGGGGAATTCTACCAAACATTCAAAGAAGAAATAATACCTATTCTCCTAAAGCTATTTCAAAAAATAGAAACAGAAGGAAAGCTACCAAACTCATTCTATGAGGCCAATATTACCTTGATCCCCAAACCAGGCAAAGACCCCCTCAAAAAGGAGAATTACAGACCGATTTCCCTAATGAATATGGACGCCAAAATCCTCAACAAGATACTTGCTAATAGAATCCAACAGTTCATTAAAAGGATTATCCACCACGATCAAGTGGGATTCATACCTGGGATGCAAGCGTGGTTCAATATTCGCAAATCAATCAGCGTGATACATCATATCAACAAGAAAAGACTCAAGAACCATATGATCCTCTCAATCGATGCCGAAAAAGCATTTGACAAAATACAGCATCCTTTCCTGATTAAAACCCTTCAGAGTGTAGGAATAGAAGGTACATTTCTCAATCTCATAAAAGCCATCTATGAAAAGCCTACTGCAAATATTATTCTCAATGGGGAAAAGCTGGAAGCCTTTCCCTTAAGATCAGGAACACGACAAGGATGCCCACTCTCGCCACTATTATTCAACATAGTACTAGAAGTCCTTGCAACAGCAATCAGACAACAAAAAGGGATCAAAGGTATTCAAATCGGCAAAGAAGAAGTCAAAATGTCTCTCTTCGCAGACGACATGATACTCTATATGGAAAACCCAAAAGAAGCCACTCCCAAACTATTAGAAGTTATAGAGCAATTCAGTAACGTGGCGGGATACAAAATCAATGCTCAGAAATCAGTTGCATTTCTGTACACGAATAACGAGAACGAAGAAAGAGAAATCAGGGAATCCATCCCATTTACAATAGCACCAAAAACCATACGTTACCTTGGAATTAACTTAACCAGAGACGTAAAGGACCTTTATTCTAGAAACTATAAATCACTCTTAAAAGACATTGAGGAAGACATAAAAAGATGGAAAGATATTCCATGCTCATGGATCGGAAGAATTAACATAGTTAAAATGTCCATGCTACCCAGAGCAATCTACACTTTCAATGCTATCCCGATCAAAATACCGAGAACGTTTTTCAAAGAACTGGAACAAATAGTCCTTAAATTTGTATGGAACCAGAAAAGACCCCGAATCTCCAAGGAACTGTTGAAAAGGAAAAACAAAGCTGGGGGCATCACAATGCCAGATTTCGAGCTGTACTACAAAGCTGTGATCACAAAGACAGCATGGTACTGGCACAAAAACAGACACATAGACCAATGGAACAGAATAGAGAGCCCAGAAATGGACCCTCAGCTCTTTGGGCAACTAATATTTGATAAAGCAGGAAAAAACATCCGGTGGGAAAAAGACAGTCTCTTCAATAAATGGTGCTGGGAAAATTGGACAGCTACATGCAAAAGAATGAAACTTGACCACTATCTCACACCATACACAAAAATAAACTCCAAATGGATGAAAGACCTCGATGTGAGACAGGAATCCATCAAAATTCTAGAGGAGAACATAGGCAGCAACCTCTACGGCATCGGCCAAAGCAACCTTTTTCATGACACATCCCCAAAGGCAAGAGAAACAAAAGATAAAATGAATTTATGGGACTTCATCAAGATTAAAAGTTTCTGCACATCCAAGGAAACAGTCAGAAAAACTAAGAGGCAGCCCACGGAATGGGAGAATATATTTGCAAATGACACTACAGATAAAGGACTGGTATCCAAGATCTACAAAGAACTTCTCAAACTCAATACACGAGAAACAAATAAACAAATCAAAAAATGGGCAGAAGATATGAACAGACACTTTTCCAATGAAGACATACAAATGGCTAACAGACACATGAAAAAATGTTCAAAATCATTAGCCATCAAGGAAATTCAAATCAAAACCACACTGAGATACCACCTTACACCAGTTAGAATGGCAAAAATAGACAAGGCAAGAAACAACAATTGTTGGAGAGGATGTGGAGAAAGGGGATCCCTCCTACATTGTTGGTGGGAATGCAAGTTGGTACAGCCACTCTGGAAAACCGTGTGGAGGTCCCTTAAAAAGTTAAAAATTGAGCTACCCTATGATCCAGCCATTGCACTACTGGGTGTTTACCCCAAAGATACAGACGTAGTGAAGAGAAGGGCCATATGCACCCCAATGTTCATAGCAGCAATGTCCACAATAGCTAAATCGTGGAAGGAGCCGAGATGCCCTGCAACAGATGACTGGATTAAGAAGTTGTGGTCCATATATACAATGGAATATTACTCAGCAATCAGAAAAAATGAGTTCTCAACATTTGCTACAACATGGACGGCACTGGAGGAGATAATGCTTAGTGAAATAAGTCAAGCAGAGAAAGACAACTATCATATGATTTCTCTCATCTATGGAACATAAGAACTGGAATGATCGGTAGGGGAAGAAAGGGATAAAGAAAGGGGGGGTAATCAGAAGGGGGAATGAAACATGAGAGACTATGGACTATGAGAAACAAACTGAGGGCTACAGAGGGGAGGGGGGTGGGGGAATGGGATAGACCGGTGATGGGTAGTAAGGAGGGCACATATTGCATGGTGCACTGGGTGTTATACACAACTAATGAATCATCGAGCCTTACATCGAAAACCGGGGATGTACTGTATGGTGACTAACATAATATAATAAAAAATCATTATTAAAATAAAAAAAAAAGAAGATGTAAATGAAGCTCGGTAAATTTGAAAGGATTGAAATCCTTCTGATCACAGTTGAATTAGTAATCAATAACAAGGAAATTTGGAAAATTCACACATGTAGAAATTGGACTATACCCTTATAAATCTCAAATGGGTCAAAAATAAGTAACAGGAGAAATTCCTTGAGATGATTCGAAACAAAACACAACATTCTTGAAAGAATCAAGTTGAAGGACTCACACCTCCTCATATCAACATTTGCCATGAAACTACAGTAATCTTGACAGTGTGGTATTGTCCTAATGATAGACATATCAACCAACTGAATAGAATTGAGAGTTCAGAAATAAATTTATACATTTCTGGTAAGTTGTATTTCAACCAGAGTGTCAAGACAATTCAATCAGGAAAGCATTCCCCGCCCCCCAAAATGGCACTGAGACAACTCTATATCCACATGGAAAAGAGTTAATTTGTGTTCTTTCCTCACATAATTACCCTCCCCAATAAAACCATAAAATAAACATAGACAAGTGTAAGAACTAAAATTTTTAAAAATTGTAGAAAAAAATTCTAGCAGTGAAATCTTGTGACTTTGAGGAGGCAATGGTTTCTTTTTTTTTTTCTTTCTTTCTTTCCTTCCTTCCTTCCTTCCTTCCTTCCTTCCTTCCTTCCTTTTTTTAAGGACATTAGAAACGTAAATGACAAAACGAAAAAGAAATACATTGGACTTCATTAAATCTAAAAACTTTTGTGCTTCAAAGTATAACGTGAAAGACATGAACGATAACCCACGAAGTAGAAGAAAATATTTGCAATTCATATCTGATAGGAATCACGTACCCAGAACACAAAGAGAACTCTAATAACTCAATAACAAAAGAACAAACAACCACATTTTAAAATGAGCAAAAGTTCTCAATAGGATTCTCCAAAGATTACATAAAAATCATCAGTTAGCACATGAGAAGACGTGCAACATCATTAGTCATTAGGTAAATGCAAATCAAAACCACAATAAAATACTATTTCACAAACACCAAAATAACTGCACTTAAAAGCTTTGAGAATAGCATGTGTTGGCAGAGATGTGGAGAGGTCAGAACCCACATATATTGTTAATAGGAATGCAAAATGAATTTGGCGGTTCCTCAAATTATTAAACATAGAGTTACCATATGACCCAGGGTTTCCACTCCTAGGTATATACCTAAGTGAAATAGAAACATACATTCACACAAAAACTTGAACACAAAGGTTCGGAGAAGCCTTATTCACAGTAGCCCAAAAGTGGCAACAAGTCAAATGTCCATCAACTGATGAATGCATGAAGAAAGTCTACAAAATCCACACAACAGAATATTATCTAACAATAAAAATAATGGAGTAGTAATATGTTACAACAGGGATGTACCCTGAAAACATCAGGCTTAATGAAAAAAGCCAGTCAAAATATCTCATATTGTAAGGTTTCTTTAATGTGAAATTGCCAAAACAGGCAAATCTAGAGATAGAGAAAGTAGATTAGTAGTTGCCTAGGGCTGGTGGAGCAGGAAGAATTGGCAGTGACTGATAATGGGCACAGAGTTTCCAAAATGGGATAACCAAATGGTTACAACATTTTTTGTGATGATTCACATCTCAGTGAATAGACTAAAAAAAGCATTTTAATTATAAACACTTTTAAGTTGGTGAACCATAGGTAACTGAATTTTATCTACACGAGCTGTTTAAAGACAAATTGATATTAACTGTGTGAAATAATTCATACAAGGCAGTGGTTATATTACTCTCCCTAGTACCTAGAATAGTAGTATGTACTACAAAAATGTATACACAAAATTTTTACCGAAGAAAATAGTACAATTACATAATTTTTTTAAAAATTCTGCAAGTCTTTCACATTGTGTTGTTGCTGGGAGGCAGCTTTCTAGATAGGAGCTGCATTTCCCAACTTCCTGCATATGTTCCTGTGATTAGTATAGGCCAATACAGTCAACTGAAGTGATGTTTGCTACTTTAGGGCAAGGTTTCTGTAAAGTAAGTACGCATAATCCTTGGTCTCTTTTTTCAGTTCAGACAGCGGAAACAAAGCATTTGACTGTTCTATGCCTTCAGAAATTGTCTTGCAGAGAATGTCTGAAAGTTTAGATTTTTAAAAATATCAGCTAATGTTATTTTAAAACAAGAGGTAACAATAAATTATTATGAGTGGCAAATGATGAGAGATTGCTGGTTTCTATTGAATTCATGGTAGCTTAGCCAAAATAGTTATTCTTCATTTTAATGGATATGTGAAATCAAAGTCATGGATCATATGAGAAAATGGATGCATGGAAAGCTACATTGGGCTTTCTCTATTCCCATCTTCCTATAAGGACACAGGACAGATTATATAGTTGTAAAAATACTGAATTTAATCCCAAAGGTATCCTAAAATGTTATCACACATTCCCCCAGACTTCTCTTCTCTTGCTCATTTTCTTAGTCAAAACTGCTCCAAGAATTTTCTCAAAAACAAAATAAACACTTTCAAAGAGAAGACCAAATTTGCTCATGTGTAATCTTATTACAGAAAAAAGCTTTTAGTTTTATAGTTTCAGTATTTTTAAAGGAGTGTATGAAAGGCGTTACAAGGATATTCTCTGTTTAGTATTTTTCTGTAAGTCGCAAATACATGATAGTATTTCTGTTAAGAACGGAAAATTAATCAACTATAAGTGATAGTATAAATCTTAGCAATATTCTAATTACAGAGTATATCACAGTGTTTTAATTTTTTGTTGTTATTGGAATAAAAACTTTTCATTTCCTATTAGAACTCATACATGATGGATCTGGATACTTGGTATGTGATTAGTATCATGTGTTTCATCTACATTAAGTATACCCATTCATCGCTTTTCTAACTACAAAGATGTCATACAGTTAAACCTTCACCAGTATGGCTGCAAAGGATATAGCCAATAACCCAGCTTAAGCCGAGGATCCTGGGAATCACAAGATTTTATTTCTCCTGTTAGTCTTGGGACAATTCTGTTCTCCAGGGTCTCTGAGGGCCTTTAAGGAAATCTTTAATTCTCTACAAATGAGTTCTTTAAGACACAAGCAAAAAAGGTAGATGGATTCCTAAATTTTACAGACTGGAGACAGGAAAACATGTATCATTAAACATATTGACTCCATAACCCATGAACTGATTAAGCATTAGATAGAGACTAAGGAATAACTTATTTTGAGAGTTGTAGTTTTCATGCAATTTATCTAGTCAGTAATTAAGAAAATCACTCATCAAAGAAGGAAAATATCCCATATCTGTCAAACAAAGATGAAACAAATGATAGCTTTTTAGGAACTGGGAATTCTGCCAGGAGCTACGCTCATCAACCTACTTCTCAGATGCATATATGAGAAAAGATTTTGCCCACTATTCTGCTCAAATCATATACCCACATTACATCATATCTCTTGATACATTTTAATTATGGGTGATATCACATTATATAACATATATATGTACATTCATACATATACATACATATAGAAATGTATATAGCACATACATACTAGTATGCATATAAAACAGAATGAAACAAATAAAAATACATCATAAAATATATTCAGCCTATCCCCAAGATTCAAATAATATCGCTCCAGGGGCGACTGAGTGGTTCAGTCGGTTAAGCATCTGACTCTTGATTTCAGCTCAGGTCAAGGTCTCAGGGTCCTGGGATTGAGCCTCTTGTCAGGCTCTGCACTGTGCTCAGAGTCTGGTTATCCCTCTTCCTCCCCCAGCTTGGGTTCCCTCTCTAAAATAAATAAATAAAAATCTAAACATAAAAAAATATATATCATTCCAAATTTCCTACCAGGAGTAACTCAAAATACATTTCAGGAAATGGTTTGATATCCTTAATAATATTTTAAAACACCGTACAAAAAAAGTTGAGATTTTTAAAAATAAATGAAAATGAAAGAAAAATGAATAATGAAAAAAAAAAGGAAATTTAAAACGGTTTAGGAGAAGTAAAATCTATATTGTGGTTGGTAAATTATGTAAACAGCACTATGGAAATTTGAATAAGCGACATAAAAGATATTCTCGAGGTGTTCTTCCATAACGTAAAAGGACAAAAACTTACAGGAAGATTAAAAAAGAGTTTAAAGGGGCGCCTGAGTGGCTCAGTTGTTAGGTATCTGCCTCCAGCTCAGGTCATGATCCTGGGGTCCTGGGATTGAGCCCTGGGTGTCAGCGGGAACCTGCTTCTGCCTCTCCCACTCTCCCTGCTTGTGTTCCCTCTCCCGCTCTCTCTCTGTCAAATAAATAAATAAAATCTTTCTTAAAAAAAGTTTAAAAATTTAGGACAACCTTTCAATCTATGACTTATATGGAACCCTTTGGAAGGAACCACAAGAAGTTAGCAAAAGACATGATCACAAAGTATACGTTAAAATAAAAGACATAAATAGCAGATTTGAATAAAATAAATAAAATAAATGAACAAGGGGTGCCTGGGTGGCCAGGCTGGTTAAATGTCTGCCTTCGCCTCAGGTCATGATCTCAGGGTCCTGGGATCCAGCCCCGCATTGGGCACCCTGCTTAGCAAGGAGCCTACTTCTCCCTCTCCCTCTCCTCCCACTTGTTTTCTCTGTCAAATAAATAAAATCTTTAAAAAAAAAGTGTCTAGGCAAAAATAATACCTGTATAAGAGAACAATGAGTTAATAAGAGCTAACTTCTCAGAAATCATAAAGGACAGGAAAAGCGAATGAAATAACATCCTTAAAGTGTTCCAAAAAAAAGATAAATTCAGTATTCTATATCCAGCATAAATATCCTTAAAGAATGAAATTGATATGAAGACATTTTTAGATTGAAGAAAACAAAGAAAATTCATTGCCAGAAGATCTACACTACGATATGCTCAAGGAATTTCTTCAGAATGAAGGGAAACGATACCTAATAGAAACATGAATCATCAAAAAGAAAAAGAGTATAGGAAATGGTAAATATTTGAGTAAATGCAAAATAATAATATTTTTATTTCTTCTTAAAGCAGAAAAGAGGGAAGATACATATCGTCAATATCATGTATGAAAGTGCTTTGCCACTGCAAAGGCTAGAGGTTTTAAAAGAATAAAAAAATATTATGGATAAATTTATGCTCATACATTTGACAACCTAGATGAAAAGGACATATTTCTTGAAATATGCAAATTACCAAAACTGATGCAAGGAGAAACAGAAAATTCTAATGGCCTGATATCAATTACAGAAATATAATTCACAATGAAACCCAGAAGGAAAAATACAGGCCCAGATGACTTCACTGGTTTAATTCAATAATTTAGGGAACAATGAAATAATATAAATCCCATACAAACTCTGTCATTAAAAGGAGGAAAGACATTTCAACCTGTTCTGTGGCACCAGTATTGCCCTGAAACAAAACTCAAAGACATCACAAGAAAGAAAGATACAGCTCAATATCCTGCATGAACATACAAACGAAAATGTTCAATACACTTTATCAAGTAGAATCCAACAAAGTAAAAGTGATAATGCATCATACCCATGTGTTGCTGTTTCTGGAAATAAATGGTTAGCTCAACATTTGAAAATCAATGATGTAATTCAGAATATTAATAAGATAAAAAAGGAAAAACCAAACAGTCTTTTAAATAGATCTAGGAAAAGCACCTAACAAAATCCAACACTCATTCATGCTAAAAATTCTCTGCTAACTAGGAAATTTCCTCAATCAAATTAAGGACCTCTACAAAAAAATCTGCAACAAAGAGCATACCGAATGGTGAAATAATGCTATCTGCATAAGATCAGATTCAAAGCTTGATGTTCACTCTCACTGCTTCTATTTAACATTGTATAAGAGATCCTGAACTGTACAACAAAGCAAAAAACTAAATAAAAGGCATACAGAAAGGAAAGAATAAAACTGTCTTTACTTAATTACATGATTATGAACACAGGCAATCCCAAGGTATCTACCAAGAAGCTATTAGAACTAATCAGTGCATTTAGCAGGGCCTCAGGATACAAGATCAATATCAAAAGTTCGAATGTATTTTTATGTACTATTAAACAAATGGAAAATAACATTTTAACAGAGTGTATTTGGGAGAGCGTTGAAAAGTACTTACGGGTAATTTTTTTAAATGTGTAAGACCTTTACCCTGAAATGCAGAAAACACTGAAAAGGAATATCACAGAGGACTCACATATATGGAGAGAGAAAAAATGGTCATGAATTGGAAGACCGGGTGTGATTAAAACGGCAGTTCACCTCAGATTGATCTATTGATTGATGTAATCCCAAATATCTTAGCCAGCTTTTTTGAAGAAATTGACAAGGTCATGCTAAAATACATACGGTAAGGCAAAAGACCTAGAATAACCGATTTCTTTTTTTTTCTTTTTTTAAAAATTATTTATTTATTTGAGAGCGAGAGTGCACAAGTGGGGGGGAGGGGCAGAGGGAGAGGGAGAAGCAAACTCCCCACTGAGCAGGAACCTAGATGCAGGGCTTGATCCCAGGACCCTGAGATCATGACCTAGGCTGAAATCAACCACTTAACCAACTGAGCCACCCAGGTGCCCCTAACCAAATACTTTTATAAAATAAAAACGGCTTGAAGAACTTACACTATCTTATTTTAAGACTTACTATAAACTTCAATTATCAAGAGAGTATAGTGTTACTGTAAGAATAGACATATAGAACAATGGAGCATAATGAACAATTAAGAAATAGACTTTCCACTTAAAAGATCACTTGATTTCCTAGAAAGGCATTAAGATAATTTAATGAGCAGAAGATAGTCTAGTCAACAAATAATGTTGGAGCAAATAGCAACCCATATAGAAAGAGTAAACACTGACCCCTACTTCATTCCAAATAGAAAATTAACTTGGAATGGATAATAGACCTAAATGTAATTGCCTAGGCTTTTAGAAGAAAAGAGATGATTTCTAGATATTGGATTAGGAAAAGATTTTTAAGCAGGATATAAAAAGCATGGACCATAAAGTCTTTAAAAATGACAAAAATAAACCATCAAAATTGAAAACTTTTTCACTTTGAAAGATAGTTATGAAAATGAAAAGCCAAGCTACCGACTGGGAAAATATGTATATATGATACAAGGCTTGCATTGAGATTATAAAAAACTATTATAATTTAAGAATAAGAAGATAACCCAATTTTAAAAGTGGGTAAAAAGTGGGAACATACACGTTATTAAAGCCCATGAAAATATGTGTAACATCCCCAGTCATGAGAAAAATAAAAATTAGAACAATAAGATACCATTACCCAACTCACTAGAACGGCTAAAGTTAAAAAGACTGACAATACCAAGTGTTGATGAGGTTATAGAGCAACCACAACACTCATAACTTGCTGTGGGAATAGAAAATTGTGTAGTCATTTTGAAACACAGTTTCACAGTGTCATATAAAGTTCAACATAGATTTACCATCAGACCTAGAAACACTACTCCTAATTATTTTCTCAAGGGAAATGAAAACAGATGTTCACACAAAAACTTGTACATAGATGACTACAGCAACACCATCATAAAAGTCAGAAGATGGAAAACATCAAATATCCACCAACTGGTGAGTGAATAAACACACTGGAGAATATCCGTACTATGGAAGCTACTCAGCAATAAAAAGAGACAAAATGTTAACACATGTGACAGCACGGATGAATCTCAAAAAGATTATGCTACATGAAAGAAGTCTAACAAACGATTACAAATCGGGGAACCGTTTTATAAAGTGTCTTTTTTTTACATCTGTGAAGGGCCCAGAACTGTGACCTATAGAGTCCCACAGTCTGGATTTTACTACTTGTACAGTCTTAATGCAATTCAGTATGTTCCTCTGCTTTTTGTTTTTCCTGCAAATAGATGGCTGATCCAGAGAAGGTTCGCAGACAGTTTCAAACCCTCTAGCAAAACTACCATTTTTATGAAATTTAATTACAAAAAAGATAGCAAGTTAGTGGTTGTCTGGGTCAGGGTTAAGGTAAGCAGACGAATTACAAAGGAACATGAACAAACATTTGGGTGATAGAAACATTTCTGTCTTATTTGTGTCGGTGGTGGTCACATAACACTATAGAATTATCCAAATTTATCAAACTATACAATCAAAGTTAGTGAATTTTATTGTAAAGTAATTATATCTCAATAAAATTGGAAAAATAAAGAAACCCCCCAAAATACGAAATAATGTAGGAAAAAAATGAACATATAAAAACCTCCAGATACCCACAATTTCATTACACATAAATATTTCAGTATTTCATCTCAGCCTTAGGATTTTCAGTGCTTACATAGATGCATTTGCATTTCTTTTTATAAAAATGTTATATAGAACATATTTTAAAATATACTTAAAAGCAATGAATATTCCTTTAAAAGCCTAAAATGTCAAAAATAAATAAAGATAATTTCCAATGATTTATTTCAGCTATTAGACAAATTAATTAAAATTAATAATTCAAGGATATGGAATTCATGGCATATGTATCCTTTCTTAGCTGATCCTAGAACACTAGCAACTGTGTGGTTTGTAGCGTGATCTTCACTACTCAGTTATTGATTCCTTGCTCAGCTCCATGACCACTCAAAACAATACATGCTCCTTCTCTCTTCAGCACTTACTCACAAAAAATGTAAACTATTTATATATTTAGTGGATTATGCCAATAGAATTGCTAATTCTAAAGAAATGTTTTTCCAAGCAGAAATAACTATGCAAAACAACATAATGGTCACTGACATTCACAAGAAATTGAAGAAGTGGTTTTCTGAATCTACAAATTGAGTGACCTGGGTTAATTTTATTTTTATACTGGTAAATTTATCATCTGTCTGTAGACTTCTTATTTGAAATCTTTTTATAAGGGACCTGTGATATAGTAAGTTTTAACTACGAATATAAGAATGAGACAGCATGTGTAATATATTTCCAACTATTGTATTAATTTAAACAAAATGATTGTGTGGAAAGTATCTCATTAAAAAATTGAGTTTCATGGATGACATGCTATTAGTGAAGTATGAATCAACTTGATTAAATGTTGGAATGTATATTTGACAAGAATATGTGTCAGTAACTCTGAACCTTACAGAGCTCTTTAAAAGTTTTTTGTTTTTTTTATTTTGTTTTTTTAATAATTTTTTATTATGTTATGTTAGTCACCACACAGTACATCCTTAGTTTTTGATGTAGTGTTCCATGATTCATTCTTTGCGTATAACACCCAGTGCTCCATGCAATATGTGCCCTCCTTAATACCCATCACCGGGCTATCCCAATCCCCCACCCCCCCTCCCCTCTGAAGCCCTCAGTTTGTTTCCCAGAGTCCATAGTCTCTCGTGGTTCATTCCCCCCTCTGTTTACCCCCCCTTCATTCTTCCCTGCCTTCTCCTACCGATCTCCCTGCTGTTTCTTATGTTCAATAAATGAGTGAAACCATATGATAATTGTCTTTCTCTGCTTGACTTATTTCACTTAGCGTAATCTCCTCCACTCCCATCCATGTTGCTGCAAATGTTGGGTAATCATTCTTTCTGATGGCTGAGCAATATTCCATTGTATATACGGACCCCATCTTCTTAATCCATTTGTCTGTTGAAGGGCACCTCAGCTCCTTCCACAATTTAGCTATTGTGGACAATGCTGCTATGAACATTGGGGTGCATATGGCCTTTCTCTTCACTATGTCTGTATCTTTGGGGTAAATACCCAGTAGTGCAATTGCTGGATCATAGGGTAGCTCTATTTTTAATTTTTTTAACTTTTTAAGTATATAAGGAGCACAATAGTGGCATTGATAAATTCTATCAAAACCCAAAATTTATTTTTCCTCCATGACCAGAAATGTCCATATCAAGAATTCTGCTTAATCTTTTAAGAGAGAGCACTGTCTGAAGTGGCTGTTGGTTGGCTCTTTGACAAATGGCCTATGCCCATACAGAGCAATAAACTGCAAAATATCTGACTGTTCGTTCACCGCTCAAAAAATCTCCCTGACAGGTAGCACCAAAACAGCATCAGAGGCCAAACAGGAATAGACGTGTCTTTAATAAGCTGAGGGAGAAGCCACGATTCACATCCAAGGTCTTTTTGCATCTTGCCTCTTTCTCTAACAAGGCCCAGGACTTGAGTACTCTTCTGGAATACCAAGTGCATGAGGATGGGGAACCTGTTGCACCTCTCCTCCCTGGGCTTAGATTAAAGCTGATCTCAGTTGTCTGGATGTATTTATACAGGATGGCCAGCTGCAAGGCAGCTTAACTGGTAGAGGTCAAATAATAGGCATCTTTAAACATCTATTTGGAAGGAAGAAAAATCTCCAACAATACCACGGTTGAAGGAGAAACAGTACCTTTGTAAAACTGTTGATGAACAGGTACCTTTCCTAAGCCTGGATGGTCACGCTGCAGCAAAGGTCAAAGTTAAACAAAAGCAGATGTTAACAATCTGGGCCTAGAAAGCCCATCTAAAATTTGATGCCTGGTTAATGGAATGGTTTCAGGAATTTTAGTTTTTAATTCTTCGAGGACTGAGTTTCCCACTGGATTGGGGATCTGTTGCTGCTATATTGCTTTATATTCATCCCACAGTGTGGGGGAAAAGTCCATGAGATGCAAAGGTGGTTGAAATGAGAAGTCATCAGGGTAATGGGTTGGAAAAATAATTTGTAGCGAGGTTAAAATCCTGAACCTGTAACTTTGGAGTTGTCTGCAAGATTCGTGTTTCTCCCTCTTCAAAATGAGGGTGTTAATATGAACCTATATATTTATCCTAAAGCGTGTTGGAGAGATTAAAGATTTGGTGTAACATCCTTAACAAACAGAACACCCTCAGTGTTATGCCAGTTTCCTTCTCCTTTTCTTTTTCTCAGGATAGTCTCTAAGCCCCAGATAGTCAAGTTGCAATTCTTCTTCCTTGTATACATAATTTAACACCATTTTTTATTTTTGTCTCATCCACTTGATCTATTTAATCCTGTATATCCCTTTTTATCCCACTCCCATCCCCCATTCTCATATACACAAACAGATATACCTACCATACACATATCAACACATATGTACCTACCAACACATAACAACACAGAGATCTGTCTAGGATACTTGACTTAAAAGTTCATCTTTCCTGGGGCACCTAGCTGGCTCAGCTGGTAAAGCACGCAACTCTTGGTCTTGGGGTTGTGAGTTCGAACCCCATGTTGGGTGTAGAAATTACTTGAAAATAAAGTCTTTAAAAAAAAAAGTTGATCTTTCCCATTTTCTAGGCTGAAGCCTATCATAGTTAGAACATAGATAAAGAGTTCATACTTGACTAGCTCCTACATTCTACTGGCTCAAAATCAAGTTACATTATAACCAGTTGCAGAACACTCAAATCATTTCTCACATTTTTCCAATTCTACTTTCTGTATGATAATTATATGTTCCCTGCTCTGTTGAACTTAGGCCTGCTGTATGCTATGCTTTGGCTAATGAAATTTAAGAAGAAATGAAATATTTCACTACTTGGCAGAGGTTTTAAGAGCCAATGCTTATGTCATGCATTTTTTTCTTTCCTTCTTATGACTAAAAATGTTCTGTAAAGTGGCTGCTCCATTAGCCTGGGTCCCCAAAAGAGGACAATAATGATAATACAGATCATGGCTCCCAGACAACTTTCGATGGAAATGTGGTAGGCAGTTAGACAGTTGTGTAAGGCCTGGGTCCCACAGGAAGGGTTGGGGGGAGCAGATGTTTGGTGGGAGACATCTGAGACCTGCAGTGAGGCATGTCCTGCCCAGATGGCCAAGAGGAATTCCAATACAGAAGCCACTGGATGTGCAATAGCATTGTGGTTTGGCCCACGCCTGGGGCTTTCTTAGGGGATGCGCTAGGTAAAAAGACAAAAGAACTTCACTCAGGTGCACCACACAAGGAAGAAGCCTTCCTTCTTGGCCAGCTGTAGGAAGATCAGAGGCCTATTCTGGCACACAAAAAGCCGGATCAAACCTCACTGGCCCAAGATGGTGAATGCCATGACCGAAAACCCCTAACCAAATTCAAAAGAAAAGGCAGTAAACCCTGCTTCCTACCCCCAGTAGTGAATATTCCACTCCCTAGTTAAGAAAAACCCTGGGACCAATTACATTCGTGGCATGTAAGTCTGTCTCTCAAACTGCCCGCTCACCCCTCTTGTGAGTATACTCAATAAACTCTGCTTGCATGTGCTTTCTGGTCTCTTGACTGAATCCTTTGCTGTGAGAAGACCAAGGACCTAGGCCATATCACTCCAGGTGGTAACCGAAATGTATCATAAAGAGGAAATAGAGGTTTGGGAGATTTTATTGCTACAGTTTCATCTACCCTCTCATGGCTAATATACTGCTCTAGCCTGAACTAGGTTATTTTAAGTAAATAGACTTCAGCCTTATTTTTTGTTCTTGAATATAATTTTTGTAAACCTTTCTAATATGATAGTAATTTCATTTGGCTGGATCAATTTACATACTCCAACTCCACATTAAGAGATAATAGCTCTGTGCTCGAGTTTCTAGTACCTACTCACATTACTTGATAATAATTTCTTAGATTTCCATATAGCATTTTCTCTGAGCTTCCCATTAATATAATCCTCCCATCTGTTGCAAAAAAAAAATTGTCTTTAGCACCTCACTGATGATTGCTTTCATGAATTGTGATCTGATAATCGCCATTCCTCCTTGTGCATCAAGCCTATGTCCTTAGTGTCTTTTTTCAGTACCAGTGCCTGGATGTAGTCCCCTTGTCGTCTGTTCAGCTGTGGCAAAATTTGGTTTCTACATTTCTCTCAGTCTATAATAGGAATAATTTTGATCAAGCCACACTTTGATCAATAATGGAATACCCACTCTGTGAGCTACTGACTTTGCGGCATTATCCTTTTAAGTTTTAATTCTGACTCATCTTATGATTTTTTGTGAAAATTTAATAAAACATGTTACCAAAGATAGTTTGACTAATTGTGTGCCCCAAGTTCACCTATCTACGGGACTGGGAAAACAATTCAGAAAAGTAAATCTGAATTTTCTACCACTCCTACGTGTATGAAAACACACATACATACATTCATTGCTTAGAGCTTAGTGAATTGCCTTGTAGATTTTTTCATAGATCCTGAAGTTGTTAAGAATTTTTTTTTTTTGAAAGAATGCTGTCACATGAAACTCACCATCTAGTTCTCCAGTGAGCAAGTTTGGACAGGGGCCTTGGCACAAATTGGAAGTGAGCAGTACAACGCTAGGGGAATATTTGGCCTAGCATATGGGTTAGGCTTGGAATTGATTTAAATGTTGGCTGTCTGACATATTTCATATTTCCCCATCTGACTAGTTGCAGGCAATATGAAATGAACAAGTGACACACACATGGGAAACAGCCTTACTTCTGATCTCATCACCTCAGTGGTCAGCTGCTGCTCCAACTCATCAGACATAGATCGTGACACCAGTGAGTTAAGAGAGAACAAATCAACAAAATAGGGCAGCATATAAAAAGGGTAAGTTTTGTGGGGTGCCTGGCTGGCTCAGGTGGTAGAGCATGTGACTCTTGATCTCTGGGTTGTAAGTTTGAGCCCCAGGCTGGGTTTAGAGATTACTTTAAAAAAATAAAATCTCAAAAAAAGAAAAAAAGGATAGGGGCAACTGGGTGGCTCAGATGGTTAAGTGTCTGCCTTCAGCTCAGGTCATGATCTTGGGGTCCTGGGATGGAGCCCTGTGTCAGGCTTCCTGCTCAGTGGGGAGTCTGCTTCTCCCTCTCCCTCTGCCTCTCCCCCTGTGTGTGCTCTCTCTCTTGCTCTCTAATAAGTAAATGAAATCTTTTTTTTTTTTAAGGATAAGTCTTTTTTTAAAAACCACTTGGGTTCAAACATTTTTATTTCTATTTATCAGCTGTGTGACCTTGAATAAATCCCTTAATCTTGGTAAGTCACACTTTACGATCTTTACAATCATGATATATAGTAGCGCTTAACTCAAAGGACGGTTGCAAGAGTAAACCGGCTTAAGATATGAAAAATATTTATCTTAGTGTCTGGTACATAGTATAAGCAAAGTGAGCTGTCACTACCATTATTATTATTAAGCTCAGTATACAGTCATGCATTTTACTCATCCTCTACTCTTGTCTCACTTTCCTTACAACCAAATTATCCGAACTATCCCAATTTTCTGCATAGCACACTCACGAGTCTCTGTTTATTCCTGTTCCCCATTCCTTCAAATCTTTCCAGCTCTGTATGGCTGTGTTTGCGTAGGAAAATGGCACTCTGCGAATGTAAACGCCTCACCTCTTCCCTCATCTGTGCCCCCTTTGCCTCGCCAGATGGCTCATCTCTTCAGTACCCAGCAGGTCATTAATTACCGGGTAAGGGTAGTGCCATGCTAACCTACCTCTTCGATAATTATAATAAAATATTAATGCCAAAGCTACTGAAAAATTAAACTGTGTGTGAGCTTCCTGAGAATTATGCAGCAGTAACTCTGAGAGTAAACTGTTGTTGCCCAAACAAACTGTTAAAGTAAACTGTTGTGGCAGCTCAGAGAAGCAGCCATACTGAGGGCACATATTCTTCATGTCCCTCCTTTTTCGTTATCTGGCAGGAGATGCTCTTAGCATCCAGCTCTGGCTGGTGAAAAAAAAACATGTGTCAGGAAGTTGTTTAAGGATTTCTTTCTCCCTGTGAGTCCTGAGGATAGGACTTTGCTTGCTCTTTGATTTTACAGATGAGAAAATGGAATCCCAGAAACATTGTCACTTGCCCCAAATCTTTTACTGAGTACCATATTGAGTGTATTTCTCGAAATCATCCATTTTCCTTTTTATTCTTTAGTTTCCCCAAGTGTTCCTCCTGCTAGGCACTAGCTGTCCCAAGCATACTAAATGCTCTTCCAGTACTTCTTTTTCTTCCTTATTTTGTTTTCTGTTGCATGTTTTCTCTTCCATTCCTTCCGAAAACCAGAATCATAGAGAAATGTTAGCATCATAGTGAAGTCTTCCCTTTGACCCACTAACTGCACCCCCCCTTATCAATGCCAACACAAAGCCTGTGGTTTATATTTGTCGTTCTTGGATTCCATGCCTTTATTTCCAAATATGTTATGCACTCTTTGATGAAGAGGCCCATGTCTTCTTCAAAGGAGATTTTTGAAAACATGAAATAATTCTATATATACACAAATTGTGTGTAAGTCTAGACCGTCTACAGAGTGATAAAGTGACCTTGGGTGCTCAGGACTAGCCTACAGAACAGAACATCACCAGCAGCATAAAGCTTCCAAAGCCATCTCATGGAGGGAATACGCTCATCCTCAGACTTAATCATTAATCCTAATTGTGTGTTTATTATTCCCTTGATTTTGACTGTAATTTCACTATGGATATATATCTATCATCAAACATCATATCGCTGATCTGAATGGTATCACATTGAATAGGCTCCTTGTCTTTTTCATTATTTTACTGTTAGGATTCAGCACAAAGCCTGAGAAAGTAGAAATAGTGGTGGTGTGATGGTGATGATGATGATGATGACGACGACGACGATGATGATGATGATGATAAGCCAAAGAATGGTCTCTCTCACTGAATATTCACAGCTTCCCTGTGAGGTGCCTTAGAGGAATAGTATGATCTCCATTTGATGGATGGAGGACATGAGACTCTGGGAAGCTTTGCTGATGCAGTTTTACCCCTGACTTGGTAGACAGAGTGTCAGAGGCATTTTATTCCTGACTCTTCCTCCACTCCCGTTGCCAGCAAAGGAGGCAGCCTTGCAGTGTAATTTTGGTTTTACTCCTGCGAGAACCATTTTTGAGATTTCTTAAACTTGGGCCACTTCCCATGTTTACTTTTCTCACCCCCCACCATCACGGTCATGCTGAATGCATGCGTTAGAGGAAATGGAGAAGTCAAATGCAGACAACGGTTGCCTCTTTCCCGTTTCCAAGTGGTCATTTTTTAATTACCTCGTCGGTGTAAGACAAAAAGGGCGGTGGGGGGTGGGGAGAGGCTGGTATCACAAGGGCAACAGATGTGGCCAAAGCATCATCCGCTTAATTCAAATTAGTGCCCTACGAACTTCGGCTAGCACCTGATGGTACTTGCCTTTATTTTTATGACTTGGCAGAGTGATCTCCTGTTTTTCCCTCATCTTTGCTGTGTTGGACTCCTCCTTCATGACTTTGTTTTGGCGATGTGTAATTCTACTCTGATCCAGACCATGGGGTGTTGCTCCTGCCTAGCTTCTCCTCCTGCAAGATCAAGGCTAGACCTCTCTGCTTAAGATAATGGCACTCTGTTTCCGACTTCTCTAAGTTTTTCTCACTATTTTATCACCTTACCAAATGGTTATGGCATTAGTCAAAAATCCTAGGTGATAATAAGTGGAATGAAAGAAAGAAAAGAAGCTGTCTATTTGAAAAGTGTGATTTTAGAATTTAGAAAAGGGATGTTAAAAATTGTTGCTATCAAGTAGGAGCTATGTCTTCTTGATCAAATCATTTACCTATGTAATGGGTAGGACAGATAATATTTGCTATACATGGTTACTGTGTTGTTTTTTGTTTTTTGTTTTTGTTTGTTTTTGATGACATGGTCAAATGACCTGTTTAAGCTCTAGAGGCCTAAACTATTTTTTTAAAAAAAATAATTCTTAGAACCTGAAAAAGATTGGAAAAGTGTGTAGTGTGAGGTTGCTGACACTCTCATTTTAAGTAATTTTCTTATAAAAATGAATGTACGTGTAAATGAAAAATACATGCTAAATACGGAGGAACGAAATATATTAAAAGGATCTGAGAAGTAGAGAAAAAACTGAATATATTATTGTAAAAGTTTGCCTTTAATTTTCAGGTAGGTAATCAAAATATACTGGGTTCTTTGTCTTTTTTATATCAAAGCAGTCTTACAAGTATGTCTACAGAGATCTGATTCAGGGACAGATGCCAAAATTTCTAGTAGTTATAAAATATAGCATGATTATGCTTCATGTAAAGTTACTACTTTCCAACTATTCTCTTTGTTACACTTCCTATAAATTTCTACACATTTAAATATATATATATATAGCAATATGCAAATATTTGAAAGTGTCTTTCACACTAAGATCAATTGTCTACCATCTTACAATGGCAAACTACAATAGAGGAGAAGCCCAAATGTCAAAATCCTGAGCTCTTTCAGCTGGGATCTTGACTACTCCAATGCCACTGGAAACAAATTTGCTCAAAATTGTTCAACAAGGGCAGGAGGGGCATGGGGTTGACCATGTCATGTAAAGAAAATGACTATTTTCTCTCAGTCCAGTGACTTCATGATATAATTTTTATTTGAAAATACTGAAATATTTTCGGAGTATTTATCAAGGGTATATCATAGCCATTTTATTTTTTTGATTCAGAAGCTATTTTTTTCTGTCACTCTAATGATACCTATGTGAATTCACCTTACATTTGTCAAAATACTTTGAAAGCGTTGCCAAAAAGCTGCCTCCTCTAATGAAGCAACTTGTTCTATTGAAATGTTTGTTCCTCGAGACTTTATTGTCTTTTTCTCCTTTTGCTCCCTGGAAATCCTATCTTTTTCTACATTTAAGTTTCTTCTTAAGTCTATGATTCTAAAAATAATTTATATAGCACACTTAGTTTAAATATCTTCTTGGGACTACTGTTTTGAAGTAGGTTTAATGGAATTTATTCTTTCCCTTGAGAAATCTTATCTTCCTACCAAGTGCTTAATTTATTCTCTCTCTCTCATGCTGTACACACACACACACACACACACACACACACAATTTATCTACTTTATATTCCCAGAAAATTAAAGCAACTTTACTCATGGGAAAAAAATGATTAAAAAATGCAGCTTGCTAGTAATTCCTGATGCAGCTTTCCCTATTTTTCATATCATGATGACAACAGAAAAATATGCAAACTTGTCCACATCTTGCTAGAAACTGAAAGGGATTTTCACTAACTGAAAGACTATGGATTACACTCGGGAACTCCATAGCAGAGCCCTGGGAAAGAACATGGGCCTGGTCTGAAAGAACATGAGAAAATATTTCATCCTTTCTTCAGTCTTCTCCCTATGCTCAGACATGCAAGATCCCATGGAACAGAAAACAAGGTGGCTGTAACTGTATTTATTGCAAGGCTGTGCTTCTGTGAAGTGGACTGAGTGCTGTTCTCCTAAAGTATCCTTGAGAACCTCTCCATACATGTCCATACAGTGACCATGAAATCCAAAAACAAACCAGAGCAGTGGGAACTGCTGGTGGCATACCTAACGCCGGGAAACACAGTCTCCCCATCATTAAAATGTGGCAAAATATTATGGACAGAATGAGCCTCTCAGATGCTGCAAACTAGGAGTTTTAGTTTTTCATAAGTTTAAAATGAATTCAGAAAGCCAGAGAACGAAGCACAAAAGGTAGGAGAAATCTCTCCTCTGTCCAACAGAACTGCATATTATGAAAACACAAATCTACTTATATGCAGAAGAAAGGAGTTCATTAATGAGCTAATTGACCTCTAGCTTTATAAAGGAGAGCTGGCCATCACTCCGGCGACTTGTACAAAGGCAACTCACCCATGTAGCAGAGGGAAGATATCTAGATTTATTTTATATCTTTCAAAATGATTAACCAAAACAAAAGCAACATTTGGCATATAAAATGTATGCTTCCACTAAATATGCTTGTGCCAATATTTGTTCTTGGCTCTCAGGATACCTTTAGGGAAACAGAAGGCAAAAATGACAAGGCAGGAAGATTAAAAAACCACTATCAGAGATAGAGAATAGGTTAAGAAAAGATGGCTGAGAATAAAAATTTAAAAAGCATTAACATGAATAGGATCTTCATTAAAGGAATAGAGTCTTCATTAAAGCCCATAAATAGAAGGTACGATATGACCCTCTTCTCTGTTCTTCCTTCCAGATCCCCTTTCACTCTACCTATTTGCTATTTTTCTTCCATACAACTTGTTCCTGTGGAAAACTGTCCCCAACTCTCATTTCTGGAGAGAATGCTAACCGCCCCCCCCCCCCCATGACACTTTCTCAAAACCATCAACTCTGATGACTACCTCCATTCACCAGCAGGGACATGTCTCTGCTTTATGTTAAGTGGGTTTCCTTCAGCGGAAGTTTTGGGGTCTTAGCAATGAAAAAGCAGCTTTCCTTACGTATTAGAGTTTCTTTCTTAAACTACATAAGCTGTTTGGGAAAGGGATTTGTTATGGGTTGGACTGTGTCCTCCTCAAAAAAGATGTTTCACAACATGACCCTTATTTGGAAATAAGATCATCATAGATGTATTCAGTTAAGATGAGTTCATACTGGAGTAGGCTGTGTCCTTAATCCAATATGACTGGTATCCTTATAGAAGAGAAATGATACACAGAAGGAAGGTGGTTATGTGAAACAAGGAGAATGCCATGTGAGGATGGAAGCAGAGATCAGGGCAATAAATCTACAGACTGAGGAACACCAAGGATTGCTAGCCACCATCAGAAGCTAAGAGAGAGGCAAGGAATAAATTCTCCCTCCGAACTCTCAGAAGGAACCAACTTTGCTGACCCCTTGATTTCAGACTTCTAGCCTCCAGGTCTATAAGAGAATAAATGTCTTTTATTTTAAGCCACCTGGTTTGTGGGACTTTGTTACAGAAACCCTAGGAAATGAATACAAGGTCTATACCTGGAACAATGTCTCCTTCCTACCTGGCGTCCCTAGTGACCAGTCTTCACTACTTTTCCAAGTTTCTTGCTCACAGTAACCTCCTTTCAAGGACTGCAGTGTCTTTTCTTCTAGACTTCACAGAGCAGTTTAATAGAGCCAAAGTATTATATGTATTCTTAAAATATGTGTGCATATAATATACATAACACTTTTTCTTTTCATATGTGTTCACTATAATATATATTCAAAGATAGCATTTATGTTTTCCATCCTGCTTAGAAAAAGAAAATTATAATAAATAAATATCCCAAAAATGAGAGAAAGTTTCATGGTTTCGTCTTTTTTTTTTCCTAACTTCTACATTGAATTTGAATCTGTGTTCGGTTTTCTTAAGTATCCCAAATATTGAGACAGATAATCTTATCCTTTTTCCCCAAAAGTGGTATCTAAACATGACATGATATAAAAAAAATTATAGATTATCCCTCCAAAAATTTATCTCACTTGAGATTGGATAAAGCACACTAACTCTACAAATACTAAAATTTCACGGCAATGGCAAGGAGGGAGTAGTGTCCACTACAAGGCTGCAGATGGGAGCCATGGCCTAGGTGATGGAAGAAACCCCTTCCTAGTTGTGCAGGCTGGCAAGTTTCATTTCTATCCTGGGTCTTTGTTTTAGCTTTGTCTCTTGTTCTATCTCATATAATTAATTCTGTGTAAGCCAATGATACTCATTGTGATTTCTATCACAAATTGATGGACTCAAATATACAAGCCCAACAGTATATTCTGGCACCGACATGTAACTTGTAGAAATTGCGTTGCATGTAAAAAAGAAATGCAACATCATACTAAAAAGTAGTCTTCAGTTTTAAAAGGTGTGTGTGTGTGTGTGTGTGTGTGTGTGTGTGTTCAAGTATCTTGCTCACAAGCCAACCGATTCAAATGTTATCCTGAAGATGCTGAATATTCATTAAGGATTTTGCTGTACAAAATAAAATATAATATCAGATTTCTAGTTCTAAAGAAGTCTTTGGCGAATGGTGACCTAGAGAGTATGAATCGGAGAGAGACAATTCTAGCTGTTAGTAATGAATAATTGCAGTTAGTTTCAAAGTAAAAATTATACTGGACAAAGCGAAACAGGCAAAGAAGACTTTATTCAAGCCCATTGCAAAAAGGGGAGAGAGACTAAGCTAAACTATGGTGAAACAAAAGGTGGGAGGCTTTTTAAGTATTGGGGTGAGTTAGTGAAAAAGTCCCTGTGCATGTTAGGGTGGAGGCTGATCAACGGAGTGCGTCAAGCATGTTGCATTATTCCTGAGTTTGTGATTTTTTCTGTGATTAGACCATCTGTCTTTGCTAATTGGTGTGTCCATCAAAGCAAGGTTCCTACCCCCCCTCCCACAGAGACTGCAAAATAGAGGTGCTATCTCCTTCATGTTCTCATTTCAAAGAGATGGTTTCCAGGTCTCTGCAAAACACATTTCCTGGGTTGTAAAACTGGCAAGAGGCTAGGAGAAGATTTAAATATATTTCAAAAGGGCAAAGAAAGAATTTACATTTTGCAAGTTTTTAAAAATAAATGCTCGAAGCAAAGGGAGGCCTGGGACCTAGGGGCAGAAAGAAGTCTGTTTAAACTTTGTCAAGGGGCGCCTGTGTGGCTCAGTTAGTTATGTCGGCTGCCTTTGGCTCAGGTCATGATCCTGGCATCCTGGGATAGTGCCCTGCATCAGGCTGCCTCGGTGGGGAGTCTGCATCGTCCTCTCCCTCTGCCCCTCCACCCAACTTGTGTGCTCTCTCTCTCTCAGATGAATTAATAAAATCTTAAAAAAAATAAAGTTTGTCAATCTGAGAGAGTCATCAAGGGCATCTTGGTCATTAGTCACTAAATTTTATTATATTTCTGTAATTGTGTTAAGTTCTTTATTCAATAATCCCATTAAACCTTCAAGCAACATAATAAAGAAAGTATATATTTAGCCTTATTTTATAGGTAAAGGAACTAAATCTTATCAGGGTTAAGTCATTTGCACAGGGTCATTCAGCTGATAAAGGGCACAGTTATGATTTTAAGTCATACCCATCTGTCCATCTGAAGTTCATACTGTCATCACTAAGATACATTGTCTCAAGACATGAAGACCACTATAATGCTATTGTTGTACGTAAATTAAACAACAACAAAAACATCGTGTGGTTGTGGCAGTGAAGATGAAGAGGTAAGAAAAGATTTAAGGGCCATTTGGTACTTAAAGTCCATAGGTCTTTGTGCCATCGATATGTACTAGATGAAGCTTATATTCAATACCGGGATTCCGGTTTAAAAAAAAAAATGAATAGCTCATGGTAACTCTCATGAAGACAGGAAGTACCTAAACAATAGTCTGGAATATCAGATGAGTTAGGTTTGGGACAAGGTAAATCCAGCTATGATACTCAAGATTAAAAAACAAAAGCGAAAAAGAATAAGGGATGAAAATGTGACATAATCTCTACAGTCAGTGACAGAGTTGTAAATTGAAACCATTAGGGTAGAAGTAATCATTCAGAAATAGTGAATAGTGGGAAGAGGAAGGGATAAGAAAGGGTATTTTAATTAGGAAAAGAGATGCTTGAATTTGTTTCGCTCTGATGCAGCATATTGTCAACTACAGAAAGTGCCATTGGTCTTACAGAAATAGACATAATCACAGTGACATGACTCCAGGTAAGGGGAGACTATAAAGTGTGACAGAGCTTTGCACTAAGAAGGAAAATAAAATGGGTCAACTTCTAGAGAAATTCAAATACATGCGCAGAAGAAAATCTATACAAGATTCCTATTGCAACATTGTTTATGTAAGGAAACCAACAAGGAAAAAAAAGAAACAAACTGTATCTATTAACAGGGGAATAGATTTAAAAACTTATGATTTAGTCACAGGGTAAAATATTATACATAGTTTCAAATGAGTGAACTAAATATGCACATATCAACTTGTCAGAAAAACATAAGACATGTAAGAAAAGGATATTACAAAATTACAGGCAGAGTTTTATAACATTTATGTAAACAAAAAAGCACAATTAAACCCTATGTATAGCATCAAGATATGGATGGGAAGGACACACAGCTAAGCTGCCTATGAGATAGAAAGCAAGAGAATGACTGGGAAGGTTAAAAGAACATTTATGCTTGCACTAATATTTTACTGCTGATAATAAGAAATTATTAATTCAGACCAAATCTGAAGCTGATGATAAAGAAAATGTCTGGGGGAAATAGACAAAAATGTTTACAAAACATCACACAGCTACCAAGATAACGAGGAATGACAGGACGAAGATCTGAGATGATAAAAGTACAACAGATGATGCGGACTGAGAGAACCAAACCACTCAGAGCCGCTCTTGCTCTGGGAGCCTTTCCCAATAAGGAAGAAGTGGGAAAGGGCTGAGTCGCAATTCTGGTAATGCATGAAGCCAGGGAGGCAAAAGTCAGAATCCAGAGCCTGCCTCGGTTAGGAACACTGGATAACACCTCCCTCAATGAACTACTTGAGAACCAAGGGTGAACTGGATGAACTCTAGATGAATGGTTGAGCTACATATTATTTGTATCGTGTTAACTATAAATTCTTCAAGTTAGATAAGTGGATCCAAATTGCTAGCATAATAAACACCCAAACCCTTTACTTTCTCTGGAGGAAGATGCAATCATCATAGAGATTGAATTATTTCTGAAAATAATTTTTCAAATGCAATGTCCCCCAAACTAAAGTTTCTCGGGGCACGTGTGGAGACAAGCTATTGTGAGCAGGAAACAACCTAAACAGAGACAATTAAAACAGTTAATTAATCAAAATTATGAGATAGACTTTAAAAATACTAGACTTCTCTTGTTCAAGGAAATTAGAGCCAATTCTATCAGGAGGCAACAGGAAATAGCAATGTATCTTAAATGATGGCCTATGGCTAAATCTAGCCAACAATTTGTTTTTGTACGGCACATGAGCCAAGAATGGTGTTTACATATTAAATGGCTTACAAATTAAATGTTTATGTGATAATCTACACAATATCCTCGATCTTGCTCCTTGACTGGCAAAGCCTGAAACATTTACTACCTGGCCCCTTAAGACAAAGTTTCCTAGCTCCTGGGGATGAGTTATCTCCAGATATATCTCATGAAGTTTGAGCTTAGAATTAAAAAGATATTTTAAGGACTGAAAGTTCAAAAATACTGTAGTGTATGAACTTATCTGCAATGAAGCCAGGAAGACAAAAAGAGAATAAAGAATATAAGTAAGAAACACAAAAGACACCTTAGGGAAAAAAATGACTAGCAAATAGCAAATATTTAATTGGAGTTTCAGGAGGAGAGGCAAAGGAGAATAAGTAATATTTTAAATGATTATGGATAAAAATTTTCCACAGCTTATGAATGACAGCAATACACAGATTCAAAACCACAATAAATCCAAATCCAGATAAATAAAAAAGAAGTCCACACCTGGACCCAGGACAGTAAAAGTCCATTAAAAAAACTTTATAAAACCAAAGATAAAAGAGAAGATCCACAAGCAGGCAGAGGGAAAAAATAAATAATTTTCCCTTCAAAATAAATGTTAAGACTTACAGTTGACTTTGAAAAGCAAAAAAGGTGATGGTATGGACTTAATTGTTTTCCCCAAATTTATATGTTGAAGCCCTAATTCCAGTGTGACTATATTTGGAGATGGGGCTGTTAAAGAGATAACTGAGGTTAAATGAGGTTGTGAGAATGGGGCCTTCATATAATAGGTCTGGTGACCTTATAAGAAAAGAAAGAGACATCAGAGAACTGATCCCCACCTCTGAGCATACACAGAAGGCCATTTGAGGATGTAACAAGAAGACAATAGCCAGGAAGAGAGGTCTTGCCAGAAACCAACCCTGATGGCATCTTGATTTTGGACTTCTAGGCTTCAGAACTTTGAGAAAATAAGTTTCAGTTGTATAAGCTATGCAGTGTGTCATACATTGTTATGGCAATCCTGGTAGACTAATCTGGTAACCAAAAGGTAGAGAACTGTAGTCAATATATTGAGAAGAAATATTTTCCAGACTAGAAATCTATTATCAGCAAAACTGTTCTTCAAAGATAAAAATAAAAATATAAAAAATGTTTTCTCCCAGAGATCCACGTTACAGGGGATTTTAAAGGTGACATAGCAAAGAAGCTAACCAACCAAAATCTGTTCTCCTCTAAAATGAAGAGATGTGAATGAAAAGTACTTCTCAAGTCAGGGTCTATATATTTTCAGGCCCTTTCATCTAGATGGGAAGAAGTTGACTAGACATAAGCAATGCGAAATTTAAATGTATTATTCACACCAAGATTGTGAAGTGTCTGGAATGGCTTCTGCAATTTCTATTTCCCTTCTTTGGTGACTTACCAGGCTATGTTTTGAAAATGCAATTACCATAAATTGGAAGGATTCTGGACCCCTGAGTCGAGAACTGGAAGAACTTCAACTTATAACTTGATGTTTGGGGTCTCCCAAAATAACCATGCAATCATGAAGATCTCCATATTTACATGAGCAAAATCTAAAATTGCATTGTGTTAAGAACAGATGTTCAGATTGCTTACCACACCATTAAATGTATGCTAACTAATTAGGTTCTTGATTAAGCAAAAAAAGAAATAATCCCAATGTGAGGAAAAGAATACAGGAAGGAAGAAGACTAAAAATTGGGAGCAAAATAAATGAGCAGAGTCCAATGAGACAGAAAGAAAAGAAACGATAGAGAATATTTTAAAAAGACAAACATCAGTTCTTTGAAAATGTTTTTAAAATTAAAAAATTCCTGAAAAGACCAATCAAGAAAAAAAGTGAAAACATCAATTATTACTGTCAAGAATGAAACTGTGACTATCACTGTAGATCTACAGACATTAAAAAGGATAGTAAGAAGTTTGTAAATATAGAAATTCTGAAGAGTTCACAAGGCATTAATGGAACTAATAAATGAATTTAGAAAGATTGCAGGATACAAGGTCAATATTCAAAAATCAACTTTATATCTATGTATGGCAATAAACAATCACAAAATAAAGTTTAAAAATATGTACAGTAGCACAAAATACATCAGATATTCAGAAATATATTTAGCAAAGGATATGCCAATTAGCTACAAAATACAGCTTTGAGAAATTAAATCAGACCCAAACAATATGTTTACAATGTCTTTATAAGACATTGCTCTATAAAATTTTAAGACATAAAATAAATGTAGAGTTCACAGATTGAGAAATTCAAAAATTTTAAGATATCTGTATTCCCCTACTTCATCTAGCAAGTCAATTCAATGCTAATAAAAATTCAATTGGGATATTTTGTAGAAATTGACAAGTGTACTCTAAAATTCCTTTAAAATTATGAAAGACCTATAAAGTCACATAATAAAGAAAAAGTTAAAATTTTACCCTACGTGATTTCTAAAACTAGTATAAAGCTACAGTAATTAAATGTGATATTGACATAAAGATAGATAAATATATCAATGAAATAGAAAAGAGAGTCTGGAAATAGACACAAACGTAGATGCATGCTTGATTTTTGACCAAGGTTTTAGTTTAATTCAAGAGGGAGCCATGCTAAAACAATCAGATATCCGTATGGAAGAGAATGAGCCTTGTACTCTAACTCATACAATAGATACAATTAATTCACATCATACCATGAACCAGAGACCTAAATGTGAAAACTAAATTTTAAGCATCATGAAGAAAAACATAAATGAATATTTCTGTGACTTTTGTCAATAATTTCTTAAGATAAGAAAGACACTAACCTTCAAAAATTAGATATCATGACATTTAAAATTTTCTTCTGAACAAAAATAGTTTTAAGGAAATAAAAAAGCAAACTACACACGGAGAAAATAATAGCAATACATAATTCTACATACAATTCATTTCCGTAAGACAACCCAATAAAAACAAACACTTTACCAACAAACATCACAATGGCCCTTAATTTAATGAAAATTATTAGTTATTAGGGTAATACAAATTAAAAGCACAATGGAATAATACGCCCCTAGAATGGCTTTAATAAAGAGAGAGATAATATCAAGTGTTAGAAAGAGTATCGAGCCAGTCAGGTTTTCATGTATGGCCAATGGAACTATGGGGCACCTGGGTGGCTCAGTCGGTTGGGCGTCTGCCTTTGGTTCAGGTCATGATGTCAAGGTCCTGGAATCGAGTCTGGCATCAGGCACCCTGCTTAGCGGGGAGTCTGCGTCTCCCTTTCCCTCTAACCCTTTCCCCTGCTCATGCTCTCCCTTGCTCTGTCTCTCAACTGAATAAATAAAAAAATCTTTAAAAAAAAAGGAACTATCACAACCAATACAGAAATTGATTTGACAGTTTCATAAAAATTTAAATACTCAATAAAATGATCCCCAAATTCCTCACTTTTGTAATCAACAAAGAAACTAGAACATAGATCTCTAAAATAAATATTCATAGTATAGCACATAGCATAAAATCAATGGGAAAAAAGATTTCTATGCCTTTTATAAAGGTCTAACATATTAATCATAGTAACAAAGAAGAGTAGAAAAAAATTAGAAAAAAATTGGCAAAGATAATGAAAGAGAATTTTCTAAGTCTGTTAAGAGATATTAAACCACAAATACAAGAAGTCCTTTTAACCTACAATGGAATATGTGGAAAAAAGCTACAACATGCACAACATGGTAAAATAGCTTAAAATGACCCAATGAAATAATCTTACTTTTAAACAGGTCAAAATGAGACAAACAGTTGATTTATAACAGAAGACAAATAAATGAATTTTTAGACTGCTAAAATAATTTTCAAGCAGATTCTGTAGCTAACCAAACGCCTTTCCAAAATCTAGCTTTTAGCAGAAGCCTCAAAAGGATCAAACAGATTTCAAATAACTACATTGCCTTCCAGAACAATGCCTGACACTATTTCAAGGAATGCCAAAAAAACGCAGCACTAATAAATGTAAAACTTACAATGTCTGGCATCTAATCAAACATTGCTAGTTATAAAAGGAGCAAGGAAATTTGGCCCAAAATGAGAAAAAAAAATAGAAATAGGGTCCAGAAATAGCAGATAATGGGATTTTCAGACAAGAGCATTAGAAATGTGATCATAAACGTCCACTATGTACAAAGACTGAAAGTGTGAATATAATTTAAAAATGGAGTCTATAAGAACTAAATAGAACATCTAGATATTAAGTGCCATTTTTGAAATACAAATTTTACTAGATGAAAATAATAGCAGATTAGATACCTCAGAAGAAAATGCAAGTATACCTAAAAACATCACAACATAAATTATTTAAAATGAAGACAGAGAAGGGAAAAAAAGGACTGAAAAATAATGAAACACGGCCTTGGGAGTCTATAGAGACATAACGAGAGCACTTGAACTTTATTAGAAGAGGAATAGGGGCACCTGAGTGGCACAGCGGTTAAGCATCTGCCTTCGGCTCAGGGTGTGATCCCGGCGTTATGGGATCGAGCCCCACATCAGGCTCCTTCGCTGGGAGCCTGCTTCTTTCTCTCCCACTCCCCCTGCTTGTGTTCCCTCTCTCGCTGGCTGTCTCTATCTCTGTCGAATAAATAAATAAAATCTTTAAAAAAAAAAAAAGAAGAGGAATAAAAGTCACAGAAAAAATACTTGAAGAAAAAGTACCTGAAAACTTTCCAAACTGGGTATTAAGTCTAAAGCAACAAATCCAAGAAACTTCACAAATTCCATTTAGAATAATTACACATACACAGCACACAACCAGGTGCAACATACATCAGACATTGCTGAACATTAAATACTGAGAGAAGGTCCTAAAAGAAAGGCATAATATGCACACAGAAATAAAGAAACAACGTGAACAGATTTTGTGTCAGAATTATGAAAGCCATGATTTAATGGAATACCATGTACAAAATGCTAAAAAGGAAAAAAAAAGTCATTTATATCCAGTGAAAATTCCTTAAAAAAAAAAAAGGAATATAGAGACCTTTTCAGATGGGAAAAAGCTTTCTGGTGAGAAAGAAAGTTGGATATATGCCCCCCAAATAGAGAAATGGAAATGGTAAATAAGTGCGTAAATACATCAGATGTTAGAATTTCTTTAGAAGGTAATTTATGGGGTGCATGGATTACAGTCTGCTGCATGGATTAAAACATGAAAAAATAATGAATCATGGAACATTACATCAAAAACTAAGGATCTACTTTATGGTGACTAACAATAAAAAATTATTAAAAAAATAAAATAAAACATGAGAAAAGGAATAGCAGTAAGCACGAGGAATGAAAGGGTAGCTAAAGGAAGTATATTGTCGTAAGGTTCTTACATTAGACGAAGAGCTATAATCCTATTTGAGGATACACTGCGCTAAGTTAAAAACATACATGTTCTAAACACTACACATGCACTGAGATTCATGTAAATCAACGGTTAGAGAAAAAAATGGAACCTTGAAATAGTTAATGAAAAGACAACATAAGAGGAAAAAAAACCAGTTGAAAATACACCAAACAAACAAACAATAACAACCGCCACCACCACACAACAAAGACAACAACAACAACAAACCAGAAAAGAAGTGGTAAGATAATAGATTTCAACTCAAATATATTGAGTCTTATGTTTCATATGAATGGTAAAAACCTTCCAATTAAATGGCAGATATTGCCAGACTGGCTAAAAAACAAAACTCAGTTATATGCTGCATATATGCAATTGGCTCTAAATATAAAAGGTCAGCTAGGCTAAAGGTAAAAATAAATACAATGCAAATCCTAATCATAAGAAAATTAGAGTTACTGTATTAATATCAGACAAAGTAGCCTACAGAACAAAAATTATCACCAGGGACAATGTGTGTTATTTCATAATGACCAATGAATGAATGAAGACTTAAAATTCTTAAATGCCCATCTTAAAGCTCAGAAATAGAGCATTAAGATACATGAGGGAAAATCCTGATAGAACTGACAGGAGAAATAGACAAATCCACCATTATAGCTAGGGATTTTAATAGTCATCTCTCAGTAACTTATAAAAGTAGTCAGAAAATCAATAGGTGTATAGAAAACTCTATAGTATCTAATTGATATTTTCAAGGCCTGCCCAACAAGAGGGGGATACACATACTTTCCAATTGCATGTGAAGCATTCAACAAATTAGACTATTAACCTCTAAAGAGTACTAATTTCAAAAACTTGAAATTATAAAAAGGATGTTTCTGACCACACACGAAAAAAATTAAATTAGAAGTAAATTACAAAGAGAGACTGGAAAAACCTGAAATAATTGGAAATTAAACAAAACACAGCTATATAATCCCTGTTCAATTAAGAAATAACACATCTGAACTGAATGAAAATCAAAGCATACTATATCAAAATTTGTATAAGTTATAATAAATAGTTGAGACAATATGGTACTGGCATAACGATAATACACTGATGTTACAGAAGAGAGTCCAGGAATAAACTCACATACATAGTTGCCTGATATTTGAAAATGGTGCCAAGGTAATTCAACAGGTAAAAGACGGACTTTTCAACAAGTAGTGCGGCAGCCACTGGATATACATAAGGAAAAAATGTGACTTTTATCTATGGTTTACACAAAAATTAATCCTAAATATTTCAAAAGTAAAATGTAAAAGATAAATCTCTAAAACTTGTAAAACGAAACATAGGAGGGAAAATTTTTGCAGCTTTGGAGTAGACAAAAGATTTTGTAGGTCAAAAAAGCATGACACAAAAAGAAATATAGTGATAAAACATACTTCACTAAAAGTAAAACATCTGGTCTTCAGAAGACTCCATTATAAAAATGTCCACCTTATAGTAATTTGTTAAATTTTACTTATGCTTTATGTACTTTCTGTGGATATTATATTTTCCAAAACTAGAGTTGAGTAAGGGGTAATTTCTAGTTTATTTCCAAAGGTAATTTAATATTTATCTGAAGCAATATTATAAAAAAAAAATCTCACTATGGGTCAATACAATCTCAGCATGTTTGCGTTTACATTATTACTAATTTCTCTGACATTCTTGATATTTTTCATAACCAAAACACATATGAAGATCATGTGACATAATGAATTTCATGTGATATTATTAAGAAACACAGTATTTAATTGTGGGTTTATTTCTGGGCTCTCCATTTTGTTCAGTTGATCTATGTCTCTGTTTTTGTGCCAGTACCATACTGTTTTGATTACTACAGCTTTGTAATATATCTTGAAATCTGGGACTGTGATACTTCCAACTTTGTTTTTCTTTTTCAAGATTACTTTGGCTATTTGGGGTCTTTTGTGGTTCCATACAAATTTTAGAATTATTTGTTCCAGTTCTGTGAAAAATCCTTGTTGATATTTTGATAGGGATTGCATTAAATCTATAGATTGCTTTAGATAGTACGGATATACTTAATATTTGTTTCTCAAATCCATTTGTGTCATTTTCAATTTCTTTCATCAATATTTTATAGTTTTCAGTACAGGTCTTCACCTCCTTGGTTAAGTTTATTCCTAGGTATTTTATTATTTTTGGCAATTATAAATGGGATTGTTTTCTTAATTTCTTTTTCTGTTACTTCATTATTACTGTATAAAATAAAATGGATTTCTGTATGCTTATTTTGTATACTGCAATCTTACTAAACTCATTTATCAGTTCTAGCAGTTTTTTGGTGGAGTCTTTTGGGTTTTCTAAAGATTTTATCACGCCATCTGCAAATAGTGGAAGTTTTACTTCTTCCTTACCAACCTGGATGTCTTTTATTTCTTTTTGCTATCTGATGGCTGTGGCTAGGACTTCCAGTACTCCATTGAATAAAAGCGGTGAGAGTGGATCCTTGTCTTGTCCTGACATTAGAGGAAAAGCTCTCAGTTTTTCCCCAAGAAGTACGATGTTAGCTGTGGGATTTCATATATGGCCTTTATTATGTTGTGGTATATTCCTCTAAACCTACTTTGTTCAGGGTTCATTCATTCATGATAAACGTCGCACTTTGTCAAATGCTTTTTCTGTGTTTACTGAAACGATCATGACGCATCATGTTGATTAGATCTGCAAAGACTGAGCTACTCTTGCATCCCAGGAATACATGAAAAGAGGCTCAGCATCACTGATCATCAGGGAAATGCAAATCAAAACCACAATGAGGTATCACCTCACACCTGTCAGAATGGCCAAAATCAAAAACATAAGAAATCACGAGTGTTGACGAGGATGTGGAGCCAAAGGAAAGCTCATGCACTGTTGGTGAGAATTAAACTGGTGCAGCTACTTTGGAAAGCAGTATGGAGGTTCCTCAAAAAGTTAAAAATAGAACTACCATATGATCCAGTATTTCCACTACTTGGTATTTACCCAAAGAATATGAAAACACTAATTCAAAAGTATATACGCACCCCTATGTTTACTGTAGCATTATTTACAATAGCCAAATTATGGAAGCAACCCAAGTGTCCATTGATAGATGAAAGGATAAAGAAAATGTGGTACAGATACACACACACACACACACACACACACACACACACACACGAACACAATGGAATATTATTCAGCCATAAAAAGAATGAAATCCTGCCATTTGCAACAGCATGGATAGAGGTACAGAGTACAATGCTAAGTGAAATAAGTCAGTCAGAGAAAGACAAATACCATATGATCTCATTCATATGTGGAATTTAAGAAACAAAACAAAGAAAAAGAAAATAAATCCCCAAAACAGACTTTTAACTATAGAGAACAAACTGGTGGTCGCCAGAGGGGAGGTGGGAAGGAAGATGAGTGAAATAGGTGAAGGGGACTAAGAGGACACTTATCATGATAAGCACTGAGTAATGTACAGAATTGTTGAATCACTACATTGTATACCTGAAACTACTATAACACTATATGATAACTATACTAGAATCAAAATTTAAAAAATAAAAACTAGAAAGAGAATTTCAAAAATATAATATTGTATTTTTAAATTATTTCTATACTATTACTAGCTTCATAAAAACAAGAGATGTATATAAAAAAATCTAAAAATGAAAACTATCAGTTATTTTTTAATGATGGTAGGAAACAATATTTTTTCTTTAAAAAGTCTTAATTTTTTGACTACAGTTTATGTAGTTAGTACATATTATATTTGACACATTCAGAAAAAATATTCTAATGAGCATCATAATTATGGTATTTCAGATATACTCAGGGTAGTGACCCATTCTGAAGAAAACCAGCCCTGTGCATTTCAGAAAAGGTCATCTTAAGTTCTGAAGTAGTGACCTTTCTTTGGGAAGGAGACAAACAAGAAACTCCTGTTAAGACAGAGTCAGGCTAAGGAACCGTTCTCACCAGCAGATTTGCATGTTGCTAACAGCTGATTAATTCAGTGCTCACTGATGGCACAGTGTGGGTGTCATTACACTATTTTTAATGCTTCATACAGATGGCTTTAAATCAACAGTTTTAAATATAGTGGGACTCATATTTATGTTTGAGTGACAGGTTGTCACATACTTCTAATACTATTCTCATTTTTTTATTCAAGTGTCAATTCATAAAATGCATAGATGAATAAAATCTACCTAAAAACTGTGTTAATATATTCACTAAGGATGTCAAGTTCAAACAAAATATCCGCTAAAAACAAAAAACAAAACCAAAAGCTGTGGTGTAACAAAAATAAGGTGTCCATTTATTCAAATTAGAAGATTTTACTATAAAACATGGGTTTGGGTTACAAAATAATACCTAACAACCTACCAAGGCAATCTCATTTAATGCAATACAAGGTTTTTTAAGTACCAACTATTTAGTAGCTACTGTGACAGGAGTCGTACATGGAAGTGGACATTTGGAGAGAGAAAAGAAACGGCCCTTCCCTTGGAATATAGCTCTGTCCTTGCATTCTTCAGTGTTTATGGTGGGTTTCCATTGGAAATACCAAATTTAGATCAAACACCCATGTCACTTCCCTGAAATGAAATCCATTTCAGCCCAGTTTGGCTTCAGGAGCACACCAGTCTGAGCTGGGTTTAACTTCCTGAACTCATGAGGAAAGGATTCCAAAATCACCTGTTCTTGCCTGAAACTGACAAGCTTTTTGAGGAAAAACCAGGGGCCAATGTCTGTTATCAAATCCAGTCTGTTGCATTTATGGACAAACCCTGTGACCTCTGGGACAATAAGGCTCTATAATAGAAGATGGGGAGGGTAAAAGAGTAAATCAGAATTTTTTGCACTAAGTTATTAATTAAAAACAAATGGAAAGTTTGCATTTCTGGGAGGATAGAGTAGACATATTTTCCCTATTCCTTCCACTAAATACTAAAGTAAGCAAACATAAAGAAGACTCTGAAAGATAGAGAGAAGGAAGACTGGCTAGAGGTCTCAGAACCCGAGGAACAAAATGGTGGTGAGTTTTCTGGGTTTTCTTTTTGCCTTATGTATCCCAAACTTGGAGCCTGAAGACGGTGGAGAAGCCAGCAACCAGAATATGCTGCAGGTTCAGACCAAAACAAAACAACAACAAAAGCCTGCTCTCTATGCCCAAAGGGCCCGAACAAATAGATACAGCAAGACAGAAAACTTTGAGGCAACAACTGTTCTACTCCAGCCAAACACCACAGAAATAACTCTGACCTCTCCCCCACCTGTGCCAGTTAAAGGCTAAGTAAGGAGCCTAGAATTCTACCCTCTGGCAACTATAATGAGGTCCATTACCCCTGGTCCCCACCAGAGTAGTGTCAGACAAGGATGAGAAGAGAGTACTTTTATCCCTGATGAGTGGTAACAAGCCACTAATTCCTGATGAGATGTCAATGAAGGCCACGTGAGGAGCCTGGACTTGTACCACTTAATTTCTCTCTTGGAATGGTGTCAGAGGAGGCCAAACGGGGAGCAAGGACTTTTGCCACCACTCAGCTGTAAGACAAAGTCACCTGCCACATCACCTCTATGCTTTATTTCAGAAGGAGGCCATAATGGGAGCAGTAACAAGGTACCTACAGCCAGGGAGGTATCAATGGAGGACTGGTAGGAACTGGCATTCCCACCACCACCCAGCTTTAATAAGGATCCCTGCTTGGGTGTTGACTGAGGACAATGGGGAACATGGTCTTTTATCCCCAGCTAGCAGTAATGAGGTAGTACCCCTCCATTCCCAATGGAAGGCCTCTATGAAAACAGTGTGGTGTTTCCCCCAGGAAATTAAAAATAGAACTGTCATATGATCCAACAATCCTACTTCTGGGGACATATCCAAAGAAAATGAAAACAGAATATTGAAAAGATATCTGCATTCCCATGTTTATTACAGCATTATTTGTAATAGCCAAGATATGGAAATAGTGTAAATGTCCATCAGCAGATGAATGGATAAAGAAGATGTGATTGATACATATATTGGAATCACGGATTACACACACACACACACACACACACACACACACACACACACACACACATATCTCTCCAATAGAATCTCACTCATCCATGAGAAAAAAGGAAATCCTGCCTTTTGTGACAAGATGGATGGATCTGGAAGGTATTATGCTAAGTGAGAAAAGCAAAGAAAGATAAATACTATATGATATCCCTAATGTGTGGAATTGAAAAAGCCCAACTCATCAAAAAAGAAAGTAGAAGGGTGGTTACCAAAGCCTAGGCAGGGGGAGGAACTGGGAAAATGTTGATGAAGGACACAAAAAGATGCGTAAGTTCTGGAGATCTAATGCACAGCACAGTGACTGCAGTCAACAATACTGTATTACATACTTCAAAGTTGTTAAGAGACTAGATCTTAAGTGTTCTTACCACAGAAAAAAAGAAATTATAATCATGTGATATGGTAGAAGTGTTAGCTAATGGGTAATCATATTGCAATATTTAAATATATCAAATCAACATATTGTACGCCTTAAACTTACACAATGTTATATGTCAATTATATCTCAATAAGAAAATTAAAATTTAAAAAAATTAATAAAAGAAAGGAATCAAGTGAGAGGAGCCAGTGTACCTGACACCTAGAATATATAAGGAACTCAAAATGTTTCAAAAATACAATTAGAAAATAGGTAAAATACATGAATAGACATTTCCTGGAAGAAGATAGATGGCATATAATCACATGAAAACATACCCATCCTCTTTAGACATTCAGAACATGCAAATAAAAACTACAGTAAGTTATCACTACCCACCTATAAGAATGGCTAAAATAAAAAAATAATGGCACTGACAAATACTGAGAAGATGTGGAAGAACTGGGTCACTCAGTTCTATACTTTGATAGTGAGAATGTAAAAATGGTACACTGTGGAAGAGTCTGGCAGTTCATTAAAAAACAACAACAACATACGACTACCATAAGACTGAAAAATTGTACTCCTGGACATTTATCCCAGAGTTGGAAACTTATGTTCACACAAAAATCTCTACATTAATATTTAGAAGAGCTCAAGGGGGCACCTGGGTGGCACAGTCAGTTAAGTGTCTGACTTCAGCTCAGGTCATGATCTCAGGGGACTGGGATCGAGTCCCATGTCAGGCTCCACGGCTCAGTGGGGAGTCTGCTTGCCCCTGTCCCTCTCCGTCCACCCCTCCCCCTGCTCGTGCTCTGTCTCTCTCTCAACAAATAAAATCTTAAAAAAATGTTTATAAGAGCTTCATTCATAATAGCCCCCAAATGGGGAAATATCCTTGAATGGATGAATAGTCAGTCACAGAAACTGTGGTATATCCATACATAGATACTATTCAAGGGAAAAAAGAAAGAGAATAGAGTACTCAGACACACAACCACAGCAACCTAGATGAATCTCGAGGGAGTTATGCTCAGTGGAGGAAACCCCCCCCAAATTACATACGGCATGATTCTCTTTATATAGCATTCTTGAAATGACAATGTTACAGACACGAGACCAGATTAGTGTTTGTCAGGGATTAGAGAGGCATCTGGGGAAAAGGTGTGTATGGCTATAAAAGGGCAACATGAAGTATCTTTGTGATAATTGAAATATTGTGTATCTTAACTATGTCAATGTTCATATGCTAGTTGTGATGTTGTATTGTAGTTTTAGCACTTCACTATTGGAGAAAAGTGTGTGAAGGGTACATGGGAATTCTTTGTCTTCCTTTTTTAAATGATTTTATTTATTTTTTTGAGAGAGAGAGAGATAGCAAGAAAGATAGCACAAGCAGGGGGAGAGAGAGAAGCAGGCTCCTCGCTGAGCTGGGAGCCTGACATGAGGCTTGATCCCATGACCCTGGGATCATGACCTGAGCTGAAGGCAGACGCCTAACCGACTGAGCCACCCAGGTGCCGCACTATGTATTATTTCTTATAACAGTGTGGAAATCTACAATTATGTCAAAATAAAAAGTTTAATTTAAAAAATAAACAGGGGACAGCCCACATAATTAGAAGACAGTGTGTGATGGCAAAATGACTATATAAGCAAAGCACTGTTGAATTGAAGAATCTAGTTAAACTCAATAGGGACAGCATCTCAGAAGAGCGGGCATACAGCCAGGCCCACGGAATTAACAAGGTCCTGAAGGACAGAGACTCATGGCCGAAGGATGCTGAAAGCAGCATCAGAGGAGCAGACAGGTGGGTGGAGAAGTGAAAGGGTAGGGGCAGGATGGGGATCCTGTCTGTGGAGGCAGTATGGTGTGGAGGGGGAGAACAACAGGGGGATTTCTGGGAAGCAGCTTCCACAGGGCTAGAAAGGATAAAAACTGGAAATTTCACAAGTTCAGAAGAAGGTGTTCAGTGGCGAAAGGTGTATCAGAACTGTGATTTGTGAATGCCAGAGGACAAGGACACCTCTTACTCAATGTCGTGTCACCAAACTGCTGTCTAATACCTGGCGAACAACACATGCTTCATTAAATTTGTTGATTTCACAAAATGTAATTTTGATACAATGATGGGGCAGTAGACAGATTTCTGTGGGCAAAAGAGTCCAAGGGAAGCGAAAAAAATAAACAACTCTCTTAAAAGACTTGGTTCTGAAGGTAAGAGCAAAAATAAAAATTAGAAGGCAAGGGCATATTTAATACTATGTTCTTTCTGTGATTTTCAGATGTGAGAAACCTGAACATGCTCTTCACTAGGAAAAAGAGCCAAAGAGTTGGTGAGAACTCGAAAATCCGGGAGAGAAGATGAAAGGTAGATATGGAAATGAACCTTAAGGAAGTAAAATAGATGCAGATGTTTGTAGGTGGAGAGGTAGGAGTGCATGCCAGATGGCCTCTATTTTTCACTTAAGTGGGAGGTTGACTGTGCTCTGCCGGAGAGGAGAGGAGAGGAGACAAGAGCAAGAATGCAGGCTGGAAGAAAGCCTCAGGTTTGGAATACGTGGAAAATGAGTAGAAACTGAACTACAAGCGTAAACTCATTTTTCACGGACATTTGTCTCCACTTGAGCCTCACCTTTACTCACTGATGTATGCTTCTTCACTTTGAAACTAATAACCCCAACCCCAAATGAGGTACGTCTCTTCTGAACCAGTTTTCTTCTTACAATAACTGAAGACCAAAAGGGCTCTGTATAAATGTCTAGGACTGTTTTCCAAATCATATTTAATCAACACAGCATATTCTTGAATTTATATAAACATGTTGTTTTTCCAGAGACATATTTCAGCATTATGTTTTGTTCAAGGACAAAATAAACGGAGGAACCTAGAGATGGATTTCCTCACTTACCTTTGTAAGTGCCCTCTATTGAACACAAAATATCTTATGAGTCATAGGACAGTATGATCTATTTTTAGACAAATACTTTTGTAAATTTCATGTACAATGGTAGAAGAGTATTTTAAATCCTAATTGAACTAAGCCATCTCATTACCTGGCTATACTGACCGATGAGCGTTGCCATGGTGATGAGGCAATCAAGTTAGCAGGCCCTACTGTGAGAATTTTCTATTCCAGAGGCTTTATCAAGTTCCATCTTGCTCATCTCCAAACGCTTTCTAATCAGCGGGGATATAAAGAAAATGATTCCGTGATACAGAAATAGGCACCACAAAGGAAAAAAGGTTTTTTTTGAACAAATCTAATGACAGCGTATGCTGACATATAATTTACAAAGAAATAATTTTTTTTAAGTTCTAATGCTTTAAACTTCTCAACAACAAATTAAAACTCTTCAAGCTATATGTATCAATTTTTATATTTTAAAACGTTTATAAATATTCAGGTAAAAATCAGAGCTTAAACAATCAAATGTTTTATTGTCTGCACAAATGGTCTCAAAGATAAATATAACTTGTGTTATCAATTCAATTGTTTCCTCTCCAAATTCATACATTGAAACCTTAATTCCCAATGTAATGGTATTTTGGACATGGGACATTGGGAGATAATTTGGTTGAGGTGAGGTCATGAGGGTGAGGACCCCATGATGGGATTAGTGCCTTTAAAAAAAGAGGAAGAGACACTAGATGATGTCTCTGCCCCCCCTCCCTTTCTCTGCCCCCCTCTCCCTTCATCCTGTGAGGACACACGAAGTCTGCTTTCCCTGCAAGCCAGAAATAGGGCCCTTACCAGGGAAGCAAATCAGCTTGCACTTTAATCTTGGAGTGTCCAGCTTCCAGAATTGTGGGAAATAAATTCCTATGGTTTAAGCTACCAAATCTATGGTATTTTGTTATGGCAGCCCAGATGAATAATACGGATTGTTTAAATGAGAGTTTTGGGACCCAAATACATCTTACGACTTGGTGGAGGTCAGATATTGACAAACACTAAGTAAGTTCCACGCTCAGAAATAAAATCTAAGAGGAAGATTTCAGAGTAGTTTCAATTTTATCTCAAAAAGGGAGTATAGAACTATAAAGCTGTATTTGAAACTATAAAAAAATTTAAAATTTTATCACTTCTATATGTTTGTATTGTTATTTTCTTAGTCTAAGTGGCCATAAAAATTTTCAAATCCTAAGGCATAAAATTGTGTTTAGGAGCAGAAAGAAGAGGAAGAGCCCAAAAAAACTATATCCTTTTTTTTTTTTTTTTGTCATTTGCATTATGGGAGGAAAATGGAATAGAATGCTCGTGACGGGATTTAATAAAAGTTGCAGATAAAAATGGCAATGGACTAACCATGCCAATAAGTGTCCTCTAAATCTCTCATTAAAATTTCTGTGAAGCATACCAAAATATAAAACAAAGATGAACAATCACACTGTAAGCCCAAAAGGATATAGGACAATATGCCCGAATCTGGAGTTCATTTATACTGAGTAGATTCTACGTGCTACAAAGGTGAGTATCCGCTCCGTTTTATTTCACTCATGGATGCCCAGAATCTAGGATAGCCCTTGGCACTCATGAGGTTTTCCATAAACATTTGTCATTATCATTGTTAGCAAGACAGTTACTGGGAATTGATTGAGAAGAACCTTTTGAACCACACAGCATTCGGTTTTCCCTTAGAAAGACAGCATCATGGACAGCTTTTAAAGAAAATAGACACACACGATTCCCCATCTCAATATAAATTCAATGACATAGGGATTACACTGACCAGAGGAAAACACAATATGTAAGTGCTATCATTTAAGCCATTCAGAACAAGAATAACCTATCTATTTCCTTTTAACAACTGTTCTTACATATATCTGGCTCCATAACTCCCAGGACTTCCCAGCACAGTAACAAGAGAGGTGTGTAAGGTAGCATGCCACAATGTGGCGAATACAGATACAGACACCTAGGGAAGTCTGAAATAACAAAATTTAGGAGCAATTAACTCTGGGTTATTTAGACTTTCACATCCTACATGACACAAAGGGGATGATAAACAACATTTGCTTCTTTGGCTTAGCCCTAGAATTGAACTGTCAGAGAAAAGCAGTTCAATTGGAATTAATTCTAACACGTACACACACACAAAAAACAATACCCATTGACATGGCAAACCAGAATGGAGTGGGATGCTTATTCGTATAACCTTCACCTCTAGATCTGAGTGGGAAAAGGTGATAGCATCTAAGTGAACAATGAACAATGAACCTACGGTCACGCCATCTGTGCTTCCTGGAGGCCAACATCAGAACACCAAACTGTGAATTAAATGGAACACTGACCTAAGCAATGATAAACAGGACTTATGGAATGCTAGTTTGAAACTTGGAAGGAGTCACAGGGAAAACGATTGCAAATAACTTTTCTAAAAGGAAAAGAAAAAAATATATATATGTATATATTTATCACCAATGACTTTGCATTATTTTCTTCTTTCATGCACTAAACATAGATTGAGTTTATTCAGTAATAATAAAATTATAACCTCTAATATAAAACTGAACCGTCCTCAAAATATTATTTTAGCAAAAATATGCAGAATGAATGTGTAAAACACTGGTTCATTGGTCAGTGATGAAACTCCTTATCACTGCCTAATTAGCAATGCTATTATTCTATGGGAATTCTGACAATTTTTTATAGCTTTGGACAATCTTGTAAGTTTGTTTTGGTCATTTCAACAAAACACCTTTAGTAAAATGTGGTGTGTCTTGAACAAAGATAAGTGGAGTTCTCAGTGAGAAACCGAAGTCGGTGGAAGTGTTTGTATCACTTACATTTTTACCAACTACTGGCCCACAGCCCTGAGAGGTACGCAGTTACCCCACAGCCCAACTGATTTCCCATTCCCTTTCTCTGTGACAGTACCTACGTCATGTTCTTTCTCTCCCTTCATTTCCTGTCTCACCAGCCAAACGGAAAGCCCATTTATAGCTTAGAGTAGGAAATTCTGATATGATGCATGTAAAGAATAGAATGTTAAGTAACCAAGTGATTCAATAGACTCTTTGTTCTCTGATCTTTTCTATTTGAGCTCCTTTTTTTCCCCTTCAACTTGTAACTCCTCCAAAATTATTATACTGTAAATTCTTACCAACTAATTCTTTTTTCTTCCTTGTTCTTTTCTCTACCTCCCCATAAATCTCTGTAACTTGGGTTTTCTATTAGGCTTGCTAGTGTTTTTATTTGGATGACCATATTAACGCATGAAGTAACCTCTTCCAAAAATTCCTGTAAAAAGAAACCAATTCACTAGATTATCTTAGGATATAGGATAAGATTGTTCTAGTTTTTAATTTTTCTTCCTCCACCCTGTAAAGTATCAAAGATATCCCGACAAAAATTGAGAGAAATAGCTATTGCAGGAAGTTTCATTTTTCTACTTTTCCTTTTTTCTTCCCTCTATATTCAACAATCTACTAGGTTGAGTACCTCTTATAACAATGGATACTAATATTGCAGTAAATAAAATTTTGAAAATATTTCTGGAATTAGTTTTATGAGACATAAAATTTGCGGCTAAATGTTCCTTTAGAATCACCATGGCTAGTCAATATTTCTGATTTGGGGAAATAGATTCCCATCCAATCTCACGATTTAAAGTAATAACTTTGTGGTAAGAGAAATACCTAATTATCCCACTTGTCATAAATGTGTTCTGTGGACAATTAAGTATGTCAACTTTGTACAGACTTACAGAGATAGAAGATGTGACTTTAAAGTATGTGAATCCATGGAGGAATTCTTTATGAGACTGTCTTCTGCATTAGAAAAATGCAAACAAATCTTGCTTATGACCCAGTAGAGCCATATTTCTGACTTGCAGTAAAATCCTTAATTCTCAGATTTCCTGTTTTCCTATGCACACCCTTCTTCCATTCTTTATATTAGCAAACTTTCCACTATATCAGAGGGGCTGGCTTGTGCCAGGCACAGCTTTTTCAAGGCTGTCTCCCTGCTGATTTGTCTCCCCTGACTAGGTTCAGTTGGCTTTAAAAAACACTTTCTGCATCGTTTTGAACTTGATCGATTTCCTTGAGACATGAGCTCACATTAGAAATGCATCTTTCCAGATGCTGAAGCACACGCTTTCTCTTTCTGGATCCCTGTGAGGCATGAACTCTGGTGACCCAGCCTGGCAATTGGAGTTTCTGTAACAATGTATCACTAGTTTTCCTCAAATCATGGCGGCGTGCAAATGCTCGAGCCTTTGCTTAACCAGAGCAAATGAAGAAATGTCCTTAGACCCATCTCCATGCTATGACGTCACTCACCAATGATGCTTTCTCTATGAAGTCAGAAAGAATAGTCTACGTCCCAGACTGGGCCTCTGGTTGTCCCAGAACCACACATGATCATATCAATTTTCTTCCATCAACTACAGCAGATGTTATCTTTAGGATCTCCACTGTTGCTTAAACTTAATGCATTCTAGTATTAGCAACTTGGCATTTCTCAACAAATGGTTGACGGAAAGAAAACAATTCTTTTTCTTCAGCATATATTATACCTCTGATACAGCATATAAGCCATACACCTATGTCAATATGTTAACATCAATGACCTTTGGGAAAAAATATGATTGCTTTTTTACGAACGAAAAAAGATCAAGTTTCAATAGGGCTGATAACTGACTCATGAATACACCACCCCTTATTTGAATAAAGTTTCATTAGGTCTTTACCCTTTTTAAGGCTCCATCCTCCTTTCCCAACATCCACTGGGGACTGTAGAATCCCATTAACAGATTTCATTTCCACCTCAAACCCTGCCATCATCTTAGAAATTCACTAACTGTGTCACACCTGCAGGTACCCCACTTTCAATTTTCAACAAGTTTACAGGAATTACAACAGTACTTAGGTAATTAAGCTATAAGGTCTTAGCAACTAGGATAGTATAGTATTAGTACATGGATAGGCAAATCATTCAATGGAAGATAATAGACGGTCCAGAAATATACCTACATATACACAATCCCCTGATTTGTGACAAAGATGTCATTGCAGAGCAGTGGGAAAGCATGGCCTTTCTAATATATCATGCTGGGTGGGTGGTTATGCATATTAAAAATCTGTGGCCCTATCCACACAAATCAATTCAAGGTGGACTGTACATCTAAATGTAAAAGTTGAAACAATAATTTCTGGAAGAAAATATAAGACAAGAACTTCGTAACCTTGGGGATAAGGAAAGACAGTATAAATGAAGCACAAAAAGCAATAACCTTAGGGGTAATAATTGATAAACTGGTCTACATTAAAATTCTCCTTATCAAAACACAGCAGCAAAGAGTGGAGAAGCAGCCCACAAAATGGGAAAGAATATTTGCAATGTTGTAACTGACCAAGGGATCCTATAAGAAAATACAGAAAGAAATAAGAAAAAAAAAGACACACAGTTGAAAAATGGGCTAGACCCTTAAACAAGCCTTTCAGTAAAGATGATATTCAACTGGCAAATAAACATATAAAAAGAGGTTCAACTTCATTAGTTATCAGTAAATGCAAATTGAGAGCACAAGAAGATATCACTATACTGATCAGAATGGCTAGAATGAAAAAGATTGAGGACACCAAGTGCTGGTGACCATGTGGTGACCAATTCTCAGAATGCTGCAGGGTGGAAGTGTATACTGAAAACACTTGACAAAGATTTCATTGCATATAATACAGCATATACATACCCTATGACCCAACAGTTCTATTTACTGCTATGTATTTTATAAAACTGCATACATATTTATACCAAAAGACATATATAAGAATATTCATACCAACATTTTTTATAAGATCTCCAAAATAAAAATTACCAAATATGTGTATCAACAGTAGAATGGATATAAATGTTGTGGGATATTTATACAATAGGAGAAACTATAAGCTCAAACGTTTGTAACAATGCATAACAAAATGCTTGAATTTGTCAAACATAATTTTGAGTCAAAGAGGTCAGACACAAAAGAATACAAACATTGTATGATTAACATCACGGAAGCACAAAAACAGTGAAGTTTATGATTTCAGAAGTTGAATTGATGCATAGTGACCCGGTAGGAGGCATGAAAATGCTTAGGGATCTGGAATCTTCTATTTCTTGGTCTCAGCGTTATTTACAGGACACTGTGATCACTTAGTGAAAATTTACTAAGCTTACACTTACAATTTGTGTGCTTTTTACTATATATGTATTACTAAAATAGAACAGTTATTAAAAGAAAAAATTCAATCCTATTTCTCCCAATTTTATCACATAAGTACTAATTAAGCCTGCACTTTTTATCCCTCTGTCATTGCCTCAGTTCAATCCCTCATTGTATCTCACTCTTAAAATGCAAGTAGCTTTCCAACTGGTCTTGCTCCACCCAAAGCCATCCCCAGGCAGTCATCTGTGAAAAATCTCTAATGGGCAAATATAACCACCCCTGCGGTCTATTTAAAATGCTTTAATGTCTACCTATTTACAGAATCTGGTATTCAAGCACCTTGCTGGCAAATCTTACATTATTTCTATTTGCCTCAAACTGTGTCTTTGTGCAGAGCTCACTCTCTTGTTTATATCCTCAGTGTACACTAAGAATGGACATATACATTGTATAGTGTTCAAGAGATAATAATAGCCAAGTTGATGTCTGAAACCCAGTGTGCATGGCTCCATAACTCATGTTCTTTCCACAATATCACACTCCCATTATTGCATATATGGGGAACTTGTTTATTACAGAATCAATGTTCTTTAGTTTAATAACATCTAGCTTAGAAGAGTTAAATAAAAAAAAGAAGGGAAAACATAAAGAATCAAAGCTATTACAATTTATTTTTATGGTTTTCCCCAGCTGTTCTTCCATCTCATAGTGTACTTAAAATAGCAGAAACTTTGACATTGTCATTTATCCTAAAGGAAATGACAAACAACTAAAAAAACTTATCAGGGCAGGAGAATAACATAATCAAATTACATTTTTCAAAAACCAGAATGAGAGTAGTGATGAGGTAAATTAGAAGGGGCAAGACTGAAAGTAGAGAGAACAAGTAGAATCTATTTAATTAACACAGATAAAAGTCACCGACAGCTTGAAGATAAATTAAATTAGAAATAAATGATGTAACATTTCAAAGATCATGAAATTTCCATTCTTAGAGGTGATGAGAATACTAATAAATCTAAAGGACATTAAATCATCACTTCCTAAAAAATGTGGGTTAGATCAGATGATCTTTTGATCTATATCATTCAAGTATAAGACTATAAAAAAATCCTCCAGAATCTCACGATCAGGAATCTATCACACCCATGAATGCTGCTTGAAAATATCATTCCTAGATGTTTTGCAAGTGACTAGCAACTTAAAATATTCACAGATTGGGAAGTTATAGAAGAAATGGTGGAGAATCTTAATGGGAGAAATCAATATTCATAATATGTAAATATTAATATGGTGAATGTAGTTGACTGAAATATATAATATTTATTATCAGTAATAATAATAATCCAGGTTTAAAATCCAACCTGATTAAAAACTGGGGCCAAAGGGAGGAAGAAAATAACATGCTCTCCTACTTTGTGGTAATGTATATTACGTACTCTCATAAATAGATGTTGTTCTTTCTTAGGGTGATAAGGAAGTGAAATTTAAAACATGTTTGCTTTTTGAAGGTGATCATACTTAAAGTAATTAGTATGTATAAGATTCAAGTCACTGAAGAAAACAGAAAGCATAAAGAACTTGTTTGATATAGATTAATCTAGGCAAGAGGAGCAATAAAGCCTAAAAAATAGAAAGTATAAAGAGAGCAAAAGTATAATGAAAAATGCCAGTTACCACAATTATTGTAAAAGGATTAAATTTCTCTTGTATTGGTAAGAGAACCTGAACCAATTATATGATGTTCACAACATACACAACAAAAATGGAATGAAACAGAAAAACTAAACATAAAAAGATGGACAATTATATACCAGGCAATTACAAATGAAAAGAAAGCAGTCTTGGCGATATCACTATTATAGATGTCAAGGCAGAAGCATCAAATGGGAAAATGAGTATGCTTTATGTGAATAACAAATGAATGAATGAATACATATAAATGGTAATTATGAATATTTATGTTTCAAATAATTTGGTATCAAAATATTTAAAACAGCGATGTAGAAAAACAAGACAGTTGATAAAATTATAGCCACAGTGAAGGAGTATATCTCAATCTTTAACACAGAAAACAGGAAATAATTAATAGAGATAGATGACTTTAATAAAACAATACAATGAAAACTTACACCTATAGTGTTTACTATGTGTCAGGCACCTGCTATATCTATTATATGTATTATTACAGTTATTAGTTCATTTACCATTTATGACAACCCTCTAGAAAGATACTATTATAATCTCATTTACAGATGAGGGAATTAATGCAAACAAGATTCAGTAGCTAGAATAATGTTACACAGTTGAGATTGGTTGAGTCAAATGTTAAACACAAGCACCTATCACCAGAGTTTTAGCTCTTAGTTACTTTACATAATTTATTCATTAGTAAGTCAAACTGAAGAGGCATAAATAAGTTTTGGGCCTAGATATAGATTGTACACATTCTTTTAAGTGTCTATAATACATTTTTACACATAACAAATTTCAAAACATAAACAAAATGTAAACATAATTTGTTTGCCTCAAATAAGCATAAAACTAAAAATAAAAAATAGAATAAAATATGCTTTGATAAATAAATTTGGAGGTAAAAATGAATTTAATATTGATATTACAGACATTTTACAATGAGAAACCTACAAAACTTTGGGGATCAAAGATGTACACAGAGAAAAATGAATATACTTAAATGAATATATTATCGGATAACAGAGAAGGCCAAGAAAGAAAGAAAAACAAATAATATAAGTGTAGGAAAAGAAAATAAATCTGAAGAAGGCTGAAAGGAGTATTTAATGATTTAGAAATATAGTATAATATCAAGTAAATTTGAAGAATGTACATAAGTCTATAAATGCATGATCCTCATTGTGTTTTTATAAGTAAATGATATATAGAGATTATTAAGTTAGGTCAGAAACATGCTAAATGTACTGTGGTAATACTGTTAGTGGAATTATCAGAAATTATCATTTTTATGCTTTAAAATATATTTTACATGTTCTACACTAAACATTCTCATTCCGTTTGTATGTACAATAACTACTACTTACACAAACTGTGATCAGCACTGAGACATACAATGATGAACAAAATGGACAACAAAAGCAAGAATCCAAAGAACAAATTAAAAAAAAAAAAAAAAGAAACTTTTTTAAAAAGTACACACGCAACAGGGTGGATCACTCAGAAAAGCACTGTTAGACAAAAGAGGCAGAAATTAATTTATGATTCTGTTTATACAAAAATGTACTAAAATGATTTGCAGTGCTAAGATTCAGAATATGGCTTCCCAAAGGACTGGAGAATGGTAGAAAAGAGAATCAATAAGAAAGGAACACAGGAAAACTTCTGGGTTGATGGAAATGTTTTACACCTTGTTTGGAAGAGGATTACCAGAGAGTATGCAATTTTTTGGCAGAACACTTAAGAAGTCTATTTTCCCAATCCTTGAATCTGAGTTGGCCTTGTTATTTGCTTTGGCCAAAAAGATAAGGTAGAAGTGACACTGTGCCACTCCTGAGCCTATGCTTCAAGAGGCATTGCTTGTGACTTTTTCTCAGAACTGTGTTGCTGCCCAGATTAGTCTTTTGGACAGTGAAAGACCATTTGAAAAAGAGCCTAGTTTTCTCAACCTTCCAAATCATGGCCATCCTACACTAGATTGCCCTCAGTCAACTCCCAGCCTACCATGGATACCTGATTCTTGCTGAGACCAGAACTATGCAGCAGACTAATACACTAGTGAGCAATAATAAATGCTTATTGTTTTAAGTCACTTAATTCTAGATTGGTTTGTTATGCAGCATTAGCTAGCTGATACATATGAAAACAAAATTTGTCTTCCACTTTTTTTGTGAAGAAAAAGTGACTTAAAAGACTTAAAGGAGCACTTAAAAGAGAAATGAAAACGACCCTAAAATATAACAATTGATCAGATAAGTATCTCTTTAACAATTTTCTCTGGGTCAACAAATGTACTAAGAAAAAGAATGATAAAATATTAGAGCTGTATTTGAGATCTATTCAGATGCTATTTAGAGATGAGAGACGGACTTTATTATGTCTTATGTAAAATCTCATTGAGTAGGAATAACTGCCTGAGTGCTAAGCTGTGAAAGATTGTATAGTAATAAGTGTACTCAGGAGGAAAGATGACTTACTAATGCCTGCATTAGCATGGAACACAAAACTGGCTTCTATTCCTGGTTTTGTCCAATCTCCTCATTTTGAGAAGAGAAACTGAGACCATGAGAGGGAAAATGTCTTAAAAAGTCATTAGTGGGGACGCCTGGGTGGTTCAGTTGGTTAAGTGTCTGCCTTTGGCTCAGGTCATGATCTCAGTGTCCTGGGATCAAACCCCGCATTGGGCTTCCTGCTCAATGGAGAGTCTGTTACTCCCTCTGCCTCTCTTCTTGCTCATGCTCTTGCTCTCTCTCATGCACACTCTCAAATAAATAAAAAGAAATAAATAAAATCTTAAAAAAAATGTCATTAGTGGCAGATGTAGGTTTTAACCCATGTCTTTTGAGTAAGTCAATCCAAATTTCACCTCACCCACATGTAGTTTTGAAATACTGAAGCCAAAACAATGGTTACTAATAATTATCTAACAATTTTAATATGAGTTAATTGTTGTGTAGTAAATATATTACTACAAAGCAACTGAAGTTGTCAAGTGATCAACAAGCTCCCCTATGACTTCTCACTTCTACGGTTTAAGCCTATGATAAAAAAAAAAAAAAGATAAGCAGAGGGATGCCTGGGTGGGCTAAGTTAGTTAAGCATCTGCCTTTGGCTCAGGTCATGGTCCCAGGGCCCCAGGATTGAATCCCACATTGGGCTCCTTGCTCAGCAGGGAGCCTGCTTCTCCCTCTGCCTGTAGCTCCCCCTGCTTGTGCGCTCTGACAAATAAATAAAATCTGTAAAAGAAAAAGATAAGCAGAAATACAGAAGAACCACTCCTCTCCTTTCCCTCTCCATGTAGAGTGCATTGATACTATGTTCTGTTTCTGAATACTATTAACCTAAGATTTACTATGATAAATACATTTGTTAAAAAGAGGAAGTATCCATTCTTATCTCTGATAATTTCACTTGAAGGGGATGCTGGGTCACCACAATTCCCAGCTGCGGTTAGAGCCAAGTTTTCACCCTGTAGCAGTAAGGAGACCGACTTGTGGAAAATCACTGACTCTGAGATAGGTAGAAACCAAGGAGAGTCCCACGGGAAAATTCAGTCAGAAAAATCAAGCTGATTAGAGGAGAGACAGTTTCACATTGGGAGGGAGATGTCAATTGTACACGCATCGTTTGTGGCGTCCTCAAGAGATATGCAATAGAAACTGGCCTAAAGAAACTGGCCTAAAGTTTGGCCAAAAGACTATGATATTCAGGCTCCAGAGTTACAGTAGTTGACATAGTATATTATTATATTCAACAAATTGGATCCAGGACATATCATTTCATTTACTTTGAATATGAACAACTTTTCATATCAAGGGTGACCAGAGAAAACACTGCCAGAGCTCACTGAAGGCTCTTCATATCAGAGAACGACACGATGTCCTATGGGGCTTCCAAATCTGGATTGAATGAACTCTGGAGTTAAACATTTGAGCATATTATTCTCAGCTGCCCATTTTAATCATGGGTGAGAAAGATCAGGCTTTTTGGCCCTATTATATAGTCTCACATGGGGAATACCTCATTCATCAAAGTTATAGATTTCAGATATGAATGTATCAAAGGGAATTTGTAGGCAGAGCCATTAACATAGTGTGTTTAGTGGATCTGCCAATAGGTGACAGATGTGTCCAGTGTCTAGCCCTGGCAACCATTCTCGATCTTACTTGGGCCCTAACAGATGTCATGCACTTCTCCAAAATGATGTGATGGAAACACTATCGATTTGGGATCAAATAGACTTGAGTTTAATTCTGGCTCTGACACAAACTGCGTGACTTTGCTCAAGTGTATTAACCTCTTAGAATTTCAGTTTCCTCCGTTTTACAATATGAAAATTACCTCATAGGGTTGCTTTAAATGTCAATCTCACAATGTTAAGTCATGAAAGCAAGTAATGTATAAGGAAAGTGTCTAACCTATATCACGGGCTCAGTAACGTCAGTGCCCTTCCACCTAGAAGGCGAGGATCATGCCTCCTCCATCGTTGCCCTCACGGATCAACAAAATGAAAGATACTCAATAAATGATAGCAAAACTGCTATCCCTATTTCCAACACTGATACATTCATTTGAACATGGGAGGCTTTTAACTTTCATCTTCCCGAATCTCTTATTAATTATAAAGTCAGCTGGATGGAGTTTCATCTTAAACTTGAATTGACCAAGCCCCTGGACCTCAATCATGCTGTATGTAGCCGGGGTATTTGTTGTCATCGAATACTAAAGTTGCCAACTTACGAAAACACTATATATGTTTTTGGTATAAATCAGAATTCATCTTATAGTTTCCAGGGCAGACAAGCAACAGCAGAAGGAGATGATTTACGAAAATAAAGGGAATGAAATTTTTTTCCATTAGCAATCTTCTGTATGCTTTGAAAAAACAAACAGGATTCACCCTGTCATACAGTCTCACACTGTGACAGTCTCATTTATCAAAGTTATGGATTTTAGATATGAAGACATCAAAGAGAATTTGCAGGCTCCTCAGTAGAAGCCGATGGTATATTATGTAGTCATGTGTATATTATGGTAGAAGAATATCTCAGTCCAGCTGCGGGAGAAGAAGCAGAGCTGAAGAGCAGCTGAGCTAACACCCTGCCAAGATCTGGACTCTCTGAGACCTGGCATCTTTCCATCCTTCTCACACACCTTCCCCCGACTCCTGGTCCTCTCCTTTTCTAATAGTAGCCTGTAGTATAGCTGCTTCTTTCTGAGAACCATGGACCTTTGACACTTCCTTATTAATCTTTCATTGTTATAATATTTTCAGAGAGAAGGAAGGGTGATTGTAAGTACAAAAACCAGGCTAGATTTAAAATCCATGGACTCCTCTTAGTCCTGTAACTTTTGGGGTCACAGAGTAAATCAACTCACTTACCTGACCTGGAGCAAATCAGTTCACTTTTCTGAGCCTCAGTTTCCCCAAATGTAAAGAAAGGGAGAAGACAAGATGAACTCTTTAGTGTTGAACCAATTCTAAGGCCTTTTCTGATTCATTGTCATCTCCTTTCACAGCTCCACACTCTTCAAATGGAACCAATTCATTTATCTGCTAGAGCAGCCACAGCTTCTGGCCATGGACAAACAGCTGGGGGCAGGCATAGAAAGGCAGTTCTAAGACTAGTTCTCCCTGTTATTGGCTAGTCGGTCACGTAGGAAGAACTTCCAGCGACCACATTTTCAGAACCCAGATACCCTTCTTTTTGGTACTTCAGTACCTCCCGTGGGTAACTTCACTCTCTACTCTGAAACTCTGGGTTTTGTTCACACTTCCATTGTCACTTAGGGGGCTCACAACTCTTTCTGCCCTGTGCTCTTTACTTCAGGTTGTGCTTTAAAACTATTGTGGGGGGCGCCTGGCTGGGTTACTCAGACGAGCATGAGACTCTAGATCTCAGGGTTGTGAACGTGAGCCCCACGTTGGATGCAGAAATTACTTAAAATAAAAAGAAACAAAATAAAATAAAATAAAGTAAAGTAAAAACTATTGTAAAAGCTGTGTCTACATTTTAGGAACAGCTGTTGTGAGTCAAGGTCGTTTCTGTTCCACAGCAATGATTAAGCTCAGACTAACTTTTCCCCCCACAATAATGGGCTTGCTGCAGTCATCCTGTGGGACCAATGTCTGCCAGGGGAAAGTAAGTGGGCAGAACAAGGAAAGGATATGGAACAAGCCAGCAGCCCCTGGATGACAGGTCTCCCCAAGAGAGCCTCCCCCAGCTGGAGCCAGCCAAGCCTAGCCTTTCTGCTGACAAATGCTCCTGCTTCCAGGCATGTGTCTTCCGACATGTTATTTGAAAAGTCCTGCAAGGTAGCTCTGTGGCCTCATTTCTCTGAGGATCTCCAGGGAAGCCAGCTTTTGTGGTGACTATAAAATTTATACCCAATTCCCTTGCTTAAAGGCTCTCAAAGTTTCCCCATCACCTAAAGAATAATATGTAAGCTTTTTGGCATGACCCGCAAACATAGCTTTCTCATCTGTCAAATGGGAATAATAATATCGTACTCACAGGGCTGTTCTGGAAATCACATAATCTACTACTATGCCTAGGTTATTGGACAGTAAGTGGGGGAACTCAAAAATGACCAGCTTTCTTCCCCTTCCTACTTCCTGATCTGGTCCTTATCTATTTTATAGGCACATCGCCTACTATTCACTTCCCTCACTTTGGACAACCTACTTGAATTCTTAAGGCATTTTTCAAATTCTGGTTCTTTCCACTCACAACCTGTCTTGAAACTGATGCTGACCTTTTTTTCTTGGGGAAAAAGCCCCTCATATCCCAGCACTTTAGAGACACCCTCCTTCACCCTTCCTCTCTCTCAAAGAATGCACACTCTCCCTACCCCTTCCAGACCACTGCTGCCCTGATACAGTTCCACGCTGCACTTAGCATTTTGTCATTAATGGTAATAACTATCATCCTGTAAGTGTCTATTATTTACCAGAAACTGTATCATTCACTTTATCAACATTGTCCTTACTCCTCAAAATAATCCTATGATTGTGGCTATGTAGCCTGTAGTTTGGGTAAGGAAAATGAAGTTGAAAGGAGATTGTGTTGCCATAATATACGGCTTAGTTGCCTAATTGTCTTCTCAACTAGACTGTTCTTACATAATTGTGTAAGAGAGCTGGCCCCTCAATGAATGACTACTCACCAAAGATAGGAATGTCTCAGAAAAGACTCATCTTTGGCCCTTGGTTCTTTTCTTGCCCACAGCATGGGCTTCTCTTTTCCTTTAAAGACATTTTTCTTTAACCCAGTTCTGTTTCAGTACATGCCATCAAAGAATTACAGAAGAACGTGATAGATCAAGCAAAACGTTTCTTGTTCTACAGATGTGGAAAAGCCTTGGACATGATGGGCAAACAGCCTCGGAGACATTCAAACCCTTCCTGGGGTCAAAAGTGAAGTAGTTAGGGGGCTGGAATTCCAAAGACATGCACTTTGTTTTCAAGCAGGGGTTCTCTGCACAGCACTGGTTAGCAGGTTTGCAGAAATGATTTCTTTTCAAGTCTATAAAAATTTGAGCACAACTAGAAAGGCTTCACAACCTGTGCAGATAATGGTTGAGAGCTAATCTAAGTCAGGTAGGCCATTTATAGTTAGAATCTTTGGTTAATGTTGGCATCTTCCCCAAAATCAGAGGTAGACAGAAATTATACACATGCTCTCCCCACAAGCCCAACTGAGTGTTATACAATGAAAGCAAGTTCTAGACAAAATACTGTCATCCGAAGGACATTTCCTAGCCAAGCAGGCATATGACCCTATTACTACCAATTCTTTAAACTTGTTGAAGTCCTGACTCTCTGTCAAGCAGAGGCTTGACATGAAGCCCTTGTCTGAAAGACTCACCCCAAGGCAAATGCAACAAATATGTTGATAGCATGATCAACTATTATTCTTACAATGTCCAGTGACCAGATATTCTGTCAATCAAACAGAATTCTAGTTCTAGGATACTAGTTTGTGAGGGGTTGAACTACATCAGAGTAGATGTAAGCACACAAATTATTGTAGCCAAATAGCCAAGTACATATATTAAGCACCATAAGTTTTCACTAATAAAGTGTTTTTTCTAATGTATAATGGGCAACCCCCCTGAACATACTCTGATACCAGTATTTGAAACACACACCTCTAGAGGGCCGACCTCTATGGCTAAAGGTAACTCACCATACCTAGGGCCTGAATTCCTTATTAGAAATCTTTGGGCGTTAACCAATTCTCCTAGCATGTAAGTTAAATTGATTTATATACACACGTATTACCTTGTCTACAGACAAGTAAACTGGGGACAATATAACACTACCGCCTTTGTGATTCTGTTGAAAACTTCATACTTCAATGCTGGAACCTTCAGCGCATGGTGTAGTTGTTCTAGGTAATACGTCCACCTCTGCCAGCAGAAACTTTAGTCATTTCTATCCTCCCAAGCACCCATCTGGCACCATGACTGGCACAAAATGAATAAACAATAAATGCATATGATCTTTGAATGAATGACGGAAGTAATCAATAATACAATGAATAAATTAGAATAAGCAGCTTTAGGAATGACTGCTTGTGTTAGTCAACTCGGGCTGCTTTAACCAAATACCATAAACTGGGTGGCTTAAACAACAGACATGCATTTCTCATAGTCCTAGAGGCTGGAAGTTCAAAGACCATAGTGCCAGCAGGTTCAATTCCTGGTGAGAACCCTTCTTCTGCCTTGCAGATGTCTGCAATCTCTCTGTCCTCCTGTGGCAAAGAGCGAGAGAGAGCTCTGGTCTCTCTTCCTCCCATAAGGACACTACTCCCATCATGGAAGCCCCACTTCCATGATCTCATTTAAGCCTAATTAACTTCCAAAAGTCCTGCCTCCAAATACCATCACATCAAGGGATAGGGCTTCAACATCTGAATTTGAGGGTGGAGGGGTGGGGGGGACACAAACATTCAGTCCATAAGACACTCTAGTCTGCTTCTTCCATTGTGATCATTCTGAACAAAACAGCAAAAATGGTAGGAAAGGTACTCTTCCCTCTTAGAAACAGCCAATGACATAGAAGTGGATGAGAAAAACTAGAGTTCTGTATTAAATTAAATTCCACTTGTATCTGACTTTCTCATCCATCAGAGGAGTCAATATGCTCCTTGGAGAGCCTGTGCCCTAAGGTAGGCTAACCTCACTACAGAAGGCAGAATCTCTGTGGTCAGCTGTGATATCCTGGGAGTGTGCAGGGGCACACACAGGTTCCAGGTTAGTAGACAATTTGCCATTTCCAAACCAGCTTTCCTTCCTACCAGTTAATTCCTACCCCGTTTGCTTTACTTCAAGTCTTGATTCTAATGTTACCCAGATAGAAACTGGCCTTCAGACTTTACTGCATATCCTGAAATGAAGGGTTCTCATCATCTAATTTGCATTCTAATAGGCACAAAATTGATTGACAAAACCTTGGTGCTGCTTAACAGGACAAATGAATCATTTGCTTCCCAAATTACAGGGAGCTTTGAGGTCAGACAGCCTGGGTAACCACAGCGCCTCTCTTTCAAAGACAGAGGAATGCAGACAAGCAGCCCCTGGCTTTGGGAGCCATCTCCATTCTGAGTGGTCATTGTCATCATCCTATTACAATACTCAGGGGATCCGGGTATTAGCGTGCCCAAGCCAGCATATGGTGCACATCTTATTAACTTAATCGTGGGCCAACAGCAAGCTGTTTTCAAGATAATTTGGGCCCCTGTGAATAGTCATCCCTCTTCCCAGCCCCCGTTCAGCTCTGGAAGGGATGATGCATGCACATCTCCTTTGCCCAATAGACTCCGTAGAAATCTTGCCAGTGTTTGTAATATCTGCAAAACCCCTCTGTAAATAACACCGAGGCCACACTGAGCAGATTGAAGGCATGAAGCTCAGTTCCGCCTGACAGCTTTTCCCCCAAGTTGTTATTTTTGCAGTTTGGAAGGAAAGAAAGACCCCTGAACAGAAGATTCACAGCAGTCTTAACTTAGACTTTTTTATGGCTGCTTTATGGAAGGTCATTTTTTATATTTTTGAAGGATAAAGTAAATTCCGCTTCTCTATCTGGAAGCCTCTTTCTATACCGGTCAGAGACAAGTTTTGTTGTTGTTTTTTGTTTTAAGAATAATGTAAAAAGTAGGCCTTAGTTTATAAAAGTACACATGTAAATTGGTCTCTGTTCAGGCAAGGACCTCCTTCCTCAACCTCAATCCCTATCTCTTCAAGCCTTCCAACCATGAATGCCAAGGTTTGCAAGGGATTCTTTAGCAAACAGTGTCCTGGGAAAATCTCATCTGGAAAAATGAGAAATATGTTAAAGATGTATCTTTAAGATGGAATAAGAGACTTCACTCAACTTTCAGAAGGATTTGTGACTGATTCCTAGAAGTAAAAAGGAAGATCAATAGGGACATTTTGGTACCCACAGGTAGAGGAGAAATGGGGACATAGGAGAAGAAACTAACATTTAACATCTACTTAGGGAAATAAACAATGACCACCCAAGTGAGAAGAAGTACAGGCTATTTATTCAGAGCTCATTAAAGCAAAGGAATTAGCGAACATCTCTTGTGTTCAGTAAAGACTCAAAGGTAGGCAGATGAGTGAGAAAGCTTTAGCGTGTGTAAAAAGGGAAGTTTCAGGTGTGCCCTGATTGAAAGCCACTGGTGTGGAAACTGGAGGTGGCTAACTAGAAGTAGGTACATCCTACATGATTGGATTGGGAAGATTATCCAGCTTTCTCTGGTTGGTTCTGTGTCAGAAGCAGAAGAATCCAACTGGGAGTCATTGAGCAAGCCCTGGCCCTTCTGACCAGATTGCTACAAAGGCTATGGCTTGACTTCCCAGACTGCTTGCTGAAGAGCTTATCGGTCAGGGTTCGATTGTCCTGTATTTTGTCCACTTGTCATGTCGTGTCATGTCCATTCACATTTTCTATTTATTCACATAATCTCTCAAATGGCAGTTACCATCATTTTGTTTAATCTTCACAATGGTCCCATAAAAAAAAAAAAAAGACATTATTTCAATGTCTCCCAAAAGAAGAAACTGAGGCAAGCTGTTCAAGGTTAAAGAGCTAGTAAGTGGCAAGTCTAGGTCTTGGATGTTGGGAAGTCTGACCAGAAGCCCCCATTGTTTCTGCAATTCTATGCAGCACCGTTGGCTGGGGTGGGGATGTGCACTCCTGGAGGTCACTGTTGGGAGCATCTGCAGAGATCAGGGAGATGTAGGATGGAACCAGTTCTTCTGTGTCTATGATGTTAGGTCCAGCCTGGCTTCAATATGGCCTTTGCTTCTATCAGCTAATAACTAGAGACTGTACTCCAAAATTTACGCTAAGGTATCTGTTTCTAAATTAAGAGGGCTCTCTAGACAAGTAGGGGATGCCTACTGTTGAGGTCATTCTCTCAAGTAACATAGGCCATTAAAACTTTTTTTTCAATTGAGCTTTTATAATGTGAATGATGCTTTAAGTTGCATTAAGAGGAAACAATATTGAAAAATGGTGCCCCCTACTGCAGATTAAAGGAACTTAAAGTGAAGCCCATGGACTTTTTAAATGTGTACCTCAGGGACTAAAAGATACATCTAAAAGATATGCAAAATATTGTGCTTCTAAATATGTGTGCATTTTTCTCCCTGGGTAAAGTGCTGTACTTTTATAACATTTTGACAGTGTTTACTGACCTCCAGAAACAAAAATCCTATCATCCGTCATTTCAACAAACAACAACAAAAGCATTCCACAGTCTATGGTGATGTGCAGTCAGGATTGAGAACTGCTCTAAAGAGAGAAGAATTTTGTTTTCAGTATGGTTAACTTTGCCATGTCTCTGCCATCTTTGTTCATATTTTGAATGCTGTTAAGTGCTTCCACCTCCAAGATGCCCATGGGAGAGCACCAGCTATCCACTGCTGTAGGCACTGCTGACAGAGAAGCAACTTCTTCCTGCCTCCTGGCCACATTTCTTTTCCTAGATATCTGAAATGTTGACTGGTCTTATGAGTTTCAGGTAATATTTTGTTTGAAAATGGGCTATAGTGCAAATAAAAGTTTTGAAAACCATTAAACGACACTAACTTTAAGGACTCTTTTCACTCTAAAAAATACTAAATTTTATAGGTAACTTTTTTTAAAAAAAGATTTTATTTATTTATTTCACAGAGAGAGAGAGACAGCCAGTGCGAGAGGGAACACAAGCAGGGGGAGTGGGAGAGGAAGAAGCAGGCTCCCAGCATAGGAGCCTGATGCGGGGTTCAATCCCAGGACCCCGGGATCACACCCTGAGCTGAAGGTAGACGCTTAAGGACTGAGCCACCCAGGCGCCCCTATAGGTAACTTTTCTTTAGTGTCTGTCACCCATAGAAGAATCAGGTAAAAGGCCTTCCCAGAAAAAAATATGACGCACCCATCCCGCCTCCCTCCTCCTAACGGTTTCCACAGCTAACCTATTCCCATGATAAGGAAGGGGACATTGAGGGTTAGATTCCGCCACTGGATCCTTTCGATTTAACAACTGTCATGTAACTGTGGTTCTCATGGACAGAACCAGTCTTAGAATTAGGGAAAAGCAAATTAGTTCTTTTAGGAATTTACCTCCTTTTTCCACATACTCCCAATATCAGAAGCACCTGCCCTCCCTATATGCAGATTGTCAGTTGGAGGTATGAGGGGATCATGTATCCCTCTCCCCCAAATCCCATCACTTTACACATTGTTTCCACAGCTGCCATTGGACCTATACTACAAATACTTAGTCTTAAGATTTCTTGTATGATTTTATCTTAACATTTTGAAGCTAGATTATATGACTGTTAAACACTGGTGTTCCTCAGGACTCTGCCCTGGACCGTCTCTGGGGTCTTATCCCTTCTTCTTTTAAACAGATTTATTGAGATATAATTCAAATGTGATACAATTTTTCCACTTAAATTTTACAATTAGAAGGTTTTTAGTATCCTCACAAATATATGCAACCATCTCCACACTCAATTTTAGAATATTTTCATCACCTCAAAAAGAAACCCTATACCTTCTAGCTATTAACCCTCTATCCCTCACCGCCATGCCCAACCCCAGACCTGAGCAACCACTAATACACTTAAAACATCTATAGATTTCCCTATTCTGGACATTATATGAATAGAATCATATAAAATGTGCTCTTCTGCAACTTATTCCTTTCATGACACATGTTTTTAAGTTCATCCATTTTGTAGCATGTATTGACTACTAGATTCCCTTTTTATGGCCAAATAATATCCTATTGTATGTATTACCATATTTTGTTTATCCATTTGTCAGTTGATGGGCATTTAGGTTACTTCCATCTTTGGGCTATTATGAACAATTCTTCTATGAACATTTAGATACATGTTTTTGTATGGGCATATGTTTTTACTTATCTTAGGGATATACCTAGAGGTGTAATTGCTGGGTCATATGGTTACTCTATTTTTACTGGATTGACTGTTAATAGCCAGACTGCTTTCCAAAGTGGCTGCATCATTTTAGATTCCTACTAGCTGTGTTCCAATTTCTCTACATCCTCACCAACACTTTTTGTGATCTGACCTGTTCATTCTCGCTATCTTAGTGACTGTGAAATGGTGTCTTATTGTGATTTTGATATGCATTTTCCTAGTGACAATTGATAATGAACATCTTTTCATGTGCTTATTGACCATTTTTATATCTTTCTGAAATAAAGTCTTTCCTATTCAGAGACGTTGACATTTTTTAATTGGGTTGTCTATTAGTGAGTTGTAAAAGATCATGATCTATTCTAGACGTGAATCCATTATTAGCATACGATAGAAAAAAATTTCTCCCATTCTATGCATTTGATTTTTCACTTTCTTAATGATGTATCTGGAAGAACAAATGTTTAATATTGATGAAGTCCAATCTATTTTTTTATGCCCATGTTTTTGCTGTCACATCTAAAAATCCTTTGCCAAACTGAAGAACAGGAATATTTATCACCGTTTTTTCTAAGAGTTCTATACTTTTAGCTCTTAGTTCTTGATTGATTTGGGGTTCATTTGCCAAATCATGTGAAATGAGATCCAACTTCATTCTTTTGCATGTGACTATCCAGTTGTCTCAGGACTGTTTGTTGAGAAAACAGTATCTATAGTTTTTTTCATTAATAGTCTTGGCACCCTTGTTGAAGATCAAATGACCATAGATTTAAGGGTTTGTTTCTGGATTCTGAATTCTATTCCTTTGATCTGTACATCTATCTTTGTGACAGTTTCTCATTGTCTTGACTATTGTTGTTTCACAGGAAGTTCTGAAATAAAGAAGCGTGAGTCTTCCCACTTGTTCTTTTTAAGAATTGTTTTGGCTATTCTGGGTCCTTTGGAATTCTATAAGAATTCTATATTATTTTAAAGATTTATTTACTTATTTGAGAGAGAGAGAGCACACCTGCAGGGAGAGGAAGAGGGAGTGGGAGAAGGAAAGAAGCAGACTCCCTGCTGAGCATGGAGCCCAAGGCACAGCTTGATCCCAAAACCCTAAGATCGTGACCTGAGCTGAAATCAAGAGTCAGACTCAACAGACTGAGCCACCCAGGTGCCCCAACTATAAGAATTTTAGAATCAGCTTTCAAATTCTACAAAGAAGTCAGTCAGGAGATTGTGCTGAATTTGTAAACTGATTAGAGGAGTATTGCTATCTTGACAATATTAAGTCTTCCAGTCTGTGAACATGGATGATTTCCATTTATTTAAACCTTCTTAATTTCTTTCAACAATGTTTTGGTAGTGTTCAGAGTACAAGTTTTGCACACCTTTTGTTAATTTAATCCTAAGTATTTTGTGCATTTTTATATTTAAAATGTAATTGCTTTATTATCATTTTCAGACTGACTACTGCAAGTGTAGAGAAATACATTTGATAATTGATTTTATATATTAATATTGTATCCTGTAACCTTGCTGAACTCATTGAAGTCTAGGAGTTTTTCAGTGGCTTGCTTAGGCTTTTCCATAAATAAAAATTATGTGATTTTTGTTCTTCAACTCCTCCTTTACTGCTTTATTTTTCATTTTCACTAAGTGAATGTTTTCTAATGGAGTGTTTAACTTAATTAGTGGTATTACCACTATAGTTTTTGAGTTCTTTTTTAGTGGTTGCTCTAGGATTTATCGTATATATTTTATCAGACTCAGCTTCAGATTTATCCTAGTCCAGTTTAAGTGATATAAAGAAATGCTACTCTGATATAATTCAATTCCCTTCTCTACCTCTTGTGGCATTTCTAAAATACACGTACCTATTAACATTACTAGCTCACTTGAACTGCCATAACAAAGTACACAGACTGGGTGGCTTAAACAACAAATTTATCTGCTCACAATTCTGGACACCAGAAGTCAAAGATCAAGGTGTCACTCTGAGGCCTCTCTCCTTGGCTTGCAGATGGCCACTTTCTCACTCCGTCCTCACAGGGTCTTCCCTTTCCCCTGTGCATACACATTCCTGGTATTCTTACCAGCATTTGTGGTTTATTTTGAATTTCTTTAATGACTAATGATGTTGAACATCCTTTAATATCATCATTTGACACTTATGTACCTTTATTGGCATATAAATATACTCTTCAAATATTTTGCCCATTTAAAAAATTGGGTTATTTTGTCATTTTTGAGATTTGAGAGTTCTTTATATATTCTGATATATGTTGCAAATACTTTCCCCAGTCTATGACTTACCCTTTTATTCTCTTAATAGGGTCTTTAAGAGAGCAAAGTTTTTTAAGTTTGATGACATTCATTTTATTTTATTATTTCTTTTATCAATCATGAGTTTGGTGTTGTGTCTAAGAATTCTTGGCTTACCCAAGGTCATGAAGCTTTTTTCCTATGTTCTCTTCTAAGAGTCTAATTATATTTTAATTCTAATTTTTCTTTATTTTTTAGGTCTTACGTCACTCTTTCAGGTAGGCCTTCTCTGACTGCCCAGACAAGTTCAGATCCCTGTGTTATACATCTTTAGAGCATTTTATACATTTTCCCATATGGGTTATAGCTCATGGGTGTCTATTTTACCATTATATCCTTGAGTCTAGTACAGCTTACTCTATAGAAATTAAACAAATCAATAGAAGGATAAGAATGTATAGGTACCACTATACAACATGGAAGACTATAGTAAGAGAAGGTATGTCCTAAGTGCCTTGGCTACTTGAGCTCAACAATTTGTCATGAAGGAATGAGGTCAAGCTGAAGTTATTGTAACACTTCTGCCCCAGGGCCTATTCTAGAGGGGAAAAAATATACAGGGAAACCGCAAAGGGAAAGGAAAAGGGCTAACACTATTTCAGGGTTTATTAGGTCTCAGGCATTCTGTATAAAAATATATCAGGCTCAAGGGTGTTAACCCTTACCTTGACCAAGGTTACTCTTCTAATAAGTTGAGAAATTGGGACACAGCTTGAGGCCTGAATGCAAACTCCAAACTCAATGCTTTCTTCCTATTCTTGTGCTACTTTCCAAAATAAAGACTTAAAAGTCACCTTTTGCAAGTCTATGTAGTTGTCAGAATATACCAATATAAAGCATCTTGAGAAGATTATGGATTTTTTTTCCATATTCCTTGAGAGAATAACAAAGCATCTTAATACAAAAAGCTCATCCTGATCTACCTTGTGGCCAGAGTACTGCTTTAGTCCGCCTGAGTTATCTAATGACAAGAACACTTGCAAGTCATACCAAAAGACAAGAGAGCCTAGAAAATCTGCTCCTAATGGTGGGATAAGCTCTTAAACCCCTTAGAAAATTAAATCAGTTAATTGTAGAATGGTTATGAGAACACGGTTATGAGGCATATGAGGAAAGAGCATAATTCCTCACACATAAGAGAGCTCAGCAAATGAGAGCTTCCTTTTCCCTTCTTTCACAACACTAGGGGCTGCCGCCACTGATAAAAGGTCACAAAATGCAAAAAGAGGCTTTGTGCTGACTTGCTAGCCTCTCGGCCAACTCCTAAAGATATTGTTGAGAATCTCTGCCAAGAAGCCCCACTTGTACCTCAGGAGTACAGCCGAGTCCAGCAACAAGGAGCTTTTTCTCTCTGATTGGAAAGACATTATTGCTCAGGGGTCTTTAGGACATCCCAGCGTCCCAAGCCCAAGTCTGGTTTATATCCTAGCAATGAATAGGGTTTGTAAGTCTTTCTAGGTAAGGTTTTGAGACTGGAGGTTCAAGCACCAACTCCTCTAGGGCTCAGTTCTGCTCAGGGCCAGGACCTCTTCAGGTGGGAAGACATCCAGGCTCTCCATACAGTTGACTCTGCAAACACTTCATGCTGTAGTCTGGCATGAATGTTCTAACCCAACGCTTCTCAAACATTAGGTACACAGGATTCATCTGAGGATATTGTTAACAAGCAGATTTGGACTCAGACTAAGTCTGCATTTTTAACTAATTCCACAGATGGCATTTTGAGTACTAAACTTTTAAAAAAATATTTTATTTATTTATTTGAGAGAGAGAGAGAGAAAGAGCAAGCAAGAAAGCACAAGCAGGGGGGGGAGTGGCAGAGGGAAAGGAAGAAACAGGCTCCCCACTGAGCAGGGAGCCTGACCATGCAGGGCTCGATCCCAGGACCCTGGGATCATGACCAGGAGTCAATCCCAGGACCCTGGGATCATGACCTAGAAAGGTAGATAGATGCTTAACCAACTGAGGCAACCAGGCACCCCTGAGTACTAAATTTCTAAGCCACTGATTCTCAAATTTTAATGAGCATTAGAATCACTTAAAGCCTTGTTAAGCTCTGGCTCCACCCATGGAGTATGTGATTCAGTAAGCTTAGAGTATAGCTCCAAATTTTGCATTTCTAGCAAGTTCCCAGGTAACACTGATACTGTATTTTGAGAACCACTGGTCTAAGACATACATAAAAGGGCCACTGTGATGCAGAATCTCATATTCATGTGATTCTCCTGAACTGACACGCCTAGGCTTGTGCATTGTTCTGGCTTCCTATGACCACTGTGCTTTCAGTCCCACACTTTTTCTTGTGTCACCTTTGTCTTCTGCTCTAATGCTTCAATTTCCTGACTACTGCGGCTTCTGACTGAGAGATTCATTCCCTTCCCCAAATCAACAGAGTGGGAAGGACTACATAGAACATGGATATTGAATTATGTGGTCCACTGGAAGACTGTCTTTGCAGACTAGTTACTATATCATTCCTCTATCCCAACAAATTACACCTGATAATATAATTCATCAGAGACACTTCTTAGAGAAAACATGATCCCACTAAAGGATCATGTTCCAAAAGGAATGGTGGAGAGAACTCCTAGAAGAGGGAACAGAAAGCTAATTCCATCTACCACCCACCAAGGGCTCTGTCCTATGTCCCATCACCACCATGGTGGCCCCATTTTTACATTCTTTCTTCACTGTGTCAGTGATCCCTGAGGGAGATGGAGTAGGAACGGCTCATGTCCATTTCTTGAATTGAAGCAAAAGTTGTTCTTTCCCTTTAACCTTGTCCATCCTGTGACCTAGAAGGGCCCCTCTTGAGCCCAGTCTATAGCTCAACTCGGAAATAGTCAGAGACACGTCATTGCAGCACCAGACAGCTGCTGGCAACTATTAGGAGAAGTGACAGACATTCCCTCCCCAGGCTTTTAATGTGGAATCACTCTTTTCCATCAAATCTGTCTGTCTGCACTTGACCTTTCAGCGAAAAGCATGTAGCTGTTAACAAGCCTCTCCTGGATAAGAAGCAATAAATCCACTCCCACTGCTCCAGCTTCCTTCCATACTGTGGGTGCTCTACTCTGGATACCTCCAGATACCACACTGGGTTCCATTCTGGGCATACTGAGGGACAGGCTTTCTTCATGCCTCATGTACAAATTCAAGTGGAGGTGGAATTCTCCATGTTAGAAAATTTCAAAATGCCATATTCAGTTCTCTGCTACCTCTTAATATTAATTAATCTGTTCCCTGAAGAGCCAAATGGAGTTGGTAATTATAGAAAAAAAAGTGATAAAGATCAACTATTTATTTTCCCAACAAACATTCTCAGCTGACCAATTAAACCTTTACTAGGATCTCAGACTCTCAGCATCATCACCTCAGTTTGGAAAGGATTATAGGTTAATAAAATATATGTTAGTAATTTCTATGAATTATTCACATTTTATAATAAAACGGCAACTGCTTATATCTCACCTTTTACGTGCCAGCCAGTGGTTTTAGTGTCTTATGTATAATAACTAATTTAATTCTCACAACAACTAAATAAATTTGGCATTGCTATTAATTTCATTTTACAGAGAGATTAAGTATTCTACCAGGATCTATTGCGTGCTAGAGGCAGGATTCAAACTCAGGCTCTCTGACTGATTATTTCCTACACTTTACATTTCCTAAATCACTTGCATATGATCTGTTTGCTTTGGAAGGCAGGTAGTATTCTTACAGTTTGCAGGCAAGGAAGGTGAGATTAGGAGAGGTTATGTGATATCTGAGTTTTATGCAGGGCATTTCGGGAATTCATCCAAATCCCCTCTTTAAGAACCATTTTAAGGTAGCCCAGAATTTTTAAATGCATGTTCTCTCACCTTTCCAATACTGAAGTCATGAGACAGAAGACCCAACCAAGGCATAGAGCTTGAGAGAGCCATACACAATCCCATGCACAATTAGAACCAGGGAAGCTCAGCAGAGTAAACTAATTTTTATCCAACAGTTTTAAAGTTTTGATCACCCAGGGTGGGTGGATAAACAAATCAGTGAGAGTTCTTTCTGCATCTTGACACACCAAGCTCCGGGTCCCTGGGTTTCTAGCCACTCATTCATAATGTGATTCCACACAAAGTTTTGGAACTCCCAACCTTACCATTACATTCTACTGGGAGAAACCAGCCAAAGGCAATGGGGGTGAGCCTGGCCTCCCTGCTCCCCCCCCCCCACCGCCATCTGCCTCTCTGCCCTCACTTCCAAACATTGCACTGATGACCCTTAAACACTGAAGGCAGCCCTCTTGGAGGACTAGAAAAACCAGTGGGAGCCAGCAGGGTCTGGTCTTTGAGCCAGCCTGAGTGGGCACTTCTGCCAGAGTCAGGCCGCACGGCACAAAGGGCCCACTCTCCAGAGCACTAGCCGCTGATAACCTACCAGGTAATTCACTGACTGATTCTGTTTGTTGTTTATTTCCTATGTAGGCCCCACAAAGGGAGGGACCTTTTCTTAATTGATGCTACAACTCAGAAGAGTCCTTACGTCATCCCAGAGGCCAGTACAGGAAGTCGAGGAGCAAATGAAGTGCCTTCTAAATATTACCTGTGTCTCCTTAAGCATCTCATATTATTAAAAATAAAACTGGTTATATTTTTGCTAAAACTACGCATGTCCATTTATCCAAACTGGATGGCAGAACGGGCCTGGTATTATTGCAGCCATCCACTTTGCCTCTCTTTCATTTTAAGTCCTCACCATCCCCAATGTCCACTCCTTCAGACCGGGAACTCATTGTCTGGTCTTCGCTTGAGACACTGTAAAGTTTCCCATCTGCTTCCTTGCCTCCTTCTGGTGCTTATTCGATGGTAACACCAAGCCGCAAGGATGATTCTACAACCTACATGTAATCCTGTCACGATTTTGCTTACAATCCTTTCATGATACTCTACACTTTGAGGATAATGGATACCTCCCCCCTCTTGGAATACAGCTTTGTCTATCATCTGGCCCTGCCCTCCCTGTAGCTGCCTTCTTCAGCTTGGGTTTCTCTCTCTGGCCACACCTGACCACCTGCCTGGCATCCCACTGGCTGGCTCATAATTGCTCTTTGTTCTCTGACTTGCCACACACTTTTTCCCTGACCTGGAAATAGCCCTTCTCCACCTGGTTGCTTCCTCTTCTTTAAGGCACAATTCAAGTTTTATCTTCTCAGGCTTAGTTTCATGTCCTTCTTACCCGCTCCCATAAACCTATCGTGCGTGCCCACAGTCGTAATTTTTGGATATTCATCTGTCTCCTCCACTATATTGTAAATTCTTCAGGGCTAAGAGATGTGCTTCAACTGGACGTCATTAGGACCTAGCTCAGGGTCAGGGGTAGAGTCTTCACTGAAGAAATGTTTAATAAGATAATTTGAAAGGAGCAGAGAGAAACGCTTGCGCTTGTCTCTTTCCCCCATCTTCAGATGATTCTCACGAGTCGTGAAACAGCTTAGAAAAAATTGCACTTTCAGCAATTAGGGGCAGTGGAGATGCAGCGTAACTCGAGGGTCAGCTATAACTGGGCGAAATTGTAACTCTTGCAACTTGGTATTTTAGTGGTTTGGACAAGAGCCAGACAGGTTATTTATTTTTTTTCCAGCTAGGCCTTATCCAGGTATTTTCTGACATTTTAAGGAAAATGATAACACCTTCTAATTAACACGTAACATCCTAGACTTAAATTTTTCAATCATTACAGAGCAGCTATGAGCTCCTTCTTCTTTTGTCCTTCCAGGCCCAAGAACCTGGATGCCAAGCCCATCCTCTCTGGCTAAGGTGGGAATGTGTGGGCATTGATCTAAGTTTAATTCAATAAAAAGGCACAAAAAAAGGTACAAAAAAATGTTTAAACATTTTACAAACACTAACATTGTGAATTATGGTTTCCTAACCCACATTAGGAATGGTGTAGCCTAGAGTGGGGTCAGAATGATGAGACAGAGACCGAGGCAGAGAGGACAGAGGCAAGGGTGACCAGCTCTTCTCTCATTCATCTGGACTCCTCTGGACCCCTCCTGCATTGTCATCCCTACACTTGAAAGCCAAGACTGCAGAAGTCAGCATATAGCCATAAAGTGTGGGGGCTCCCACATCCAAGTCACTGGACCTGGGGAACTTTATACAGTTCAGTCTGACTCAACACATCACCATTCAGACAAGTCAATTCTTTCTGCAGTTGAGTCAAAGAGCAAAAGACATGCAAAGAGAGGACAAATTAATAAGAACAATGCTTTATGTACTTACAATTAAGGATAGATAAGAGCCCCTTGAGGCAAATGGGAAAGGGGCAGCTATAGGCAGCCATGGGTGTCCTGCTGCTTCTGGCCCAGAGCTTGGATCTGCCAGAGCAACAGTCAAGCTAAGAATGGCTTGGTTGCTGATACATACAGAGCTCTTTCCTACTTGACACAGTGGAATTTCTCAAGTGCAGCATGCTGACACCTGGCTGGCCTCATCGGCTCCATTCCCTCTAACACATGTACACACACCCCCTGAGGTGTTGGGTTAAGAAGACAAAGAGAGCTTAGGTTTGTTTGACATAGCCCAAACGTCTCGAGCCTCTGACCAGCAGATCCAGTTCCATTCACACGGTATTGTGGTGACATTCCTACAGAAAACCTTTCTTAGTTGCTGAGATCCTGGATCTTGCAGCAGAGAAAAATGAATGGCTTGAAGGCCTAAACGCCCATCTCCAGTGAAGCCCTGGGCAGGTGATGAGGGTGGCCTAGAAGCAAGACAACTATTTGCTGTGCTATCAGAGACGCATTTGCTCTCACCAGAGGCAGGGACAAAAGTGCTTCCAAGCACAGGTATTTTCTCAGTAGAGCTGGCTCTCCCAAAGTCAAAGGGGGTATGTGGAATGGGGGGATCCCTGGTGTTCTCACAGAAAGTAAGACTGGCAGTGTCCCTCTGAAAGTGTAGGGTATTTTCCCCTCTCACTGAAACAGACGTGCTCTGACCATAAGTTCCCCATGTATTCCAAATATTAGTGAGAATGGTAGTATCTCCAGACACAGACAGGATACTGGCCCCTCCTACTGCATCACCTGCTCTCTGGACACGTGGGCCCAGGTACTCTGATGGAGACAGAAATACAGGGGCTTCCAATCCTAGGTATGAACCTGTCAATTCCCATTGCATCATGAGTACTCTGGACAGGTGGGCCTTAGGTGCTCTGAATGGAGACGGGACCAGAAGTAGCTCCAGGCATAGGTATGCTGCTATCCCCCCATATTGCAATACTTATGCTCTGAACAGGTAGGCCCCAGGTGCTCTGACTACAGGCAGGAACGATAATGGCTCTAAGCAAAGGTATGGTGCCAGGCCCTCTGTTGCAGCACATGTGCAGTGGTCAGAGAGTCCCCAGATGTTCTGAAGAAAGGCAGGAAGAAAAGTATCTCCAAACACATCCTTCTGCTTAGGGATGTGCTCGGACCGGAAGGACCTCAGGTGATCTGACCACAAGGAAAAACTGTCCCCTGGAACATGTTTCTTCTCAGTAGTGTTGTCTCCTCCAGTAGTAGCAGGTATGGTTTGGGTGGTCGTGGAGAGGTAAGGGGGCCCCAAGCGCTCTGACCGCTGGCAGGAAGGAAAGTATCTCCCAAGACAGTTTGCTTTTCATATAGCTGGCCTCTCCACCTGCAACCAGGACAGGAGTCTGGTGCTCAGGTGAAGCCTTCCCCCACTCCACAAGAGGCCAGCTGAGCACTGACAGGGATGCCAAAGATCGAACACAGGAAGGTCAAACGGACAAAAACCCATCAAGCTGGGCTGCCAGTGGGTGGCTGGGCTGCATGAGAGGTGAAGTCTGCAGCTTGTGCTAGGCTGCAAAGATTCCAAAAGGGGAAAGAGCTGTCGCAATCAGTGGCTTCAGGCCATAGGCCACCAGGAGACAGTACTGTGGGCCCGGTGGTTTCTCCTGGGTCGAAGGAAAGGTGGAAGTTTGTACTTGGGTCGTCAACTGATGGTGTGGCCAGCTGGTAAAGCCCAGAGTGAAGCAGTGCTGCCGCTGGGCGAAATGTTCTCAGAACAACCAAGTGCCAGGGAGTATGGAAAGAAGCTCTCGCTGGAGACAGGGAAGATGGGGGGAAGGCAGCCAGGGAAGGGGGTGTGGCATCCATATCAATTTCATCAGAGTCAAAGGCAAGCTTGGATGCCGAGTGCGCAGAAGGCTGGCCGCTGGAGTGGAGGCGGGTTCGGAAGCAGTCATGGAGAGGCCACTACGTACTGGGCTGCGCTGAGGAAGAGTGGCTCCTGCCTGCTGCTCTTCAAGGACCCCCAAGGGGGGGGGGTGATTCGTGGGCCAAAAGGAAGGTTGCAAATTGGAGCAAGGCCACTGACCATAAACGCAGGTACGCTGGGCATCTCTGCTGCCCACTGCCATGTGCCTGGACAAGTGGGAGGGAGCTGCCCTCCGAGTCTGGGGGAGACCTGAAGATGAAAGCCTGGGAAGGGGAAGTAGTGGCCAGGATGGCTACGCCCAAGTCCAAAGCAGGCAGGCTGGCTGAGTCAGATGTGCTGGCTGCGACAGCGGACGTGACTGGGAAAGAGCTGGGCTTGATGGCGAAGATGGGTACTGGTGGAAGATCGGAGGAGGGGTCCGTAAGAACAAGGGAGGAGAATCCACACAGTCAGGCATAGGTGACTCCATTCTGCCGGGGAAAGGCCTAGAAGAGAGGGGCGAGGTGCTAGGAGGTGAGAGGGTCCAGAGTTGAGGATGCTGCAGCTGTGACTGCGGGACTGGAAAGCAAAGGACCTCCATGCTCATTTCTAAGTAAAATCCCCAACTATGGTCTTAAGCCTGAAGAGAGAAAGAGATTCCACAGGAAGAGCAAAAAGAAGAAGGAGTTGTACATCTCATTTTACAATCAGTATCTGGTGCGGGGGAAGGTAGAGGGAGACAAGAAGGACTGGGGGCCTGGCAGGCTGGTCCGTCAAGTCAATGACTGATTATGGTTGTGGCCAGCTTCTGCAAAGGCAGAGGTGAGGGCTGGCAATCTGCAGACTCCTGCACAGGCCGGGAGGAAGAACAGGCAGGCTGAGGGGCACTGCAGTCTGAAGGGGCCTTAAGTTGCTCCTCTAAGTCCTTGTGCTTCCATTGGAGCTCAGCGTTCTTCTCAAGCCTAGGACTCCACCATGGGCAAGGAGGAAAGGAAATTAATTCATCTTGACCTTACAAAGCAGCACTGGCAGGCAAGGAAGCATCAGTGAAACTGGCAGTTTCCATTTTGTGGGTGGAGAATTCCCACTGGACAGAGTCTCTGAAAACTTCTCTGCCTGTGTCTTCTTTCCTGACAGAGAGGGGCCAATGGCCTGGCCTTTATCCAGCACTTTCCGTTCACCTCTTATACAGCAGGGAGCAGGATGTGGCTGAGTAGAGAGCCCCGTTGCACCTGGATCACTCCTGCAAACACACAGGTCACCTCTGGCAGGGCTGTAAGGAGCTAGTGAGGGCAAGAGCTAAGAGACACTGAGGATTTCTGACCTCAGTTATCTTCTGGGAGCTTGAACTGAGGTTTCCCTTCAGAGGCCTGAGGCTGCCTGAAAGGCAGGGAAGACTCCAGAGATCTCCAGGAGCCTAGATGCAGATGGTACATTCTCACTGTTGAGGGGGTGGGGAGGGCGTGAGGAGTGGTGGCTGTCCTACTTCTCTGATTGTCCTCCTCTTTTGAGATGCCTTTCTGGCAGTTTTCCTAGAGCCCTGGTTCAGTCTCCTTTAGTCAAGGAAGGGGGGGGTGGTTGTGACCTCATAGAGAAGTCAGGCAGCTCACAAGGCAGAGGGAGTCCACCTGTGCTCTTGTTGGAAGACTCTACCATTCCTGAGTGGTCAAGCATCTTATCATTGCCAACTGACAGCACCAGCTTCTTGGAAGAGTACAACCAGGACACCAGTGGAAGGATCTCCAGAGAGGGGCTCTGAGTCATTGGATGGCACATCGCCTCTCAGGGGCAGTGTCAGAGGGGTAAAGACAGCCATCTCGGTACAATGGCTTGTGAACAGGCTGAGGAGAGGCTCAAGGGCAGCAGGTGACCCCAGCCACACAGGAGCACACCGCGAGGGGGTGAATGGGTGGCCAACATCCGGGCGGAGGCGCAGGGGGGCTGCGGGAATGGCCCCTGAAACTCAGTTTGTGCGTTCTTGAATCTTTGGAGTCGGTACGAAGCATGCCAAGGCCTCTTGCTGCCGCCTCCCGAAGCCAAGCACGCACTCATCTGTCGCACGCTTGTGACGCATCCTTGGCCACGTGACACGGAAAGAGCGCGAGTGAAGGGCACAAAGAAAATGCGCCAAAGGGCAAGGGCAAAGCCAGTGGCCCAGCCTCCGCGGGACTCTCCAGCGCTTCCAACTTTCGGCTCTAGCAGGTTTTTGGCACCGGATGGGCCTTGGACCGTGTCGGGCAAGGTGGGGATCGCTGATACCCAAGTGGGCAGGGCTGGCACCCCCAGGATCCGCAGGCTCCTTGGCAACTGGGCCTGCAAGGTATCTTTGGCAGTCACGTCTATGCATCAGATCCTCCTTTCGGGATAACAGAAATGGTTTTATCTCAATTATGTTGGTGGGTACTTCAGTGAATACGTTTGTCAAAACCTACAGAACTGTATACATCAAATAGGTATCTTCAGTTTGTGTAAATTTTGCCTTAAAAAAGTTTATTTGAAAGCCATTTGATGTAAGAGTATACACAGCATCATTTTAAAGTCATTGTTTTATGGGTAAATATTGTTACACAGGTGAAATTGACAAAAACAACGGCAAAGAAGGCTAACATTTGTTCATAACTGTTATAAGAATTTATAATACATTTCAGAAAATCCAGTCAGGAAAGATAATGTTAATGCAGTGGAATGGCAGGCAATGGGAAGGCAAGACATGTAAGGGTGGGGAGGGAGGAGGGGAAGGGAAGCAAAGCAATTCAAGGAGGAAAACAAAGCGTCAGCAAGCTGGTGCAGAAAAGGCTTGGGGAACATAAGCACAGGTAGCAAGCCCTTCTTACAGTGTCCATCCCAGCATCCACTGATGAGAAGACCATGGGCCATGGGTTCCCAACTGCTGGGACACATGCCTAAACTGTGGGGCCCTAACTCAAGCTGTTCCAGTCAGACCTTCTCTTGCTGAATCAAGACAGCAGGCACAAGGAGAGAATAGCTCAGAACTTAGAGAGAATCATTTATGGGTGGGCCTGTCCTGGTTCCCATCAGCTAACAAATCACTGGTGTCCGACCCCTTTCTACCAATTCTGGTGGTTCAGGGCTTGAGACCCTGACTTCCCCAGATTGACAATCTGCTGACACAAAACCAAAATCAGTATTCTCCAGAAGATTTTTAAAGGACCCAGGATCTCACAGCACATTCAAATTGTCCGGGACATAATCCAAAATTACCACAAAAAGAACAAGCAAAACCTAACACACAGCAGGTGCAAACTCTGAAATGATTGTTAGAATTATCGAAGACTATAAAAAAGCTACCATGATGTAAGGGTGACCACTTTTGAATTCAATGGAGAGAGAAAACTTCTCAACTATAAAAAAAGAGCCAAATTTGAGAAGCATAATATGTAATAAATTTTAAAATTCTGCACGGTGGCTCGATAACAAAATGGAGATACAAAAGAAGAAGAAGAAGAAGAAGAAGAAGAAGAAAAAGAGGAGTCAGTGAACTTGAAGGTAGATTAATAGAAATTATTCAATCTAAACAGAGGGAAAAGGACAGGGCAAAAATTAACAGATTCAGGGACCTAGAGAAAAAGATAAAAAAGGCTACTCTTCAAGCCATCAGAGTACCATAATGAGAGGAAAAGGAGGGGGTTACAAATAGGGAAAGGTGGAAAGCTAAAATTAATCCTGTCCTGCCATATTAGAAATAGAGACAAAAATTTAGAAATTTAATATAGATGACTCCTATGTATGGAAATAGAGAGGTGTATTTGTATATGGGTTTGTGTATTTACCATTTCTGTTTGCTAGAGAGGGTTTGGCAGTAAGGACACCCTAATAGTAATGAGTGTAGCTAGCATCCAGTTTTTAGTTTCTAAATGCCATTCCATCATATAAGGACTCTTTGATCCTTAGGAAAAAATGGCTGATTTCAGACTGGGCTGGAAACTTGCAGGTGAATGGGAAATACCCTGTGGCAGCAAGTGAGGAAATGCTCAAAGAACAGTGGGCTATGTCAATGTAACACTGAAGCCAGAACGAAAGGGCTCACACTGGCCAAATCAGGGAGAATTTCAGCATCAGAGTAACAGTTACAGATTCTGACTCATCAAATAACATAAGAATCCAAGAGTCTGTGGTGATACAAACAAATAAATACAGAAAAACGGAAATAAATTAAATAGAAGGGAGATCTATTCCTTTCACTAGAATGCCAACTAATAAGTGTAGAAGAAATGATGAAATTAGGAAATCATCATTTCATAATAATATAATTTATTTAGTGAGGCACAAATAATGAATAAATTCTAAAATTTGTGGGTGAAAGTGTGAGTAGAATTAGAATATTTACATAGTTTTCAAAATTTAGTAATTACAATGGGAAAAAAGACAGTAATCTTCTAGTCGGAAATCTGGCAGATACAGACACTAATCAAGTATCTCAGCTATGATTAGTAACGGGACAAGTTGACAGCATGTTCTCGCTGGCATGACATACTGAAAAGTATACTTACCACATTACCACTATGATGTTCCTGCCAAAATGGGTAATTTTAGCCACGTCATGACAAAATAACAAAATGAAAATGAAAGATATTCCACAAAATAAGTGGCTTGAACTTTTAAAATTGCCCTCCTCGTGAAAATCAAGGAAAAACTAAGAACCTGTTGTAGATTAAATTATCTAAAGTAAAGGAACGTAACAACTAAATGCAATGTGTGCTTCTGGAGTGGCTCTAGGACCAGAAAAAAAATTTTTTTAATCTTCCCCCACCTTTGGCTATGAAGTGTATTATTAGGACAGTTGGTGAAGATTTGAATAAGATCAATAGAGAATTCTAATAATATCCGCCAAGGTGAACCTTGTAAACTTTCAATTGCAGTGTGATTATGAAAGAAAATGACCTTGATTTGTGCAAAAGACACTGAAGTATTTAAGGAAAAGGGACATCATATCAACAATATATTATCAAATACCAACTAGAAAATGTAATAGAGAAAAAGATACCACTTACAGCTGCAAAAATTCTAAGATATCAATGAATAAATGTATATGTGTTATAAAATGTCACAACAGGAAAGAATATCTGAATAAATAGGTTTTCATAGATAGGAAAAATCAATATCCTAAAATTTCAATTCTTCACAAAGTTATCTCCAATACCAGTAGGAGTCCAATAAACATGTCAATGATATCGTTTGCATTTAGACAAACTTATTCTAAAATCAATGTATACCAATAAGGAGAAAAAATAGATAATCTAAAAAAAGGGAACAGAATGGAATCTTCCTTCACAATTATTAGCATGGTAATTAAGACAGTTGGCTATTAACACAGCAAACAAACAAACAAAAAGCAGATTGTATTAGTCTATTAGAGCTACCATAAAAAAAATACCATAGATTGGATGGCTTACACAACAGATTTGATTTTCTCACAGCTTTGGAGCTAGAAGTCCCAGATCAAATTGGTGCCAACCAATTCCTGGGGAGAGCTTTCCTCCTGGCTTGGACATAATGGCCTACTTATTTATCTTTACATGGCCTTTGCTCTTCACCCACATGGAAGGGAGATGGAGGAGAATAAGAGTTCTGGCATCTCTTCCTCTTCTTCTGAAGACACCAATTCGTTTGGATTAGGGCCTCCCCTTCATGATCGCACGTTTCTTTTCTTTTCTCCCCAATCTCCTTACGGTCACATGGGGAGTTAGGACTTCAATATATGGATTTGTTGGGGGGAACACAACTCAGGCCACAACATAGATCAATGCAGTCAAACAGCCCAGAAACAGGCACACGATATATGAGAACTTGGTTCGTGATGACAACGACGCTGACCAGAATTTGGCCAGACTGCTTTGAGCCCTCCTCATTATGCCTCATCATTGGACTGCTGGGAAGTTTTAGCAAAGAATTTTGCTAAGGCAGTTTATGAAGCATCTCCTCACCCTTGAGTCAATCAAACTTCTGTTCCTCCACCATTAATATCTAACCAAATTCTCCTTTTCTTAATAGCTAACCAAGTTGTTCTTTTTCTTTCTTTTTTTTTTTTTTTTGAAGCAGTGTCTATGCCCAAAGTGTGACTTGAACTCATGACCCCGAGATCAAGAGCTGCAGGCTCTACCGACTGAGCCAGCCAGGTGCCCCTGACCAAGTTGTTCTTAGAAATATTCCATTCTGGGTGTTGTTATATGCAAACAATGAATCATGGAACACTACATCAAAAGCTAATGATGTACTGTATGGTGACTAACATAGCATAATAATTAAAAAAAAGAAAAGAAAAGAAAAAAAAGAAATATTCCATTCTCTCCCTCTTTCTGTCCCCTGGAGATAAATTTCTACTACGCCCTGTTGTATTCTGAGTTGAGTTCAGTCTCTCTCCCCTACAGAAATAGTTTGTTCCCTATTTTATTGAATAAAATCTGTCTTGCTGTTTTTAACAAATGTCGGAATAATTTTCAGATATAAATGGAAATTTAAATCTTAGGGGAAATGGGATATTGAAAAAAGTGGCAGGAGACAACTGGTGTTACACATTCACACCACAAATGATGATGATGACAATGGTGGTGATGATGATGATGATGACAAAACAATATATTAAAACCCTCTTTTATGACCATAGGTTAAATTTTATGATCATAAGTTAAATTATCTGTTATTTTATACCGTAAGGTAAAAATAACTTTCAAATGAAGTAACTGTATGAAAAATAGAAACGTCAATATTTTAAATTCAGTATTAAATAAAACTTAGTTGAATTCAGTATTAATTAAACTTAGTTGAGCAGAGAGACAAGTTTCAGCACGAGGAGCCTTGAAAGGCTATAATGCTGTAGAGAATGTAAAGCCCCGGGTTAACCATTAGCCTTTGCTCGTGTAGATAAGAAGAAGATCAGTGATTATTTACATACCAGTTACCATGAAATATATTATAAATTGTTATTATAAAATTTAGTTTCTGCCTAAGCCTATTTCTTTTTTCTTTTTAAGATTTTATTTATTTGATACAGAGAGACAGAGATAGCAAGAGAGAGCACAAGTGGGGAGGAAAGGGAGAAGCAGGCTCTCCCCAGGAGCCTGACATGGGGCTTGATCCCAGGACCCCGGGATCATGACCTGAGATGAAGGCAGATGCTTAACTGACTGAGCCACCTAGGTGTCACATAAGCCTATTTCTTTTTTTTTTTTTTTTTTTTTTTTTTTAAGATTTTATTTATTTATTCGACAGAGATAGAGACAGCCAGTGAGAGAGGGAACACAAGCAGGGGGAGTGGGAGAGGAAGAAGCAGGCTCATAGCAGAAGAGCCTGATGTGGGGCTCGATCCCAGATCGCCGGGATCACGCCCTGAGCCGAAGGCAGACGCTTAACCGCTGTGCCACCCAGGCGCCCCAATAAGCCTATTTCTTAAAAGAAGGAAAGTACTTTCCAAAAATCATAAAATTTGTTTTCAAATGCCAAGAACTGCTGACTTCTGACTTTGCAATTATGAATATTTACTATAATAAACTATATGTCAGACTGTTTGTTACAGAAAAATGTGTATGTCCCCCTAGAACTATAAATTACTTTCCATGGGAGCCTACTCTTAGCATTTTTTGATGATAAGTTGGCTGGTTATATACTCACTTACCTTGATAAGAATATCTCAACCAGTATAAAAAATACTCTGGGTGCTTGTAAAATTAGAAGAGTATATAAAGGCATTTCTCCTTTAAAATACCATCTTACAAGTAAATTCTAAAAGATTAATTCCAAAACACAATGCAAAAACTTGATTTTTAATGACAACCAAAAATAAAAACACCTTTTGAAACTCTTAGAAGAGGCATCCTACCAGCAAGAAAAGATATACACACACATATATACACACAAACACACAACCCTGAAGAAAGCTATTGATCAAAAAACTTCTGTTTTAACAAAACCGTCATTAACAAACAAAAAAGATAGGAAATATATTTGGAAAGGTATTTACAACATACAAAACAGTTACTGAGAAGCTGTAAAGAGCTCTTAAATTTCAATGTAAAAAGACAAACTTCCTGTAGATTTTTTTTCATATCCCTTGAAGAAGCAGGGCATATGAAATTAAAAGCAGTTCACAAAGGAGGAAACCAAATCACCAAAAAACACAAAAGAAAAATCGCACTCATGATGGGAAGAACCAGAGTAGAAAATATCTGGCATGTCTATTAAAGTTGGCTAGGATTTTAAACAAAAGGCAAGTCTTCCTATCTACTAGTGGAAATATACAACATATATATATATTTACATTACCAAATATACATTTGGTATAGTCAAGTTAAAAACTTGACTGGGTCAGGGTGCCTGGATGGCTCAGTCAGTCAAGCATCTGACTCTTGGTTTTGGCTCAGGTCATGATCTCAGGGTCCTGGGATTGAGCCCCGCATTGGGCCCTGTGCTCAGCACAGAGTCTGCTTGTCCCTCTCCCTCTGCTCCTCTCCCCACTCTCTCTCTCTCTCTCATTAATAGAATCTTAAAACAAAAAATCTTTGCTGTGTCTTCAATGGTAACCCTTCAGTCCTACAACTGGTATATACTTTTGAGAAATCCTTGTGCGTGAACAAGAGTAGACATGTCAAGGATGTTTGTTGTAACAGTGTAACAATAAAAAATTCAACAGCAATTAAATGTCCATCAATAAAATAAACTGTGGACTATTTATATGTTGAAATACCACATAGCATTTAAAATGAATGCATGTGATTTATATATAGCAGTATGGAAAGAAGTCTAAAACCTAATGTTAAGCAAAAAAAAAAAAAATGCAAGTTGCATAAAAAATAATAATTTCTGGGAAATTTAAAAATAGAAATACAAAAAGCAATTTATGTATTAACTCTTCCCAAACACAGCATAAAATTGTACAGCATATGTGCTGATTAATTTTATGTGTCAACTTGGCTAGACTATGATATCCAGCCAGATGTATATATCTATATAGAGAGAGGGAGAGGGAGAAGGAGGGAGAAAAGCAGGGAAGGAGAGGGAAAGTAAGGGTAGGAGGGAGAGGAAGAGAGAAATAGAACTCTGATTAATATAGTATTCAAGTCTCAAACATTCATAGGAAATATGTGAAGCCAACTTCAGGTTTTGGGGGTATGTCTAAGGAGGGAGAGAGGGAAATGTTTTGGGGGCAAGAATTAAAACTTTGGCTTTACCTATGATGTTTTATTAAAATATATATCATATATAATTTCATAGAAGTATGCACATTTATATATCAAACAAAAATGGCAAAACGTTAACATTAGTTCCAGGAGGGAGGAACTGAATGTGATTTCCATTCTCTCTACTTTTTTATTCCTTGAAGCTCAAAGTAAGTACTGCATGAGAGCAGTTTTACCCCAAACACTGAAATGGTGCTGTTTTGTATGGTGTTGATTCACAGGGCTGGGGGAAGGTTGCCTCAGTGAAATGTCCCTCATGCTTCCCTGCAACTGTGTTTCATTTTATTTCATTCAGCAACATTAAGTCTCCTAACACAGTCTCTACTACTGAGGGAAACATGCCTTGGATTGGGGGGGAAAAAAGTTTTGATAACTAAAATTAAGATACCCAATTGCAAATCAGTAACTCTAATTCATTCCTCAATCTCTATCATCTACATCTAGTTGAGTGAATGAGTCGTCTCAGCTAAAAAAAATTGCAGTTTTTCAAGATTAAAAATGTATTAGTTTTTTTTAAAGATTTTATTATTTATATACTGGGGGGGGGGGCAGAACATAGGGAGAGGGACAAGCGGACTCCATACTGAGCATGGAGCCTGACATGGGGCTCGATCTCAGGACCCTACGATCATAACCTGAGGTGAAATCAAGATTTTGTTGCTTAACCGACTGAGCCACCCAGACACATCCCAAAAATGATAGTTTTTGATCCAACAATGCTAAGAGCGAAACAGAGGCCAGGCTATTTCCCTTCTCTCCTACAGCTTCAGAGCTGGAGTTACAAACGAGGTTTCCTCCACCACCTGAGCACATATATGGAGGGTGCCCAGCAGAGCTTGTTACCCACATTATTTAAATGGGTGTTAATATAAAAATGAGATACAAAACTAAGTAAGTTTGGAAATTATTAAGCTAAACAAAACTAAATGGATTTTATGGCAAGATTTCACAGAACATCTTGCATATTGATGTACTTGATAAAATTTCTAAAGAAGGATACAAAATGCAATGTGTCATCTTTTACCCATGTCATCTTATTTCATAAAATGTCTCATAGGACTAGTGTCTGATACAATGTTATGGGAAATGCCAACATAAAGACCATCAGTATCTTTGGGGGCTGAAGCCCTGGTAAATATATTAGCCTCTCTATATATGAAGAAAGTCTTTTAAATGTGTGCAATTTTCCCTTGGGGGGGAAAGAAACCAGGTCTACCTGACATAATGATAGCAGCTAGGCACCATTCTCTGCTTGACAAGCTGTCAAGAATTTGAGGTCACTATGAAGTCACCTTCACTTTCTTCCTCTCTTGGCTAAGTGAGTCAATGGACTTCCTCAGAGGAAAACGAGCCAAAGATAAGTAGAATATACTGGAAATTCATGCCTCGCAGAAAAACATGCGTGACAGGCATTTTTAGAAGCAAGCTTTTTCCTGACAACATACTTTTTCATATTTGTGGAAACAGTGAGCTGTATCCTGTTCTACAACAAAAACACGTATACACATACACACGCACATATGCACACATACATCCCTCCTCACCCCACTATAACATACAATTAAGTTATGGGCTTCCAAAGATTATCCATTTTGTGCAAGATAGCAACTCTCCATTTATTCCCCTGAGCCGCTGATTTTCATGCTTTAATAGCATTACAGAAAATCCATTCCTTGCTCTCTTTAATACAAGGGCATCTGACGAGTTCATCAGTCCTGTCTTCATTTGATGCCAGTCAGCATTTCCCTAGCTCAGTACAGCTGCAAAGAGCTTTCCAATCTGACCTTCTGTATTCCAGTGCGTGTCAAGCTAGTGAGTGGCAGGAACAGGAAGAAAAGGAGTAAGAAAAATAAAAGTTCTTCTAAAATAAATTTCCCACTAGCTTTTGAATCAGAAGCAACAGCAAAGAAGAACAGATAATTTTGTAAGGTGTTTTTTTTTAAGCGTTTTTATTTTTCTTTTCTTTTCTTGTTTTAAAGATTTTATTTATTTATTTGACAGAGATAGAGACAGCGAGAGAGGGAACACAAGCAGGGGGAGTGGGAGAGGAAGAAGCAGGCTCATAGCAGAGGAGCCTGATGTGGGGCTTGATCCCATAACGCTGGGATCACGCTCTGAGCCGAAGGCAGGCGCTTAACCGCTGTGCCACCCAGGCGCCCTGCATTTTTATTTTTCTTTGCCCACCTTCTTTACAGGTGGTTTTCAATATCAACACCTAAGAAAATCAGAGGCAACTAAGATGCTGTAGGATGGTAAAACTGAATTCAATTTCTGATCCCAAAATGCCTCATGTGGAACCTTGGGAGAGCCACTGATTCTCTGAATTCAATTTCTTCATTTTCAAAAGGAGGAAATAATAACTGTGGCAGAGTCCATAAATTTGGTACACTTAATGCCCACTCTAAATCTCTCTTCTGGATCTTCTCTTATCATATTTCCTGGAACACCCAAACTAGACCTTCCAGCAGAGCACCTTTAAAGCAGAGGTCGCCATGTGATATGATTCTGGACAATAAGACCTAAGAGGATTTCTCTGGGGTTTAGAAGAAAGGCTATGCTTTTCTGACCCAGACTTGAGATTCAGTAGGTCTCACAATCTCCCAGGTGATGCCAATGCCTCCATGGATTGCACTTTAGTAGCAAGGGTCTGAGAGGCAAATGATGGAGGACCTTATCCTCCAATGTGGCAGGAGAGGTGCAGCAGAGGGATGGTGTGCAAAGCAAGTAGGGTGCTAAATTCAACATGCTCTTCTTAACAAGCCTGCCCTCAAGAGAATCCATTTTATGAAAGCAAAACTGACTAGGGTTTTATCAGAGCCTACATGATCTGGGGGTGGGGGGGGAGAAGGGAAACACCCAACTCCAGCTGACTCTAGACTTCCAGAGAGGGAAGGAAAATACCTAACTCCAGCTCTCTTTAGCCTTCCTGTCTCACCTAAGGCAGCAAAGCAAAACAAAACCGAGAAGCCCTGTAAAGGCCACAACTCAGGGCATAGGCTCCCTGAAAGACAGGTGTATAATCATAGTTCTTTAGAAGCTTTCCCTCCACCCACACCTTACCATCACAGCATTAGGGCTTCTGTATAATAATACAAGAATCCAATCAAAAGAACTGCCTGATTCAGACTTCATTTAAGAAGGAGTCCCCAGGGAAACTTAAAGCCAATAGGTGAGACAAAAACAAGGACGTCAAAGGAAACTAATCTATGACACCTACAGCTACAATGCATAATGAACATAGCCTAGCCCCAAGCCCGATATACTTAAAACTTTACACTAGAATCTATTTACCTGAGTTCCTTTTACCCAGTACATCATGTCAGGCTTTCCAAAAAAAATTACAAATCATACTAAAAAACAAACAAACAAACAAACAAACAAAAGTTTGAGAAGAGCAAACATCAGAACCACACTCAGACATAGCAAAGATGTTGGGATTGTAGGACTAGGAATTTAAAACAACTATGATTAATAAGCTAACAGCTCTAATGGAAAAAACTCAGTGGCATGCAAGGATAGACAATATAAACAGAGAAATTAAAGTCCTAAGAATGAATCAAAAGCAAAGGCTAGAGGGGCGCCTAGGTAGCTCAGTTGATTAAGTACCCAACTCTTGATTTCCACTCAGGTCATAATCTCAGGGTTGTGAGATCAAGCCTCACACTGAGCTCTGCACTGGGTATGAAAATTCCTTGGGATTCTCTCTCTTCTTCTCCCTCTGCTCCTCCCCCAGCCCTGCTCAGGTTTTCTCTCTCTAAAAAAAAAAAAAAAAAAAAAAAAAAAAAGAACATGCTAGAAACTAAAGACACTGTAACAAAAATGAAGAATGCATTTGATTGACTCACCAGTAGAAAGGAAAGAATCAGTCAGGAAAGAATCAGTAAGCTCAGAAAGGTCAATAGAAACTTTCATAATTGAAATACAAAAGGGAAAGAAAAAAGGATGAAAGGAACAGAATATCAAAGAACTATGGGACAATTATAAAAGGTATAAAAAAACTGCATAATGGGAATACCATCTGGAGAAGACAGTAAGAAATAGAAAAAAATTTGTACCAACAGTAATAGAATTTTCCAAATTAATGATAGACACCAAACCATAGCTGCAGGAAGCTTAGAGAACAGAAAGCAAGATAAATGCTAAAACAAAAACAAAAACAAATGCTGATACCTATGCATATCATATTCAAGTTGCAGAAAATCAACACAAAGAAAGTATTTAAGGAAGCCAGAGAAAAATACCTTACCTACAGAGGAAGGAGAAGAACTACATCAGACTTCTCTGCAGAAATCATACAAGTAAGAAGAGAACAAATTTAAAGTGTTTACAGAATCACCAACATGGAATTCTTTAATCAGCAAGTATCCTTCAAAAGTGGGGGGGAAATAAAGACTTTATCAAGCAAATAAAAGTTTAAAGAATTTCTTGCCAGTAGGCCTGTAAGAAATGTTAAAAGAAATTCTTAAGAAGGAAAATGACAGAGATCAGAAATTCAGATCTACATAAAGAAAGGAAGACCTTCAGAGAAAGAATAAGTGAAGGTAAAATAAAACCTCTTATTTTTCTTATTCTTTATTGACCTAACAGGTAACAGTTTGTTACTAATAGCAACAATGTGTTAAGAGACGATCCCTTAGACAGGTGATATGAACAATGGAGATGTTGTCAGGGATGGGAGAGAGGAGTTGGGTGTGTTCTGTTAAAAGCTACTTGCACTACATAAGAAGTAATACAGCATTACTTGAAAGTGGACTTGTATAAGTTGTCAATGTATATTGCAAACTCAAGAGTAACCACCAAAAAAGTATGTATTTTGCCACCTAATGATCACCACTTTATTTTGATTAGGCTATCCATACACACAAAGACAAGAGAAACAAATGGAATCACACAAAATGCTCAAATAAAACCAGAGAAGGCAGAAAAAGACAAAAAAAAAAAAAAAACCCAATAACAACGAATAATAAACAGTATAATTATGGTAGATATCAATCCCAATATATCAATAGTCCTTTAAAATGTCAATGGTCTAAATACCCACATTAAGGGACTATAAGAGTGGGGGGGAAACAACACACCATTATCCAAATTTATGTTGTCTACAAGAAACCTGTTTTAAATATAAAGACACAGATTAAAAGTAGAGGGATGGAGAAAGATATGCCACTTTTTTTCTGTTTGACTTCTAGGAAAACAATTAGACCCAAATCCATGATGTTCTTTCTCCCAGTAGCCATTGATGTATTGAAGATTAAAACTGTTCTGTGTTTCTTGGTTTAAGGTAAATATATGTGTAGATAAAGTCTTAAATGTTTTATTAGTCTACAGCTAATCAGTTTATTATCATTGTATGTATGGTGAGATGGATGTTTTTGTATTTTCATCCTTTGTGAATTAAAATCATCACTTTTTTTAATGTTTTTTTATTATGTTAGTCACCATACAGTACATCCCTGGTTTCTGATGCAAAGTTCAATGATTCATTAGTTGCGTGTAACACCCAGTGCACCATGCAATACGTGCCCTCCTTACGACCCATCACCAGTCTATCCCATTCCCCCACCCCCACCCCTCTGAAGCCCTCAGTTTGTTTCCCAGAGTCCATAGTCTCTCATGCTTCATTACCCCTTCTGATTCAATACCATTGTCCTGTCTTGAGAGCTTGATTTTTAATAGAAAATAGATATTGGTGGAAATAAATTGTCAAATGGAAATGCATGATCCATGATAGAAAATACTGATAAATTGGACTTCATCAAAATTTAAAACTTCTGATCTGTAAAAGACATGTTAAGAGAAGAAAAGCCACACACTGAGAAACTACCTTTGCAAAATACATATTTGGTAAAGGGCTGATACCCAAAATATACAAAGAATTCTTAAAACTCAACAATAAACAACTTAATTAAAAATGGACAAAAGGTCCAAACAGACACCTCACCAAAGAATATGTACTGATGGCAAGTAAGCTTATGAAAAGATATTAAACATCACATATCATCAAGGAATTGAAAATTAAAACAATGAGACATCACTACACACCTACTAGAATTGCTAAAATCTGAAACATTAACAACACTAGATGTGGGAAACAACGTGGAGCAACAGAAAATCTCATTCACTGATGAGAACACAAAATGGTAGTTATTTTGGAAGAAAGTTTGGCAGTTTCTTGCAAAACTAAGCATACTCTTACCCAGAAAGGGCACGTGTTCCAGTTTATCATTGGAACAAGTCACCTTTCAAGAGTGCAAGAGGGGCATTAAAAACATGAAAATTATAGAGTTTTTAAAATAGTTATTGGCTGATAATTTGGTTTATTAAATTAGCAAATTATGCTATGGAAAAATATCTTCTTTGTGTGTAAATATCTTCCTCCTTCTGGTTTGTTATTCTTTCCCTTCAGAATTTAAGGATGATCGTTTCTTTGAATTGGCTTCTACCATGTGTGTTGAGAAGTCAGCTATCCATTGAATCACTGCTCTTTTCAAATCTAGTGTCTACCCTGGAGAAATAACTTGCACAGATCCACATGGAGAAATGCAAAAAACTGTTCAAGACAGTATTGTTTGTAACAGAAACATTTTGAAATCTTCACATGGAAGTTTTATTTAAAAAATCCACTGGTGGAGCAATATTGAATAAACTATGGCATGTTTTTATCATGGACAGCATCACAACAGATATAAAGTGATGATCTCTATAAACTGACATGAACACATTATTTTATTTATTTTTTATTTTAGAGAGAGAGAATCTGTGGGTGGGGGGAGGGGCAGAAGGAGAAGGTGAGAATCTCAAGCAGACTCCACGCTGAGCACAGAGCATAACGCAGGACTTGATCTAAGGACCCTGAGATCATGACCTGAGCTGAAACCAAGAGCCAGATGCTCAACCGAATGAGCCACCCAGGCGCCCCTACATGAACACATTTTTAAATGAAATACTGATGAGTGGTATATTGTCCCTCCTTTCTGAAAACTTTCTCTTATTCCCTAAGACTGGGTTATGTGTGATTGTCAAGTACCACCCCTTCTTAGCTCTATCCTATCTTGAAATTAATTATTTGTCTAGTTAGTCGTATCTTCCAATAGACTGTAAACTCCACAATTGCAAACATTAGTTTACACTGCTTGAGAAGACTTGAGTGTCCAACCTACCCAGTCCTTCTTCGATCAGCTTCAGTTTCTTCCCTCCTGATCTGTGTTCTTCATAGTCCAGCCACTTAGGTACCACAAGTCTCCACGGGAGTCATGAAAAGATCACCTGGTGGGACCTCAGAGTTTCCTTCCTAATCTGGACGACGACCACAGCAAGCCACAGACGTAACATGCACAGAGTTCCGAGCACTCAGAGTTGCTCCCAGGGTGGGGTTAACTCTGCTCCTTATCAGAGGGGAAAACTCTTCTCTCCTAGGTGGCTCAACTTGTGCCCTGGACCACAGAGCATCACCTGCTGAGTCCACCTTCTAATCGGGTCACTGAGACCTCAACCTCAGCCCAGCCAGACAAAAATGAAGCCTTTTTCCCTCAAGGAAATTTTACCACCTACTGATCACCGATTCATTTTCAGTAGGCTCCAGGTTTGACCAAGGGCAGGAAATTAACATTTTTGAGTCTCTACAGTACGACAGGTGCTGAGTGTGCATTTTACTCCCTTTGTATATTTAAGATCCCCTTGAGACAGGCCATCCCCATTTTAAAAGCAGGCGATTGCAGCACAGAGGTTAAATGGTTTTTCCATAGACACATTAGTATTATTGATCAGATCCATGATTTAAACTTAGAGCTGCCTAATTCCAAAGCCTATGTTTTCTCTACCAAGCCACTAAGATCTACGTACAACTAAAAAACAGGATAAGTTTAAAGCCTTGCTATGCAAAGTATGATCTAAGGATGAGTTGCGTGGCACCATGTGGAAGGTTGTTAAAAATGCAGACTGTCCAACCCCAAAGCAACTGAATCAGAATTAGCATTTTAGAAAGAATCCCCACTCTGGTGATTTTTATGCGCATTAAATTTAAAAGAGCATCCATTAATGATATATGACAGATTTGTAGATCGAATGACCAAAAGGATGGTGATTGGGTATATATTAGGTAACCACCCCTGAAATAGGGCAAAAAGATGAAAGAGTACTTTGGGAGAGGAGAAGAGTGATCCAGTTTCAGATATTTGGAATATATATGAAAGACATTCAAGTGGAGGTATTCAGGGGAAAATTGGATATAGTAGTTTGGAAACCAGAAAGAGTCTCCGGCTGGCGATGCGGACTGGGTAGTTGCCATGCAGTGTGGGACGTAGGGCCATGAATGTGGGTGAGGCTGAAGAGGAAGAACACATAGAAAGAAAAGATCCAAAGACGAAAGTAGCCCAGAGGCTACCATGTGAAAGTTTGCAATTCCTCTGAACCATTTGTCTCCCAAGATTTAGAACTAGAAACCTTATGTTGGAAGATCTTGTTAAAAGTTAAAATTTTTCAGTATGAGAAAGTGGTCTCTAACAGAGCTCTTCCATGAATGAATGGGCTTCCTGGAGAAATAAAGAGGAGTCCTTATTGTATCCCATCTAGCACACACACTTGCCAGGGGTGCTACAGAAATAATTTATAAACGGAAGCCCTGGGACTACGGCAACCCTGAAACTCCACCACTACCCCACTGCCACGGCTAAATGGTGATGTTCGTAGTAAATGTCCCTGCGTGTTCAAATTCCAGTGTGGTTAACCGGAACTGCAATAAAAGCCCAGCAAATTTTGATGTGAAGTGTATGTGCATATATTTTTAATTCTTTATACAGAGAATTAAAATAGATAGCTGCCTCAAGTTTATATATCACAAGGATTTGTTAGAGCCCTTAAAACTTGCTGTTGTAAATCTCTAGCACTGTCCCAATGCAGACTAGGGTTACGTTGGGAAAGTACAATGTGAAATACAGTGAATTGAAAGTCTTAGAAATCTGTCTAATCCCTTCTCTCCATCCTTCCCGATATATAATCTTTACTCTATTGTTAGAACTGTCCAAAAACAAGATCTGAACATGCCAGGTTTGGGATGGAATGGTGGAAAAGGTATTACTTTTGAGGAAAACCTATTGCCTTCATAAAGAACCCAACTCTTGGGCTTTCTAAGTGGTCCTTCACAGACTGACCCAGACCCATCTTTAGGTATCTACTGTTCACATTTTTCTCTCTATAATGGCCTTTGCTTTACTCTTCACCTGGAAGAATTATTCTCATCTTTTAAGATCCCATTTAAATGTTCTTTTCTCACTAATGCTTTCCCAAGTAGATGTAATCCTTTCACAGCAATCTGCACATACTTGTAATAGAGCAATTAAGACACTTTTCTAGTGATGGTCAGCCATGTACTCCAGAGCACTGAATTTAGGAGCAGTTTCTGTTCTTTTCTTCTTGTGTGCATAGCATCGACCGGCTCTAGTTATCCCTAAGGCCTCAAACGTTTATCAGAGAAGTGCCACCCTGGTAAGTGTGTGTGCATGTCTGCCAAACTGTGTGCATGCCTCTGTCCACAAATTTGAATACACGTACACACAAATAAATTCCAAATTGCTTTTTTTCCCTTTTTTTTTTTCAGGTGTGCAAAACTGTAGTTCTAGTCTGGCATTTGCCTGAGTAAGTGGACCCTTTTAAACAAGCCTACAAGAAACGAAGTAAAGATCTGTTTTCAAATTTGAAGAGATTCAGGTAAGTTCTAGGAGATGTACAAAAGGGACTCATTGGGGCGCCTGGATGGCTCAGTTGTTGAGTGTCTGCCTTCAGCTCAGGGTGTGATCCCGGCATTCTGGGATCGAGCCCCACATCAGGCTCCTCCACTGGAATCCTGCTTCTTCCTCTCCCACCACCGCCCCTGCTTATGTTCTCTCTCTCACTGGCTGTCTCTATCTCTGTCAAATAAATAAATAAAAATCTTTAATCAAAAAAAAAAAAGGGACTCATTGTCTTGATTACCTACTCATCAGATGATCTGTGATTTCTCCACTGTCTTCATTTCCCTTATCTCCACCTGGCTTATATGTTGACCGAGGATACAGAAGCACAAAAAGAGTAGCCAAAGCCTATAAAGGAGGACTAACCAATAACTAAATTTGCCCCTTTCATTGTCTGCTCACAACTCAAACTGGGGAGTTAGTTTTGAGGGCACAAATTAGCAGTTAGTGTTGAGGGCAGCAAAATGCAATCCTTAGACAAGGATTTGAAACTTGACTCTTAGTACATATCTGACTCTGGAAAGTCAATTCATCCCTTAGATTTCCAGTTGGCCCATCTGCAAGTGACAACATCTCACATCATGGTTTTAAGATTATGAAATAGCTCATGTGTAACCCACCATTGTGTGTAGAAGGATAGCATGGTAAAAATGATCTTAGTGTTGTCTTATAATTGGCTATATAGGTAATCCTGGGAGTCACTCTGTTAGTCTGAGTTCTCCAGGGAAAAAGAACCAATAGGAGATATATCCATCTGAACATATCTCATACATGACATCTGTCATAAGGTATTTCTCATGCAACTATAGAGGCTAAGAGGTCCGAAGATCTATAGTCTGTAAACCGGAGGCCCAAGAAAGCTGATGACATGGCTCTAGAATCCTAAGGTCTGACAACTAGGAGAACCATTGGTAAAAGTTCCAGTCTGAAACTCAGCAGGCTGAAGACTCAGGAAGGACCAATGTTTAAATTCAAGTCCAAACGCAGGAAAATACCAATGTTCCAGCTCAAACCTCTGAGTAGACAGAGGTTTCTCCTCAGTCTTTTTTGTTCTATTCAGGACTTCAACTGACTAGATGAAGCCCACCCTAATTAGTAAGGGAAGTCCGCTTTACTCTGTCTGCTTATTCAAAGGTTTATCTCATTCAGAAGCATCCTCAAAAACACAGACTAATCTTTGACCAAAAATCTGGGCACCCTATGCCCCAGTCAAGTTGACGCATACCATTAATAATCACACACTTACTACTCCAAATTCAAGCATTGTATTATAACCCTTCTGGAGTTCCTGTCATAGCAGACATTCAGGAGTGTATCTCTAATCAATTAATCTAGTCTCCATGATCGGTCTGCTGTCACTGAGTCCTGAGTTCACCTGGCAACCACCCATTTCTGTTCATATCAGCACAGTCTTGGGGCAATGTCATACAGAACAACCCCTTGCCCTGGTACTATGCTTTTGGTCTACTTACCCAATATTCTGCTAAACACAGCATGATTGTTGATTCCTCCTGGAAGAGCATTAAAAATAAAACCGTATCTTTGGTCTTTTAAGAATCAGGTTAGAACCAGATTTAAAAGTGTGTGTCACTTCTTACCTATCCATTGGTGGGTACCAAGGGGTCTCTGTGTTTGTTTGTTTTTTGTGGTTTTTTTTTGGTTTTTTGTTTTGTTGTTTTTGTTTTTTGTTTTTTGTTTTTTGGTTTTTTTTTTGGAGGAGGTTATCTCAATGCAGAGAGGGGGTCTGCCTTGATTCTAGGGATCAGGCTCCCAGGGTCCTTCCCACCACACTAGCAGGAAAGGCTCAATGATTATTGGGTACCTGCCCAGTTTGATTGTTTGAAAGTAACCATTCACCTCTTAAAGACCTTGAGCTTTTGGCATCATAGACTCTAAATTGTGTTACACAATTCATTTGAAGAGGGCCGATGCCCAATAATGCTGATCTATTTTTTTTTCCCCACTCAGCAAATGGATGATTTGATTTTCTCCTCCTCCCAATTAGCATCAATGGTAGATTTCCTAACGGTGTGATTTGAGCTTGAAGGTTAAACATGGCACGCCTGTCTGTTGTTCAGATCAATGCTGCTCTGACATTGCTATTCCTCACCCTAACTTCCGTCAATGATTTGATTTAAACCAGCTGCTTTTGCTAATTCAGTAATTAGTGACTTGGCAAAGCACTAATTGTATTGGGAGGTAGAAAAAAAAAAACCCTCAGATTTACATATGTAATGAAATTTCAGCATGAGAAGGTTGTTCCAAAGAATTTAATATCTAATATGAAACTCAAATTTAGAAAAAATAAAAAGGAAAAAAAAATTACTAACTGCTCTAGCACCTAAGATCCATACAGTTGTCTTGCTCCATTCTGTGAACGCCAACTGTGTGCCAGGCATTGTGCCAATACATTACTAAAATCCCCACAGTGACCTTAAAGGGTAGTTATCAGCTCAACTCTAGAGATGAGCCACTAAAGCCTAGGGACACTCAATGTTTTTCTCATTATCTCCCGGCCAGAAAATGAAAGAGAAGAAATTCAAATTCCGTGTTCTTTAAATCCCCTTTCACAAGTTTCAGATATTTTTTCGTGCACTCCCAATGGGTAAAATTCTGTGAAAATCACACAGATACCCAGTCAAGAAAACTGAATGTTTTATCCTGATTGTTCATTTGAATGGCTGGGATGTTGTATCCAATGGCTCCACAGACAAAGCCGCATGTATGGAACTTAGGTCCCATTTAAAGATCCAAAATTGTCTGTGTATTTGGTCCTGTGTTAGAAATTACCTAGCACTGTTGAAATTTCTGCTATTAACTGTGTACACCATCTCATATTATAGGTCTAAAAATGTCAATCCACACGCACTAACCTAATTGTAGGCATGAATGAGTATTCCTTTGTCCCCAAGCCTCCTGGCATTGTCTGTATTTTATCCCAAGAAAAATTTCTGAACATTAGAAAAAAAAAAATGTGACTTTTTTCTATTATCCTATGCCAGCTTTGGAAATAAACAGATAAATGATGACTAGACCTGCAACATTTTATACAGAAAATTGCTTAACAATAAATAAATCAATCCAGCAAGAGAAAAAAAGTCTGCTTATTGAAAAAACAACACTCAGTATGGTTTTGCATGCATTATCGCCTTTAATCTTTCTAGGGGCTTTGTCAGGTAGGGTTTATAGGAATGAGGAAATTGGTGCTTGAGAAGGTCAAGTGCCTTGCCCAAGGTCACAGTGCTGGTGAGGACGAATGCTTGTATAACAGAGCCCCTGTGTTCTGTACCCGTGATAAACATAGCTAATTAGTCAGCACACTCTTTTCTGCTAAGCCTGGAAACTTTTTAGAACCCCCTCTCTGCACTGAGTGCCACCCCCCCCCCCCCCGCAAAAAAAAGAAAACCCACAGAGAGCCCTCGGTAGTCAACAATGGACTGATAAGAAGTGGCACACTTTTAAATCTGGTTCTAACCTTACTGCCAAGATATTAATATACTGGCAAAGCCATTTAGACATTTTAAAGGATGAGGCCGGCAGCCACATCATGCTGCTGCCTCACTTTGGTGAGTTAATACATCATGTGTGGTGGATCTGGGTGCCAGCGTCTCTGATAGGTCACTGAGGCTCATAGCAAAGAGGGGATTACTTACACCAGCTGTTTTCCCCAGAGACAAACACCAACTCACCCAAGGCCTTATCAATGGGGGGGGGGGGGGCGACTGTTTACAGAATTGAACTTTTGTTTAACTAAGAAGACACATTTTAAAATTGATTTTCTCTCAAAATGCGCTTGGGTTTTGTAAATGAACACAGGAAGCAGCTTTCTATACTTAAATAACAATTCCCTGGAGAGAGTTTGCAGAGCAGACCCAGAGTTAAAGATACATATATAAACTACACTCCATTTCTTTCCACACCAGGCAACCAGGTCTCTATCATTTAAATTAGGTGATCTGAAGTATGCAGAGAGCCTACACCATGCTGGGACAGTGCTTAGACACTCAAAACTTCCCCTTTTCATTCTGACCTCCTTTGTAAGGATTTCTTCCCTCACATGCCTCCAAAGATCGTTGATAAAGATTTTGAACCAGTAAAACCCAATCTTCTAATTAAATTAAATATAAGTTATGGTACATATAATTCCATTTTAACGTTATTGAGTTCTTTTTAAAAATAACATCACTTTATGAATATTTTCTCTGTTATGGGTCATTATTATACTTTAATTCTTTAATCATGGTTTTCTTTAATTCTTGGAACATATTTATAATAGCTGCTTTAAAACATGCATCTGCTATGTCAACTATACTTAAAAAAAAAAGTCTAAGCAAACAAAACCGTGCATCTGCTAGACACAACATCTAATCTCCCTCACAGTTTTTATTGACTGTGTTTTTCCTGTGAATGAGTCACACCTGTTACACTTTCCTGTTACTTTTTATGTCTCATGAATTATTTTATGGAGAACTGCATCTTCAGATCATACAGCAATTCTAGATTTTGATCCCCCTTGGGTATATATATTTATGTTCTTTATGGGATTTTTTTTTCTGTGATTTGCCTGGTTTGATTATCTATAGAGTCTGTCTCCTCACACTGTACAGAGGCTGAGCTCTCAGGTCATTTATATTTAGTCTCATTTTTATTTTTAGGCATGGTTTCCTAGGGCTCACACCTGGGTCAGCAAATCTTAGTGGTGAGCCAATGATTGGTCGGACGTCTTGCTCAAAAGCCTTGAGTCCATAGTCCTATGGAACAATAAGTTTTCCATAAAGTATTCACAGTTGGGGAAGTTTAAAAATATGTCCCAGGTTGGTTTTTTTTTTCCCCCTTGGGCTTTCTTCTATCTCTTGTGCACATGTGTAGGAGCTCACGTTCAGCCAAGGCTGTGTCGATCGGTACAGCCCTCTCCAACTTCTCCTGTGCTGCACACGGTCTGGCAAAGGCGTGCTGCCTTCTACACAGCTGGGCTTCCCGGGAACTTACATACACTCACTATGACTGTTTCAGTTCTTGGGTTCCCTTCTTATCCTTCTGGCTCGTCCGCCACTCTGTTGCTTGACCCAACCAGTATGATAATTCTAGACCCATGCTGACCTTATACATTCTTTTGCCACCAAGATCACCACTGTTTCAGACTCACAGATATGGGGTTTTTCTAACTTGCAAATCAAGTCAGCCTCCTCCAAAAAAACAAAAATAAAAAAACGGATCCACTGTTTTTCACAGTATTCCTGGCCCTGGTCGAGCTATCACACGTATGAAGATGGGGTAACAGGAATATGAAGCTACTGTCCCATTGATTTCATGCATTCAGTGCTGTATTCTGTGGATCCTGGTGTCAGTCTGCTTGTTTATTTGTTTCAGAGCTACTTTTTTTTTCTTTTTCCTTTTATTGTATATTTTGTATAGGTAATCCCTGCAGGCTCATTCTGAAATTTTTCAAAAATTTCTTCAGTCGGCTCAGCACTCAGTGAGGCCTGTCAACTTAGATTTGTATTTATCTCAGTCAATGAAATATTCTGCCAATTCTTTAATTATTTCCTTCTTGTATATCCTCCAGTGTTTCATCTGGAACTCCCAATAGATAAGTGTGGAAACATCCTATTTCTCAATTTTTTAAAGTTTCCAGATCTTTCTTTCCTTTTTTGTTCTTTATTCTAGAAGAATTTCTCAATCCATCTTCCTGTTTTAATGATTTGCTCTTCAGGAGTGTCTCTGTTCTTTACTATAACTATTGATTTTGTAATGTTTATAGTTTTCCTTTATCAGGTCACTGTTTTATTACATTTAATGACAGGATAGACATCTATGATACAATATCATTTTCTAAATTTCTGTACTTTTTGAAACTCTTTTCATTATTGTACTAACTCTGCTTTTCTCTAATTATATCAGTTTTCCTCAAATGCCTTCTCGTCTTTTATGTGGGTTCTCATCTTTGTTTTTTAGATGCCCTGTAGGCATGTGCGTGAACGCTGTAACTTTGTGGCTATCTCCTTTAGTAGCCATGGGGAAGTAGCAGAAGACAGTATTCAGGAATGTACAGAAATATCTAGTTTTCAGTGAGTAGTGAAGATTGTACCATCTGTAATTTTCAGCCTCCCAGGAAACTACTCTGACTTTCAGGCCCCATACCTCCACTGTTTTCATTATGGTGTAGATGTTTCTGAGACCCAGGGCTTTGCATAAAAAGCAATAGAAGGAAGAGATCAAGGAGTCTGGACACTGATGTGTGGTACTGCAACCACCCAGCTCTGAGGGGTTCCATGCGATCCCTCCATTTCTGAGCTTGGAAAACCTTGTCTACCCTTTTGGGTTTTGATCTAATTCTTTCCTGAGTCTGTTATGGGCTATTTTTTACATCAGGAAAATCTTATCTGCCTTCTGTCCTCCAGGGAAGTTTCATGATATCTGATCTACTAAGGCCACATTTTCTCTTTCACTGTAACATAACAAAGACTGTCATAGATTTAATTTTCTTAAACTATTTTCTGTCAAGTGTTGCTAAGGATATGGAGACAAAGGAAGCTTTACACACTGTTGAGAATGTAAACTGGTACAACCACTGTGGGAAACAGTATGGAGTTTCCTCAAAAAATTAAAAGTAGAAATACCATATGATCCAATAATTCTAATACTAGGAATTTACACAAAGAAAATGAAAAGATTAATTCAAAATATATAATATATATATGTATGCCCCCCCATGTTTGTTGCAGCACGATTTACAACAGCTAAGTTATGGAAGCAGCCCAAGTGTCCATAAATAGATGAATGAGGAAGTGGCGGTACATACATACAATGGAATATTATACAGCCATAAAAAGATGAGATCTTACTATTTGTGACATGAATGGACCTAGAGGGTTTTCTGCTAAGTGAAATAAGTCAGACTGAGAAAGATAAATACCATATGATTTCACTTATATGGGAAATCTAAGAAATAAAACAAATGAATAAACAAAACCAGAATCAGACCCATAATTACCCAGAACTGATGGTTGCCAGAGGGAAGGGATTGGGAGATGGGCCCAATGGGAGAAGAGGAGTGGGAGATACAGGGTTCTAGTTATGGAATGAATAACTCATGGGGATAAAAGGCACAGCATAGGGAATATAGTCGATGATACTGTAACAGCATTGTATAGTGATAGATGGTATCACCTGAGGTGAGCATAAGATAATGTATAGTTGTTGAATCACTATGCTATACACCTGAAACCAATGTAACATTGTGTCAACTATACTCAAAAAACATTTCAATAAAATAAACTCAAGATTGTATAAAGTAAAACAAAATATATTTTCTGTCAATTCAAAGTGTGCTATCTGCCAAAACTACTTACTATTATATAGTCATTTTTTCCCACAAAAGTACATAATCTTGTGGGGTTTTCTGCCTGTTTTTGTACCACCAAAGCCTATTACATTGATTGGGAGTTAATAAATGTCGAATGAGTGAATTATTTCCAGGAACAAGGAATTTTAGAGACTGCATAATTTTTATATATTTTTAAAATGTAATATTTTATAATTTGACATTTATTTAACATTATTAGAAATTTTAGTCGTTTCTTAAATTTCAGTATAAGGTTCCAGTCAACACTTTCTCTTTGTCTCACCGTGTTGCCTTTTAAATAATTTCTTTATAACCTTTTCTAATTCTATAATTCTGTTTATGGTTTTGCTTAACCTGCTATTTCATATTCTTTTCAATATTTAATTGTTCATTTCTGGGAGCTGTTTGTTATTTTTAAATCTCATTTTTCCTACCCATCACCAGCCTCAAAAACTAGAGACGTACTGTATGGTGACTAACATAATATAATAAAAAAATATTATTAAAAAAATAAATCTCATTTTTCCTTTTCATAGTCTTTTGTTTCCATAATCTTAATTCCCTCTTTAAGTTATTTAAAATAGTAAGAATATTTGGATCTAATACACCTGTTCCTAAGCCCTTGAGGGTGTGATTCTACTCTGTTGGTTTTTCTCATTTTTATTTATCCTGCTTTGTGGTGTTTCTTTTTTTTTAATTTGGCTCCTAATTATGAGCTCATCTATCCTTAAAACTCTGCTTGTAGGGATTCTTGAGGTGTTGGGTGAAGCTGGGTTACTCTTGAGAGTCTTTCATTTGCCTCTTCCAGGCTCTTGGGGACAATACAATACCAACTCAGAACCACTTTAACCTAAATTCTTAGCTTCCGGTTTTAATTACCTCTCAGGAAGTGTAAATGTGGGTTGTAAACCCACATGAGTATTGGCTAATGTCTACCTAGTCCAAAGAAAAACTACTTTCTGCTATATTCAGCACGAAAGACCTAGATAGAAATATAAATTCCTTCTTTGATTTATTTGAACATAGTAAAAATATTTGTATATAAGTATACTATTCCTTAAGGGTACAGGGGCAGCTGCCTTATTCGAAGTCCAGGCTGACAATCTTATGTGGACCCTCCTAGTAAACTCTCATTTGAGACTGAGGTTTTCGTTTGTCTATTTGTTTCTTTAAGTCCTTACTCTAGACCATAAGGTCACAAAAACTAAGTCCAAGGTCACTAGAATTCCGCAGAGGATTTATATGTAAAAGTTGCTTATTGCTATGGATTCCCACTTTGACATAGTTTTGGACCTCTAGAACTTACTTCCTTTCTACTCAACAATACTTTTTTTAATCCAGCATTTTTCACTGTTATTAGGAGGGTCTGCCAAGGTATCTACTTTACTGTACAGCCAGAAAGAGAAGGTACCATTTGTCTAATCTCCAAAAGACAAAAATTTTAAAATCAGTTAAATGATATGCTCTAAACGTAGAGCACACTTCATGAAATGCAGCACCATGGCCCCAAGTTGTATATTGTTGCCTGTGATCTTCCATTCAAACTACCCTCTTCATATATATTTTGTTTAGCTAAGTTTAGACCGTCTTCAGTGCTCAAGTTCAAACTTCCAACTTAAAGTCTGTCTGAATATTCTAGCCAATATTAATTTGAAATATCTCTCACTTATCAGACACATAAATAGGTTATATTCCAAACTGAATAATGAATTACCATCTCTATTTTCTATATTGGGAAACAGAGCTTAAGACTATGTAAGTCAGGAAGCACTGAAATTTGTGTTTCCATCTTTCTGCCGCGCCCTCACCTTGGGGCTGCACTAACAGAAAACACCAAAACTTCCTTCTTTGCAGCTTGCAATTTTATCCCCAGCATGTGAACAGTTGTTGTCCTTAAGGGCAGCTTGGGAGGGGGGCTGTTTTAACCCCCAGATTGTGTTTATTAGTAGCCCCAATCAAAAGGAATCCCAAAACATGCAATCTAAGTAAAAAAAGTAGGCCTGTTTCACATCCTGCTTCAACTGTGGAAGAGAAGTAATTGTTATCCAAAGGGGTCACAACAGGCCCTTGGCACTTGCTGGTTCTGAACAGCCCGTCCTCCAACTACCTAGGCTTTGATTTTTTTTTTTTTAAACCTGTGCCTCATCTGCAGGAACAGCAGCTACAACTCCACGGCATCCTCCCTCTTTTTTCCATCTCTGCTTCCTCTACAGAGTGTAGATGATGTTCCAGCTCATGGTAGAGTTTGGTTTTGGGAACCCTGCTCATAGTCATACTACCACCACTGACCTTGCTCTTAAAAATCAATAACATGTAAAGCAACTTTTTGAGGACTGAACCGTGTAGTGTGTGTACATGGTAATACAACTTCACATGTATGATAGGCAAGATGCTATGTTTCACTGAACTACTTTGTAGGATTTGAAAATTCCTCTTTTCTTTTTTAAAGATTTTATTTATTTGAAAGAGAGAGAGGCAGCCAAAGAGAGAGGGAACACAAGCAGGGGGAGTGGGAGAGGAAGAAGCAGGCTCCCAGCAGAGGAGCCCGATGTGGGGCTTGATCCCAGAACACCGGGATCACGCCCTGAGCCGAAGGCAGACGCTTAATGACTGAGCCACCCAGGCGCCCCTGAAAATTCCTCTTGAAAACATCCCTTCCTCTGGGTTCCCATCTGCTCTGTACCATGAAAAGATTAGCACAAATAACCCCCAGAAACGTCCTCCAATGTAACACTTGATCACCAAGTCATTTCCTTTTCCCTGTCTACTCATACTTGGTTGAATTCCTGCTTGATTTTGTCTCTTTCGGGTGTGTTCCTTCCATTACCCTAATGTATGTCTGCAACTTGAGAACAGAGACTGTGTCTGTCCCCTGCGGGTCGTTCCCCATGGCAATGATAACAACAAGGGCACAGGGCAGGCACACAGGGAGTGTGTGGAGGACCAACTTCCATGGGCCTGAGTCACGGGCCACTGTTCCCTTGAGCTCCTCCCTCAACCTCATACCCCATATCCCAGGGTTCCTTAGAAAGCCAGATACCAGATGTGGCTTTCTTATCGCATATGCTCTGTCGTGCCAGAGCTGTGACTTCATCTAGTGTGGTGAGGTCTGACCACACCCACGGGTGTGGACCGCCATTTACATGTCATCCACAACAACCAACAAACACTCACCCCCTTCCCTCTTTTCCATAAAGCCCCCTCGACTAACTGTGCAGCTTAAAATTAGTTAAATATCATCTAGGTACCCTGTTACAGCATACAATTCACTTAAGTTCACTTAATAACAAAGATGTGTGTTACATTGATGTGGAAAGAGGAGTTCAGAAAGACAGAGCGATTCCCAAGGTCACACAGCTATTTAACAGTAGAGTCAGCTCTGGCATCCCATGAGCTTCTATGATCCAAACACCACATTACCCTCCGGAATACAACAGCACTCACGGGGTCTTGCTCAGGGGAAGGAAGAAGAGCAGGTTTCCACATCTTTCTCCCCACCCCCACAGCCCAAAGCAGCCCTAGCACCAGGTCTGTGATTTCTGTGGATGAACGGGATTAGGCATCTTAACTTGTAGGCTTCTGTGGGAGACACGGAAGCTCATGGGGCTGTATTTCTACTTGCGTCGTTTCCTGTGTGTTCATGGCTCAGAGAACATGCTGTGACTGATGAAATAGAAATTTGTCTGTCTTGCACTCCAGGTTTCATGGTAAAGGCTCGAATTCTTGTGGACTACCAGGTATTTTTGTTCGGGATTCAATTTAGACATAGAGCCCATGTCTCTTTGTAACTTTCCTGCATTCTGATCCCAAAAAGTAACCCCAAGGAATAGTTGGAGCCAAAGGAATCTCAAAATTTGCTTGTTTGGAAATTTCAGAAGGGCCAGACAAATTTTTAAAACATTATTTTTTTCTCAAATTAAAAAAAAAAATCCCTCTAATGACCACCTGTTTTCGTCTTCTTTTGGGTTACTACAACAGGATACCTTAGACTCAGGGGTTTATAAGCAACAGAAATTCACTTCTCACAGTTCCAGAGACTGGAAAGCCCAAGATCAAGGTACTAGCAGACCTGATGTCTCGTGAGAAGCCACTTCCTGCTGCATAGACACCCATCTTCTCACTGCGTCCTTATATGGTGGAAGGAACAAGGGAGCTCTCTAGGAGCTCTTCCATCAGGTCACTAATCCCATTTACGAGCACTCACTTTCATGACCTGGTCTTCTCCTAAAGGCCCCATCTCCAAGCACCATCTCACTGGGGATTAGGCTTCATCATATGAATTTGGGGAAGGGGGGGCGGGGAGGAGGACACAAACATTCAGCCTATACCATTTGCCTTATTTGGAAAAACAAAACAACACAAAATCTGTTATGAAAACCAAAGATGCAATTATTTTGTCGTTTTCATTGTGGGGAAAGGCAATTTAGTGGGACGAAGAAGTAAGTAGAACATCGCACAGTGACAACACAGCTTCATTTTCTGGAGCTCGTCTCATCACCTTCCCACGCTCTGACTCTTCAGCTTGTTGGGCTTAAGGATGTTTCTTATATGTTATTTTCTATCTCCCACTTCCTAATAATCTTGATTTAATCCAAGAATATTTTTGTATATTTGCAACAAGCCAAGCACTGTGGCAGGGACTCAGCATTCAGTTCTCAGTTACCTCATTTATTTGTCCACCATTCTAATGAGGCAGGTATTACCTCTAATAAGAAAGCAGGGGCTCAACGAGGCCAAAGGGTCATGGAAACAGTAAACAACAGAATAAACAGGAACTCTACTACACTGAACCAGAGAGCTTCTCCAAGACGTCAGGCTACGCCAGCTGTCAAAGGCCGCCCGTTCCAGCCCTCACAAACTCAGAATCTTAGGACAATTAACAGATAAGAATCAGTTATGCTTCCTGTGCTCCATCATCCTATTTAGATACCTCCGTTCTAAATATCAAGAGAATATTATGCCTCAATTTATCTGATTGCAAGTTAATTCTTACCTACGAGATACGTGCACACACACAATATCCTTTCAATGAGAACATAAATCAGGTCAAAGAAGGTTCAAGATCACTTATTCATATTCTTTCAGTTTCATAAAACCAAGAGCTAACATTTATTAAGCATTTACTATGAGATATAGCAAGCAGGCTGATGAACACTTTGGCAGGCTTTGCGTCATTCAAGTCTCCTGACGACACTGGCATTATCTACGTTTGACAGAGAAAGTTTAAGGGTAGAGCAAGAAACAAATTAGCTTCAATCCAACTAGAAGGGGCGCCTGGGTGGGGCAGGGAGTAAAGCGTCTGACTCTTGCTTTCAGCTCAGGCCCTGATCTCTAGGTCGTGGGATCGAGCCCCGCATCAGGCTCCGTGCTCTGCAGTGTCTTTTCATTTTTCTCTCCTTCTCCCTCTGCCCCTCCCTCCACCTCTCTAAAATAAAAATACATCTTAAAAAAAAAAAAGCATCTATATAACATTCACCTGTTTGCAAAAGGAGGCAATCAGGATTTGTAGAACAGGCACCCATTTTATTGCTGAGCTGAGCTAAGAACGCAGGCCTCTGTCTGCCCACAGTACCACGTGCTCTGCCTCCAGATACCTTAAATTTCTCCGTGTATCTTTATGGTTAAGTTGCCAAACACTAAGACCCAGCCCATAAGAGAGGTGTTTCAAACTCACTCCTTTCAGATTCCTGGGACTTCCACAAGCCTCCTGGGCTGCTTATCATTTAGAATGACCTCTTCGCAGTGCTGATTTCTGGGCTAAACGCTAATAGTAATGAATACAATAATAAACATGATCGATGATGATGATGCTATCACTGCAGTTTCCATTCCAAGGAGCCTCCCTTGTCAGAGAACGAATGTGAGGGGAGAACAAATCTGAAATCTGCAGTGAAAAGGCTTAGCTGGTAAATTACCATATGTGCATCTGCTTTGATTTTTGCATTTGCTGTAAGACAATATGAATTCTAAATGGCACTTCACCCCAGAAAGTGTGAAATCTGAAGTCTGCGCTGTTACAGTCATACAATTGAGTTCTGATAAATAACGTCAAGTAATTGGACACTTCATGCACCATTAAGACCATTTCTGTTCCCACCAACCTGTGTGGCCAATTTTATGTTTAGAAAAGCCTGGGACAATCTTCTAGGACTAGACCGTGAGATGAAGATGCCATCCAGCAGCAGAATAGTGTCCATTTTTAAAGACAGCATTAATGGAGCTCCTCATTTGATCTTATTTAACTGCCATGCCTTGTAAATCAGTTACATGGAGATTTCAAGCTGTGCTGACACATGGTGGTGGCGAGGGGCGATGTACACGGCCCCTCTGCTCTCCGAACTCTTTCTCAAGCTCCATTTCCATAATGAATGAATATTTATTCTCTGGGACATTTTATAAGCAAAATAGTCCTGCTTCAGAAGAAGGAATTAATCCGCAGAAGGTGAAAAAAAGCGCTAATCTTTGAAAAAGAGGATTGAGGCTGAAAATCCCATACTTAAGGCTCAGGGGTATGATCCTAGGCAGTGAGTCAGATATCAAATATAGAATATTGTCATAGCTGAAGAAATGGGCAAAACATCTTTTCATAAAAGAATATTTCTTATCTCCAATTTCATATCACTGCTAAAAAAATGCAGTATCCATGTGGCATGAAATAGCTCTTACACATGCAAATTTTCAGAGAATACATGTTATTTTTTTTCCAAGTTTTTATTTAAATTCCAGCTAGTTAACATACAGTGTAATACTAGTTCCAGGTGTACAACTTAGTGATTCATCCCTTCCATACAACACCCAGTGCTCATCACAAGTGCACTCCTTAATCCCTATCACCTATTTCACCCATCCCCCACCCACGTCCCCTCTAGTAACCATCAGTTTGTTCTCTATAGTTAAGAGTCTGTTTCTTGGTTTGCCTCTCTCCTCCCCTCTTTATTTAAGATTTTATTTATTTGAGAGAGAACGAGCATGTGCAGGAGTGGGGGGGGGCAGAAGGACAAGCAGACTCCCCACTGAGAGGGGAGCCCACCTTGATCCCAGGACCCCGAGATCATGACCTGAAGTCAGATGCTTAACCGACTGAGCCACCCAAGTGCTCCTACTCTTTTGTTTTGTTTCTTAAATTCCACATATTAGTGAAATCATATGGTATTTGACCTAATGCTCATTAGCTCCATCTAAAATGTTATTTTTGTGATCCAAAGCTATACCTTATAATAAGCATAAGGTTTCACTGAATAAATATATATAAATTAATTAGTGCATGCTCTGGTATACCTAAGAAGTGTTACCCTAAGTGTCTTTATTCCTTCTGTTCCAGACAAGCTACTACTGATTTCCTGAGAAAACACACAGGGATTCTATACCGTCTATATGTCAGAGCAGAGCATGGGGCTGCTGGGTAAGACATAGATTGACATAAACCAATGGATGGAAGAAATCCTCAGGGCTCAAACTCTAGCCAGGCTCAAAGTACATCCTTATCACAAGTTCACCAGCTTCTACTCAGGTCCCTTGAAATCCAGAGCTTATACCCACACAAGGTCAATGTATGGCTAATATATTAGCTAAAATACATCTGTATTAAACTTCCCAGAGGCAACCCACTACTGCCTCTTAAAATCACACAGAGCAAGCCCACTCCTTCTTTTATATATGGAAGATGCTAAAAGGTTACTCAGATATTTGTCACCTGAAATAACTTCCAGTCCCATTGGTAACTATGGTCTAAAGATTCAGGAGTGGCAAGGCCCTCGCTGAGAGCTTTGCCCGTTTCATTCATTCCTTGGGCAGCTGATCAATCAGATGGCTATTGGGCATTATCTCTGTGCCACTTCTCTTGAACCTTTAAATGCGACTCTTTCCTAAATGACCTTCTTTTAGTCATAACTAATATTTGTAGTTATTTTAGACTTCACTATAACTCATTACAACCTATACAACCTACAAGTCATTACAATTATAATTTAATTTTCACAACAACCCTATAAGGATTACATTTCCCATCTAAAGGAATAATGGGTTAAGTTTACTAACTTTCCCAAGTTCGCTTAATTATTAAGTTTCAAACATACTTTTGTCTAACTGCAAATATATCCTCAATAATGCTATTTTACTGGGGCCTGAAAATCCCACTCCTTTCTCATCTACTTTTGAATCAGGCATGCTCTCTAAAAAGCCCTTGTTCTTCGGAACATATGCTATCATTTATCCAACAGCCCATTAACGTGAGGCTCATTAGAAATGGACCCCCAAAGCAAGGTTCAGTGAAACAAGTCCCAAGACAAGGGCTGAGGAAAGAAGATGACAGCAGTGGTCCTAAGGCATCTGTGGATGCCAGAGCAACTAGAGATAAAGGTATTCTTTGTAGGATATCATAAAATGCTCACAAATCCACCATATGAATAAGGAATGATTTTTAGGGGCTTAAAAGTTGAGTTCTGTATTTGGAGCACAAAATCAGCCATCAACATGGATTGGTTTCCGTTGAAACTCACTTGATATACACATGTATTTTTTCACTTGAAAATATTTTGACCCCTCTCCATGTATCAGGCATTATACCAGAAGCTATGGAGATGATGTAAGGAGGAAAGTCATGGCCCATATTCTCACAGAGCTTGCTTTCTTACTGGAAAGATAGACAACTCAATAGCTATGTTTTAGCTATCTATGTTTTACCACATTGTAACGTAGTAAGTGGTATGGTTGCTTCTACAGGATCAACGGCCGAGTCCCTAGGCTAGCGTAGGAGAGTCCGGATGGTTGCACTGGAGGAAAAGTTAAGCTTCTGATAATGAGTAAGAATGATCTAAATGAGAGGGAAAGGGCACATTCAGGATCAAAGCAACTCAGAAACTGGTGGGGAAAAGGTGACATAGGAATCTAAGAACATTAGCAGGGGACAGACTAGGAAGTATTTCAGTCATGTCAAGACAACAAAGATCACTCTGAATATTTCAAATTGAACAGAATGTAACACAAGGCATTGATTTTACGAGGGATGAAGAGCTAGAAACAAATCGGACAAGAGAGGGAACCCCGAGCTTCAATAACGGGGCCCTCCAGGCTGAAGGAGCATACGGAGGAGGTGGTGTTACAGGAGCCCTGGGACCAGAACCACACAGCTGCTACCAGAAATGCGTCAGGAGGCAGGAAGAGAGGGAGAAAAGCACCCTGGCTTCTCCCCTTCTTTTAGTTTTCAGCCAGCCCTCCCTGAAAGCCTCATGGTGAGGGAACCTGGGAGGTGCAGTCTCGTGCAACAGCGAGAAGGGCAGGGAAGAACGGTGGTCTGAGAACAAACGGGGAGTGTGTAGCCCTTACCTCTGTGCAAAGAAAAGTCTTTGAAGGGTTGCTTCTTTTGTGTACCGCAAGTACTCCTAACAGAAAATCAGGGGCAAGAACCAAGGCTTAGGGACAGTTATGAATGAAAAAATGTAAACTGAGACAATTATATCCCTTACCCTGTTTTCATTAAAGCTGAAGATGATCCTTACTCAGGGAGGCTCTCTGGCCAGACCAGAATAATAACCTGTGTTCTCTGGGACAGCAGACTGATATCAATGGACCAGAGTGCGGGGCCCCGAGTGCAGAACTCAGGATGGTGGTCATGGAAAGTAGGGAGGAAATAATCAGAACTTCGGATACTTGGTAAGGAACAGGATCAGAGAAGGAATCTGAAAGGAAAGGAAGAGACACTCCCCCTGATCCTGGTTGACTCTTACTTTCTCCATATAAGGTACTTTCCAACCACCCCAGGCAACCCTCGGTCATCTCTTCCACCTGCGAATCTCTAGATTTGCAGCGTTGTCCCATGGAAGGTTCTAGGAGGATGCCAGTGTGCAACATCTGCACAGTCTGATACTTCAACCACTCACCATGTGTGACCACACAAGCATCTGAAATGGAGCTACCTGACTCATTTCTAATTTTATTCATTTTAAATGGATTTAAAATTTAAATAGCTACATGTGGTCAATGGCTAGTGCATTGGCCAGCACAGCTGAAGCACCTACTGTCAATTTTGTGGTAACGATTTGGACAGTTTTAAAGTTACACAGACCTTTCCATTCCCACTCTTCCTCATCCTAGCTGCCGTCTTTAGGTATATTGCAAAATGTTGCCAAACCAGAGTTTCCTCGTCTTTAAAAATTGGAATAAGAGTTGATTCCCCTCAAGGATTGGAAGGATAAAACAGAGAAGTAAATTAGCCAGCACAGTACAGAGCTCTAAGAAGTTTCCAATAAGGATATGTATCCTTTTCCCCAGGATTTACACTCCCCCTCTTGGTGCACTGCTGGGAGTGGTTTTAGATAGATAAAATAACAAGAAAAATAAAATTAAAATTAATTCAATAGAATAAAATATGCATTTTTTATATGAAGACTATAAGAACTCCGTCTGACTCTTTCAAAGATTCAGACTCACTCTTTCTCAAAATTGCTTCCAGAGTCATTTTCCAAGCCATGCAAGAAAAACACTTCATTGGCATTTAGTTGCATTTCTAGCTTTTGAGTCATTTTTATATTAGCCTCTTTTTAAAACTATACATTTTGTATTAAAACTTAGAAGACATAAGAAAGTAAAAATGTCTTATCAACCCACAAACAGGAATTAAGAAGTATTAACATGTTTATAAAAATCAAAATAGGCTTTTTTCCTGGTCTTTTAAAAATTAAAAAAAAATCACATTTTATACACAATTTAGTACCCTAAATTTCTCACAATATTCTCACATGTTTATGTCATTAATTATTCATTAAAATGTTTTTCTAAACAGTTGCAAAATATTCTATCATATGGATATATCAAACCACATGAACTACTCTTATGTGGCTTTTTTTTTTTAATAAAAAATACTTCCTGGTGCCTGGGTGGCCCAGGTCATGGTCTCAGGGTCCTGGGATCAGGTCCCATATTGGGTTCCCTGCTCAGCAGGGAGTCTTCTTCTCTCTCTCCCTCTGCCACTCCCCCTGCTTGTGCTCTCTCTCACTCTAATAAATAAAATATTTAAAAAAAAAAACCTTAATTTTTGAGCCCTGACTTTGAATGTTTTTTGTTTTTTCCAAAATATAACCTACTATAAAAGATATGGAAAGGTAAAGGAGAGTAACAGTTATCAAATATCTGCTATAGAACAAGCTTACTGTATATACTATCTCATTTTGTCCTAGAAATCTTGAGATATGTAATATTATCCAATTTTTAGCCTTTCAGGTATAAAACTGCAAAAAGTTTAAGCCATTCTACCATATATTTAGGAAGGGTCTGAACCAGAATTTGAACCCAGGAGTATCTGATTCCCAGTCCGTCCTTTACACGAGCACATGACAGCCATTGGATGGCTTCAGCAGAAGTATAATGGCAATTCCAAAGTATGTGTGTCATTTTGTATAACTTGGTCAACTCTCAGAATATTCACACAGGTGGCTATGGCAGAAGAGAGGCAAAAGGGTGAGAAGTAATTTGGCTCATGCTAATTAAAAAACATAAAACCAAAATCTTTTTTTTTTTTTAACTTGACTTCTTCATAAGATTGTCCTTGTCAAATATGCCTGAACACATCAGTCAATCCCGCGGCGGCATTTCACTCTCCCTGGCAGCCAGGACCTTTCTGCAACTGCCCAAAGTGACAGTTTGAGCAGTTTTAATTAACAGGCACGATTAGGCTGGAGGAAATTATTTCCCTAAATGCCAATCAGTCTCATTCAGCCTTTCAAGGGATCCCAAACAAAGACTGCAACGGGTACTGCTGCTGGCAGTGGGATACCCAGCCCTCGGGCCAGCGACAGCCACCTTTCCAGACTCCACTGGCCGTAAAGCAGACGGGATCAGGAACGAACTTGGACAAATGGTACAGAAGCCCTTTAATACCTGTCCAAGAAACAATCACAACCAGAAGCGTCTCCAATTTCTGGGATTTCATTTCCAGGAAGAGGGGAAGCTGGCCAGTTAGAAATTCTGTTTCTTTTAACAAAAGAAATTGATCTTTGCAGGTTTCCAGCTCTGCAAGGTTTGCAGGTTTCAATGCGCTTCTCAGATGGAGGGCCTTTGAAGATCCTAATGTAGGGGGGCAACCAATGAAAGAGGGTGGGGTGCAAGTGGCACCGACTAAGCTAATTTACACCTTTGGAAAAATAAAGATGATTTTTTTTTTTTAAATGCAGTAGATTAAGACATCACCCACTAAGTGCACACACTATCAAGTGTTTTGAATAACAACTCCGGGATTTTCTAGCTGATACTGTGTTTCTTTTTGTTCCCTGTGGCTCAAACTAAAAAAGAGCTGGTCCGCCTATAAACTTGGATGAAGATATTTTAGGATGAGATTCAGATAAAGGCCTGAACCTTGAACCTTGTCTTGGTAAATTGCAGATAATACATTGGGGGACCACCTGTACTTCACTGAGACACAACATAATGGGTAAAAACATCCACTGTGGAACCCTGCGGCTGCTTGGGTTGGGAATCCTGGTTTACGTGTACTCACTGTGTGACTTTGACTCAGCTACTTCACCTCCTCGTGACTCAGCTGCTTCGTCTATAAAGTGGGGTCAATCACAATACTTTCCTCCTGGGGTTATTATAAAGATTGAATGAGATACTTTTGTAAATTGCTTTGAACAGTGTCTGAAACACCCAGATAAGATAAGAAAATTACATATTGCGAGTCAGTCACCCTAAGTCTTGAAAAAACAGCAATCCTTGGCAATGCAAAGGGTATATTCCATGGAAGAAGATTCAAGTTTTTAACATGAACTAGAACCATCAGTCTCTCGTAAAAGTCTGAAAGCAAACTCTCAAAGGAATTGAAGAGCTCAGAGTTAGAGACCCTCTTGTACGTCAGATAAGGAGGGAGAGGCAGTGATGAGAGAGAATGAAGACAGCAGAAACCCCTTACTTCTCTATTCTAAGCCAAGTTCATTCTCAGACTCTTTTTCCTCTTGTCCAATATGAATATCAGAAGGAAGAATGGAATAGTTACATCTGTGAATCTTTTCAAGATTAAATGCCTGTCTTAGTTTCTTAGGGTAGCCAAATATGTAGGAACAGGGGACTCTATTCTCTCTCCAAAAATCATTTTTAACAAGAAAAACAAATAGAAAAAAAAATGCTTTGTTAACTTCAGCATATCCTGATTATTCCAAATTATGCCACTTCTAAACCTTCTCGTTGACTGAAATTTTACCCTGATTCACAAAACCTACAAAACCTATCTGGTGATATTAAAGAAATAAAGAGCCTGCAAATCAGCACAGAGAATAGGAATTATTTTCCATGTTTCTTGTCACAGTTTGGAGATATTTTCATCAGAGAACTGTCAATTTTACAGACTGTTGAAGATTTATTCTAGAGTCATCCATTATTCAACTGGAAAAGAGGTGAACAGAAGTGGCAGATCGACTGACCAATGTCATTACAGAGGTAGGATTAACAACAAATTAAAATATCCTGAAGTCCTGGGCAATTTTTTTTAAAGATTCTATGTATGTATGTATGCATGTATGTATTTATTTATTTGAGAGAGAGAGAGCGCGCAGGAGCAAGGGGAGGGATGGAGGGAGAAGCAGACTCCTCGCTGAGCGGGGAGTGGGACTCAATCCCAGGACCTTGGGACCATGACCTGAGCCAAAGGCAGACACTTAACCAACTGAGCCACCCAGGTGCCCCTGGGTGATTTGTTATCCTACAACAGAAACCAAAGGAAATGAGGAACCAGAGCATTACTCTTCTAAGGTAATAACAATGGTTCTTTTCAACTTATGTCATTATAAGCATAGTGTTTCACAGAATTCTCAGAGCTTATCTTTAATTCTTACGGAAGTCAAAGGTGAGATGGAAGTATCTCTAGCAATACTCATAATTCTAGGTGACATTAAAAATGGTTATAATTTTATGTGACTCTAGGGTTTCGTTATACTATCCTAAGCCTTATTTCATCTGATTGACTCAGGACAATCTAATCATTATGCCTATCCTGCTCCTGAATTCTCTCCTGTAGGAATCCTTCAGTCAGGGTTTTTTTGTTTTGTTTTGTTTTGTGTGTGTGCTTATTTTTATTTATTTATTTTTTACCACTGCTACTCTGAATCTTGCCAAATTCAGCACTACAGATCTCTTTTAATGATTTAGATCAGAAATCACCATTACTGGTCTCTTAGACTCCATCCTTGCCCCAGGCCCCACTCAATTCTTCCGATCCCCTGACAACAAGCATTGGGCCCTCCACCCCGCCCCACACACAAAAAAAATTGCCTTCATTCTTTATTTAACCATGTATTTCAGCAGCATTATTGCGTGCTTCTCGAGTGCGGCCGGCTCCCACATCAATATACCAGGCAAGAACAAAAAGGGAAGGAAAGGGTAATGACTTACACCAGAAGACTGCTGTAAAATCTATAGGGTGGAACTTGGAACTCAATTTGAATTACCTTTCCATCTGGCATGATGAGCAGAGCCTGTCTCACATTATGGGCATCAATTTCCTCATAGTGCCTTTAAACAGAAGCCTATCTGAGCTCCGCTCCTGTAGGTCTGAAGATAGGTGCCATGGTGCAGGCCACATCCACGTCTCTTTTCCACGATCACCATATTTGGACACGCTGCAATTTGTCTGTTAGGACAGCGGACTGCAGAAGATCCGTTTATCTACAAGTTGAAAATCCTGGCTGACTCACACACAGAAAGAAGCACGTGACCTCTATGAATCAAGTACGGCTGCTGAAATTAAAAAGTCTCTCCCGGTATGGCCCACATTATACTTTTAAATTGTAGAGCAGGATGAACCAAGTTGTGCAGGAATTGGCTCTTGGAAAAATACCGAGCACAGTTTCGCTTTGGTTGGACTAAATAATTACAACATCCACCCAGAGCCAGGGAAAGGGAGTGCGTCTCCCAGATGAGGGTGTGGGGAGAAGAAGATCTGAAGTGTGGCTTGTGCAGCGTGCCTTGTGAATTTCTGAGTTCATGGCAAACTGTAATAGTTAGGCTGTGTCCCAGAACACAAAACCAAGACCCGGCGTTTATTCTCTTTCTGGGTGCCTTTTATCTGATGTATTTTGGTGAAATGGGGGCAGGTTTTCACCTGGAAATTTTACTACTTGTTTCGCATAATCTCTCTTTCCCTCCTTCCCTTCTGCCTTCCCTTTCCTTCTTCCTCCATCTTTCTGTCCTTTGCCTTTTACTGGAATCTGTGCCATAAATAATGATACGGCCCTTCTGCAGGACTCCAGGCAATATTTGCTTTCTCTCCACAGTGACTTATTGGCTTCTTTCATAAGTCTTCAGCTCCCAAACTCAATTCCTCCTCCTCCTCACTTTCAGGTAGGAGTGATATAACTGGAGCTTGGGAAGAACAGCCAGTGATTACCTGGATCAGAGATCACCTTCACCTCAGACTCTGTCCTTATCCTGAGCCCCCCTCAATTCTTCATTAGCATTTGACAACTGACTTAACCCAAATATGGACATGAAATGTGCAGCTTGATATGCCACTCAAAGTGAAGCTGCCCTTCCTTCACCCTTCCCTTCTCAGCGGTGCAAAGGAATTGGAGAAGGAAATGTCTAAGGAGTACTTTTTAGGGATGCCCGGGTGGCTCAGTCGGTTATGGCTCAGTCGGTTGAGCATATGCCTTCGGCTCAGGGCTCAGGTCATGATCCCACGGTTGTGGCATGGAGCCCCACCTGGGCTCCCTGCTCAGTGGGGAGCCTGCTTCTCCCTCTGCCTCTCAGCTCCTCCCCAGCCCCGCTCATGTTCTCTCTCGCGCTTGAGGTCTCTCTCTCTCACAAGCTCTCAAGTCAATAAATAAAATATTTTTTTTAAAGGGGGGGCTTTTTTTTTTAAGATACTCCCCCACTAAGAAATGCAAAACATTTGCTAACGCAATTTGTAGTCAGCTAGCCTTGGTTCAAGTGCTGGCTCTAGTATCTTCTACCTGTGGCATCACTTCCCTGAGCTCTACTGTTCTCATCTTCAAAGTGGGGTCGATCATAATCCTCTTTCACAAGGTAGTTCTTTCAGTCTGCGTGTGTTTATGGGGCATGAACCCCGTCCAGCATTCTTCTAATCTCCTTACTTGGTTTAACTCAATCTATTCCACCAACAGCCTTCAACATAGGTGCTATTGTGATTCTTATTTTGCCAATGGGGAAAAGAGACAAAAGGACCACGTTATGAGATGCCGGGCTACTGAGGTTGCCGCAGTGCGGGACACTTTAGTGAATCTGGGCTTAGCTTCGGAGTCTCGGAAGCTACTCCGACCTCTCTGATCCTTGTATCTACACCGTAGGATGGCAGCACCCTCCAGCGGGCTGCATGGTGCTGACACCGCACAGTGGAAAATACGCGGCAGCATGCACTAGGGCAGTTTCAATGCACACTGATTCCTCCCTGGCCCAATAAATATCTCCCAGGCCAAAAACTTCTTTCAGAAATGGCTACCCTCTTGCAAGGGGACTAAGGAGAGGATGAAGGAAGAGGCAATGCTGCCAGATTCTAATCTCCCTTCAAATCAGCTTTTGCAGAGAGAGGAAGGGACTCTCACACACAGCTCTGCTGGTTGGCTTTATTATCTCAAATTAATTAGGAAAATACCGAAGACTCTAAGGTGGTAAGTTAATTTGTCCAAGGGTCACCGACAAAATAAGTAGTAGTTACATTTCTAATTGTTTTGAACTCTGAAGAACAAACTCTTCATTATAATACCTTATATTGCTGTGGTAGTTTTAAGGATGCTCACTGATTACTTTTAGCTCTCTACCTGGCACGTGATAGGTCTGCCCCTATATTCAAGTGGGGCTACTTTTCATTTATTTAGTCTACTACTTCTCTTTTCCTCAAGCTGTTATTATTATTATTTAGACGTCTAGGCACAGAGGAATTGGCACTGAGAAGGAGGTAGGCTAGTATATGAGTGTCCCAAAATTTATGACAACTGAGTTGCTTTGTACAAACCTCAATGTGCTTAGGACCTGTGCAAATGAGTGAGGGTTGACTGTGGACCAACTGATAATGGAAGAGCAGAGTAGAGTGATAAAACAGGAAGATCACCAAATCTCCTAGGCAGTCTCTATAGTAGTGTCATTAAAAATCTTGTAATTTTGGGTAAATCACATCATTTCACTGAGTCTCCATTGCATCAACTATAAAATGAAGTTATTTCAACTTTCTATGCCAGAAATCAGTATATGGAATGGAGGGCGAGGTAACTATTACATAAGAGGTCGGTATTAAAAAATTTAAGGAGGGCACGTATTGCATGGTGCACTGGGTGTTATACGCAGCTAATGAATCATCGAACTTTACATCAGAAACCAGGGATGCACTGTATGGTGACTAACATAATATAATAAAAAAACATTAAAAAAATTTCTCTGTGCAGTAATTCATTGACCATTCAGTTTCTGGATTAGTCTGCACTGCTAAAACTGTATCCAATTTTCAAAAGATGCATAGACATTTTCTGATCTCTCTCATCAGAGGAGACAGACCCGTGATATCAGTGATTAAGAGCATCATAGCTGTAGAGTTTCCATACTGGTTTGACCATTTGATTTATCCATCAATATTTGTGTTTATTTGGGGGATTCAACTGCTATTTTCTAGAGCCTTATTCTCTTAAAAAACCACCTGATCTGATCAGTTTGGAATCATCATCAGGCTACTATCCAAATCGACTAAGGGAAAGAATTCCAGAATTCCAGAAAGTTCAGAAAGGTGATGATTATTAATGCCTTGGGTCTTCAGAGCCTACTAGCGTGCCTGGCATTGGCCCTCAAAAAACTGTAATGAATAAAAATGTAACATACTGGGGCGCCTGGGTGGCTCAGTCGTTAAGCGTCTGCCTTCGGCTCAGGGCGTGATCCCGGCGTTATGGGATCGAGCCCCACATCAGGCTCCTCCGCTATGAGCCTGCTTCTTCCTCTCCCACTCCCCCTGCTTGTGTTCCCTCTCTCGCTGGCTGTCTCTGTCTCTGTCGAATAAATAAATAAAATCTTGAAAAAAAATGTAACATACCTAAGGATATATCAACATACATTTTTCCTTCCCTCATCCAGCAGATATTGAGTACTTACTGTGTAGTAGGCATGGGGCTGGGGGCTGGGAACAATGACAAGCAAGTTAGACATGGAGCTTACCTCTTGGTTGAAATGGACACTAAATTATCATTTACACAATTAGATACTGAATTCCACTTGGGGATCTTTTACTACAGAGGTAAATACAGTTTGCCAAGAAAGCATATTACTTGATCCAAGCTCTGTGAGGAGGGTCCAGGGTAAGATTCCCTGATAAAGTGACACTTGAGGAGAGATGTAAAGAATGGTGAGTAATTAATGACAGGTCAGTGTGAAAAAAGGGCATTCTAGAAGAATATGCTTCAGGGCCTCAAAACGTAAAGGATAAATCTGTATTCAAGCCCCTGAGGGAACCCCAGTGTGACCATGATGGAAAGAACCAGCCAGAGTCCTATTTTATACATTTGGTGAGGCGGGCAGGAGACTGCGCCTCTGGGGACTCACAGGCTATGCCAAGATTATCTTCTCACTAAGTCAAGAAGAAAATGAAGCTCTTGAGAGATTGTAAGACCAAGATTTGTTTTTATAAGATCATTCTGGCTGCACAAATGATCAGAGATTGGAGAAAAATAATAAGGGATACAAGGAGACCAGTCGAGATGGGAAGAAAAAAAAAAGAAAGAAAGAAATGCAGGCGATTTGCTATTTGGGGAAAAAATTAACTGGTGAATTTGATGGAATACAGTCATTGAGATGCGCTGATTGATGGAGAGAGAAAATGTTGAGGAAAAATCCCAAATTTCTGACTTGCACTCTTCAGACTGATTCAGGCCTCTTCAGTCCCAACTTATCCATTAGGCTCAGGGGGCACAGTGTCCTGGGCCCACAATATTTATAGAGGCCCACAAAAGTGTTTTAAGTCTTTTTAAATTATAAAAGCAAAATGAACTTTTAGTACAAAGACATTGCTTGAATATATAATAGTAATATATCTATCTTTACCAATGCAGTAAAATGTAATCTTCAATATTTTTATGGAGGAAGCAAAAGTGCCCAGGCCCATGGAAGTTACAATGTGACCCTGGGCCAGTTGTCACGGAGACAGGAAACTGGAGGAAGACCATGGGGCTGGTGGGTTACAGCAGCATGGTGCAAGTCAGTTTTGCCATCAGTTTAAGGTTTTGAGGCACCTGTAAAATATCATAGAAATGACAAGACGTCCTTTAGATATACAACATAAAAATTATGACGGTGTTTTCAAGGTCTAAAAATAATGCTGGATTTGGAGTCATGAAGTACGGATTTCAGTTCCAGCTCTACTAACTATGCTGGACTTTCATGATGATGGTGGTGGTGGTGGTGGTGGTGGTGGTGGTGGTGGTGGTGGTGGTGATTGCCTAAAATAACATCATCTTTCCTCTATGAAATGCTTCAAAACATATGATTGGGTGAGAGGTGACACTTCAGCTGTAGCAAGTGGTTACCTGACCCCCAAAATAAGCCACTCAGAGCCCACCTGTGGGACTTCATATCTGAGGTGGTTGAGAACACCCTTATGCCCTCCAGTAGCAAAGCCATTGGAACGTGCCTTCAGCCTTGCCAGGGGAAGGATAAACTACCACGTGGAGAAACTTGCTTGAGAAAGCAAAGCCAAGCTACAGAATGGGACAGATTCAGCATAGAGCGAGTCCTGATGACTTCAGTGCCCCTATTTCTAATCTTCCCTGGCACATCTACCCCTGTACTTTTCAGATAGTTGACCAATAAATTGTCTATTCTGTTTAGGTCAATTCCAGGTTTTATTTCTATTATTTTCAAAAGCAAGAGTGCTGACCAATATAATCACAAGATACCCATACGATCTTGGGCAGATCATATCATCTCCCCAAGCTTCATTTTCCTGGTCTGTAGCATGAATATGGTAGACCTTACGTCACAATTTTGGGATGATGATTACATGAGAAATTTATGCAAAAATGCTTCAAAGTTCAGTGTATAACATGCATATATTAATTATCATTGTTACTATGAAAGAGAGAGAAGAAGAAGGACACCTAGAGTTGTCAAAGGGGGACTCTTTTGACCCTAGAAGGATGTGGCTCAGTTACTAGAAACCATCAGATGTGGTTTAAAGAGCCCCCCTCAATGTACACTCTTAGATCGAAGAAGTCGCATTATTTTTCTGCAGTGTTCTCTATTCATGTTAATCTTTACTAATTTGCTAGTATTTCCCACAATCAGCCTGCTCTGTAAGAAATTCATATAAGGCTAGAGTGAGTCTGCCATCCACCCCATTCCAATACGCACAACAAAAACAACCTCTCTGCCTTCAACACACCCTGTTCTAACTTTATTGACCTTTATTCATTATAGTATAAATTGCTGATATCTATAGATCTTGAAGTCCTCAAGGGCAACTTCACGGTCTCATTTCTATGCATTCCCAGCACTGCACATAAAAAGGTACTCAACAAATGTTAGTTCAATAAATGGATGAATTCAGTTGTATTATATCTCTAACTCACAAAACACACATTAGTATCTCTAAGGCCAATAATCTGTGTTCCACACCACAGAATCGGAAATAAAATCCAACCAGCTGGATCGAGATTTGAGAGTGTTTGTGAACAGGTGGTGTTGCGCTCGAGGATGGCCTGGAGCCCCTTTATGAGAAAGCAGCCCTGTGTGTCTAGACGTAGATTGTCTGTAACTCAACCTGGGGCAGGCTGAAGACTCTTCTTAAGAGTATCTGAAAAAAACACATTTCCATATAAGATAATTGGCTGCTCAGGACACGGCCACCCACAACCCCCAGTGCTTACTTTTGAAGGCCTATCCTTAAGGCATCTATATTTAATTTCTGTAAAAACTGATAACTGAGTCAGGAACAGCCTGTGGTGGTAACTATTTGTAAATTATATAGGCATAAAAGAGCATCATAAAGACTAGAACTCCAATTTTTCACATTCCAATAAACATAGCATCAATTAAAAGCTGAAGGCCAAGATGCTTAGCCAAGTTTCCATCCAGATGGAATTTATAATAAGTGTTATAAAGCTCTGAAAATCAGAGATTCTAGCCAAAGCAAGGACAAGCTATAAAAGGTGCACACCTCCTTAATGTGACAATAATAACACCACAAACATGGTTCTTAGTTTGCCAGAAATTTTGCTCTTTCTTTTTTTTGTTGTTGTTGTTCAGTAAACATTTATTGAGAGCCTACTATGTGCTGGGGGCTACATTGAGGCTGGGGTGATGAGTGGGCCCCCATGAAGCTGAGAAACATATATATACAAACCCAGACACAGATACACAAGCAAATACCACGTGCAGTTAGTAATTCAAAATCAGTCAGTCTAAAACAGTCTAATTGATGATCAACCCCTTCAAGCCTATGCTGCGGGTTGCATGTACCACCCCAAAATTCATATGCAAAAGTTCTAACCCCACTGTACCTAAATGTAACCTTATTTATAAATAGGGTCATTGCAGATGTAATCAGTTAAGATTGGTCATACGAGGGTAGGGGGTCCCTAATGCAACACGACTGGTGCCCTCATAAGAAGGGGGAATTTAGACACAGACATACACTCAGCAAGAGCGCATATGAAAACCAGAGTTATGTTGCCACATCACAAAGTGGGAGAGAGACCTGGAACAGCTCCTTCACTAGTGCCTTCAGAGGGAACATGGCCCTACAAATACCTTGGTCTCAGACCTCTGGCCTCCTGAACTATGAGACAATAAATTTCTGTTGCTTAAGACACAGAGTTTGGGGGTGCCTGGGTGTCGGACCCTTGGTTTTGGCTCAGATCATGATCTCAGTGTTATGAGATCGAGCCCCACATCTGCCTCCTTGCTCAGCTCAGAGTCTGCTTGAGTTTCTCTCTCCCTCTCCCTCCGCCCCTCCCACTTGTGCTCTCTAAAATAAATAAATAAATCTTTTAAAAAAAAAGACATCCAGTTTGTGCCTTGTTATAGCAGGAAACTAATACATCTTCACTTTCTCTGTACAATGAACACTATAAAACCTACATATTAGTGTTGCACTGATTAAATGAGATAGTGTATATTAAAAGCTTTTTGAACTTCAAATTCAGCGTATAGTACATATAAAGAGGTGCAAAGATGTAGGTCTTCCACAGAGACCTTTTTCATAGCTCAAACCATATTGGGTTTCCAAGCAACTCTGAAACCCAGGTTTCAGATTTTAAGAGCAAACTATGCAGTCTATCTAGACTTGCACTGTCTGATACAACAGCCACTCGCTACATGTGAGCACTTGAAATGTCCCTAGTTCAAAGTGAGATGTGCTGTTAAGTATAAAAAACTCGATTTTAAAGACGGTATGAAAAAAGACAATATCTCGTGCATATTTTTATACTGACTACATGTTGAAAATATAACATTTTGGATATACTAAGTAAAAAATATTAGTAATTTTACATATCTTTTGCTAGTTTTACTTTTTTAATGTGGCTACTGGGAAATCCATGATCACTTCCGCGGCACACATTCTGTATATTGGACAGCACGAGTATAGAGGTAAAATGTGTCCCTCTGTTTTTCTGAAATCACATCCTATTTCCCATCCTGGGTATTTGTGAGTTACAACAGGTTTTCCTTCAGATCACCCCATCGGAGCACACTGTGCAGCTGAGAGCTTAGCAGGGTCTGCCTACTAGAGTTTCCATCAGCTGTGGCCACAACATCAGGGCAGGTTTCAAATGTTCGGAGGTTTGATACCCCTCCTCTGTCTTCCATTCCCACTCTGCTCATTGGAATGGTGGTGGGGCTCAGGTTTCAATTCACAGCTAATTAGGAAACCAATGACCTGTGTTTTTAGGTAAAGGAGGCTGAATATATGAGAAATGACTTCCCCAAGGCCAAACAGAAGAATCTGGATATTCTGACTTTGAAGTCTTGCAGACTAGAGTTCCAGCCTGCCATTTATTTTCCCTGAGATTTTCAACAAATACTTACTGAGGGCCAAGCATTAGTCAGGTGATAGAGATACAGATGAAATCAGCCATGAAGGGACTCAAGATTCAATCTGAGAAACTAATATGTACCTCCAGGTTTACAATGAAAATTGCATAACATCCCATCTGAAAAGTGCCTTGTTCTGCATGGACATATCTATTAGCAGAGTTATCACCCCAGATGACACCCTGCATGAGACAGTTTTAGGGCCCTGACACATTGGAGTTGTCGAGAGTCTTCTTTCTCCCAATTAAGCGAGGCTTCTGGTAACCCCCCATTTCTCCCAAAGTATTCCCTGTAGATGTATAAACATTGAAGCCCAGAACCGTATGCGACATACACCCCCAGATCACACAGACTGTTAGTTTTGTGACTTATTTGAATTATTCTGGCTTCGAAATTTAACCGTTTTGTTCTTAGGTTGTCAATATCAACAGTTACTGAACAGCCCTATGTTCTGTCCTAGACACAAGGAATGCAAATATCTGGTTTATAGCAACCAAGTGCTTAGAGTAGAACATGCATTATCCTTGAAGGAAAACAATGAGTTTTCCATGTGTAAGTGCCATATTTTATCTTCTAACATCCTAGAGCCCAGACACTTGGTAAATATTTTTTAAATTATTATTTTGAATGATAAGAAAAATTCAATATCTGCATTGTGTGTGTGGTATGAAAAATCTTTTTTTCTTCAAGGATCACCCCACGGACATAAACTTCCAGGAGAAGGCATCAGTGGTGTTAGCTGCCATCTGTCTTTTAAGAAGAACAATCTCTGAGGAAGATAACTGAGAGTCTGGTATGGTCTGCATAATTTTCCAGATGTTCAAGAGCAAGTTCCCCACTGGGCCCTCAGGAAGATCTGGGCAGAAATAATTTTTCTACTACTTCAAGTCAGCCTTCAGAGATGGCATAACTCAACAGAACTCCAAGGTTTCTTCATTCCCCATGATTTTGTCACCTCTCCCTTGAGCCTTTAATATTGTATTGCCCCTTTGAATTTACAGCTCCGTGCACTTGTTCCCATGCCTGTTCCCATCACCAGCTTCTCTGCTGCTCCTTGCTCTCCGCTGATATAATGAAAATCACCCAAGAAAACCCTCTGAAAAGCAGGTATGCTGAAGAGTTATGTGTGATGAGGCAACACAAAGCCAGCAAAGATCCCAAAAGCTTAAGAAATTCAGGAAGGTTATTGAGGAACCAGATATAACTACAAAAGCCACCTCTGGTGCAGGAAATACAGACTGCAGGTAACCTCGTGGATTCTGCTCCAGTCCCAAAGCCTTATCCATATAAGACAGAAGGCAGCCAACCAAGGCTGTGAGACAAGTTGCTGTCCTCAGTGAAAGGTTGCCATGAAACAGACAGGACATGCTATTGGGCAGGGATCAACACAGGACAAGAACACAATCCTCATACTGAGGATGCACGACAAAGTCAGGACCTACAGAACTCTAAAAAAAAAAGTTTCGAGGAGACACTTCTGATATCCTTCTGGACACTTTCTTGGAAGCATCTCCTTGCATTCAGGATCCCAAGGCATATACCCTTCTCACTTTATCAGAATGAAAAACAGGATTTGAGAAATAGATAAATCTAAGTTAACTGTAGCCTACTTCCTAGAAGAAAGCAATATTAACATCATAAATATATTTCTTTTATATATATCATATATATACTTATAAACTTTATATAATTGGTATCATTCTATTAATTTTATATTCTGATTTTTCACATAGATTATGTATTACGAATTAGCTCATGTCATATAATGTTCTTTAAAGTATCACTTTTAGTGGAAGACTAATACTTCATTGTATATAGTATGCGCCATGATTTATTTAACACTCTTTTTGGGGGGTTATTTAACACTCTGTATGGTCATCATTTTGTGATAAGGAAAATATGTGATATGGTATAAAAATACCTGACATGAAAATCACTGGTCCGAAATCTTTGAAACTTCCTGAGATTGTATTAAGGAGCATGAACATTTTAAACACCTGTACTATATATTGTCAAACTGCTTTTGAGAAAATACTGACCACTCTTTCCCACTAAGCAAGCTGGGGATGCAGATTTCAGCTAAACCTTCTCATATTAAAAATGACTGGCTTTTAAACTGGTTGCTAAGTAGATATGCAAAAGAATGATATCCAATTTCTGTTTACTATGCTTTTTGGACATAACAAGTAACAAGTTGTTTTTAAAATCTTCATTAGACATGTGACTTTCCTTGAGAAATGACCAGTTCTATTCTTTGCCCATTTTATGATTACTTCAGGTGATGTCTACTACTACTTGTCATACATGTGTTAGTCCTATAGACATTAAGAATATCAATACTTCATGGTTTTGGTCAATAATCTACCTGGTTTTTCTGTTTTTACCTTTTTGAAAATGTTTTGTTGTTTAAGTCTTCAATGTAATCAAAGCCATCATCTATTGTCTTGGCAACTGTCTTGACTGTTTTCATGTGTGAGGAGAATATCTTTTTCCTCAAAAAGTCCAGAAAGATATATAAAATACTTTCACCTTTTTTAGAAATAGCTTTCTCTTTTAATACTTTATTCAATTAATTCACCTGTAAATCAATTTAGTGGGCAATTATCCATGTCCAAAGGCCATTTCTAACACCAAAATAATTGTAGATTATATCGAGAAAAGGAATGTCCTAAAATAACCATATGTAGAAGATTTGATAGAGTGAAATTCCATGTTGTTTTAAAAATCTTTTTCCTGGAGACTATGTTAGGAATCAGAAAAATGCTTATGACATAGTATTAATTGTAAAAATGCAATTTAAAAAATCTTTATAGTTTAACCCCTATTTTATAAATACAACAGTATTTACAGTTCCAATGATGTAAGCAGCTATAAATATGAAATGAATATATGTAGATTCTAAAATGTTACAGACGGTTGTTTCTAGGTTATGAGATTACCATTGATTTTTTTTAAAAAGATTTTATTTATTTATTTGACAGAGACAGAGATAGCCAGCGAGAGAAGGAACACAGACAAGGGGATTGGGAGAGGAAGAAGCAGGCTCATAGCGGAGGAGCCTGATGTGGGGCTCGATCGCATAATGCTGGGATCACGCCCTGAGCCGAAGGCAGACGCTTAACCGCTGTGCCACCCAGGCGCCTCCAACCATTGATTTTTATTTTATACTCTTCAGTATTTTCCAAATTTTCTACATTAGCATTCATGTCTTTTAAAATAAAAATTACAGTTTAAAATAAAAATTACAATTAGTATAGGATAGTTTGAATTGAGAATAAGGTATTGCTTTTTCCATTAATGTTCTCATAAGAATAAACTTTTCCATAGCCAGTTCTATTTTCCAAAGCATTTCATATCAGTTTTCCTTTCTTTCTTTCAGTGATAAAAGAAAATAGATGGAAAATCTTTCTCTTGAAGCATGAGTAAAGGTCTGAGGTTACCTGTTACCACCTCCCAAACTAGCACCCCATTCAGGTTGTGTTGTTTGATTTCCTATGAATACGTTGTATCTTTTCAACCAGTTCATGCTATGGTATATCATGCTCTCTTGCTTTACAATGCATTTCCCCCCTTCGGTCCCCTTCTCCACTGGTTTCTGACTGTTGACAATACTTAAACTCCTTAGGATGTTTTTCTTGATCTCCCTGACCACCTTCCCTCCACCTGCTCTCTCCTGCTTTCTCACACCTTGCAATGTCATGCTCTGTCTCCCTTCTAATCATGAGCTTCCTGGGGGTAGCATCATGATTTATTTATTCTTTGAATAGCGTGAGTCCTGCTCATTTGTAATACTGAATTCAGTGAGTGCAAAATATCTTCACGTGGCTGCATTGCATACATTTCAGTAAACTTTAAAAGGAAAAAAGCAGTACATTTTCTGTATTAAAAATTACTTTATTTCTTTAAATGTTAAACATAGAGCACTAATTCCATTTTTACATATACACCCAAGGGATATGAAAATATATGCCCACCCAAAAGCTTGTATCTGAATGTTCAGAATTATTCTTTAAAGGAAAAAAGTAGAAGCAACCCAAATATCCATCAACTGTGTAATAAACAGAAATGGCATATTCATGCGGTGGAATATTATTTGGCAATGAAGAGGGATAAAGTACTGATGATGTCTTTGATGGCATGGATGAACCTCAAAAATATTGGGCTAACCCAAAGAAGCCAATCACAAAAGATCATGCTATGTGATACCATTGATATGAAGTGTCCAGAATAAGAAAATCTAGAGAGACAGAGAGGAGATTAGTGGTCACTTAGGGCTGGAGGAAAAGTGTGTGTGTGTGTGTGTGTGTGTGTGTGTGTGTGTGTGTAAGAAAGAGAGAGAGAGAGAGAGAATTAGATGGCGTGACTGCTAATGGGTATGACATTTCTTTCCAAGGTGATGAAAACGTTCTAAAATCATGGTGATAAAATTACAGTAAAAGACCATGGTGTTAGTTGTACATCTCTGTAAATATGCTAAAAACCACTGAATTGAACACTTTAAATGGATGAACTTTATGATATGTAAATTATTTCTCAAAAAGCTGTTAAAAAATATATACATACAGTATTACACATATAATGTAATATACAATAGTTGGAGACCTGATAATCTACACCTCTTCCCTGGGTTGCAACCTGTCCTCAAACTCTAACCCGTGGCTTTGCCACTCTCCACAGTGAGGGAGAAATTTAAGGATATAGTGAGGTATGGAGTTGGGCAATACAAGATATAGGGACATCTGTTGTGACTGGCAATATTTTTAAAGCATTTTTACATTCTGAAGCTTCAAATTGGCCACAGCAAATTGTCCCAAAGTCAAAACAACCTCATCAATTCAGCTATATCAAAATGTGCCATTTCTCCAGCTTCTAGCTCCCCAGGGCTTAGCGGTCAGTAGTTTGCTCCTCTGACCTTCCACAGACCCCTATTTATGACTCCATTATGTTGTAGTATTATTGGACTTCGTATATGTTCCTCCTGGAAGGCTCGGCTAGCTAAGCTTGGAGCCCAAAGACCGCAATGGATTTATCACAGAACTCTGTCTTCAAAAAACTATCTGGAAAATGATAGTTATTCTTTATGTGCGCTGAATGAAATGGGGGGGTGGGGAGAAGCAAAAAGAGATGACTTCAATGCCAACTTTAAAAGTGTGCATTTTCCAACCTCCATCCCCCAGAGAGATGTTGAGCAATTTATTTGATGTCCTTCAGAAAAGCTCTGTAACATAAAGCAAGAGAAACTATGATCAGATATGAAAGTGAACCTGCTGCACAGCTCTATAAAAATGCGGACTAAAGAAGGAAGGAGAGTTTTCAGTCACCGCGTGGAAGAAAACCAAATACCCTGGATGTTCTAATTTTACCGGAATGAAATCAAGGGGTAGGCAAGTTGATCGTGAAGATCTTCCTTGCTAGCATTTCTAAGTCTGAAATTTATGAGCCAGCGTTCTTGGTGCTCTGTCCTTACAGACCCCGCACTGTGCCTTCCACACCCTACCTTTCCACCAGCTGCCCAACAACAGATGACAAACAACAATGTAAGAAATTGTCAGGAGACAATGGCCCCTACGAGGTCCACGTATTTACTTGCTCTGAATTAAAATGCTCAAACCGCAGATTCACTCTCATCTCCTGTATTTATGGTTCCTTCTGCCTTGAAGCAAGCACAGTGAGCAAAGCGATAAATCGGCTGAAAGTCTGTCTCATTTCTAGGCAGTCCCTGTAAATTTCCGAGCTGTTCTTTGCAAGCCGTCATTCTGATTTGTAACATTCAACAACACGGTCAATGACGCACGAAGGGTCTGCAGGCCCTTTTCCTCCAGCTGAGCAGCGACCACGGGGCCCTGGCCTCTCACTATTCCCGGAGCGTCACACAGCAGGGCTACTCCAGAGCATCAAGCCCTTCCCAGGGAGACGATGAGCCTGTCCTCCCAGTCAAGACCTTGGTCTAAAATGTGGCCGGCGCTGAATGGGGCATGACCTTGTCTGCATGAGTTTGACGTCACAGACATTGAGAATGCTACAAGTCCTAAATAGAGAGTCCTCTCTATACTTAGGAAAACACCAGGTTCTCTGGGGAAATTCATAAATCCATTCTGTGCCAGCACTCTCATAGAAACTGAGGAAACAGAAGGAAATAAAACAGAGACCTTGACCTCTTGGAGCTTAGATTCTGCTGCCTTGCTTTATTCATTGAGAAAATAAAGGGATAAATTAATGATTAAGCATAATCCTTTCCCTCATAAGAGGTTAGTAATAGCCTTACTAAATTGTACCTGCCGCTCCAAGCCAGGCTATACTGCTCCTACAGCACAACTCAATTAGTGAAAGTAAACTACATGATAAAACAGGTCTTTGAGATTATAACTCTGTAGCTTTTCTTATGTGCAGTACTTGGCCCCCAAATTCTGGCTATCTTTGCCAACTTCAAACCTTTCTTCTGAATCACTATGGTCTTGTTAGGTCTCTAAATATCCTGCTTATTGCCACCTCAATGTTCCTACATAATTTTTCAGTTTTCTTTTCTCCTTCCATTTTTGTAGTCTATAATAATTGAGTCAAGTCTAACACAGGGCAGTGCAGAAATTCACGTACTCCCTAGTCAAGCATCTGCCTTCCTCTTCTGCCGAACACAGAAGGGGGTGGAGTCAGACTCTATAAAATAAATATTTCCTTCCATGGATCCTGGAAAACAAAATAGGGTGGGAAATTAAGAACTTGTCCTCTTCCCACGCCCGAAACAAGGGCACACTTTGATTCTAGGTGTTTACTCATAAAGACTGGACAATAAAACTATTAGGGGCACTCTTAGCAGGTGGGGTGAAGGGAGGCAGAGAAGCTGGATTTGAACCTGAGAAGTCACCGCTCTAGCAGTGTTCACTAGGAGGGGGAATCCTGCGATCAGTCTGAACAGGAGCCTAACACCCAGGAGTTCCAGAAAGCTGAGCCTTACCCAAGTCCCACCAAAAAGTGGGGGCCAGAACTGTAAGAAAAAAAATCAGAAACCAAACACCAAATACTCCAAAGCAAGGCATGAATAAGAAACACTATCACGGGCACAGGTTCATGAAAATAGCAAAGACCAGGCAGTGAAAAAATGAAGAAGGGTAAGAAGGGAAGACACTCAATGCTCATTACTCCCGGGCCACGTGCTGAGCGCTCTCACGTACAATACTTCATATAATCCTCACAATAATTTTTGTGAAATTTATATCATGAAAACCCATTTTGAGAAGGAACAGCAAATCCCCAAGGATCTGAGAAGTGAATAAAACATAAATAAAATCACCCAGATGATAACCAGAAAGCAAGGATTAGAGCTCATGGTTCTCTGACACCAGGAGATCCATGCTCTACTTTCTGCAGCTTTATCCTCAGAGCAGGGGAACATCACCACTACTTTACATGAGAAACTTCCATTTCACTTTACTCTTTTTTCTCTAATCTGATAGGACACAAAACGAATTGACCATAAGGCAGGAGGAACATAAATTACTACTTGATGTTCTTAATTATATACCTTGTAACAGAATCAAAATTAAACCAGAGCTAAAATATTGTCAGCTATGTATGTCCCTCCAGAACAAAATTATCACCAGTTCTCTGCCCATTTAGCAGCAACAGCTTTTCATGATGTTTTAATATGGTGATCCTGCCGGAAACACATTTTTTTTTTAAATTGTAAGACCTTAGAATTGGAAGAAACTTGGGAACTCTCCCAGCCTCAGGAAGGCAAATATCTCATCTCATATACTAACTTCCATGGATGGAAAATGGCTTCAGGAGCCCGGTGTTGAGAAGCACCATAAGGACCACACCCAGCTCCAGAGACGTGGTGTGCCTAGTATGATGGGAGTACTATCGAGGAGTACAAGATATTTGCCAACCTTTAACTGACCTGACACTCTACAACTAGAGAAAGTGCCTCATAATAGGATATAAATACTATTCCCTATACATTACCTACCTTAATCTTCCTAGCTCTCAATGGTTTTGGTGTCACTGTTATTGCCCTTCTATAATAAAGCTAAGAAAACAGAGGCTCTGGAAGGTTAAAACTTTGTCCAAATTATTTTCTAATAGTGAACTAGTTTGTGCTTGTCACCAAGTGTGGCTTCAAAGCCACACTTCTTCCTGGAAAGGACTCACTGCTCACTAGAGGTTTATTATTTCAGACTTTATGTGAGCTGCGAGTGTGGATGGGAATGTGTGCATTGTGTGTGTGTGTGCGTGTGTGTGTGCGCACGCACATGTGTGTATGAGTGTGTGTTTCCCCTTAGCTGACTCACTTGTGGATCCTGCTTGCACAGTCACACACTGGCTCCACTTACCTCTAGGCCACTCTACACCAACAGCATGTGTAGACTCCCATTCAATCCAGATCTCTGAACCTTCCTTAGCTGCATCTTGATGATCCCCCAAGAAAGGATAAATGCACACATTGCAACTAGTTAAGACCCTCGGTGTCATTGTTTTAGAACTGTTAAATAACTCTGAGCTGATAGTGTTGACACATGTATACATTTTTTCTTGGCTCTTTTTTTCCCTTCTACTTCTGAGCTCACTCAGTCTTTTATACACACATACATACACACATATATGGCACTACCATGTGCCAGATACCGTTCCAGGCATCTGGAATACAAAGTGAACAAGACAGACATAAATCTCTGCCCCTGCAGAACTTACTTTTCTACAGAGGGAATTAGAGAATAAGCAATGAAAGTAATACATCATTTGGTATGTTAGGAGTTGAGAAGTGTTATGGAAAGTAGAGCAGCATGCGGAGATTTGAAGAGACACGGGTAAGGTTGCAAGAGCGACTTGTAATTAGGATGGTCAGAGCAGGCCTTGTTGAGAAGATAAAATGTGAGCAAATACTAGAAGGGAGAGAGAGAACTAACCATGAAGACATCGGCGGAAGTGAGTTCATGGAGGAAGAAACAGCCGGCACAAAAGTCGTGAGGCACAGGCATGCTTGACATACATAAGACACAGCAGAGAAATATATTCCTGTACCTGGAACAGAGTCAAAAGGGAAAATAACAGAAGGCAAGGACAGGGGAGTATGAAGGCTGTAAATCATGCAGGGTTATTGTGAGGACTTTGTCATGTACCCTGAGTAAGACAGGGAAATACTGAAGAATTTGAGCAAGGGAATGACTTTATATGACTTGCTTTTTACGACTCCAGCTGCTGTGTTGAGAATAGATAGGGTGCTGGTGGTATGGTTTTGAAAGCACGAAGCCAGTTTGAACACTACTGCAGAAATTCAGGCTACAGATTATGTTGACTTGGGTCAGGACAATAGCAGAGGAGGTGGTAATATGCTGTCGGATGCTGAATTCATTCTGAATATAAATCCGGTAAGATATCCTAACACTTTAGATGTGAGGTATAAATGAAAGATGGCAGTCAAGCAAGATTTCTAAGTTGGGCTTGAGCAACATGAAGGAAATAGTTGCCAATAATTGAGATGGAAAAGTCTGCAGGCTATGTAAATTTAGGGAAGGAGGACAGGATTCTAAAGTTCTGCTTATGCATGTAAGAGTTGAGATGCCTCTTAGACTTCCAAGTGGAAACTTCAGGTGGGCACTCAAATATACACATCTGGACGTGAATGGAAAAGTCTAGCTCAAGAAAAGGATGACAGTAAAGGAATTTCTCAGAATACAAATGCTATATAAGCTTTGTGAATTATACCAAAGGAGAAGTTTCAAAAAGAAGACAACCATTCCCTGGAAAACGCCAACATCTAGAATTTGGGTAAAGGAGGTGAAATGTGAACAAACAAGATAGAAGAACAACAAAATAGTATGCTGCATCACAAAAGCCAAGCAAGAATACTGCTTGTAGAAGGTTTTATGGTTTTGATTACTGAGAAGTTGAGTAATCAGAGAAGGAAGAATGTGTTTGGCAATATGGGGTTCAGAGGACAGCAGGTTTAGTGAACTTGTATGAATGAGAACCAGACAGGACTCAAAGGAAGAGAGACAGGGAGATGAAGACATGTCCCCTCAAATGGACAATCCTTTGCAGGTAAAATAAGCTAAAAGAGAAGACTGTAAACTGAGAAGTCAGTGTACTGTACCTGGTTTCAAATCATGGCCCTATCGCTTATGTATTAACTTTGGAAACCTGGAGACATTATTTCTCTTCATTATTTCACTTGCTAAGTCTAAGTTTTCTTCTCTGGAGAACACAGCTATTGGTAGTACCGATTTCACTGACATTCTGTGGAAATTAAACCTATGTGGACCCCTTAGCAAAGTACCTTGCAGATAGTAGGCTTTCAATAAATGTTAGCTACTATGATTATTTCTATTATAATCATTAATGGCTTTACATTGAGACATTTTACTGTGAAGGGAAACATAGAAGTGGGAGTTGTGGGAAGGAAAGTTACGCATCTTTAAATGTAATTCTAGTTCTTGCTACAAATATACATACAGAATGGCATGCAAATACCACATCTCACAAACATTGCTTGAGATAGGCATAAAAATACCCATCGGGCACATTTTCAGTAAACTTACAACGGTTTCCATTTTAAGATTTGAATATAACAGCACTGGTGATGTCCCTGGAAACATCATTAAATAAGATTCACCTGTAAAACCATTCAGATCAAAGAACATAGTTCTTTGGAGAGGCTTTCAGAAGCACAGAGCTTAGAACTCTGTAAGCTACTAAACTGTCAGATAATTCAAATTGTTAATGGAACATCACTTCTTAAAATAAGTATATGCTGTGTTTGCCTGGAAACTATTTCCCTGTACCTACCTTTGAGTTCCTGATGTTTCTGATCCAGAATTCTACATAAGTGTCAAATATCATTTATTCCTCGGGATGAGGGAATCGAAAATGTCAGTAAGTTCGACCAAAGAACAATGCGACAGAACTGATCCCCAGAGCCAAGCGATGTAAAAAACTGGATTGCAATCCAGGGGATTGAGCCACTTCATTGCCAAAATGAACAGACAGGCATGAGGAAATGGCTACTTTAAAAACTAAAGTTAAAAAATCAATTTTTCCTTATTTCAAAGCCAGATTTGACCACATTTTATTTTCTGCCCCGGGCCCCAGCATCTTACACAGTCTTTAGGCCATTAGGTACCACAGTGAGTAACACTGAACTCAGTTACTCAGTGATTCCAAAAGATATTTAGGTGGTAAAGTTTAGATTTTGGATACTGTGCATAGAGGGAGATGGATTTAGTGATGACATTCACTAAGATGGGGAACAAAACATAACTTCAGTTGTGAACGTGATGAATTTGAGATTCTTGTTAGATCTCTAAGTGGAGGTGTCAAGAAATTTGGATATAAGAATCAGTGGGTCAAAGAAAAAGTCTGGGCTACTTCTAAAAGTTGGGGAGTAACATCATGCAAGTTAGCACTTGCTGCTTTGAACCCAGGGGAAAGGAAGCAGAATGACAAGAGACTAGAGCCTAAGACTCTCCGTCTAAGACTAGAGCCTGAAGAACTCTAACATTCAAAACTCAGATAGGGGATACTGAACAGGTTAAAGTACCTGGGGAGAGTCCAGAGTAATACAAGAAAGACCAAGAGAGTGGTTATTCAAGTCAAAGGAAACACGTGTGAAGAAATGGATCATACTCAACTTGTGGAATTCCATGAATGATTAAAGTGAAATCTGAAATATACTGGAATTGGGGCATGCAGGTCACAGACGATCTCAAAGTATAACTCTAATGCAGTACAGGCATAAGTCAAACGGAAAGTGTTATGGATGAGTGGAAACTGAGAACACGCATACCTCTCTCTTTTGACAAATCTGAGAATGGATAGAAAGAGAGATACCCTTTTCAGATAGACTGTTGTTCATGAAAAGAAACATTACTAGCTTTGTATGTGGATTTTGTACCCTGTGACTTTACTAAAAAGAAATCAAGGAAATAGTGGCATCAAAAAACAAAAAAGAATAAAATACTTAGGAATAAATTTAACCAAGAAGATGAAAGATCTGTACACTGAAAACTACAAGACATTAATGAAAGCAATTGAAGAAGACACAAACACATGGAAAGATATCCCATTTCATGAACTGAAAGAATTAATGTTCGTACTACACACAGTAATCTACAGGTTCAACAAATTCTTTGTTTTGAATAACTAAAAAAGTTATTTATTTATTTATTTATTTATTTATTTATTTATTTATTTGAGAGACAGTGAAATGAGAGAGATCAGAGAGAGGGGGAGAAGCAGACTCACCGCTATGAAGGGATCCCAGTGGGGGGTTTGATCCCAGGACCCTGAAATCATGACCTGATCTTAAAGCAGACACTTAACCAACTGAGCCACTGAGGTGCCCCCAAGACATTCTTTATTAAAAATTCCAATGGCATATTTCACAGAAATAGAAAAACCACCCTAAATTTCATATGGAACCATAAAAAAGCCCCAAATGACCAAAGCAATCTTGAGAAAGAACAAAGCTGGAGGCAACAAACTTTCTGTTTTCAAATGGTATTACAAAGTGATAGCAATTATACAGTATGGTACTGGCATAAAAATAGACATGGTGATAGTGGAATAGAACAGAAAGCCCAGAAATAAGCCCAAGCATATATGGTCAACTAATTTTCAACAAGGACTCCAAGAAAACACAATGGAGAAACAACAGTCTCTTCAATAACTGTTGGGAAACTAGATATATTCATTCGAAAAAATAAAATTGGACCCTTATCTTGCAAAAAATAAATAAAATCCAACTCAAAATAGATTAAAGACTTAAAAATAATACCTAAAACCATAAAACTTCTATAATAAAACCTAGGGGGAAATTCCCTGGTATTCGTTTTGGCAATGATTTTTTGCATATGACACAAAAAGCACAGGCATCTATGGAGCACCTGGGTGGCTCAGTTGGTTAAGCATCTGAGTCTTGGTTTCAGCTCAGGTCATGATCTCAGAGTCTTGGGATTGAGCTCCCTGTGTCAGGCTCCACGCTCAGCATGGAGTCTGCTTGGGACTCTCTCCCTCACCCTCTACTCCTCCCCGCTATGCGAGTGTGTGCACGCTCTCTCTCTCTCAAATAAATAAAACTTTTTTAAAAAGTACACAGGCATCTGAAGCAAAAATAAATGTGGCACTACATCACACTAAAAAGTTTCCGCACAACAAAGAAAACCATCAACAAAATGCAAAGGCAATCTATGGAATGGGAGAAAATATTTGCAAACCATGTATCTGATAAGGGGTTGATAACCAAAGTATATAAGGAACTCAACAGCAAAAAACTCCAAATTACCTGATTGAAAACTGGGCACAGTACCTAAACAGGCATTTTTCCAAAAAATCCATACAAATGGCCGGATATATGAAAAAGTGCTCAACCTCATAATCATCAGGGAAATGCAAATCAAAACTGCAATGAGATATCACCTCATATCTATTAAGATAGTTGTTATCAAAAAGACAAAATATAACAAGGGTTGGTGAGGATACGAAGAGAACTCTTGTACACCGTGGGTGGTCATGTAAATCGGTACAACCATTATGGAGGTTTTTCAAAAAGTTAAAAATAGAACCACCATATGATCCAGCAATTCCACTTCTAGGTTTTTATGCAAAGGAAATAAAATCAGTACCTTGAAGAGATATCTGTGCTCCCACATTCACTGCAGCATTATTCATAATAGGCAACACATAGAAACAACCTGACGCTCAATAAAGCTGGAAAAAATTTTAAAGCCCCCAAAACATCATGTAGTGCAACTTGTAATACAACTTTTATTTAAAAAAAAAAAAATGAGAGGGGCACCTGGGTAGTTCAGTCAGTTAAGCATCTGACTCTTGGTTTTGGCTCAGGTCATGATCTCAGAGTCCTGAGATCAAGCCCTGCAAGACTGCTGGAAATTCTCTCCCTCTTTCTCCCCCTCTGGTCTCCAAACAAACAAACAAACAAACAAACAAACAAATAAAATCTTTTTAAAAAAGGAGAAAGGTAGAGCATAGCTGAAGTAGGGAGGGGAGTCTAGATATATTTGCTCTGGCTTGGTTTTTTGTTACTATCTGCTCTGATGTGACGGAGAGATGGTACAGAAAAGAGGGATGATACAGGGTGATGCAGGTGTAAGTTTCCTGAGAAGGAAGAGAGCAGGGGCTTGGAACCAAGATGCATGATGGACTAGTCATAAATAGAAGGACAGGTATCTCCTCAGTCAGAGAGAGTGGGGGGAGAGAGAATTGGTGCATATAGAGGTTGGTTGTATAGGTCTATGGCCTCAGTCCTCATCGGAGAATTAGGGAGAAGGTAGAAGGATCAGAGTTTTGAGGAATGTGAAGACTTGAAATAGTTTGGGAGGGGGAACTGAGTGGAGAACAATGATCATGAATGGAGTGGTTCTAATTTTCATCAACTGCCTAGGAAAAGGAAGATAGCTAGAAAGTTGTGTTTATTTACAGTTGATGGTTTACTAGCATGAGAAGGGAAGGCCAAGTTACAAGCCTTGAGGACAGTGGGACACGAAAGTATTGGCAGAGAAACAAAAACAGATTTTAATAATGGACCAAAGACAGATCAAGATTCATGGCTTACTCTACAATGTATCACCAGCAACTAGCATCCGTAGCATATAGTTAAGTACTTAGAAATGGTCTGCTGAAACAAAACAAAATAAAACAGTATTGTAGAAAAACTCTCTCTCCTCTTGAAAACAGCTGTAAATTGTAGGGAAGGGAGGGTGTCAAAACAAGAAATTGACTTCCAGGAACTTTGGAAACTCTGCTTGGACAATTGGTATCCATTGATTTCAACATTATAACCCAAGTCCATTACACAAACACAAATTATAAATGTAAATGCTATTCTACATAAACATACTAGCGTAAATAATTTAGGGGAAAATATTTTACTGTAAATCTTAGGGAAGAAGGATTTATCATAAATATAAACCATTAAAGTCACTTTTAAAATATTAATTTATATTCCGTCAAAATTTCTTAATGTTTAATTTCTTTTATAAGTGGTTGTTCGGTCATGTAGTTTGGGTGATTTAAGATTTCGAAACACTGGATTGGCCTTTTTTCGTGAGATAAACATAAGCATTTTAAATTCAGAGCTGCTTTAATCAGTACTAGTGCTAAATTATTTAAAACAGGTATTTTCACATGTCTGGTCCTCAAATGTATTCTATGACTACCCCCACTCCTTAACTGCCAAAGAAAAGAAAAAGTCTAAGTAATTTAGCATGCCATTCATGCCTTCCTCACACTGAGCCCAGCCGACCTTTCTTACCTCATGACTTTTCCAACCCTCCTGCCCCACGGTCTTGTATTCTTTGCCTCAGCAGCAACATCAGAACCCGGAGACTTCTGACTCACCCAATTCCTACTAGGCTCTCAAGCTGGGGCTTCATCATGCCATTCTCCCCCTGTTGAAATTTAGTTCACCCTGAAGCATAAGTTCCTATTTTGCAAGTTTGGGGATGTCTTCTCACATGTCCATGCCCCTACACCCACAAAAAGGAATTCCTCTGCCTTAGGGATCCTTTGGCGTTCTCTTGTAACATATTGGATCTCCCTACAGTACTCTAGGCCAGGACCTGCAAAACACTGCTATAGTAATCATTATTATTTGGCAAATTGGGCATGTGAAAGGCATTTTTTATTGAATTCCAAAGAGAAAACAAACAAAACAAATAATGTGAAGAAGAAAATGAAATTTTGTTTCCTTAGACTGAAACATCTGTCTTTCCTGATAAGCTAGAAAAAACTGAAAGGTGCTTTGCTTCTTTTCCATTTCAAATTTAAAAGTGGCCATTGCTCAGGATATTAAAAAGAAGGAATCCATGTTTGCTGAGATGATTTTGCGTATTATATCCACACTATCTTAAAAACCTAACAACTGGGGCTCCTGGGTGGTTCAGTCAGTTCAGCCTCTGACTTCGGCTCGAGTCATGATCCCAGGGTCCTGGGATCCAGCCCCATATTGGGCTCCCTGCTCAGTGGGGAGCCTGCTTCTTCCTCTCCTACTCCCTCTGCTTGTGCGTGCTCTCTTTCTCTGTCAAATAAATAAAATCTTAAAAACAAACAAAACCCCCACAACAATTGGATTCTAGGGTTCAAGTACACTCTTCCTCTAGCATAGCATCAGAAGTCTGGGAACTTATAATTCATGGTTACTTTTGCATTATTGTTTTTATTTGTAAAATCATTTATTTATTTATTTTTTTACTATGTTCCATTAGCCACTATACAGTACATAATTGGTTTTTGATGTAGTGTTCAATGATTCATTAGTTATGTGTAACACCCAGTGCTCATCACAGCACATGCCCTCCTCAATACCCATCACACTTTTACCCCCTCTCCCCACCCTCCTCCTCTCTGAAACCCTCAGATTGTTTTCCGGGGTCAACAGCCTCTCATGGTTCATCTACCTCTCTGATTTCTCCCCCTTCAGATTTCCCTCCCTTCTCCAATGGTCCTCCGTGCTATTGCTATTAGTTGTATATAACTAGATGAATTTTTACAAAATGTTCATAACCATGTAGGTACCATCCAGAGCGAGATATATGAGCTCCCTGAAGTCTTTCTGTGTTCCTTCCTTACTACCAATGTTCCCAAAGATGACCACTATTTTTGTTTTTGGTTTATGAGTTTTGTACATTTTGAGTATAGTTAACACACAATGTTACATTAGTTTCATGCGTACAGCATAGTAATTCAAATCCTCTGTATGTTATGTTCACCTCAAGTGTAGTTACCATTCATCACTATACAATGCTATTACAATATCATCGACTGTATTCCCTATGCTGTGCCTTTTATTCCCATGACTTAATTATTTCTAACTGGAAGCCTGTGTCCCTCACTCCCCTTACCCCATTTTGCCAATCCTCTCACCCCCTTCCTTCTGGTAACCATCAGTTTGTTCCTTGTATTTATTGGTCTGATTCTGCTTTTTATTTTTTGCTGTTTCTTAGACTCCATATATGAGCCACTATTTTGATCTTTAGTCACCATAGATTAATTTTGGTTCTTTATATATTTAATAAAATGGAAGCACACAGAAAACACTCCATTGTGTCTGGCTTCTTTTCCTAAATACAAATTCATGAGATTCATCCACATTATTGCACACGGCTTGTGTCAGTTTATTTTGGCGGGGGGGTGGTCAGAGGGAGAGAGGGAATCTCGAACAGACTCCCCGCTGTGCATGGAGCCTGATGCAGGGCTCAATCTCAACCCTGAGAACAGGATCTAAGCCTAAATCAAGAGTTGAATGCTTAACTGACTGAGCCACTCAGGTGCCCCAGTAGTTGTTTTCATTGTTGAATGATATTCCATTGTATAAATATACCACCATTTTTTTCTCCTTTCCATTGATGATGAACTTTTGAATTGTTTTCATTTGGGAACTATTGTAAACAATGCTGTGATAAATATTTCTGTACGTGTCTCTTAATGAATATATTTACAGATATTGGTTAGATACTTAGGAGTGAAAATATCCTGGGGTCCTGGGGTATGTTCAGCCTACAGTTAGCTTCAGTAGATAATGCGAATTAGTTTTCCAAAGTAGTTCTATAATTTATACTCCCACTGTCAGTGTATTAGAACTCCCACTGCTTCACCTCCTTACAAAAGATGTCCTTTCGTAAATTTAGAAATTGTGTATGTATATTACAACTTCTCCCATTTTAATTTGCATTTTCCTGATAAAAAATGAAGTACAGCTATTCTTCATATGTCACTTGGATATCCTCTTTGTGAAGTAGCTGATCAAGGTTTTGCCTTTAATTTTACTGTTTTACATGGGTTTCCTTTTTTTTATTGATTTGTGGAAGTTCAGCTAATGTGAAGTATATTGATTGATTTTTGACATGGGAAACCAGCTTTGCATTCCTGGAAAACTGCTAAGGTGGCCACATAGAGCATATGTGGCCTTACTATATGCAATAGTTCATAATGTTTCAGTAATTATTTGCTTTTGTTTTGTTTAGGATCTTAGATATTTCTCTACGAGAGAAATTAGTCTGTGATTTTTGTTATAATATCCTTTTCATGTTTTTATACAAGGTTATTCAGACTTTATAAAATGAGTGCATAAGTGGGTTATCTTTTTTCATTAAATGGTAGACTTGTACATGTTTGGATATTATGCCTTTCTTACTTACTTGGAAAAATTCACCAATAAAACTATCTGAAAATTGAAATTTCTTTGTAGGAATGTTATCAAATTGGAGTCTCTCAGAATTTTATATAGTTTATATAAATTATTAAAGTACCTTTTTTCTTCTTGTGTCACTTTTTATAAATAGTGTTTCCTAGGAATGTGTTTATTCTATTTGGATTTAAAATGTATTTTAAGAATGTTGTTACAAGTTTTTTAATACCTGAAGAATCTATACTGATGCTCCTTTTATACCGATACTGATGATTTACCTTCTTTCATTATTTCTTATCAATTCTGGCAGGATATTGTCAATGTAATTTTTTTTCCTTCAAAGAAGAAACTATTGATTTTCTTCACTCTCTCTGCTGTAGGTTGTTTCCTATATCATTAATTCTTGTTGTTATCTGTTTTACTTTCTTCTTTGTACATTATTAGAATTTAATCTGTTCTGTGGCCTCCTGAGATCAATACATAAAACAATGATTTTAAGACTTTCTCCTTTGCAATATCCATTTAAGGTTAAAATGTCTTTCTTTTTTATTGTGGTTAAATAATATCCCTGAACGCCATAGATCTTAAGTGTGAATTTTGATGAGTCTTGACAGATGTACTTATCCATATAACCACCATCACAATCGAGATACAGAACATTTTTTTCTAACACATCAGAAAGTTGCCTTACAATATTTTCCTGTATTTCTCCAAACCCTAGAGACAACCACTGTTCTGATTTCTAAGCCCATAAATTTTGCTTGGTTCAAACTTCAGATAAATAGAATCATATAGTATATACTACTGTGTCTGTCACCTCTCTTTCAACATAATGCATCTTATTATCTTTTAAAACATTCTTTCTTATTGAGATAAAATTTGCAGACAGTGAAAAATACACAACTTAGGTGCATATTTCAGTGAATTTTGACAAATGCATAACCTCTCTTCTCAATCAAGATATGGAACAATCTAACACTTCAAAAAGGCCTCTAATGTAACCTAAACAACCACTCCTCTGGTTTATATCCTGTACATAGTTTTGCCCCTAATTTCATGTAAGTGTAATATACAATATTGTATATAATGTGTATATAGACCTCTTTGTGTCATTTGACCTAACATTTTGGAGATTCATGCAGGTTGTAACAGATTTTAAGAGTTCAATCTCTTATAGTACTGAGAAGTATTCTAATATGTTAATACACCATCAATTCCTCTTGCACTGTCCTGTAAATGGACATTTGGATCCCCTTCCCCCAGTTTTTGGTATCAATAAATATTTTAAACATTTTTATGCAAATCTATTTGTGGACACATATTTTCTTTTCCTTTGAATAAATGTCTGGAATTACTGGGTCATAGAAGTAGGCTTATATTTATTAAAAAATGCCAAGCAAGTTTTCTAAAATGATTGAATACTTTACTGACCTATAAGCAATGTAGGAGTGTTCTATTTGCTCTACCTCCTATTTAATATTGGGGTTGTCAGCTTTTAAAATTTTAGTCATTCTAATGAGTACAAAGTGTTATCTTAAGGTGGTATTAATTTGCATTTCTCTGATTACTAATAATATTAAGCACTTCTTTATAGGATCATTGGGCATTTATACATCTCTTGTGAAAGTCTGTGTTCAAGGCAAATGTAATTTTTATGTTTTTGTATTACTGATTGGTAGAGGTTCTTTACGTATTTTTGATAAAAGTTTGTCTCCAAGTGCTTTTGCTACCTCCATAAATAATATGCTACTCCCCTTCATTATGTTAATAGGGGTGTAAGGACAGAGCTATTTTACAGCTATTATGCATATACGTATGGATGCCTGGAAATTTAGCACTGACTCTTGACCAAGATAAGGGCAGTGGAATCAGTAACGATTTATTATGTGAAGTTTACTATCTAAAACTTCCCTGGCAACACCTCAAGCTGGCTTGTTTATGAGGGGTGTATACTTGGCATAATCAGCTAGTCTTGTTTGACCACATGGCCAGAGTTGCATGAAAGACTCTGTCGGAATGTTTAGAAAACTCCCCTGAAGCCAAGTTTCACTGCATAAATTTCGGTTGGTTTAATCCTTTGGCTAAGCACATCCTTGTACAAATAAGAAAGACCCTAGGGAACCGTGCCTGGAAGCGTCTTGGACCCTGACGCTTGCCTGCACACTCCTTCTCCTACTGTCCTATATTCTTTGCATTGCTTAAGTATGGTCTGTGAAGTTCATGGGTCCTTTGCTTATCCATTACTGTAATCTTTGCAGTGGGGAATACATCGATCGATGTGCACTAAACCTGTAATCCAAGAACTAACCTGATATGTTGTGCTTTTGTTTCTATCATCAGAACTTGGCCATTTCATCCAAATTGTCAATATCTTATCATGAAAATGTTTCTAATGTTCTCCCATTATCCTTTTAATATTGGTAGCAGTTATAATGATAGCCTCTTTTTCATTTCTCAGACTGATAACTTTCTGTCTCTGCATATCACCCTCCGTATGTGCACGTGTGCATGTGGGCATGTGTGTCCTCTAACTAACCTTCATTTAGGTGTATCAGTTGTATTAATTTTTCCAAAGACCAACCTGGACTTTCTTAATTTTCTCTATTTTATGTGTTACCCACTTTATTATTTCTGCTCTCACCTTTATCATTTCTTTCATTTTATGTATCTTACAGTAATTTATTTTTTCCAAATTAAGCGAAAAAGTGATTTTAAATCTTTCTTCTTTTCTAATAAAAGCACTTCGAGTTATAAATTCTCCTCTACTGCTGTTGAAGCTGCATCTCCCAAATTTAGCTATGTTGTAGTTTCATTTTTAGTCAGTTCAAATCTTTTAAAAATTTTCCTGTGATTTCTTTTTTGACTCATGTGTTTAGAAGAGTAAGGTTAATTACAAATTTTATGGTGTGTCTTGGGTTTTATATTGATATTTTTAATTTCATTCTATTATAAGAGAAGAAACAGTAAGATTTTAAACCATAAGATTTTAAACTCTAAAAATTAAGACCTATTCAATCATCATCATATGGCTTTGTGAAATCTCTTCGTGCACTTACAAAGGATGTCTATTCTCCAGTTGTTTTGTGTAGTTTTAAAAATAGCAATTAGTTCAAAGGTTGTTCATAGTCTTGTCGTTGAAAGAGGAGATTAATATCACCAACAATAATTGTAGGCTTGACTATTCTGTTTTGCTAGTTTTGCTTCATGCATTTTGAAATTTGACTGTTTTAGTGATGTGTGATGTGATGTCTTTTTTAACTCTGAAGTATCACTTTTCTTGAAGTCTATTTAACATTAATTTAGCCACTCCAATTTTACTATGCTTACAGTTTTTATGGTGTATAGTTTTCCCTCATTTAATTTCAGCTTTTCTTGTCCTTAAACTGTGTCTCCTGTTGAAAATACATGGTTGGAAGACCTTGTTTTTTTCATCTAGTCTAACAAATTCTCTCTTATTTGCCTTTTTAGTCTCTTTAATGTAATCGTATACATAGTTACTCCAGATTCACCATTTTGCTACTTGTTTGGTTTAATATTTTTATAGGCAGAGTTTCTGATGCATAAATGAAACCATTTGGCTCCTGCCACCCTGTTACCATGATTCTCATTGAATTCAGGGAGCCCCACTCAATAGTAGCAGCTCCCACTGTCATTCTTGGCCAAAATTATGGACCACTTCATGAATGACAGTGCTGCCCTCATCAATGTACTTTTGATGGCTTGGTAAATGAAATGTCCTCTGCATTCTTCCGTGGGACATAGTTAGGGAGTGGATGAGCAGATCTTCCATAGTAATTTCACTCCAGCATTTCAAATTCCCTCAGCCTTTGGATACTTGCCTCTACAAGACAAGGCAAATTTGGGCATCTCACCTTCAATCATTTAAGTTCGTGTTTCAGTCAACAAACCAAAGCACACTGTTAGAGCCAGCTGATGGCACTAATATAATCCATTAAGAATCTCTCCCAAGGATACCACCATTAATAAATTCAGCCCAACATAATTACATTTATTCTACCTCTTTTCAATATCCCATTTTGTACTTGATCTCTAGGACCTTTTGGGGATTAAGCTCAGTTATAAGTCTAGGAACAACATTTCTAGGGGAGGCACTGGAGGTAGTATCAGGAATTTCCTTCAAGATAACTCCAGAAAGACCATTTAGGCTCTTCTCAAACAAGGGAGGGAAGGCTAGATTCTATTGGCAAAGGAGGCTCAGCAAATATCAAGGTCTTTAGCTTAATAAGAATCTTCCCAATTTACAAGATCCCACCTCTTCACAATCAGTGCCCTAACTTCAACGAAAGAGAACTTCCAAGGTTGTGAATTCATTTCCATTGTAGCCTAGCCATCCGCAGGCTTTGGGTTTATTTTTCCCAAACTTCAATTTTATGGCCAACAGAGATAGAGCTTCTTTCTGGTTTATTACCCGGAATTTGAAGTGAATTCAAAGTCCTAAGGTCAAAATTTTCTTTCCCCACATTCTTCATATAAAACAAACCTTAGTCCCAGTGTTCCATTTCCATGAAATGCTCTATTTGGTCACCCAAAGCTTATTGGCACTTAATTCCTGGTGACCAAGGTAACAAGTTAATTAACTATTTGCTACAACATGTGTTAGGCTACCAATATATATATATTGATGATATACTATCAGCATCAGGGTCATTAACGCCTCTAAACATAGTCAGAGAAGAGAACCAATCCAGATCCCAATCTCTAAGGTTCTGTCCCTCTCAAACTACTTCTGATACTAATAACTGATCAACCAGAGATCAATTGGAAAATCAAAGCCACTGTAAGTACTATGAAATAGGGGGATTGTTTTAAGAATTAGACCTTACTCAATTCTGACAAAGCTGGGAAAATGAAAGTTTAGAAAAGATAATTGGAGTAACAGAGAAAGAACACATGAATCTGTCCTTCTGAACACAGATGTAAGCAGGTGAGTCAGAGCTTAGGAGAACCTAAGAAATCACACATGCCCAACTGCCAGTGAGAGATCATGAGGGGGTAATTTGTAGGGAGGCTGATGGGAAGCTGGGAGTTCCTGTGTAACTACTGCCTCTGTGTGTCTGCAACCAAGCATTTGGTAGTGGACTAAGACCATCTGTTAGTGGCCTTTGTGACTACCTAATAGCATATGGAGGACAGAATCTAGGTGACTGCTGAAGCTAGTACAGCTCCTGCCTGGCTTGTCTTACTGCACTCACTCTTAGAACCCAGCCACCATGCTGTGAGGAATCCCAGACTGCATGGAGACAAACTGAAGTCCTTGGCCCTCTGACACAACTGAGATCCCAGTCAGGAGCAAGTGCCAATGCACCAGGTGAGTGAACCAGATCCTCTAGCCACAGTCAAGACTTTCCAGCTTGACAGTCAGTAAAGAAGAGATAAGCTTTCACCATCAAACCATGCCCAAATAGAAGATTTGCAAGCAAAATAAATTTGTATTGTTTTAGGCCAAGAGTCAACAAACTTTCTATAAAGGGCCAAATAGCAGCATTTTAGGTTTGGCCTTGTTGCCTTCTCCCCCTTTTCTCCCCTTTTTTCTCCTTCCTTCTTTCCTTCCCTCCTTCCTCCCTCCCTCCCTTCTCTCTCTTGCAACATTTTAATAATGGCAAAAAATATTCCTAGCTTATGGGCCACACAAAACAGGCTGTGGGCTGGATTTGATCCATGGGCCATAGTTTGCTGATTCTCTTTTAAGCCACTAAATTTTATAGTAATTTGTTATATAGCAATAGATTATCAGGGCAATCAGTTAAGTAAATTGCACAAAGATGAATTGGCAAACCTAGTGGATAAAGAGGAAATAAAGAATCACACATGTGTGTATGTGTTTGCACACTTACACCCAAAGTGCACTTCATAACAATTTTAATAACTTTGGTAGGCATAAAATATCAAACATAAATACAAAAATAGCAATATACACAAGCTCCCATTGAAAAAAATACATTATTGAAGAGAAGAAAACAAATATCTGTTGAAAGCCTGCTGCATTCCAGAATCTCTGTGGCATAATGACCTGCATGACTGTACTTATCTTCATAAGAACCTTATGAAGGAGGTATTTTTATCCCTATTTTACCGATAATGAAACTCAGGTTTAAAGGCAGCAAATAATTTTGTCAAAGCCTACTGATGAGTAATAGGTGAGCTTAAATTCAAATCCATTCCTAGGTACCAATCTCTAAAGCTTATAGTTTTAAGAATTAGCCAGAGTGGATCTTAAATAAAATCATTTCACCTCAAGTCCATATCTCCAGATTTCACTGGCCTGTTTTACAGGTGAGGAAACAGAGGTTGACAGTTTATTAGAATCTTAGCAGCACACAGCAGGCATTAAAGCTTAGTTCTTCCTCTGCATATAACACCTTCACCTCTATGCTTGGCTGATTTTCAGCCACAGTGTATTTAATATGCACATTTAAATTAGTGATGCCATTTTTTCACCTAATTGGGCATCTAAAATTTTAGATATGGTTCTTATTTATAAGACAATTGTCCTTGAAATTTATGAAAACATCTAAAAATTTCAGCAAATAAATAAGATGTATGTGTATGTATCCTGTTAGACAACAGAAAAGGGGAGATGTTTCTAATGCAACAGTCAGAAGCAGAGCAGATACCCAAAAAGCAGAGCAGATACCCTATGTTGTTTTTGAGTTGGAGAGAATCCTCTGGGAATCAGTGTTGCTTTTTGACTCCATTTTTGTGATACATTTAATTCATGCCAAGCATTAGATGAGTTCATGGCACAGGGATCTCCAGGCAAGTCTTCTTGGGAACATATGCCCATCCTTTTCTTTTTTTTTTTTATTTTTATTTTTGTAATGTTTTATTATATTATGTTAGTCACCATACAGTACATCCCCGGTTTCTGATGTAAAGTTCGATGATTCATTAGTTGCGTATAACACCCAGTGCACCATGCAATACGTGCCCTCCTTACTACCCATCACTGGCCTATCCCATTCCCCCACACCCCTCCCCTCTGAGGCCCTCAGTTTGTTTCTCATAGTCCATAGTCTCTCATGCTTCATTCCCCCTTCTGATTACCCCCCCTTTCTTTATCCCTTTCTTCCCCTACCGATCTTCCTAGTTATGTTCCATAGATGAGAGAAATCATATGATAATTGTCTTTCTCTGCTTAACTTATTTCACTTAGCATTATTTCCTCCAGTGCCATCCATGTTACAGCAAATGTTGAGAACTCGTTCTTTCTGATAGCTGAGTAATATTCCATTGTATATATGGACCACAGCTTCTTAATCCAGTCATCTGTTGAAGGGCATCTCGGTTCCTTCCACGATTTGGCTATTGTGGACAATGCTGCTATGAACATTGGGATGCATATGGCCCTTCTCTTCACTACGTCTGTATCTTTGGGGTAAATACCCAGTAGTGCAATGGCTAGGCCATAGGGTAGCTCAATTTTTAACTTTTTAAGGGACCTCCACACTGTTTTCCAAAGTGGCTGTACCAACTTGCATTCCTACCAACAATGTAGGAGGGATCCCCTTTCTCCACATCCTCTCCAACAATTGTTGTTTCTTGCTTTGTCTATTTTTGCCATTCTAACTGGAGTAAGGTGGTATCTTAGTATGGTTTTGATTTGAATTTCCCTGATGGCTAATGATTTTGAACATTTTTTCATGTGTCTGTTAGCCATTTGTATGTCTTCATTAGAAAAGTGTCTGTTCATATCTTCTGCCCATTTTATGATTTATTTGTTTCTTGTGTATTGAGTTTGAGAAGTTCTCTGTAGATCTTGGATACCAGTCTTTTATCTGTAGCATCATTTGCAAATATATTCTCCCATTCCGTGGGCTGCCTCTTAGTTTTTTTGACTGTTTCCTTGGCTGTGCAGAAGCTTTTTATCTTGATGAAGTCCCACAAGTTCATTTTGTCTTTTGTTTCTCTTGCCTTTGGAGATGTGTCATGAAAAAGGTTGCTTTGGCCGATGTCATATAGGTTGCTGCCTATGTTCTCCTCTAGGATTTTGATGGATTCCTGTCTCACATCGAGGTCTTTCATCCATTTGGAGTTTATTTTTGTGTATGGTGTGAGAGAGTGGTCAAGTTTCATTCTTTTGCATATAGCTGTCCAATTTTCCCAGCACCATTTATTGAAGAGACTGTCTTTTTTCCACCGTATGTTTTTTCCTACTTTATCAAAGATTAGTTGCCCAAAGAGCCAAGGGTCCATTTCTGGGTTCTCTATTCTGTTCCATTGGTCTATGTGTCTGTTTTTGTGCCAGTACCATGCTGTCTTTGTGATCACAGCTTTGTAGTACAGCTCGAAATCTGGCACTGTGATGCCCCCAGCTTTGTTTTTCCTTTTCAACAGTTCCTTGGAGATTTGGGGCCTTTTCTGGTTCCATACAAATTTAAGGACTATTTGTTCCAGTTCTTTGAAAAATGTCATCAGCATTTTGATCGGGATAGCATTGAAAGTGTAGATTGCTCTGGGTAGCGTGGACATTTTAACTATGTTAATTCTTCTGATCCATGAGCATGGAATATTTTTCCATCTTTTTGTGTCTTCCTCAATGTCTTTCAAGAGTGATTTATAGTTTCTAGAATATAGATCCTTTACGTCTCTTCCCTTTCTGCACCTGATACTTTTTGATCTCTTCTGAGCCTACTCTGAGGTGTTCATGCTGGAAAACCTTTATCCAGTGCTTGTAGGACCTGAACTTAGGCCCCTGATGCAGGAGCACCAAAATCTGCCCATCAAAATCTGCCCATCAGAAGGTTCTCGCTGGCCATGGAAACCTGTTCTCTCCCCCTCATTCTTTGTAGAGCAGTAGACAGGGACCAAAAACCCGCCCATCTGAGCTGCTCAACTCCATCTTATCTCTGGCATTATGGGAAAAAAAATCATGAGGGAGCAAAGTCACGGAGACATGGAAGCTGATGTTTAGTTCATCCCCTCTTTACATAGGTGGAATTTGCATTGGTATGTAATTATCTTCTTCTGGCTACAAACTCAAAATTTTAAGTGGTCACATGACCACCTTTTGTCAGCACAATCTGAGCCAAAGCATGTATAAGCTGGTGCACTGTTATCTATGTTCCTTTCTCTGTTTCAGTGGTTGTGGAAACCTGTGGTCAGATGGAGACACCCGAAGATCAAAGCATGCTGGAATGTGAGCCCCACATGAAGGACAGGAACCCTACGATGCTGCCCAGACATACAGCCCACTCTGAGTGAACAAGAAATAAACTGTCCCATCATCAAGTCACTGAGATGTTGATGTTTTCATTTCTGTAGCATAGCCTAATCTATCCTGATTAAACACCAAGCAAATCCAAGGTGTTGGCATCCATCAAGACTCTGCTGATTCTAATGGATCTATTAGGATTTGCTTTCTAGGCTTAGCACTTCAGAATAGTGGTGTCAAAAGATATAAATTCACCGTAAAACCTCTGACCATCTCCTTCCCCTAGTGGTTCTTCCTCCATGACATTTGGTTACCAGTGGGAGACCAAGTCTCCCCTTAAACTAAGGCCCCACTTTGTTAATTTCTGAAAATATAAGCAACATTGTTAAATATTCCTTTCTTAATTTTAGAAAGGTTTACCTTATCAGATGTACATCAAGTATCCTGGGTTATTTTTTTTCTTTTTAAATTCTCAATTTTCTCCCAATGCATTATATATCTAAAATTTAGTAACACTGGCAATCAGGGTCATTATTGTTGATAAAATATCCTTCAGTATCTCCCATTGCTGGTTTTCCAGATGAATTATAGCATTATTTAATCCAAAACTGTATTTGGATCAGAGCTGCAATTGTGCTAATTTTATAAGGTAAACTGGGAATACTAAACCTTTTTACAATATTTAGCCATAGTATCCAGGTACATGATTTATCTGCATCAATTCTCTTTATTTATCCCAATAAAATGTTATAGTTCCCTTTACAAGTATATAATACAATTCTTATTAAGTTCAGCCCTTATTATTTTAGGTAATTTAGTTCAATTATGATTGGAACCTCTTTTATAATTTTATAGTTAATTGTTGCTGGTTTAATGGGATGATTTTATCTTTGATATTTTTATTTTGTTTTGGTGTCTTTATTAAACTCTTAATACTTACAAGAATTTTCATAACATCTGTATCATAAAAATGCAAAACTGGAAATAATTCAAATGTATAGCACAGAGATATGAATAATTAATTATAGTATGTTTATATAACAGGATATTACAATTAAAAAAAAAAACAGAATTAACTAGTGATCCACTCAACCTCATGTTGAGTGAAGATGCCAGACCAAAAGAGAAGATCCTGTATGATTCTATTCACATGAAGTTTGAAAACAGGTAAAACTGTTAATTAGGATGACAGAAGAAGTCAATACGTTGGTTACCTATAAAGTGATATGGACAGAGAAGGGACAAGAAGAACGTCTGGACTGATGGAAATATTTTGTTTTGATTTGTCACATGGATGTATACGTATCAGCTATACATTTCTTTGTCTATTTCCCTATATGCAAATTATGCCTCATTAAAACAAACGCACACCATAGATAGAACTAACCTAATGGACCCAGAATTCTAAAGAGGGTGACACTTTCTGGGGAAGAGCATGTGGGGAACTTGTAGAATTATGAGAATGTACATCTTGATCTGGGTGGTAAATATGGATTAATACAGGTTAAAATTCATCACACCAGGCACATGAGTTTTGTGGACTTTGTGTATATCATATCTCAATGGGAAAAAAAATCTTAAAGCTAACAACTTATTTTTTCACCTGACTCTTTTGAATTCTTAGTACGCAATAATATTCTGCTTTATTTTCTCTCATTTTATTTATATCTTTGGTTCAACTCACCAGAGTTAGTTTCTGTTTGCAAAGGTATATATCTAGTTGATAATATTAAATGACTTCTGATTGGAGATGGTAATTTATGACATGAAACAATACCTTTCTCCAACAATGGATATTAAAACCAACTTAAAAGGCAAATGAACAACTGGGATAAATAGCACAGAGCTTAGAAATAGTATGAAATGCACAATCTCCCCAACAGAATATTCGGAAAAGAGTTGAAAGTGTAATTTATAAAAGTTCAAATATCCAATTAAAATATTTAAAAAGTTTAATCTCACTGATAAGCAAAGAAACAAATTTAAATAAGACATTTTAATTATTAAATTGATTATAGCTCAGTAGTTAATGGTCCAGCTCTGGAATCATACTGATTGACTCTTCTCTGTAATTCAATTTCCTTACATATACTGTAGAACTAGCAATAACATGTCGTGTTTGTAGAAGGATCAACTTTGTTAATATTTATAAAGTACTTAGTGATGTGTCTGGCATAAATACAGTACTCAATAAATATCAACTATTATCAACTATTATCATTATGGCTCAATAAATATCAACTATTATCATTATGGCTTATTATTTTTGGCAAAGATGAAAAGACTGATACTGCTCTGTGATGATAAAGACAGGAAAACAGCAATGGTGAATGTGCCAAATTTTTACATCTTCCTGGAGGACCCATTTGTCAGTATGTATCAAAATTTTAAATGTATATACCTTTAAACTCTGGAATTCCACATCTACAGACTTACCACCAAATCTGCTGGCACTTCAGTTTTGGACTTTTCAGCCTCCCAAATTGTGACAACCAAATTTCTGTTTATAACCCACCCAGTCTATGGTATTTTTGTTATAGTAGTTGAAACAGACTCAGACGGAAATTGGTACCAAGACTGGGTGTTGCTGTAACAAATATCTAAAAATATGGAAGCAGCTTTGGGATAGGTCATCCTGAAAATAAAGACCACAATGAGAGAAAAACAAGTTTATCTGGGATCAAAGAATTGCCATTTGGGGAGCACAGATTCAGGTAAATACCCAAATAGTGTTCCCACTTATAGAGTGAAAGCAAAGGAGTTTTATGAGCAAAAAGATGGAGGTGATTACATTACTCAGATAAAAGAAAGAAAAGTATTGTCAGTTGGTAGTAACAGTTACAGTAACACTTTTTGTTACACATTGATGGACGATTGTGTTGGTGTTAACCAACCAAATACTTCTGGTACGCATTAGTTAACTCCCCCGTTTGCTGAAAGTTCGCAAGCCACAGCCTTATGATCAAGATGCCCACTGTCCTGTGGACCTTTATGAACAACTGCTTGGGAACCAATTGCTATTTTGCCCCTTCCAAAAGTTTTGGCCCAGTTCAGGCAAGGCTGTTTATCTACAATGGACTAACTCTGTTTTCAAATGGTTCTAGCCATGTCAATTTTTCACAGACTGATGATGGGTAGAGGCTGGAAGAGTTGTAAAGTTCATGCCAGAAAAGCTTACGTCGCTATGAATGGAACATTAAGGTACCATCTGGTAAAAGCTCGGAAAGAAAAGAGGCAAACTTTAGAGAAAGCCTCAAGCTTCTTAGAGAATACCTAAGTAATCCTGAGTAAAATGTCTGTAGGAATAGAGAAGATAAAAGCCGTTCTGATGAGATCACAGATGGAAATCTAGAGTGCCCTATGGAACACTGGCGGAAAGGCAATCCTTGTCATAAAGTGGCAAAGAACATGACTAAATTGTATTCATATTGTTGTGTTTTGTGCAAGCCAGAACTTGTGACTGATGGAATTGGATATTTGGCAGAGGAAATCTTTAAACAAAGTATTGAGGGAGTGGCCTGACTACTTCTAACTGCTTATAGTAAAATTTGAGAAGAAAAAAATGACTTAAAGATGGAATTGTCAAGTGAAAAGGAACCAGAATGTAAGATTTGGAAAATGCTCAGCCTGTATTGCAAAGAATGAAAAAGAGTGTTCTGGAGAGATTGCAAAGGGTGTAGCCAAAGGACGACTTGATTTGGAGATTAGTCAGAGAAGCCAGGAACAATGCAAGAGAGGTCCTAAAGGCAATTCAGAGATCATTAGGGCTGCCAAGCCATTGTGGGCCCAGGGTGCAAGGGTCAGGTTGACAATGGATTCAAAGGACAAACACCTGCAGGACTACAGTGTCAGACCACCACTGCTTGACCTACTCGAGGGACCCACTCCCCTCACCCATCTCAGGTGTGGCCCCTCGGGGCCTGTGCAGTATGGGCCACGGTGGCTGCACTGAAGACAGGGCTGGCAGCAAACTCTGGCCGGAAAGGCCCAGGGCTATCTCCAGCAGCACATTGAGTGCACTGGGGGAGTATTACGGCCCACACCCAGGTAGATTTCAAAAGATGGGGTTGCCTGACAGAGCCATGAACTCTAGGTGTATGCCTACAGCTTTCTAATTCATGCACTTTAAGATATCAGTTTTCCTCTAAGACTAATCTTAGACCTATTCCTCATGTTTTGATATATTGTGCTTTCAACGTTAATCAATTTTTAATATTCCATAATTTCTATTTTTATTTCACCTGTTAATAATCTGGAAGTACGTTCTGTAGTTTCTAAATGTATGGCGATTTTTGCTACTGATTTTTATTTTTATTGCTTTTGTGTAATCAATTTTGAGAATGTTTCATTCTCAAGGGGGGGGACTCACTGGTTTTTGAGGGCTAGGGTTGGAGAAATTCCACATTTGCCTCTGTTGGGACCCTATAGGTTTAGCAAACTCAGGGATAATTTTTATGTCAATTCCACCTCTTAGTAGCATAGAAATTTGACCAAACCCCTCCCAATACATAGAGTACATTGTTCACGTTCCAATATTTGTAGGTGCCGTCCCTAGTTATGGCCCCAGGGCAGACTGCTTATCTCCCTGCTGAGCTCCCTGTGGTGAGATCTTTGTGTCCTCTTGCACTACTCCGTAGTCACATCCAGGTTCCCGCCTTTAAGACGGAAACTTGCTTCCAGCTCCTGCTTGTGTACAGAGTGGTCTTTATTAGGCATCAAAACCCCCAGCCTCTTCCTCCTGTGCACAGGTAAGCTTCATTTTATGATTATTACGGATTTGAGTTCCCTTTGTATGTAGCATTGAGTATTTCCTTTTCTTGCTTTCAAGCTCAGATACATGTGGGGTTTTTTCCAATGATTTTTATACATTTAGAGGAAAGTCGGGTGTTAAGCATCTTCTCTGTCTCCCCATTGAGAAACAGTGGTCTGGCTTTGAATTCTGGGATAGCCTTTCTGATACTAAGATCTAGCACATATCGACTGCCTTTTATACCACAGAGTCACAGATAATAATAAATACAAAAGCTAAGATTTGCTAAGCTTTATTGACGATTCTGAGCCTAAAGTCCTGCTTCTGTGTTGTCAGAGGTAGTACGGCATAATGGTTAAGACCGCAGACTCGGGAGCCAGATTGCCCTTAAAAAAAAAAAAAAAAAAATATATACACACACACACACACACACACACACACATATATTTATATTTATTTATTTAGAGAGCGAGTGAGCACGTGTGTGAGCAGGGGGGAGGACAGAGGGAGAATCCCAAGCAGACTCCTCCACGATGAGCACAGAGCCCGATGTAGGGCTTGATCTCATGACCCTGAGATCATGACCTGAGCTGAAACAGAGTGGGATGCTTAACTGACTGAGCCACCCAGGGACCCCTCCAGATTGCCTTCTTTCAAATCTCAGTTCCTTGACTAATTAACCACATGAACTTGGGCTGATGACTTAGCCTCTTCACAAAAGCAGTTTATACATATAATTATAACAATGCTCAGCGCAAGTAAACACTGATGACTTAGCTATGATTCTGTGTCCGTGTACAGGAATGCTATGTCTTTTCATCCGCATTATTCTTATGAATTAGGTCCTATTATGGTCCCTCAACACATTTCCTGGCACAAAACAGGCTCCCAATAAATGTGTTAAACAGATAAGAGAATACTCGGTATTTAAATATGGAAGCAAAAATTTAACGTGGGCAGATTATCGAGCCTATGTCACATAGGTAATTAGAGGTAGAGCGGAGTTTTGATTGGTGTCAATTTTACCATTAATAAACACGAACGTTCCTCAGCACCTGGAAACCTCCCTCCAACCAGCTGGGGCACCACGGAAAAGGGAGTTTGTTCAGCTGTCAGAACCCACATCCCCCCCACCCTTCCCCATCCGTTTCTACCGACCCTCTTTTTACTTTCCTCTTCCCTGTGAAGTAAAAGACATTCATTATCTTTCATTATCTCCCTTCTTCCTCTGGACTTCTAAAATTGCCCTGTTCTCTTATTTTATACCAGTGCTTTTGCTAATGTGACTTCATTGCCTGATGTTTTTTTTCTTCTCTCTTCTCTAGATCAATAGTCTCTGTCCCCCTCACTCGATAATTTCACCAGCTTTCATTTTCATGTCTCTTAAAGCCTGGGGGTGGTGGTGGAGGGAAAGCCATTTGAACCTCTTCCTTTTATAATGTTTTGTTTTCCTCCACAGCAGAGCAGTTTCCTTTATTGTGGTGGCAATTTTGTCCTTTCTGATACCCTTTCTGCCAACGTTTCTCCACCTGCAGAGGTTACTGCAGCCCTTGGCCAGGTTCTAGGATGTTAAGAAAATTGAAAGATGATATTAGGTGGCCAGGCTGGTGAGGATCTAATATGATCAAGGCCAGTAACCTCTGAGGTTTCTATTGCAAAATCTTGCAGGCATTTTATTGTAAGGAAAGTTCTGTCTTTCTCTGGATCTCTTTTTGGTCGTTTTGATTTATAGGAAAGGTGTGCCATCCCAGGATGCCCTGCCAGTGGAAAATGGCAGAGTCATTCCCTTTGTGTAGTATAACAAAAGGAAGAATCTCGACGAGAGAGAACCAATACACGGCCAGTGCCACATGAGATCAAGGCTAGCGTGGCACATACTGTGCCTAGATACCACAGGACAGGGCAACTGCCTCTGTCTTGTTGGTCTCTGTAATACCTTAAGCTTTTGTGAAATCAAATCATGGATGCTAATGATCTCCCTCTCTGAGAGAAAGGAAAATTTTATCATCAGAAAGGAAAACCTAATGGTCATGCATCGTGTGCCTAGTACTGGGAGCCCTAGTGTATGTCTCTCTACGATCATCTAGAAGGTGGGTATGAGGTCTCCATTTTATGAACGAGAAGCACGAGGCTCCCCAACGTTAAGTCATTTGCCTTTAATACCAGCGCTAGAATAAAGTGCCCAAGTTTGCACGGGATTCGAAGCATATTCTCTCCCATTCACACCTCACTTCTTCCACCATTCACAGGTAAGTAGAACCAGTCCATCAGTGGACCACCTCTTCCTGGAACAGAAAAGCAGGGCTGTGACCACACTGGAAGCCCTTTATCTGAGGAGCTCCCTTTGTTTGGGCACCCAGGCTGGAGAGCTCTCCAAGACAAGCAATGAACATAGATTAGGGTCAAGCAACCGGCTTCTCCAATGCTTGAGGAGGACTTGCTTTACTCTGGGATCAGTTTTTGCTGATCTGAGAAAACTGTCTGCTGTGTCTGAGGACAGCGACTATCTCCCTCGAACCTCACCTCTGCCTGTGCCATGGGGCTTGCCAAGAAGAATTACTGCCCACACCACTGCTAAGCTTGGCCGCAGGGCATCCTTGCACCAGGAGACAGTGAGCAGAGGTGATGGTACTTTGCAGCATGAGGTTATGTTATGTTTCTGGTGGTGCTTGCTCTTCTCACCCTCCCCCAAGGGCAGCGTTCAACTAGGGGCAGCCACCAATATGTAGTATGAGCAAGGAACTCGTGTTCAATTTTGTAAGCTACTGACATTCCTTTGGGCTTGTTTTTGTCACAAGAACAAATCTCAATACTGTGTGTGCACCGTGCTTGGCATACCGGCCGTCTTGCTGCCCTTCAAACATACTGATCCACCTACTGTTCCTGCTGTCTGAGAAATCGTGCCCTTTGGTCTACACATACTTTTGAGTTTTCATTATTCAAATTTTTTGGCAACTATCCCTTCCTTGTAGGTAAATTCACTGACTATCAAGACCATAAGATTCATTACTTAATTTTCTAGTGATATTTGATGTCCCCTGAAATTGTATGATGTATGCATTTGTTAACTTGCCTATTGTCTATTTTGTCCCCCCGACTGTAGCTCCATGAGGACAAGTGTAGTGGTCAAGAGCGCAGACCCATCAGCCCAACTGCCTGGGTGAGAATTCTGGCACCAACACTGATTAGCTGCCTGGCCTTGGGTAAGTGATTCAATTTACTGGACTTTTTCACCCTTACTTGTGAAGTTGGAATAAGAATGTAACATTTAACTCATAGGGCTGTTGTTAGGATTAAACGAGTGAAAAATGTAAAGCACTTAGCATGATGCCTAGCACACACTAGGCACTCGATGAAGTTTGGTATTATCATTAGTATTGTACACCATTGCGTTCCAGACCTGAGAACACGGCCTGGCATAAGGTAGTGGCTTGATCATTTTTATAAATGGATACATGAATGACTGCTATGAAGATTCAGGAAATCCTTCCAATAAAAACTAACCTACTTCATAGTTGAGAGCTGATGGCCATCAATGAAAGTCAAGGAACAACGTAAAAAAAAAAAAATGCTTAGCTTCGTTCCTGGTATTTAGTAATAATGGTCCTAATAATGATATTAATAATAACAACAGATATCAATATTACCCTTTAAGCAGTTAATAGTTACTTGCTGCCTACTTCACTACACAACTGTAAGACAGCTATCATTATTTTAGGTGAGAGCACAGACTGGGAGAGAAGTAATGTGGGTTTATCCCAAATTTCATGGCTTACTGGAGCTGGGTTTTGATTCATGTTTCTTTGACTACCTGATGGTGCAGAGCGCTTATTAAATAATCACATCTTTCTTGTCTTCTACTAGCGCTAATTCCCATGATGGAAGTTGGTTATCTGCTATCCCCTTGAATAGGTGTAGCCAAGTGATCCTTTTGTTGTCAGTTTCAGATTTAATACACGTTGAGTTTCAACTCCATAGCATTCACTATGTTGCACTGAGGGTTTGGGGGGAAACAACAGAGAAATTAGATATGTACCTGGCACCTAAGGAGTAGAATAATATATGTAACTGCGAGTCCTAAAAGGAAAGCAGGTGAAATGTGCTCTTTCTATTACTTTCTCTCCTAATCATTACAACCCTCTGTGCTTTACAGACAAATGGAGGCACAGAGATTTCAGGCATTTGCCCAAAGTCATATTTCTAAGGAAGCAAAGGCACCAGGATTCAAATAATAGATGGTCCCAGGTATTTTCTACAGTCTCTCTGCTACAATGTATGATGAACAACTTCTTTTTGTTGTTTGTTTATTTGTTCTTGTCTTAATTGGTGAAGTCAAAGCTGAAGGCAAAGATGGTCAAGGATGAACCATGAGAGACTATGGACTCTGGGAGACAAACTGAGGGTTTTAGGTGGAGGGGGGGTGGGCTAGCCCAGTGATGGGTAGTAAGGAGGGCATGTACTGCATGGAGCACTGGGTGTTATATGCAAGCAATGAATCGTGAACACTACATCAAAAACTAATGATGTACTGTATGGTCACTAACATATCATAATCATAATAATTAAAAAAAAGGATGTACACAGTAAGTAGCATATGAAAATGCATCTAGAGCAGACCATTTCCCACCAAGGTACAGATCACTGCATAGAACACATCTACAGCAACTACGGGATCAGTTAATGCCCTTGTCTTCTCAGTGAGCTCAAACCTGGGGTCTTTTTACTTGCTAGTGCAACTGGGCAGCCAGATGTGGCCTGGGGCCTTTTCCTAATTGCTCTGCTCCAGGCAGCCCTTATTAGGGGCACAGATCATGTATTCCAAGTACAACAGTGTCTATATACCCTTCCTCCACACCTGTTTCTTCAGCCCCTCCCACCTTGTTGTTCCCAGGATGTGGTTTGTCAGAAACACAGCACAAACTCAGGGCCATAAATCACAGCTAACTTGGTAGAATTAGCTCCCCTCCAAAGACAGATACATGGCGGGCACCCCTCTGCTTTGCAGAGAGCCCGCCTGAGAGTCCTATTGCTTCAGCATATAAATCAGTACCAGGCATGCGACAGCATCCTGACAGCAGGACAATTATTGTCCTGAAAATAAGAAATGCAAATTTCTCTTCCCTCATTGCAGAGGCAACTAGCAGACTTATTCTATGATGTTGATCAATGACTTTAATCTATGCCCGCCCACAGTTTATAAAATGCATGTACCACCTGTCACCTTTCTTCCTGTTGGCTCAGGACGGAGGCAGTATTTGATTTCCCTGGGTGTCATATGAGTCATTTGGACTACCTTGAAAAGGTGGCTATTAAAATAGTAAGTTTTAGAGAGCAATTTTTAATAGCAGCTATTTTACTTGTAAACTGAACCCAGGAGGCTTCAACACGTAAGGAGCTGTATGACCTTGACAAGTTAGTTGGCCTCTCTGAGCCAATTTCTCAAAAGCCTGATATAGACAAAAATACCTACAGTGGAGGCTGGCTTTGAGGGTAAAGTAGGAGAATTTCTTTTTTTTTTTTTTTTTTTTAAAGATTTTATTTATTTATGTGACAGAGAGACAGCCAGCGAGAGAGGGAACAGAGCAGGCGAGTGAGAGAGGAAGAAGCAGGCTCCCAGCAGAGGAGCCCGATGTGGGACTCGATCCCGGAACGCCAGGATCACGCCCTGAGCGGAAGGCAGACGCTTTAACGACTGCGCTACCCAGGCGCCCCAAGTAGGAGAATTTCTTACCTTGTGTTTACTAGATTGTATTTAGTATTACTCGGCCAGAGAGCTACGTAATGCTTAGGTAAAACGAGATGAAAAACTGAATTCATACTATTGGATCAGTCAAGGTACAGGAAAAAAAAAAAAAAAAGAATGGCTGCTTTACTAAGAAATTGTTCAACTTTATTTTTCCCATGGCAATTGACAGAAGATCTGGCTGAATAAAAAATGGATGATGATCACTAGAAGAAAAGGAGACTGGCGTGGACTAACTGTACTCTGTTTCAGTCACTGCACAGGACTCTCACCACAGGTAAATTGTATCTATTATCCTGCGCTCTTCTTCAATCCCAAAATAGTCTCAGGAAGCTTCCCTGTGGAAGGGTTGTTTTAATAGCATCATTGGTAAGGTACAAAAAGGTGTATTCTAATTTGTAAATGATGGAGGATTTAAAAAGATTATGATTTGGATGCAGGAATTCTGGGTACTGGAGGAAGACATATGGTTTCTGAAATCCAGATGTGTCTGACACTTAAGGCCAATCAGAGGGCAAAAGACCATAAAATGCCCAAATACATCAGGAAGAGAGGACTTACATCAATCTCTCTGAAGGGGAGCAAAGCTACAACTGCTTCGTCTTCCCTGATAACTCCACGGTCATTTATTAAAGAATGTGAGTTAGGATGATGACAGAAGCTTCCTCAACTGTGCCTTTCTAGGAACCTTCCACTGTCTATCCATGGACATCATGAAGTCAACATAATTTCTGAAAACCAGAATGGTCTACCTTTTTGATGTTCGCCCAGAAACCCAAGTAGCTATTGCAATAAGAAAATCCTTGCAGGACCTAAATTTCAGCTGCAACTCATTGCAAGGAAGCGCAGCAGGTGCATGAGGCCTTGTGCAGCTGTTAAGACCAGAAATGTTCTGGCTCTACCAGAGGAATGATGGACCAGTTGATCATAAAGATAACTGAGGAGGCAGAGAGGTCTGATCGAAGCTTCAGACTCCTATGAAAGAGCCTTGTAAATAGAAAGGTCATCTATGAATACTTCCTCTACAGGCAACTGGCTGGCCATGACCATCAGAGCAATAAATTGTGGAGGTATTCATGGGAAGGGAGTAGGAATAAGAAGGGGCTTTCCTTGATAGTAATGTAACTGTTATGGACTGAATGTTTGTGTCCTACCCTCCTCCCACAACGAAGTCATGTTTTAGCCCTAGCCTCCAGTGTGATGGTATTTGAAAATGGGGCCTTTAGGAGGCCATGAGGGTTAGATGAGGTCATAAAGGTGGGGCTCTCATGATGGGATTAGTGCCCTTATGAGAAGAGACACCTGACAGCTTACTCTCTTTCTCCCTGTGCTTTCACAAAGAGGTTATGGGAGCACCCAACAAAATGGAAGCTACCACCAACCCAAGAGAAGAGGCCTCAGAATGAATCCTACCTTGCGGTATCTTGATCTTGGACTTTCTAGCCTCCAGAATAGCAAAAAATGCATTTCTGTTGCTTAAGCACTTCGTCTACATAACGTTGTGATGGAGGCCCAAGCTAAGAGAGTGATCACGAGTGCTACATCTGCAAACTCCATTGAGTTATTGCCCTTGAAAAACTAACGTTAGCTTTGGACAGTGACATAGAGCAGGCTAACGGAGAATGCAGCGAGCACGTAGCCTCATATGCCGGCGTGTCAAAAATCAGGTGTGTCACTTTAAAGATTTAATCCAAGAAATAGGTAGTCTTGGCAGGAGGTTTGAGCGATGTGATGTGGTGGGAGTTGAGGACAGCTCTGATTGCTACAGCCACCAGTGTGGCTCTGCCCACGCAGCACCCCAGCTCACCAGTCCCCCCCTCCTGGCTTCAGTGGCGTGGCCTGGAAATCTCAGTCATGCTACATGGTAGCCAGTTACGTGACCAAGTGTGGAGGAAGTACTTGGAGAGAAGACGAGGAAAACAGGGTCAGAATTTACTCAGGCACCCAAACTGGAAATCAGTTATTTTCATCCAGACATGCATCTAGCTACTAGCGTCAGCTGTTGCTTCGACAAAAAAAAAAAGCTCTTGAATTCTTTCTCTTGTCTCCCTTTCCATTGCAGCTTCTACTTGTCTTTTAATGTGAAATTCTTTCAATACTTCCTGCCCGCATATCCATGCCTCTTGTTCTTCCTCAAAACCAGCCTCTTATGGGTTTCCTGCAATACCAATAACATGCTTGTCTCATAGATCACTCCATGAACAGTTGATGGCTCCCCACCTCCCGAAAATGCTCTGGCCCTGATCTGTTGCCCCAGCTTCATCTCTAGCCACTTCCCTCTCTAAGCCCTGGGCGAGCTCCCTCATTATATTACCTGCATTTCCCTGAACAAGTCTTTGACAGTCTCACCTGCAGGAATGGCCTTTTTAAACTTTTCCCGGTCCCTAGTGCCCTTACCCTACCGTACATCATCAGAAAGTAATTACTTCTTCTGGCAGGCAGGAGAATGACTCCCCAGAGATGTCCACATCCCATTCCCTGTAACCTGTGAATGCATTATTACCTGGTGAGGGAGAATTACAGTTGCCGAAGGAGGCAATTTGAGCGTTTATCATTATTGTTCCCACACTGTAGATGAAGAGAGAGGTTCAGAGAAATCTAGAGATTAATTCGTGTTCCCTCAGCTCATGAGAGACTGAGATTTGAACCCGGTTTCCCTAATAGGCGCTCCCATTCCATTGTACCATGTTGCTATATAAGGAGCATGTTAGATATTTAAACAGCATTGCCTCATGAAAGTGGTAACCCCCATAAAACTAAACAGCGGGGCAGATGATAACTGCCGGAGGCTAAGCCAGATCTGACTGTGAGTGCCAAACTGCCGTCTCAGCACCGAGGCTGACGCACAGTCTGCTTGCCCGCCCAGGCACTAGAGACAATGAGGAAGACCTTCCACATGGCACGAAAGTCCCCAGAGCTCCAGGAGGCACAGCCATGTGAGTCCACTGAACTCGCTTTAATACTTAAGCCAGATACAGCTAGGGCAAGGGTCTGGCTTTTGTCATCATGAGCTGGGATACTGCCTGCAGAGTTTACCAGATGTCCAGGTCCACGCAGTGCCTTCCTGGCTAAGGCATTCCCCTCAGTTAAGCAAACAGAATAATTACAGAAATTGCAGTTTTGATATTTTATTAACGAACGAGCTTGCACTCGGTATTGAAGGATATCCATGAGCATATGCATATTCATGTCATGAAAGCATTTTGGGTTTACTGGCATCTCAGGACTGCAGGGGCACAGTTGGTACCTGGCAGCTTAAAGCGAATAAAATGAAATCTTGCCCTTTTACAATTATATTAAGCTAACTCATGAATCAGGAAGGTGGCTTTCAATCATCTCATCTCTTACTTGTATTTGATAAATGAGGGGACTGAAGCCTCTGGGGCATTGATGGAACTTGGTTGTAGTCACAAAGCTAATGCACGCTGGAGCCTGGATCTCTACCACGATTGGTGGCCTTGGGCTTCCGCATTCTTGTTTTGAGGGAAAGTCACGCACATATAAGGTCTGAGTTCTCTCTCTCCTTACTTTTCTCCTTTCCTTTTGCTGCTGTTTCTCTCTCATTCTTTTATTCTCCAACTCATTGTTCAGTGATTTTCCTATTTGTTGTCTGTTTCTTGTCCTTTTTCTTTTACTCCCCTTTGAGAAAGAAGAGCAATATTCTCCACATAGTGTGTTCAACATGAACGAGATTTTGTTTCTGTTTTCAGTGCTTGTGAAATGGAAACTCAGGATAAATGTCTTGTCCAAGTTCACACAGCATCCAATACACCGTAGGACTGAAACTCAGCTTCCTTCACCATCAGTCTCATGATTTGTTTTATTTCTTGTAACCACACCACATTTTTCCCGTTATACTGAAAACTTATGACCTATGACTTCCATTACGCTATTAGCAACATGACAGCAATTTTCTTTCTTCAGTACCTCTATAAACTCCAAAAGTTTTAGTCCTTTTTTCTCTGAACTCACTAAAATTTTAAACGAAGGGTTCACACAAATCTCATCAGTGGGACATTATGGCAACTACTTTCAGCATCCACCAGAGGTGTCTGTAAGGCAGAGCCTCTGTTGTGATACCTCATAAAATAAATATTATCCTAATTAGAAAAGCATAAAAAATATTTGCAACAGCTACAGATACATTCATGAACAGATATCACATCATTAGCACATCCGTCTCAATTTATATATACTTTGAAAATCTCATTTACTTAGTTCCTTCTTGTCTTTACTTCAAGGATTACCAATCACTACCTTGATTAGCCTAGATTACCCAGAATATCTTTAAGGAAAAAGAATCGGTTACACGTTCTTCTGACGTAACAGGGCAAGTAAATCTAATCCATTCCCCTGTGCGCAACCAAACTAGACTTTCCTGACCTCATTTCTTTCACCAACCCTCCCTCCTCCCCTCCCTCATGGGCCTCTGGAAATGCCTGGGTGGCTAGTGGGGTAGATTAACAGATTTTCTATTTGCTTGAGGGGTAATGGATCTTGTGGACTGCTAAAGACTGAATGAGTTTAGGCTAATGGCTGCCGACGTAGAAGGCCGTGGCGCTAGAACCTGGTATTTATGCTACTTGCCTGACCACACTCCTTTCTAGAAGAATCTGCCAGTCCTTCAGCCATTATAAGAATCTGCCAGTACTTCTCTCTGGCCCATGATCTCCACTCTTTACAGCTATTTGAACCAAAGATGAGCACTCCGTCCAATGGCAGTAAGATACCAAGCTGGACAGTGATTCATGACTTGACATGAAAAAGTGAATGTGGTCAATTAGAGTCTTCTTCCAGGAATTTGAAATAATAATGAAATAGTTTATGGTGAGGGAGATCTATAACATAAAGATGACAAAGCAAGACTGACACCTTGCCCTGCTTCCATATAAATAAGCATAATTATTTAGTATAATCTTATATATACACACACACATATATAAACTTTGCATTAAGAGATAAACTGAAAAATTCAACACCCTGTCTACCTCTATTCCCCAAAATAAATAGTCTTGAGCCCTTCCTGTGTATTTTTGATCCTCTAATGAAAACAACTTTATCTCAGACTTTCACAATACTGATATCCACAGACATATACCAACCCTTGTTGTAAATTATAATTTGTAGATTATACAATATTGTGGATTATAATTATTATAAGAGGCAACTTTTTTCTACCAATGATCAGACTATTTGCAACTTTCTTTTCCTCTAGAATCTCACTGTACTTTTTATTCAGAGAACCCAGTTCTTCTGAAGACTGACCTTTCTCTGTGGCAAACATTTAAAGTAAACATATTTTTCATTTTTCATCCTCAATATTTTCTTTGATCTCATTTTTTTTTATGTACAAAGATCATGAGTAAGGTCCCATGAAATAAAGAGAGCTTATGATTTCCAGGTCAATACCAGTTTCGGTACACATGTTTACTTAAAATCAACATCCTCTTTTGGGAAATAAAACAGGTGACCTGTTCCTTATAACCAAAGAATGAAACTAAAACATAGCCCAATAAATTGAGAAGGTCTGACCATCTTTAACACTGAGGGGAATCTATAGAATACTCTCGTTCATGGGAGGTCCCCAGCTAAACTGAGGATCTTTGGCTAGGAATCATAAGGGAATGAATTATGAAGTGACACATGAAGGTATACATAAAATTTCTATATAAATAATAGGTAACTTCCAACCAAATGCCTTATGCATTCCTAGAAATGCATTCCGCAGGGACAAGTGTCCATTTGTGATGATTAGTGTAAAAATGAGAAAAAACTATTGTGTGGTTACTTTTTATAAAATACATTTTATGAAATTTAAAGAAATGTTCTTCATTTAAATATCACATCTTTTCTATATTCTGGAGATTAAATATCTTTTATGAAAAGATGGTAATATTAAATACCGTTTTTTTCTCTATGTCTTGACTTGGCCTAGTAAAATATGTCAATCTAAAAGTAGCTTTTATTTTTATTTTTTTTGAGAGACAGAGCGAGCGAGTGAGAGAATCCCAAGCAGGCTCCACATCCAACACAGAGCCCAACACGGGGCTCAATCGCACAACCCTGAGATCACGACCTGAGCCGAAATCAAGAGTTGGACGCTTAACCAACTGAGCCGCCCAGGCGCCCCTAAAAGTACCTTTTAAATTATACTAAAGTTTAAAGTTAAAAAACTGGACCACTGAGGCACAGGGCATGGAATCAAATAAGAAGGTGTTTAGAAGCTTCGGAGTCAATTTCCAAATAAAGGAACTTAACACCAGCCAAAGAAGCCCATTTTCCCTAGTTCAGCATGGAGACAACTAGAGTAGAACCAAGACCTGCTAGGAAAATACCAATGCGCTTGAGCCGTGAGACCAGAACAGAAACCGCTGATATGGCTGTGAACGTGACATCCACACAATAATCAGAGACTCTACTGTGAGCCTTGGTGCAACGAAGGGAAAGAAGGTGCTAATCATAGTGAGGGTGAGGCACAGGTGTCGTTGCTGCTCAGGAGCTGACGGGGTCACCCTGGGAGACTACAGATGATGAGGAGGGAGTGGGGGGGTCGGAGTCCTAGTGATTTTGATGACAAGGTAGGCATCAAAGATTACTCTTCATTATCATCACTATAATCTTCTTCCCGAGGATAGCTCCTGATCAGCGAAGCCTAGGGAAAGTGGCTCATATAAAGAAGTCAGCACTAGGTGGAGTGGACCTGAAGGAAATGGGAAATCCTTTGAACATACACCTTTTCAACTCCTGTGAACTGTTTGACTTTTCCATCTAGATCTATGGTTCTTACTCCTGGCTGCATTTTAGAAATACTTAGGGAATTGAAGTAACCTCCCTAAAGAGTGCAGGATGAGTTTAGAGGCCTTGACCTCATTTCATCCTGGTAAAAGCCAGTTCATTCAGTTCCTCGTTACAAAATGAAGTCATTGGAATAAATGATCTCCTTCTAGCTCAGATATTCTGGGATTCTATTCTCTTGCACACTTCCGTAGTTGTTGTTGTTTTTTTTTTCTCAAAAGTAAATGCCATGACTTGATCCCATACAGAAAAATCAAATAGCTTTTACTGTATTTCCATTCAAATTTTGAATCACATTATGAGACTGAACTCAAGTATCTGAGTTTTTTTGTCTTAAAGGAGAGATGGTGGAGAATAAAAGTATCTTACTTCTCTTTCATTGGGGAGGCACAGCCACAGCTCACTGAAGGGTAGGCAAATCACATGGTGACATATCTAAAGAACTTTCTGGAATTCTACCCTCCAAAACTTTTCAGAAAACTGTTCATAGGGAGGTGTCTCTTTAGAGGCACTCTTCTACATAACTACTTGAGGAGCACTTGAGAAGGAGCTCAAGTGTTGCTGTCTGCTGTATACTGCAGGACTCGGATGCTGGAGAGACTGCACCCACAGCTGGGGACGTCCTGTGAGGGACAGGAGCCAGATCTGGAGAAGCCACACACTCCACAGGAGTCGACCCAAGGAGCACCCTGGAACCAGGAAGCAAAACTCCTTTCTTTCCCCTGCAGTCACTCTCTGTCACCCTCTACTGTCAAAATTTAGCATGTGTTTACTAGCAAAGGAAGAATATTCAAAGATCCCAAATCCATTTTCACAGACGTGGCTAAAGGGGTTAATTAGAAGCTGAGATGCAATGCGCTGATTACTTGCACATGTATCCCTTAAGCCCATTAAGGGATACATGCCTGTTCATGTTTCATTCTGTCTGGGTCAAACGGATTGCAGAATATTGCTGGAACCTGCCATGGATGTATATACCAATTGTTCTCTGTGTGCTGTCCACGAAGTCTCCACTGTATGCGACCTCCCCAGGCAGCTGGATTTTGCTCTGATTCCTAATCTGTACCTATGTCTCCCTGCTGTTCCTATTTTACCACTGGGTCTAAACTCTGGCTGTGGAGTTCTGACCCCTGAATAGCTCCCTCCAAACTCTTCCTTAATATTCTTTAATTCCAGACTCTAAAGTGCAAGGACATTCACTAAAAGGTATTTACTTCAGGTTAAAGCTGCCATGTTCGTCTTCATATCCAGTGTGGAAAGATAGCAGGAGACAATACTGGGTGGAAAGAGGAGCAAATGATTGAGGAAAGGAGAGTTCAGCATTGCAGTCTCTAGGCGGCAGTCCTATGGAGCCACTGCTATTTGCAAACGTCCCATCAAAAGTGCTGTGGAGCTCTGCTGGCGTGAGGGAGGAGTTAGGGCTCCAGAAACCAGAGAGATCATGATGAGAGCCACAGAGTCCATGAAGGCAAATGTAAGGATTCGACACTGCCTTTAACACAACGCCTATGACGTTAATTTTTAAATAAAGTTATTCCCAATATCACAGGGTAGGATAAAAATGACATGGATGGGGGGAAAAGGTGAAACACTGAAAAGTTGGAATTTCAAGGTCAGAAACAATTACTGATACTAAGCAGAACTGAGAATACTAAGAACTGATCAAATACTTAGCATAACTGAGTATAGTTGACCGTGTTCCCTCATTGATTCTCATGATGGATTTTTTCATTTTGCCTGTTTGTTGTTTAGTAGCATCTCCTTAAGCAGAGTGGCTGGGGCACAGACAGCAAGCGTCACGGGTGTGACATTCCCTCGTTTCATACTGACGGAAAGACGGCACTTGACATTTTGACATTTGATTTTAGAACACGATGGAGACAACATATGTTGAGTATGGTTTTTTTTTTTCCTTTACTAGAGCTACATGGTGCAAATGTTCTCCAACTGAAGCTCCCACTGACCCCCCAAAACAAGAAGTACCTTTGGTCCTGGGCTTTGTTTTGTACCGGAACAGGTATTTCTGAAGTGAAGAATACAGAAATCTCACCTGCCTCATACAGGGGCCCACAGCAAAAGGAGATTCTGAACGTGCCAAGTTCCAGAGTCAGCCTTCATCTCTCCAGGTCCTGCAATTAAATCACATTGCAAGCACATCAGTGTGGCCAATGTTAATGAGGAGCTCAGTACCAACTCATTAAAATACCAGTCAAGCCCTTCTGGCCACCTATTTAAACTGACACTAATCATGTGTCTGGTCTGCTGAACATTTCCCTGTGTGGGTGTGTGGGTGTATGCACGCCATATTTTATTTTAGTAAAAATTCAATATTTTGTTCTTTTAACATTTATCTACAGTTAAGGGAATTCAGAATAACACAAAAAAGATCAAAATGTCCTAGAGCCCCACTGCATAGAACAGTTTCATTCTAGAGGTCTACAGATACTGAAATCCAGTATTTTGGTAAGAAAGGGGAAGACGTGAAGGAGGAGTCACTACATATCTCCCTGTTTGTTGCTTCTTATGGTCTTTCTCACTTCCCAGCAGTGCTATCTGGACCCTTACCAAAATTAAGCCAAAAGTTGACACTCAATTTTAACTCTGGCATTTTGGCTGTCAACTTGTATCAAGCGCTTGAGTCTCCCTTTCTTTTCCTCATATATAATGATTTTTTTTTTTTTAATTTGTGCTCACTGGATATGGATGCCCTTAGATATTCATCACAGGACCAAGTAGGGGGCTCTTATACTCCCTCTCGGGCATGGGACTAGTTTGGCCATGACACGAGAGTGGTCCAGACTAGGTCTTAAAAGGGGAGCAGACAGGGACAGAGAGCTCACTGAGGAGGGATTCCTTCACCTGGGTGGAGGAATGGCAGTTGGTAAAATGAAATGTCACAGTGGACATGACATGTGCATGAACTGGAGACCAGACTTAAGGTACAGACAGAATCCGATGGAGCTGGCATAAATTCTGTTTTTACCACTTAACAAAATGTGTACCCTTAGGCGACTTACCTAACAGCTTGTTGTTTCTGTTTGTAAGTAATGGAGGTTAATAATTACACCTTCCTCACTAGATTATTTTCTGTATGCATTAAAAATCAAGGTGAACCCCTAGCACAGGATCTGGTACACAAGAGACGTTAAATAAACACCGTTCCCTCCCCTTTCCTCCTTGCTGCCGATTTATAATCTATTGAGGTCTGGAGTTGAGGGGAGGAGTGCGTTTGAAGTCATTTTTTTCCCTTAGATTTCTTTTGGCTCAATATGCCTGTCTCCCGTTTCCTACCTTAGAGTTTATAACCCCAGGTTAGCAATACCGAAGGTGTTGCTATGGCTACCACTATCCTGTGACTTCAGGTAGTGAGAAAGCAGCAGGAGACTGAGTCTGGGCTTTCGGACAGATGTCCTCAGAACCACAGAGCAGGCAGGGAGAGCCTGGTGAGGACTCCTGGGCATGAGATTCTTGGCCTTCAGTGGGCAAGGCTGAAAGCAAGCCTGTGATGTGAGGTCCATGGGTATCAGGCCCATCCTACGCACCATGATCTCTGCAGCCATCATGCCCTTCTGAATGAGCAACTGTCACATCCGGGACACTCAAAATGCAAATTCAGTTTTCTCTATATTTTTAATCTCTTTTTTCAATTTCTTCTCTATTTCCACCTGACATCCTTTCTTTCTTGCCCTGAAAACAAAGTCTCCCTGTTTTTTAACTCTGGGGGGAAAAAAGAGAGAGAGAGAGAGAGAGGAAAACCTTTTTCCTTTCATTAAAGTTGTTTACTGAATCGTTCAGTTTACGGAAAGCAGCAATAACCAGGCACTTTGTTTTTCTCCGATTCTATACCATACGTTGTGTGATAATAATTCTTCCTTTTTATTTTTTTTTTATTTTTCAGCTACCTTCGGCGTTCTAACAACACAAGTTCACAGTATGAACAGAACTGCTTCATCGATCCAATCAAAATCCTCAACTTGAAAGGCAAACAAACACAAGCAAAACAACACAACACAAATTACCTAGCCACATACTGCTCCAGCCGTTTAACACAAGTTATGCCATTTCATCTTCCCAGCTCATCTGTGGAGTAGCTGACATTTGCTCTTTTTACAGGAGAACTTTGCCTGAGGTCAGAGTTAGTAAGTGTTTAAGCCACTAGATGAGCCCAGGGCCACCTGACTGCAAAGCCAACTCTCTTCCTGTTTAGTTGCCTTACAGTGACATCAACGTGTTGCGCTCAGTACCCAGCACACATGGTGCAAAGGTAGACTCGGCATTAAAAGCCGCCTGTTACAACTGCCCAATATGGCGTCTGAGATTTTTTTCTAAGTCGGTACAGTATTCAGCAGTGCAACCTGTTTCCAGGGTTGCTGGTCTTTGAAAAATATGTATTTAGGGAAGCAGAGGAAAGGGCTGATGTTGCCGGTGGCATTTCATGCCTAATGCATAGTACTATATCCCTCAGCTCTTGGAAAATGAATTGCTTTCTTTTTCTCACTTCTTAGAAGGTTTGGTGACTATTCACACAACAGAAACAAAATACATGAGGTTCTTTTTCAATCTGAGCCCCGCCTCCTGTTAATCTGTAAGAATGACAAGAAATGAGTCTTAAGACCATGAATAAGCAGGGCAGGAGGGCTAGGCAGCTTCAACGACCAGACCTAATTCTTCATCTCTTAAAAGAAGTGAGCAAGGCTCACTCCCGGCCAGGACCAAAGTCCTGCGTGGGATGTGAGGTCTGTGCACGTTAGGCCTACACTTGCTCTGTGTAATATCAGGCCATTCTAAAGAAACAGCTATCACCTTCTGGAGACTCAAGGCACAATTTCATTTTTACCTGTATTTTTATCTCTATTTCTAGCCTAATCTCTAGTTTCAACCATATAACCCTAGTACTATTGCGAGGATTTAATGAAATAACTTATTTGAAGTTCCTGCCTCACTGGCATATACCAGATGCTCAATAAAAAGTTCCTTTTCTCTGCTCCCTTTCCTTTCCGAAATTGAGGACAATTCACTTCTCTCTTTCTGACACGAAGCACTCTTGTCTCATGGCAAATCTAATCCATGTAGGTAATAGTTCTGTGCAAGAATCAGAAGGCCAGCATTTACTCAGCAAAATGGCATTGTAATGTTATTTCCTTTGGGGGTCTAATTACTTGATAAACTGACAAACATCCTATGGAGAGAACAAATCAGAGACTTGGCCCTCACAAAGCTCACAGCCTGGCTGGGGACAGAGCTAAAGAGGGAGTCATGAATGTGGGCCAGGGAATGCTCACCTGACTTGGGGACTCCAGATTAGGACCTTGGGATCATGTGAGTGCAGCAAGCCTTCATTACCTTCAGGCCAAGTGGATTGCTGATGATGGAAAAGAATTGTCCATGACATTTAAAATCCTACAGCTCCTCCACTCTTTTTTTAATAGATTTTTTTTTTTATTTATTTGAGAGAGTGTGAGAGCCAACGGGGGGGAGGCAGAGGGAGAGAATCTCAAGCTGACACCCCGCTCAGCACAGAGCCTGATGCGGGACTCCATCTCCTGACCCTGAGATCATGACCTGAGCGGAAATCAAGAGTCAGACACCTAACTGAATGAGCCATCCAAGTGCCCCCAACTCCTGCACTCTTGAAGATAGGACTGAATCTCCACCACAGAGAAGCCTATTAGCAATCACCCTGATATCCAGAGTTTGCAGTCAAAGAGAACCAGTCCAGGACTCAGCTTATTAAAAATATTAGTTCCTAGTGAATAGTATTTCAATATTTGGACTGTGATCCTGAGAAACTCTGTATAATACATGTAAGCAGAAAATCTGTCTACACTCTTTCTTAAGCTGCACTGACATGGCCCAGTATGAAATAGAAATTAGGCAAATCCCTCAGCTGTCTGAGAAAAAAGCCAATCCAATCTGATGGGCCAGATGTTGGACTAGGTTGGCTGCCACTGGATGAAAGGATGATATACCTTCCCTTCCAGAGATATCTGCAGAGTCTTCTCAGAAGGAAGGCTCTCCACAGGGGAGACTGCTGCTAGAGAGATCCAGGCAATATCTTCACTTCTGAGCCTTGGCTGAAAACACTAGTCATCTTGGCTAGCTTGTTTTTCTTCTCAAATGTCAACAGTCTAGAGAAACCACACGTTGGGAAACAGAGGAAGGCAGCCAATGACTATTCAGTTCACATTTGAGTTAAGGCACTGCTCTGTCTGCTTGTCTCACATCAACCATGCAAGAGGTCATTAACCCTGTTCTGCAGGAACAGAAATCAGGATCACAGGGTTGAAGTGACTTGCCCAAGGTTACTCCACTGGTAAAAAGTAAGATCAGATTCAAGAGCCTGACTCCCTGAATAAAAAAACATACCGTTTTCCATCCCACTGCACGGCACCTCTCCACAGGACAGGCTCCAGCTCTTGTTCACTCTGTTCCTCTTACTTTCCCTTCCCATGTTCTTCTGTCTCTCTTTGTTCCCTCTCCGTCTTTTTCTTCAGGTTCTTCCCTCACTCTTGGCTGTATTTGAGTGGCAGGAGGTCAGGCTTGCTAACACCGGTTCGTGCTTCTCATTGCCCGTTGTTTTAAAGACAGCCAGATTTCTATCTGGGGGACAAAGCTCTCCATGGAAAGTGAGAAGACAACATTGTTCCTTACTGTCGAATGACAAGGATCATTAACTTTCTGATGTTCTTCTTTATCTCTTTTTATATATTTGTGGAGTTATCTATCACTTAAGACACCAGTTTGGCAAATGGCACTTCAGCCATTGCTCCCACAGCATAGGTAGTAACGGGGCCATATGCTTGCAGGCAGTATAAAATTGTCAAAGGAAGATTAACTCTTTTCCCACAATTTAATTCTATAGAAAATTTCCATTATATTCATACTTGTTGTTTTTAGTCATGATTCATTTACAGTGGCTGATAAGCATTATGGCCGCCTTTCATTTCCTGACAGTGTCCAAGACAGTATTTTATTATGATGACATGAGATACAAGGTTAATATTAGCCAACAGGTCACATGCATCATTTGCTGTCCACCGTAAAGAACCGTGATTAAGATTTTAAACAAGCATGCTGTCGGAAAGGAATGCACATTGCTTTTAAAGGCACAACTTCGGTTTCATTGAAGAGCCTAAATGGCTGCAATCCCCGTTAACAACATCATTTATTTTGGAGAGCGGCAGTTTTTTAAACAGCTGTTGGAGCACAAATGTAGGTCAATGTAGGGAAATTATGCAGAAGAATTTGCTCCATACTTCAGAACCGGGCCATGCCTCGAGGTCAGCGCACACATAATAATGCCAACACGTCACTCTTCACACACCTGCTTCTCCTCCTGGCTAGCCCTGCCCAACTCCTGTAAGCAGCCATGTCCAACTTTATGCACGCACTGAATACATAGAAAACAAAACCTACAAATCATCCCGGCTCTCAACTGGTCACCTTGTCCTGGTCCTCCAGCCCGGATCTCCTTGGTCCTGGCTCTCCTGGCCGTGATCTTTTGTTCCTGCCTTGTCTTCACATCAGACTCCTGGCAGACCAGGACTGGGTTCCCCAGGATTATTAGTATGGAGTTTTATGTGGCTTAATGCTTCAGGACCTGTGCCAGGATATATTCTTCCTTCTTACAAGTTAACAGATGAGCATGCAGGAAGTCAGAGTGCAAGTTACTATAGTAGCAAGTAGAAGAGTGTTCCAGTTATCGAATACGGAGTGGCAAACCACCCCAAAACTTAGTGGCTTACAATCACTACATGTATCTGCAGTTTGGGAGGCTGCTAACCTCTGCTCCACTTGGTGTTAACCATTTAAAGACACTGATGCAGTCTATACAGGTGAGCCCCTGGACCTCAGAGAAGGAAATGGGTGGACAATAGAACTGGAGGGGAAAATGTACAGATTCCTCAAAGTCATCAATATAGAAGAGGGTAGGAAAGGAAGAGAAACTATTCACTGAACAGGTAAGTAAGTACAGGAATATCTAATGAAAAGCATCTGGCAAAGTTTATGATGGATAAGGACTTACTAAGGGCTATTTGGACAGCAAGCAACAGAGCAAGAAAGTCCTTGTTGGAGTCCACCTAGACATGTCATGACTCTATGACATGAATTTGAGAGAGTCTGCACTTAGTCCTTGAGACTGTCCTTTGACAGTCTCTTAGCTCTTTACTCTTAGTTAAGAGAATAATACATCTAAAAACCATTTATAAACTATGCAACCATTTTGATTTTGTCTTTTAAACATTCTTTTCTCTTAATAAAAGGAACATTTTTATAATTGTCTAGTTCTAATAAGTTTTGTTGAAACTTCAAAATGGGGGAAGAATAACTTTTGGGGAAAATACACACACACACACACACACACACATATATATATATATGGAAATACATATGTGTGTGTGTGTGTGTACACACATATGGATACATATTTACATATATACATTTATAATTTATATCCTTATATATGAAAAAATTTCTTTTTGCCCAGAATTGTAGACAACAGTTTGTATTTACTAAACATTTTCCCAAAAGTTGTTCTTATACTGTGCATACACACACACACATTTTATATATATATATATATGTATATATATTCTGGGGTGATAAAATCTTAGTCTGGATTTGAGGTCTCTACTACCTGCTTTCTCTGGAGTAGTATCTATATGGTAGTTCAGGTTGGGGGGTGTAGGGGAGATATTTACTCCAGAATGTGCATCATGGCATCTCTTAGGAGGTCTTTCGTTGACAAGCCATGTATACTCTTGAAGAAGTGATCCTTGGTTTGATATTCAAGGATCTTGTAGTTACAGAGGCGCTTTCTAGTACTTCTGAACTCTCTTGAGCACATATAAACATTCCAAGACTCCTGTACCACCTTGTAGCAATACAAAAATTTCCTGAGGTTTCTAAGATCCTACATGCTTTGGCTCAGCAACACTGCCATTATTTCTTAGGAGCACTAGACATTTCAAATAGAAAAAAAAAAAAATAAGACTGTGTGTGACTTCTCAAAAGAAGCCAGAAGACAGTGGAAAGAAATCTATGAAGGGCTAAAGAAATCTAACTGCCAGATATCCCTTTAAACAGAAAGTGAAGTAAAGCTATTTGCAGGCAGAGAAAGAAAGAGAATTAATTTCTAGCAAACTACCATTTCAAAAATACTAGGGAGAGTTTTCATGGAAGAAGGACAATAATCCCAGATGAACCCATGGAAATCAGAAAGAAATGATGAACGATGAGTGGTTTTATATGATAGTAACACTAAATGAGTATTAGTCTTATAAAACTATAGTAACAATATTTTAGAGGTCTTAAATGATACGCCAAATTAACAAATATGATAACAATAACACAGAATGGTGGGCACTTTAAATGAAATAAAAATGTTTTAGCAACTTTCCATTATCTGGGAAGTGGTAAAAAGAAACTAATTCTTGTTAGGCTTAAGTAATTTAAGTTTTGTACCATCTTAGCTAACTACTAACAAGATAGTAAATGGCTATTTAATAAAGGAATATCTAAAGGAAAAGAACATACAATAAAAAGAACTTGATCACTAAAAAATACAAGAGTAATATAAGGAAAGTTGACTAGCTGTGTCAAATTGAAAGCACATATAAAAATGATAGATTTAAAACTTAACATACCATGAATTTAAGGAAACTAAACAATTAAAAGAAAAAAATGGTGAGATGATTAAAAACTGTAACTTAAAAGAGATATTTTTTAAAGATTTTATTTCTATGAGAAAGAGTACATGAACAGTGGTGGGAGGAGCAGAGGGAGAGGGAGAAGCAGACTCCCTGCTGAGCAGAGAGCTGGACACAGGGCTAGATTCCAGGACCCCAAGATCATGACCTGAGCAGAAGGCAGACACTTAACCGACTAAGCCACCCAGGCGCCCCAAAAGAGATAAGTTTTAAACTTTGGAACAAAAATGGGAGTAATTGGTTAAAAATGTATAAATGCAAAAAGCAAAAAATATCAGATATAACTATACTAATTTTTATAAAATTTGATATAAAAACAAAAACTATCACTAGAGCTAAAGAGAAGTCAGTTTCATAATGATAAAAGAGTTAAACCCACAAAGATGATTTCTCAATTCTAAATCTGTGTGCGCCTAGGGATATTGGTTCCAATTCCTTAAAGCACAAATTAACACAATAAAAGGAGCAATAAGCAAATCTCCAATTATTGCGGCGGACATAAACATATCTCCCTCAGAAACTGATATAATAAGAAGACAAAATATTAACAAGCCTATGGAAAAGAATACAGAAAGTTCTTTTGAACTTGACCTAATTGATAAGCACACCACACTACAAAAAGCAGTACATGAGTAAATATTCGTTTCGAGTATGAATATTTACTAATATTGACTAACACTGGATCATAAGGAAATTCAAAAAGTTTTAAATCATTCAGAATATATTCATTGCATATTCTCTAAGCACAGTGGGATTAAGCTAGACACTGATAACAAAAAAACTGGAATCTCCACATATCTGGACATTAAGGAAGAAGAAAATTAGAGAAACTATACTTCTGGATATCAAGATTTTTGTAAAGCTATAAAGCTTCAGATAGTATGGTACTGGCATCAGGAAGATAAAAATAAAACAGAATAAAAGCTCAGAAAGAGATCCACATATAGACATTCACTTGATTTATGACAATGATGACCTCACAGCAAAGGAGAAAGGATATTCTCTGTCAATAAAGAGTCCATTGGATAGTGGTATAAAAATATTTATCCCTAAGCCACATCATATGCAAAAGTTAATTACAGGTGGATTATAGATCCAAATGTGAAAGGTAAAGCAGTAAAGAAAATATATTCATGAACTTGATATGAGAAAGATTTCTTAAAAAGGATACAAAAGGTTAATAAATATAAGACTGTAAAATTGAACTGCATTAAAATCAAGCATTATATTCATCAATAGGCACAATTAAGAGTCAGAAGTCAAGTCATTGCAAGAGTGAAGATATTTGCAGTGTACATCACTGACAAAATATTTATGTGCAGAGGGCTCACCAAAACCATAAGATCCCAATAGAAAACTGAATCAACTACTTGAACTGGCAATTAAGATCCAAATGTCCAATAAACATTTGAAACAGTCTTCAGCTCATCAATCATCAAACACATGCAAATTTTTAAAAAGCAATATAAAATGCCACAATCGGCAATTCAAAAAAATACTAAAAATAACATTTGTTGGGGAAGCATGGAGCAATGGAAACTTTCATAGTTTTCTGTTGATAATATATGTTGGTACAACCACTTAAGTATACTGACAATATCTACTAAAGCTCATCTTACATATATACTCTGACACTGTAATTCTACTCCTCAGTATATTCCGTATGTATTTTTCACAGAAAGACATTTGCAAGAACATTGGCGGCAGCATTGTTCCTGATAATCTCATAATCCCAACAATGCAAATAGCCATCAACACTCGAATGCATCGATCTGTTGTGTCATATTCATCTAATACGGTGTTCCAGAGAATTGAAAATAAGCCTCACACACCAAATACGTGAACATGGATAAGTCCTGGATAATTTGAGCAAAAGAAACCAGACATAAGAGGGTACATATTGCAAAACTTCCTGCAACATACAAAACCATCCAATGGTGTCAGAAGTCACGATGGTGATTACTTTTGGAGGGAAAATGATGGAGAGGGGCACAGAAGCTTTAATTTATGAAAATTAAACCAGCTGACCTTAATTTTTATATCACTTCAACCTTTCACTCTCATGATAAATCTGAAATTTAAAAAAGGAAATGATCTAGCTTTACACTTGTGCCTTGTGCAGAGTGTGAGTGTGTGTGTGTGTGTGTGTGTGTATTTCAAGTTTTTTTAAAGGAAAAACAACTTAAGCCAAAGTTTATTCACTTTTAAAGATTGACTGATTGAAGAGAGAAAGTGAGCATGCATGAGCAGTAGGGGCAGAGGGAGAGGGAGAGAATCTCAGAGTTTGAGCTGAGCCCAATGTGGGGCTCGATCCCAGGACCCTGAGATCATGACACCCGACTTTGGCACCCAGGTGCCCCAAGCCAAAATTTAAATGGTTCACTATAATTTTGCTGTTAACTTTTATGTAACTCTAAATATTTTGTTCAAGTTATATTCTGATAAACAGCGGGAGACCTGGGGTTGTTAGATGACATTAAACCTACCTTCCTCCCCACTCTTCCCTTTCCCCTCTTGGCTCTTGCTCTGCTGAATGTCAGCCACCATGTGCAGAACTACAATGCCCTTCGTTCTGTGAAAGCTGGTCTGTCCTTATTTTCTTTCCTCAGGGAAACCTTTCACAGGATTACAGGGTGGAATGATTAGGTGAGGGGCGAAGGAACTCTAGAAGCCGTCCTCCCCTCCACATTTGCCTGCTAGGGCAGTCGGACTTGAGGAAGGCTTCACTCGTGCAGGGGTACCTTTTACTTGGGAGGCATCTTTGCCCACTGAAAATTAATGGAAGCAAGGCTAGCTGCTCAGTAGTGATCCTACCTCTGGGACTGATGAGAAAGCACTTGGACCAGATCCTAAGATTTCAATTTCCCAGGGCAATAAAGTAAAGGGTTAGAGCATCCCATGCTCTAACAGTTCCTGATACCCAGAGGGTTAAGAGAGATCATTTGGAAAGCTGAGAACCCAGGTGAGAAGGACAGGCACCCACCAGCAGACTCCAAGAGTTATAGGAAGAGTAGCTTTAGAGATTTTGGCCTCACCATATTGTACTTCTGGGTACAGATGCCTTCCCACATCTAAGTCATTTCTCCAGATGACCTGGAGATCGGAACATTAAAATCTGGAAAGTGTGCCTGAGGCTCATTTTTCTTATGGCAGAATAAAATGAACCAAATACCAACACAGAGAATTGCATGTACTTGTAAGCTCTTCTTGACCTCATCCATTTTGACTGTATAAATTACCTGATTTAACGAAACTGTTGGAACAATGCCCCTACTTGAGTGTCTTGGTTCTCTAGTGTGGTTATAGCAGATGGCTGTTGGAACATCTTCCCAGTTCAGTGACATCACTTTAACTACATCCTGGCAGCCTCCCTCCCTCCCTAATTCCCAATGGAGAATTCCTAGTAGGCATTTTGCACATTATGATCATGCCCCTAATCTTGCCCCTGTCTACAGTTGATTGGGCCACATGACCCAAGGTGGGCCAATCAGAAGTTTATCTCTAAGTTTTGAAGTTTAGAGCTGAATAAGAAGTTTTACCTTTTTGGATACCCAACGTGTAAGTCAAAAATGTAGGCCACTTTTCTTTTTTTAATTATATAGGCTTAGAAGTGGAGAAAACTGATCTGCAGAGGAGAGAAATAAGATATATAGAGAGATACTATCAAGTGTAACCACCAGTACTGAATTCTTGCCCTTGGGTTTCAAAAGACACCCCTCTCTCCTCTCAAGTAATGTACCTATTTATGCTGAGTGATGGAAGTGTAAGATCTATATATTTGCTGGAAACAAGTCCTAACATACAGGATACTACCACACTGAAAAAGCAGAGGGATAAGTATTCCATCCTGACACGAGCACTGCTGGCTCAAAATGTCTGCCCTTCTAAATCCATAGTGTAGCTTCAGGTGGGTCTTGTCTGCCCTCTCTCAAAGATCTCTGTATCCTACATGAAAAAGTGAAGCCTTGCTTGTCCTCTGTTTTGCAATTTCCCCCTAGAACCAAATGAGATCAAGGCAGTTACTTTGTTTTGTTTCATAATTGCCTTTCAAGATGATGAAACTTGTAATTTTTTTGTTTACTGAATTTTTTCTTCTTGCAATTTGTTCATGTTTTCATTTGACAGCATCTTACACCGCGGATGAGGGGGAAGGACAGCACCAACTTATTTTCTATTATTGTGCGTGGAGATCTGCCTGTAATTCTCATTCCCAAAAGAGCAAGCACGCAAGGCTACCTTCCCTTGGCAGAGGAAGGAGAAGCAGCTTTCGCGGGCATCCCAGACAGCAACAGAGGAAGTGTCCGCATTATGTGCAGACTTGCTTTCCAAAACCGCGCCTATGTGATCAAGATCGATCTCGTAGGCAGCAATTACAGAATCACCAGGGAATCGATGCAGCTAAATTTACACTGACCTCAGCAGAATAGTTTATAGTGGAGTAAGTACCTCCAGGCTCTTGTCTGGGGAAATTCAAATAGATACAGACACGGATGTTCCTCAGACAATCTTTTTCTGGGAACACATGGTTGGTCAGAAGGATAAAGATAGATCCTGGGCCACGTGGCATCCACAAGACCTTAATTTTTGTGGTTTAGTTTCGGCAGGAAGAGAGAGTATCATGAAGTAATATTACTAACAGACTAGCATTTATTGCGTCTTTAACAAGTACCTAGCATGGTGCTAATAACATATTTCATAATATGAGGAAAAGTATTATTGTCCCCACGTTATTGATGAGCAAACTGCAGCTTAGGGAAGTTAAGTCACAGCCCTGAGTATCAGAGCTGGGACTCAAGGTAGGAAGTCTGACTTCACTGTTCAGGTTGAGAGCTCGCTGTGAGCCATTCCCTCATCTATCCTTCAGACCATAGCACATCCGCTAAGTTTCCACTCCCAAGGTCTAGGCAAGGGCAGACAGAGAATCCCAGGGCTGAGTGTCATCTGAAGAGCAGAGAGAAGCCTGGCATAAAGGCCTGGAGAATCATGTTAGCAGCTGAGTGCAGGAATAGCAAGTAGCCAAACATGCCCAGTGGCCAGAAGGGACACGGAAAGCAGTTGAGTTCATCGTCCATTAAGATCATGGGTAGCAAGTGGGTCCAAACCCCCTTGAATTAATGCAGGGGCCAGGAATAGGTGAAGAAAGTCTTCACTGCTGGGCGTGCAGGGGAGGTGCTCAAGCACCCAGGGCTTTTGTAGACAACGGGAGGAAGCAAGCAAGCATCCTCATACAATCATCAGTTCATTCCACTCTGCAGGGAGCTCTAGCCTCAGAGGCAGAGCCCATGGCATGGTTCTGGCTGTGTCGTTCTGTCTCCATCCAGGTCATGTGACTTTCTAAAGCCCTTTCCTGTGAGAGAGGGCAGAACCCTTACTTCTCCTGGTTTCATAGCCAAGTCACATAAGGAGAAGGAGTAGAACTAGTATCTGTGCTACCCTAACTGTGGGCATGATAAACAAACCCGAAGGGCTTTGCTTCTCCAGGGATCACTTAGCCCACTTCGGCCTCAGAGCAGACTGCTCTACGGCTTCTTCCTGATTTCTTCTCTCGTTCCTTACCTTTGCGTCCCTCCCACATGCCTCGGCTGCTGGTCTCTCTCAGTCCAGTCTCCCTAGAATACCTGGTGAAGTATCTCCAAGTATTTGGGGAACCAAGTCCATGCCTTTTGCAATGCACCTTGATCTTTGGACGTTTCTGGTAGGTCCAGGTCTTTTTCAACACCTTTCTGTGACTTTTACTCCCCTAATGAAACAGCTAGGAAAGCGCCGGTTTTATTTTCCTGGGGAGATTTGGATTTCCCAGAAGCTGGGACTCCATCAATTCAACAACCAACCGTCCAGAATCAGGAGAGCAGAATGTGGAAAGAAAATGAGGAAAATGAAGGAGTTTAACACTTCTGAGGGATAAAGTACAGGTAACAGAGCACCATCTTTCATGTGTTGGAAGTTGGAGGTGAGTTTTGCTTGAACTGGCTAATTATGAAGGCGGTCAGTTTAGCACCAAAGTTAGTCCGTTGACTTTTGAAATCATGCTTATCAAAACAGTCATTCCAGCACTGACTAACCAGTCTATCAGTGGGAATATCTACAGAAATCTAGAACAGAAAAAAAAAAAAAAAAAGTCAGCACAACTCCCATTTGGGAAGTTTACTGCAGGTAGAGGGTGGTTCTCTAATTTGTTGTGTTTCTCTGAAGAGCATTCTAGAATTGAAGGACAACAACAGAGTTGATTCAATGGCTGCATACAGTGCAATTCTAGTTAAGACCCTCACTGGAAACTTCCCACTTCTCTACAGTAAGTGGCTTCAGATGAATACAGTCCAGAACCTCCACATCTGAGCCCCCCAAAGAGAATCTCCAGAGGAGTGATGGCCTTGTGGTGACTACTTCAAATATGTGGAGAGGAGTCTGTTCCTCTAGTTGATGTCACCCACCACCTCTGCCCCCTGAGTGCACTGCTTTGCCTGCAGATCTCTGACTCAAGGGACTGAGGAACCTTAGTCTAGAGGTAACAGCTTAGTATTTGCACAAGACTTACTCGAATTCGAACAGTGATCAATAATGAACAAAGTGCCCCAACACTCTGGCTCATCATACAAAACTTCCCTGACCGTTATCGCTGCTTACTCCTACCCAAGACTCACGGGCCCTGGATGATCATGGTCTATCTTTTAAGATGCAAACTTTTATCCCCAAGAATCATCTGTACTTCTTTTGTTCCTTCCTTCAAGGTTCCAGCCCCACTGGCATACGCAGAGCCCCAGCTAACACGTGAGCTTTTCCCCCAGCACTCTTTCTCGTCTGGCCAAGAGAACTTTCCAACCCTGACATCCACTTCACGCTTACAGCCTGCCCACTCAAATCCCATTTCCAGTTGGAAAGACCTTCAGCAGGACAGATTCTTTGAATGAGCTTTCTCTGTAAATGTGACTTGTCCCTCACACAGGGTATGGGCTGTCCTTTGCAGAGCCATTCTAAGATAGGGGTATCATCATTGTGCCCACTTTACCAATCAACGCACTGAAGAATAAATAAATTAAATGATTTTTCCAAAGTCACACAACTCACCAAGGGTAGGGCTGGGGTTTGAATCCATCCGTATAAATCTGCCTGCTAAGCCACAGTGATTCTCTGCCGGCTTCAGCGGTCTCAAGTCTCTAATGCACATCTTATATTTCATGAAAACAAACGGTCTGTCATAACGAACTCCAAAGCTGCATTGGTATGTTTTGAAGCAGCCAACTTTTATTTATTAAGATCTCTGGGTAAACCTGTTTAGGCTCACTATTTATTATTGTTCTTCTTGCTCTGAAATGGAACTGGCTGGGAACTTGAAAAATGGACGGAGAATTGTATCATTGCATTCTGACTGGTTAAAATCCCTCCTTCCGGGTGGAACTGCGGCTGTTCGCTATCAGTTGTTCTCGACATTCATCGTGGAATTACAGTGCAGACCATTAAGCTTGGGGGTATTCTCAATTCTTTGCAATTTTGAAAGCTGTGGAGGTCCCACTGAGCACACAAGGCTGAGAAGTGAATGTGTATTGTTACTGGAATGCTTTGTGCTTCGAGAATCCCCGTAGAGAAAAGCAAAAGGAGGGAGAATGTTAAACTTGATTCAGACCAAAAAGGATCTGTGACCCCTCTTGTTTGCCTTTACCAGATCTGTCAATGCCTCTTCTCTTCCAGAGCAGCTCTCAGCTGGGCTCTAAAGCCCCCCAAGGGAATGCCTGGTTCTCTAAGACCTCCTGGGTAGTATGTGGGTCCCTTAAAGCCAGGTCCTTCCAAGACCTCAGCTTAGCTGCCTGTTTCGTGGTGAACTTTTCCTCCCCGTTTTCATCTACAGTGCCTTCAGAGTTGTCCTTCAATTTACCTTCTCTCTCCTGTAGCCAGACTTTCTAGCATCCATTTGTGAGAGGCTCACTACAGACAGGAAGCAGGCCCTTTGACTTCTATCCCTCAGCTCCCTCCTATCAAGCTAGTCTCCCTGAATCTCTCTTTCCCCATCTGGTATTGAGCATGATTGATTGCCAACATTGGTAAGATGCACAGACTACCCTGCACTCGCTATGAGGACCGTGATGGCGTGGCCATTCCTAGAGACTAAAGTTTCAAACCATTATAGTCCTCTTCAAACCAATCATTCTACCAATGTGTTCACACGTGTATACGTGTGTGCACGTATGCACGTGTGTGTGGAAATGGGAGAGGCAGAGAGAGCGGACCTTTGACTAACTTTTCATTAACATTACTTGATCCAACAAGTAATTCTAGATAGGAAGCCAGGGCCCTAGTGTGATGCTGTGAATCTCCCATGTATGATTCTATAAATTAGTTTTCACCCCTTTGTCATACTGAGAAGCTCCTTGGGAAGCTTTATGGCTGCTACCCCCTGAAATGCACAGGAAGCTGGTGAAGGACAGTGGGGAAGGAAGGTCAAGGCTGGAGGCCCAAAGGCATGGAGGGTCCTTACCAGGAAGTGCTTGTGGGTCAGAAAGAAACATATCAGAAGCAATTGCTAGCAGACACAAGAGATGATAGGATATTAGAAAATCACCAGTGTCCAGGAATTTGTGAGGGTCAACACAGGACAGTGAGTGAAAAAAACATTTTTAGAGTTTTTCGGCCACACTTTATCACACTTGCAGATCGACAAGGGGAAAGAGGGAAAGCAGCCTCTTAGATCTGCTCCCTGCACACTCCTTGCCCCCGTCAGATTCATTTCGGCTTGTAAGGGGCAGTAGGTCAGTGACTGTGGTTCACTCCTAACTTTAGAAGACACTCTCAGGACACACCATGATTTTCCTCAGTTAGCATGATTGTCACATTAAAAAGCAATGGACATGTTCAGGAAAAGCAAACTGAAGTATCAAATCAGCTGGAAAATTAGAAATTGTCTCTATTTAAATATATACAAAATCTACTTGTTTGTTCTTTTTAAGAAAATTCAAATGTCTGACCATGGACAACTGTCAATTCGAGCTCTGGCACAACAGCTCTCTGCCAGGAGCTCTGACGTCACCGCACCCCCATGTCCTCCGCTCTCCACCCCGCACACTGAGAAGCACACACTCAGCAGTGCCTGTTCTCCCTCTGGAACATGCTGGCCTCTTCCTTCTCCTTACCTGTGCCCTGTGCCCTCCTCCCCAGAGACCTTACGCTTACTCTCTATCCACCTGGAATGATCTTTCCTCCCTTCCTTGCTTCACTGACTCTGTTCACCTCTGCTCACCTCTTCAAGACATACACTCCTAAGTGCTTCCTCATGTGTGATACTAAGCAGAGACACTGTCATGCTGATGTCAGATCTCTGGCAAGCCACTCAGAAGCATACACTGTGAGCTACAGTATTTTCTTGTGCTGCAGGTCTCATTGCAGCTGATAAAAAGTGGGGTTTGGAATGTGATTCAAGTTGTCTCAGTTCCTTTAAAGTTCAGAACATTTTCTTTTTGATAAACTAAGTTAAAATTTCCTAATTCCCTATTGGGTCTTTCTCTCCTCTCTGAAATGTGCCCTCCCTCCCCCACTCCTTCCCAAGGGTTTTTTTTGTTTTTTGTTTTTTGTTTTCTTCCAGGGTAAAATAAGGTCTACACGTGCCCAGGGCACAAGGTAGACCAAAAGGGTCACTTGTCCCCTGCTGCTCTCGAGGTCTTCACTGAACCCTTATCCTGTCGGCTAACCAGGCTCAGGTGAGTCTAGGCCTTCCCAGGTTGTTGGGTATTATGCCACACCCCCTGCCAAGGACCCACACATCTTATCCTCGTCTTCAGCCATGATGCCCCTCTGCTCTCATAGCCTTTTTGTCCATCCCCAGGCCTCTCTGGTCCACTGGACAGTGGTGCTATACCATTAAGCTTTGGAGACAACATGGGGATGAAGCCATCAGTTGGGGAGTTCTCCAGCCAGAGGCAGGCAGGGGAGTCTGCATTCTGACATTAAGAGAAAGAAACACCAAACCTGGTTCTTTGGGCATGACAGTTGGTAACAGCATTTTCCAATGCCATGGAGGCACAGGATCACAGGAATATCTTTAGACTGGCCAGATTCCTGGTCCAGCAGTGACAATGGTCTCCTAGATTTGCTGGCAGCAACAGCTGGCACAATTCTGGACCCTGCTTTATCTAGTAGCTGTGGTCTAATTAACCAGCATCCAGAGAGTACTTCTGAGTACTGACTTAACATCATGAGAGCAATTGAGAACTGATCACTTCAGGTCTAGGGCTTATTATAGAAATATGGACCTGAGAACCAAAGAAAGAAATTCTCACCATAATTCTCACACTCATGTAACTCTAACATTTACTAAACATTCTTTCAGAAAACAGATATTTTGGCAGATACTTTCCTCTTGTTGTAGATTCAAAGCCAAGGGCCTGGCATTGAGGAGCTCACATTGCAATGGAGAAGAGAGAAAGCAACTCAAATGTGATAGATACATTCACAGAGTTCTGGAAGAACTGGATTTTGGGGATGAAAACTCTTTACATAGGCTATCCAGAGTTTTAATTACTATTCATTGTTGTGTTGATATTTTGAATCAAATTTTTAATTACAACACTTTTTTAAAAAAGATTTTATTTATTTGACAGAGAGAGAGACAAGCAGGGGAAGTGGGAGAGAAAGAAGCAGGCTCCCAGCGGAGCAGGGAGCCCAGTGCGGGGCTCGATCCCAGGACTCCAGGATCACACCCTGAGCCGAAGGCAGATGCTTAACAAATGAGCCACCCAGGCGCCCCAAATTATGACACTTTCATGAAATAAAAATAAATTTGGGCTTGGGTAAACACAGATTCTATTCCGAAGGAGTATTACAGGAGGGACTACTGCAGTAATGGGGAGAGACTATTCAATAGGGAGAAGGATCCCACCATGAGATCTGTAAATATCTCCAAGCTCAGGCAGGAAAGGGAGGAGTCAGGTGGGACAGGAAGCACTGAGTGTGAGGAAGAGAGATGTGTGGATGAGAGGTGGCCAGTGGCATGATCTGAGAGATGATCAGAGTGTTCGACCATGAGAATCCATTCCTGGGAGGGGTTGTTAAGGAGAGGCTGTATGCTGGCTCAGTTTGGGGGCAGGCCAAACTTCAAGGAGGGGGAGGAGGAAAGTTAACTAAGTTTGTTAGTTAGGCACAACAATAGGTATTTTGTCCATACTGGTCAGTGAGTATAAACAATCCAGCTGGCTAATCATTTATAGGACAAAGAATGGGAATCTGGACAGTCCGTGTCTGGCCTTGTCATAGGTAAACAAGAAGGACACCTGACAGTCAAATCTAACCCACAAGGCAAAGGATGTTGCTTTGCAGTAAACCATTTCCTGGAACACAAAAAGCAGGGAGATTTCTTAATTGTTGCTGTTTTTCCAAGACTACAGGGCTCAGATAAAATTCAAGTACTTTCTGTGTGAATTTGAGCCTCAGTCTTCTCATAGAAAAACTGGGATAAAAATGGTTTCTGTGTCATGGTGAGGACCTAGATGGAAACTTACATACAAGAAGTTACCATAGTGCCAGGCACATTTGCAGAGTTCAATAACAGTAATCATTATTATTCAGACTTTTTGTTGTTATTATTACTGCATCCTGGGCTTCGTTTTTATTAAAGCAATTTTTATCATCTATTTTTAAATTGAATGCAGGTAAGCAGTCTATAGTGAAGCGTTTAACAAAAAATGAGTATGTAATTAATCTTAATTTGACCCCATTACCATCCAAGAGAGAGCCAATGGCACTGGAAGCATTTGACCAAAATAGGACATAACAGTGAGATCTTGTTAAACTGAATTTTAAGTGTGATTTCATTCAATTCATTCCCCGGAACCCATGCAATGTGCTATTTACAATCTAAATGAGCCCAGGTCTCCGGGGAGCAGAGGCTGGAGGTTTCTCTGCTAGCCTTAGGAGAGGCCAACTCTCTGGGGGTTATTCCTCTGGGTCTCCATGTGTACTCAAATTCATGCTGATGTGGCCACAGCAGCTCTTTCTATGAGCATTCAGATTCTTCCAGATCTTTCTTACACAGGGGACGGAGCTTCTCCTCACATCTTCTTATTGGTTTAGAAAGGATTCCTTAAAGACTTTACACAGGAGCCTTAAATATTTCATGGGCTCATCTGCCTGTTTAATTATGTCTACATGCAAAAAAGGCTTCCTGGCTAGGCATACATTTTGCAATACTGTTATATAAATATTTAAACAGCTGGGCTTCTTTGTATCCTCAAGAAAAGTACCAGTCTTTGCCTGGGAAGAGAGGCTCAAAGAGAAGAAGCTGTGGAAATGTACACATAAGTAGATCTCCACACAGGAGCAGGGCGCCTCATTTTTATTTTTAAAGCTAATTGAACAAAAAAAAAAATATTTGCCCTTTGCCTTGACTATTTGCCAGGGTAGCTTATAAACATGCTATAGTGGGGCTTTGGAGCACAAGACACAAAGGAGAGTCCTGGTTTTACCATTTTCCAAGCAGACAAAACTTTGCCAGTCATTTAACCTCTCTGAGCCTTATTTTCCTCATTTAAAGCACGGAAGGAATAATGGTGCAGTCACTGTGGAAAGCAGTGTGGTTGTTGGTCAAAAACTTAAACATAGATTTACCGTATGGTCCAATAATTCCACCTCTGACTAGATACACCAAAGAACTGAAGGCGAGGACTCAGATTTATACGGCCGTGTTCATCGCAGCACTATTCACAGTAGCTAAAATGTGGAAGCAACTCTAACGTCCATCAACAGGTGGACCAGTGAAATGTGATGTGTACCTACACGAACACACTGAAGTATTATTTAGCCTTAAAAAGGGAGAAGATTCTGATATAGCCACAACACAGATGAACCTGGAAGACATTGTAAAAGGACATTTCAAAATGGAGTAAGCAAGTCTAGCTGAGAGAGTCTCTTTTTAAAACAGGGTCAGGAGGCCATGAGGGAGGAGGAATCTATGCATGTCCTCATTAGAGAAACCATGATTTTTTTTTTTTTTTTTTTTTTTTAAATAAACCTTTCAGCCAGTTGTAAGTCCTCAGCCGGGACTTAACTTCCTCCTCCTCCTGACACCTGATTCTTCCACATTCTTCGCTTCGAAAGAGGTCAATGCATCTTAACAAGTTTCAATCCTGTATTTGCATATTACCTCAACCAATGGTAGTTAACCTCATTTCAATCTCTGTTTTGCATGGAGGACCTGAATGAGAACCACACTCGTAGCCTTTTGCCTATATAACTCTTCCCCTTTTTGTCTTCCTTAGAACCCAATTCAGGTTTCTGCCTGAATCTGTGTCTCCCAATTTGCAATTCAAATTGCCCAAATAAATGCCTATTTGCTTAAATTTTAAGTTCCTTCTTGGTTGACAACATTATGCTAAGAGAAACAAGCCAGACCCCAAAGGACTAATACTGTATGATTCCACTTCTGTGAGGAAACTAGAGTAGTCAAGTTCTAACAGAGGTACAAAGATGGTTGCCAAAGGCTGGGAGGGAAGATGAAAAAGTCCTGCAGGGGGACACTACTGATGGCGGCACTTCAACATGGGTGCAGTTTATGCCACCAAACTGTGCACTTAAAAATGGTTAAAATAGCAAATTCTGCGTTATGTGTATTTCACAATAAAACAATGGGAATAATAATTATATTAGGAAGGAAGCATTTCAAGTGCTAACTAAATCACATATATTAATATGCGAAATACTTTGTGCAGTAGATGGCACTTAGAAGTTACCCAAAAGATAACAATGCCTTTGTCATCCAGGATTCAGAATTACATGGGTGAGGGCTTTGGAGCTTCCTACATTGCCTGTGCCTAGGAGGGCCAGGGAGGAGACTGATCACAGGTGAACAGTGATGGTTCCAGCATGGATGGCTTTACGATCTCAATAGTCAGGCTTTTCATGTATATATCAGGTAAAGCAAACAGACCTTTAAAAACCTAATCTTGGGTACCTGGGTGGCTCAGTCAGTTAAGCGCCTGCCTTTGGCTCAGGTCATGATCCCAGGGTCCTGGGACTGCGTCCCACACCAGGCTCCCTGCTCAATGGGGAGCTGCTTCTGACTCTCCCCACCCCGCTCCTGCTTGTTCTCTCACTCTCTCAAAAATAAAAATACTTAAAAAGACCCTATCTTTTCCATGTGCCTATACATACATTCTAGTTAAACTTTTAAGGTGATGTGGATTCACATACAGTTGTCAGAAATAATGCAGAGATCTTACGCGTTTTTTACCGTCTTCCCCAGTGGTAGCATCTTGCAAAACTTTAGGACACTCTCATTACTAGGATATTGACAACAATATAGGCAAGATCCAGAACACTGTCATCCCCACAAGGATCCCTTTCACTGCCCTTTAATAGCCACACCCAACTCCATGTCACTCCCCCCACCATGTACACACAACCATCCCTAACTCTGGCAATCACTAATCTGTTCTCCATTTTTATAATTTTGTCATTTTAAGAATGTTATATAAATGGAATCATACAGTATGTAACCTTTGGGGAAGTGGCTCTTTTTACTCAGCAAAATCCTTCAATATTCATGCAAGCTTGGCACTGACAATTTTTAAAATAAAAGCATAACTGATTAAAGAAATCGAGGTCCTGATAGAGACTTATTTCTCTCTGAATGGTCACGAAAAGCGAACTTAATGAAGATACATGAGCAGCAACGAAGGAGCCAACAAGGATGTTGACACACTTGGGACAAGCCCCAGTGAGGATGCATGGCCACCCCTAAAACTGAAGCCGAGAGGGAGAAAATCACCTATTACCAGATCCTAGTGAGAGGGGAAGCAGTGGAGGAAAAGGCATGCCTGGCAGGAGCAGGGATCAGGAAAAGACGTAGCTACTCCAGACTGCAGCCAGAAAGACATGCCGTCAGATTCCCTAACTTTAAACTGACCCCAGCAGGAAGACAGTGCACCAGGAAACAAAAGCAGCCTTTAGAAGCCAGCCTTCTTGCGAGGAGGAGGAGGAGGAGGAGGAAGGAGGAGGAAGGAAGGAGGAGGAAGGAGGAAGGAGGAAGGAGGAGGAAGAAGAAGAAGAAGAAAGAAGAAAGAAGAAAGAAGAAGAACAAGTTACAGGTGGATTTAGGGCCAAACAGCAAATAACCAGCACAACAAATAATGCTAAAGTCCTGTCCATTCAACAAATATTTCCTGAATGTTGACTATTGCAAAGCTCTATTCTTAGCATTGGAGAAGCACAGTCAACAAGAACAATTAAGTCTTTGTCTTTAATTCCAAGGAGGAATAGACAATCAGTATTTTGCTGAAGTGATGCTTTTGAGTGGAGAAGAGCTGATGGAATCTAATGCATCAAAGGCAGGTTGGCCTCAGGGGCATGAGCAGTGCCTCCATGATACCAGCTGGGCACGCAGAATAAATGGGCCCAGATAACTATAGGTTTGTAGAGACACAACTGGAGTATATAGAAATTCTCTTCTGTTGGTTTCTATTTTCTCAGCGAGAAATGAAGCAAGCTGAGAGGGAGGATAATTGAGGAGGAGTCTGAGCTTTGAGAAAAGAAACCGAACAAGTCACCTAGGACAGCTGGAGTGTAAATGGATAAGATCACAGGTATCTTTTCAAATATTCAGCCCAGACCACATCCCAGACCAATTAAATCACAACTGTTGGGAGTGGGACATGGGCAGAAGTGTTTTCTGAAGCTTCACAGTTGATAGCAATGTGCAGATAAATTTGGTGAGCATCAGGCCAGAGAAATGAGGCATGGCTGCTGGACAGCATGGAGGTCAGAGGTCATGCTATTAACATAAAACCAGTTGGCATGGTCGGTTTCCACACCAGCTTCAACAGCATGTGTGTACTTAAGGAGTGGGTAGTAGGTTAGACTGAACCAAGGTTGGGTTTATCCAGATGAATATGATGGAGGGAAAGAAAGACAAGGGGGCTGAGATATAGGGGAAATGGTGATTAATATGATGGAGGTTGCACTCTCAGGGCTCCATGTGTGTAATAGTAAGGAAGGACTCAAGGGCTCAATGTGTGTAATAACAGTGAAAAGTCAATAGGATAACAAGACTATAGGCTCCTCTGGGGTCAAAGTTTGGAAGGTCACTATAGGAGTGAGCTGGAAAAGTGGAAGGTGGTGGTCAGATTACAGGAACTTGGAACTGAGACTGCAAATAGAGTACACTTACTGGTAATACTAGATTCTAGAGAATCGCCATGGGAGTGAGTAACTGAGGAAAGCTAAAAGAATATCAGGAAGATCACGTTAGAGACCTGAATGTCCAATATACTATAAAAGGTCCTATGTGTGGATGGTGTAGTCACCAAGAAATATGTCACAGATGGTATTATAAAGAGTGGCATTAAGACAGATACAAAAAATAAAAAAAAAATCATATTTAAATGTATTGAGACAAATCTGAAGGGGGGGGAAACAGAGGCAGATCCTGGCTCTACCATTTCTCTGTATGGGATATTGTGCTGACGACTTCACCTCTCTCCGACCCACTTTATTCATCTATCAATGTAGATGATGGTCGTATCTTCTCAATAGTTTTGTTACAAAAAGTTAGCTGATGCAGAACCTTTAGCATGCTTAGAACACTGCCGGGCATTCCCACACTTCTCTGTGATCCTTGACTGTTCTCGATCTCATGGCTTACTCTAGTGGAGAAGCTCTCAATCTTGAGCACGCATCAGAATCATCCTGAGGGCCAGAAAACATACTGGGCCCCTACCCCAAAGTTTCTACATAAGGTATGGCCTGAGAATTTGCATTTCCAAAAAGTTCTCAGGTGAAGTTGATTCTGCTGGTCTGGGGCCCCGTGCATTAAGAACAACAGCTGGGGATGGGGACCAGAATCTGTGTTTTAACAAACCTCCTCCCCCAGGTTATACTTAGCATGGACAGAAGTTTGAGAACTGTTCTAATGCTTAGTAAAACACACACACGCAACCCTTGTCTGGTTCACCTTAGCCTATCCGTAAGTCCTCAGGCCATGGTGGCATCAAATCTCTCTTTTTCTTTTGCTCCAGTAAAAACTGATTAATCTATTTCTGCTCAGGATCTTCCTTGCTTAGTTGCCTAAATAATTTTCCACATGGCTTGGTAAAAATTGGAAAAGAATGTGTCTCACCAAATGGGTTGAAATGATTTTTGACGTTCAAAGGAAACACGCACTTACCAGCACTCATCTTTCTAGCACTAGAAATGGTAAGATTTAATCATCAAAGGCTTTGCCATGACATCCTCACCACTGCTTAGGAGGATTTTCATTATCAGAAAAAACTATCTAAAACTTGAAAATAAAAATGTGAGTCTCATATCCTTCGAATATCATATAGGGGCAAAGACTAAAGGATTGTTTGGAAGAATATACTTAGTTCATCTCTTTGTTTAAGACAAATTGAACGTTACAGCCTTAATGAAATTCCTTGTTAACACATCTATTTTTGTTCAGTAGTGATGCAGATAATTTGTCAAACAGATAACCCCCACAAATGTATGGGCTATTAGATATTAAACAGTTTCTATCTAACTTAGCAACGGTGTCTTAGCATTTCTTTGTTAAACTGCCCATTAACACTCTGGCTTCTTAAATGCTCTTTCAACCAGTCACAACATTTACTGGTTCCCTCATTAATTAATGAGATAAATCCTTGACAGATGCTCATTTTATATTTGCCTGAGAGTCATGATTTTGCATTTCTGAAAATAGTACTTTGACACTGCTCACTGAAGAACTCATTTCAAGTAATCTTGCAGAGGACTGGGCTTGAAGCTCGGTGAAAACGACCACTCTGTGGCATAAATGCATGACTAGTACAAAGATACGATGCAACGAAGGATGATCCAAGTGCATCAGGATGGGAGAGCTAAAGAGCCTCTTGTTTTGTTTTGTTTGTTATTCTTCCAGTTTCCTTGTGGGAGAGGTACTAGAGTTGTGGCTAGTCAGGTATTCTACCTTTTTCCAGGTAAAGTCCTGCCGAACAGAAAGCAAGAACTCCAGAATGAGGACCCTTGAAGCTCTTTTACTAAGCTATGCTACCTGGAACTAACATCTAGTGCTGGTATAGATTCTAGGTCACTTCTGGCAACATGTCACAGTACTGTCCATGCATCACGCATGTGTGGTCACGCTGTAACCACGTAATGATGACCAGCTGGGACATAAACTAGAATATCCTGCATTATGAGGCAGGGAGGAACTGAGCCCTGCAGGCCTGGCCACATCATATTTATTCAATCTTCTCTTAATTAAATCCAACTTCCCCAGATGGAAGGAACATTTTTAAAACAAAGATACGAAATTATTTTTCCCAGAAAGGAGGATGTTCACTAAAACCTCATTTTCTGAAATGCAAATCAGCAAAGATTTCAGAAGGTGAGAAAAAAGCAACCCCAAGAAAATATGAAGGAATGAAGTAATACACGGAAATGCAGGAAAAATACAGAACTAAGTTAGTAAAATTGATGAGTAAATTCAAAATACGGTTGCTTAAAAAGTTTTAAAAATAGAAAAACTAGTTTAATAAAATAAGATTGATATTAGAAAAGAAGTATAATGGATAGGATGATTAAATTATAATGAATTACCATCACAATTTTGTGATAAAATAAAATCTGCCACTGGAAGACCTTCTTTTTTTTTAAGATTTTATTTATTTGACAGAGACAGCCAGCGAGAGAGGAAACACAAGCAGGGGGAGTGGGACAGGAAGAAGCAGGCTCCCAGCAGAGCAGGGAGCCCGACGCAAGGTTCAGTTCCAGGACCCTGGGATCACACCCTGGGTCGAAGGCAGACGCTTAACGACTGAGCCACCCAGGCGCCCCTGAAAGACCTTTTTCTAAATAAAAGAGACCAACAAGCACTACAATAACAGCACCTTGATAAATAACAGAAAATAGATGTGAGTGATAGGTACACTCACATTTATGGCTGGAACTGGTATCTTAGTACTTACATTTTTTATGTTTTCATATTTCAGAAAGTATTGTCGACATACTTTGTCTATTTTTTGTTAAAACACAATAAAAAGCATCATTTGCTTTTTAAAAAAAAATAACAGCACAACTGGCACCAAAATCAACACAGAAAGAAGTAGAAAGGGGCGCCTGGGTGGCACAGCGGTTAAGCATCTGCCTTCGGCTCAGGGCGTGATCCCGGCGTTGTGGGACCGAGCCCCACATCAGGCTCCTCCGCTATGAGCCTGCTTCTTCCTCTCCCACTCCCCCTGCTTGTGTTCCCTCTCTCACTGGCTGTCTCTATCTCTGTCAAATAAATAAATAAAATCTTAAAAAAAAAAAAGAAAAGAAAAGAAAAGGAAAGGAAAGGAAAGGAAAGGAAAGGAAAGGAAAGAAAAGAAAGTAGAAAGCCTAAACAGAGCAAAAGAGGAATTGTCAAAGGTTATCCAGAGCAGTGAAGGTCACCAGTGTGAGAGGGATTTTCCAAATTATTCCTTAAAGATTTCATATTATCATCTATGCCAAGGCATGGATCAAAAGGAAAGTTATCCAAGATAACTCTACAAGGTAATGAGCACCTCAATCCCTAAAGCTGATAGTTTTCACAAAACCAGAAATGAACTGATCATAGTTAGCCATGTATATGAAAATCTAAACCTACCGAAAATGAACACTAATAAATCAAATTGGGGATTCAAGCCTGATGTAACATGAAAAAATTCATATACATCACATGGTATGTACCAGTTTAAAGAAATCATATTAATTTTATAGGTATAGAAAAGAAATTTGGTTATTTCCAAACTCATGCCAATAGGTAAATAATTCTTTAAAAGACAGGATTCTTCAAGTTATTTTTTTCAAAATGGAAATATCTTTTCTGAATAAAAACACAGAAACATTGTTTGGTAGAACTATACTGATATGATGTGCAAGTGGGATATATCCACGCTCATGGATCTTCTGGGTGGTGTCTGAATCTCTGCAAGTGTGGATGCCTATTCATCAGCTCCTAGCGTCAAGTGGTTTAATTCCCAGGGGAAGCTATGCAGTTAGAGGCAGAAGCTCACGGAAGAGACTCTGGAACTAAGAAAAGCCCAAAAGAATAAGCGGAAGCTGAAAGGAGAAAGGTAAGCTCTTTCCTTTAATGATACTACTTTGCCACAGCAAGAAAGCAAACAAATGAAGGCGACTGGTCTCTTGGTCTGTTAAGGATCTTGTAGGAAGAATAAACAAAAGCCACTGGCAAGGCCAACAGCAAGCTACTCAAACTGCTAGTAAACTTCTTCCAAAGGAAAATAACTACCCTCTCCACTGAAGGAATAAACTAGACTGGGTTGATTCCAAAATGGGGTATGTGTGTGCGTGCCTGTGTGTTTGCGTGTGTTGTAGACAAGATCATCTACTATTATTCCATTTGCATTCACTTAGGCGCTTAGGAAGGTTGCTGTGGATCATTAGATCGAAATACGGGCTGCAGAGGATGCTCTGAGAACATTCTCTGTTCTCTGCGCATCTCCTCAAGCTCACGTCAATGAACAAATACCCTGGACTCTAGGGAACAGCGCGGGTAATGGCTAAGATTCTGACTTGATTATCAAGTAGGGGCAATGGATCCTTTATCAGCTCCACTTATATGTCTTTATACATCATCTTGAAAATGGGATTATGGTCTTACCCGGATAATTTTAAATGTTTGTGGCAACAATATCACTGATCTCCCATTAGAAACTGTTAAGCAGTTTCCTTTTTAATTTTCCTGTATCTAATAATCATTTTATTTTTTTGCAAATACAGACCCAGTAATTTCCACAGTAATGATGGTTTAAACAAACTAACTGAAATAGGTCTAAGGACAAAAGTTGTTCGATAATTACTGAGTTTCAGGGGTCTATGGAATGTTTCAGTCATAAGAAACAGTGCCACTGAGACCAATGAACAAATTAAGGTTGTATTAGATGTAAGAGAACCTAGAGTATTTCCTAGCCAATTAACAATTAAATTAATATCCAAAAGGAAGCTGGGCGGATGTCTAATACCACAGCTGGCTGCCAAGATCAGATCCAGCCAGTTGTCAGTTATGATCGCACTACTTAATACTGTTTGAGAGGAAATTTTAAGAATGACATTAATTTTCAAGTGGAAAGAACATTTGAATAAACTGTATGTTTTGTCCATAGATGCACAATTATGCACTACTGATAAACCTTCCATCTAAGAAAAAATACCAAACTGCTCTGATTTTTAAGGATACCATTTGAAAGATCTTTCAAGTTGCTGAGAAAATAGGTGAAATTGAGAAACTGGGTGCTATGATTGAAGAGTGTGAAAAACTAAAAAAATTGAAGCCCTTTAATCTATGAGAGCAAGTCTGTGGTGAGGACTGTGTAACTGATTGAAAGTGTTTTTCTATAGAGAGAAAAGACAATCAGAACAGCATGCCTACAAACTAAGATTTTTATAAATAAGGCATAAAGTCTTCTTAGGTAAAAAATTGTTTAAGATTTAATTAATTTGGAAAAAAGGAAAGAATGAAGTAATAAAGAAAGGTAGCTTATAAGGAAAAAATACTAATACAGAAGTTAAAAGTAGAAAATAAAAGTATGTCAACTTTATCTTCTCTGCACTATCAAGAGCACAATTTTGTAATAATTTGATATTTATGTTTCATTTACATAGTATATACTTATATCTTTATACACTATATTTCCCATGTGTAATATGGGAATTTGTTACTTTGTCTGCAAAAAATTGGCACATACCATACATATTGCTCTCTAATATTAGTGTATATACTTTATTTTTTTGTTTCTTTGTTGTCTAAAGATTTTATTTATTCATTTGAGAGAGAGAGAGAGAGAGCACAAGCAGGGGGAGAGGCACAGGGAGAAGCAGACTCCCCACTGAGCTGGGAGCCCGACATGGCGCTCCCTCCCAGGACCTGGAGATCATGACCTAAGCTGAAGGCAGATGCCTAGCCATCTGAGCCACCAAGGCGCCCCTAGTGTATATACTTTAAAAATATATCATGGACTTCTGCTGGTGGGAAGCTGGAATAGATAGACTTTTCTCTATTCCTCTCACTAGATACAACTAAAATCCCTGAACATTATATGTAAAACAATGCCAAAAGGCTCTAAAAGATGGAAGAATGCAGACTGCCTAGGAATCTCAGGACCCTAAGAACAGCAAGGTGTTTTTTGGGGGGGTTGGTTTTGCATTTTTGTTTGGCTTGGTTTTTGGTTTTGGGGGCCGGGGGAGGGGGTTGTTGTTGTTGTTTGTTTCGTTTCGTGTAGCGTAGACTTGGAGCCAGGCAACCTATAAGGCCCCAACAAAAGCCTATTCTCTCTACCTAAAGGACCAGGAAAGGAACAGCATAACTAGATAAAAACCTTTTAACCAGTAACTGCTATAGTCTGGCTACCACACACCACAGAAAAATCAGTAGCCCTACTCCTACTCTTGGCAACAAAGGCTGAGTTGGGAGTCTAGATGTCTACTCTTGCAAGACTGCAATGAAGCACCTCAATACCACCTCTACACATGTTAATTTAACAACTTAGAAAAATGGACCAATTCCTTGAAAAACATAAGCTACCACAACTCACCTTATACTGAACAGATCTTTTTCATAGCTCTATAACAACTAAGAAAATCAAATTTGTTATTAGAAATCTCCCAAAAAAGAAATATCCAGGATCAGATGGATTCACTGAAGAATTCTACCAAGTGTTTAAAGAATAATTAACACTAATTCTTTATAATCTCTTTCGTTTAAAAAAAAAAAGGAGAGAAGACTTCCCAATTTATTTTAGGAAGTTAGTAACACTCTGATATCAAAACAGACAGGGACAGGACAAGAAAAAGAAAACTCAGACCCATAACTCATGAATATAAATTAAAAAGTCCTTAACAAAGTATTAGCAAATAGAATTCAGCAATATACAGAAGGACCAAATGGGGTTTATTCCAAGGATGCAATTTTGGTTCAATATTCAAAATCCAATCAGTTTAATCCACCACACTGATAGGCTAAAGAAGAAAAAGAAATCACACGATAGTATTTGTCAATGCAGAAGAACCATCTGACAAACTTTAACACCACTTCATGATAAAATCTCTCAGAAAAATAAGAATATAGGGTAATTTCCTCAACTTCATAAAGACCATCTTCAAAAAAGCTGAAGCTAACATTATACCTACTGTTGACAGACTGAATGCTTGCCCCCTAATATTGAGAAAAAGGCAAGGATACCTGTTTTCACCACACTTATTCAACTTAGTGCTTGAATTTCTAGCCAGCGCAATAGGACAAGAAAAAGAAATGAAAGCATTAAAGTTGGAAAGGAAGAAATAAAACTGTTTTTATTAGCAGATGACATGACTGCCTACATAGAAATCTACAAAAAAACTCCTAAAAATAAGTGAGTTCACTAAGTTCACAGGATACAAGATTCACATACAACACCAACAGTACATAGAAATACCAACACTGAACATGTGGACATTGAAATTCAAAAGTTATAATGCCATTTACAATCTCTAAGAAACATGAAATACTTAGATGTAAATCTAAGAAAGCATCCACAGGATTTGTGTGCTAAAAACTACAAAACACTGATTAAAAAAAAAAACCACCTAATGTCTAAATAAATAGAGATACATACTGTGTTCATGGGTTGGAAGACTCCACATACTAAAGATGTCAATTCTCCCTCAAACTTATATACAGATTTGGTACAATCCTATCAAATTGTTAATAAAATGTTTTTTTCTAGACACACAGATTATCTCAAAACTTATATGGAAAGGCTCAGAAACTAGAATAGCTAAAACCATTTTGAAAACAATAATAAAATGAAGGGGGCCAGTCTACACAATTTCAAGACTTATTTTACAACTATAGTAGTAACACTGGGTGGTATTCTCATAGATGCAGACACATAGATCAATAGAAAAGAATACAGAACCCAGAAATACACCTACACACAGATGCCTGTTTTTGAAAAAAAGTACAAAAGCAATTTGACAGCGAAAAGATGGGCTTTTCAACAAATGGTGCTGGACTGAATTGACGAGCATATGCCAAAAACAAATGTCAGTTTAAATCTCATACCTTACAAAAATTAATTCAAAATGGATCATAGATTTATATTGAAATCTAAAACTATAAAACTGTTAGAAAAAAAGGAGAAACTCTGAGATCTAGGGCTGTACAAAAATTATTTTACTTGGATCCAAAAGCATGACCCATAAAATTAAAATCACACCTCAACATAATTAAAAAATTTTAATTTATAAAAGACCATATTAGGACAATGGAAAGGTAAAGGGGGGGGGATATTTGCAACCCATAGAGACAACAAAAGACTTGTATCTAGAGTATATAAAGAACTCTCAAAAATCCACAGTAAAAAACAAATCAAAACAAACCAAAACCAAAAACAAACAAAAAACCCCAAAACCCAAATAATGCAATTACAGCACAGGCAAAAGAGAACAAGAGAAATTCCACTGAATAAGATTTAAAAAAAATAATAATAATAAGCACATGAAAAGATATTCAACATAATTGACCATTAAAGAAATGAAAATGAAAACCAAATTGAGGTATCACTATATATACCTCTCAGAACAGCGAAAATAAAGAATAGTGAAAATACCAAATGCCAGCAAGGATGTGGTTATAAAAAAAAAAAAAATGAGTGATACAGCCACTCTGGAAAACAATTTGGCAATTTCTTATAAAATCAAATATACAATGACCATGCAGCCCAACAAGTGCACTCTTGGGCATTTATCTTACAGAAATGAACACTTGTGATCACACAAAAATCTATACCTGAATGTCTATAGCAGCTTTACTTTTAATAGCCCAAGATTAAAAATGCCCCTGGTGTCCTTCAACAGGTGAATGGTTAAACTGTAGCAAACCCATCCATGAAATAATTACCCAGCAATAAAAAGGAACTATTGAAACATGTAATAACCCAGAGGAATCACCAGAAAACTACACTGAGTGGGGGGGAAAAAAAGATAATTCCAATTCCAAAAGATTACATGTTTAATGATGAGATATATATAAAAATATATGAATTGGATGGATGGATGGAAATAGAAAGAAAGAAAGAAAGAAAGAAAGAAAGAAAGAAAGAAAGAAAGAGAAAGAAAGAAAGAAAGAAAGAAAGAAAGAAAGAAAGGAAGAAAGAAAGAGTCTAGTGGTTGCTGTGGGGGTTAGAATGAGAGCGGAAGTAGGTGGCCATAAAGGGCACCATGAGGAATACTTGTGATGATGGAAATGCTCTGAATACTATCTCAATTTCAATATCCTCATTGTGATATTGGACTCCAGTTTTGCAAGATGTTATCTTCGCTGGAAACTAAGTAAAGGATATAAATGATTTGTCTATATTATTCTATAACTGTATATGAATATAAAATTATTTTAAAATAAAAGTTTAATTAAAAAAACTCAATGGGCAGAAAGTCATAATCAAGAGGTAAATTTTAATACTAAGTTTTCCATACCTTTCTGGGACCCAGTGATGAGTCATGTAAGAACTACAACACTATGTTGTATCCCAAGTTTTCCTAATGTCTCTTTTTCCTTTTGTATTTATTTCATACACACACACACATGAACAGTTTTTTTCTTTCCATTTCTCCTTGTAGCCCAGTGCTGACTAGAACAATGTGAATTCTCTCAGTTCACAGACATCAATATTTCCTGTCAGCTGGCTCCAAAAATCTTTCTCTGAATTTCTCTATCTCTGGGGATCACCAAACTCTCAGAAACCCCAAAAAGAAGTATTATGATATTTTCTAAGAATTGCTTCCTAAGAGCATTCCTCAGTTTTTTTTTTTTTTGAATTCTCTGATTAACATGTACTACCTTAATGAAAACACCAAAAAAAAAAAGAATCTGGAATGAGTATTAGTACCTAAACTCTTGTATCTCCTCTTCAGAAACTTGTGGAAGATTCTCACAAACAATAACAGCCAATGGGAAACAAAGCACTACTTTATTCAACATTGACAAAGCACTTCCTACATTAATGCAATGCTCTGTTATAAAAGCTATTTGGTAAAATATGGTAGAGGCCAAAGTCTTCAACCATGTTTCTTATTTCTTCCCAGCTAGGCCTTCAGGAAGAATGTGACCTTACAAATTCATTTACCAGATATGGATAAGCCATAACTGAGAAGCTAGGAAGGTGGTGCCCACCTTGAAGAGGCAATGAATTGAGTTTGATATAGAAACATCAAAATTTCATCTAAAGAGACCACTGACTTGTTCTCTTAGCTGTCTTTTTTTTTTCTATGTTAGATTATCTTTCCTTGTCATTATGTAAAAGTAACTAAATGAACAATCTAAGACTATTATATTTCCCCTCAAGAACTGGAGGTAATGCCTGTTAGCACTTTACCTGGCTTATCACTCAGTTTACAGTTAGCAATAATTAAGCATTCTGAAAATTCAAATGGACATCATTACAGATAGATTTTTTTTAAAAAATTATAATCCTATGTAGAAATATAGCAAAAACTTTTAGAGAACACTTTCAAAATCATGTAAGACAAAAGTGTCCAGTTTGACTACTACTTTTCAATACTGAAATGTATCAAAATTAGAGGGAAATAGTATTCAATGCTTTAAAATATTATTCTATTTAATTCTGAATAACTAAAACAATCACCAGGTTCAAAATTCAGGTGTAAAACTCTATATAGTGAAACATCTCTCTCCTATTCCTATCTCTGTTCTGTTCCTTTCCCTGGAGGAATTTATATTAATAGGTTCTTTTATATCTTTCCAGATATAATTTACATACACATATTCAGGAAAGAAGATTATTTAATGATGAACTTTATATCTGAGCAACAATAAGTTTTCTCTCTGTAGCCAATTTCAATTCAATGGGAGCTGGTGCTTAGAATTACTCTAAGGAGGATATTTCAAGTAATACCATGTCTCAGTTGGGTGAAGCAATTTATCAAATTAACAATATCTGCTATGGGCAAGATATCCAATGTGTGGTAACCTGCAGCATATTTTGAATTCCTGAATTATCATTTTTTTAGTTGTCAGGGGAGTTAAACAAAAATACAACAACTCCAAGAGAACAACCCACATAATAAAATAGTCAAGAAAAACTTAAAATCATAATGTAATCTATGATAAAGCCAGATAAACCTCCATACCTAAATAACTTCTTCCTCCTTCTGTTACAAAAGCTAGGGAAGAGAGAGAGATCAGAAATCACTGTGGGAGAAAATTGCCTCATATCTGTAGAAAGAGAAGAATGAGGAGAGAGTATGGAGTATTCCCTTGCCCAGGATTTCTTAGTATTTATAGTTAATAACAGGAAAAACAGTGCTCTTCTCCAGTTTCAGGACTTCTGCCTTTGAGAAGGTGCTTCTGCAATACTTATCAGTGCCCCTTGGATCTTCTTGACCCAGTGAAAGGTGCAGTTCAGCTATTGTCCACAGAAGTCTCTAAAGTAAATTGGAACCAAAAATTAATTAAATTTAACTTCAAGATCATATGTACCCTGGAACTCCAAGGGACCTCAAATGGCCAAAACTTACTACTAAGTCGTCCAAGTAATCAAAAGAATGCAAAACTGGCAAAAAAACAAAAACAAAAACAAAAACAACCCAAACACATAGACCGAGGGAATAGAACAGAGATCCCCAAAATAAATCCTCACATACATAGTACCAAGACCATTTAATGGGAAAAGGCAGTCCTTTTTATGGTGCTAGGAAAACCGGGTATCCACATGCAGAAGAATGAAGTTGGACTCTTACCTTATATGATATACAAAAATTAACTCAAGATGGATCAAAGCTCTTTAATCTATTTGGATTTATTTTTGTGTATGGTATAAAAAATGGTCATTTAATCCAAATGTTGCTATCCAGACCTAAGTGTGAGACAGGAAATCATTAAAATCCTAGAAAAGAACAGAGACAGTAACCTCTTTGACATCAGCCATAGCAACTTCTTACTAGATATGTCTCCTGAAGCAAGGGAAACAAAAGCAAAGATAAATTATTGGGACCTCATCAAAACAAAAAGTTTCTGCACAGCAAAGTAGACAATCAACAAAACTAAAAGACAATCTATGGAATGGGAGAAGGTGTTTGCAAATGACATATCTGAAAAAGGGTTATCATCCAAAATCTATGAAGAACTTATCAAACTCAACACCCAAAAAATAAATAATCCAGTTAAGAATGGGCAGAAGACATGAATAGACATTTCTCCAAAGACAACATACAGAAGACCAACAGACATATGAAAAGATGCTCAATATCACTCATCATCAGAGAAATACAAATCAAAACTACAACGAGATACCACCTCACACTTGTCAGAATGGCTAAAATTAACAAGACAAGAAACAACAGATGTTGGTGAGGATGTGGGGAAATGGGAACTCTCTTCCACTTTTGGTGGGAATGCAAACCAGTGCAGCCATTTGGGAAAACAGTATGAAGGTTCCTCAAAAAGTTAAAAATAGAGCTACCCTCTGATTCAGCAATTGCACTACTACATATTTACCCAAAGAATACAACGACACTAAATCAAAGGGGCCCATGCACCCTGATGTTTATAGCAGCATTATCAACAATAGTCAAATTATGAACAGAGCCCCAATGTCCATCAACTGATGAGTGGATAAAGAAGATGTGGTGTGTGTGTGTGTGTGTGTGTGTGTGTGTGTAGGTATGTATGTATATAACTATGAAATGCTTAGAAGAAAACATAAGGGAAAAGTTTCATGACACCGGATTCAACAATGACTTCTTGGATATGCAAAAGAAAAAATAAATCAGACTACATCAAATTTCAAAATGTTTGCCCATCAAAAGACACTATCAATAGAGTAAAAAGTCAACCCACAAAATAGGAGAAAATATTTTCAAATCATGTATCTGATAAGGGATTAATATCCAGAATATATAAAGAATTCCTACAACACAACAACAACAAAAAAAACCTAAACAACTCAATTAAAAAGTGAGCAAAAGACTTGAATAGCTATGTCTCTAAAGATTTACAAATGGCCAACAAGCATATGAAAAGATGCTCATCATCACTAATCATTAGAAAAATGAATATTAAACCCAAAATTATGATGGATTTTATTTTTAAAAGTTGGCAAGGATGTAAAGAAATTGGAAGCCTTCTGCATTGATGATGAAAATTTAAAATGGTTCAACTGCTATGGAAAATAAGGTGATTCTTCAAAAAATTAAACATAAAAAATTAACCATGTGATACAGCAATTCCACTTCTGCGTATATACCCAAAAGAATGGAGAGAAGGTTCTGGAACAGATATTTGCACACCCATATTCATAGAAGCATTATTCACAGTAGCCAAAAGGAGGTGGCAATCTAAGTGTCCATGAATGTATGATTCATAAACAAAATGTGGCCTATACATTCAATGAAATAATAATATTCAGCCCTAAGAAGGGAAGAAAGCCAGGCAATACTAAAAATAAGCAAACTCAGAACTGGCTACATAATCTGCAGATGTAGGGCCCCTTGTTCACAAGTTATGAAAAATTTCAAGATGGTGATAGCAGAGCATAAAACCAAGCATGGGGCCATGAAACTGGTCCCAAGCAAAGTGATATGGAGTGGTGGAGTATACACAGTAAATGCAAAAAAGTATGAACAAGTGATATAAAGTAACAGGTTTGAGATTTTTAGGGAAGGTGAAGAGGAAAGGCCTCCCTGAGAAAATGACTTCTAACTGAAGATTTGAAGAATGGAGGGATGGTGACATGGAGCATTCCCGAGGGTGCAAAACCCCCAAAATAGAAGCATATCTACACCCACCCTACTGAAGAAACAATGGCTGGAGTAAAAGAGAGAAAGAATAGAAAATATGAAACTGGAGACTTACTGACATGGGGAGAACGATATAAGACAAATATCATGTAAGGCCTTTCAGATCTTACTAAATACTTTGGCTTTTATTATGGGTGGCATCACATAAAATCCCACACACCCAGGATAGTTTCATACCTTTGCTTATCACAGTAAACACTAAAATAGTTTTCCTAAGTATCTATTAACATATCTTGACCTTGAAAGAAGAGGAAGTGGACATGAGATATATATTGAGCTCCTCTTAGAAATCTAAAATCAAACAATGAAATGAATTCAGCAAGGTCTCTCCAAATACTATCATTTGCATTTTGCCATACCTATCTTATGGGGTACCTCAGAGCTCAAAGATCCTTCTGGCTCCCAGGACCATAGTTTGACTCATTCCCTCCTCCTCACCCCCATCCAGTACATTCATTTAGGCCCCACTCCCCCTAATGACAAATGCAATGGTTACTCTTGTTATAAACTCAAAATATCTAAATAATAAGTATTTTCTAAAATGATGTTTCCTTGGAAATTCACCCTTAAAATAAATCTTTCAGCACAATACTGAGATCTATTTGTAGAATTTTCACAGATAGAAACTTGTAACTTCTGATCACATTAAACTGCTATATTAACCATTCTGTATGTACAGTCAGAAACATTTATTGAATAAATGATTCTACCAATTGCAAGCCATTATGCTAAGATTTATGAAGGAGACAATGGTGGAAAAGACATCATCCTTTTATGTAAGGAGCTTCTCCTGTGATACAGAAGAGCAGACAGGCACTCAGCTTGCTGGAAGGAGACGCAGGGACAAATCAGAGTTGGATCAAGTGTGAGGCAGACCCAGGGAAGCAAGAGATCACTTCTGACTGCAGAGTAAGGTGAGGCTTCCTGAAGATGTGGCAAACACAGGGAAATCATAGTCAGGTATATTTTCTACTGCTCATTCATTTGGTGACAGAGAGAGAGAGAGAGGGAGAAGGTAATGAAGAGAAACAGGTGTAAGAAGAGGGAATGAAAGGATAGGAAAAAAAATGGGGAGACATAGTTGGGGAAGAACAGAAAATCAGACAGGAGAAACCTTGGAGAAGAATTATAATTGAGAAGATATATACAAGGAAGAAAAAGGGAGGAGAGAGAAGAGGAAATAGGAAAAAGGGAAAGAATTTGAAAAGACTGAGGGAAATGAGACATAGACAGAAAACCCTCAAAGTGAAGAAATGCCCTGTAAAGTGATGGAACTCCTTACAGTGCACCAAAAGGCATTAGGCTGTGGGTCTCTATCCAAGAGTTCCCCTGAATACATAGCCTTGGGTCTGATATCTTCATCTCCATGTATTTCTAGATCCACTCAGATGAGCATTCCTTTACATTTTGCTTTTATTCAACATAGCAGCAGCAAACACTCTCACTCACATTGCTTAGAAAATTTCTCAGGGTCAAATCTCAAAATCCCATCCCAAGAGGCACTTGGGTTTTTGCCTGGTGGTTGTTTCTCGTTTGTGTGAAAGCCACAGAGCTTCTGCACAAAGGCCCTCGCAAACAGAGGTAGGAATCGAGAACACTTCCACGTGCCCTGAAGCTACCCAGCGGGTCTAGAACTAAAAGTGAAACTTTCCCAGCCACTTTTTCATATACAAATAGTGTTAAATTTGAAACCAGCAGCTGTGCACTTTAACCACTTTCTCTTGCGTGATTTATTCCAATTGCACTTCTTAAATAAAACTTTCATTTTAGATATGGAAATAGATTTCCTTCCTGAACAACTTGTTCTTCTAGAAATAAGTGTTGAGTCAGATATGTGACAATGATTCTCCCAAAAGAAATATGCACCATAAACAGCATCTTCCTATTTGTAGTTGACTCGTGTTCGTCTGTGATGGGAAAGCTTCTTCATCCACATTTTGGGGATGAAAAGGAAGTGTCTCATGGAAACAGAATAAAAGAGATTTCAGAGGAATGAGAATTACCTACGGAGCAATTTAAAATATCTTTCAGAAGCAGGAAAATGCAATTTAAGATATCGGTAGGTACTCAAGCAGGTAGTTCCATGCACCGCTTCTCACAGACATAGAAGCAAAAGTATATTTTATAGTCATTAGTATGGAAAGAGCAATTTTCACATCAGAATTTTCCCTGCTTTATGTTTCCTAGAACAATCTTTGCTTTTACTATTTCATAATAACCGAAAGCTGCTCTTAGTGAACATTTCCCCTACAGCTCACATTATGGTAAACATTCTATGTAAATTATCTCATTTTATCCTTACAACAACCTTAAGATGAAGGCACTCTGATACCCATTAAACAGACCAGGAAACGAGAATTAAGAGACTCACATAAGGCTCCTACGTCATATGCCGGCGAAAGTCAAGACCTGGATAGGCACCAAGCCTAGCACACTCCAAACACTAGGCACTTCACCACTATCCTGTGTGGCCTCTAATTGAAGCTTCCTTATCGGAAGATGTGTTCAGCATGATAGAATGCCAGCTGGGGGGCTAGGTAAGGTAGGAAGCTACCCGAGGGGTCCACATGGGCAGGACTTGTTTGGTGAAGCAGGAAAACGGTGAGGAGAAAAAGTTCAAACAAAGCCCTTGAAAGGAAAAAGCAGATAGCAATTGTGTGGACCAGATGGGGAATAAATGTACTATGATCAAAAGCCAAGTTTCAAAAATATATATGAACTTGAAATAAATAGGAACAGGTCAGAAATAAGTGAGGATTTTCTGGGAGATCTCATTTAATGCCATGTAGGTTGTCCATAGGTTTGTGACAAATGGGTGAATTAGGCTAAAGAATATTGTCCTTTATCAGACAGTAATTAACTCAAAATAGTGACAGGTCTAGAAGGAGCAAATAGGCAGGAAGTTCTACAAACTATAGCGCTATTATCATAATTATCATCATTAATTATGAGAAGCAATATATGGAGTCAGAAATATGCTACATACATAAAAGATGATATTGGACACGAATATTAAATCAACCTCATGCACCGACGTGTCTCTATATAGTATCTTTTCTAGTGCCTTCCAGATTTTCAAATTGTACCTAGCATTATAAGTATTTTTTGTGGAAAATATGACATCCTAAAATTAAAAATATAAAAACTTAAAAATAATAAAATTATCTTAACATTCATAAATCACCATTAACATCTGGTACATATTGCAGCTACCTCTCATCTTTATGCATAAATAAGAAAGAGGGACGGAGAGCAAAAGGAAGAAGACAAGAGAAGGGGAAATAATAAGAAATGTAGAAAATGTAGGAAGACAGTAGGGGAAAAGGAAATGAAAAAATAAATTTATAAACATTATATAATTCTATTCATACTACTTAACTATCTCAATTTATATCTCAAGCTATAAGCTGGTGTTAATTTTTCTGTATAAAATTCTCCTGGGGATTGATGTGCCTTTTTTCCTGGCAGATAACAGTGTTCTTTATTTCAGAAGAAATTTTCTTCAAGTTTATGTATTTCATTACATTTTATATTGTCTTTGGTCTTTTCCAAGGATGCCAATTACATATGTGTCATATCTCCTTTCATCTGTATCTATGATCATTTCTATAATAAATGCTTTTTAAGTTTTATTCTGTTTTGTGTTGCTGTTCGTATGCCTTTCATCTCTCCAAACGATTTTGTTTTTCTCCCATTTTTATCTGCTTTTTGACCCCTACATCTCAGCTCATTTCACAGCTCATTTTTCTTCTCCTCTTGACCCTTTTATTTCTTTTTTGAGATCCTCTGTAAAAGAGAATATGTTGGCTACCACATCCTGGAGGGAAGATGTTTAAACAAAATTCAAATATACAAAAATGTAACTTCCTTTATTGTGTGTAGGTGATCTCATACTGGCTCAAGCCTCTCTTTCTGCCTAGAATAGAAAACATTTTCTATATGACACACTCATATGTTTTCTAGATTTATTAATTTTAAACACAATTGGCTGACTTTCTGTTAAGGTTATTGGTTATTAACTCTCTTACAAATTCACCATGGGATTAAAAGAGAAATTCACAAAACATTAGCAAATACATAAAAAACCGAATCGAGAGACCCCTCAACCAAACCCAGGCTCCTCTGAGCTCTCTTCTCATCTAGGCTGTGTCCCTGGGATGCCATAGTCATTTTAAGTTCCTGTCTGGGAAAGCTCAAACCTGCCAGAAGAATTTCTGATAGCTCTGGCCAACACCTAAATATGGAGTTCCTGTCTCCTGGTCTCTATGGAAAGGTAGAAGCATAATGTCAATACACACCGGTTAGCGACTCCAGACGACCTAATTACACTAATAAACGTCCCAACCTGCTTTCTGTAATCTTCTATTTCCCTGACTTTGCTGGAACCCCTGATCATTCCTCCTCCCTCTGTTCTCCCACTAATATGCCCAGTCACCTCTTCACAGATTGGAATTGAGCTGAATTTGCATTCCCCGTTCTCCTCCCTTCTACAGTAGTTACTGCCTAACATCTATCCACTTTCTGTAACAAGTGTCTGGCTTTGTTTTTCTTTGACAGATGCATCAAGACATACCATGTACATGAATTAAAAGACAGTATTATCATAACAATTCTGTCCAGATTATTCCATAAATTCAATCTATAATGTCAATAAAAATGGGCAATGTATCTGTGTAATTTAATCAGATTCTAATATGGAAAATAAAAAGTTTGATAATAGCCACTATAATTTATTGGAATGTAGAAGGAATTGCCTTATAAAATATCCATTTTATTATAAAGCTATTTTGATTAAGACAATGTAGTACTGACAAGTGAAACCAATGGAGTAGATGGGAATTCAAACTCAAACACTCACATGTAAGTAAGCTTGATACAGTATTGGGATAATTAATCAATGGGAAAGAATGGACTATTTAATATATTATTCTGAGACAATTTATCTACATGGGGAAAAATTAATTTTTTCAGTTTGCCTAATTCATAAAAATAGATTATGATAAAGTTTTAAAATACCTTACACACTTTATGTTTGTTATTCATACACAGATATATAATTAAAATGTATAAATGCATGGAATGATGAGCAAGTAAGAGTAGGGTTACTTCTAGGGAAGGCAGGTGAAAGGTAGTCAGAGATGGGACAGAGAGCTCTGTGCCTGTAATGGTTTATTTCTAAAAAAATAATTTGAGGCAAATTTGACAAGGTATTATCATTTTTAAATGTCTGCTTTATTATTCTCTATAACTATATACAAGTTGGAATTATTCTAAGTAAATTGGAAAAAAGAATTAACATTCATTGAACTCTTACTCTATACCAATCATGACACCTAAGGTCCTAATTTACAATTTCATATATTCCTCACAAAAACTCTACTAAGTGGTCATCATTTAGGTCCATTTTATTTACAAAGAAACTGAATTTCAAAAAGGTTAAATTTCTAAAAGGTTAAAATATCCAGAAATATCTGGTTCCAAACACTGTGTAGACACTAAAGGGTGGATTTTTTAAAATGTGTCTCTGGTGGGTATGTAAGGTGGTATAGCCACCTTGGAAAACAGTATGGAGGTCCCTCAGGACGTTAAAAATAGAGCTACCCTATGATTCAGCAATTGCACTACTGGTTATTTACCCCAAAGACACAGATGTGGTGAAAACAAGAGACACATGCACCCCAATGTTCATAGCAACAATGTCCACAATAGCCAAACTGTGGAAGGAGCGGAGATGTCCTTCGACAGATGAATGGATAAAGAGGATGTAGTTCATACATACGGAATATTACTCAGCCATCAGAAAGGATGAATACCTACAATGTGCACTGACATGGATGGAACAGGAGGGTATTGTGCTAAGTGAAATAAGTCAATGAAAGAAAGACAATTATCCTATGGTTTCACTCATATGTAGAATATAAGGAATAGCATGGAGGACCATAGGGGAAGAGAGGGAAAACTGAATGGGAAGAAATCAGAGAGGACGACAAACCATGAGAGACTCTGGACTCTGGGAAACAAACAGAGTTGCAGAAGGGAGGGGGGTGGGGGAATGCGGTACCTGGGTGATGGGTATTAAGGAGGGTACGTGATATGATGAGCACTGGGTGTTAAGCAACTAATGAATCACTGAACACTACATCAAAAACTAATGATGTACTACATGTTGGCTAATTGAACTTAATAAAACATAAATTTAAAAAAAAATAATAAAATCTGTCTTTGAAGCAAAGTATGATAAACCCAAAGCTCTTATTCAAGTTTGGTTTGTCTCTAAAGTGCCTTCAGTTTTTATTAATATAACATGACAATACATGATGTTTCCAATTTTCCATGGTGCCTTAGAACAAGTTTTCAACACAATCATAAAGACTGTTGCTAATTTGATAAAAATCTTACCATGCATTGCCAAATGGATGGTGTGCCACAAGAGAATGGGAATGATTTCTGAAATATTTTCTGAAGTTATGTGCCATTTTGTCCTTCAGGGTAATTAACAGAAAAATCGCCTAGGTACAAGTCTGGCTGTGATGCTTGCTGTTTCAATTCCTCAGTTTCTGGCTGGCCTGCCCAGACATTTAAACCTAGAACAAGGGTTTCAGATTAGGGAAAGAAAAGGAATTGGAAAAACTGCTTTTCTAGGTAAAATCAGCCAGTAAGGATGATTACAGATAATAGGAAAATCCATTACATTTTTAAGCAACCTTTTTCTGTTCCTATTTCACAATTTCTCTAAGGTAAATACTTCAAGGTGAAATTGCTGTTGTGTCACAGGGAATACAAATATGCAATATTAGATATTTTCAAAATCCTTCCTAGAATGGTCATGCTTACTCAATAACAGTATATGAATTTTCCTATTTCACGCAAATCTAACAAGTGGAATTATCAAGCTTTTTAATTTGTGTGAATCAATGAATCTGATTAGTGTGAAATGCTATTGTTGTTTTAATTCGTACCTCTTGATTCCCCCCAAATTAGAAAGGGATCTTTCCTTTTCTGGCTATTTTAATTTCTTCTGTGAATTGCCCACTCTTATCCCTTATCTACTTTAAAATTGACTTATAATTTTTATATTCATTTCGAGGAGTTCTTTATATACTCTGGATATCAACCTTTTGTCAGTTATATATATTGAAATTATTTTCTCTAAGCTAATAACATACTTGACATTTTGTTTACCTAGAAGCTCTGCCACATTATCTTGTTAAAAAAAAAAAAAAGCTGAAAAATACAAGCACTGAGGGGGATATGATTGATGGATACATTCATTCCAAGTGCTCCAGTGGCTTAATTAAAAACTAAAACTCAGTCCTCTAGCCCTCTGTCTGTCAAACTTAAATGACCAATGCTGGAGCCCTCAGAAATGTCTACTTTTTATGGCTTCCAACCCTCTGAATACTGCCTTTTGCCAGACACACTATACCTTCTCTCAACTCCTTTGACATTGGAAGTGTGTCTCACTACTGAAGTCACATTCTCCTTATCTGTTTTCTCATCTGTAACATGGGAATTTTAATATCTACTCTACATAATGTTAAGGAGGAGTAAATGAGACATGATTGACAAAATTATGATTGATAGAATGCTAAAAAAAGAAAGACCCCAAATTTTATACATTTGAATAATTCTACCCTCCCCCCAAGAGAGGAAAACAGAACCTACTAAGGCCAAAAACATGTGTGGCCATGAGCTTATGAAAATGAGCAAGCACTGATGCTATCAAGATTACTAGGACATGTTAAAGATCCAGGTCTCCTGGTCTCCTGTGAACAGGACACAGAGGAGCAAAGCCTTGACCCTGCCCCAGGCATAAAGTCTGATTAGATATACTACCACATATCTAGGACCCAAAATGGCCTACCCCATCAAAGAAAATTAAAATACATTAAGAATATTTGTTTGATTTAGCCCAAAGAAACATTAAATGTAAATAGTCTAAACACACCAATTAAAAGACAGAGGTTTGCAGAATAGGTTTAATTTTTTTTGTTTGTTTGTTTAATGACCTGACTACTACCTGACTATATGAAACTCACTTCAAACATAGGGTAGATGTAAAAGAATAGAAAAATATATACCATGAAAACACTAATCAAAAGAAATCTCGAGTGCGTATATTAGTACATAAAGTAGACTTCAGAGAAGAGAAAATTAGCAGGGACAGGAGATATACTAACAATGATAAAGTAATCCATTCATTATCAAGAAGACATGATAATCTTAAATATGTATGTGTGTATAAACCAAACAATAGTGTTGCAAAGCACATAAAACAAAAATAAGCAAAAATCTGAAACCAAAACAAAACAAAACGGAAGAAATAGAGTAATCTATAACTATACTTGAGGACTTCAATACCATTCTATCAGTAACTGACAGAACCACTAGACAAAATGTCAGTTATGATAGAGAAGAACTGAACAATGCTATCAATCAACAGAATCTGACATCTATAGTACACTCAACAGCAGAATATGCATTCTTTTAAAACATGTATGGAAAATTCACTAAAATAGACCATACTGGGGTCATAAAACACCTTAAAAATATAAAATCACATAATATTCTCTGACCATAATATATTCAAACTAGAAATCAATAATGGAAAGATAACAGAAAAATCTCCAAACATTTACAAGCTTAACAACACACTTCTAAATAGTATGGATCAAAGAGATGTCTCAAGGGAAATAAATATATTTAAATTAATAAAAATACAACATATCAAATATGTAGGATGAAACTAAAGAAGTGCTTAGAAGGAAATTTAAGTCGATAAGTGTTTATGTTAGAAGAGAAGTCTCAAAGTAATGATCTAAGTTGCCACCTAAAGAAACAAGAAAAAGAACAATGTAAATCCCAAACTGGCAGAAGGAAGAAAATAAAGAGCAGAAATTAATAAAATGGAAAATATAAACAGAATAGAAAAAAACAAATTTTGGGGGGGAAAACTAATAATATTGATCAATCTCTAGCAAGAGTGATAAAGTTTTTAAAAAAGAGAAAACACAAATTACCAATATCAGGAATGTATCAGACTGTATCATTACAGATTGCACAGACATTAAAAGAAAATAAAGGTACATCATAAACTAATCCTGCACACATAGATTTGACTACTTAGATGAAATGAACTAGTTCATCAAAAATGATAAACTACCAAAACTCATCCAAGATGGTATAGATAATACAATTAATCCTATAACTATAAAAGAAAAGGAATGCATAGTTGAAAACTCAAAGCATCAATCTCCAAGACAATATGGTTTCCCTGGAGAATTCTGTCAAATAGTTAAGAAATTCTACACAACTTTGTCCAGAAAATAGGAGAGAATACAACCTACTCATTTTACTTTGCCAGCACCAACTTAATACCAAAATCAAAGATAGTATTTTTTTAAAAGGCCAACATTCTTCATGAACAACAGTTCCCAACCAAATATTAGTAAGGTATGCTGTTGTTGTTTTAATTCATATATTATATATATTTGTATATATATAATATATATTTGTATATATACACATATATTATATATAGTGTATATATATAATATATATATTTGTATATATAAATCTGGTTCAAAATTTTTAAAATCAACATAATTCATCACATTAACTTTCTAAGAAGAATAAAATCACATAATTGTATTAACTGATATTAATGGAAGAGCTATTTGACAAAAATATTTAAAAGCCACTGTTGAAAATCTTCAGAAAACTTTACATAGAAGAGAAATCCCTCTATTTGATAATGATCATCTATAACACACCTACAGCTAATATCATACTTAATGGTTGAAAAATGGAATTCTTGCCACCTAAGACTAGGAACAAGACAAAGATGTTCACTGTCACCACTCAAATTTTACATAGTACTGGAAGTTTCAGACAGTGTAATAAGGCAAGAAAAGGAAATATAAGGTATACTCATTAGAAAGAAAAAAACCCCACAAACCTGACCTACTTGCAGATAGTATAATTTTCTATGTAGAAAATCATAAGAAATGTATATACAAAAAACTCCTAAAATTAATAAGTGATTTTGATGAAGTCATAAGATACAAGGTTAATGCATAAAAATCAAACATTTCTATATTCTAGCAATGAACAATTGGAAAGCAAAATTAAAATGTTATATCATTTAGAATCACTACAAATTAAAAAAACAATTGAGTATATATTTAAAAATGTACAGGAGCTACATTATAAGAAAATAAATCTACAGACCATTATCTCTCATAAATATAGATACAAAAATCCTCAATATTAGATATCAAATACAATGTATAAAATTATTAATTTTAAATTAAATATTAATAAATTAAAATTTATTAATAAGTTAAATTACACCACAAACAAGTTAAATTTATACCAGTTATGCATAGTTAGTTCAACATTCCAAAATCAGTTAATGTATTCCAATGCATGAACAGGATCCAGGGCGGGGAGGGGGAGAATGCACATATAATTGTAACTGATGCAGAAAAGGTTTGACAATATCTAACATCCATTTTTCCAGCAGAGTAATCCTGAGCATGGTCCTTACCCTGCCAAACTCAGAGGTACTGAAAAATCAACAGATTTTGTATTTTTATCATATGCCTATATGATAACAGAGGCTATTATCACTTAAACATATAACTGTATGTTTATATTGTATAAACCTTACAATTTTTACTGGAATATTTCCTGGTGCCATTTTCCTCAATTTCTTTATCCCTTGGAATACTTGAAATACAAAACAAATAATCTTGTCAGATATAAAGGTAAAGATGTATGTTTTAGAAAAAGGCTCCTAACATTTATTTACATCTTCACAGAGTAAATACTGAGTATTTCAAAATGAACTTCGAATAGGAAATGGATTCTCCTGACTCACAAATCCTGATTCCAGAGTCTTTTCCAGAATAGGTAAATGAGATCTGGACATGCACTCTACTGTTTGCTTCTCCTGGGACTTGAATGCACATGCTGAACAGTGAAAGCAGCTAGAAACTTCCTTTCACCTCAACCTCAGAGTTGAAACTGAGACCAAAGGACCCCCTCTTTGGGCAACTGCAAAGACTAAATGAGTAATTGAAGCATAAATTCTTATCACCATCCTTTCCATCAGCAGAGACACTACTACTCAGATAGCTTGTGCTAGGATTGCCTCGTTTCCAAGGCTCCAGTAGTAAATCTAATCTTTTGCTTGTCTTTATCTCAGACTCTCAGATACAAAAGAATCCCAGAAGGTCTCTCAAGTGGCACCAAGGGAAAACCCTTTAATTCCACTTATTGTTCTCATGACTACATTTCTCTTCTATCAGCTGTTTCTTCTGGTCCAAGAATCCCTTCCTGTATCATGTATCTATGAAAGCTACACTGATTTGATTGCCATCTACTGTTTTCATTGGTATAAAGAGTATCATTCTCATGCTCTGAAAAGGGCCCCTAGTACAAAGGAAGACCCCATGTGACTGTGTCTCTGCCACATGGCCTCTCCCCCTGAACAAGATGGTAACTAGTGACTCTCACAGAGAAGCCCAAAACTGACAAAGACAGAGACACCATGTCATGTGCAGTAAGTCACACTCATGCTAATGCCAGGAAAGAAAGTTTATGAACTTCTGCTGCTGAGATTCTTAGAGCTCTCTTGATTCCTCCTTGTGACTCAATGTTCAGCTCTGTGATTGTACATGACACACCACGAAGCTTCCTATAACATTGCTTACTTTCCTTAAGCTAAGCAGAGTTGCTCTCTGTTGACTGCAACCAAAAAACAACAAAACACACCTAATTTTTTTTTGCCAGGGAGACAAAAAAAAAATTGTAGAGATGGGGATAAGGACAAGTTTCATCCACTTTACGATTTTGGAAGGTCTGGCAATGCTTCTGCCTTTAATGTAATGGTGGAGGTCTGTGCTGGAAAAAAAACAGAATCTGGGGATTTTTAGTCCTATGGTTCTTCAGCTGGCTATGAATCTCTGCCCTCTGATTCACCTTCTCCAGAGTTCACATTATGCCTTTTTGTTTTGAAATAAAGAAAATGAGCAATAAATAGTATTCCCAGCAAAGTGAGTATATTCATTTATTAAGAAGTAATTATTGAAGAACTGTTATTATATAGTAATTAGAGTTTATAAATTAATTTCAAATATATTACTTTCAATCCACATGGACTATTTAGGAGATAAATATTGGTAAAATGGGGATAGTAATAACTATTTTCTCATTAAATTTATCATTTCATAATTAACTAGTGTAAGTCAATTCTAACATTTTAAACTTTTAGAAATAAACTGGAGGCTCCTATGAGTTAGGTATATCAAAGAATATAAGAGCTATCTAACTCTTCTTCCATCTCCTCAATTCTCTTCCTATTGAAATCATCCCAGGAATAAGAAAAGGCTAAAGCAGAAATAGTACACCTATATTTACTAAGTGAAAAATGCCAATCTGAAAGTTAACATACATTATTCCAGCTATGTGACATTCTGGAAAAGGCAAAACTATAGAAACAGTAAAAACATCAGTGGGCAACGGGACTTAGTGGGGTGAGAGGGATGAGTAGGTAGAGCAAAGAGGATGTTTAGAGCAGTGAAACTACTGTATGTAAGGGTGCATACACGCCATTATACATTTATCCAAACCCATGGAATGTACAACACCAAGAGTGAACCCTAATGGAAACTATGGACTTTGGTGTATAATGACGTGTCAGTGTCAGTTCATAAACTAAACAAATGTACCACTCTGGTTGGTAAGATGCATGATATGCGTGAGGGGAGGCAGGGGAAATATGGGAAATCTCTGTACATTTTCCCTCAATTTTGCTGGGAAACTAAAATTGCTCTAAAGAATAAATTCTTTAAAAAAAAAAAAAGAAAAAGAAAAAGAAATAGATGCAACTGAAAACCAGAAACTCCTAAGAAATTGTATGAAATTTTGTTCCCTGCAGCATGAGTATTACCAGGCTAAAGACTGAGGTTAAAAAAAATTGTAAGGCAAAAGATAAATTTATGAGCCTCCTTCCCAATAAAGTAGCCCATCCTCATAGGAAGAAAACTGAGGAGATCCTGATGCAACTACATCCAACTCAATTAGGAGAATCAGGCACTGAAAGGAGGGAGAGCCGGGGAAGTCCTCTCAGGATCCCTCCCCCCGCCCCCGCCCCAGGGTTCACACATCCATGAGAAAACTCTCAGAGCATCACCTGGAGTTTAGCCAAGGTTACAACTTTTATTAGGAAAAAAAATACTTCAATTTAAAAAACAAGAATCATTGGACTGAATAATACATAGAAACCAATGGTTTTGATTCTTCACACTATACATAAGACAGTGAGCGGCCATTGCTCTCTTCTACTCCCAGATGGCCCGTGAAATCCCACAGTGACTTTGGCTAAAAGCCCTGAGAGTGGATGGAGCCAGAGGGTATTATGCTAAGTGAAATAAGTCAGCCAGAGAAAGACAAATACCATATGATTTCACTCACATGTGGAATTTAAGAAACAAAGCAGATGAACATATGGGGGGGGGAGTACAGGAAGGAGAAAGGGAAACAAATCATAAGGGACTCCTAATGATAGAGAACAAACTGAGGGCTGATGGAGGGAGATGGGTGATGGGTATTAAAGAGGACACTTGTAATGAGCACTGGGTGCTGTAAGTGATGAATCACTGAATTCTACTCCAGAAACCAATATTGCATTGTATGTTAATTAACTAAAATTTAAATAAAAAGTATAAAAGAGGAATATGAAGCAAGGACACAGATGTACAAGTGACTTCAGCAGAGGACAACACAGTGAGACTGGGTTGGCCCCTAATTTTTTTTAATAATAATATTTTTTATTATGTTAGTCACCATACAGTACATCCCCAGTTTTTGATGTAAAGTTCCATGATTCATTACTTGCATATAACACCCAGTGCACCATGAAATACATGCCCTCCTTAAGGCCCCTAATTTTAAACAACACTGAGGTTAAATGTTCACTTGCTACCTGAAATGAATTGGAATAAACTTAATCTTTCATTATCAAAAAAAGAAAAGTCCTGAGAAACATGTCGGGATGATAGAGAATCCCAAAAAGGGGAAGGGTGCCCAGGAAATCAGGGCTCTCTTTCTAAAATGTCATCAGAATGAACATTCACACTACCATTTAGATAGGTAGGTAGTTGGGCTTTTGTTTTCCTCAACATGCTAGACCCAAGGGAGTTATGTTTGGCAAGCGCCATTGCAGTAAGGTACTCAAGTTCCTATTACTACCCCTTGGTTATTTATTCGGCTTTAGCTATTATGTAGTTGGTCTGGGAAGGAACTATTGTTAGAGATCTGCTAATTAAGACAGTTTCATTTTTAAATTTATTAATTCAATATTCAATAAATATTTGTTTTTACTGCAAATGACATACTAGGCAATATGCTTTGTCTTGGGAATATGACAGGCAAGAATAACTGATTGTGGGAGAAACATACAAATGAAACGATCCCATAAATATGCACTTACAAAGTACAACACAGCCGATGGTGGAAAACGAGAGTGTCTACTAGGAAGACCAGGTCTGGGAGTCAGTCTAGGAAGACCAAGGCTAGCATTAAGATCCAAAGAATGAGCTGGAGGCAGGTCCTATATGTGCACCCCCATAGAAGGCATCACCGTGCTGTGCAGAGCTGAGCAAGACATAGTGCTGAGCCCTAGAGCTCACAATAGGCACAGGTACTAGACCTTGAAGAATGAAAAGACTCAAGGACAGAGAACAAAGGAAGGGGGATTCCAAACCGAGGGAGCTGAAGTATGGTTTCCCCACTTCCTAAAATGTTATCTTTGAAATACAAAGAAAGGAACCAGGCTAGGAGCAAGGAAAACCTAGCTCCCATCAGATAGAGAAAATCCTTCCTGTGTAATATGTTAATCTTGCCTGCTTGAGGCACAGCCAAGGTCAGGGCTCACTTACCCATGTGCTTTGCATTCTTAAACTCAGATACTTTTTTTATAATAATATTTTTTTATATTATGTTAGTCACCATACAGTACATCCCTGGTTTTTGATGTAAAGTTCGATGATTCATTAGTTGTGTATAACACCCAGTGCACCATGCAATACGTGCCCTCCTCACTACCCATCACCAGCCTATCCCATTCCCCCACCCCCCCTCCCCTCTGAACTCAGATACTTTTAACCTGCCTTCTGTGGGAACAAACAAAGTGAAGGTCCTCAAGAAGATGCTGCTCTTGGCCAGTGGGGGACCCCAGAATATCATGACAGAATCCACCACTACTCACTCTTTACTGAAGATGAGCTTTGTCACAGAAAAAGGGAGATTATCACAGACCTGCTTCTATCAGTAGACCTAGCTATTGTTCACAGGCTTCAGTTTTAAATTCCATTTCTTTTCAGTTTTTAGTCAGGAAGTCAGATATATATCCTGTAGTGTGTATAAAGGGGCCATTATGGCAGGATAAATTTAGCCTTAACGAAGGACTGTTTTTGAAGGCTGTCTTAATCCTGATTCATTTTACTGCTTCCTTCCATGGCCTGATACATGGCACTAGGAACCCACTGAGAATGATTGTTGGTGAGGAAAGTGGTCCTTCTGTTTTAAACAAAACATCTTTGTTTCATATATAATCACTCCAAAAAAGAACCATGTAACTGGACTATTGATATAAACAGCTCTACAACAGATGCGGTATTTCCCTCTCTATAGCCAATTGGGACCTCAAATACCTTGATGATGATCAACTTTCTCTCACCTTACATTAGATGCGGAAAATACAGCAGTTTCCTCTCCTTGTTACATGTTGAGAAGCTAGTTTTATCTGTGGGGCATCTGATTTAAAAGGTGTTAATTGTGTAGCAGAAGAATATAATCTCAAGAGGCAAAGAAAAAGGAGCATTTGAAAAATGAGAAGGTGATTGTGTTGGTGAATAGTGTCCCGGTAACAAGCATTTCTCTGTGTAAGAAGTCGTCTCTATCTATCACTCAATCTCTATCCTTCAGGGTAGAGATCAGGTCCCAAACATCATTTAAATAAAATGAATCCATATGGTAAGCATGGGTACTGAGTGGAAAGTCATGTTTATTATTAATTAGATGTTTCCTATAATCTCTCTTTAAAAATTAGCATTTAAGTAGAGAAAAAAGAGTACAGAATTTGGGCTTACAGAGACCTGGGTTTGAATCCTGACTTGGTCTTAAAGAGCTGAGTGACCTTAGGCAATTACATTCATTTTCTCACTATTTTAATAAATTCAACCCCAGGAGTTTAGATTCAAGCAATAGGAGAGTGACCCATTTCTCCTAGCTCCTCCCTGCTAAGCAAAACTATAAGCCTTAGAATGACTCAAAAGAGAACAAGGGAGAATTCTGAAAAGTGGTTAAGAAGAAAGCGAGGTGTTTGGGACCCCAAGATTGGAGGAATAGCACCATGGCAGGGCATCTTACAACCCACACACATCAGAAGGCAGCAACCCCACATGCTATGGTTCATGACCTCCAACCTAGCACTAGAAATCAGCCCAGGTGGGCTCATCCCTCCCCCAGATTGACAGGAGCCCCCTCAGACAACAGGTGAGCCCAACACCATTAGCAAAGGGGATAATTTGGGACCACCAGCCAAAATAAGCAACAAGAGGAGCACTGATCTTCTTCATTAAGCCTGAGGACTCTACTTTCCCTCAAAGAGACACCAAGGTGGGCAGGCAGAACAGGACAAAAGAAACCCAACTACATCAAGTGGCCTGGTCCAGAAAATGTCTTTGTCCATGCATTCTAAAGTCACTCTGTACCTATCCAGAGATACCTGAGCAGTGTGGGGGAAAGAGCTTGAGAAGGAACCAGGAGAGGGATTCCCTCCATCTCATGGTCCAACAAGAAGATACATCCAGCAGATCGACCTGGAAAATCCCTTTCACCTCTCAGGAAGCACGCACAGGACCAGTGGGAGCCCCATGGGCACCAGAGAAACCAAACAAACTAAAAGAGCACTCCAAAACTGCCACTGGAATGACAATGCACATGCCAGGACCCTCATGCTAAAACTCAACACAGTGACTGCACGCAGAAATAAAGGATTTAAATAAGACTAAATATCCCCTAACACAATAAAGTGTCCAAAAATCACTCATCATACAAAGAATGAGGAAAATCACCACTAGAATGAGAAGTCAGTCAACTGATACCAGTACCAAGATGAATCAGTTGATGAATTATCTGACAAGGATTTTAAAGCAGCCATCATAGAAATGCTTTGACAACCAATTATGAATTCTCACAAATGAAAAAAATCTTAGCAAAGAACCAGATATTTTTTTTAAAAATGTAAATTATAGAATTGAAAAATAAGAGTATTAAATTCAACCCCAGGATGGTGTGTTTGTTGTTTGAGTTTTAAGTAAGATGGCACATGGCAAAATGCACAGCATGGTCCCTACTACAGAATATAAGCCCAGTGAAGCTTAAAATTGTTTCTTTTAAATAAGTCTTACAACTTTTGACACCAAGAGATGCTATATTCTTATAGCTAATCACAAGTTGAATCAAAGAAATCATTTCAGGGATGCCTGGGTGGCTCAGTTGGTTAGGCGACTGCCTTTGGCTTGGGTCATGATTCTGGAGTCCCAGGATCGAGTCCTGCATCAGGCTCCCAGCTCAGTGGGGAATCTGCTTCTCCCTCTGACCCTCTCCCCTCTCATGCTCTCTATCTCTCACTCAAATAAAATCTTAAAAAAAAAAAAAGAAAGAAAGAAATCATTTCAACATCAACCCAAGCAAAATGTTTTCCCTTAATTATGCCCCTTGTTGCCTTCTACAGGTAACAAAATTAATCTGCAAATAATAATTAAGAAAACTTAAAGGATTTTATTCACCCTTAAATTCGTAATTTGATACTGTCAATATTTATATTGGTGGAACCAATGACCTCCTTAATAGAAGCAGGACTCTAGTCTTGTACATCCACTGTTGGTGATTACCACAGACAAGCTCATTATACAAGCCTTATGGTTTATTCAGAGCCAGGTTTCCCTACCCAACTCCTTCCCACCCTCCCACCAATTCCAAGTTAGAGCCATCCAGTGAAGCTTGGAAGCCATGGCTCCCAGCGTCCCGTGCACCAGCCAGGTCAGCCACAACCTCCCATTCAAAAATGCTGCTAGCGCTCTAGTGTGGCACATAAATGGGAAAAAGGTGTCATACACAGACATTACACAAATCTCTGTTACCTTTCTAGTATTGGAAAAACTGGTCCTCTCACAGTGAGACTAAACCAGTTCTTCTTTCTTAATTGCCAGCACTTTCCGTGAGCCTAAAACTCCCAATCCAAACTCTGAGTAAATTATCCTACCTTTTTGGATTTAACATATGAAAATTCAAAAAGGAATACAAGATCAGGCTGTGTTATCTGATAGCAGACACTGGTGAAATAGCTGATCATACCATAATCTGTAATCACCAGAATTAAAGCGCCAAGTGAAAGCAAAATTTGGGAAGACTGAATAGTCATACCCACAGACCAGTATGAAAGGCATTTAAAAAAAAAATCAAGGGTTGTGGGACAGAATGTTTATTATTAGCAGTAGATAGGTTTATTTAAAAAGTTCAAAATAATTCTCAAGACACATACTGAAAATTTGGGACTTGTTATGACTATACTCCAAAAGTAAAATTGGCAGTTAGGGTTGAAATAGCAGAAATTAAACTAAGATTTTTGAAGAAGGGGTTGCAAATTACAATACCAGGTAAATGCACAGTCTTACCAGGTCTTTCATATGGAAATTAATACTTCAATTGAGAAAGCATGGAATCCTAAAAATTAGAATGAGGATCAACCCAGAAGACTGAAACTCCTCACACTGACTGAACTCCCCGTGCCGGGTCTGATGAGTTATTCCCGACATTCTTAAAGAGCCTGTAAACATCTTCACTCATGGAGTCATTTTCATTGCTTCTCATATACCCTCTGTCTTCTCATTCCTTTCAATCGAATATCCTTCAGTGTGTGTAATCCTAGACATAGAGTCAGATGTCAGTGCTCCCCAAGGGCCAATAATGATGTCAGACCTATGAAAGGAAACTTTTCCTCCAAAAGAACTGAAGGGCTTTGTCTCTATCTGCAACATTCTAGAAATACATGTAGGGATGGATTCTGACGGTGCCATGCAAAAACATAAAAACAAAAAAGAGCATAGCATTAAATTTCACTTAATAAATCTATTACATGCTTTGAAGCATTTCTGAATTCAATGTGTTAGCACAAACAGCAAGGAGTAGTTCTAACTGGTTGCTTGGTCGATTAACTGAAACCTGGGTTTGACAAAGGCCCACGCTAAATAAAGATGCCAGCAATTTCTTAATGCACTATTAAAGAAAGACTCCAGAGACTTAGGCAGATGCAAATATTGAAGTGGATTTAACACATGCCATCCCCTGTCCAAAGCAAGCTCTTCTCTTGGGGCCAAGGATGCTGGTAGGAGCTCCTATGACTGTAATAGTTTCCTTAATTAGAGTGGGAATAACACAATCACAAGTAGTTGGTGCCAGGGAATGGTTGCCAGAGTCAGGAGAGTATGGGGGCCAAAAACACAGCATTAGGGATCAGAATGACCTGCTGTGAAATGACCTTCATGAGGGATAATTAATAAATAGATGGGCACCCCACTAAGTTCCCCATGTAACTAGCGAGAAAACAAAACAAAGAAAAAGTTCTATGAACATAAGGCAATCAAGAGAGTAATAATCCCTCATCTAATACCCTAATCTAAGCCTGTTCAAAGACTCCAAGGTTTATCGACTAAAGGGGAGGCTGGGTAACCTTAAGGTCTCCAAGAACATCAGCAGCAAGAACTCCGGATCTTACTCCTAGACTCTCATAAAGGGGCCTGTGGCCACTTTCCAGGGTAACTATGCAATGGGGAAAGGAAAATACTCTCTTCAGAATTTATTAATCACTGCTGCCTGGGGTAACACTTATTCTTTGGGCCCCCTAACAGCACTACATTCCACCATTCAGAGTATGGACCTAGTATTCTCTATTGCTCTCATCTAAAATTATCTATATATCCTCTATTGTAGAACTAGTACGATGCTGTACACATGCCAGATACAGAGCCCTTAGCAGGAATGGCTATCCTCAATGGCTAGTAAAACCTACACACTCACTTCTTGACACATAAAGCAAGGACCAAGTGGAAGCATCTGATCATAATATAATATCAAATCCTATTCCTATCCCTGAGGAACTGCAGAAACATGTTCTACCATGGAAAACTTGGGGTACACAGGAGATAATGATCCAGGTTGTTCACAAAAGATATGGATCTTAAAGAATGACAGACAACACAAACATTACCAGATAGTGATCACTGTAGCTATCTGTTTGAGATGCAAACTATTTTCCAAAACTTAGCCATATAATTCCTTGATCCTGATACTGAGTTACTGCTCTGGTGGATATTTTCCCCTATGACCACGGCAAGGGAAGACCATTCATTAAGTGGTCCTCACTTGTTCTAGAATTCAAGGTCTGGCAAGAAAATGATGGCATATTCAAAATGTGTAGTAAAAGACAGTTCACCGATAACACTATTTACAAAGGTCTAAACAGGATTAAAGAGCAGCAGGGAGAGATGTTAGAGTAGCCTGGGGTTAACAATAGCAGGAAGCCATTATCACCCCCAGATCTGAAGACACAAATGCAAGACAAATTAATCGGACCTGTAGTTGTATGATGGGGCAGTCAGTGGAAGTTGTGATCTTCAGTGGAGTAATAAAACCATGGCCAACTGAAGGGCTGGTGGGAGAGAGCCAGGGGAAAGCACCACCTTGATCTCGTTCCTCCCCACCTTCGATATCCCGCCAGTACATTCTGCTAGCTAAACCCAGCGGGAATCCAGACAGCGAAGGAGCCTTAGAGCTCATCCTCAAAGGTCATAGATCAGGGTGGAGAAGCAGAGAAATTTGATTTATAAGGGGCAGCGAGAGAAACTTCATTATACTTGTTTAATGTAATGATGCCATCTTGGGAAAGGGCTGGGAGACCAGGAAGTGTCAGATTTCCCAGATGACATGGTAGGAGTTACACACGCCAGAGTGTGGGAAACAATCTACACCGTACAAGGGCAGCCACCTCCACACGGTTGTAGTGTCCAGTAATCTGGGATGGATCCGAGTACATTTTCAGAAGAGAAGGACAAGTTGCTACACGCACTGCAACCTCTCACAAAGGAACTGGCCTAATGGCAAGCCCATTTTAATTTCTGAGGTGACATATACACATTGAGATGTGCTATTCTGATGAATTTACCTAGAGAATAGAGACTGTCCGCTTAGAGCAGGACCTAGAGCAAGGCAGGGTATCCAGATGGTCCAAGCTAGCAGTCAAATTTTATGACCCGGAGGATCCAATGATGCTTAAAACGTTTGTGCAAGATCAAGGTGCTTCACAGAGCCCAGGTCCATCGCCCCCAGGGCAGTAGGGATGCTTTGGGGCCCGAGGTCATGCGGTTAGGGACCTGGGCCCAGAATGGCAGCAGATGTGGCAGCTGCATCATCTGCAGGCTTTCGGGCTGCGTGCTGAGATGCTGTGGGAGGTCACTTGTCATCTATCCCTGGAGCCCTTCACCGCAGCCTCTGCACAAATATTAACTCCACCCTCAGGACCGGACAGGAGCGCCACCGCTCAGGCCGAAAGCTTTGTCAGTAAATCATTACAAAATAATAGCGGCCGCATGGACATTGCAATAAAACATATCAGGGAGTTATTTAGATTCTTCAAAGAATTTAGAATCTCCAGCTCAGAAAACTGCAATATTGCAAAGCAAATAGAAATTAAATTTAAAGATCATGGCATTCCACAGAAAAGAACACTATTTTCAAAAGAAGCTTCAGTTGAACCAATTATTAATGAGGAAGACAATTTCAAAATGAATGTTTCCTTTTTAATTGAAAATGCAATGATAGACTGCATAAACAGGCATTCTGAATTATAGACAAAGCAGGAAGGCACTTTCAGTTTCTTGTCCAATCTCCATACACCACAGAAAATGTCAGAGGAGACATTAAAATGCCACCGTACAAATTTACATTTAAAACTGATTTTACACAAAACTGATTTCAGAAAAAAAGTGCTCCATGAGAATCAACTTTAGATGTACTAAAATTTATATTTCAAAATAAGTCATCAAAAAATCTTTCCCATGTTGTCACAGTCCATAAAATGCTCTTAACAGCTCCTGTGACAGTGCCACCAGTAGAAAAGTATTTCCCCATATTAAAAAATTATCAGAAATTATTTGCAGTCTAGAAGGGGATTAAGAGGACGCTTATCATGATGAGCACTGAGTAACATACAGAACTGCTGAATCGCTATGTTGGTACACCTGAAGCTAATACAACACTGTATGTTAACTCTATTGGAATTAAAACTTTTTAAAAAATTTTTTGCAGTCTTGCATTTGCCAAGAGTGACTGGTGTTGCTTTCAGTTCTATTGATTGAAAGTGAATTTACTGTTAGTATAAATTCTGATGACCTAATAAGTGAAATTGCAGAAAAGAAAAATAGTATAATCAAGATATCACATTAATTACTGGTATTTATTGTTTTATATAATTTATGGTACCAAAATGGGTAGGTTTTTTTTTTTTTTGTAATTGATAAGTTTATGTTACTTGTTTTTTGGTTTTTTTAAAGATTTTATTTATTTATTTGACAGAGAGAGAGAGACAGCCAGAGAGAGAGGGAACACAGGCAGGGGGAGTGGGAGAGGAAGAGGCAGGCTCCCAGCAGAGGAGCCTAACGTGGGGCTCAATCCCAGGACTCCGGGATCAGGTCCTGAGCCGAAGGCAGATGCTTAACGACTGAGCCACCCAGGCGCCCCTATGTTGTTACTTGTATCTCACTGTTACTTTTTTATAATAAAATATTTTTAAAGGAAGAATTTTTTTTTATTAATATCTTTAAACATCACTTTTTTCCTACTTTATGAGCAAGGGCTCCACAGTTTCCTTGTTCAGTGCTCTCGTCAACTACGGGGCCAGCCCTGACAGACACTGCCATCTTCTTTTTATCCTGACCTGAATGCAGATGTGTTATCTAGAGGTACAGGAGTCATTCTGAAATCAGGAGGAGAAAATCCAACATACTGAAAATGAACCATCAGAAATAAGGGGAGTCTCTGCTCTTGATACTGCCATTGAACTAATCCATTGTTTCTAACCTGCCTACCTCTAGATACCCCATATATGCCCAAAGGTAAAATAAAACAGCAATAATTTGAAGTACAATTCATCTACTTTTCTGTAATGTCTATGCATCACTCAGAAATCAGTTCATATGTCCCAGTTTGAAGAGAAATTTCCTGATTCCTTAAAAATTTCCCTTCCATGTCATATTCATTCCGTTACCATTTATTACATACATTACCATCTTCAATGCTCTCATTGTTTGAATGACTGTTTTCTCTGAACTAAATTATGAGAGCTCCATAAGGACGGAAATATTTTGTCTTATTTACCGTGACACACCCAGCCCCTGACACAAAGCACCCACTCAAGAAATATTTGTTGAATGAGTGAATGAATGAATGAATCAAAGACTTCCCTCAGCGAAGACACCAGGCTCAGATCACAAAACAGGAAAGGGAAAAACGCCTCTCAATCATTTCTTCAGCAGCGAGAACAAAAGAATATTTTTCTACAAATACTTACAACAAGCGTAAGTTATTGTGGGCTCTAAATTACCTTATCCTTTTTGGGGAGAACGTCTCTTACCTAAGTCCAAAATGTACCAAACTGGGTTTCTGTGAAGGCAGAGGGAGCCTGTTCTCTCTCCTTCAGAGCTGGACCTGTTGTCATCATGCCACCAGACGTCACCACCCCACCTGCCACCATTACAAGGCCCCCAGTGTTCCAAATGCTCAGCGTCTGGGAGAGCAGCCCATGGACACTGATGCATCTAAGATTGTCTTTTGACTATCATTTTTCAGCTGTTGTAGGAACAACCACATACCAGGGAGCTAAATTCATGATATAGAAAGAAAAAGCTCATCATTAGCGCTACCCTTTCCTCCTTGAAGCATAAAGGGCTCTCACAACCCATCTTCCTGAGAACATGCATATATAACCCCATCTTTATTCCCCCATCCCAACTGGACCTTGAGATGTGTTCTTCGGTTATCTTATTCATCACCTCAATATTTGTCTCTGCTTTGAATACATGACGCATTTGATCTCCGCATCCCACAGGACCTCCTTGCCCCTTCCTTTTAGTCGAGTTCAGATTGTTCTTCACAAAAATTCGGTGCTCGTTCATTCACATCAATGAAGGTTCCCTTCCAATCGGAGGGTCAGAATCTCTTCCCAAAGTGAGACAATTAGATTCAGGTAGGACTACAAATCCAGTGGTTGCCCCACCCACGCAGATCAGGCACGTGTCATTCAGCCAGGCATTTGAAACATAGAAGGCCCAGGAGACCACATCAGGGTGATCAGCATTCTGATTTAGAAGTTAGAGCTGGCAATATACAAATGCAATCTAAAGTCCTGCAAATATATTCTTTGAAGAAAAGATAAACTTTCAAAAAAACGCACATGCGCATACACACACACCCTGCTAACAATAATGATCAGGATATTAGCAAGTCTCAAATCTCATATATTCAATATTTATAGGAAAACAAGATTTCCGGGAACAAGGATGACTTTTTTTAATTAACTGTTGGCATTGCTTCAACATAGACTTTTATAGGATGTAAGAAAGCATTTGGTAGTACACATCTATTCTGTGGGGTGATACAGACACAAACAATTTCTACTTCCTCGTTTTTATAAGTCCCAAAGCTCTCTCCTGTCCGTTTTATACTTGGAATGCCCCTGTAAAGGGAATACATTATTATCAACCCAATTATACGGTAAGAAAGCTGAGATGGGATAAGTTTAAGGAACTTGCCCAAGTTTCATCAGGCCCATGTCCTTCCTCCCGCCATGATGATGAAGTGCCCTTCTCAGTTTAAAAACGCCCCAGGATATAACAACATTGAGTTTGGGTATCATAGAGTTCTTTGTGTTTTTTGGCTAATTTGAGAGTCTTTTTTGTATAACAAAACACTCTTCTAGTGTGTGGCAGTATGTGTGGAAACACAGAAAATGGAAGGTAACAATGAGACAAAGCATTTATGTGGCTCTAACTTCCCAAGCTCTCAGAATTCTAGAGATAACCCCTGCTGTCCCCACACATTAATATGCAGTATTCCTATTTGACGGATTAGGTCCAAAAAGTTTGTGAATTTAAAGAAGCGAAGCTAGCAATTTGGTGACAGAGCAAAGTGCAGTTTTCATCAAATACTTCGTCTGGTCGCATGAGCTGACCAGCTCATGTTTGCAGAAAAAAACTGTTTGCAGTTTTATTCAAGAAAACAATAAGGCTGAAACTGCAATATAAATGTCCTAATACATCAAATTCCTGTCTTTGAAAAGGCAGAAAACCAATAACTGAATGAGATCTCCTGGCTGAGAGCAGTTTTTGGTTTTTGTTTTTGAACTTCAATGACACTGAGCCCACTGGAAATATTGACCTGGAGCCCAAAAGTGTTACTTGATGAAGACAAACATACTAGGATAGACAGAATTAAGTGGCCAAATCACTCACTCATCAATTCATTTAATAAATACTTTCTGAGAACGCATTTTGTTCTGTGAATTGAGAAAGGCAGGAGATAAATTAGATGAGTTTGCTTAAGGCGAGCAGAAAGAGAAGTGCACTAGGGACAAAAAGTTGATGTATCTATTTGGAATCAAATTTAGCTGCAGGAAACAGAAAACATTACAGTAACTGAAAGAAACAGGGTTGATTTTTCTCTGTACAATAAAATACCCAAAGAAGGTAGTTGTTGACATTGATTCTGCTGACCAGAGATACCATCTGGGACACCTATTTTTATTTACCTTTCTGTTCCACAACATTTAGCATTGTATCCATTGGTTTTTATTACATTAAAAAAAAAAGCCTCCCCAAACTTAATGGCTTAATCAACAATTGATTGCCTCCTGCATGTGGCCAGTTGTGACGTTCTGGTTCAAGTCAAGCCTTCCTCGGCTACCGTCAGTGGGATCCACCCAGGTGTTTGCCATCAGCTGACATCACTGGGGGAGGACTGGCTTTGCTGATGTTAACTGAGCTCTCTTGTCTAGGGTCTTGGCTGGAGCACCTGGGCTCATTGTGTCCCTTGTGATTTCTAATTACCCAGTAGGCTAACTGAGGCTTGTGTGCAGAGGTGGGCAGGGATTCCAAAGACTGAGTGAAAACGTGTAAGTCTTCATGAGGCTCAGAATTGGCCCACTGCACTGTACTGAGTTCTACTGGGAAGAGAAAGTCACAAGGGCAGCCCAAACTTAAGAGGAAGGGGAATGGACTTCAAATTTCAACAAGAACAACAATGTGGACTGAATACAAAAGGAGAAGAGTTGTTGTCATTTTTGTAAAATAATCTACCAATCTCTGCTCTGGCCAAAATTATTCATAACCTTCCTATATGGAAAAGATGCTCATTCCCATCGGACTTCTGCAAAAGCCTCCTGCAATCACGCCATCACTCTTAAAGTCTGGGTTTTGATGATCTTCATCCAGGGTACAGGTTATTTGCCTCCACAGACTCAACAAATAGTGAGACAGAGAATGGGGAAAGCCACAACAGGCGGTTTTATTTAATGAGGAGAAATGACAGTGCATGGCATTCTCTGGTCCACAGCAATTTTAAATTTCCACCCAACAAATGTTCCCAGACCCTCAAACAGCGGAGCAGGAAATGTTTCTTAATTACAGCTCAGTTCCATTCTCTGGGGCTGTCCTTTAGTCCAACATCCTCTAGGAATTCTAGGAATGGATCACAAATCCATTCTCTATGTTATTCACTTTTCCCTCCAGGTTCTTGATGTCACCTTCTGAGATAACCTTTCTTTCATGCAAGAAATAACCTGTGTGTGCGGCTGAGTAGCCTTTGTCAGCCTGCACCCTTCCTGTGCAATTTATAAAACCTGAGTCCCTCTGAACTCAGTTAGTGATGTTTCTGCCATTACCAGTCCCTTAAAAACGTTGTGAGCTTTCTATATGTCTGAGTATATTCTATTCCATTTGGGGAAAATACCACACCTACCACTAGTTTTCAATACATGCCTCTCTGTGTCTTTTAATTCACAGCACTTTGGGCATGGCGGTTTCCTGTGGGACACTGCCCTTCAGATTCCTATAAAACATTTTTCTAGCTGAGGGTTTCTTCTAGATGTCTCCTTAATTCTTTCAGACATCCTGACAAAGGATCTTACAGGCGCACTCCTGATTTGCTTGATACCCTTAGGCTATATTCTACCTTAAGAACCTGCTACTGGATGAGAATACTGGAGATAATAGTTTCATTTTCTATCCCTGCCAGTCCTGGTTCCTCCATATTCCCTCTAAATTCCACTTGCCAATTAATAGTTCTTATTTTAGCTTATGTGTCCCCTGTAGTTCCTTATTATGTGCAGCAAAAATAATCTAACTGACGAGTTCATCAAGTATATTTTTTTAACCTTCCAAGTTACTAAAGGCAACATTTGCCAATGATTTCACAACTATATAACATAAGGCTTCACTTTCCAGACTCCAGTTTTCAGCTTCTATTAATTGCTCATTATTTTCCCAGCTATTTGTAGCTCCCTGGCCCCAAAGCCCATGTTTCTACTCTCCCAGGCCCATTTCTGAATCAGTTAGATTTTGCTTTGCAACAAGTCACTTCAAAATCTGGTAGAAAAAAAGCAAGGAGTGCGCAGGTCATCTGGGCAGATCTTCTGGGTGTGCTGGCCTCAAGTCTTTCAGCAAGGCTCACTCATGCACCTGTGGACAGCTGCAGCTTGACTAGTGCTGACTTTGCTGATCTTGGCAAGAATATCTCCTGTGTCTGAGGCTTTGTAACAGCTGGACCAGCTCCCCGCTTGTGGTCTCTCATCCTCCAGCAGGTTAATCCTGATGTGTTCTCATGGCATGGCAGAAATCCAATCAAATGAGCAGAAACACACATGCCTCTTGAGACCAAGACTCAGAACTGAACAGCATCACTCCTGCCATGTTCTATTGCCCAAAGGAGGTCATAAATTCATTTCAGATTCAAGGGTGGGGAAACAGACTCCACATCTTGATGACACTTGCTGCAAAGCCAGGTACAAAGGGAAATAGGGAGAAGGAAAGAATGGGCGGTTTTTGCAGACATTTCACAGAAGCATGTAGGGTTTTATTCTGTTATGTAACACTTCATTATTCCAGATAACTTTAGCAATAATCTGAGGGTGATCCTTTGCCGCTATGTGAATAACCTGTTTTATATACTTTCATGCAATGGGTTTAATATTCCCTGACAGTGAGTTATTAAATTATCACACTGGAGTTTTCAAAATAACGATTTTGTAATTATACCGTGTTTTCTCCATTTACTAGCTTGTAGATTTTGGTAAGAGCACTTTCCTTTTTCTTTCATTCCTTTTCACTCTTTTAGTTTGTGTGTGACTGAATACATGGATAATTTCATTCAAAGTGTTATAATCAGTTAGTCACGATTCTTTTAGATGTTCGAATTGTTCTAAATATGGCCAGTGGGAAGTGCATCAAGCTGGCTCTTTTGTAATTTTGGCGTGACTCATTGGTGTTTGCACACCTCGTTTTGTCTTTAGAGTGCATCCCATCAAAAAGTAGTTAGAGTGCTCTGTTCAAAAGTTACTTGAAATAGTTACTTCCTCCACGTAACTGAGTTATCAATTTGATATAGTTAGGTTCATTTGTTTTGATTTACATGCAGTTAAGGGTTTAATTTTTTCCATTTTCATTTTTGAATATGTAAGACATTTACACGGCTTCAAATTAATTTAAAAATGTATACAGAGTATACACTCATTCCTATCCACAGTCCCTCCACTGCATTCCTACCTATCCCTATCGTAATATATCCAGTCCTGAATATATCCTTCCTGTTTCTTTTGCAAAAATAAGCAAATATAAAATATTACTGTGACCACGAGATATCACTTAGAAAAAGTTGAATCCATATCTCAAACTATACTCAGAATAACCAAATGTAAAAATGAAGTCATACAAGTTACAAAAAAAACATGAGTAAATATTTTTTTATAATCCAGGGATAGGGGAGGTTTTTATAAATGTCACTCAAAATCTAAAAGTAGTAAGATAAGAGCACCTGGGAAGATGGCTGAATAAGAGGACCCTAAGCTCATAAAGATATTCACTAGACTTGAGAAAAGAGTGGAGGACATCAGTGAGACCCTTAACAAAGACATAAAAAAAAAAAAAAGACCCAATCAGAGACAAACACAATAAGAAATTAAAATACACTAGATGGAATTAATAGCAGACTAGAAGAAGCAGAATGAATTAGCAACCTGAAGGACAGGGTAACGGAAAGTAATCAAGCTGAGAAGGTGAGAGTAAAAAGGTTATGCAAAATGAGAACAGACTTAGGGAACTCGTTGACTCCATCAAGCGTAAAAACATTCACTTTATAGGGATACCAGAAGAGAGAGAAAGGAGGGGCAGAACATTTACTTGAAGAAAAAACAGCTGAAAACTTTCCTAATCTGAGAAAGAGAACAGATATCCAGATCCAGGAGGCACAGGCATCCCCCAACAAAATCAATCCAAGGAGGTCCACACCAAGACACATAGGAATTAAAATGGCAAAAAAAAGTAGTGATAAAGAGGGAACTTTAAAAGAAGCAAAAGAAAAGAAGACAATTACATACAGGGGAAACCCCATAAGACTATTAGCAGATTTTTCGGCAGAAACTTTAAAGGCCAGAAAAAAGTGGCATGATCTAGTCAAAGTGCTAAAAAGAAAAATATCTGCAGCCATAAATACTCTATCTAGAAAGACTATCATTCAGAATAGAAGAGATAAAGTGTTTCTCAGACAAAAACTAAAGGAATACAAGACCACAAAACCAGCCCTATGAGAAATGTTAGAGGGGACTCTGAATAGAAAGGAAAGACCAGAAGTAAGAGTATGAAAATTAGGAAACACAAAAGCAGTAAAAGTGAGTATACCTGTAAAAATCAGTCAAGGGATTCACAAAACAAAAGGATGTAAAATACAACACCATATACCTAAAATGTTGGGGGGCGGTAGTAGAGAATGGGTTCAATCTTAAGTGATAATTGACTTAATATAGACTGCTATATGCAGAATATGTTATATATAAACTTAATGGTAACCATAAATCAAAAACTAGTGCAGACCTGCAAAGAAACAAAGAGAAAGGAATCCACTAAAGAAACCCAGGAAACCATGAAAGAGAACAAGAGAAGAAAGGGTCAGAGAAAAACTGCAAAACCCACCACCACAAAACAAGTAACAAAATAATATATATCTACCAATAATTACTTTGAATGTAAATGGACTAAATGCTCTAAAAGACACAGGGTGACCGGGATGGCTTCATCATACATGATGGAATATTACTCAGCCACCAAAAATGAATGAAATCTTGCCATTCGCAGTAATGTGTATGAAACTAGAGTGTATTATACATTTGTTGGGATGATCACTGGGTGTTATATGTGTTACATGAATCACTAAATTCTACTCCTGATACCAACACTACACCATATCTTAACTTGAATTTAAATTAAAAAATATCAAAATAAAAAATAAAGCCTGTAATCCAATTTAAAAAATAAATTTAAAAAAGACACAGAATAGAATGGATAAAAAAAAAAAAAAACACCACAAGACCCATCCATATGCTGCCTACAAGAGACTCATTTCAGACCAACTGACACCTAGAGATTGAACATGAGGGGATAGAGAAATATTTATTATGCGAATGGATGTCAAAAGTTAGTCAGTGTAGCAATACCTACATAGGACAAAACAGACTTTAAAACAAAGACTGTAAAAAGAGGTAAAGGACACTATATAATAATAAAGGGGAAAATCCAACGAGAAGATATAACAATTGTAAATCCAACTTGGGAGCACCCAAATACATAAAACAGTTAATGACAAACATAAAAGAATTAACTGATAGTAATACAAAAATAGTAGGGGACTTAAAAACTCCACTTATATCGACGGACAGATCATCCAAACAGAAAATCAACAAGGAAACCACGGCTTATGAATGTTAAGCTGGACCAGACAGATTTAACAGATATATTCAGAACATTCCATCCTAAAAGAGCAGAACACACCTTCTTTTCAAGCGTGCACGGTACATCCTCCAGAAGAGATCACATATTAGGCCACAAAACAAACCTCAACAAATTAAAAAAAAAATCAAAGTCATATCATGTATCTTTTCTGACCAAATACTATAAAACTAGAAATCAATAAGAAAAAATCTGGAAAGATCACAAAGATATGTAGATTAAATAACACGCTACTAAACTAGAGAGACCAGTTGGAGACTGTGGGAACAATCTAGGATGGTCATTAAATGGAAAAATCTGAGAAATGTCTTGTAGAGAAAAACCATGAGAAAATGCCCCCAAAAGTCTTTGGCCATAACTGGGAGGCCACACTGAAGGTGATTAATTGTTTTATGGTTAGATTACTAGGCAAATATTCAAAAAGATTATAGATTTAAAAGAAGAAGTCACTCTTGTGTCATCATGGCCAAGCGAGGCTGCTGATGCTTGGGTTAAACCCACGAAGTGGTTCCACATTCTAGAACCCTCCTCAGCTGAGAAACCTCCTCATCCTATAAAGCTCAGCCAACCCACCACACATCTTTGCCTTCGGGGAGGATTTCTGGCCCACTGTCTCCTGGACCTCTTTTCTTGAGGCTTCCATGACGCCTTGTGCATATTTCTACCACCATACGCGCCACATTGTTATAAAATGTTCTGCTTATACACCTCTCTTACCCACAAAATATGGCCATCTTCAAGGGAATATAATTTTACCCATCCATGTCTCCAGTGTGACAAGCCAAGCCCCCAGCATGTGGAAGGTGCTCAGTAAGTATTGCTAAATGAATGAGGAAAGGACTGAATGAGTTCAATTTGGCAGGGAAAAAAATGCAAAATCTGCTTTTTTTGGTTAAAGAATGAACAAGTAGATTGAATTAAATCATCAAGCCTGGCTGAGTGCTGTAGCCTGGAAAAGATGTGAACATTTTTTAGATTTATTTTCTCTGGAAAATGAAAATACTTATTATTGGTAGAATTAGTCACTGAATCTGTCTTCTAATTTTCTTACTGATAGCTTTCTTAATGATAGTCATGAAGACAGTCCCCATAGAGCCGAGGAAATCATCCAAACTTCATCAATCCAAAATCCTAGTAAGGACGATTCATTAGATCAGACTGCTGCCTTCACTTTGGATTCTTTCAGAACAAGCTAATATTAGGCCACAGAATTCTATGTGCTGAAATCAATTCCACACACAGCCACACATAATCTATGTATTCCACTGATGATGTCAATACCTCAGTTTTAGGAACTGGAAGTTTTGTGAAGCCAAATGCACTCATTTACACCCTGGGCTCTCTATCTAGACCTTTGCAGCATTTTTCAGCCAGACCATTACTGTAACATTTTTTCTCTTAACTGAGTTTAAACAAGTGAATTCATTCTTTAAAAAAAGTTAAAAATAATTCTTAAAGGAATGAGAAAGTACAAAGTAGAAAACATTTTTTTTCTAATTCAGAGACTTTATCCCAAGGAAATGGCCATAAATAGAATTATTTTGTTGCAAAGACTGTTCACTGTTCAACATATCACTGTTTTAAATATCAGTAAACCGTGCCCAAGTGCCCAAACAACAGAAGCCTATTTAAGAGAACTATGGTATACACTGTGTGAACTTTTCAAACCTCTGATTTCTTTTTCTTCTCTCCCTACCCCCATCAACCTACTCTCCACTGACAGTGAAACTTTTTGTAGTCCTTCATAAAGAAAAACAGAAGTCGTCAGAAGTAAATATCCCCTTTTCTCATCAAACTAAGAAACTCACCACACCTGTCATCTCACCTTTCTTAGAGTTACAAAGGAAGACATGTCCAAAAACCAAATTCCCCAAATGGCCCTGGATTTTTCCAATTCCATTTTCTTAGGGAACTTTCCACTCTACTCTTCTGGATTATTCTGCTCACTCAAGATTCTTTTAAAAAGGCAAACAGATACATACTCATTTTTGCTACTACCCTATCTTCCCCTAAAGATCATACTTCATAATAATAAATTCTAAGCTGATGCCACTTCCTACCTCCCATCCCCTCCTCAGTAGATATACCAATAAGGCCTTTTCCCCCACCAATCAATTGAAAATAATCTTTTATTTATTTGAGAGAGAGAGAGAGAGAGAGAGAGAGAGAGAGAGAGACAACAAGCAGGGAGAGCAGCAGGCAGAGGCAGAGGGAGAAGCAGGCTCCCCGCAGAGCAGGGAGCCCAATGCTGATGCAGGACTTGATCCCAGGACCCGAGATCATGACTTGAGCTGAAGGCAGATGCCCAACCGACTGAGCCACCCAGGCATTGTGAACATAATCTTAATAAGGGCAGCAATGATTTTACTGCAGCTAAATCAAAATGAACAATTTTCTGTTCTCACCTTACTAGAGTTGTCAATAATACTCTATGCCAGGACTGGCAAAGTATATCCCATCACATGTTTTGGAAATAAAGTTTCATTTTTTTTAATGTTTTTTTATTATATTATGTTAGTCACCATACAGTACATCCCTGGTTTCTGATGTAAAGTTCGATGACTCATTAGTTGCGTATAACACCCAGTGCACCATGCAATACGTGCCCTCCTTACTACCCATCACCAACCTCTCCCATTCCCCCAGCCCCCTCCCCTCTGAAGCCCTCAGTTTGTTTCTCAGAGTCCATAGTCTCTCATGCTTCATTCCCCCTTCTGATCACCCCCCTTCCCTATCCCCCCTCCCCTACCGATCTTCCTAGTTCTTATGTTCCATAGATGAGAGAAATCATATGATAATTGTCTTTCTCTGCTTGACTTATTTCACTTAGCATTATTTCCTCCAGGGCCGTCCATGTTGCAGCAAATGCTGAGAACTCGTTCTTTCTGATAGCTGAGTAATATTCCATTGTATATATGGACCTACAGCTTCTTAATCCAGTCATCTGTTGAAGGGCATCTCAGTTCCTTCCATGATTTAGCTATTGTGGACAATGCTGCTATGAACACTGGGATGCATATGGCCCTTCTCTTCACTACGTCTGTATCTTTGGGGTAAATACCCAGTAGTGCAATGGCTGGGTCATAGGGTAGCTCAATTTTTAACTTTTTAAGGGACCTCCACACTGTTTTCCAGAGTCACTGCACCAACCTGCATTCCCACCAACAATGTAGGAGGGATCCCCTTTCTCTACATCCTCTCCAGCAATTGTTGTTTCTTGCCTTGTCAATTTTTGCCATTCTAACTGGCATAAGGTGGTATCTTAGTGTGGTTTTGATTTGAATTTCCCTGATGGCTAATGATTTTGAACATTTTTTCATGTGTCTGTTAGCCATTTGTATGTCTTCATTAGAAAAGTGTCTGTTCATATCTTCTGTCCATTTTATGATTTATTTGTTTCTCACGTATTGAGTTTGACAAGTTCTTTGTAGATCTTGGATACCAGTCTTTTATCTGTAGCATCATTTGCAAATATATTCTCCCATTCCGTGGGCTGCCTCTTAGTTTTTTTGACTGTTTCCTTGGCTGTGCAGAAGCTTTTTATCTTGATGAAGTCCCACAAGTTCATTTTGTCTTTTGTTTCTCTTGCCTTTGGAGATGTGTCATGAAAAAGGTTGCTTTGGCCGATGTCATAGAGATTGCTGCCTATGTTCTCCTCTAGGACTTTGATGGATTCCTGTCTCACATCGAGGTCTTTCATCCATTTGGAGTTTATCTTTGTGTATGGTGTGAGAGAGTGGTCAAGTTTCATTCGTTTGCATGTGTCCAATGTTCCCAGCACCATTTATTGAAGAGACTGTCTTTTTTTCCACTGGATGTTTTTTCCTGCTTTATCAAAGATTAGTTGCCCAAAGAGCCGAGGGTCCATTTCTGGGTTCTCTATTCTGTTCCATTGGTCTATGTGTCTGTTTTTGTGCCAGTACCATGCTGTCTTTGTGATCACAGCTTTGTAGTACAGCTCGAAATAAAGTTTCATTTGAACACAGCCAGGATCATTCGCTTACATAGTATCTAGGGCTACTTTTGGGCTATCATGGCAGTGTATTCTCTCCCTGAACCACTCTCCTCCCTTAGCTTCTCTAACAACGATCTCTTGGGTTTCCTTCCATTTCTCTGGCTCCTCTGATTTCCCTCTTGGTCTCCTTTTCTGGCTCCACTTCGTCTGCCAGTCTTTAAACAGCAGAGTTTCAGGGCTTAATCCTGAATCTTCTCTTCATATACTTTACCCCTACATAGCCTCATCTATTCCTTTAGCTGAAATAGCAAATCTAGTTTGACAATTCATAAGGCCTATCACCAACTCAGATTCTCTCCTGGGCTCCAGAATCATTTAGCACTGCATATAAAACAACTCCATGCGGATGCTTCACTGGCTTCTCAAACGTGAATACCCAGAAGTGCACTCTTACTATTCCCCACCCACACCCAGCCACACACACACACATAGTCTGTTCCTCTTGAAGTATGTCTTATGTAAGTTCGTGGATTTCCATAGCTCTATTAGCTCATACTAGAAACCTGGAAATTATACTTGGAAAATTCTTCCTCAATTCAGTACTGTCAATTTCATTGTTGGGATAGGTCTTGAATCTACTGAATCTTCTTTATATCACTGCATCATTTCTGCAAGCAACTAGCATTCCTGCACTGAAGTATTGTTCTAGTCACCTTCTAAATGAATACCTTATTTCTAGCCTCTGATCAAGCCATTCTCCACGAATCTTCCAGAGAACATGTTAGATATGGCCTGTGCTTCCCATTGTAGGGTTCTACATAATCTGATTCCCGTCCGCACCTCCTCCTCATCAGGACATTCTTCCATTGTCCATTATGTACCCACCCACGCTAATCTTTAAGACCATAGGAGATACCAAGTTATTTCCTGCCTTAGAGATTTTCACTCTTTCTTTCTCCTCTTCAGCTGATTAACTCCCATGCATCCTTCAATTCTCAGCTTCATTGTCACTTTCTCAGAGAGGCTTTCCTTGACCACATAGTGGAAACCAGGTTCTTTGTTATAACTTCTCATTACGCTTGAACTTTCTCTTGATAAAGTACCAAGTATGACTCAGAGCCAAGAGAAGTGCTCAAAAATTAGATATCTTTATTTGGATGATATCAAATTAATTCTGCCTCTATCCAATCTCCCAGGCAAATGAGAAATTCAACTTTAATAATCCTCAGAAATTCCTGACATGGGGCTATGACAAATATTAGGGTAATTATACAGCAGCAGGAAGTATAAGAAACTTTCGGTTATTGGCCACCTGTGCAACAGGTTAGTGTTGAGATGCTCATTGCCCAAGTTCATGCAGTCAATGCTTTCTAGTTAGAGAGGACTACTACTGTGCCATGCTGGGGCCCAAAATCCCTGGGAGCACCTCCCTAGGCACATCACACTTTTCTCTGAGGACTTGCCATTCTCCTGAAGTCCCAGTGTTCCAGAACCCCTTGGTGCTCTTCCTCCTAGTCAAGAATCTCACTTCCCAACTTCATTGCTTCTCTTTTCTCTCCCCTCATTTGGGTCACCTCCCTAATCCAAAAGCTTTGCTTTCTGATCCTTCCTGGAGGAAATATTCTATCCCAGTATGACTGAACTTCCCTTAAGGTCATGGACCTTAGACTGGCTCTCAACCCTGCTTAGCAACCCAAACAAGTTTCTCTAGTAAGCTTGCTTTCCTGTTGCCCAAAGAACTCCTCCATACCGTCTTTTCTCTCCCCTAACTGCTCTCACATCCCTCCAGACTTCAACTAATGACTCTCTTCATACATCATTAGGAAAAATAAACCAAGCACACAAATGTCTTCAAATTCCCTTACCACATTTATAAACCTACTTGAAGCCAACTTCTTAATTCTTGCGACAAATAAGGAAATTTCCTAATTCCCATTAAATACCAATTTATCCAACTGTCCTGTGGATTCTTTTACTTTTTGCTGTCTTCAAGAATTTGCTTCTTCAGTTATCCATTCTCTGTTGCATTACCAATCTCGCCTCTCATCTGTGTTTTTCATCAGCAGACTTGCTTATGACTTTTCATTTTAAAGTTAAAAATAACTCTCCTGTATTTTTCAGCCACTGTGCCATTTCTCTGATTCCTTTGATGGCCCCATCTAAATGTTCTAGTTTTCTACATATACTACCTTTAGCTCCTTACCTCACAGTGATACCTCATCCTATATCATTATGGGTTTTGTCTTTATCATTTAAACAAATGTTATCAAAATCACCAAAAAAGTACATGTTGCCAGATCTTGACATTTTTAAACAACATTTTCAATCTCTCAAAATCCTTCTACACATTTTATCCTCCTCAAAACACCCTCCATTTTTGCTTTTATAATACACTCCCCTAATTTTCCTCAAATCAGGCCTAACCATATCTTTTCAGCTACTTTTTCAGGTTTCTCTTCTACCAGATATATAAATATTTAAGTTGTCCAGATCCTGAGGAGACAGGCATTACAGAAGCCACTTCTCAGAACTGACTGACTTTCTGGGCCCTCTTCTGTCTAGGCTAGAAATGTATGGGTTGTTCTGGGGTTAGAATGCCAGGTAACCCTAAAGACAAATACTTCATTAGTGCAATTGATTTGACTCTTGGTCTATTCTGAGATGACAGATTTAATCATTGGGTTTCTTGATTCGCATTCTAGGGACTAATATCCTTACTTAGTTCTGCCTCAAACCTGTCCTGTTTGGGAAAGACTCCTATCACCAACGTAACGGTAGGGCCCATTCCTTAAGAGGGAAATTTCACTTTCAAGGATCTCTTTCTTCTGTGTCCCTCCTTCTCTGAGGTACCCATAGTTGAGCCCATCTGCAGCCTAGAACAGACAAAATAATTGCTAAATTTAGTACGTGTCAGGATAGATGACCAATTTTATTGGATACTTGACTTTTAATATGTTGACACTTCCAATCCCCAAGACTACTAGGCAGAATCTTCTTGTTAAAACCTGAATTCTAGTGTTGCATGTGTGGCTATACCCAGGTGACTATCCCTCTGGAAAATCTGACCCAGTCAGCACCATCTACAGTAACAGTACTCTGTTGAATGCAGCAAATAGACACATGGATCTCTGTGTTCAGCTGTACTCCAGGAATTTCCAAGGTCGTTCAGGGGGAGAGCTGGGAAAGGTACTATTCTGAGAGGTCATATTCTACATGAAAAGGTGGCTGTCAGTCAAAGGGATCCAGGAGGCAGTGTTGTCCTAATGATTCAGCAGCACCCCACTTGCCTTCACTTTCCAAGATTGTCCAGTTAAAAATCTGCGTGTGACCCTAGGACTCCTGGCAGTCCCACATTAAAACCACAAACACCTACAACACCTTTTCCATAGCTACGGTGTCTCCAGGGCTGTTATAAACTCTCTCAATCCCTTGAAGCAACTAAGGAAAAACTGCTCTGAAATTTATCTTTCACCTTTCTGTCTCAAAATAACAGATTCCAATTGCATGGTACTTACTGGTTTTCAGGGATTTTTTAATGCTAGAATTGGCAGGAAGGTTTGAATGAATTTGCAGTCCTATATTCTTTTTTCTTCTTTACATATTTGGAATGCTTGCATTTAGTTTCAGGGACAGACCTGAGGCAAGACTGACCTAGAAATTTCTATAGCATAGTATAGTCTCTCTGTGGACCTCTGCACCATGTACGTTCAAATTGATTCAACGAACAATATATAAATACTGAATGATGGCTGAGGATCACAGAGACTCAAAATGCAGGTTCAATCATAGTGAAAGAACAAATTGGCAATAGAAATGTGTGAGTAGGGCAGCTGAAAAACCTAATAAAGTAAGATACTTCAAGATGTCACCTGTAAACAGTTAACTATCATTTGGGCCTTGGAACTAAGATATCAGAAACTTAGTGAAGAAAAATAACTTAAAGAAAAAAGGAAGGCTTTGCTTTGTGTTCAAGCCCTATGAGGAAGAGAAAAGACCTTCCAACCCAATAAATATAAGTATTGGCCCTACGGACAGGAGAGGAGGGAAAAGTTTAATCTGTGCAGCAGTCTTCAGTTGTGGGCTTAACTTACGTGAAAGAAGAAAGCTCTTGACAGAGAAGAATAAAAAGAGGACCTAGAGGGAGAAAGGGTCATCACAAATACAACTTGCAGAGATTTCTGGCTACAGTGGAGGAACAAAACTTACTCAGACCTTATAGAACATGAAAGCTGAGGGAAGACAAAGTGCAGGGAAAGGAACAAATGGCAGAGCTCACACCCCTCTCATGAAGAACCTAAGGGTCCAGTCTTTGGATCAACAGCCATGTACAGTAAGACATGGCGAGAAGACACTTTTGTGCCTAGTTTAAGAAAATATTTTCCCTAAGGAGGTGTGACTTATTCAATTAGGCTTTAATTTCTCTTGGAAAAATAAATCGTTTCTATAGGGAGTAGGGGATCAAATAGTTTTAAAGAGTCACCGCAAATTCCAGGCATATAACATTGCTGACAGTTTATTACATGGACGATGTCATCTGGTACCCATTGTTCAAGTCTCTGATGAGCTTGTTTATGAAGAGGTTGCATCTATTTTGAAATGAGAGACAGAATCATGGATGAATCTCAGCCTGATATACCTGTGCCCTTGTAGACATGTGATGTCCTGAAGAGATCTAGGTCAGAAGTTTCTAGGGCAAAAATTTGGCTTGTCATTGTCTTAAGTAAATGAACCACCCAATCCTCCTTCCAAACAGGAAAGTAACAAAGAAACAGGGGTAAGGATGACAGAAACAGCTGGGGTTCTCCAGCACCCAGGCTCTTTCTCTACAGCACTTAGCCATACCCTCAGGATGCCCACAGAATTGACTCTGAGGTTCATTATGTTAACAAAAAGAAAAAGAAGGAAATTATTGGTCCTACCAGGAGAAGCTCAAGGCTTTCCTCAAAGCTCAAGGACCACAGTGAAGGTTAGCTTTTAGGATAACTATTGGCTATGTTCACGGTTAGAGCAAGACACTGGTACAATCTTATGTCCATGAAGTAGAGGTAAAACATTTGTTTCAGCTTCTTCTATTGCCACCCCTCTGTAAATAGTTTGAAAAAGCAACATATAAAACTTTGGTAAGCTTAAAGTGTTTGAAGATGGGACTGGTGTGATCAGATGTACATTTTGTAGATATATCTGGGACTACGGTATGAAGGGTGGATTGGAAAGAATTAATTATCAGGGAGATCAATTAATACACAAGACAGGATAAGTCTCTGAATCCGAAAGTTCACCATCCTTTGTGAGCGCACATATTTTAAGGATTTGCTCTAAAGTTTTCTCAAACTCTAAAATTGTCCTTATATTTACATGGAGCTAAGTGAACAAAATTCACACTACTGACTGTTTTTGTAGACTTCAACCACAGGCATTGGGCTGCTCCACTGCCTTAGCCCAGACCAAAGTCCTGTTCTGTGTGATTTGATTTCCCATGCAAGTGTCTCCATCCTCTGGTTCCTGTAGCTTGCATTTTCTCTCTCTCTCTCTCTCTCTCTCTCTCTCTCTCTGCTTTCTACAACACATCTACAATCTTTCTTTTAGATATAGAAACCAGTGCAGCACATACAGCAGAGCTGTGGGGAAAGGGTTTTCTGCTGGGTTTCCAATATCTTTTGTAAGACTGCCTAGAGATTAGTTGATCTTTGGGGCTGCCTAACTGCATCTTGAGTGGTCCATCACCATTTGTCACTTAAATGTATTAATCAGGGTTTTCTAAAGAAACAGAACCATTAGGATATACAGAGATATACACAATAAGAAATTTATTGTAGGAATTGGTTTGTACAAGCATGGAGGCCAACAAGTCCAACAGAAGCAGGAAACTCCGTGGTGTAATTCACCTGAGTTCAAATGACTGAGAACCAGGAATGCCAATCTCCAAGAGCAGGCGAAGATGCATGTCTCAACTAAAGCATGGAGAGAAAATCTGCCCATCTCCCACCTTTTTGTTTCAACTCAGGCCCTCTACAGATTGGATAATGCCCACCCATATTCAGAAGACAATCTTTTTTACTCAGTCTACTGATTCAAAGACTAATCTCTTCTGGAGACATCCTCATAGACACACTCAGGAAATATGTTTTACCAGGTATTTTCAACCATCACGATGAGAGTAGCAGAATAACTCATTTACCTTCTCTGTATGCAAAGACCACACACTTCCCTCCTCTAAGGAAGAACTCGCTTTAGATTGGTTTTAGGTATTGACTGCACACACATCAAAAGTAGAAAGTTAAGAGCAATAGTAATGACACTCATATTAACTTCTCCTATTTCTAATGTTCTTTACAAATTATACAGCATTTTCAAATGAATTATATTATTTGTTGGCCAAAACAACCTTTTTTAAGTAGCTTCACCAATCTAGAGACTGGGATTCAGAGAAGTTATCTGCCTAATGTAACACAGCTGAATGTGGCCGAGCTGGGGTTGTACAGTATCTCCTGGATCGCAGCTTTTCCCCTCCTCCACCCTGGAAAAATGGGTAAGTATGAAGTCAACTGACTCTACTTTATCCTTTTGAAAGGTGAAGAATCATTCACTTTGTCTTCCCACCTTAGTATTTCCTAAACACTTTCATTAGCAAGCACTCCGCTTTAAAGAATTTTCCAGTCTGCCAAAGCTTGTTACACTCTTCAGTATTCACACATCATTATGATTTTCCTATAAAACTGAATAATCTGTGTATTTAGTGTGCTCACTCATGCTGAGTTGGAGAGAAAAGGGCATCTTTCAATGTGTCACATTGCTGTAATTCTTGTAGGTCATGGCTATTTAAATCCTCACATCTATACATCAGTTATCACATAACTGTCTCCAGGGATTCTTCCAGTTAAAAAAAATTACAACTTTAATTTTCAGGTCCAGCATCCAAATTGAGAAGGGGGTGGTTACTTTCCATCATCTAACTGCTGCCATGAAAAAAAGCCAGTTCACTGGAAATTTTACATTCTGTGGGTTTTTGTTTCCTGTGAAAAATATTTCTAAAATCCGTACTTGCCCAGAACCCTTTTCTTTATGAACAGCTGGACCATCCTGCAGCCTTGGTTTTCTGTGCCTGGTCTTCCAGGCATAGAAGTGGCTCTAGAGCCGTTCACCCAGCTGGTCTCTCCCCTCATCTCCAACCAAGCAACGTGATTGGGAATACCAGAATTTCTTTCCTTTGCTCTTGCCTTGTTCACTGAATTTTCAGCAAAACCATGAGTCCTGTCTTGGGATTTGGATTCCATACTCACTCTTAATTTGAGCACATCTGGGCCTTGTCACATAGTGAGAAAAACAAGTGTTATTTCTTAGACATACTGTTAGATAACAACATGACATTAGCCAAGTCTGTTAATTAAAGAAAAGTCTAGATTAACCAAGACTGAAAAACAAAATTATGTAGTATTGGTCTTCTCAGCCTAGATGCAAAGTCGTGTTCCTCATTCCTCCTTCTTTTTGAATTTCTCTTTCAGATCCTTACTGCAGACGGGGTGGGGTTGGCGGGGGGGGGGGGGGGGATCATGTTTGGAGGCCATGAAGGGTAAGAATGTATGAAATGTGAGCTAATTCCATGAGGATGTTTGCCTTCTATGGATCTCTCAGCCATCCATTTCAGAGATCCTGAACAAGATTTTATTCACAACCCTCAACAAAGTATAGTGGATAAAACAAAACCAGCTTTATCTGCTCTACCACAACAACTCACCTTGCCAGATCCTGATTTCACAAGAAATGTTTGAAGGTTACAATAAGTTAGATTACATGAGTGGAGTAATACGTTTTAAAACAAATCACAAAGGCCCACAGGAGATCGTATTAATTCCAATCTACAGGATTTTTTTTATTGCTTCTAACATTTTAAATATTCTACATATTTTTTCAGCACTTTGATTTGGACGTCAGAAGGATATGTTGGGAAAGCAATGACACCACCTACAAAATCCAGGTCCAAGCTTTGGTTTGACCCAAAATATTGACACTTCCAAGTTTGTCCACCAAAAGAGCAGAGAGATGCTTTGGTTCTGAAATCTATGGACATATTACTGTTGAGAGTATCAGGAACCCATCCTCCAATAGTTTCTCATGCTCTTAGCACTGCTTATGGGGGGGGGGGGGCTTGCTGCCCAGGTGCAGTTTACTCCTTATGGTGAGGGAGATCAGGAAAAAGAGAAAGACAAAAGAAGAGAAATAGGGGCAAAGACAGGAAAATGGTATATCAGGACATGCTAAGCTATAATGTGCTAGTGGAAAAAGAAAAACACAAAATCTCAGTGGCTCAAAAGAACAAAGTCTCATTCCTTGCTTGTACTGCATGACCTTCTTTGACAGGATGGAGGCTATGGTTGTATCATCGCATCTTCACTTGAGGATCTAAACTGAGGCAGTGGATACCATTTGGAGCAATGTACCTTCCTATTGCCATGAGAAAAGGAGAATGTGTTGATGCATGCTCTAGCTATTAACACTTTCTCTGGGAAGTGACACATTTTATAGACCAAGCAATAGTCCCATAATCACACCTAATGAGAAGCGTATTCCTACACTGTGCCCAGAAGGGAAGAGCTGAATATTTATCATAATCCTGATGATTACCACAGTCGGAAAAGAAAGAGGTAGAGTCAAGGAATATCCCTGGGTCTGAGCTGTGAGCACTGGGCCCTGGAGGGAAGTATGTGGGCTAAGAAAAGGCAGATTCTACATTAAGTAGGGTGCTTATGTTTACAGCAGGAAATCCAACAGACAGGAGAAGTAATTTCCCCAAATTCCCACAGGAAGGAAATGGCAGAATGAGGCTCTTTGGTTTCCTGTGCCCAAGTCTGCTGTCTCTCCCATGCTCCAAACTGTCCCAGTGAGTAATTAATTGACCATTTGATGTCTGCTTTCCAGGTACTTCCAGGGAAGCAGAGTAAAAACCTAATATAGGGCACACAAGAAATCAGTGAAACTACCAAGTCAGTATAAATTAAAGTTTAAGTTGTGTTACAACAGCCCTAAGAATGAGTGCTTGGTACAGCCAGGGATCACCCTGGGAAGCTTTCCCAAAGGAGACAGGATTCATAATTGCCCTCTAGGGATCAAAAGGATTTGTTTAAGGGAAGAAAAAAGCAGAGAACTTTCAAAATGAGCCGAACAGCAGGAGAAAAGGCAAAAGGGAAGGAGAAAGCCCATGCACCAGTGAGAACCCCTGGGGGAGACTGGGCTGGGGAGGATGGAGGCAGCAGGCAGGGACACAAGCTGATGGGCCCACCCAGCAAGTATTCCTCGGCAGGAGAGCCGGCTTCCTGCAGACAGAGATGGAAACTGTGAAGGGCTCCTGAGCAGAGACATCCTGGTGAGGCTGGTGCTTAAGAAGGTTGACAGCAAGATGATTTGGTGGCGGGCGAGAGAGAGTTTCAAGGAAACTCCCACTCCAAGAAGCCATTATAATGATCCTGATAATAGGCAGATTTGGAGCTGGTTTTTAAGATGCCCAAACTCATCAGGTCAACAGTACTTAAAGTCTTGATTTCAGTTCATTGACAAGGATTGGGTGCTCATTTTCAGGATACAGTTTGTGAGTAACCATCTGGGAAGGGATCCTCCCCTTGGTCTCCAGGATGAGAAGGAGTTAGTGGGGTGAACCTTTGGCATGGGGGTCAGGCAGCAGCCATGCAGCAAACCCCTGCAGCAGGGAGATGAAGAAGTCACCGCCCCAGGATACTGAGCTAACCCTTGAGCAAGACAGAGGGTAACCTCTCTGAACTGACACGACTGGACAATTCTGGGCCTGTCATTATCTCTCTGAACCTGAAAATGAGCCTTGACCCAGACTCACAGCTCCAGCTCCCTGCCATTAACTCCACCAACCAGCACAGCTTTGCTAGAGCCAAGGAACCTTACACACATTCCTTGGGAGAACTTAATTGCCTACTTATTGCTATTACTGTGATTAACGAGGGCAAACCTGCTCCTACCAATACTTTATAAAAAGAGTGGGCAGCCACCTATTAGAACACAGGAGCCAGGAACCATGAATTGCCTTCCAGCCAAGCATCAACACATGACCCCCAAGAGACAGACAGACACATACATGCACACACACATTTCCAGGGACCTCGTGCACACACATTGCTAGGACAGGGCCTGTCTCCCTCTCTCCTCTCCTAGGCCTTCCAAGCCAACGCAGCTCAACTGATTGTCCTATCATCAGGCCCCTGGAAGTCCAGCCACTGAAACAGCTGGAGGTGACAGAGAAGTCAGGCCATTTCCGCCAAGGTGCAATAGAAGAGCTGAGCTGGGACTCATTCAGATTCAATTTATACTCTGCTTCCTTCTGATTTTATGGTGCTTTTACTTTCATGGCCCTGAAAAAGCATCTTTGTCAAAATACACATCATAGTATTAGGCCTGCGGAGGCAGCACTTTACGACACCCTCCCCTGCGAGGGCACAAAGGGGGAGGGGTGTGACATAACTCCTATTTATCCGTTGGCGACTGGCTCCCACTGTAAGGCAGAAAAGATCTTGCTGCTTCCATTAGGAAGCTTTCTCTTCCTGAGGACGGTAATTAGCTAAATGCTCTTAAACTCCAGTATGGAAACAGCTGGGTATATTTCCAGGTGATGGTTCAAAGCTTTGCTTGTAGGGATCCCTGCCTTTCGAGATGTTAATTGCAGTGTGGGAAAAATAGGAAAAACATCTAGTAAATAACAAAGCTAGAGATTCAGGCAGGAGGCAACTGGTCGCAGGAGCAATGCTGGCGGCAGAGGGAAGTGACAGTGAGGGCCAGTTCCTGATATATGGCCTGCCCCGGGCAGGGTGGACCCTGGTGAATGTCAGTTGGCTCCAAGCTGAGCTCCGGCCAGAGCCACATAAGACTCGGACAGAATGAACGGTACGGTCCAATGCTTCTCACAGGCATGTCAAAAGAAAATTATTTTTCAAAATGACATCAACTTTATATATAGGCTAGATTAATATGGCTTTTTTTTTTTTTTCTGGACTTTCTCATGGCAAGGCTATGGATAAGTTTACTTAAACTGAACTGTTCCCCCCTTTTCTGGTAGAGGTGGTGTTCTTCCTTTACCCTAAGCATTTGTTTGCTCGGTCTCGGATTGGCGTTGACCTGGACCCTGGACACAGTTGTCTTGATGATGTGTCACTGATCAGAGGCAGGAATGCCATGAAGAGCTTGAAGCCTGCGACAGGAATTCTGGACAATGTGACAGACTTCTCTCCAGGTAGGAAGCTGTCATGGGGCAATAGTTGGGGTACCCTTCAGTCCTAGAGCCTCTATACTCAAATGTTACCTCCCCAGACAGTTCTTCCCTGATAAATCTCTCACTAGAAGAATTCCTCCTTCCCAATCATTCTCTATGTCTCTACCATGAGTTATTTCCCTTTATAGCACTTACCTAAACATATTATACCGCACCCAAATTCTTTTACCGTATGAAGGTACATGGTAGGCTAAATAAAGTTCACCTAAAGATGCCCATGCTCTAATCCATGCAACCTGTGAACAGGTGACCTTACGTGGCCAAGAGAACTTTGCACATGTGAAGAAGTTCAGAATTTTAAGATGAGGGTATTATCCTGGATTATTTGGGTAGACATGATACAACCAGAGGAGTCCTTATAAGAGGAAGGGGGAAGCTCAGTCAGCAGGAGATAGTGCTACAACGGAAGCAGAAGGACAAAGGCCATGTGTCGTGGAACCATGAGCCAAGGAATGCAGGTGACCTCTAGAAGCTGGAAGAGGTAGGATGGATTCTTCCAGAGGTTCTAGAAGGAACCAGTCCTGCCAACATTTTGAGTTTACCCTTCTGAGGCTCATTTTGGACTTTGGCTCCAAACCTGTAAAATAATAGAATTGTACTGCTTTCAGTCTGTGGTAATGTGTTACAGCAGCAAAAGGGAACTAAGAGAGGATCTACGCTGTGCTCCCGGCCCCTAGACTAATGGGCACAGAGTGGGGAAATAAATGCCACTTGTTGAATGAAGAATGAATTAATGAATTTATTCCACACTTAGCAATATGAAACTACAAAATTTTTGAGGGTAGAATCCAGGCCAGACCTGGCTTTTTCTCCCTAGTTCCTGGCACTTTATAAAAAGTAGTCAGAAAAAAGAAATAATATTTGATTAGTAGTTCAAAAATACTACTTGATTAGTAAGAGGTTCAAAATTGTATTTCCAGCTGCATTCAAGCATCAATTTGCAGAGAACCTGTGTGTATGAGACACTAATAAGCATTAAGAGTAAAGACCAAAGAGACCTCACCTAGTCATACAGTTACTTACAGCTTAGTCAGGAAGAGATGATGGAAACCAAACACTCCACACCGCAAGAAGTGGGGCATAACCTTAACTGAGCACCTACTATGTGACAGGCACTGTGCTGGGATACATTTTAATAGAGTCTAATAAATCCTGAGTTCAAATTTCAGTTTGTGCAAATTACTTCATCTCTCTGAGCCTCAAATACCTCACTGTGACTCTGGGAAAATAATAGCTACCTGACAGGGCTGATGAGAGGGTTGGTTTAAATGAGCTAATGTTCGTGAACATACACATTGTGTTGCTTAATTTCAGGTGTCAAACTTAGGTAGGCCATGGTGCCCAGATATGTGGCCAAACGTTATTCTGGACATTTCTGTGAGGGTGTTTTAAGATGCGATTTACACTGAAATTGGTGGCCTTTAAGTGGAAGATTATCCTCCATAACGTGGGTTGGCTTTATACCATCAGTTGAAGGCCTTCACAGAACGAAGATGAGCAGGAAGGAATTTTGCTAGCTGATGGACTTTGGGTTTCAACTGCAACTTCAGCTCCTACCCGGGTCTCCAGGCTGCTGACTCACTCTACAGATTTTAAACTTGTCAGCCTCTATAATGCAGATAAATCTCTACACACACACACCCTGTTGGTTCTCTTAACAATCCTAATACAAACATATAGAAGTTGTGTAACTTCTTTAGGTATGATTACCCTCATCACACAGAAGAGGAAATTATGGATTAGAGAGAGTAAACATATTGCCTTAAGCCATGCAGATAATGAATGCTAGAGGCATCAGTCACAGCCAGCAGTACCTGCCACCTAAGCCTGGATTCTCCATCTACAATGTTGCCCCCACTCTGCTTTAAAAGCTGGCCAGGCAACATGCTAAGAGAATCGCAGATGTCAAAATTTATTGAAATTCCAGAGTTCTTAATACCTTCCCAAGCACAAACAGATGCTTAATCAATATGTAGTGCTCTGATCCATTACATTGCGTTAGACCACCCAGGCTCTTTGGGACTGCTAAAACGAGCCTCAGAAAGATGCCATGTCATGAAGAGGATGCTCTGAGAAGCACTGCCCCCTTTAACCCCTGCATTTTAACTCTGTATAATCTATTTGTATCCTACTACAAACACAGACCTACTGACTACACTCTCTAAAATTTCTTTCATCTCTTAAATATGCAGATTTACACTGTGCTCATCTACGCTTCCCCTACCCTCAGTAAATATGAATAAGTAAATACAGATTTGTTTTCAAAAGGACTGACTGGCAGATAATTCAAGGATATGATATTTATGAATTGTTAACACTGCTTTACACCAAACTAAGAGTTGGAAGGATCCAAACATTCCTAAATGCAGTCACATCTGTCTCTAGTGCAGATGGAATAACTGGGATAATATCTCTGGGATCATATTTACCTTCCCACCTGAAACAACAAAAATATAGACATAATATATGAAACAATGGCAAGACATTAGACATCAGGAAGGGAGAACATGGATCTTGGATAAATAAGAAATAAGCAAGATGGCCCTAAAATCACCATGGCATCCTTCCTCAATAGAGTTTCCAGACCCCAATGCAACCCAACTCCTTCCTAAACTGAGGAAACTGAACTAAAAGTCCAAGGACTGCAAGGTAGCTAGACTTTACAAAACATAATCCTGGAGAGGAGAGGAACCATGATGTGACAAAACTGTGGAGGTCTTCAGAGAGTCACTCCTGATTGATTAGAACACACATGTGAGGAAAGCACTCAAGAAAGAGAATGACCTTAAGTGGTAGAAGTAACAGTGCTGGGCTTCACAAGACTGGGAAAAATTCCTGTTCCTATGAGCTGGAATGGAAACCCTCAAGAACCATGAGACATTGGGTATAGCACACAAAGGGTCTTACATCAGCAATGGCAGATAACTAGCCCCAGATCAAGCACTGCTCTGGTCCTAACAAATACCAAAAGCAAAACCTAAAAGGATTAAACCATTTCCAAGTAACTATATCACAGGGCGGGGAGGAGGGGGGAGCTCAAGAATATCTATATGAATATAAGAAAAAAAAATCCAGCACTTAATTAGGTAAAATTTATAAGACTGACATCAAATAAAAAATTACCAAGCATTTGAAGAAACATACAAAAAAATATAACACACAATGAAGACATAAATCAATTGAAATTGACCAAGAACTGACATAGATATTAGGACATTATAGTCATTGTAAATGTATTCCAAAGTTTGAAAATGTTAAGTAGAGACATGCACAAATCAATCCTCAAAAAATAAAATCTACAAGGTTTAAGATGAAACGTATACTAGATGTATAGGTTAGACATTATAGGAAGAAAATATCAGTAAACTTGAAAACACAGCACTATTCAAAATGAAACATTTTTTTAAAACAATGAAAGAGTATAAGTAAACTGTGGGATGATTTCAGAGGACTAATATATATGTAGTTGAAGTCCCCAAAGAAGACAGAAGAAAAGACATCTATTTCAAGAAAGAGGCAAAAGCTGTCCAATTTGATGAAAACTATAAATTCACAAATCCAAAAAGCTCAGTGAAACACATTCATAAGAAAAATGAAGAAATATACCAAGACCTATCATAATCAAATTGCTCAAAAGCAGTAATAAATATAAAATGTTAAAGGAGGATCGAGGGGGAGAAAAGACATGCTATGGGAAGAGAAACATTTTTTAAGGCAATAGACTTCCTTTTTGAAACAATACCTATGAGAAGATAGTAACGTAACATCTTTAAAGTACTGAAGGAAAAAAAAACCCTGTCAATTTAGAGTTTTATATCCAGCAAAAATCATCTTTTCATTTGAAGACAAAATAAAATCTTTTCCAGACATCCAAAATCTGAAAGAATACATCACCAGCTGACCTGTACTACAAAAAAAAAAAAAAAAATGTTAAAGAAAGTCCTTCAGGTAGAAAGAAAATAATACCAGACAACAGTATGGATCTACAAAAGGAGTGAAGAACACCAGAAGTGGTAACTCAATGGATAAATATATGAGTTTTTGATATTATCTAAATGTCTTTAAAAGACAACTGACTGTTTCAAAACTATAATGTAGTATGGGGTTAATAGCAACTACAGAAGTAAAATGGATGCAAACAATAGCACAAAGGAACATAGGGGATTGCCTTGCCCTTACCAACCACTTCTCTACTCTTCCCATGAGTTTGACTTTTCATTTAGATTCCACATACCAGTGATATCATGCAGTATTTCTCTTTGTCTGTCTGGCTTCACTTAAAGTAATGCCCTCCATTCATGTTGTTGCAAATGGCAGGATTTTCTTTTTCCCCAGAAGTGAATAGTATTCCCTTGTGTGTGTGTACATGGGTGTGTATAACTGTGTATATACCGTATACATATAATTATGTATATTTAATATACATACATAATATATATATCTTCCTTATCTATTCATCATTGACATACACTTAGATTGCTTCCTCATCTTAGCTCTCATGACTAATGCTGCATTGAACATAGGAGTGCGGATATCTCTTTGATACCCTGTTTAATTTGTAGTTAAAAACTTTCCTACAAAGAAAACTCCAGGACCTGATAGCACTAATGCTGAATTCTACTCAGGAGTTAGGGGAGAAATAATACCAAATTTATTCAAACTCTTCTGGAAAATTGAAAATTAAAGACTGTACCCCAGTTCATTCTCTGAGGCCAGCACTTCCCTGATGTCAAACCAGACAAAAACATTAAAAGAAAAAAAAATACAGACTAATAACCTGTATTCAATTATTAATAACTTCATTGACATAAATGCAAAAATTCTATCCAAAATTTTAACAAATCAAATACAGTGCATAAAAAGGAAAATATAACAAAGTGGGATTTACTCTAAGAATACAGGTTGGTTTTACATTTGAAAAGCAGTAAATGTATTTTGCCATATTAACAAACTAACAAATAAAACCCGTATGATCATCTCAATAGATGCCTATATATATATATATTTAACTGATTTTCAATTAAGATGCAAAGCCGATTCAGTGGAGAAGGGATACATAGTCTTTTCAACAAATGCTGCTGAAACAAGTAGCTATCCAGACATTTAAAAAAGGTGAACTTCAGCCCTTCAATAGTACCATATGCAAAAACTCATTCAAAATGGGTCACAGACCTAAATGTTCAAGCTAAAACTATAGTTTCTAGAAGGCAACATAGGAGAAAAATCTTTGTGACCTTGGCTTAGGAGAATATTTCTTAGACACGACACCAAAGAGATGATCTTGTGGGGGGGGGGGGCGGAACTGTACAGAAAAGAGTTAATGAAACAGGACTGAGACTGCTATCCTTGAAAGACATACTTGAAAGGCTGACCCTTTCTGAGTGTCTGGAAACTTGGACTTCAGGAGGATTCCCACCATGCTCAACTGATAATACTAGCACACTGCGCCCAAACTGTTTGTACAAACAATATGGCTTATGCTGAACACATGCTTTCCTTCAAGCTCCTTCACCAGAATTGGAAACTTCTACTCTTCCAAAGGTACTAAAGACAAGCCAGAGGCTGAGAAAAAAATATCTGCAAAGCCTCTATCTGGTAAAAATACTTTTATCAAGAACATATGAAGAACTCTAAAAACTCAATAATAAATGAAAAAATCAATTTTATAAAAAATGAGAAGATTTGAATAAACATTTCAGCAAAAAAAGGTATATGTATGACAAATAAGCACATGAAAAGATGCTACATATTACTAATTGTTAATATCATTAAAGGAATGCACCTTTTTACCAGTGAGGTATCACTACACACATTAGAACGGCAAAAACAAACCGATCATATGAAGTACTGGTTAGCATGTGGAGGAGCTGAGAATGTAAAACAGTACAACCACTTCGGATAACTGTTTAGTAGTTTCCTAAAAAATTAAACCTACACCTACCGTATCATCTATGCATTCCACTCCTATGTATTTACGCACAATATATGAAAGCATACGTCCATAGGAATACTTGTACATGCATATTCATGGAAGATTTTTTTGAATAACTAAAAACCTGGAAGCAAGCCAAATGTCCAACAAGTGAATGCAATATAATTACACTGACCATAAGACAAGTGTAATTTTATTTAAAAATTAATTCAGTATTCATTGTAGATGGCATACACTCAATGGGACACAAGCTCTAAAAGTTACATACTCTGTATTCTATACACGTATTCTATGTATCTGTGACTATTAAGAATAATCACAGTGGAGATGTCAAAGTCTAAATTTGAGCTCCTTCACAAACATGAGGTTCCTGTCCAAATGGACTTCCTAACCAGCCACACGACACGATCCCCATCTGCCTTGCAGATGTAGTTTGTCGGACTGCTCTCATGCCCAGGCCTAAGGCCCCCCCATTTCTTACCTTTGCTTCAAAGTCCTCTCAAGACCATGCACAAAAGACCCCTATTTATTAAATCTCTGCTTCATCAAAGTTCTACACAAGCCACAGTGAAAGATTCCAGACTGACCTCGATGGAATCTGTCCTCTAGTTTGAAATATAAAGATCAAAACATAGGAAATGCAACAACAAAAGTACAAGTGATGACAATGTATAAAGTACCAGAGCCCAACAGGTAACATTTGGTACAATTACTGATGCCCTTGATGACACTCTGAGGTGATGAATGACTCCCTTGCCCGTCAAATGTTAGAAGTCACCAAAGAGGATAATAAAATTCAATGCTGGGGTGGGGGTGAATATCAGGAGGACCCAAATGGCAGTGAACGTTTTTTTTTAAAGGCAACACTGAGAATATAATAGGAAAATAATGAGACTGGCTTATCTTGCCTTTTCAAGGAGATTCTTGGAGCACCACTCTTCCTAACATTTTCTGCAATAATACTTTTTTCCTTCAGAAAACACACCCAGAATCTGAAATGAAAAATCTGTCAAGCATGTGGTTGTACCACGAAGGATGGTCCGCTGGGGAATGGAAGAGCTGGCATACTGAGAGAGGCATCAATTTCTGGAATCCTAAAGCTTAATTTTTGCTACAGGCTGCCCTCCATTAAAAGGAACTTGGAAAGAAAATCAGCAAAAATTGGTTTCAATATTCCGGAAAATGATATTTTTCATGAGCTTCCAACTTAATGGAAAGCTAAGTGTTTTCAGTTACTGCATCAAACTCTTTCAAAGTTTACTTCTATTAATCACGTAAAATACATTGTTTTCTCTCCTTCCTTTTGTCCAGTTTCTATTTTTTGACTGAAGTACATTCCTCTCCAACCAAAAAATGTCACTTGAAAGATCCCCATGCCCACCCACCTTCCTCAGAGGCATTTCCCTGGTTCTTAGACAAAGAAGTCACAGGCTGAATGAGGCCCCCTTACATCTGAGACAAAGACACAATATCAGACAGAGGACTTGGTCAATAACCATGGATCCATTTATTGATTGTCTATATGAGACAACTTGGGCAAGAAGGTTCCTGTGTGCCTCTTAGGCTATGCCTATTTCCCCAGCCCCCATCTCATCTCTGTTCCCACATGATTTCCACCTTCAAATCCAACCCACTCCTATGCTCTGGAATCAGGTAGGATGTCACACAGAAGAAACTGAAGATGCAAACTGGTGCAATCACTCTGGAAAATAGTATGGAGTTCCTCAAAAAGTTAAAAATAGGGGTGCCTGGCATTGCAGTCTGTTAAGTGTCCTATCTTGGTTTTCAGCTCAGGTCATGATCTCAGCATCATGAGATTGAGCCCCACATCAGACTCCATGCTCAGCACGGAGCTGCTTGAGATTCTCTCTCTCCCTCTGCCCCTCCCACTCATATTCATTCAAGCTCTCCCTCTCTAAAATAAATAAATCTTTAAAAAAGTTAAAAATAGAACTACCCTATGATCCAGCAATTGCACTACTAGGTATTTAACTAAAGAATGCAAAAATACTAATTAAAAGGAATAAATGCGCCGTTTACAGCAGCATTACCTATACAGCCGAATTATGGGAACAATCCAAGTGTCCACTGACTGATGAATGGATAAAGAGGTGGGGTGTGTGGGTGTGTCTTTATGCATACAATGGAATTACTCAGCCATAAAAATGAATGAAATCTTGCCATTTGTAATGACATGGAGAGAGCTTAAGAGTATTAGGAGTATTATGTAATAAAGTCAGTCAGAGAAAGACAATTGCCATATGATTTCACTCATGTTGAATTTAAGAAACAAAACAAAGGAATAAAGGGGGAAAAAAGAGAGAGGGTGGAGGCAAATGGAGAAATGGACTCTTAACTACAGCAAGCAAACTGATGGTTACGAGAGGGGAGGTGAGTTGGGGGACAGGTTAAATAGGAGATAGGAATTAAGGAGGGCACTTGTCCTGATGAGCACTGAGTGATGTATGGAATTTTCAATCATATATTGTACACCTGAAACTAATATCCCGCTGTATGTTAACTGGGAAGTAAAATAAAAACTTAAAAAATAAAAAAAAATTAGAGAGATTTAGAATGCAACATTAATTGCCTGTGATAAAGTTGGAAACAATCTAACAGTCTATCTAGGAGGAAACAGTTAAATATATTATGGTATGCCTATACCATGGGCAACAAGATAACTATTAAAATAATCTATAAAATAATCTATATGTACGGACTTGGGAAGTTGTCCACAACATACTGTGAAGTAATAAAGCAAAGCTACTTACCAAAATGCATAGGCATATGGCAATATCTTTATAAATTTTTATTTTAAAAAACTTCTGAAAGGAATAAACTATGCTTTAGGTGGGATGGAATAGGTAGGGGAAAATTATACTTTTTTATTTTATGAAATTTTGAAGTATTGGGGTTATGATTATTTTTACATGTCTTTTCCTTGTTTTTTCACATAAAAGTTTTTAAAAATCAGTAAGTAATGGAACATGTTTTCATGTTTTCCTTTTATCTTTTCCATCATTTATTATTGAACTAACCTAAGTACATCATGTAGCAGAAACCATGTGTGTCTTGATCACTGTTGTGTCCCTTAGGCCTAAAACAGTATCTGGAATACTGAAAATATTCAATGAATATTTCTTGGATAGATGGGTTAACTAAATAGATTCAGTCCCATCATACTTGGATCTGATGTCTTTGGGCTAATTGCACTCTGCCTTGTTCCCATAATCAAGCACCACCTTGTATCCCATCATCATAATTGTGTCCCCATCTTTTTCTCCTGCATGTGAGATCTTTGTTTTGACTCTTTTCTTGATTACCTGTTCCATTGCTCTCGCTCCCCTCCTACCAGGTGATGGAGTCTTCCCACTTGATTCTAACTAAGCAGTAGAAACAGTGCTACTGGGGCATCTGGGTGGCTCAATCGGTTAAGTGTCTGCCTTCTGCTCTGGTCATAATCCCAGGGTCTTGGGATTGAGCTCCACATTGGGCTTCCTGCTCAGTGGGGACCCTGCTCTCCCTCTCCCTCTGCCTGCCACTTCTCCTGTTTGTGCTCTCTTTGTCAAATAAATAAAATCTTTACAACAAAACAAAAACACTGCTACCTAGGGAAAACTCTTCCATTTTTTACTGCCTACTTACACTCAGATACAGTTAGCCCTGAAGTTACCCATTACATATTTGTCTAGATTCCCCATAAGATGCTTAGATCATTGTACTGCCTGTTCTTTGACTCTTTCTTTCCCTTTGGACAACCCCCTAATTTAGCCCCCTTTCCATGTTCCAAAGGTGGGTCTGTTTTCAGAGGTCCTCCACCAAGGAGCAGATCTGATTCCAAGTTCTGATCTCTTCCAGCCTACCCCAACCCTACTGCAACAAACTCGGTTATCTGTCCTTGGACTGAGAATGTAATACCCATAAGATGTCTTATGAAAACTCAGAAATATCCAACTTTTCCATGATCCTTTTATAGTCATATACATTTTTCTGAATTTTTTTATCCAACTTATTCACCTGAAATGAAAACACATCACCACATAATAGTCTACAAGAACCTTTGTTCCCTTCTGGCCCTGCTCTGTGGGTCTTCCAGCTCAAAAAAGTCATTTTCCCTTTGATTCTTTGTTCATAAATAGAAATCTATGAGACTGTACCTTTGGTTCTAGTCACCTAAGAGACTCTATAGAGTCCATGGGTTCACCCTACTCCTCTGCAGCCTAAATAACCACAACAATGAAAGCGCACTGCTGAAAAGGTTGTGACCCTAGCAAAGATTTAGAATATATTGTCCAAGATTAAAGAGCCAAGTACAGATTCAAGAGAACTCGCGCACGCGTGTATGTGTGTAATAATGGTACTTGTTAGGATCCTGCCCTAAACTACTTTGTCTATTAAATGTTCCATTTAGCAGAAGGCAGCTTTTACTAAGAAATGCATACAGGAAAAAAAAAATCAAGCCACGGTATGTATAAACATAGCTAGATTGAAGTGAGTGAGCAATGATGTTGCAGGTAAGGTCAGGGACCCGGGAACGTCTGAATCTTGCTCTCAGTCCACTCTTTTTTAAGATCTCTGGCAGAAATTCAATCAGAGAATAACACAAAGAATATTTTATATTTGTTGGAGCTTAGGTTCTGAGGCGTAATAGAGCAGGCTGTCTGAAATGGGCCACAGAAGAGAAAGGACACTTCTTCCTAGGCTAAAGAATCCCACAGACTCTGGAAAGATATGCTCCAAGTTTACTGTAGGGCCCTTAGTTGAGTCACATGATTCTTCGCGACAATGGGGGAAACACATTGGCCAACAAGAAGCAAGAGACCCAGTGAAGACCCAGAATGTTTGCAGCAGGCCTCAGTCAACTGGCCATTGGCCTTTTTCAATTCAAACATCATACATATTGATTAGTTATTATGGAAAAAAAAAGATCCTTCAGAATGAGGCTATAAAGAGAAAAATGTGGATGGCTGGGCTTTCTCTCAGAGAATCAGTAATGGAAAGGCTGTCTCCTCCCAGTTATTAGAAAAAAAGAGTTCCCAAAAGTCCACCTCAAAACCACACTGATCCCCACTTCCCCTGAAAGCTGTGCCACTGGGACTGAAGCTCAGTACAATGTCCTGGAATCTGACCCATTCAGAAAAACAGCATTTAAGGGTAGGAAGAAGTGAGAAATAGTAGCTAGAAGCTTCTCTTGACTAGCAGTGTACTTTATTTCATTTCCAGTTATTCCTCCCATAACTAGTCAGATCACAAGAGCTCTGTGCCATAATATGAGACATCATTGCATATCAATCAATGATTATTGACTCTTCAACTCATGACCAGCACATGGATCATCTGTATTCTCAGGACAGTTCTAATGTGACCAAAAACAGAATGTGTATCTCTAACCCAAATAATATTTTTCGTATTTCCTTTCCCTCTGACAGTAGATACCTAATCACATGGTCAAATCACTTTCACCAAGAACGTTCCTCGACTATGAGCTCTCATACTGTAAGACATTCAAGGTCACACATGATCTAACCTTGAATAAAGTTATGAAAGATAAGAACTCTAAGTTTAGATTTCAGTTGCTTTGAGGGTTTTTTTTCCCCACTATGTAAACTCTAAAGAAGGGGGGAAATGTTTAAATTGTAGGGGTTTTAAAATCATAGCTACACCAAAAAACAAAATAGTTTTCCTGCTGAGATATATTTTCAAGTGGCAACACTGCCTCAAGCCAAAGGCAGGAGTATAACCCAAAAGGGACCATTCGAAAGGAAGGAAGGGCCCCAGCCATGCATGCCAGTGAGCTTCACTACTCTGGCTAGCCAACTCAGTAATACCAACGTTCAAGCCAATCCTATAAAATGCTGTCATAGGGATAGGAAATGCTCCCCATTCACAGGAAAACTCTGCAATAGTGCGATTTCCTAAATCAGGAAGCAAATGACCTTCAGGATGCTCTGGATGACCACACACTGGCCAAGCTACAGCCTTCATGCAAGCTTCAGATTTTCCAGATCTTCCCAACATTGTGAATGAGAGGGCTAGTCTTCCTCTCTATCTCTACTCTTCAGCCAAACTGGACATCTTCTAGTTCCCCAGTGAAGACCCCAAGGGCCTCCTTCCCACACACTGTTGTTTGTGTGTCCTAACCTGATTTTAAACAAAGATACTTCCTAAGGGATACTTTTCCTGTGTCCCCAGACACCTTAGTTCTGCTCTCATATGTTCCCAAGGCACTTCTCTTTACTGCAATTGTGTAGCTTGCATTTAATATCGGACTCCCCACCAGACCACGCATTCTACAAAACCCAGGGACCATGCCTATCTTGATTACCTCTTTATCCCAGACTTCTAGCACAGAGCCAAGCACATGGTACTTGCTTAATAGTTTCTCAAATGAATTCATAATTAACCAAGAAAATATAATCCAATAGAAAGTACATGTGAGACAGGAAAAGTTCTCCAACTTTCAGAGAACAGCACCTCCGGTGGACAAAGGTCTTAAGTTAAAAATAAAAAAATTAAAAAAATTCTATGAGTTATACATTTATAACCAATTGTACCATCTCTGTGCAATTTCTGCCTTGGTGTCTGGCTAGGCTTTGTCAGGAAGATTCAGATCCATAAATGAATGCTATAATAGAGCAGGAGATGTGGAAAAAAAAATTCAGCTCTCATTTCTTGGCAGCGTGACCTTGAGGAAGCCATCTGACCTCCCCGAATTCAGTCATTCACCTACAAAAAGATGATAATGATTCCTGAGGTATCCTATATGAAAGAATTTCCCAAATTACAAAAGGCTGGACACACATAAAAAACTACTGTAATGTTGAAAACACATCAGAATTTCAAATAGAAAAAAATATAGAATTGCAGGATTGGAGAGTCCAAACAAATTTCCCTTGCAACCCAATGAATAAATGACAAGGCCAGAGACTGTGAACATGTGGCCTGGGAGGACTCCAGTCACCCTGCCCACCAGACAGCACCACTGTTCCTGCCAAAGGAGAGGCTGGATACTGATTTTATTTAAATAGATTCCATTCCATCAGATTGTCTGATAAAAATATTTTCCCATATTCTCCATGAATTCGCAATGAAGTTCAACAATGTATAAAAGCCACTGAAGCAAGAACACAAGCTAAATGAATCTGGGCTTATGAGTGAGGATGGCCTCACACTTGCAATTCAACCACTGCCTTCTGAGAGGCAAAGCTGACAGGTTTTAATATTAAGGGAAAATGGTCACATTAAGAAAACCTAAGAAGGTAGTATTACAGTACCTGGAGATGACCCAGTTCTGATGTAATCAAGGACATTTTACTACCAATGAGAAACCTGATAGCACCATCCCAGCCCATCCCATGCCAGAGTGGGACAGAAGGGAGAGTCGAAGATTGAACATTTTGTAGCTTGTTTATCTTGAGTCACTCCTTAATCTCTCTGAGATTTTGGTCATAGACATGCATGAGAAGAGACATATGGGGGGCATAACTAGAAGTTCCAACCTGGAGAAGGCACTGCTGGGGACTCGAGGCAGCAAGCATTGGAGGAGAAGCACAGACAGAAGCTGGTGGCTGTGGTCTAGTGGGACTGGCTCAGAAAAAGGCTTCTTCTCATCTGGGATGATGAGGGACTAGGGGACCGTCATGGTGGGAGCAAAGAGTCTGGGCCTAGCTACCTTAGATCACTGCAGAACGAAAGCTGGCCCACAGGACTGACTTTCCATTGGTAGCAACACCTTCAGAAGCTCTGTAGAAAAGCTGCCAGTGGAAATCCAGAGGCTTCCCACTGGGAGTGTTCTCCCAAGTGATGAGTCAGATGTAAACCAAGAGACCTGTGCATTCTTCATTAAAGTATACTGCGACAGGGCGTCCCCGACTCCAAGCTCTTTCGAACTGCTAATCATTTCCTATACTTCTTGCCCCCATCATGGAGTCAGCCAGTAGAGAAACCCAAAGCCCACTCAAATCTGGTGCCTCTGCCTTTGAAGAGATTCAAGTTTAAGTTAGACACTAATGATGTAGCTGTTACCAAATACACAAAGTGAATGCAAATGTTCACCATCGTGTGGGGGCCGCCCGAGGCACCCCAGAAAAATTCACTCTGCTGCCTGTACATTTGGTTAGTGAAGAAACATCAGAGGGAGAAGCCGTTTAGCTTTGGGAAGCAAATCCTCTAATAATCATGGGAACTGTCAGCTTTGAAAAATGGAAATTTTGTGGAACTCCTGTGGGGTCCCCCCAGGGTTTTGCATATGGTTTCAGAAGGGGGATCTTCATTGATATTCTACAGAGATTCCAGGAAAATCTATCCAGGGCCCCAACTTCCTGCAAATCCTCCTAATGAATCCCTGGGCAAAAGAGAACAGTTATGATACTCCCAAAGCAGGCTTCAGACCAAAACACTGACTGTCTCGGTGGAAAATAGAAATAAACCCTAATATTTCCACGTTCTATACACACTTCTTATTTTTCTGGCTGGCCTAGGAGGAGTCATCTGTCTAGATTAGGTGACTAGAGTTTTGGGATTCTTGCAAGAAGCTGCTTATGCCTGTCTGATGCTTGCACCCTAAGATAGCATATAAAACTGAAACGGCCCACCTGAAAGGGGCTTTGGGTTTTCTTCTGAACTGCACAGAGAGACCTGGTTTATTAGGAAGGCTCTGAGCCCCCCATGTAAGGCTTGAATAGCAGGAAACAAGAACAGATTATGAGTAGGAAAAGGCTGCAAGCATGAGCACTTCTAACTCCCCATTCCAGTTCACTAATATACAACAGCAAAATGCATTCTGTCCTCTGCAGCTTGTTTTGATAGCCCTTATATCATTTATCCTTTATCTACTTCCGTATTCTACAAATTGGTCCCATAATTCCCCCCCCCCCCGAAGTTCTTCTCACTAGGAGAAAAAAAGGGAAGAGAGCAAATGGATCTACCAAACATATACAGAACATTTCACCCAAAGCAGCAGAATATACATTCTTCTCAAGCACACATACAACAGTCCCTGGGATAGGTCAGGTGTTAGATAACAAAACAGGTCCTAGTAAAGCGAAGAACACTGACATCACACTATTTTGTCTGACCACCATGGAATGAAACAAGAAATTAACCACAGAAGGAAAACTGGAAAATTCATAAATATGTGAAAATTAAACTACACACTCTTGAACAACCAATAGGTCAACAAAGAAATCAAAAGAGAAATTAGGAAATATCTTGACAAAAGTGAAAACGAACACACAAGAGACATACCAAAACTTAGGAGATGCATCAAAAGCAGTACTAAGAGGGAGGTTTAGAGCTCTAAACACCTAGATTAAAAAAGAAGAAAGGTCTCAAATCACCACTTCATTTTCCACTTTAAGGAACTAGAAAAAGAAGAGCAAAGCCTAAAGTTAGCAGAAGGAAAGAAAAAATAAAAATTAGAACAGATATAAATGAATAGAGAATAAAAAAAATAACTGAGTTGGCTTTTTGAAAACATCAATAAAATTGAAAAACCTATTAGCTAAAAAAAACTAGAAGATTCAAATAAATAAGATTAAAAATGAAAGAAGAGACATGATAACCAATAACACGAAATACACAGGATCACAAGAGACTTCTGTGAACAATTACATGCCAAACAATTGGCCAACCTAGAAGAAATGGGTAAATTTCTAGAAGCCTACAAACTACCAAAACTGAATCATGAAGAAACAGAAAATTGGAACAGACCAATAATGAGTATGGAGATTGAAGCTGTAATCAAAAACTTCCCAACAAAGAGAAGCCCCAGTCCAGATGGCCTCACTGGCAAATCCTATCAAACATTTAAAGAATAATTAACACCAATCCTTCTCAAAGTTTTCCAAAATATTGAAGAGGAGAGAACATTTTCAAATTCATTTTATGAGGCCAGCATTATCCTGATACCAAAGACAGAAAAAGAGACTTAAGACAGAAAACTACAGGCCAAACAGACACATGAAAAAATGTTCAAAATCATTAGCCATCAGGGAAATTCAAATCAAAACCACACTAAGATACCACCTTATGCCAGTTAGAATGGCAAAAATCAACAAGGCAGGAAACAGCAATTGCTGGAGAGGATGTGGAGAAAGGGGATCCCTCCTACATTGTTGGTGGGAATGCAGGTTGGTGCAGCCACTCTGGAAAACAGTGTGGAGGTCCCTTAAAAAGTTAAAAATTGAGCTACCCTATGACCCAGCCATTGCACTACTGGGTATTTACCCCAAAGATACAGACATAGTGAAGAGAAGGGCCATATGCACCCCAATGTTCATAGCAGCATTATCCACAATAGCTACATCGTGGAAGGAACCGAGATGCCCTTCAACAAATGGCTGGATTAAGAAGCTGTGGTCCATATATACAATGGAATATTACTCAGCTATCAGAAAGAACAAGTTCTCAACATTTGCTGCAACATGGATGGCACTGGAGAAGATAATGCTAAGTGAAATAAGTCAAGCAGAGAAAGACAATTATCATATGATTTCTCTCATCTATGGAACATAAGAACTAGGAAGATCGGTAGGGGAAGAAAGGGATAAAGAAAGGGGGGGAATCAGAAGGGGGAGTGAAGCATGGGAGACTATGGACTCTGAGAAACAAACTGAGGGCCTCAGAGGGGAGGGGGGTGGGGGAATGGGATAGACTGGTGATGGGTAGTAAAGGGGGCACATATTGCATGGTGCACTGGGTGTTATACGCAACTAATGAATCATCGAACCTTGCATCAGAAACCAGGGATGTACTGTATGGTGACTAACATAATGTAATAAAAAAACATTAAAAAATACTGTATGGTGACTAACATAATAAAAAATCATTAAAAAAAAAATAGAACTACCCTATAATCCAGTAATCACACTGCTGGATATTTACCCAAAGAAAATGAAAACGCTAATTTAAAAAGACACATATACCTCTATGTTTATTGTAACATTTTCTACAATAGCCAAATTATGGGTACATCCAAGTGCCCATCAATAGATTAATGGATAAAGAAAATGTAATATGTGTACAGAAAGGAATATTACTCAGCCATAATAAAGAATGAGATCTTGCCATTTGCAACATGGATAGACCCAGAGGTTTCAATGCTAAGTGAAATAAGTCTGAGAAAGACAAATATCACACGATTTCACTAAGATCTGGAATTTAAGAAACAAAAAAAAGAAAAAAAAGAGACAAACAATAAAAGAAGATAAACTCTTGAATACAGGGCATAAAGTAGTGGTTGCTAGAGGGAAACTGGGTGGGAAGGTGGGTGAAATAGATAAAGGGGATTAAGAGGTACAAACTTCCATTTACAAAATAAATAAGTTATGGAGATGAAAAGTACAACACAGGGAATACAGTCAATAAGATTATAAGAATGTTTGGTGACAGATGGTGACTACAGTTACCGTGATGAACACTGAGAAATATACGGAAATGCAGAATCATTACATTGTATACCTGAAACAATATAACACTGCATGTTAATTATACTTCAATTAAAATAAATAATAGAAATTTTTAAAAAGAAAAAAAAAGAAAACTACAGGCCAATAATCCTGATAAATAGATGCAAAATATTAGCAAACCAGATTCAACAGCATCATCACCATGACTAAGTAGGAGTTATCCTGAGGATGCAAAGACGGTTCAACATATAAAAATCAATCCAGGTGATACACCACTTACAGGACAAAAGAGTCAAAGCATATGATTATTTCAATAGATGCAGATAATACATTTGTCAACATTCACCACCTTTTCATGATAAAAACATTCAACAAAGTAGGTACAGCAGAGAATTAGCTCAACATAACAAAAGACACATACAAAAATCCCACAGCTAATTTTATACCCAATGGTGAAAACTTGAATGCTCTTCTTCTAAGATCAAGAACAAGGCAATATAAATTGTATATTCAATGTTCTACTGGAAGTCCTAGGCAGAGCAGTTAGGAAAGAAAAGAAAAGGCATCCAAATAGAAAGGGAAGATGTAAAATGACCTCTTAGCAGATGACATTCTCAAACATACAGGAAATCCTAAAGATTTCACAAAGGAACTGTCAGAACCCAAATAGCTAAAATCATGTTGAGAAAGAATAAAGCTGGAGGTCTCACACTGGCTGACTTCAAAACATATTACAAAGCTACAATAGTCAAAACAGTATGGTACTGGCATAACAACAAACATAGAGACCAATGAAACAAAATAGAGAGCTTAGAAAGAAACCTACTCATACACAAATTATCTTCAACAAAAGTGCCAAGATACACAAGGGAGAAAAGATAGTCTCCTCAACAAATGGTGCTGGGGAAAACTGGCTATCCACATGCAAAAATAAAAAAGAAAGAGAGGAAAGAGGAAAAAAAGGAAAGGAAAGGAAAAAGGAAAAAGAAAAGAGGAAAGGAAATTGTACCCTTCTCTTACACCATATACAAAAATCAACTTAAAATATTGTTAAGACCTGAAACTATGAAACTTCTAGAGGAAAACATCGGATGAAAGCTTGACATTAGTCTATGCAATAATTTCTTAGAAATGATAGGCAATAAAGAAAGACAGGCAACAAAAGCAAAAATAAACAAGTGGGACTATATCAAACTAAGAAATTCCTGTACAGCATGGGAAACAACCAGCAGAGTAAAAAGGCAACTTACAGAATGGAAGAAAATATTTGCAAACTCCGTATCTGTTAAGGGCTTAATATCCAAAATATGTAAGGAACTCCTACAACTCAACAGCAAAACAACAGATAACCAGATTTAAAAGATGGGCAAAGGACTTGAATAGACATTTTTACAGAAGAGACATAACAAATGGCCAATGGGTATTTGAAAAGATACTCAACAACAATGCAAACCAAAACCACAATGAGCTATCACCTCACATCTGTTAGGATAGCCATTAACGAAAAATAAATAAAAATAACAAAAATACCAAGTTATAAGGATATGGAGAAATTGAAACCCTTGCACACCATTGGCGGGAATGTAAAATGATACAGCCACCATGTAAAACAGTATGCAGCTTCCTAAAATAATTAAAATTAAACATAAAAATATTTTATGTTCCATCAATCCCACTTCTGACTATTCATCCAAAAGAACTGAAATCAGGATCTCAGAGATATGTGTACTCTCATGTTCATTGCAGCATTATTCACAATAGCCACAGGTGGAAAGAACCCAAATACCCATCAACAGATAAGTGGAAAAAGAAAACGTGCTATATACAAACAATGCAATAAGGCTAGCCTATCACATGCTACAACATGGATAAACCATAAGCACGTTCTACTACATGAAATAAGTCAGCCACAGAAAGAAAATATTGCATGATTCCACTTATAGGAAGTATCTAAAGTAGCCATAGTCATAGAAGCAGAAAGAGAATGGTAGTTGGCAGAGGCTGGGAGTAAGGCGAAATCGGTAGTAAGTATTCAATGGGCATTGAGTTCAGTCACGTAAGAAAAAAGAAAAAGAAATCTAAAAAGACCATTACCTTTTTTTTTTTTTTTTTTTTTTTTTAGATTTTATTTATTTATGTGACAGAGAGACAGCCAGCGAGAGGGAACACAGCAGGGGGAGTGGGAGAGGAAGAAGCAGGCTCCTAGTGGAGGAGCCCGATGTGGGGCTCGATCCCAGAACGCCGGGATCACGCCCTGAGCCGAAGGCAGACGTTTAACGACTGTGCCACCCAGGAGCCCCTAAAAAGACCATTATTTTAACAGTCAGTCTTGCATCCAGTGAGAATCACAGTGCCCCATGACTCTGTGAGGCCTAGTGATGTAAACAGAATTCTAAACAGAATTCAGGTAAATGCCCTTGCTTTTCCCAGCCTCACTCAACCAAAATTTGATTCCTCTCATCATGGACTTAGTCTTACCCAGTGTCCAAGCCATTTGCAATCAAGGCTACCATATCTTGGCATCAGGCTCAGGAGCCTAGGATTGCTGCCCTGAGTCTATGATGGCTGAAATGAGCTTGGGGAACCTGTTTGCGCACTTAGCCTAGTAGAGATCTTACAGTTGTTTAACCATTCTTCCAACGTTAGACTTCCAGTTTGCTTGCATTTTTCATTATAGTCAAATAATAAGCATGCTAACATAAAGTTACTGTGCAGATCTCTGCTAATATTCTTAGAAAACATTTCTAGAAGGGAAATTACTGTGAAGACAGATAGTATCAAAATTGTTTCTAGAAGTGTTACTATCAATTTACACCCTCACCAGTTACCTATGAGTGCCCAATTCATCTTGTCCCTGAGTATTATATATTTTTAAATTATTTTCAAATTTCAGAGGTGAAAATACTTTCTACCTTGAATGTATCTTTTTTGATTACTGGAGAGGTTGAACTGTTTTCCATAGCTCTTGGCCTAATGTATTTCATCTTAGATCATCAGAGATGAAATGTGGTTATTTACTGTTGATAGCCTCTACATTCCCTCATTTACATGACTAGGTAACTGATAATTTCTATCACTGTGATTGAATATATTTTATATTATCTTTGTATTTGCCCTATGCTATGGTGATACATACAAATCAAAAGCTGCTTACACTTTATTATAAATTGCAACTTTAATCAATGTAAAACCATGTTTATAGTCCCTTCTGTAATAGTAATATGTAATGTCCCTTCTGTTAATAGTCCATGTAATAGTCCCTTCTGTTCTTTGTGTTAATTTGATTTGTAAATGTTAATATTTTCTTTTAATATTTTAATATTTTAATATTATAGCAAGTAACAAATCTTGATTGTAACTTTAACCAAATTGTAGAATTTGAATTATTAGTAGGAGACTGAATTAACCCCTTCATAACTGTTACGGTAACTGATATGTACATTGTTATTTTTGTTATTTTGTTTCAAGCTGTATGCTAAGTTTTTCTGTCACTTCTTTTATGCTTCATCTTTGGTGTTATAGACTATGGCTTTTATATTCTCTAGGGTTTGGAAGATAGAAATCACGCTTTTAATCATTAATAGTCTGAATACTATAAATACATAATTAAACTTCCATTTAATAATGAAGAATGAATTACAACTTCCTAATTCTCACAAGCATAGCAAGAATTTTTGTGCACACATCTTTCCCATTCATTCTGTCCCTTTATTTGCAGCAGTCAATAATTTTTTCCTGAATAAGATAATGGGCTGATATTTGGCCACAGACACCCATACATCAAATGGCAGGTGTCCATTCTGATCATTCAGTTTTCCTCACTTACTGGCTAGAAATATCACTGGCTGTGGACTTGGGTTATTACTATACAAGGATTACATTTACAATAAAAATCTTTGTTAAGCAATAGTTTGGGCTTTTATAATACAAATGCTTTTTTAAAAATCCTAATATGTAGATTAGATATTCTATGTTGTTGATTCTATATGTTAAGTCATTCTTGAAAAAAATGCAAAAAATTGGATTACACCTTTAAATTACTTGTATGTTTTAGGACAGTTTGATAGTAGTTGGTTATCCTCTAAGACAAAGGAGAATATCTTTTAGTTGCCTTTTGACATGAGGAACAACTTGACTTAGCATGAATTTTTTTTGTGTTTAAGAAATATTTGAAAAGACAGGTGTTTGGGAGAAAAATAAGCCTGATTATAGTTCACTTTATGAAACTGATTTATTCGGCCATTCTAGGCTGCTTCTTTCTCCTTACAATGAAAAACCTTGACAGTCCTGACTAGTACTTGGCCTCTTTCATTAATTTTATCCACTACTCAATAAGTTCATTTGAATTATAGAGTCAGACTTTTTTAGTTCAAGGACAACTTCTGTGTTACCTTTGGTAATTATTACTCAACAGAACTCAAGTTTATTCCTTTGGAACAACTAAAAGCTTAGGTTGTATTTCCAATATCTGCCTTCTGTATTTATCATTTTCTTTATCTCTTTGCCTTTTCCTCTATCCTGAGACCGATTTTTTTTTTCTTTTTAGCTTATTATTCACATTGCTGAGTCTATTTTGTATATTATCAATTCAGCGCTCTAAGAATCCCAACAGCGATTTATTTCCAGTGTGGCATTTTTGCTTCTTGAACTTTTTTTTTTTTTATTTAAACAAGTTTTCTTTACATCTATGCTTCAATAGTAGTCTTTCATTGCATTATGATTTCCAGTATCTCTATTATAGACCAAACTTAAAACTCTTTGAAGACACCAAGAGGTGTTTTCAATGTTTTCTTTGTTGAAAAAGAAAACTCATCACTTTTAGAGGTATTTTCTTCCTTTCAATCTATAGGGTCATACTCTTTCTCTATTATATTTTTACAAAGCCTAGGAAATTTTCCAGCTTTATTGAAGTACCATTTACACGTAATGAAATTCATCTATTTTAAGCATGCAATGTGATGAATTTTGGTAACTGTATACAATCAGGTATACTCCACCACAATGGAGATAAACAATATTACCACTATCTAAAATGTTTTCTCTTGCTCTTTAATAGACAATCCTCTTTGTCGTCCCTTGTCCCCAGGAAACCTTGAACTGATTTCTGTACCTATAGTTTTGCCTTTCCTGGACCTTCATATCAGCAGAATAATGTAGTATATTTTCATGTGTTTGACTTCTAACACTCAGCATAATGTTTTTGGGAATTACCCTTTTTGTTCTGTGTATTAATATTGCATTGAACTTAAAAAAAGTAGTACGTGTCTTTAATTGTTGAGTAGTAGTCCGTAATTCTATATTTTCTTCATCCATTCACAAGCTGATAAACAGTTGGGTTTCCAGTTTTGGCCTATTACAAATAATGCTTCTAGGAGCATTCATAAATAATACGTAGACACACATTTTCATTTCTGTTGAGTGAATACCTAAGAATGGGGTTTCTGGTTGACAGGGTAGGTATACTTTTAGCTTTAGAGAATACTCACTGTCATCCTATTTTCTGAAGTGTCTGTACCATTTTATACTACCACCACCAATAAAGTATGAAAATTCCAACTGCTTCACATCCTTGCTAATATTTGGTGTCCAGGGGGCACCTGGGTAGCGCAGTCGTTAGGCGTCTGCCTTCGGCTCAGGGCGTGATCCCAGCATTATGGGATGGAGCCCCACATCAGGCTCCTCCGCTGGAAGCCTGCTTCTTCCTCTCCCACTCCCCCTGCTTGTGTTCCCTCTCTCACTGGCTGTCTCTCTCTCTCTGTCAAATAAATAAATAATCTTTAAAAAAAAATATTTGGTGTCCAGGCTTTCTAATTTTAGCTATTCTAGTGGGTTTAGAGTGGCATTTCATTTGTATTTCCCCCATCACTAGTGAAGTTGGCCACCTTTTCATGTACTTATTAGCCATGGGTCTATCTTTTCTACAGTTTCTCTTAGGATCCCCCCACCCTGCCCTTTTTGTTGTCTTTGTCTTTTGACCATTGAGTGGAAGAGTACTTTTTATATTTTGGATACAAAGCAAGAATGTGTTTTGCAACTATTTTCTCTAAGTTCGTGGCTTGCCTTTTCATTTTCTTAATTATATCTTTCAAAGAGGTAAAGTCTTTAACTTTGATAAAGTAAAATTTATCATTTTTATGCCTCATGCTTGTCTTAACCTTACCCAAAGTCACAAAAAAAATTTCTATTGTTTATTCTAGAAGTTTTAGAGTTTTGATTCATATATTTAGGTTTTTGATTGATTTCAAGTAATTTTTTACATGGTGTAACGTAGGGGTCAAAGACTGCTTTTCCCATGCAGGTATTCAGCTTTCCTGGGACCTTTGTTGAAAAGAGTATCTTTTCCCCATTAAGTTACTTTGACACCTTAGGTACAAGCCAAGTGGCCATATATCTATTTCTAACCTCTCCATTCAGTTCCGGTGATCACTGTGTCTGTCTTTACCACAGTATCACCCTGTTGTGATTACTGTCCCCTTAGAGTAAATCTTTATATCAGGTAGTGTTAAATCCTTCAATACATTTTGTGGTTTTCAAAATTGTTTATTCTATTCTAGGCTTAGGTATTCTTTGGTTTTCCACTAAAATTTTAAAATAAACTTGTCAATTTTTGCAAAAGCTCCTAGATTTTTTGATGAAAATTGCATCAAACATACATATTTGGAGTGAATTGACAGCCATGCTGATGCTTGCAATACATAAACACAATATATTCCCTTGATTTATGGTTTCTCTAAATTAGTTTGTGATATTTTGAAGTTTTTAGTGTATATGTCCTAGTCATCTTTAATTTATTCCTAAGTGTATTATTTTGGGTACTATTATAAATTGAGTTCTTAAATTTTGTTTGGATTATTCATTGCCAGTATATAGAAATGTAATTGTTTTTTCGTATCTTCAACTTTGATAAACTTATTCACTCTAACCTACTTATAAATACTTTAGGGTTTTTAATGTACATAAGCATGCAATCTGCAAATAAGGACTGCTGCTTTTTCACCTTCAGTCTTATTCATTTTATTCATTTTCTTGCCTTATTTCACTGGCAGGACTTTCAGTATAATATTAAATAGGAGAAGAGAGCAATCCCATTGCTGAGAAAAGAATTTTAAAACCTCCAACTATTACTGTGGAATTTTTGCCTCAGGTATTTTGAAGCTCTGTCATTAGTTGCTTCCATGTTTATGATCATTATGCCTTCCTGAAATGACCAATGTAAATTACAAAATTTCCCCTTTATCTCTGGCAATACTTAGTCTTAAAATCTATTTTATCTGATATAAATATAGACATTCCAATCTCTGAAAGCTTAGTTGGCAAAATGTATCTTTTCCTATTGATTTACTTTTAATTTTCCTGTGATTAACATGTATAAAGCATCATTTCTAAACAGGATTGTATGCTGGATTTTATGAGAACTAAGTTGTAGAGAATCTGGTCTCTATTATTTTTCCCTGGTGATATTTCTTTTGTTTTAATAAACAATTATCTTAGATGAATTTGAACTATGAAGTCTGTTTTTTATGCAGTATTTCTGTCTCAGTTCAGATCATTTATCTGAGTCACTTTGAGTCTTAGAGAAAATTTGGGGATTTCCTATCTGGATCTTTCCCTCCAGGATCCTCCCACTCTTTTCAGTGGTCACAGTCTCCCTGGCTTAATTTTGTTTATTCCCCAGGCCAAAATACTCCAGATTTTTCTCCTGGTGTCCCTACGCCACTACTGGTGTGGCTCATCAAAGGTGTTTGGGTCCAAGCTAAAAACCATAAATACAGGAATACATTTCATCAAACTTCCTTCCTCTGAATGTGTACTCCACACCACCTGGGCTACTGATGTCACCCTCTAGTACCTCACGGTGCTGTTTTTTAAATTACATATACTCTTTATAGTTATTTTCTGGGAGAGATCCAGTCTAGTAGGATCTTAGACTGACAATATCATCAGATCTCTACCTATTCTCCCATAATGACTGTCTTTTCCATTAACCTTAAATGGGGATGTATCAGTGTAGATCTGACGTTTGTTAAAATGGTAAGCATAGTGTTTCCAGATCATTCTTACTGTCCATTTAGGTTCTTGAAACATCTTCCTTTCAGATCCAGTTAAAGAACAGGTTGAAGTACGCAGTTCCTTGTTCAATAGCAATGCCCAACCAGCCACTGATCCAAGGTCTCCTGCTCCAAAGATCAGGTTTACTGTCCAAACTGACGTATCAGTTACCGTTCAGATACTGTAGCTCATGAAAGCACTGTTACTTCCTGCAACATTTTATGCTTCTGTTCTTGTTTACACTCCTTTTCCCATCTGCTATGAAATTAGAGTGTGACACTGTTTTAAAGCCCTTATGTTTGGGGCACCTGGGTGGCTCAGTTGTTAAGTGTCTGCCTTCGGCTCAGGGCCTGATCCCAGGGTCCTGGGATCAAGCCCCACATCGGGCTCCCTGATCCACTGGGAAGCCTGCTTCTTCCTCTCCCACTCCCCCTGCTTGTGTTCCCTCTCTCACTGGCTGTCTCTCTCTGTCAAATAAATAAATAAAATCTTTATTTAAAAAAAAAAAAAGCCCTTATGTTTACTACTATATTGGATCCTAAAACTTTTGATCCCTGATGGACCCAAATAAAGGGAAGATGATGGTTTTAAAAATAGCTCCTAGGCAACCAGGGAATAACATCCCTTTTTCTGATAAGTCATGCCCCCAGAACACCAGAACTAGAGGTGACTCAATTGATTTCACACATTCTTTGAAGTAGTTTGTCCTGTTTTGTCTTTTTTTTTTTAGAAGATGAAGTATGTAACATATAATAAAAATACAGTCTTCATAACCCATACTCCCCCATGGTTTAGTAAGTAAAAGTTCTACCCTGCCAACCTTAAAATATAAAATAGCCAGTTATCTTACCAGCAAAATGAGTTTATTCAGGACTAGCAAAGGAAATTGCAATTCAAGACAAGCAAACTAAGGTGACCATGGTCAAGTCCAGACAACAAAGGAGAGGAGTGTTCCTTTTATGGAGAAAAAGGGGAGGGGCTCTTTAGGATAAAAGTTCATTGGAGGAAAACGAGAGTTCAGGATAGCAACCACTTCTCACTGACTGAATATGTCCATTTCTCTTTGGCTAGGTTGTTGTTGATGGGCAAGGAGAAAATCTTCCTTCCTCCTGACGGGATACATTAAGTCAGTTTCTTCCTATTGGAAAATGTGATGTAGGATTCTTCTTGCAGGAGTTTGTGAATGGCTGCAAGTGGAGGTGCATGAGAGCTTTGGGGCTTCCAAACCATGTTAAGTAAGGTTTCCTTTGTTCATTTTCGCAACCTGATGTTAACACATCACATTTCTGATGTTTTAGAGAGCAATGACTGATATTTGTTTTATTGTGATTTGTCATTTGTATTTAATGAGAAATCAGGAGATATGTCAGGCCCATGAAGCCTGGCATCACATTAACCCAAGATTATCAATAACCTGATTTCTGATTTAAATTCTCTTCCAGACTTAGATTTGGCTTCTAGTTAAGCTCTTACACTGACTCCCAGTGTGACCTTGGCCAAAGCCTTTCTAGATGAGGACTATAAAATTACCCACCTATGATGAGATGAGGAACTTAACCATAATGTAAATCAGTATACTGCTTCATTCACCAAAGGAAGAAAGAGAGAGAGACCAAGAAACACTCTTAACTGTAGAGAACAAACTGATAGTTACCAGAGGAGAGGGAGTGGGGAATGGGTTAAATAGGTGATGGGGATTAAGAGCACACTTATCATTATGAGCACTGAGTCATGTATAAAATTATTGGATCACTGTATTGTACACCTGAAACTAATATAACACTGTATGTTTACTACTGGAATTGAAATTTTAAAAACTTAATATCACACCAAAAAAAATCCTATGAAAGAAAAGAAAGGAAAAAAGAAAAGAGGAGGGGAGAAAGAAAGGGGGGAAGGGAAGGGAGAAAGGAAGGAAGAAGGGAGGGAGGGAGGGAGGGAGGAAAGGAAGAAAGAAAGGAAGGTCAGCTGAGTGAACAGTGTAATTAGTTATGGATTTTATTTACATTCCTTCATTCTGATGGCTTTTTGCAAACCTAGGACTGAGGAGAACAGCATAATCAGGCTTTAACTTAGACTAATCAAATCTGAAATTTCAAACTTCCTCAATAATGCACTCTTCATATCTCTAATTATAGGTTGATACTGAGGAGAAAGCATTCTTGGGATTCAGTAAAATATTTATTCATTCAACAAATATCTGAGCACCTACTATGCACCTAGTCCAGATACAATAATTGATACATCAGCAAACCAAACAAAAACCCCTGTCCTTGTAGAGCTATCACTGAGTGGAGGGGATGGGGCACAGATAATAATAAATAAATCATTATATTATATTTTAGAAGGTAAAGATTACTCTGGATATATTTTAAAAGAGCAAGAAAGATGATGAGGAAGAAGGGCAGTAATGAACAACAGGTTACAATTTTAGGGTGGCCAGGATTACCCTCATGAAGAATTGAAAAAAACTTTTAAAGAGATGAAGAAACCAGCCATGTGAATAGCTGGGCAAAAAACTATTCCAGAAAAAAATGTCCAGCAAAAAGACCTTAAGAAGTAGGTATGCCTAGAGTGTTTGAGAAATCAAAAATGCCAACAGAGCTGGAGAAAATGGAGTCAGGTAGGGACTAGAAGGAGCCAGGAGGAGACCAGATCACGTAGGGCCTTGTAGAGACTTGCGGTTTTGTCATTAGTCAGCTGGAAGACTTTGGAGGGCTTTTGAACAAAGGGCTTATGCAAAGACTTTAATTTTAAAAGGCTTGATCTAGTTGCTAGGTAGAAAAGAGCCTGAAGCAGGGCAAAGGTAAAGTTAGGGGGCACCTGGGTGGCTCAGTCATTGAGCGTCTGCCTTCGGCTCAAGGGCCTGATCCCAGGGTCCTGGGATCAAGCCCCACATCGGGCTCCCTGACCCACTGGGAGCCTGCTTCTTCCTCTCCCATTCCCCCTGCTTTCGTTCCCTCTCTTGCTGGCTGGCTGGCTCTCTCTCTGTCAAATAAATAAATAAAATCTTAAAAAAGAAAAAAGGAAAAGGAAAGTTAGCAAACTTTCGTAATAGTCTAGGCAAGTCCAGGCAAGTGATGATGGATGGCTCAGACCACGTAGAGGTGGTGAGAAGTAGTTGTACTAGGAATGTATTTTGAAGCTGGAGTCAATGATATTTCCCAATTTATTTTTAGATCAAGCATGAAACAGACAAGAGTCAAGATGACTACAATGAATTTACAGGGAGCAAGAAGAGAGATGGGCTGCCATAAAGGAGGTAGGGAAGGGAGTGTATGAAGATATCTGCAGGTGGGATGGAAATTCTATGAATTTGTTTTCAATATTTAAGCGGAATTGAGAGGAGGGAGTTAGAGATGTACAGGTCTGGAGTTCAAAAAAGAGGTCTGGATTCAAGATAGAGCTCTAGGAGTCATCAGTATATAGAAGGTATTTAAAGTAATGGAAGTAAAAATTACCATTCATGAAACTTCCCAGAAATGTTTTAAACGGAATTCTAATTTTTCTCCATCTCCTACTCCAAACCATTTCCAACACATCCTACAGAGAGATGCTGCTAGTTTATAGGTTTTCAGGGCCCTGGCTCTGTCACCTGGCCTGGATGCGCCTGCTGATACTGACTGGTTGGCAGGTACACATCACCAGTCATCAGGAAGTCATGCAGATGACAGATTTGGCTCTGAGTGCCTGAAGCAATTACACATACCCTAGTCCTGGCAGCTCCTCCAGAATAAAGGCAGGGGGCCTGCCAGGATCCCACCTTGATGGTGTGAATACATAACTGTGTATCACCTAATGAGGCGGCTGCACGCCAATAACATTCTTGCTTGTCAAAAATTTTATACCCTAAAGAAAAACAATACCAAAAGCTGAGAGACTCTATTAAAGCAGTCTGGATAAAGAAGTCATACACCCCACAAATAACCAAATATTAATTCTTAAAGTATTTTCCCCCAAGTAATAGAATAGGTATCTATGGAAACAAGAGAAGGCAAAGATGATTTAAGGCCAGGAAGGACTGGAGAACATCTATGTTTAAGGAAAAAAAAAAAAGTAACATTGACATCACCCATGCAGTCTTGCTGGAATCAGAGAACTCAGGTATATTTGGGGGTGGGGGGAAGAGTAAGCCAAAAGCAAGTAGAACTAACGTTGGAAGCACTAATTGAACTCTCTGGGTGGCCCTCAAATAGGTACAGTTGAGTTCGAAGAGATGCCTTGAACTTGGGCTTGCTTTGGCCTACTATCTATCAGCTCTGGCGTAAAAGGTCATCAGAAAAAGAGCCTCTGAATCAGCCATCTCCAACTGCCCATCAAAATATCCATAAAGTAGCTCAGAAAAACATGAAAAATCAAAAAAGGACTGAAAATAGGTCCTAAAAGTCAGCCAACTGCCAAAAGGGAGTAATGTAAATGTAAAAACCAAGAAAACAATATTCAGTAATATATTCTGTGACCCACCTGGCCTGTTTCCCTGGTGATAGGTACCATGACCTCTCTTCGACCACAAGCTGCCATGGGCAAAGGCCTTGAACAGACATTTCTTCAGAGAAAACATACAAATAGCCAACAGGTATAAGAAAAGATGCTCCATACCGCTAATCATCAGAGAAATACAAATCAAAACCACAATGAGATAGCAACTAAGATCTGTTAGGATGTTATTAAAAAAAAAAAAAGACAACAAGTGTTGGCAAGGATGTGAAGAAATCAGAACCCTTGCACACTGTTGGTAATGCAAATTGGTGCAACAGCCTGGAAAACAATATGGTGGCTCCTCAAAATATTAAAAATAGGATAACTATATGATCCAACAATCCCATTCTGTGTATTTATCCAAAGGAATCAAAATCAGGATCTTGAAGAGATTTGAAAAAATGGGCAGAAGATATGAACAGACATTTTTGTTGGCTATCAAAGAAGATAGCCAACAGAGATATGAAAAGACACTTAACATCATTAATCATCAGGGAAATGTGAATCAAAACCAACTTATACCTGTCAGAATGACTAAAATCAAAAAGACAAGAAATAAGTTCTGGTGAGGATGTGGAGAGAAAGGAATTCTCATACACTGTTGGTGGGAATATAAATTGGTACAGCCACTGTGGAAGACAGTAATGGAGGCTCATCAAAAAACTGAAAATGGAGGTACCATATGATCCAATAATTCCACTACTGGGTATTTATCCCCTGAAAATGAAAACACTAATCCAAAAATATCTATGTAACCCTATGTGTATTACAGCATTATCTATAATAGCCAAGATATGGAAGCAACCTAAGTGTCCACCAATAGAAGAATAAATAAAATGTGATATATAGAGATGCACATATATTACACAATGGAATATTACACAGCCATAAAAAGGATAAGATCTTGCCATTTGCAACAACATGGATGGACCTATTGGGTACTATGCTAAGTGTAGTAAGTCAGACCGAGAAAGACAAATCCCATATAATTCCACTCATGTGGAATCTAAAAAACAAACGAACAAATGAACAAAAAGGCAGAATGAGACTTATAGAGAACTGATGGTTGCCAGAGGGTAGGGGAAATAAACAAAATGAGTGAGGAAGAGTGGGAGATACAAGCTCCCAGTTATGGAATGAATAAGTCACAGAATAAAAGGCACAGCCTAGGGGATCTAGTCAAGGATATTTTACTAGCACTGGATGGTGACAGATGGTGGCTACACTTGTGGCGAGCGTAGATAACACAGAGGGATGTTGAGTCACCATATTGCACACCGAAAGCCAACGTAGCATTGTGTGTTGACTGCACTCACATTTTTATAGATAAAAATTAAAATAAATAAATGCAAAGGCAGTACAACTAGAACACAAGGTAGCTTTCTGACTGCAAGGACTCTGCTTTTGGAAGCTCTCTGAAGGCTATTTCTGCTCTTGCCCTGTCCTTCATCTCCCCGCAATGAGCAAGAATAAAGAAAAGACGTATGAGCACGCAGTTCAGACATAAAGCGGAAGTTATGACAGGGTGTAAGAGAAGCATATAAGCCTGCCTTTGCTGGTGTCCCAGCTCTGCCACCTTTTCCTTATCCACTGCTTTGTTCATACGTTTACTAGAGCTTTCGTCACTGTCTATTGTATTAACTGCTTAGGCCTCTGCTTCCCCACCAGGCTGCATGTGCCTGGAGGGCAGGGACTTTTGGTATTTTCGGGTTGTTCATGCTAGCACAGAGCTTTGTATATATTAAGTTTAATCATATGGAATTGCTGCTTTCAAATATTTTGGCCTACAGAAAAAAAAAAAAAAGGAGCTATTTTCATATAACTCAACCTGATAGGATTCAATGAGTATATATCTAATAAATGATGAATTAAAAAGAGACTGACTCTCCACAGGGTAACCAAAATCAGACTCACAGTACAACTCTAAATATCAAAAGACAAATACCTACAGAATTTTAAGTATTAAAAGCCTAAAATGTATACCCAGGCTGCCTTTCAAATGTGAATGCCACAGAAAAACCGTCTCGGATATTTCCGTTCTCAGAAGTCATACCATTCCTGTAAAATTTATGAAAAAAGATAATTTTGAAGACTTATTCCAAATGGCCAAGATATTCCAAATGGTACTGGCATATTAGTGTTAAGTAAAACTCCTGGCAGAATCTCCAAGGAATATAAAAACTCGGAACAGACCTGCCTAGTGACCTGAAAGGCGGCAGAGGGCCAGGATGCCTTTCACAGCATCCAGATGAAGCTAGAAAGTAAGCTCTCCGGCTCAGGCTAGCTGCCTAGCTCGGGGCAAGTAGAGATCTGGGGAGCTGAACCACCTGAAGGCTTCGGGTCCACGTGTGCGGAGTGGGAATATCCCTCCTCCTCCCTCACCTGTGGTTCAGGCAAAGAGCTGGCTGGAAAGGTTGGCAGGGGAGAGGTTCCAAGATATACTATGGGGTACCCTCCCCCCAAATCAGGTAGAGCCCAGGACTTCAGACTGAATGATACTCAGCTCTAGAAAAACAACAACAAGACCAGACACTGAACTGGAGTTTAGGGGCCCGCCTCTAGTCCCTGAGAATGGAGCGTCCTTCCCAGACCCAAGCAGATCAGAACACGAACATCATAGCAAAGGAAGGAGACAACGGGGACCCCTGGTCAGGTTAGATCCGCAAGAGCGCCCTAAGAAGCTCTTGCTTCACTTCAGTGCCAATCCTCCCAGATCAGAGACTGGAAGTGTGGCTAAGCCAGCAGGTGGGAGTCAGGTGTGAGGACTTAGGAGCACAGAGTCACATGTCAAATGTCTCTCCATGGTCAGGGAACCTGGGTGGCTCAGTCGGTTAAGCGTCCAATTCTTGATTTTGGCCCAGGTCATGATCTCAGGGTCGTTGAGACTGAGCCCCACATTGAGCCCCAATGTGGGGAGATTCTCCCTCTCCCTGCCCCCACTCCCCCCCCCCAGCTCTCTCGCACGTGCTCTCTCTCCCCCTAAAATAAATCTTGAAAAATAAAAGTCTCTCCATGGCTGAAGGATAAATCCTGGAAGATCAGGTCCTGCGTGTCAGCCCTAAGCACTCCAACAGACCTGTGTTTTGTCTCACTGAAGTACACCCACCTCTGGAGTCACCGGCTCCCTCCCCCATGTGACCAGCTCTAAGTCACACACCACACTGCTCTGTGTTTCTGCTCCTTGGCAGGGACCATCTCCCTGCATCTCCAGGGCCTATCACAGAGCCAGACTATAGAAAGATACACAAAATACAGGACATGTGGAGCTACACGTGAGCTCTTCTAAGCTGTTGAGGACAAGGCAGTGTGAGTCCTGAGTGGGGCTGCTGAATTTATTGGCACATGGGGAAAAAAGGGACTTGGGGGCCTAGAGCTTGGACTTTACCCTGACTGCCTCTTTGATCTCAGGCTGTAAATCGTTCATAGAAATTCTCATCTTCACCCTCCTCAAGGCAGGAAGGTGACAGGTGCAACTGGCTGGCATTGAGGAATGCTTATAAATGATGACAAGAACTCGGGGCTTGAAAAGTGTTACGTTTGGGTGTTATTTTTTAACTCCAGGAGACAGCACCTACGAAATATATTTTCTGATTTTATTGCCTCCATGCATGAATAAATAAATATGAGGCAATCTGAGGTAGTGGAACCACTGTAGGCTTGGTTTCACAGATGCGGTTTCAAACTCTAGCTCTACCACTTAATGAGGAAGCAAGGTGATAGGTTTTAAAGCCGGGACACTATCCTTTAGCCCACAGAGCTGTGAAAGTCATTGACAAATCAATGTAACAGGCCTAATTCTGAGCTGGGTTCCTATTACACACCCAGCAAATGTCTATCCCTTCCTCGGGCACCAGGGAGCATCCCCCACCTTTCTGTGTCAGATTCCACTCCAGAGCTTCAGAAATCGATGCATCAAGACAAAATAATTTTTAACTTCAGAATAAATACTACATAATGCCACAAATACCAGAAAGTTCCTTATCCTTAGTGTTTCTTATTCAGCTAAATGATCTGGAGAATCACCCAGGGATTCTGGAATCCATTGGCTGTGGATTTTAAAGTGAAGACTTTAATGTTTCTGCCAAACTGAAAAATGCTGCGAGATGCTTTGGTGACTATGGATAACCTCGATCTGAGAATGAAAAATAATACTTGGATTCACCTCTGTAAGGGCTTCAGCTGCCCACGCCCCGGACCCTGCCGGGACAGCATCCTCCAGAGCACCCATGTTCCTTCGTCAATCCTTCCCTGGGAGTTTGGGAGGCTCAGAGAAAGACTGAAACAGGGTACAAGCCAAACGAGTTTAACTATAAGGCACAGAGGGACCTCAGAGGCTTAGGCACCATGCAGAAGAAAAGCAGCTGTGAGGAGAGGAGTCTGAACTGAAATGCATCTTCCAGGGGTCCCGTTGGCCTGCAAATTGGCACTGTGTCTAAGGCAGTGACTAAGCACGTTTTCCCACCAACACATCTTACTCTCAGAGGAGTTAAAGCTGGTGGCTGCTGAAGCAGGACTGCAGGGGATCCTTAAGCCAAGTGTGATGACCAGGGGCGGGGGAGGTCAAGCAGCCCTGTGCCTTTCTCTGTCCTAATTCCGAAACGCTTAACCCAAGCTGACCTCCTCATTCCTCTCGGCTGTACTGCCCGTGGTTGCTCCGCTGTTTCCTTCCATGCTGCGTTCCTACCAGTAACCCAGACAGGAATTACTATGAGTGAGCAACGCCCGGGGAAGTATTACCATGGCTCCTTTTGTGAACACATGCGCGCTCTCTCCAGGTAAGTAGATTTCAGTGGACTCGGAGCAATACCTCTCATTTAAGCTGATGCTTCAAATCCATCCCTGTCCTCCCTCCTCCTGCTCTCCTTGTGACTAACTTATTCCCGGAGGACCTCAGCATTCTGGGGGATGACTCTGAGTAAGGCCGGAGGTGGAGCTGAGGGTATATTGATGGGTCCAGTCCTGTAGGTATAGGGGTATAGGCTGAGGCTGGGGCAGGGCTCTAACTTAATAGGAAGAGGAGGCTAAGCAGATGTCCAAAACTGGCCAAATCAGAAATCTGAGTTTTGGGGGTCCTAAGTGTACCCTGAGCTTCCCCAAGATACTCAAAATATCAAGTAGACACAGTAACTTGATTCATTTCTCTCCTACTAGTAGGAAGGGTTCTCCCTGTCCTCACAAGGCTTGATCTAGACTGGGGTGATCCTGTAGGAAAAGGGAGCCCTTAATGACTAGGGGCTGCACCCCAAAGCTACATGTCCCCAAGCTCTAGCCACACTGGTCCTCTCCCCCAGGTCGTGGCCTTACACAGCCTCCTTCCCCTGGCCAGAAAGTTCTTCTACTATCCTTGTCTCCATATGGGGGCTTCCTGGTAATCCTTCAGCTTTCAGCTCACCCTAAGCCCCCGATGAGACCAGACCACCCTGTTATTTATTTTAAGGGGGCCCTGCACTTTTCCTAGAGAGCCCTTATCACAGTTGATAATTATCAGTCTCGATACCACTTGATTTATGTCTCTTTCCTCAAGGTTGTGAGATGCATGTGGCAGAGACGGTATGGATTTTATTCCTGACCCCAAGAGCCTAATAGGTGTAACCAATAATTATCGCTTCACAGTTAATGCATCAATGAATTTGTTAAGGACTTCCCTCACAGCAATGTGCTCGGCATCTTCACTGTGCCCCCTCGTACAATGCACACAAGGATCTAACACGGTTGGTAATCTCATCATCCTCACTTTACAGGTGAGGGAACGGAGGCTTAGACAGTTTCGCTAATCTGCCCCAGGAAGGAGTGGTGTCACTATGTGAACTCAGGCCTGCCTGATGCCAGGGGTTGAGCTCTTAGACAATGAGCCACGGTTTTTTGCAAAGGGGACAAACACAGGCATGAAGCCTGAAGTCCTGGCACTGGTGATGGTCTTACTTGCCCTCACGATGTGTGCAGCTTTGGCATGTCACTCCTGTACACTCCCCAGGACTTGGTTTACTTTCCATATGGAGGCAGCTGGACTAGATAATCTCTATTTGGAGCCTACTGGAACCTTCTGGGGAAACTGGAAAGTATCTCCTGGGCAAAGATGGAAGCTACAGGGCCTTTATATCTCTGAAGAGAAATGCTCAGCACACCAGTGAAGGAACAGCAGGAAATAGGGCCTCAGACATTGAGGTGAAGGGAAGCTCTCTTCAGATTACTCCAGTCACAGGCAAGTTCTTCTTTCATGGCCCTTACTCTAAGACCAAGCACTTGGCCTGTACTCTGCCTTCCCTCTACTCTCTGCTGTCGCCATGTTTCAGGCTTGTGGCTCACATCTTAGTGGTCCCCAGACACAGGGATCCATTCCCCAGAGACACACTTCCACCCCCATTTTCAAACACCTCTTAGATACCCACACGTATTGTACCATGATTTCAACTTCACAATGTTTCAAACAATACTCTCCAGCTTTCCTTCTAAACTGACTCTCTTTCAAACTCTTCATATCCTTTAGGGGCCTAACAATGCTCTTGGGCATCAAAGCTAAAAAGTAAAAGTAAAAGTAAAAGTAAAAGTAAAAAAGTAAAAGTAAAAGTAAAAGTAAAAAAGTAAAAGTAAAAAAGTAAAAGTAAAAAAGTAAAAGTAAACGTAAAAAAGTAAAAGTAAAAGTAAAAGTAAAAATAAAAATAAAAATACCTCTTCCAAAGAAAGTCATCCTTAACACCTCTCTTTGCTCCATCCCCTGTATCCGGCCATCCCCAAGTCTTACAATTGCCCTGTTGCAGTATTTCCCAGAGCGATCCCCATCTGTCCCTAGCCATTTCCACTCCCCCAGGGGCAGGCCCAAGTCATATTATACCTAAACTGCTGTGGGAGCCTTCCTGCCAGTCTCCCTGCTTTGGTCTCTCCCAATTCAACCCACACTGCCACCCTTTGTCCAGTCCCAGTCCCTTGGGAGTCATCTGAAATCAAAAGTCAGTTGTCCTTAAGGATCAGAGGTAGTGAGAGAAGAAGAAACCAGGAATGTCGGGTTTCGGTTTGGGCCACAAGATCAATGGAACTTTTCTAGGACATGGTGGAGACATGGCAGGGGCACATTCCTAAAACATGAATTTCCATAGTGGTACCATGCTACCTACAAAAGTAACTGCTGGATCTTTATTATTATTATTATTATTATTATTATTATATTATTATTATTTAATCTATTAACAAGCAAAATGAGGCTTTGAATGCCAATGTAAACTTCACTCTTCTGCAATCCATACCCAGCAACTCCAGTTGGGCTGCTCTGGCGCTGTCCCACCCACAGCACACTTACTCCTGCCTCTTCCATATAATTTGTCTCCACCTGTAAAGACCTCTACCCTCATTTGCCACACACACACAAATCCAAACATCCTTCAAAGCCTAACTATTGCTGCCCTGCCTTAAGTTTCTTCCAACTTTTCCAGGTCAGCCCAGCAACCCCCAAGCACACAGATGACTCTTGGAGTTCCTTTAGCCTGAGCGTGTATCTCCCCAGTGGCTTTTTAACCACTTGCTAACCCATTTACTAGTCACTTCAGGAGGCTAAAGGAAAGGTGAGCTCCTTAAGCATGGGAAAGAACCCTGCCTGATCCTCCCTTGTGTGCTCCCCAGCCCCTCGCACAGCTCTGAGTCTAGGACATAGACTCACCAACAGTTGCCGATTGCTTGGTTGGGATACTGGGTCAGATAAGTTGCTTATCTGAAGTGTGTGCACAGACCCACAACCAAGACATCCTGGAGATGATGGGCAACAGGTTTCTCGTTAGCTCTAAGGCCAGGATCCCCACTTTTATCTACATGGTTGCAGTTCTGGTCCCATATCGCGGAAATAAGTCATGGTTATCTAGATCATTGAATGCCCTCATTGCAACACCCACAACTTGGAGTAGCTGTGTGTATCCTCAACCAGAAAGCTTGGAGTGTGCAGGGATAGAAAACTCCAAGCAACATGTCTATGTAGGTACCACCACTGAAAACTCCACACAGAGAGCTATTTAAGATTCAAGTTGATCTTGCAACTGCCTGCAGCCTGTCTAAATTCTAAAGCCACCTGAAGGATTTACCTTCTTAAGGAAAGGAAGTGCTCAAGCATGGCTCTACTTATCTCTTTTTAAAGGAGCCAAGAGAAGGCACTGAAACATACCATGGATTTCCAGCGACATAAAAAGACTAAAAGACTATTAACAATGAAGGCTACAATAGAAATTGAAGAGTGTTCGTATTCAAGCTCAATATTTGAACTTCCCTCAAGCTCCCAGACCTTCACCCAGATTAAGTGTGTCCTTTTATCTAAAAATGTTTCTGAGCCACTCTGTTCCTGAGATATGAATTTCCTCTTCTTCCTGGAAAAAAAAAAACCCGTTTCCTTTCTCTTCCTTTCTTATTCATTGTCCTTTAATACAATGCCAACTCCAGTGCTTGTCATCCTCAGGCCCAAGACAGTGGCTAGGTCAGCCTCCATAAACATCCTCTAGCTAGACGATGTGCCTGAATGTCATTTCTGCTGCATTTCTGCTCCATGGAGCCACCAGGCAATTCTGAGGGGCTGTGTATTGGGCTGAGGATGCCTGTATCACAGAGACATCTGCTGGAGCCAGCCTCACACCACAGCTGTATGGCACAGGGCAGCCCAGAGATTCATACAACATGTACCAAGAGGCACAATGCAGCCCGATGGCTTCGAAGTTAGCTTATGCCTGTATGTCTAGTTGAGCCTATTTCCTGCCAGCTCTAGAATAAAAAAGCATAAAGAATATTCACTGGGCATCCCTTATGTGTAGATACAATAGTAGGTGCTTTCCATATACCACTGCAAGACCCTGTCATTGCCCCAGAAACAGCTGCTAGAAGTCTCATCCAAACGGAAAGCAGGCACGTGTGACTCGAAGGCTGCTATCTGACTTTCTGGGTCTGCAGATCTGAATGCTCAAGGTCTATCTAGGTAGAGTCCTTGTTTATTGTTCTGCTTTATTCATTAATCTGTGGCATCATCCACTGTTCGACATTCCTTTCCCAACACATGTAACTGTTATCATATGGGGCAGGAAAAAGATGGGGCTTTTATCAAGCATTTACTAAGAGCTAGGCCCATTTCATACACCATCACACTGAGTCCTCAAACAATCAAGTTGCTATCTCCACTTAATAAATGAAGGTTCAAGAAAGCTGATTAAGTTGATGAAGATTGCACAGCTAATTAGCCACTGGCCTGAAATAAAAACTCAACACCCTTTTCCCAATCTACTTGAGACTTGTCCTTTCTACATCATAACACTGTGCTCACACTTCTACAAAGTTGGCCCTCAGCATGTATGGAAAGTAATTTTTCATAGGCAAAGTCAGCTTACTAGTAAGGAACAGAGCCCCAACATCAGCAAGAGTCAGAAAGAGAAATGGAGGCTGAAATTCCATCTGGAGAAGAATTATAGATCAGCTGAGCACATTTTTTTTTTATAACTAAAATGCATCAGTACTTTTTTGTATTTCTTTGTGAAACATCTTAATAAGCAGGGGGTGGAAAATATAGTGGAGGCCATGCTGCGACCATCTAGTTTGCAAGAAATAACAAATGAGCTCAAACCACCAGGAGATAGATTGGTGCAGAGGGAGAGCAGCCCCTGATTCCAAAGTCAGGACTTAAGTGGCTTTAGCACCTGAAACAGGTGGACTTCCCACAGGGATCTCTGATGATGAAGGGGGAAAGCAGCCACACGGGGGAGAAGGAGCAATCACAACAAGGTCAGAGCAGAGACAACCTGCGAAATTCAAGGTCACAAAGGAGCTGCACAATGAAGATGCCAAGGAGACCTGAAAAGAGGAAGCTGTAGAAAGCAAAGGAAAAATCCACTGATGACACCAAAGGTGGTGAAATGCCCCTATCACAAGAGACCAAAGAAGCCAAGCCTGGGATATATGGTATATTGTGTCTGTGTTTGTGAATACGAAAAGCCATAGCTACCCGCATGCAAAAAATCTGAGTAAATGCGTTGGCTACAGTTCCCTGAATCTGCCTAGCAGACTGATAAGCAGGATGGCCCAATCCCCAGGATAGATGTGGACCACACTGAGTACAGACACCCAGGGAATGTTCATGACAGAAATCATCTTAGCACCATAGCCAGGCTGCTGGATGCCCACCCTTCAAGCCTCTCCACTATGGCTCTGTTAGGAATCACAACAATTAGGTCCAGCAAATTGACACACACACACACACACACACACACACACACACACACACACACACAGTATCTTCAAGACTGTATGAACCACTGTCCTCTCCAAATAGCTGTGACCACCACCACCCCAGCCTGGCTGTAAATCAGAAGTTAATCTTAGAGCATCGCAGCTCATGTAAGTGCCTGGGCACTTACTGGTAAGTGTTCCAATGGGGTAAGTTTTCCAAAGGGAACATTTGTTTATAACTTTGTCTCCCTGGGACCTATCATTTTAGTAGGAAGGATAACACCTTTAGCAGATAGCAGTTATTTGTATTACAGTGTGAATCAGGATGAAATCTTTCCTTCACTTTATGAACAAAGAGCAATAAACTTCCCAAGGAGGAGATCTGAGCTCAAAAAATCTGAGACTTACTCCTGCCCCATCCACACTGTATATAACCTCGACTTCTCTGAGCCTCAGCTGTTCTGTAGGTAAAATGAACATTAAAAACTCTCTCGTGAGGTTGGGGAAGGTGGGGTGATATCATGGAAGTAAACATATTGATGTCAATTGGGTATTATTCTATAAGTGTTCTTCCAAATTTGAAAACTGTAAAAGCATTGAAATGGCAATTACAAATTGGAAGTTTTATCTGCCAGCTGGAATGGATTCCAAGCTTGGGAAGAGCGGGAGTCCAGCTCTTCCTCCTCCTCATCTTTTATTGAGCCTACTGTGTGTCAGGGGCTAAGTTTTATACAGTTTCTCAGCGAAACTTCAAAATAACTTCCTGAGGTAGACATTTCTATCCATCCATGGCAGACAATGAAATCAAGGCTCAGAGAAGTGAGGTCCCTTTGCCAAAGTTCTCACAGCCAGTATGTGAGACAATCAGAATATGAACTCAAGTCTCTGAGACAAAGAACATCATTTACCTGCCTTTCAGCAAATGGCCATGGGACTGAGTCCTTCATGGGAACTCTGGCTAATTCTGCACAAGCTAAATTCCCTAACTTCTCAGCTAAACTGTTTAACTCCCAACATCTAGGAATTATTTTATGTGTCTTATGAGTGCTCTAAACCTCAAAGCCACTGAACTGGAGAAAACAAATCACGTTTCCTTCCAAGTGCCAGCACTCTGGGTGTCCCTAGTGCCTGTCTTGCTGAGAAGGATGTTGTCTCTAGGCCCAGGCGACACCCAAGGGGAGAAATGTCAACACTGAATTAGCTGATTGGATTGCCTTATAACCTGGGGACAAGCACATATAGCTCTTTTTCTGTGTGCAGGGATATCAACTAGAATGTCTACAGCTAAGTAGATTCCCTCTTCATTGATCTGCCATGGTTTGCAAATGACCCCTCTGATAACACAAGTTTGGGATCCTTAAAGGAGCCATAAAATCAAATATCCACTAACCTATCACTAACACGGACAATAGCTTAAACCTTTCCTTTCTCAGTGGTGGCCTGGGGCTCCCACCCACAGTCAGGCTCAGAGCTCTGTAGGCACCATTTCTCATGGGGCTTAGTCAGCACTGAAGTCATGGGTATTTCACAAATGGAAACCCTGTTGCCAGGACAAAAAGTGAATGGTGCCAAGATTACACCATCCATGTGGGGCCTCCAGCCAAGGCCAGAAGGATGGAGCAGAAACAAAAGCAAAAACAAAACAATAACAACAACAACAAAGTTTTATGTTCAGGGTTGTTCAGAGCTCACTGATTCATCCAAATATATTTAATGAACACAAACTGTCAGGTGCTTGGTCAGGGGCTCTGGATGAAACAAATGGTTTCTCCAAATGAGTTCCAAGACTATGGATCTGGTTTTATTAAAAGATATATTGAGAGAACGACAATACAGTGTGATAAGCGTATTCATCAAGAGATGCGCAGACACATTTAGGACAACATCAGCCTATTTGCTGATGACCTGGTGGACTTTACAGAGGAGGTGTCGCATGAGCCCAGACCTTAAAGAAAAGAACAATTTCTACTAGAGATCACCTGGAGGTGTTAAGGGAAGGAGAGAATGACAACTTCAAGTTTGGAGTGACTTAGCAGCAGCAGGGAGAGCTGGACAGCAACTTAATATGTCTTTACGTAGCTGCTGAAGAGGGAAAAATTGGTAAAAAGGCTGCCGGGAGTAAGAATTCAAGGCAGAAATGACCATGTCAGGGGCTGAATGGCCAACAGCTTCCCCAGAGACTAGCAGAGTCCAGATTAGGTGCCAGGACCCTGTCTTCTGAGGACACCTGCAAGAAAGATCCTTCACTGTGCTGGAAGGGGAAGGAGAGTTTGTTCCTATGGGATTTTAAAAGTCCATTCCAACACCTATTAATCACATCACCTCGTGAAGGCTGCTCAAAGGGCAGGAAAAGAAAACACTAGTCGGGAAAAGGAGGGTTGCTGCCTCTCCTGTGACCTGCACGACAGATGCAGCTGGCCTTGTTCTTGCCTGCAATGTGGCTCTTGCCACCAGCAAAAAGATGAATTTTTCAGCAAGAGCTCTGCTGATGCTTTTCTCTGTTCAAGCCCAGACAAGAAAAATAATCATCTGTTAAAACAAAAGAGAAAATTAAAAACTATCCTCATTTACAGATTGCTTTCATTAACATACCAATGCCTTAAAGAGGGGGGGAAAATCTTGATAGGATTAGATGAGGCGATTCAAGAAGAGAACAGTCAAGGGAAAATGGAAGGAACTAGTAATTCACCAAGGCCCAGTGATTCTGAGACAATGATGATGGAACGGCTCCGAAGCCAAAGAAGGTGGAGGCTGTTGGTCTGAGTTACTAAGTTATGTTGTGGAGTTCCACGAGGGGTTCTCTGGGCAGTACTTTTCATCCTCCAAGCCCTGCTGGAAAAGCGAAAGCACGTGGGGTTGGCTTGGGTTGTGGTGGCATTGAAGCCTAGGTCAACGACAGCAGTGAAAACTAAGCTGGTCTTCCCCTATACACTTTTCAGGGGGCAGAGCCTCTCTAAACCTTCCCTCACTCCCCAAGTAATTCTCTCAGCCACCCACAAGCTCCCAGAGGACATTATTTACATGCCTATCCCAACACCCACTCTAGTGGCACGTCCTCTGCTTCTGTCCCTCACTGGGACTAGAGTCCCTCACTTGGGGGGGGAGGGGGCACTGATTTTATTCCATATCCCCTGCACCTGATGGAAGACTTGGCACAGAATGGGAACTCTTTTCAGGGTGGTTGAGTATCGTAAGAGCACGTGCTGAGTCCTGTAGTTGGAGCACTGAGCATGTCACTCAAGCTCACTGTATAACCAGGGTCTCTGAACCCCCAAATCCACTGCCCCAGGCAATCTTCAGCGTCAACTGTATACTAAATTGTTCACGATGTGCCAATTGAACTTACTGATTTCTTTTTAATAGAATTTAAGATTTTATTTTATTTTTAAGCAGCCATCATGCCCCACGTGGGGTCCAACATGGGGCTTGAACTCATGACTTTGAGAGCAAGAACTGAGCTAAGATGAAGAGCCAGACACTTAGCCAACTGAGTCACCAAGGCACCCTGAACTCATGGATTTCTTTTCTTGAACTGCTTCTCCTAACTTTCCTCATGCAATTGGTGTCTTTGATGTCAGCTCCTTGGATGTACTGCTAACTCCTCATTCTCCCATGCCTTCCTTATCCCTCCATAGTAGAAAATGGTCACTAAACCATTTAAATCACGGAACATAAGGGGTCCATCCAGCTTCCGTTTCTTGGTGCGCTTGGATTGAATGTAAGCATACCCCCTCATCTCCAGAGAAACTTTGAAGATTGCATTCTCCTGTCCCGTTAAGAAGAGAGAAACAAGGTTTTTCATTGTCAATGACTGGGTTCTAGGTTTAATAAGCCTTCAAGCTCTCCTACAGAAGAACTGGAGAACAGGGCTGATGAGAGGAAAAAGCGAATATACTAGACGGAGCAGTTCTGAAGAAAACACAACTCAAAAGGAATTTTCCTGGGGTTAAAAAAGTCCAAGAATGGGGAAAGGGGGAAACAGTGAGAGTGATGATGGGAAGAGTGTTGGGAACCTGAGGCTTCTCCTCAGGAAGCTGGCTACAAAGAGACAAGGACATGGAGTGTGGGGCTCTAAGGGATCCTGGGAGGGACTGTGTGCAGGTCCTGGGAGCTGAGTCATCACTCAAAGACCCTGCCACCTACACCCAGACTCCCTTATGAAGAGTGGACTTTATCTCCTCTGTATTTAGCCCACTGCCTGACCCCTGGCACGAGAGAGGGACAGTCATCTATGTCCTTAGGCTTCACTCTAGCCGTGGGTAGTAGCCAGCCTCCAAAATGGCCTCCTGTGATTCCTGCCTTGCAGTATTCATACCTGTGTGCTGTTACACACACACACACACTGTACCACAGAATTCTGCAGACATGCTGGTGTACAACTCCCAAAATTATGTTGTAAAAGACTGCAGCTTCTGTCATGTTTCCTCTGTCTCTCCCACACACGTTACACATACTACTTGCTTTGGGGGGTGACCAGCTGCCATATCACGAGAAGCCTCAGACAGTCAATAAAGAGGCCCTTAGGGCAAGGAACTGGGGTATCCAGCCAACAGCCAGTGAGGAACTAAGGCCTCCTTCCAACAACCACCTGAGAGTTCCTGGATGCAGATCTACCCCAAGTTGAGCTTCGAGAGGACTGCAGCCCCAGCCTGGAGTTTAGCTTCAACCTCATGAGAGAGACCGAGCCAGAACCGCTCAGCCAAACTGCTCCCAGATCCTGACCCTTACAAACTATGAAATAGTATCTGCTTTGTGTTTTACACCATTTGGGGGTACTTTGTTATGCAACAAGAAAACACACCATGCACTTTACCCTATGCAGACAACATTTTTTTTTTTTTTTTTTACTTCTAGAATATCTCAGCACCCAAGCATCCTGGAATAGATTGCTGGACACTCGTTGGGGTGGTGGTGAGAATCTCTGCCCCAGCTCATAAACACAGGGCTGAGGGAGCAAAGTTTAAAGCTTACACCAGCCTTGTGGGGGCCCCATCTCTGTCATTTGTCCCAAGCCACACACACTGCCCACTGCCAGATAGAGCCAGAGCCTCTTCTCCAGGCCCCCTGACATCCATCAACCTCTCTTCCCTCCTCCCATACACCTACTGTGCTTGCTGTGAGAGTTCTGAACCACAGCCCTATCATGGCACTTCCCTCCATCATCTTTCACTCACTCCTCTGATTTTTTATAGAATAATGTTTAATTACAATTAGAGCCCAACACTCCCCTACCCCCAGGTAAGCTCCGCCTGCTCTTCCAGCTGTGTTTCCTTTTCCCCTGGAGAGGAAGAGGGGAGAAGGAGGAGGAGACAGAGTGTTTCTGCTTCTGTTTCTGTCCAGCTGTCAGGTTTGTCTGAGGGGAAAAGTAGCATCCCCACTCAAATGCCAGCCCAGAGGGAAGGGGGTGGCTCAGACCTCAATTTCAGCAGGTGTCAGTGTCGCTGGACATCAGATCTGGCATGAAAGGAGGTATTAACAGGAAAAGGGATGGACAACCACAGGTGTCTCCCTGCAGTCCAGCCCTGGCTTCTAGGAACACAGTTTCTGTCAGGAACACGGCCAGGAAGCCAGGAAGCCAGACTGGCAGGCGTCATGCAGTGTGTCAATAGAGCAGGCTGGATCAGCCCGGCACTCAAGCCAGGTATCTAGCAAGCTCAGCAAGGTCCAAGGGTAGCAGCCTACAGGTGCGGGGGATTTAGGCAAAGGCAAGCACCATCGCGCCTGGAAAGCCAGACTAAACGTGCTCTGTTCCTGGCTGGGTGAGCCCTGGCCTGGGCACTCAGGTGGGTGGGGCTGAGCCTACAAGGAGAAGCTCCTGGGGCACAGCCCTTCAGGAACAGAAGCCGGACCTCACTTAACATTTCCCTTAAGGGAGGTTAGCTCCTCTCAAAAACAGCATTCATCCCTTCAGCCATGAGTTTCTATCAGCACAGGGTTACACACACAGTTCCAGAAGCCACGCCTTCAAGTTCAGTGGCAAAGAAGGATGCTCTGGCCAGCAGGGGGAGATGTACTCAGTCCTCACTGAAGCCTGACCAGCAAGTATTATAGGCTCTCTTTTCCTGTTCTTTTATTTCCTTCTGTTTTTGGTTTGTTGTGGTTTCTGTTGTTTCTTTTCCCTTTCATTTTTCTCTCCTCTCATTTCTATCTTTCCCCCTTCCCTCCTCTCCTCTAGACACATACCCCAGTCCCCATCACCCTTTCACCTCCCCTCCCTCCACTCTCTTCCAACTCCCAATCTTTCTGCCTCTCCTGCCACCCTAGCTCATGAGGCCCTGCCCTGCAGTTTTCTAAACTAAGGACGTACAGGAGGAAAGGTCTAACTGCTTCGGCCCGCCACGGACGCCCCTCCACATTCTTGTCAGGCTCTTCAAACTCATTTCCCAACATCTATCTTCCCTTCTCCCAGGTGGCTTCTCCAGGAAAGGCCCACCTCCATCCAGGCTACACCTCTCTGCACCCCCTTGGGGACTGAGCCGGGCTACAGCCTCACACCACATTTGTTAAGACATGAGCGATCTAGCATTAGTCAAATCATTCAAAGGTTAGTGTGAGACAGTGACACAAACAAGACTTCAAACACTGGCTGTGGCGTTCCTCCAAGCTGGGTAGTTTGGGGCATATGACTCACCCTTTCACACCCTCTGTTTCCCAATCTATAGAATAGCTATTCTAACATAACCAAGGTTCCTGCAGGGGCCAGTGAGACAACATAGTAGCACACCCACCCTGCTGCTTGGAACATTGTAAATACTCCAAAATTACCAGGCATTTCATCCTTCACCATATCCCTTCCTTCACCCTCTCTCTCTCTAAACAAACTGAAAATCCCCTAAGAACATGTGCCTTAAATTTGAAGACCCGCCTAGCCTAGCCCTACTATAACGGCCCTGTAAGCTGCTGGTGTCAAAGAAAGGGGAGATTCTGATGACAGTGAGAGCAGCAGTACAAGGCACTCATTACAAGAAGGGTCTGTGGAGAGTCGATGGTCTCACAGATTCACTGTGGGGAAAACAACTCAGAGTTTATCCTCAGCAAAAATCTCCCCACCTCGTTGACCAGACCAGGCACGCTCACCTATGACGTCATCTTCCAGTCTTATACCGGGAACGCCGTCTGTTTTCAGAAAACCTACACTGCCAGCCAAGAAGGCCTCAATACCCAAACGTCACCCTCAGGATCGGTGTGGCCGCGGCTCACAAAGGCTGCTGGAGGGGAGGATTCGCACCAGGGAATCTGTGCCATTTAGACCCCAGCTCACAGGGGCCTCCCACCCAGGCTCTGCCCAGACTGGCAAACCTAACATGCGATGTCTCGGAATTAGTTTGTACTTGTGTTTTTCTTTCCTAGCAGTTAAGAACCGGCCAGAGGATGCTAGGCTGCACTCTTCATCCTCAAAGTAGGCAAACCTTCAGGTAAAAACAGTCGGCAGATGTCATTTACAACCAAAGAGCACCCTTTGGGAACATGAGAACTAATGGCTGGAGGGTCCAAATGTTGCCCACAATTCCGCCCAGGCGGGTAAACTAAACATGCATTTCTTTGGCCCCCAAGGATGGTATCTGGTACCTTTCCTGAAAAAGAAGAGGTTAGGGAATTCAACATCCTACTAAGGCCCTGATCTTCGCTCATCTCTGTCAGGGCTTTCTGTAGCAGAGAATGGCATGCAGAGCTCTAATTACTGGAAGGAGAAAAGAACGAACTGCAAAAGGGCACTGAGTTCTCTCACAGGAAGAGTCATGCCCTAAAACAAAGAGCTCTGGTTTGGGGCATCTATTCTTCCGGTCAGACCCACCCGCTAGATCTGACCAGATTTTCAGCTGTGAAGGTGCAAGACCCCTACTCCTCGCAGCCCTCCTCCTCACGAGGACCCTACCCATTGCTCCACCAGGACACAGTCAGGGACCCTGCCATCTTAACAGTCATTTGCAAGAGCACTGTACCATTTCCAGCCACAGGAACTCCCCTATTTCCTAGCTAACTAGGACTGAGAAGTTGATAGGCTGCTTCTGGAAAAGCGAGTGAATCCAAAAGGCCAACTCTCCAGTTCCCCACTGGGGTAGTAAATGCAGGTAAGCTGGCAACTGGCCTTTTAAATGTCTCACAAAACTCACTGGCTTCAGAAGGATGGGGGGGGGGGAAGCCTGATTCTTTTCCCCTTGTTCTTTCACTTCAGAATCCGCCTCGTTTCTTTAGATTTTTATTTTCCTTTTCCATGGAAGGGACAGAATCATTAACAACCCTTGGGCTTTCCCAGGACCACATTAATCTGATTTGGGGTATTTCCCTTCGGTTAAAAATGGTAAGCAGTGCGCCAACTCCAAGCTCCTGAAATGGAAGGCTGTGTCACTCACTTCTCATGCAAAGCCCCAGGGCTCCCTGGTGGAATTGGAGACTCAAATTGGCCTTGTTCTTTTACCCAGGCAATTAATAATGCATTTGGAAAAAAAAAAAAAAAAAAAACGACTTGTTTGCTAGGCTCCAGAGACAGCTGCCAACATTCCATAATTGAGTCCAACCTGCTCAATTAAGGTGCTTTTCTAGAAGATCTGCTGGGTGGGAGCTGCGGGGGGCCTTGCCAAAGATCTGCTCTCTGGGAAGGACGGTCTGGCTGATTATTTGCATAATCAGACCAACTTCCCCCACACGTGTAGGGCACTTTTCGGCTTACAGAAGGCTTCTCAACAGTTACTTGAGTTAATAGTTACTGCTTGTGTCTCCCATTTGCATTTCCAAAAACCGTGGGCAGGAGCTAAGCCCCACCGTAACTTCTCAGGTGCAATCTGATTTCATACAGGATTGTTCAATTCGATTAGTTAGGTTTGTCTCTGGGTTTTTCCATCCTGTTAACATTCCAAAACTTGGGATACTTCTTTCCACCAAACACCTACCCAAGAAAAATGACTCATCTCCAGAAACAAGTTTTAGGCATATGTGCTTCCTATTTAAATAGAGAGTCCTCTCAACTCTCTGTTCTTCAAAAGATACAATTTAAAATCTTTAGCCAGATTCTCTATTCCTGCATGTAGACCTAAGTGATTAATTTAAACCACTATGTGGTAGTGTTCCGTTGGGTACATAAATCACAGTGTATACATTCATTCCCTTCCTGAGGAGTGGTCCTTTTTGGGTATTTCAAACAGTGTTTAAATTAAAGTGCCTGTACGTGACTCTTGTGTATCACACCAGAGTTTCACCGGGGCTAGAAATAAAATTACTGGTGTTGGGGCACCTGGGTGGCTCACTTGGTTGAGTATCTGCCTTCAGCTCGGGTCATGGTAGCAAGGTCTTGGGATACAGCCCCGCATCAGGCTCCCTGTTCAGTGGGGAAGCTGCTTCTCCCTCTCCCTCTGCTGCTCCCCTGCTTGTGCTCTCTTGCTCTGTAAAATAAATAAAATCTTTAAAAAAAAAAATTTTTTAACTGCTGGTGTAAGAGGGAGAAACTGAGAATGTCTGACTCCATTTTGCTACTATTTCCCTTGCCGATGTGATCTATAGGTTAGAACTTCTGCTTAGCCCTGCACATAAGCATGGTTCGCTAACATTCACAAAAATTACTTTTTAACCAAAATTAACCTCACCTGAGGAGATAAGGAAGTACATACAGAAATGACTCTGCCGGGATGCCTGGGTGGCTCAGTCAGTTAAGCGTCTACCTTCGGCTCAGGTCATGATCCCAGGGTCCTGGGATGGAGTCCCACATTGGGCTCCTTGCTCAGCGGGGAGCCCGCTTCTCCCCCTGCCTGCCCCTCCCCTTGCTTGTGCTTGTGCATGCACTCTGTGTGTCAAATAAAATTTAAAAAAGAAGAAATGACTATGCTATGTTTAAGATTTACAGGTACAACATGACCAGGTTCTTACAAGCAAAGATCAACTGAAGCAGGACAAAGAAGTTACACGACCTTCCTTGACGCAGACATCAACGTACAGACATCAGTACCTTTTGACTTCGGACTCCCCCCTCACCGCCCCGCTTCCTCCTCTTCCTAACATAAAAGAAACTCCAAATCTCATGCTCCGAGAGATGGCTCTTTAGGACAATAGTCCACCACCTCCTTGGTTTGCTGGCTTTCCAAATAAAGTCACTTTCCTCACCCCAACATCTTGCCTCTCCTTTTACTGGCCTGTTGTGTGGCAAGCAGATGAGCTCGGACTTGGTCACAATTTGGCAAGGCAGCCAGGAGCAGCTGCCAGCAGGTGGCCAGCCAGACCTGCCCCAGGGTTCTTTCAGGTAAGTCCCTCGCAGTGGCCAGGACCATCTGCTGGGGGCCTTCCTCTTTGACTTCCTGGAGCGGGACTGACCGCCCCTGTACCCGGCTGTTGGGGCAAGGAACTGACAAACCTTGACAAGTCAACAGACTAGAAAGTAGGGTAAGTCTTACCGGCGTGTACAACCAGGAGCTCCCTTTCCCTTTGTTTGGGCTTTTCCTCCAAAAGAAGCCCCTCTGTGTGCCTTTGTCGGGGGTGCCCTGCTGAAGAGGCAAATAGTTGTGAGACTTTTACCCAGTTTGTTTGTGAACCAGTTCATCCGCATTTGGTTGGTTTGTTGCTGGGGCTTTTGCAGTCTTTGGACAGAACGAGTCATGTTAGATTTGCTTTGTAAAAGGTTTTGAATGTTCTCTCCACAAATAACTAGTGACTCTGAGCTTTCCTCCTCCCATTCGGTTGCCTCCAGATAGAGGTTTGGGTTTGGCTCTCTTCCCTTGTCTAGGAGGCTGTCTGGTTCAGTCTGTGAGGCTCTGACTTTTGGAGAAAAACCAGAAACTAAGAAGCCATTTGGTTCAGTTGGTGAAACTCCAACTTCCGGGAGGAACGAATGCTAGCAGAGGTACTGCGGGCTGCATTCGGTCATAGTTCTGTTTCATCTGTGTTCTGAGCTTTTGCCTAGGAAGATGGGGAATGCTCCTCCTGTCCCCAAAGGAAGTGCATTATTAGCATGTATTTTGAATAAAGGGTACAGAGGGCTGAAAAGCAACCAGAGAAAAAAAGCTTATTCTGCAAGAAGGAGAGACAGAAGACGGAGACTCCGCCTCCACCTCCCCCATTCCTGCACCAGGAGAGCACAGCTCACATCGCCTGCTCCTGTACTGTCCTGGGTGCCTCTGACGCTATTGGCTCCTGCTCCTTTTACCCTCACTATCAAGGAACAAAAAGCACCCCATGCTGTTGGGCCACCTCCTTATGAGGTTCAAACAGAAGCAGCGATCCTATCAGCATAAAGGGTCCCAGGGGCTCCTCTGGATTGAGACCACCCATTTCAGATCTTCCCACAGAAGCCCCAGGTAAAATGGACAGTGGGGAACAAACTGTTTAGTGGACCCAGGTGTGACATATTCAGAATTAAAGCTAATTCAAGGTTGTTAGCTTAATTAAAATAAACATGTCTTTAGAGTTATCAACATCAAACAAAGCTTTTATGCTACCAAGGTTTATTAAAGGTCAAGTAAGCTCATGTTATCTCTGTTGCAATTTATCAGAAAAAAGATGACTTAAAATGATGGTTAATTTCATCTGTCTCATGAAGTTTTCATGAGTAAGTAAATAATAAGTAATTATTATTATTTCATGAGCAAGTAGGTTAATAAAAAGGTTTATAACGAGAGACTATGGACTATGAGAAACAAACTGAGGGCTACAGAGGGGAGGGGGGTGGGGGAATGGGATAGACCGGTGATGGGTAGTAAGGAGGGCACATATTGCATGGTGCACTGGGTGTTATACACAACTAATGAATCATCGAGCCTTACATCGAAAACCGGGGATGTACTGTATGGTGACTAACATAATAAAAAATCATTATTAAAAAATAAATAAATAAAAAAATAAATAAAAAGGTTTATAGGTAAACTTTTAAATAGCTTTCAAAATCTTTGGTAACCTGAAACTTTGATAAATTAAAAGGTAAATTAGGTTAAATTCATTGGATATCTAAGTCTTTTCCAAGTAAGTTAAAATGCTATTAATCACTAAGCATAGGTTTGCCAGCTTTTACCTTATTACAGAAAAACGAGATACTTGGGTCTGTTAATAAACATGATTTATGTTTTACTGAAAGTCGTACTATGAAAAGACACATTTCTAGAAACTATAAAATGTATTTATGAATTTGCCAATCTAAGGAATGCTGGTGTAACAGTTCACAATTGGTTACTACTTAGTATTGATTGGAAACTAAGGTTTCTAAGAGTTAAAATTTTTTTTATAATTTTTATTTTGTTGTATTAGTCACCATACAGTACATCCCCAGTTTTTGATGCAACGTTCCATGATTCATTAGTTGCATATAACACCCAGTGCACCATACAATATGTGCCCTCCTTAATAAGAGTTAAAATTCTGATAAATATAATTAAGACTGGGGAGCCTGGGTGGTTCCGTTGGTTAAGCATTAGACTCTTGATAACAGCTCAGGTCATGATCTCAGGGTTGTGAGATCGATCTCCACGTCAGGCTCTGCGGTGGGCAGGGAATTTGCTTAGGATATTCTCTTCCCCGCGCCCCCCCCCCCCCCACCTCCAGTGCACGCTCGCTTGCTCTCAAAAAAATAAAAAATAAACAAAATATATACATAAGACTGCTAGAAATGATAAGGAAAACAACTCTGCGTGTAGGGAAAGCAGGAGAGGTATAGCAAAGGTATAAGGAATGAAAACACATTTTTGTTGAGGGAAGAGAAAGTAATTTCCTGAAAGGAGACTGGTCCTTTAGCGAGGAAAAACCTAGGACAAAATCTGAATGAAAAAAAGTTGTAGAAAACTTGTGAAGGGGAATCTTTGGAAAAAATTTAATGCATGGTTAGGACTAAGACTGGAATGAATGAGTTGTTAGAGTATACCAGTTTAAGCTTGGAATATTGTTTTTCCCTTGTTAAAAAGACAAAGTTTTCTTGGATTGTTGGTCTAATCTTGAAAAATTGTAAATAAACTTTTTTTCTTTATCTGACCAGAAAAATAAAGTTTCCCTGTTTTGTCTTCATCACATCTTTGTGTACTTAAGAAATTTAAAGCTTCTCAATATTAAAGGAGCTAAGTTTTGCCAAAAACAATATAACCTTCTGTACAGTATCTTCTTGCCCGCCTTGGTTAAATGGATAACATTAAATTTTATAATAATCTATAACCCTATTTAGGCATGTGCTTTAGAACCATCTGAGGTTTTTAACAAACTTCCAAAAAATTCAAATTCTGAATGAAGTCTTTTTGACTACTTAAGTTTATATGGTATGTTAAATTACATGGGAAGCATTGTCAAACAAATGATAAACCTTCCTAGGTAATATTGTGTGGGTAAATGCTGCAACTAATTCCAGAAATTATATAAAATTCCTAAAGTTTTACTATGTCATGGTATGTCATCAGATGTAATTCTAATTATTGAAATATGTGTCACAAAAATAACTGAATTTCCTTGTCAGCTGCATTATAACAAACTCTCATCTCCCATTTTTAGCCATGGCCATTTTTGAGTCTTTTGTCATTTACAGTTGCTGCTTCACCTCAGTGCCCTTGTAAATGTGTTTCAGCTTCAAGCAGATACACGAAAATAACTTTTGGCAAGAACAGGTTTCTGATATCTTTAAGATCATAAAACTAAACTAAGAATTTCCCGAACCAATGGAAAAACTGCATTCACACAGAAGAATTAGTAACATGGGACTGAATGAAGGAAGATGATTATAGTTTTTATGATTCTTATTTGAAACTTTGCTGGTTCTCTAATGTTTGCTCTTCCAGATTTAAAGAAACTTTTTTTCTCTTAAGATACCTAGGACTTACAGAAATATCAAAAAAAAATATTTCTTTGTGAACAAATTGAAATTTATCTTTTCTCCCTACCTGAATCTTCCAGAATTCAGGAACTCTCAGTATTTTTTCTTTCAAGGCAATTTTAATTATTTGCATAAGTTCAATAAGAATCTGTTCTCCTGGGGCACCTGGGTGGCACAGCGGTTGAGCGTCTGCCTTTGGCTCAGGGCATGATCCCGGCGTTATGGGATCGAGCCCCACATCAGGCTCCTCCCCTAGGAGCCTGCTTCTTCCTCTCCCACTCCCCCTGCTCGTGTTCCCTCTCTCGCTGGCTGTCTCTATCTCTGTCGAATAAATAAATAAAATCTTTTAAAAAAAAAAAAAAAGAATCTGTTCTCCTTGTAAGAGGACACCACTGAAAACATTGGTTATTTGACCAAGGCTTTGACTGAAATGTCATATTTGAGACACACATAGACTCAGATATGGCGAGACAGTTTTCAGGAACTAAGGTTGACTTTATGGAGCCAGTAAAGCCCCTTGAAAATGGTGGCCTGATGCTTTGCTTGAAGAGTTCCCAGCAGCCTTGGGATGACTTGGGTTAAGTGGCCAACTCTTGATATTTTGGCTCAGGTCATGATCCCAGGGACATGAGATTGAGCCCCACACTGGACTCCAAATTGGACGTGGAGGCTGCTCTCAAGATTCTCTCTCTCCCACTCCTTCTGCCCCTCCTCCCACACTTGCGTATGCTCGCTCTCTTGCAAATAAAAAATTTTTAAAACGCACAAAAAACACAGACTTCCAAGCAGCCTTACCAGTTTAAGAATGTCAATTCCTGGTAGGTGCAGGAACCTCGGGATATTTCGTAGACCTCAAGAAAAGAGGAATTCACCCAAATACACAAGTATCACAGGCAAATTTGAAGGGGAGGATTTGGCTTGGTTTCTAGCCTTGAAAGGCTATTAGGAGTTCAATCTGAAATTCCCCATAAATCTTCTAGCAAAGCAGGCTTTAAAAGAAGCTACATGGCCACTCTTCCTGCTATACTTATGTAAATAATTAGGCCACATTTGCTAAAATTAGACTTATTTTACAACAAATTAGTCTGAGTTTGGGTATCTTTCATAAAAATAAGTAATTTTAGAGAGAAAATTATGTTTTAAATACACACCTTTGTGGGTGTGGGTCTAGAGTCTAGTTCTGATTGTCTTTGAGTGTTGTTTGCCTATAAAACTGGGCTAGATCCTGAATTCTTCTGGTTTCCTCAAATATCTGGCTATAACTCTCCAAACAAAGGTTTCCAATCTTCTCCCATTCTCTTGAAATCACCGAAAACGAAAACTGCCCTTTTTCCTGAAGTCCTGAAAACTAAAACTAGACAACTTGAGGTAAACTTCAGAGAAATTGCCACAACAGTTCTCATATAGGCAATCTTCATGCCTGCTGCTCTGTGGACCACTCAAAAGGATAGCCAGAGACATTTGAACTACAAAACAGAGGAATCCATTAGGTTGCCACTGCCTGCTCGCACTCCATCTGAGAATGCTTTGAGCCCTTGGGGCACCTGCGTGGCACAGCGGTTAAGTGTCTGCCTTCCACTCAGGGCGTGATCCCGGCGTTATGGGATCGAGCCCCACATCAGGCTCCTCCGCTATGAGCCTGCTTCTTCCTCTCCCACTCCCCCTGCTTGTGTTCCCTCTCTCGCTGTCTCTATCTCTGTCGAATAAATAAATAAAATCTTAAAAAAAAAAAAAAAAAAAAAGAATGCTTTGAGCCCAACACCCAGAATCTCACTGGCAGCACTCAGGACTGATACTAGGCTTATAATTTGCCCCAAACATTAACCTGTGTTTTTCTGTTGTTTCCATAAAAATGCCTATGGTTACTTCTAAGACCCCAAGACCAAAAAGAGGCACAAAGAAATATTTCTTAAGTCAAATGATTCCATTCTGCCATTGCCCTTTCAGAAGGAGGTAGTCAGATGAGAGACGATACGACCCCTTGTCCCTGATCCCATAAGACTGTGGAATGGACCTTTGACAATGGGGAACTGTAACAAGGAGAAACTTAGCATGTCAGACTCCATATTGTTTCCATTTCCCTTGCTGCTGTGATCCATAGCTTAGAAACTTTGCTTAGCCAAGCATGTTCAGCTAAGCTTTGCAAAACCTGATCTTTACCCCAAATCTACCTCACCTGAGAAGATAAGGAAGCATACACAGAAATGATGATGCTATGTTTAAGATTTACAGGAATGACATGACCAAATTCCTGCAAGCAAAGATCAACTGACCTAGAATAAAGACGTTACATGACCTTCCTTGAGGCCTGCAGACATCAGTACATTTTGACTCCGACCCTCTCACTCTTGCCCTTCTTTCTAACATAAGAGAACCTTGAATTTCATACCAAGCGGAAGTGGTTCTTTGAAACAGTAGTCTGCCATCTCCTCAGTTTTCTGGCTTTCTGAACGAAGTCACTTTCCTTACCCTAACACCTTGTCCTTCATGGTCCATCATGTGGTGAGCAGCTGAGCTTGGACTCTGTTACAATGCATCACAGGACATGCGTATTTTCAGTGTTATGAGGAATAGGAAAATAGTTCTGTAAATTGCTTATATAATTGCACTCTCACCAGTAATGTAGGAGTTCATTTTCTCTACATCTTCATCAAACTTGTTACCAGTCAGTAATTTTTAACAATTCTGTAAGTAGGAAATAATCTCGTTTTTGTTTTAGGTTATGCTTCTTTGATTGCCAGACAGATTGATAATTTTTTTTTTCTTTTAGGAGGAGGACATTGGTATTTCCTTCTCTGTGAATTGTCCATATTTCACTTATTTTTCTTTTTCTGAAGTGTTTCTTTTTCTCATTCATTATACAGTGCATAATTTGTTTTATTTTTCTTTGTATATGTTTAAATTTTTTATCTTCTTTCTTTTCATGTTAAGTTGTTGGTCAAAAAATTCTTGAATATCAATTGTACATGATACTACCTAATATCACTATAATGCCTCAAGTGTCCAATGCCACACCAGACAGAAATAGCAATAGAAGGTATTCTTGATTTACTGCTGGCTTTTAAGGTAATGCTTCTAGTATTTCACCACCAAATGCGATAAATGCTGCAGACATTTAGAAGATACCATTTTTAGGAGACATTCCCTTCCATTTCTGTTTTAAAAGACTCTCAGTTATAGTTCTTCAATTAAAACCATCCCAGGACACCTGGGTGGCTCAGCTGGTTAAGCTTCTGACTCTTGGTTTCAGCTCAGATCATGATCTCATAGCTTGTGGGACTGAGCCCTGTGTCAGCCTCTGGGCTCAGCAGGGAGTCTGCTGGAAGAGTCTCTCCCTCTGCCCCTCCCCCCAGCTGAGTGCATGCTTGCACACACACTCAAATAAACTTAAAAAAAAATTCCTGCATTCCTAGGGAATCCATGCAGCATGAATACATTCATGCTGTCAGTGTGTTTTGATACTTATCCTCACACACACACTACACACTTCTACACACTATACATGCACATCCCTGGATTCAGCTTAATAATTCAGGTAGGATTTTAGCCTCTACAATCATAATCAAGCTGCAAGTTTTCTTCTTTTATGCTGACTTTGCCTGATTTTGGAATCAAGGTTATAAGCAGCTCAAAATTCATTGAGATGTTTTCCTTCTTGTCTATTCTCTGAAAATACTCCTATAAGGTAAAGATTATCTATTCCCAGAGGTTTGGAAGAAAAGGTCTGCACATGGTCTGGGTCTATTTTTCATTAGCATTTGGGGCAACTCAGTAGATTTCCAGTAACTGACTTCTCCTTTTAGGGGAATTTCCTATTTATAAGTAATTTTCTAGAAAGAATTTTCTCTTTCCAAATGGTTTTCTAAAATTCTATTCATTAAAAATTACCAATTTGGGGGGACACCTGAGTGGCTGACTTTGGCTGGGGTCATGATCCTGGGGTCCTGGGATTGAGTCCTTGCTCAGTGGGGAGCCTGCTTCTCCTTCTCTCTGCCCCTCCCCCTGCTTGTGCGCGAGCGTGCTCTCTCTCTCTCCGGCAAATAAAAAATCTTTAAAAAAATTTTCCAATTTTTCAGCACATAGTCGTTCATGATTTCTCTCCATAAATATTTAAAATCCCTATTCCCTTCAGCTTGAGGGTCCCTGAACCAACCAATAGTGAAAATTAGATCTTTAACCCTAGGGAGGCTACAGACCTATGGTCACAAATTTTTGTAGGGAACATTTTTCCTATCCAAGGTCCAGGCAGAGACAGACAACTTTTTCTATCTGCCTCGGTGTGTCGAAGGGTATATTTTTTTCTGAACTACTCTGTCACGCTAGTTTACCCTACTACTTTATGCAATGGTCTCAGTTACAACATGATGCCTTATACAACATGCTTTTTGTTCTGCATTTAAGTGTTAAAACACACACTCCTGGAAAGGAGTTAGGATGGCAGAGGAGTAGGGGGACTCTAAGCTTGTCTCATCCCTCGAACACAGCTAGATATCAAATTCTGAACACCCAAGAAATCAATTGGAGGTCCGAGAGAACAAAAATTGAAAGTCTACAAGTAGAAAAGCAATCACCTTTTGGAAGGTGGGAGGTGCAGAGCTGACTTGGGGGAGATATAAGTGTAGGTGCTGTGGTGGGGAGGGAGCCCTGCTTATGGAGGCTACCACAAATATTATAAGCACCAGAGTGCAAAATCTGAAATTTTCGAAGTCTGCTACCATGGGGATGAGCCTGGCTTATGCTGCACAGGTGGTGAAGTGGGGCGGAATCTCAGGAGTCACAGGGTGGTCTGAGGATCCCCTTGGGTCACCAAGCAGGCTTCAACCTGCTGCGCTGATCCCAGGCATAGGAGCAGGGGAGCCACCTGAGAGCACCAAGCCTTGGTGTCAACTTTCTGCTCTGTTTTGCCATAAATCCCAAATCGCTGCACAGTCCATGTGACCACTTTCCTGGAACAGGCCAGCAAATGGCAAAAGCATGGTGAGACCGTCCCTGGAGAATCAGCGCAGGTCCACACTGCAGGGGTCTCTGAAATTTGGAGTTTCAAAACTCAGTTGCATGCCTGAGATTAAAAAAAAAAAAACTGGGACACAGGCAGGGTGAAGGCAGGATTCAGACAGACATCAGGGACACAAAAGGGGTGATTGATTGCTCTCCTTGAGGGATCCCAGAACAGTGGGGGTTGCAAACTTTCAGCTCTGGGGCTAGAGAACTGGGGGCCACCAGCTTCAACCCACCCATCAGCACTAAAAGCCTTTAGGGAGCAAAACAGCGCCACCTAGTGGAGGCCAGAGCCACTTACACGAAGCCCCATCCCCCGCACTCCAGAGAAGCATTTCCAGTGAAACAAGATAGCCTGAGAATCAGCCCGGCAGGCCCTTTCCTCAGAAGACCAGCACAAAGTACTCACACCAAGTCTACTGATCATACAGTGCTACAAAGCTTCAGCTCTAGGGGAAATAGGATCTAGCTTCCTTTTTACTTTTATTCTTTATTCTTTTTACTACTATTCTTTATTTTTTCAATTCTTTTTATTTTTATTAATTTTGAGTTATATATATATATTTATTTTCATTTTATTTTTATTTTGGGATCTAGATTCTTTTAATAAGCAGGCCAAAATACACCCAGGATCGGGGGGGGGGGGGGGGGGGTTGGTGTTTTTCTTTGCTTTTTGTTTTGTTTTCTTTCTTATTTTCTGGACAAAAAGACAAGATGGAGAAATTCACCCCCAAAGAGCAGGAAGTATAACTCATGGCCAGGTAGTTAATCAATACAGATATAAGTTATAGGTTGTCTGAACTAGAATTCAAAACAATGAATATAAGGATACCAGCTGGGCTTGAAAAAAAAAAAGCATAGAAGACACCAGAGAATCCCTTATTGCAGAGATAAAATAACTAAAATCTTGTTAGGCCAAAATTAAAAATGCTACAACCGAGATGCAAACCTAAATGGAGGCCATAAACATGAGGATGGACAAAGCAGAGGAACAAATCACTGAAACATAAGATAAAATTAATAATGAAGCTGAAAAGAAGAAGAGGTAATGGACCACAAAGGTAGACCTACCTTACTCAGCAACTTACTAAAACATGGTAACATTCTTATCATGAGTCCCAGACCATGAGGAGAGAGAGAAAAGGGGGCAGTTTTTTTTAAATTATAGCGGAAAATTTCCCTCATCTGGGGAAGGATACAGACATCAAAATCCAAGAAGCATAGAGAACTCCTGTTAAATTCAACAAAAGCCGACCATTGCCAAGACATACCATAGTCAAATTCACAGAATACACAGACAAGTTAAAAATCCCAAAAGCAGCAAGGGAAAAAAGTCCTTAACCTACAAGGGAAGACAGATCAGGTTCTCAGCAGACCTGTCCACAGAAACTTCACAGGCAAGAGAAGAGTGGCAGGATATATTCAATGTGCTGAATGGGAAAAACATGTAGCCAACAATTCTTTATCCAGCAAGGCTGTCATTCAGAATAGGAGAGATAAAGAGTTTCCTAGACAAATAAAAACTAAAGGAGTTCATGACCACTAAACCAGCCCTGCAAGAAATTTTAAAGGGGACTCTGAGCAGAGAAAAAAGACCCAAAGCAAAAGGACTAGAGGAACAGAGGACATCACCAGAAACACCAACTCTACAGGTAACACAATGGCACTAAATTCATATCTTTCATAATCACTCTGAATGTAAATGGTCTAAATGCTCCAGTCAAAAGACACAGAATATCAGCACAGATAAAAGAACAATATCCATCTATATGCTGCCTACAACAGACTCATTTTAGACCTAAAGACACCTGCAGATTGAAAGTGTGGGGATGGAGAACCATCTATCATCGGAATGGACGTCAAAAGAAAGCCAGAGTAGCTATACTTATATCAGACAAACTAGATTTTAAAACAAAGACTGTAACAAGAGATGAAGAAGGGCATTATATCATAATTATGGGGTATATCCATGAAGAAGATCTAAGAATCATAAATATTTATCCCTCAACTTGGGATCATCCAAATATATAAATCACTTAATAAAAATAAAGAAAGTCATTTTTAATAACACAGTAAAAGTAGGGGACTTTAACACCTCACTTATAGCAATAGACAGATCATCTAAACAGAAAGTCAACAAGGAAACAAGGGCTTTGAATGACAGACTGGACTAGATGGGCTTAGCAGACATATTCAAAACATTTGATCTGAAAGAAGCAGAAAACACATTCTTTTCAAGTGCACATGGAACATTCTCCAGAATAGATCACAAACTGGGTCACAAACCAAACGCCAATAAGTACAAAAAGATTAAGATCATACCATGCATATCTTCAGACCACAGTGCTATGAAACTTGAAGTCAACCACAAGAAAACATTTGGAGAAAACTCAAATACATGCAGGTTAAAGAACATCCTACTAAAGAATGAATGGGTCAACCAGGAAATTAAAGAATAAAAAAAAATACATGGAAGCAAATGAAAATGAGAACATGACAATTCAAAACTTTTGGATGTGGCAAAGACAGTCCTAAGAGGGAAGTATATGGCAAAACAGGCCTTCCTCAAGAAGCAAAAAAAGTCTCAAATATACAACCTACCCTTATACTTAAAGGAGCTAGAGAAGTAAGAGCAAATAAAGCCTAAAGCCAGCAGAAGAGGGGAAATAATAAAGATCAGAGCAGAAGTAAATGATATAAAAACAAAAAGCAACAGTAGAAAAGATGAACAAAACTAAAAGCTGGTTCTTCGAAAGAATTAATAAAATTGGTAAACCCCTAGACAGACTTAAAAGAAAAGAGGATCCAAAGAGATAAAATTACAAATGAAAGAGGAGAGATCACAACGAACACCACAGACATACAAACACTTATAAGAGAACACTATGAAAAGTTATATGTCAACAAACTGGACAATCTGGAAGAAATGGACAAAGCCTAGAAACTTACAAATTCCCAAATTGAAACAGGAAGAAACAGAATGAACAGTATGGAGGTTCCTCAAAAAACTAAAAATAGAACTACCTTGTGATCCAGCAATTGCAGTACTTGGTGTTTACTGAAAGGATACAACAATACAGATTCAAAAGGGTACATGCATCCCGATGTCTGTAACAGCATTATCAACAATAGTTAAATTATGGAGACAGCCCAAATGTCCATCAACTGATGAACGGATAAAGAAGATGTGGTATAGATACACAATGGAAAATCACTCAGCCATCAGAAAGAATGAAATCTTGCCATTTGTGATGACGTGGTTGGAGCTAGATTAGGCTAAGTGAAATAAGTCAGAGAAAGAAAAACACCATATGATCTCACTCTTATGTGGAATTTAAGAAAAAAAAAAAAACAGATGAACATATGGGAAGGGGGAAAAAGGGAGAGAGGGGAAAAAACCATAAGAGACTCTTAATGATGGAGAACAAACTGAGGGCTGCTGGAGGGAGGTGGGTGGTAGATGGGCTAAATGAATGATGGGTATTAAAGAGGGCACTTGTGATGAGTACCAAGTGTTGTATGTAAGTGATGAATCACTAAATTCTCCTGAAACCAATATTGCCCTTTCAATTTAACTAAAATTTGAAGAAAAAGAAAAAAAAAAACTAAGAAACCTAACAAACAAAAAACAAAACTCCCCCCGTTTGCTGAGATAAGTGACCTCCTACCACCAAGGCCACTGAAGGATTTGTCCTCACCCCTACCAGTCTGTTTCCCAGAAACCTTTTCATTTCTAGCATACACCAATTACCCATTCTTTCTTGCAAGTTTAATTCTGCATTTAAAAGGATATTCATTTCATAAGCATTTCTAGCGCTGTAACAATGGCAGGGTCTTCAAGTGTATTTATTTGAGGTATCATGGGAAGACGAGAGTCGACTGGCTCCTAAGGCTGCAGAGTCCTGGAATCTGGGGAAATGGAACCACTGAGAAAACCTAGGCCTACACAGGGAGGCTTCGTTGAGGAAGAAACATTTTAGCTGAGAGCTGATGGACACGCAGGACTATTTATATAGAGCTGGGAAAGAGGAAGGAAGCATGCTTAGTTGTAAACAGATCTTCACAATGTGAATTTAAGGCAACCCCAAATGATAACAGTTTGAAGGGGAAAAGCTAAACAACAACAAAAACAAAAAATCCTGAATAAAATGGAGTAGACATACATTAAGTGAGTAAGAAAGAACTACTGAATGAAGGGAGAAAACGCTCTGGTTGAGACCCCCAGATGAAACAAGGCTGTTTATTTAGCTACGTTCAAACCCTGAGAGCATCAACCCAGAAAAGCCATTCCCAGAACAACTGGCCCCAAACAGACGCTGCTTTGAGTCTGTGTAATTGGTGCTGTGCTAAGAGGCTGGTGGTGAAGTGGCTGGATCCTCGCCGGAAACGGGCCACTTCAGCGTAACTGGAGGAACAAGATGTCCTCAAACGGAGTCCAGTGCCTGCGTAATAAGGGCTGTACTGAGCACATAAAGCCCAAGGTGAAACGAAGCACTCTAGTGAATGACACAAACATTGGCTAAACTTCATCTCACTCTAAGTTCTAGCCCACTTTCCACCTTGTAAAGTGAATCAGAGCCATTTTTATTCATGAAGTGAATAAAACCCAAGGATGAAAACCTACTGTTCCACTTGAAAAGGTGCCTTTTATAGCTGGCTTGAGAGCTGTGAGCAAAGTGATAAAAGGGGCGGGGGTGGCTGGACTATCTCCCCATTCTTGTCAGAACAAATTCACACATACACTAAAGTGTTTTGTCTTTGTCTTAGTTTGGCCCCAAATGCAAGCAGGTGATAAAACAGTTTGTGAGCTAAATCCATTTTGAAAGCAGGTGTTACAGATGCTCCCGGACAGGTGAGGGGATCAGGGCCCGCTCCTATTAAACACTAGTTCTAACCAAGCCCTTTGAACATCCGCATCCCATCCACGGATGAAAATCTTGATTACCTGACAAAAGGCTGTTTAATCACTAAGATCTGAGCAAGCTGAGCAGGTACTGAAAGCCTCCTGCCCTCCCTCCACTTTGCACGTAAAGACGTCGGTGACACTAAGGAAGAAATTGGAGTTGTCCGTCTTGAGCTCTGGACCCATTCCCTCAGCAATATATTCTTTGCAGGGAAAATGCTAGACAGAAATTACATTGCAACTAAATATTTCTTCATCACTAGCAAAATTTCTAGATTCCGATATGGAATTATTTTTTCTTCGTTTTCTACGTCTTCCATCCAAATTTTTTGGGAGGGATCAGAGTTCACTCAAAATCAGTTTGTCAGGACTATTTTGCGGTAGGGATGTGATCTTACCAGCTTTGGTAAAACAGCAATGCAGTACCCCGGGCTTCATGATGGGCCTTAATTACAAATACACAGACACATTAAAGTGCTGAGAGAGAGAAAGAAGAGAAACAGAAAGGAATAAACTGCAATTCAGAAGGAGACGCCCCTTTCCTGTTCGGCATCTTCCAAAACAATTTCAGTCACACTCTAGGCCTTATGGGAAGTTAACAGATGTTATACTTTTTTTTTAAAAAGTGAAACAAATTCAGAAAACACTAGGTTTCTTTTCAGGACTTCTCAAAACTTTTAATATTCAAGTGTACATTATATGCCTTCAAAAAGGGGAAAAGGTATCACTTGCTTTTTCGTATGATTTGCATATGAAACCCATGTTCGTTGAGGGTTTAACGTTGTATCACTTAAGATTAGTGTGGCAGAGAACACTTTCCCGGAAGTTCCTCATACAACTGCTTACCGTGGTCTAGAGCTAACGTGAGGGAAGAGGAGAGCGGTGGGAGGGGTAATGATGGAGGAGGATAGCACAGGACAATAGTGACCTGAGCTGGAAGGGAATTTTTGCTCAGGATGTGGTGTGAAGGAAAGGCACAAAATGCTGGCAAGACCTGTACCCGGAATGTAGAGGAAGAAATGTCAAGGACCCAATTCAGCTGAAGTAGGAGGTAAAAAGACAAACTAAGGGGAATTATGCTTGTAAGATTTTATGGACGCGTTGTTCCCTCAGAATTCATGTTTAAACCTGGGTTTGGTGTTCACTGTACTATTCTTAAACTTCTTACATCTGTAAATTGAGTATTTCACCAAATTTTTCATCTTTCTAGCCTTTATTTCGTCAAGTACCATTTTGGCCCATTCTCTCCCTTCCTTACGGAACCATACTATTTGTTTGTTTGGTGTTGTATTTATCTGAGGTTCTTCTCGGTTTTACCTTCCGATTAGTCATGATCTTATGCTTCATTAAATAAGGTCTAGCTCTTAACCATAAAGATTTTATCCTTAATCCTAGGACATGTTGCCCTCACTCTGAAGACCTAATATTTCTTGGTTTTCCACTGAAAGTCTCAGGTACTTAGAGGCATCTCTTTACTCTGCTCTGGAACTCCACTATCTCCTGTCCTGTCCTATCACCATTCAGCTCTTGACCTATAGGGGAAATCTGTATGAGACCTTATAAGGTCCTTCGCTGGACACATGCAGCTCAGCGTTTGGCCACAGGCCCATGCTGTATCCTCATGTAGACTACAGGGGGTGCTTCCCCTCTACCTCATTTCCACACAACTGTGTCTCCTCAGCTATCTCAAGCTGCAAATTACAACAGCGACTTCATCTTTGAATTCTCAGCTTAGAGGGAATGAGGCTCCATTTGGGATCACCTGCTCTTCTTTACGTCGGGAAAGTGACTCCAGACAAAAAGCCAGAGCAATTGTGGGGGGCTCACCTTGTTCTGTTTCTCTCAAAGATCAGTAGCCTACACTGACTGTTGCCCAATGCTTCATATATTTTGCCTGGGTTTATAGTTATTTTCAGTGGGAGGAAAAATCCAATAGCACTGTCGTGGCTGGAAGCAGAGTACTCTAGAATTTTGATAGCATGTTCATAGTTATTCAAAATTCTATACCCAGTCACCATGTTATTTATGTATAAAAGCCAGCTGAAAGTCTTACACTTGCTAGGGCTCAGAAAACATACCACCCATACAGCTTTCCTGAAAAAGAAGTACCCAAAATTCTGTAACCTCCAGCACTGCGTAAAAATTCAATTATATTTCAGATGCAACGTAAAAGAAATGATGGAGAAGACTGAAACTAGTCAAATTTATATTTGTTTCTAAGTAACTACTGACATAATTATGAAATATTATGCAAATTGGAAATGAAGCCTTTAAAAGATGAAATTAAAATGTTATATATATTCGCTAGACTTATTTTATGTAGCACCCCAAATTTTGCTAGATTCAGTGTATATAACTTTAAGAATTTATTAATTTGACAGACAGAGAGAGGGAGAGCACTAGGGAAAGTGAGAGGGAGAAGAGGATGCCCCAATGAGCCTGACGTGGGGCTCGATCCCGGGACCCTGAGATCATGACCTGAGCCAAAGGCAGATACTCAACCTACTGAGCTACCCAAGTGCCTCCAGTGTATGTAACTTTCATCTAGCTTTCTGAAGCAACCACTTGTACTTTTCTAATTGGACATGGAGGCAGAGTGTTGGTGCCCCCATCCCTGTGGATTTGAGGGGTCTGCTGTGATGAAAGCTTTGGATTCTTCGTATTGCCAACACCAAGTGCCTTTCTCATATATGCAGATCATAGATGCATATGCATCTTGCCACACACAGCTTGCTTCCTATCTCAAAGTTGCCCTGCTATCAACTGTGGAACAGGAAGCCTTGGGACCCAGCCAGCACCCACAAATGCACAGCCCAAAGACAACAGTGTTGATGCTGAGTTAAACTTCGACTAATAGGATACAGGAGTCAAAGGTACCCTTCTCCCCCTTTCTTCTGAATGGATTGTTCAGAAATGCAGAATTTTCTTCCAGCTACTGGGAAAATGTCTTATAAGAAAAAAGCAGTCCACTTGACATGAACTCAGAGCAGCTCAGCCACATATTGCCTTACATTTGGTCTCCCTCCCTCATTCCAGTTCTTCCTCATTCCTGTTTCCCTGGGATTGCATTCTCGCACTGAAGAGGACATAAGAACGTCACATATGATATCATAAGATGGATCGAAAAGCTAAGGCTATCTTAAAATAAGAATATTCTGGGGAAAGAAAAAATGTAAACACATATTAAAACATGTCCTAAAATGGAAGAATCAAATACTGTTTCAATCTTGCCATTGGTAAAGAAATAAAGTTTTAAGTGAAAGATAAAAGTCATTGATATAAAAATAACTTCTGGTCACTTGGGGAAAAAAATCTCAAAGAAAACTTATAAAACGTAGAAAAATATAGGACAAAAAGGGAGAAAAAAACTAGCAGAAAAGAGGGAGAAAAGGAAACATAAAATACAATCAATATACCACAAATGGATTTTTTTTTTTTAAGAGTAAGCACTGCTTGAAACTATGGGTAACAGATATGGACGCCAATCTACTGTACTGGGGGATACAGAAATTAAGCAAGCAAATCAACAAACATGTAACTGCATGCCCCATGATTGCTATGAATGAAAGCGACACTTCCACGTGAGTCTGTAACAGGAGAGCTGACCTAGCTTTAGCTTCGGGTTGGAATCAGAAGCACAGCTCAAGCCCTATGCTTGACAACAGCCTTAATAAGGGGCATGCTCTTCAGCTATCCGAGATTCTGTTTTCTCTCCCATAAAATGACAGCGAGTAATAATTCCTACCTGACAGGGTTTTTTGTGAGAACCAGATGAGATGCTGCTGCTGAGAACATTTTGCCATCTCTAAATCACTTTACCTGAGGATTTGTGACTTGGTTTCTAGGCCCCTTAAAAACCAACACAACCACTTCACACATAGTAAGTGTTCACGACTGAAAAGGTCCTAAAGCTTTTAACCGGCCCCCATAGTGCCAGTCTAACAAATAAAATGATGGAAAGTCAAGCTGATGTTTTCTGTTACTATTCTCTCTCTTGCGTCCCTCCCATCACCACTCACACCCTCAGAAAGATTTTCTTTATGGGAGAAGTTGTGACAAGAGATAGAGTAACACGTGTATTTTTTAAGTAGGAGAGCTAATAGAGTAGCATTTGCTATAATATGTAGTGAAACAAAGCATCCAGGTACCACAAATGACCGGGTCTGCCTCAGTCCATTCACTTAGATGAATCATGAATTGCTTTCGATTCTTGCTTCCACCTAGCTACAGGTTTCCAAACCGAAATCCTGCTACTGCGTTCAATAGGTACAGATGATGGAAAAGCCCTTCCTTTAATGATAATTTGCTAGGAAATAGTTTCTTTGTGACTCCCCTTCCCCCACTGAGTTGTTCCTAGAATTCAAACAGAAAGGGGACTCACTCCTGTCATTTGTCCCAACTACGATATCTTGAAATGACAGATAATGCACAATTTGCTTTTCTGAAATAGAGTCCCATCTCATGAGCTCTGAAGCAGGAATAAACGAATTGACTTTTGAGAAATCAAAAGAGGAAAAAAAAAACCTTTCCAATCTTTGGCAGCACAGGAAAAAAAGTATTTAATTCACTGTAAAACCTGAGCCCTATCACAGGTCATGGTTGGGGCTCACCTCAACGGCAGCTGCTGCCATTCTAATTTGATCGCCTTTTCTAAGTTTTTAGACATACAGTTTGATTCTAGGCCTGAATGTTTTCATGGAAACATTGGAAAATCAATGAGATCAGCTTTACATCTTGCAATCCAGCATCAAGGGATTTTTTTTTAATTTTTAATTTTGAGATAATTATAGATTCATATATGCCGGTACGAATATTAATATATTTCCTCTTTACTCCATTTTCCCCAGGGGTAGCATCTTACAAAACTACCTAGTACAATACCACACCCAGGATATTTACACACTGATGCAATCTATAGATCTTAGATTTCCCCCGTTTTACTTGTGTGTGTTTAGGCTATGAATTTTTTCTCACATGTATAGATTCATGAACCTAACATTCTGTCTCCACAAGCATTCTTTGTGTTGGCGTTTTACAATCTTTCCCACATCCCTTCTTGCCCTCTCTGTAATCTTTTGGGACTTTTTTTTTTTCATCACTCAACAGAATTCCCTTGAGTACTTTCCAAATTGTTGCACATATCAATAGCTTGCTGCTTTATATCATTAAGCAGTATTCTATGGTGTGATGTACCACGGCTTAACCATTCAGCCATAGGAAAACATCGATTGTTCCACATCCTAGGCTATTTCAAATAAAGTTGCTACTTACATTCGTGTACAGATTTTTGTGTAAACATAAATTTTCATTTCTTTGGGATAAATGTCCAAAAGTGCAATTGCTGGGTCCTATGGTAATCGCATGCTGAGTCTTATAAAATCCTGGGGAACTGTTTTCAGAGCGGATAGAACCTCTTACATTCCCACCAGTGTATGAGTGATGTAGTTTCTCTGCAGCTTCATTAGCATTTGTTATTTTATTATTTTAGGCATTTTATCAGACAGGCAGTGATATGGCATTGTGGTTTGCATTTCCCTAATGACTAATGATGCTGAACATTTGCACATGTGCTGTATTTGCTCTTTTCTCATCCTCCTCCTCCTCTTACCTTCTTGTAGGTTGCTTGGGCATTTTTTAGGATTCTATCTTGACTCATTTATTGTGTTTTTATGTATAGTGCTATGTGCAGTTCTGTTGTGGCTGCTCTGTGTCCCAATATACATCAATGATTTTGTCTACTAGTATCAATGTTCTACCACTTGGATGGAAGCATGAAAACCTTACTTAGGTCACTTTACGTGCCCTACTTTTAAATGTCGTGTCTTGAGTATCAGTGTTATAATTTACATTTTAATCATTACATAGGATTTATAAAACTCATGAGAAGGTAGTCTACCCATTTTTCTGTTCTTTCCATGGTTCTTCCTTCCATCCTCATGTTCCAAGATTCTTTCTTCTGTCATATTTCCCTTCTACTTGAAGAAACTTTTTAGCTATTCTTTAAGGACAGTTTTGCTGGTAGCATTTTTTGTTAGTTTTCTCTCAACTTAGAATGTCTTTATTTCCCCTTTATTTATGAAGAACTTTTGCTGGATATAGAATTCTTGGCTAACCATTCTTTTCTTTCACCACTTTAACAGTATTATGACATTTCTGGCATCCATAGTCTCAGATGAAAAACCCAGTCATTTGAATTAATCTTCTCCCACAGGTAATGTGTCATTTCTTTCCTGTTTTTTTGAGGGTGTTTTGTTTTCTTTTGTTTACCTTTTACCCCTGCTTTACCCATTTCTCCCACCCCCCCATCTCTGATTCTATAAGCTTGGTTTTGTTTTAATAGTCCATATATAAAAGAGACCATACAGTATTTGTCTTTCTCTGACTTATTTCACTTGGCATAATGCCCTTGAGGTCTATCCATGTTGTCACAAATGGCAATGATCCATTCCTTTTTATGGCTAAATATTTTACTGTGTATGTATATGTATGTGTATATATACATACACACATAGTTCTTTATCCATTCATCCACTGATGGACACTTAGGTTGTTTCCGTATCTTATGAATTGTAAATAATGCTGCAATAAACGTGTAGGTACAGATATCCTTTTGAGTTAGCAGTTTCATGTTCTTCAAATAAATACCCAGAAATGGAATTGGTGGATATGATCGTTCCATTTTTAATTTGAGGAACATCATACTGTTTTTCATAGTAGCTGAACCAATTTACATTCCCATCAACAGTGCACAAGTGTTCCCTTTTCTTCACATCCTTGCCAATATTTGTTATCTCTTGTCTTTTTGATAACAGCTACTCTAACAGATGTGAGGTGCTGTCTCATTGTGGTTTAGATGTGCATTTCACTGATTAGTGACGCAGACTCTCTTTTCATGTAACTGTTGGCCATCTGTAGGATTTCTTTGGAAAGATGTTCAGATCTTCTGCCCTTTTTTAATTGAGTTTTTCCTATTGAGTTGTAGGAGTTCTTTATATTTTTTGGATATTAACCCCTTATCAGATAGATGATTGGCAAATATGTTCTTCCATTCAGTAGGTTGCCTTCTAATTTTGATGTTTCCCTTACTGTGCAGAAGCTTTTTAGTTTTACATAATCCCACTTGTTTATTTTTGCCTTTGTTACCTTTACTTTTTGTGTCAGATTAAAAAAAAAATCATCACCAAGAGCTTTGTCAAGGAGCTTACCACCTGTTTTCTTCTAGGAGTTTCATGGTCTTAGGTCTTACATTCATTTTACATTAACTTTTGGTATATGGTAGGAGATAATGGTCCAGATTCACCCTTCTGTATGTGGCTGCACAGTTTCCCCAGCATCATTTATTGAAGAGACTGTCCTTTCCCCATTGTATATTCTTAGCACCTTTGTCATAAAATGACCACATGTGTGTGGATATATCTCTGGGCTTTCTATTCTGTTCCATTGAGATACATGTCTGTTTTTATGTCACTACCATCCTATTTTAATTGTTATAGCTTTGTAATGGAGTTTAAAATCAGGGAGGAGCATGGCACCTCCAGTTTCGTTCTTTCTCAAGATTGTTTTGGCCATTCAGGGTCTTTCATGAGTGAATACAAATTTTAGGGTTGCTCTACTGATGTGAAAAATGCCATTGGAATTTTGATAGGGATCACACGGAATCTGTACATTGCTTTGGGTGGTATGGACATTTTAACATTAATTCTTCCAATCCATGAGCATGAAATACCTTTCCATTTATTGTGTCTTCAATTTCTTTCCTTAATGTCTTGCAATTTTTAGTATACAGGACTTTCACTTCCTTGGTTAAATTTATTCCTAGGTATTTTATTCTTTTTGAAGTAATTATGAGATTTTAATTTCTCCTTCTGATAGTTTATTAGTGTATAGAAATGCAACTTTTTGTGTATATTATTTCTAAGTTTTTTAATGGAGTCCTCGGGGTTTTCTACATGTCATCTGCGAAGAGTAATAGTTTTACTTATTTCTTTTTTTTGCCTAATTGCTCTAGCTAGGACTTCCAGTACTATGTTGAATGAAAATGATGAGACTGGGTATCTTTGCCTTTTCCCTGATCTTAAAAAAGCTTTTAACTTTTAACCACTGCTTTAAAGAATTTTTCTTTTAAGTTTTCAGAAGTGTAAGATGAGTTTTGGCATTAATATCTTTGCATTTATTCTATTTGGATTTTGCTCACCTTCAATCTGTCAGCATATGTCTTTCATTGAATTTGAGAAGTTTTCAGCCATTATTTCTTCAAACACTCTTTCACTCTTGCTGTTGTCTCTTCTTCTCGGACTCTACTCATATGTCTGGGTATTTATTGTTCCTCAGATCCCTGAGGATCTTTTTTTCTTTTTTAGTTTATTTTCACTGGGGAAATTCTATTGGTCTGTCCTCAAGTTCACAGTTTTTTTTTTATCTGAAGTTTATTTTTTTAAATAATTTTTATTGTTATGTTAGTCACCATACAGTATATCCTTAGTTTTTGATGTAATGTTCCATGATTCATTATTTGCATATAACGCCCAGTGCACCATGCAATATGTGCCCTCCTTAATACCCATCACCGACCTATCCCAATCCCCCATCCCCTCCCCCTCTGAAGCCCTCAGTTTGTTTCCCAGAGTCCACAGTCTCTCATGGTTCATTCCCCCTTCTGTTTAACACCCTTCATTCTTCCTTCTCCTACAGATCTTCCTATTTCTTATGTTCCATAAATGAGTGAAACCATATAACTGTCTTTCTCTGCTTGACTTATTTCACTTAGCATAATCTCCTCCAGTCCCATTCATGTTGCTGCAAATGTTGGGTAAGTTCTTTCTGATGGCTGAGTAATACTCCATTGTATATATGGACCACATCTTCTTAATCCAGTCATCTGTTGAAGGGCATCTCAGCTCCTTCCACAATTTAGCTATTGTGGACAATGCTGCCATGAACATTGGGGTGCATATGGCCCTTCTCTTCACTACGTCTGTATCTTTGGAGTAAATATCCAGTAGTGCAATTGCTGGATCATAAGGTAGCTCAACTTTTAACTTTTTAAGGGACCTCCACACTGTTTTCCAAAGTGGCTGTGCCAACTTGCATTCCCACCAACAGTGTAAGAGGGTTCCCCTTTCTCCACATCCTCTCCAACATTTGTTGTTTCCTGCCTTGTCCATTTTTGCCATTCTAACTGGCATAAGATGGCAACTCCAGGTGGTTTTGATTTGAATTTCCCTGATGACTAATAATTTTGAACATTTTTTCATGTGTCTGTTAGCCATTTGCATGTCTTCATTGGAAAAGTGTCTGTTCATATCTTCTGCCCCTTTCTTGATTTGTTTCCCGTGTATTGAGCTTGAGAAGTTCTTTGTAGATCTTGGATACTAGTTTTATCTGTAGTTTCATTTGCAAATTTCTCCTCCCATTCTGTGGGCTGCCTCGTAGTTTTTTTTTTTTTGACTGTTTCCTTGGCTGTGCAGAAGCTTTTTATCTTGATGAAGTCCCACAAGTTCATTTTTTCTTTTGTTTCTCTTGCCTTTGGAGATGTGTCATGAAAAAAGTTGCTGTGGCCGATGTCAAAGAGGTTGCAGCCTATGTTCCCCTCTAGGATTTTGATGGATTCCTGTCTCACATCGAGGTCTTTCATCCATTTGGAGTTTATCTTTATGGTGTGAGAGGGTGGTCAAGTTTCATTCTTTTGCATATAGCTGTCCAATTTTCCCAGCACCATTTATTGAAAAGACTGTTTTTTCCATTGGATGTTTTCACAGATTCTTTCCCCTATGATCTCACCTTTATCAGCACTTTGGGGGGGGGGGTTCTTTTCAGTGAATTAATTTTTCAGTTCTATCCTATCACTTGGTTCTTTTCTCAAAAAGAAAAGTAGAGAAGCATCTACTCCTTCACTGAGATTTTTTAACTTTTTCATTTGTTTTATGAATACTTAGAATTAGCAGAGCCTTTAATCTTTGTGAGATAATTTCAACATCTGATTCATCTCAGTGCTGTCATCAGTTATCTAATACCAGTTGTAATTTTCCTGGTTCTTTGTAGGTTGGGCAATTTCCTATAGTATCCTGGACAGTTTACCTATTATGTTAGGAGATCCTAGTTTCTGCTTAAATAATTTTAGTACGCAGTCACCGTGTTTCAGGATCAACACATGGATCCCTGGCCTACTTTTATGGGCTGTAGTTCCAATGCATTTTAATTTTCAGAGTCTTTGGGATGCTATTTTGGTCTATTGGGTTTATCTGATATTGCTGAGATTTCCATTGCTCCCTGCTGATGCTGCCTGAGGGAGAAGGAACTTCCCCAAATGGGCCCCCTGATGCCCCTAGGTGAGGGAACAAAGAGCTCTTCTTGGACCAGATTCTTGTTCTGTCAGGATGCCCCGTACCTGAGCCACTATCTGCTTGAAGTCTCTTGTGGGGGAAATGATTCTCTGGGCTGCAGAATACAGCGGCTTCTTGGGCCAGCTGCTTGTTTTTGCAGGAACCTTCTGCCAAAATCTCCTGGTCACCCCATATCTCTAGGTTAGGAAGGGAAATCTCAGATCCAGCAGGGATGGAAAGTACTCTCTGGGCCAGACCATTTGTTGTGGCAGGACTTTCCCCACTTGCAGATGCTGCCTGGCCACCTGATGTCCTGAGGTAGGAAAAAGGAGTCTCAGGTCTAGTAGGGAGGGAAAGTGCTTCCCTTGGCTCAAGAAGGATCCCATTGGAGTCCTCTTATTAGTTCCACTACTTTTATAGGCGGGACCTCCTATCCAGTTCAGGAGAAGAATGAACCTACCTAAGTCACACTTTCTGTAGTTAGGTTGGAGGTGGGGGGACACCTGGTCTGGGTTCCTTCCTACCAATGGGTGGAGAAGGCTAAGATGTCCTCTATGTTATTCCTTCTGTCCCAGTGTCCCTAACCAGCCCATTTTTCTCTGTTCAGACTTCTCTTTTGGTTACCTCTCTTTTTCTAAGGCTTATAGTTATTCTGAGCAGAGTGGAACAGGGAGAAATGGTTTCGTGCCGTCTTTATGCCTTCAGCTTTGCTTCTGAACCAAATATTAAATTGGCAATGTATAAGACAAAGGCAGGTTGCAGAAGTATTTTGTTTATTCCAAGCTATTTTTTTAATGTGTGTCTAAAGTTAACGACAAACAATTAAAAATTAGAAGTGTTCACAAAAAATTTTGCAGCTCTGGATTCTCTGAGAAAATTAAATGTGGCCACCCAGGCCTGAACTGGGCCACTATCAGCTGAAGAAGTAGAGAAGCATCACTCTTCAGACCCAGCACTTGTACCAAACCCCTGTTTTTAGGCCCAGCTTTCTTAGTCATTTAAATCACCAGTCTGGCTCCTAGAGTTAAGAACCCTGACAGAAGGGGGAATGAACCATGAGACACTATGGACTCTGGGAAACAAACTGAGGGCTTCAGAGGGGAGTGGGGTGGGGAATTGGGATAGGTCGGTGATGGGTATTAAGGAGGGCACATATTGCATGGTGCACTGGGTGTTATACGCAAGTAATAAATCATGGAACTTTACATCAAAAACTAGGGATGTACTGTATGGTGACTAACATAATAAAAAATTATTAAAAAAAATTATTTCACTGTGGGGGGAAAAAAGGACCCTGACTTAGCCTATTAATGAGCAATCACAAACCTTTATAAGTGAATTTTACAAACACTTTCCCATAAATTCTTTCATTTAATTCTCATCATAAAATTTTTTTAAAAAACTGGCACTATTTAATCCTAATTCTAAATAACAGGTTCTATTACTTCCATTTTATAGCTAAGAAAACTATGTTTTAGAATGAGGATGTGATTTACCAAGGTACTGGGCTATTTAGTGGCAGAGTTGGGATTCAACCCTCATCTTCTGACCCCACGTCCAGTGTGCTTTACTTGCCCCCAATGGCAGAGAAGACTAAGATGATATTGCAATAACCAAAATATTGCCACAAATCATAAGGCCACATTGCTCTTATATGTGAATGTCCTTTTGAAAACAGACTTTCAGATTCCCACAGCTACCATTCATTTGCACCTAGGTTGTATACTTACTTCATCAGGGCAGTTAGAACAAAAATCTGAATCGCCCCCAAAATAAACGAGCATGACCTTTCCAATCAATTCTACCAAGCCTTAGGCAGACTGCTTTGCTGACACTTGGGTTGATGGGATGGATACAAACCTACCACACGTTTTCCCACCCCTACAGGTTTTAAATATCATCCAGGAGATTAGACCGACACACTTTTAAACAATCCAAAATATATACATAGGTTGCCATATAGGATAGAAATCTCGGTTGTGTAGATTTGCATGGAGAACAGCTACTGGAAAGCAGGGAAAGTTGAGCTACTTAAGACTTAATGATTTATTCTGTAGTCTCTATCTCCTATAAAAGGGTGACCTTTGATAAAACTACTGGGAGAATGGAAGAAACCAGAAGTGTCTTAGAAACACCATGAATAATGCCTCCTTGTGAATGATCTTTCTGGTGTCACTGCTGCAAACTCAGCCAAATGACAGGTTTTCCTGAGGGATAGATAAAGAATAACCCCATCTCTGCAACCATGCAGCAAGAACTGTAAAACAGATAGGCTCAGACGAATGAGAGAGTGTGTGGCTTGAATAGGGAGGCAGCCTGTTTGAATGGAGAGGACAGAAAGCAGGTGAAGTGTTAGAAGCAGCAACAATCGAGCAAATACAAAGTCCAGAGGGCAGAGTGGTTTTAAACCATGGGCTCAAATTCTAAAATACCCCTTCATTTCCCTTGAAGTTGGCAGGCTTGTTACCACTTCCGACCAGTGGAGTGTGGCAGAAGGGATGCTGTGTGACTTCCACAGCTAGGTCATGATGGCCACGTTCAAACACCTGCTCCTGGAGTCCTGAGCTGCCATGCTGGATGGGCCTCATGTGGGTTTCTCCAGATGGGAGCAAGTGGAGTCCAGCCTTCCTGCCATTCCAGCCCAGGTGGCAGACATATGAATGAAGACGGTTTCAGATAAATCTGATGCCAGCCATTTGAATCATCCCCAAACCCAGTAACTCTTCCCAGATGGGGCCCCAGACATCACAGAGCAGAGACAATCCCTGCCATCCACGTCCTCTCTAAATTTCTGACAGATGAAATCCAATAGCAAATCAAAATTGTTGCACTAAGTCACTAAATTTTGAAGCTGTTTGTTACGCAGAAATAGAGCAGAGGTAGATATAAAAGGCCGAACGGGGGAGAGAAAGAGGTAAGTTTAGTACAGAGCTGGCACAGGAGGTAGAATTAAGCATGACTAGAGAACGTAGCTGAAATGTCAATGGGAAAGTCAGTGGTAGGAAACAACATGAGCTTCTAAGAACTATTAGCCTGTGCTGCAAACCCAATTCTGGGTGCCAGCAACACACACAAAATGCTAGTATTACATTCATTCATGACAGCATGAGGTTATTCTCCAGGAAAATGCCAACTGGTCTTTTATACATTTCCTTCTGGATGAAAGAGACAGCTCTCCCTTTCACCAGAACATGCCTAACCCAGCCCCTCCTCAGCCTGCAGCACCAGGTCTCACAGAGCCTTGTGGGCAAATGTTGCCCAAGGCATCAACTCCTCAGGAAGCTGGAATTCACCAGCACTGGGGGAGGCGGGGGGCTTGGTTCTTGGAGTCCCGTCTCCCAGAGCTACTCTACACCTGAGGGCTCAGTCCACTGGATATCTTGTCCGATGCACCAGCTGAACACAACTGCCCTCATGTCTTGGACCACAACACATGGCTAGGATGTTGGCACCCCCTTTACCTCCCTGGGCTGGACTCGGGCCCACTTGAACTCCTGGTTAGCGTCCTATACGCACCAGGCACGCCACCTGACTTCGATGCTTCCACAGTCAGACCAGAGTCCCCATACCCCACTGAATGTCCATATAGTGAGCAACTGGCCATCCTACTTCGGGGAATTTCCCTAAAGCTCTGTTTGTTCTCCAAACCCCAGTATCTCCTTCCTCCAGCTGACAGTGGACCCACCTACCTTGCAGATAAACCACCAAAGTTGTGATATCTTGCAGGAAGTGCAGCATTTTGACAATAGACCAAACCTTGCCCACCCAGATCCACTGTGAAACCTTTTTTATTTTAAGCACTTCCTCTGTGAGTCCCCAACACCAGTGAGGAAGGTCAAAGACGTATGCCAGCTCAGTGCTTACTTGATTTCCTTGTAGCTAGCTGACTGCAAAGCAAGCCCTCCTCCACGGAGCCATTTGTCTAAGTGGGGTAGTTAAGTTCGGATTTCCAGTTATACCTGTGGAGCCAACCCCCAGCTTACTCAGCTCCGAGACTAGAGGAAAGACTTAATGGACCTCAAAGTCTCACAAGTTGGCAATTTAAGCAGAAATTTCCAAATTTTCCAAAGGAACCGCTTTCCTGCTTCAGCTGCCAGAAGGGAGAACAGAAGGGGAGAATGTGACAGCCTATCGACCTCCCTGCCAAGAACACTGGGCTGCAAGGTTATGGAGCACCACCTTATGGGTCACAAGCATTAGCAGATACCTATCAGCCAATGATAAGCATCAGAGAAACCCGCAACAATGAACTCCTTCTTTCTCCCAGAAAAAGGGACGCAGGAGCAGGTCTGAGGGGCTGGGAGAAGTTCTGAGCCTTGATTGAGCCCCATTGTTGCACGGTCTAGGAAGATTGCACAGCTGGGCTAAGTGTTGTATTCAGCAAAACACATGATGGACAGTGCTTTTGTGCCGGGGACACTCCAGTCAGCACGGAGCCTTAGACGGCTGAGAAAATTAAAAGCCTTTACAGGCCCTTTCACAACACACTTGATTTCTATATTAAATTTGAGTGTGGATGGGCATTGTGTTGGGTAATTGCCAGCCCTGAATGTCACCATAGGTGACAGGCTCGCTCTGATGTCAGACAACGGGGAAAAGCCAGCTTCCCCCACCCAGCTTCCCCCACCCCCAATACTCGGGCAGCCCCAGGTATGAGTGATAGCACGGGTGGGGGAGGCTTTGAAAGAGAGATGACTGGATTCTTGTCCCATTAACTTCCAGCCCCACCTGATCTTGTATAGGAGAATAGGACCTATAGGCTTCTGACCCCTAAGTCACAAGCCCAGGCTGGCAGAAAAGTCACCTGTTTCAACAACACAATTCTCCCCAGGCAGCAAGCATCGAACACCAGGCAGAAGAGAGTCTGGTATTACATGCAGGAAACAGCCAGGTTGGCCCTGAAGCACGCATCATCCCAATCAACAGAAGGTAGATGACTCATCTCCTCAGGTTGATGATTTTTTCATGGGAAATTGGAGACATTCTCAGAATGCACCAGGTGTTATGGCAGTGGCCTGTCCATGGCAGGTCAAGCAGAGCCCAGTCCTAGAGAGACACCTCAACTCCCCTCATCCTCTGTAATAGCTTCTGCAACGTAACGTAATACAAGACGGGGTCCTCCTTGGCTCAGAGCCCCTCTACCCCCAACCCGAGTGAGCCCTCTGAACATAGCCTCCAGTACACCGGGCAGACTAAGGCCAGGAAGCAGGGTCTGAAATCCGCTCGCTGTATGCTTTGGAAAACTCAGGCATTCATGCAAATCCCTCCAGGGCATGGTCTCTACTCATCTTTGCCCCTCCATGTTCCAAATCAATGTCAAAGGGAAGAAGGGACAGCCCAATTCTCTGATGAAGTTCTCAGGAGACTGGTTGGTTTTTCCTTTCTTTTTAAATTATCTTTATCTAGTTATCACTTCTGAGCAGAGGGGCCTAGGAGGGATGTAGCACCTGCCTGAGATCATATATTTGAACCCCAATGCCTGTGACTGCCTCAGGGTTCTCATCCTAGCACTTGGATTCCCAGCCTCCTCAGAGCCTGGGTTTGGGGTAGGGCAGAGGAGATGCTGCCAGCCCTAACCATCACCATGAATTGCAGGGAGCAGCAGAGTTAGGAGAGCGTGTCTCTAATCCCGGGTCCCACGTGTACACAGCTCAGGAGGGGGGTCCCAGCAGACACCATGGTTGAGGTCATCCTCAAACTTCCAAAGCTCATTCCTGCCTTAGAGGATCTGCATTTGCTCCTTCCTCTTCCTGGACCATTTTTTCCAGACCCTTGCTCAGCTGACAACTTCTTTCCCTTCAGATGATAATCCAAATGTCACCTCTTCAGAGAAACCTTCCCTGACCCACCGGAAGCGCAGACCCTCAGTCACTATTCCATCACTAAATCTTAGTGTTCCTTCTTAGCACTTGTCACTATCCAAATTATCCTGTTTATTCATTGTGTCCATGTGCCTTACCGGTCTTTCTTCACAGAACTTCAATTCTGTGAAAGCAAGGACTACATCTCTCACACATGGCTGCCTCACCAGGGCCAACACCACCACCACGCCATATTAAGATCATCCAAAGTTACTTAAGTAGGACAGCAAGGCTTTAGGCCCCTAGTCGACTCCTGAGATGGAATTCTTCACCACAACAGAGAAGAAACTGCTACTTTTCTTTCTGGCTTGGACAGCAGCTCCGTACCCAAAACAGACAGATTCTGTGCCCCAGTCATGGTCTCCATTGCTCAGTACATGAACACGGGGGTTCTGCAGGAATGGGACAGCCCCAAAGCCTTGTCCTTGAGCAGACAACACTTCTGGAAATAAAAGGTACCATGTCAGTCATGCTGAAGCAAACTATAGCCAAACTCTGACGAGACAATTTCCTGCACACCCCGGCACACCACAGTGCCAGGGAAGCAATGTAGACAGCACACACACCAGCCCTCCCTTTCTTTGAAGCTCCAGAACTGCACCAACTCTCCTGAACCAGGGCCTCTGCCTGCTCTTAACCTGGTGACCAGCCTCCTCACCTGAGGGCTCCGGAGCCAACAAGAGATGGGCAGCCTCCAAACGGCTGCCATTCTCCTGTGGCACATACAGCAGCCAGGAGGGGGACCACACACCATTGGTCCTGCAATTCTGCAAGCATTTGTTGAACCCCACTTACGTGCCAGGCACACGAGTAGGCAACAGATAGCAAGTAAAAAAACAATTAGAAGAAAACTCCTGCCCTAATAGACCCTCCCGTGTGTTGGGGAGGGTGAGGGAGTAGAAAACTAGATAAGCAAATACAGCTCCACGTGATACCTGCTGTGATGGGGGAGGTAGACTATGCCTCCACAGCTCCGAGACTGCACCCAAGCCAGGCCTCAGGGACCAGAGAAGGCTTTCCTGCTAAACTAACATCTGAGCTGAGACCTAGAGCAGGAGAAGCGGCTACTGCCCCGAGATGGAGGAAGACAGAGCCGTCTGCTCGGACAACAGACCAGCCATGAGCAAAGGCGGGAAAAACCAAGTCATTCCATGAGACTGGACACAGGAGTCTGAGAGGGAAAAGAAAATAAGCCCAGCAAAGACATACAGATGCAGGTCATCTCGAGGCATTTAGGTATTACCCAAAAGACTGACGGGCAGGCCCTGAAGACGCTAAGGGAAGGAAACACAGTCTGAGCCATGTCAAAGAAAAGCCACACTCTGGCTGACATTTGGGGGTCAAGAAGAGCACGTGAGGCTGAAGGCAAGAGAGCAGTGTAGAGGCCGGCTACACCGCGGTGCCAGCAGCCCAGGAGCAGGGCAGAGGATGGGCAGCAGGTGCTGGGGGACCCGTCCATGCCCCAAGGCCCAGGAGCGGCTACAGCAACAGCAGGATGGAGTGGCCCAGATGCTCAGAGGCTGTGTCCATACAAGCAGGGCTCTGCCTGCACTCTCAGTGCTCCAGAGTGTTCTCTTTCCTGAGGAAACCCTGAGGGTAGCAGCGCTGCCCCCGGAGAAGGGGAAGGGCCCCATTCTGAACATCAGCCAGCCTCAGCATCTCACCTCACGAGGCTGCACAAAGCATACCTGGGGATGGGAGAGCAAGCCGGACACCTGCCTTGTTCTCCAGAAGGCTCTGCACAGGACGACAGTCTCACAGGGCAGCAGGCGAAGCCACAGCCCAGCTCACTGGCTGCCATTCCCACCACTGCCGTGGGGGGTCCCTGCGGAGTGTGCATGACGTGGACGCCCTTCTGCAGGCAACAGGTGAGGAAAGGGATAACATGGTAAAAGGAAGAAGGGTGGCCCTGCCATGGGAGCTTCAGGAAGAGGATCTGGGTGGAGGAGAGGACTGGGCATTTCACATACCCTCCCCCAGGCTTCCGGCCCTCACACTCAGGCATGGCTCTGAGCAACTCCGAAGGGCCCGGCAAGGGCAAGGCTTTGGGCAGACCCGAGTGAGCTCATCAAGCAGGCAGCACACGCAGCTGTTCTGCCCGTGGGTCAGCATCTTGGAGGGGCGCTTGCAATCCAGGCAAGGGTGCTGTGAGTGGGGATTTGGGGACAGTCAGCCATCTTTGACTCTCCAGGCCCACTGTCTTTGATTCCACCTCCAAGTCTGACTTCCTTCCTCAACAAATTCATACCAGAGTTGGTCATCTACTCTCTTTGAATGCTTCCCTGTGTCCGGGGTAATTGGGGTGACAAATGCCTCTCCTGAGTGGGTTCCCATTTCTATCCTTTTCTTCTCAGCAGAAGGGTGAGGACTCCTGCCCTGACGCTACCCCTCTGTCTGGCATGAGGACAGTCACCCTAACTTCTCATTCATGAAGGATTAGGATTATGAACTTCTTTCATGTGTGCCAAATTGCTCACTTTCTAAACAGACTACAATTGCATTTTTTTTCATCTTTCATCCAGCAGTTATGCATGAAAATTATTTTATTCTATTATGGATTTTTTTAAAAATTCTGTTGTATCCCAGTCAGGAAACGTGGCTTGTGCCATGTTATACTCTCCAAAACATACCGAGATTTCCCTTTTGGTGTACGTGATCATGTGCTGTTGAATCCTTGATTTCTCTCTTAGTCAGCTGAAATACATCTTAGCACAGTTTCTAGGAGGAATGAGGAAGTGGCAGACTTTCTGAACCATCGCATTTCTGAAAGTGTCTTTTTATGGATTCACACAAGAAAGACAATTTAGCTGAACACAGCATTCTTGGGTCACAACCTTCTTCATTTAAGCCTCTGGAGACGGTGGTTCTGGCTTGGAGGGGAATCTGAGGTGAGCAGATGTTTCTTCCTTTGTAGGTACCCTGTTCTTCTGTTAAGAGGCTTGCAGGGTTTTGTTGTTTTTTTGTTGTTTTTTTTTTTTTAAACTCCTCTAAATCGTGTCATATTCTCTTATCCTGTGTCACCCCTAGTGGCTCTGGAAACACAGCGATACCTCAGAGCAGGTGAGACACCGTGTAGAGCTGTGCTGGTGGGACCCATAGCTGGTGTGCCAAATCAAAAATGTGCAGACTATACGCTGCTGAGTGAGGAGGTACAAGACACCCACAGGAAGCCAAGAGGTAGCTCCCTAGAATCTGAGCTCCCACTTTGGGCAAGTGAAACCAATAGGGTCTGTTTGACTAAGAACGTAGTTTCAACATGCCTGCACAAAGAAAGTAGAGTCATAAGATTTCTTAGAGACCCCAGAAACAGTGAGTGGGGGGAAGGGTGCTATCCAATGAGCTAGGGGAAGGGCAGTCCTCTAGCCCAGTAATGGAGGAGAGGGGGGGCAAGGTAGCAAGTACCTATTACTTATAAGGTGGTTGGGGCAGAGATCACTAACTTTTCCCAGGCATCACTCTGCTTAGTTTAAAAGGTACCCCCAGTAAAAGTGGGAACTTACAGCAGCCATCCTGAACTCAAGTCCTTATCTGAATGTCCAGACTGTATGTGAACAGGGTTATCATCCTTCAAAATGCCTAGGTAGCAACTCAAAAAAAAAAAAAAATTATTTTTCCCATCACGGAAGGGTGGGGGGTGGGGGGGGATGAGGGAGGTGCTGATGCTAGCTCTGTGGCTTCTGGGAAGTGTTCCCCACAGGGACATGGGGGGGACCCTACTTTCCACAGTAATCTCCCAAGCTACACCAAGTATTAACAATAAGCACAATAACTCAGTCACGCACTCCTACGCACTCATTTCCCTTCCGTGAGCCCAGCTTTATTATAAATCAATAGGATTTCTACAGCAAGGGCAAATGTCACATGTGTGGGACTGAGCAAATAATAAGTTGAACCTTGAAAAGGATTTTCCTAGCTGTTTGATATCTTCTCCTCCGGGCTTTTGTCTCAGTGACAGATGCTGCTGTTCACATCCGTGCCCTGTTTCCCTCTGAGTGTTGCCCCTGTCCTTGCCTGAATCTAGCAGTTTCTCTGCCTCATTTTCCAGAAGGCACACGTAAAGGAGGACAGCTTCACAGGGAAACAGGCCATGCCTGCCCAGCATCAGCACGTGCCACTCCTGCCACTGTTACGTGAATGCTCCCCAGCACACTCCTGTAAGAACATGTATGGCGGCCCCTTTTAGAGGAAACCCCCACCCCAAGATGATGAGTTAGATCAGACCTGAAATTGCTACATGGCATAGTCTGATATACAAGGGTAAAAACCTTAAACTCTCATTTAATATCTATTATGGACTGAATGTGTCCCCCTAAAATTCATACGTCAAAATCTAATCCCTGATGTGATGGTGTTTGGAGGTGGGGACCTTGAGAGGTAATTAAATCCACGGTAGAGCCTCCCCCCTCCCCCACTCATGATGGGGCTGGTGCCCTTATAAAGAGATGAAGAGTCCAGTGTGCTCTGCTGTTTGCCATGTGACAACACAGCAAGATAATAGCTGTCTATGAAATAGGAAATGTGCCCTCACCAGACAGAATCTACCAGTGACTTGATCTTGGACCTCCCAACCTCCAAATAATGAGAAATAAATTTGCTGTAAAGCTACCCAGTCTATGGTGGGTGTTTTTGTTCTAGCAACCCAAACCCAAGACAATAGCTCTTCTGTATCATTCTACCACATATTTGTGACCAGAAAGCACTTCTATGACATACTAGTACAGAGAGGTGTATGCTCCTGAAATTCATCTATTCCCAAGTGCTTCCAGAAATGCCAGACCTAAGAGGTATTCCTTACTAAAATGATGTAACTATCACATGAGTTTCAGTTGAGAAAGCCTATCCTAGGAATTCACAATGCACATTAGTGTTTTAAAGGCTCTGAAAAAGCATAAAGAATACCACTGAACTTTATTTAGCCCAATGGTCCCCAAATTTTTTGACCACAAAGAATCCTTTTCAAGTAATACTCGTTAACATCAGATGGATTCCAGAACACACTTGAAAAAATACTGTGCTAAGAAAACCTTCCAGATCAAAGGATTTGTCACACTGCCTCCTTGCCACATGCCCTCAGCATGGTCCCAGCCGGAAATTAACAAAAGAGGAAGCAGAGTGTAACCTGTTTATTGAATTAGCTGGAGTCGGTAGGGCGCCTTCTCCTCGGGTCTCCTCCTAACTTGCTCAGCCAAATCCAAGGAGTCTGTCCCTGAGTGAAATCCCACACAGATTCAGAGATTTCTCAGTCATTCTAAGGTACTAACAGGGGTCTCATGTTTAAAAAAAAAAGAAAAAGAAAAAAATAGTAAATCCTGTCAACTTGAGCACCATAACTTCAATCTTTCATCCAACTTACAACTTCTCTCCCCAAACCACCACAACAGGGACAGAAGAGAGAACTCACAATGGGAAAAGGAGGGAAATTAGTCTTTTTAGCCTTTTCCTTCATCATTGCCCCAGGTTCTACTGTCCCTCCCCCATGCTCCGTACAGCACCTGGCTGCTCCGATGTTGGGGAAGGAAGAAGAGCCATGGGAGAAGAATGTCAACATGTCTGATATGCTTGGTGCTGTTTCCCATCTTCTCTGGGTTTTTAAATGCCCTTAGTCATAGCAACAACTCTCTTGTCCTATGGGGGCATTCCTGGGGTTTCTTCAAAGATCCCTAGAGCAAAGACATCCTACCCGCACGCGCTGGTTTAGATTTTGTCTCTTCTAGCTAATAGGACAATGCCCTGAACCCGTGGCATCCAGAAGTCCGAGAGGGGTCATCTCACCCTGGTAGGTCAGTCTCTTGGGTGAAGAGCCCTTTTCCAAGGGACCAACACCTGCTGCTCACTCCCACTCCCCACTCTCTGCATAGCTGTCAGAACTAACCCTAGGAAGTGTCCCAGCTGACAGCCTTCTCAGGGATGGGTTAAGTCTATCTCCACATTCTCCAAAATCCAGGGAACACTTTTCATGCTCTCTTTCAGACTCTCCAAAGCTCCCCCTCCCTCTCAACTTGATGGGGAAGAACTCGCTTCGTTCCCTCATGGGAGTGGGAGATGCCCAGCTCACTGACATCTCTGTGCAGGTTGGAGCCCCTGGACATAGACTCTGAAATGGAGATTTACACCAAGGAGTTTTATTGGGGGAGCACAGGCAAGAATGACTCCCATAAAGAAGGAAAAGGACAGACTGACCAAAGGGAGAAGCTGACCTTCTGCATGATTGCATCGGCTCTCAGCTGCTCTCCCAGGAAGCTCTGAAGCTGGACTGGCCCTTCTCAGTTTGCAACAAAGGGTCAAGTCTCGTACCCCTACATGCTGACTGGATACAGGCTGCCCTCAGAAAGTGGGGCACAAACTGAGGGGTACTAACTCTCCCAGTCAAGGATTTTCCGGAGAGGGATGCCTCCGTGAGTCACAGGAGCCAGCTCTCCCAGCAGCAGGTGGCCTGAAGGTCTCCATCCTGAAGGGCGGGACTGGGGGCTACACTACAGTGCAGTGCTTTCAAAGGGCCCCACCAAACAAAGATGAACACCTACTCGACATCCTCTCAGGAAACGAGCACTTGTTATTTTGTGTCGATTCGTGTTGCAGTTTTCCTTCTTGTCAACGGGAACACATCAGGTATTTGTTAAGCTGGTTAGCAGTGGTGTGACCCCCAGGAGGGACGGCAGTGGGTCCCTGCTCTTTCCTGGCTCTGCCCACCATTGTCTGGATCCAACTCATGTCACCCTCTAGTCTCGATTTCCCTAGATATAAATCAAGGCTACAAAAACCACCCTGCCTACCTCTCTTGACCATGGTGACCTACAGATGAGACGTCTGATACACATGAAAGGCCTCAGGATCTGCTACGGACAGACTGGAACCTCTTCAAAGTATTCACATGGTATTAATAGATTTGCTGAGCCTTTTCTGCTCAAGCCCCCTTAGGGTTTGGTGATCAAGTGTCCAAGGAAACAGCATTCATGAAGGAAGTTTTACAGGGTCAGTCTTCATCCCAGGGGAAGCCACCAGGTACCACCTTAAAGGATCGGGACAGAACATGCACGGCTGCGTGTCAGGGTAGGTCAGATGGCAAAGCAATGCCACCAACCCGCCACAGAGGCTGTGTCACAGAGAGCAGGGATGATATCCAGTACTTCTGGCTCTGCCCTTCACAAAGATATGCAAGTCACTCCTCATGCTAGAATCCTCTGCATCTAGGAAATGAAAGCCCTGTCCTAGGGCAGGATTTTCAAACTCTTTCAGGAGCATAACCCTGTTTTTAATTGGAATTTTTTCTCAAACCCTAGTACATGAAAGAGTTAAACAGGGTTCTCATGATGTTTAAATACAGGCTAGTGATGAAGATCTTCTTCAAATTTTGTAGTCTTGGGAAGCCTATTAATGCAATCGCTACAAAAAGTTTCTGTGTGGCTACCATGCACCAGGCACGGCACTAGGCAGGAAGTCCAGCAACGTGTGACAAGTTGGATGGCTACTGCCCGCCTGGAATTCAAGGTCAATCGGGTGGGCCAACTTATGTGCAATTACACTGCAGAATGAGAAGTTCTCAGACCGGAGAATTTTAAGCACATCAGAGATTTTAACCCAGGTTTGGTGTTATGAGAAAGTCATGGTGGATATTCCGGGGAAACTGGGTCTAGAGGAGGTGTTAGAATGACTGGCCACTGGATATGAGGGTGATCTGGCTGTGACATCTGTCACCTGATTGATCACCAGGGTTGATTCAGCTGATCTCGCTGGCTACGCCGTGTCCCCTTCCTCCCTTACCACTCCAGATGTACCCCTCCTAAAGCTATACATTTGAAGAGGACGACCTCCTCAGGAGACGAGGACTATTCTTCGGTCAAAGGTATATGAGCAGCTCTGCTCCCCTGCTAGAGCCTCCAAACAAACTCTCAAGGTCCATTTGTGGGAGGACATAGGATAATCAAGCTTCCAAGACTCCAGATACATCCAAAAGAGGTGCTCATGCGGCGGTCTGCCTTTGGAAGGGAGGAAGGAAAGAGAAAGAACGACGGGCTACTAAGAGAGAAGACTCTTCCTGGTAGAAAACCTTGTTTTTCCAGAGGCCCAGAGGAGGGAAGGAGGGAGGGAAGGAGGGAGGGAGGGACTTTTGAAGAACTGAATAAAAACTGGTTCCAAAATAGAAGAAAGAACTGAAGATAGGAGATGGACGATACAATTAAGCACTGCACAGACCACAAAAGGTCACTCATGAAGTACCAAGAAAATTGGGTTTTATCAAAGTGCCATGAAAAACCACAGATGGATTTTTAGCAAAGCTTAAGAATCGCTAGTCTAGGTGACCTCTCAGAGTGCCTCCAACACTAATGCTTCCAATAACAGATTTCATTAAGCCCGACCAATAAAGTCTTGCACATTAATTAAGCCATCCAACAAATATTTGGTAAACGTAATTAAAAGGTGATTATTTAAATCATAAAGACTTAGTGAAACATCTTTGGGGGGGAGATAAAGGTAAATCTATTTCTGGCAGAAAACCCAATTTATATTCTCAAAGGACCTCATCACATCTCCAGTGGGAAAGGAAAGGAAGGGAGAAGATTCAGAAGGGTACAGCCAAGGAGAAGGAGGCGGCGGCTGCCTAAAACAATGCAGGTCAAGACCAGGACACTTTGGAGCTGAGAGGAAAAAGACTGAGGGCCCACAAAGCACTCAGGGAGAAAGTTAATTGGGATGCTAGGTCAGGGCAGCTAAGAAGGTGAGAGCTTCCTAACCCCCACCAGACCAGTTAGTAGGTGACAGAGATGGTCCCCAAGGACTAGACCAGGGAGTGCGGGTCCCTAGGAGAAGCTGGGCAGCGTCTCAGGTAGGTATTAAATCTGAGAAGAGACAAAAACCTTCCACTCAGATGAGTTATCAGCACCCCGACTTTGATTGACATTGTTGGCCTCCAGAAAACCCTACCTCTCAGTGTTTACACCCTCAAAGAGTACCTTCCCACGCTTGACTCAGGCTTGGCCATGTGAGTTGTGTTGGTCGATGGGACATTATCGGGGTTGATGCAAGTAGGGGCCTGTCCTCTTAGAACGCCCTCTTGGAACCCAGCCGCCATACTGTAAGGAAATTCAGGCTACCTTGTTGGAGAAAAGGGCCACATGGAAAGGCTCTGAAGGATGACATCACATGGAGAGAGAGGCTTCAGGGAAAGAACTTAGATTCCCTTGCCAAGCTCCCAGCTGAATGCAGCCATATGGGTGACCCCAGCCAACACTGCACAGAGCAGGAACGTGGCTTCGTCAACTCCAGAATCATGAAATGTAACAAACTGTTGCCACTTTAAGTCACCAAATTTTCTAGTGGTTTGTCATGTAGCAATACTATTAGAAAGAAATGGAAAGTAAGGAGGCAGGGAAGATTGAAACATGGAGAACAGACGTCGAAGTTCTAGTGTCAGTGAAAGTTCTAGAAGAACAACGCAGAAAGAATGAAGCGGATGAAGTAATAAGAATTTCTCAAGATTCTCAAAACATTATATTCAGACTACATATCCTCACCGAGACGAGACCACACACCTAGATCACAACGGTGATGGTTCAGGACACCAAAGATAAACACAAAATCCTCAAAAACTTCTGCAGATTGTTTTAAATGTCACCCGGAGTAGAATAAAAATACGAACATTAGACTTCTCATTGGAAACACTCGGCGCCAAAAAACAAATTCCTCAAAGTTCTGAAGAAAATTACTTTGAACCTAAAATCTTATGTCCAACCAAACTAATATTCAAGAGGGAAACAAAATATAGATATGTATGGACGTAGAAGGATTCATAGATTTATCTCATTGAACACCTGTGAAAGAACTGAGTACATACACAAAAAAACAAATGAAACAATGTGAGATACAAGAAATAAAGAACAAAGAAATCACTGAAGCTTGTGGTTAAGTATAACCAACCACTGATTCCTGTTTTAAGTTAAGAAGTTACTATGTAGAGCCAAAATGCCCGACAATCTCAAAATAAAATGCACGGCCATGAAAGAGAAGAGGGACATAAAATCATGCTCGGGATTGGGGTAAAGATTCTGAGGGACAAAACCCCAAAAGGGTGAAAACAAAACAAAATGGAATTAAAGAGAATTAAAGGGGAGTATGAGAAAGATTGAGAAACACAAAATAAGGTGACAAGGAGTTTAAACTTTGAAAGTCATAGAAACTGACAGGCTTTACTTCCTTAACTCATTAGCGGAGTTTAAAAAAAAAAAAATCCAGTTACAGATTTTGCTAATGGGACACACGTAAAAGGAACAACAACAAAAAAAAAAGGGTGTTAAAAACAAAGACACAGAAAATGTTTCTATCAGGCAAATGCTAACGACTTTATCAGCTTGGGGGTCTATCAATGATGCAGCAGGAAGTGCCACCGGGATCTCAACTAGTGTCAGCATTGGACTTTACCATAGTTGTCGTCACACCACCTGGGTGTATAAACGAAAAAACCAATAGGTATGGCGTCAAAATTGAGGAGACACATGGTGCTATATCACTCAACCTGGAATAGTCTAAAAGAGGTGAAGTATGTCAAAAAACCCCAGAACCTCCATGTGGCTGGCCACATCTTTCTGGCTTCTCCTGACAGAGAAGGGGAAATATGATAAGGGCCACAAACAGGCTGCTGGGGGTTCCTCCCTCAGCATCCACTGGACGTGTGTGCCACACGGCTTGGAGCTCTGACAGGAATCGTGGGCTTGTCTGAGAAGAACATCGGTTGTCAGGCAGGCCTTTTCGCAGTCCAACCTGGGTCCCCACACCAGTGTTTGCCATTCACTGCCTGAGATCAGGAGGTGTAAACAGAGAGCTTTATGCCAAGTCTGGTCTCAGAATATTTTCTTTGGCTCTCATGATGCCTTTTTAAGTTTTGAATTGCCAGTATTTAAAACTTGGAAAATTCCACTTTAACAATATAAATGTCTGGCTTTTGACAAATCAGGAGATCTGGCCATATCAGGCCAACATTCCCACAAGGCAGCAGTCAGTTCAGTTCAGGGAGAGGAACGGCCCCCCCTCAAAGAGTGCACCCACTTGCCCATCTGTCATTGTGTCTGACTCCAGGTGGTCTCCTAGTCAGGCTTGACAGCTGCTTTGTGACTGAGATCATCTCCAATCTGTGAGCCCAGAATCCAAACCCAAGGATTCCAAAGTCCCCAGGCCTTAGGTGTCTCATGGAGACAACACAGACTTTCCAAGTGGGAAGGAGTCCTAGATCTCCTCTAGACCAAGTTCCATCACTTACCAGTGAGGAGGCAGAGGCCAAAGAGAGAAGGGAGTCTGCAAGGTCACACCATGCATGGCACCAAGAAGGGACAGAGTCCTGGTCTTCCTACCAAAGCTCCATGTTCGCTCCCCCCTTTGACTTAGCAACTTCCTAGGGGGAACAGTATATTGCTCCAGCCTTTTATCCCCACCAGAACTGTCAGGATACATACAAGGGGTCTACTTACTCCCTTTTCACCCAAATGAAGAGAGAAATCGATCTCAGATGCTATTAATAATCATTAAAATTGCCCAGGTTCAGTGTTGGCAAGGACGTGGACAAACTGGAAGCCTTCTGTGCTGCTGGGAGGAATGTAAAATGGTGCAACCATTACGGACAACAGTATGGTGGCTCCCCCAAAAGTTAAAAATAGAATTACCGTATGATCCAGGAATTCTACTTCAGGATATATACCCAAAAGTTTTGAAATCAGGGACCCAAAGAGATATCTGTACACCTGTGTCCACAGCAGCATTATTCACAACAGTCAAAAGGTAAAAACAACCAAGTGTCCGCGGACATACGAATGGATAAACAAAACATGGTAGATAATAAACATACGATGGGTTATTATTAAACTTTGAAAAGGAAATTCTGACGTGTGCCACAATATAGATGAACCTTGAAGATGTTATGCTAAGTGAGATAAGTCACAAAAGGACAAATGTTCTATTATTCCCCTCACAGGAGGTACTCCGATTAGTCCAATTCCTGCAGAGGGTAGACCGATGGTTGCCAGGGGCTGCAGACAGGCGGCCGTGGGGTTATCGGTTAATGACTACGCAATGTCAGTTTTGCGAAATGAAAATGTTCTGAGGATGGGTGGTAAGGATACTTGAACAATGTGAATGTACTTAATGCCACTGAACGGTACACTTAAAAATAGTCTGTGTATCTTATCACAGTTAAGAATAATTGTTTCCACTGCCCCATTTCTAAACTCTGCAGTTGCATGCTTTTGACAGTGTTTCACCTTCCCCCAGGCACCATGGAGCACACAACATGCCCTGTCCTCTAGAGGAAGATGCAAAAGGGATGGAGGGAGACTCCCACCTACTGTGCACCAGGCCAGGGGTTGATTGTCATAGGTGTGCTCCTTTCAAAAAACGGGGGGGGGGGGGGTGTCAGTTTGAGAGTCCTCATTTTAGAGAAGACATCAGTAAAGTCACGCAGCTGACATGAGACACAGCCAGGGTCAGGAGCAGGAAGGGAAGCACTGTCCAGTGATTAGAGCAGACACTCTAGAGAAGGACTGCCTGGCTTCTGATTCTACCTCCCCCAGATCGTCTCTGCACTTGGACAGTTTGCTTAACCTTTCTGGGCCTCAGATAAAAAAGCAGGGACCCTGCAGATAGGAAACAGTGCCAACAGGGACATCTTGCTGTGAGGACTAGAGGAGTTAGAAGTACTTAGAAGAGCACGTGGCCCATAGTAAGAAGCATATACGGTCAAACCTTGAATAACGCAGGGGTTAGGGGTGCTGCACCCCATGCAGCTGAAAATCCATGTAGAATTTGACTTCCCCAAATCCTAACTACTAGTCTACTGTTGACCGGAAGCCTTACCAATAACAGTTGATTAACACGTTTTATATGTTCTACATATTATATGCTGAATTCCTAAAGTAAGCTAAAGAAAATCGGAGAAAATACAGTAACAATACTGTATTTATTGGGGGAAAAAATCCATGTGTAAGTGGACTTGTGCAGTTCAATTCCATGTTGATCAAGGGTCAACTGTTTTCGCTTTCATTATGAATATAATCGTTGTTTTGTTGTTACAGGTTTCTGATACACTTCCCCTGAAACAGAGCTATCTCTACAGAGAAAAACTGTTCTACTCTCTTATGCCTAAAATCCAACTCTACACCTCAAAACCTATTTGCCACATATGCAGAAACACGTCTACTAAAGGAAATAGGGTGTTGTAACACGTTGTCATGATGGCCTTGATGACATTCTTCACTGCCATCAGCTCGTACTGAGAAGGGACAAGAAGGGTCCAGGTGAATGTCTCCTGAGGACTTAGTTTAGAAAGGCTGAGCCCCAAACTCGCTGCTGCTCTTCTCATTTCTATCTCCCAAGCCTGCCTGCCTCCAAGTGTCCCTTGGCATCAGGAGCTGGTGGCAGTGGCCCCATTTCCTCCCTGCTCCTCTAGATGCACCCTGAAGGGGGTGCGCATCCTTTCCCAGACACCCTTGAGTCCACTTAGCCCTCTTTCTCAAAGATGAGTAGGCCCTGAGGTCCACCAGCCTCCCCAGGCCATTCCTGCTGCCACACACTTAGCCCCACGTGCTGCCCTCTCCCCTGACTTGCATTATCTTAGCGGCCAGCTCTGTGCCTGACTGAACAAGCACTCAGACAATACAGTTGTGCTATCCTTCCCTCATGTCAGAGCTCTGATTTCTAATGACGCAAAGACGGAAGACGTGGATAATCCCACTCCTCCTGGAAGACAGGGTTGGAGAGCCTACCTATTAAACCTGCTATTCGTCCCTAAAATGAACAGGTTTCCCTGCAGTGACCTACAGATGTAAAATGGCTATTCTTCCCATGGGCTCTGCAGGTAGGAAGGCAAAAATACAGAGCACAGCCCACTCTGGCCTGCTCCCCTCGTGATGTGGGCCCACAAATGCAGGCAAATGAAATCTGTCTCAACCTTGTGAGTAATCCTGAGTGAGTCCTGTCTCTCTGCTCTCTGCCCAGTCTTGTCTAAATTAAAAAGCCTCAGAGAGCAAGAAGCTGTCCACCGCAGAAACACCAGGCCTACCGAGCAGCAGACAGAAGAAATTTACCTCTTCCATATCCAGAGCGTCTAGGGGGTACAAATGTAATAAGGTCTCTAACCCAGCTCACAGATTGACTTGCAAATGTGCCTTGCCACGGCTCTGCACATTCCCCCTGGAAACCAGGGCTATTTCTTCGTGCTCTTGCTGAGTGTTTGCTCGGATATTGGCTCTATTCCCTGGATTCCCGGTCAGACCCAGGTAGGCATGCTGCACGGTCTCTGCCTCACAAGGGAGGCAAAGCAGGTTCATGGCCACTGATGTTAATCATGCCCATAACCTGATAGCCAGGTTACAATCCTGCACATGAAGGAGGTGCCCCCAGTTCAGCCTGATGGTCTACCTCTGGTTCTGTCAAAGCCTGCATAGCTGGGGTGGGATGGAAGTGGATTTTCTCCCACTCATCAGCTTGACAGAAGTCAATCTGCTTCTCAGAAGAGGTCTGAATAGTAGTTTAAGCACATATAGGATCACCTCCAGATGGTGTCTTTCCCAGCCCCAAATCCAGGAGAAGCACTCTCCGCCAGGAATCTCTCTCCAATATCTTTAATATTTCCAGATAGGTGGAATCATAGCATCAGACTCAGGAAGCCCACTCTGGCCATGGCGAAGAGACAATGGTACTTCTTCCATTGCCCCATTACTCTTTCTCCAATCATGTGCAAAATAACCACAAAGCAGCACAAGTAAACAGAAATGAAAATACCAACCACAAAGTTTTTTTTTTTAGAAACAACAATGATCAAAAAGGCAGGGGAAATGCTGAAGGAAGCCCACGACCTGAAATGGATTTCCCACCAAAAATCAAAATTAAAAAAAAAAAAGTTGTATGTAATTATGTATTATTAGGTAACTAAGAACTAAGACAGGTATCCTAACCATAAAACTAAAAGAATAAAAATTAGAAGCAATAGAGTTAGGGCTACAGAAAATCAGATTGGACTAGAATTTCAACTCAAATTATGAGAGAAAAAAGAAAATAATATTACAAATATTAAGAGGAATACTTGAATTCTTGACTAGTTCAATCATGATATAGGTCAGCTGGAACAGAAGCAATACTAAAAGATATAATTGAAGAAAATGGCTAAGAAATTTAAAAGAATATTGAAAATTAAAGTGATCTACTGGGTTCTGGAAAAATTATGATGCAGAAGTCAGCACCTAAATATATTCTAGAATTATTGGGTCCTTCTCTATTAAGAATAAATGAGCCAAGATTATAATATCAAGCCAAATTTTCATTTATGTGTGACAGTGATGAAGGTATTCTTGACGTGAAAATTTTCGTTAACATGAGAAAGGCTATTCTCAGTAATAACCATAGTAACTAATACTTACTGAGCATCCCTCTCCACTCCAAACTGCTGGTCATTATTCCATGATCCACCATGCACTCACCCATTCGATCCTCACAATCTATGAGGTAGGTACTGCTATTATTACCACTACCACCCCCAATTTACAAAGGAGGAAACTGAGGCCCAGAGATTAAACTCTCCAATGGGAGACAGCAAGTTAATGATAGAGCCAGGATTGGAACCCAGTCGTCAGATTCAAATCCCAAACTCTGAAACACTGTCCAATGCTGAATCTAAGGATGGACGAAGTCTACCACAACCGTGATTGTTATGGGTTCAGCAGACAATCAGACTCAAGAGACCCAATAGCCTTTCACCTAATGCTAAACTGACTTAAGTTTATTAAAGGACACAGGACAAGAAATGCGGTAGATACTCCTCTTCAACTCCTAGGAAAGCCTAGCAGGCACGATAACACCTCACTTACATGACACAGGTACCATTGTCCTGGACAATGGCCAAAGCTGCGGGGGGGGGGGGGGGGGCACCTCAGTACAGAAGCAGCAGCCTCAGTTTCTCACCAGTCTTTCTAGTCACATAGGCCTGGGGCCTGCATGCCAACTCACAGGGCCCCTAGGCCAGACACAGTCCCTCACAGCAGACGTGGCAGCTACAATAGTCCACATTTGTCCTGTATAGTTTTCAAGAGAATCAAACTGGGAAAAGACAAACTCAGAGGTCATTCTCCCAGGCAGGCACAGACGGGACTCCAGGCCAGAGAGGAGCTCTTTACTTACAGCTACGTACTTTGTTGTAAGGAAATTTGGAGCTTCTTGTAGAACACATTTCTCTTCCACTTTCTGACATCATATGACTATTACTTGCTTCAAATGTAAAAAAGTAAATCCCAAAGAGAAGGAACAGGAAGAAGAGTCAGGTGTCCATTCTAATTACACAGAAGAAATTCTTTCTCTAGGTAGCATTCCTTCCAATGGCACCATGGAGGGAGTGGGGAGGGTATTTTGTAGGTACCTGGAGAAATATCAGCACCCAAAAGGGCTGAGGCTCTTGAGTCGTTAGGCCAGCATGAGAGAACAAAGTGGGCTGCAACTGGAAACCAGCAGGCCCAGTCCAGGGATTCGCCAGGAGACTAATTCTGATTTGAGGAAACAAAATACCTACCAAAAAATATATATATATTTCAGACACTACAAAGGCCTCCCTGAAAACTCAAGAGAAGTGACAAGGCATGTTCTTAAAAAGTCAACAAGAGCTAATCAAACGCTGACAGGCTTCTAAAAGGATTGCTGTGTGTTTACTTCAAAGGTGGTCTTTGAAGGTGTTTCAGAAGTCAAGGACGCTTCCAGGGAGAGTCAACACAAAGTTACCTGGAGTAAAAAAAGAACAGAAACAAAAAGGCCTCTTTTGTCTTGCCAGAGAGAACCAGGAAGGAGCAGCAGGAGACGTGTTTAGGGCAGAACCCACTGCTACTAGCCTGTAAGCTTCTAGGTCCAGGGCAACCCCTCTTGAAGGGACAATCCTAGATCAAGTACTGGTATATGGACGTTCAGCCTAAATGTTTCCACGAGGATGGCTGAGGAGGGGAACTGACATCAGGCACCCACTCAGAACCCTCTTGTGTTAAGCAAAATACATGCTGTCATGTCATCCTTTATAGCTGAAGTCAGCAAACTGGCCTATGGGCCAAGACCAGCCCTTCACCTCTTTCAGTAAAGAGTTACTGGAATACAGCCAAGACTGGTCTCATGAGCATGTAGCCTGCGCAGTCACTGAGGCCCCAACTTAGAAGGGCGCCATATTTGTTTTAATGTGCTGCTGCTGACTTTTCGAAATTCTTAATTTTTAAACAAGGAGCCTCAAGTTTTCGTGTGCACTGGGCTCTGCATACTATGTAGAGGGTCCTGAACATAGCTATGTTTATGAATGGTTGATGGCTGTTTTTGTACTCCAGTGGCAGAACTGAATAGTTACAACAGCCAAAAATATTTATCATCTGGCCCTTTTGCAGAAAGTTTGCTGCTCCTGCTTATATGATGCTACACTGTGGCGTACACGTTACAGAGAATACAGGTAGGAGCATGGTTGTGCTGTGCTGTAACGGAGAGACAGCAGGCTTGCATTGAGAAGACCCAGGGGTATAAGCTGAACTCTAGGAAACAAACATATGGTTGCTGGCGGGGAGGTGAGTGCGGGGATGGCGTAACTGGGTGATGGGCATTAAGGAGGGCATTTGATGTACTGAGCCCTGAGTGTTATATGCAACTGATGAATCATTAAATTCTACCTCTGAAACTAAAAAAGACCCAGAGGTAAGCAGCCTGGCTCTACCCTCAGTAGCTCGTTGTTTCTACTTTACCTCACTTCTCACCCTGAACGTCCTCAACATTATTTAAAATTTGTGTCCCGTATTACTAACTAGAGTTAAAATTTTCTTCACAATTCTTACTTTATGTGTAAGAGATCTTATACTTCTAAAGAAGTAAAAGAGGATGTAATAAAAGCTTATGAACTTGTCACTAAGTGTACAAAACTAAGAAAACCCACCTGATCGCTGTCCATCTAGCACATCTCTGGGGAACCTATAGACTCCCTGTGTCTTGGAACATCCTTCAGGGAGAAGGGGGACTAAGTTATTGGCTGACTCCTTACCATCTTCTGTTGAATGTTCTTATTGGTTAAAGCTACCTCCAGGGGTCATTAACTTTCCCACTTCCAAGTTGTGTCACCCCCCGCTCTGAGCAGTCACCTCTTGTAGCAGGTCAAGTTGAACCTAGCACTGGAGCTGCCATGGCAACAAGGGAAGAATGCTGAAGCCCACCCTTTGCCAACGGGGGACCTCAGGAAACAAGGTGCTAAAGATAATTCATGATATTAAGTCTTCCAACCCATGAAAATAGGATGATTTCTGTTTGCGTCTCCTTTAATTGTATTATTCTTTGTAGTTCTCAGCATTATTTTGTAGTTTTCAATATGGAAGTCTTTTACCTCTTTGGTTAAGTTTATGCCTATTTTAATCTTTTTAATGCTACTATAAATGGGATTGTTCTCTTAATTTCCTTTTGGGGAGGCTCATTATTAGTGTATAGAAACATAACTGATGTTTGTATGTTGATTTTGTATTCCTACAATTTTACTGAATTTACAAATATTTAAGGCTTTGCAGGCTATCTGCAAAACAATCAGTGTGATACATCACACTAACAGCATGAAGGCTAAAAACGCCATGAGCTTCTCAATATGGAAAAAAACACCTGACAAAAGGCAACACCCTACCATGATAAATAACTCAACAAAGGAGGCACAGTAGTAATATACCTCAACATAAAAAAAGGCTACGTAAGACAATCCCACAGCTATCATCGTACTCAATGGTGAAAAACTGAAAGCTTTTGGATATAAGACCCAATACAAGATTTGAAAGATTGGCTATAGGCAAGAATGACCACTCTTGCCACTTCTATTCAACGTAATACTGGAAGTCCCAGCCAGAGCAATTAGGCAAGAAAAATAAATAAAAGGAATCCAAATCAGAAAGGAAGATGTAAAACAATATTAACAGATGATAAAATCTTATACAGAGAAACCCTAATTGACTTTTATTAATAAAACCATGAAGAGGGAACTTCTGAAATTTTGACAGTTGGAACTTCAAAGGCTCACTGTAGATTTCATTTTCTAAATTAAAAAAGAAAAATGTTTTGTAGTTCCCTTTAGTGACATCTTGATGTTCTTTCTCAGCTTAAAATGTTAAATGTTTCTCCGTAGTCCTAGTGGAAAAACCACCCGCAAATTTAATACAAAGTGCCTGTAATTGGATCTGCATATCAACAGGGGTTTGAGATTCACGTGACCACGGAGTATTTCAGGAACACGGATGACAACACACTTTCCCAGGATGGATGCTCTGGTGCATGCCCTCCCCACACCCACCACCATAACTGTACACTGTAAATATAGTGCCTAGAAGCCAGAAAAGTAGGAATTGGACTTGTGCCAAACTGAAGCAAGATAACGAAAGTTTACTGGGGCTTCTGGAAGCAGAAATTGAGTGTAGGTGGAAATGCTGGAGGAAAAAGTAACTAGAGCTGCATAATTACCAAAGAATAAAGTTCTAAGGTGGCTTTGGTATATGACTGAGGCAGCTCAGTCTGTTCGCAGGGTGGATCCCTAGGTTTTCCACTCCAGCCAGCCAGCCCATTTCACTTAATCTCAAGGGGTCTTTAATTTTGACTATTATTCAGAAACAAAGTTTGTATTATAGCACAGAGAAGTTTCCTCCCAAATTGCTAATTCTACCTGAAACCCATTAACATTTCCCTCTCCCATGATATTTAGAACTCAGGAACGAAACAATATAAAGCAGGAGTCAGCAAACTTTTTCTGTAAAGGACCAGAGAGTAAATATCTTAGGCTTTGCAGGCGATAAAGGTCTCAATTGAAATTACTCACTTCTGTCCTTGTAGCATGAAATTAGCCGTAGCCAATATGTAAATGAATGAGGATGGTTATGGTCCAATAGAACGAAACTTTACTTTAAAAAACAGGCAGCTGCCAAGACGTGGCCCACAGGGCATAGTCTGCGGACCCTTAATATAAGGCAAGTGGGCAGCCTCACAAACTTACTGTTACCTTCCTGGAAGGCCTGACTGCCCTCGCCTTAACTGTGAACGTGGCACAACTTCTCATGCAAAAGATGTGCTACTTTGTGGACTCTGCCCCACTTGGCCCCGAGTCCCCTCCTCCTCTTTTCCTGTACAAATTCTTTGTGCTATCAATCTGAACTCATCAAGCAAATGAGTGCTGACCCCAGGCTAATAGCTCTCCCATTTCTGACCGCGGGTAGTCAAGCCTGCTCTGGGGTCCAGCAGCCACCTCTCCCATTTCCAGCAATGACTGGTAACAGGAGGGAGCCTTTGTACAAAGAGAGCTGGCTCAGCAAGCTCAGGAGAAAATGCTTTTCTCTTTCAGTAAGGAAAAAAAAAAAAAAAGGTTAAAAATGCCAATGTTGTGTTTGCACTCTAATTATTCTATTAATCCTGACCTTGAAAACTGAAAATCAACTACCATATAATCATAGCGTAATTGTCTGGTAATATCTGTCCTTGAAACTAAAACACTGGAATCAGTTCTCAGAGCTGGAATTCACACGGTAATTAATCTTAAACTCATGGAACAACTCAGACACGGCAAAATATATGTGCCTTAGTCAACTCTCGATGAAGATACTGTGCATTAAAGTGGCTGATGTATTTGGGCCACAGAAGGTTTGCAGTGAAGGAAAGTAAATATGTGCTTTTTCGATGTGTTTGTAACAGGCAACATTTCCTCACAGCTAGAAAGCTGGAAGGGCAGAATTTAGAAGCCCTGTTTTGTCTACTCCGGACATCAAGTTAATCAATCTAATAAGTATCTAGGAGCCAATCAGGTAATTAGTTATCTAAAACAATCCTGAAAGGCTTTGTAGAGATGAAGTATCAGTTACCCAAGGGATGACATACAGTTGACTCAAGCACAATGGCTTAGGAGAGCCAGTCAGTAGTATCTTGTTCCAAGAGCTCAGGGTGTTTAAAGAAGGACCATAAAAGGGGAGGAGGAGAAGGAAAGTGAAGGTACAGAGGCAAGGGATGTGCCCAGCCAGCAAAGTGGCACAGCAAGGGATAGGGAGTTTGACAGAGCCCAAACAAAGACACTAGAATACAAAAAGGGGAGTCTGCGAGTTGTAGATCAGTGTTCCTGTGATGTTCCTGTACGTATAAATCCTTGGGGGGGGGGGGGGCTTAGCCATGTGCAGATTCTGATTCCATAGGCCTGGGGTGGAGGCCAAGATACTGTGTTTCTCATAAGCACCTGAGGATGCACCTTGTACATCTGAGTGGCAAGGATGGAAGTCCTTAGTTCCAGTCGGAAAGGGATGGGCAGAGGTTAGAAGCCGGCCCTGAGGGATCACCCCATCCAAACTTCTCATTACATGGATAAGGAAATGGAAGCCAGGAAGGTTAAGTCATTCGCCCAGAGTTATGGTAATGATAAAGCCTTCTGACTGCCATTTCAGTGCCTTTTACCTTTCTATAAAATCTCTACGGAGGATTCCCAAGGACCAGCCAGAGTTGGAGGGTTTTTCCTTTTAAAGTTTCTTTTTTTTTTTTTTTTTTCCAAGATTTTATTTATTTGACAGAGAGAGAGAGACAGCCAGGGAGAGAGGGAACACAAACAGGAGGGAGTGAGAGAGGAAGAAGCAGGCTCCCAGCGGAGGAGCCTGATGCAGGGCTCGATCCCAGAACGCCAGGATCACGCCCTGAGCTGAAGGCGGAGGCTTAAGGACTGAGCCACCTAGGCGCCCCCCTTTTAAAGTTTCCTAAAGAATTTCTCTTTTATATATGGACAGTGTGAAAAGATATTTCCAAATCAGGATATTTTTTTTATGACAATTTCCTAGTAATCCTGTAACAGGTGTTTATTACCCAGTTAAATCCAGGACTATGCTAGGAAGCACAGAGATCATCTTCACAATGAATCATTAACTTTCCTCTACTTTGAATAATTTTTATACACAAAGATTCTTTGATTTCAATTAATCTGAAAGGCTGTGATCTGAAGAACTGGGTCAATTTGAAAATAAAAAAAAAACAAAAGCAAAATTCATGGACTTCCCTAAAAAGGGGGGGGGGGGATTTCCTGGGGAAGGAAACTATAAAATTATTTACTTTGTCACCACATTATCTAGGAAAATTTCCATGTCAGCAGTTGTAATCATGGTCTCCCAGCTCGTCTAGCCAAATGGATTTCTGAGTCTCCTTCCAACTTTTATTCCAGGTTGCATATCCCTATAAACCTTTAAGTCTGAAATGTTGTAACATCTTAGACATGATCTCTGGGAAAGGAGAATGCTACATTTCTGAGCCTTTGTTCTACTTTTCCCTGGCGCCCAGGAAGAGGGTAGACTGGTCTGTTCAGAGATTCCTCGGGCAACCAAAAGGCCAAGAATCCAAGCCCAGTTAACACTCACATCCAGTCCACTAAGCGCTAGGCCTCTCTGTCCGAAGGGAACACTCATGGGGGACTGAAGAGAAATGAATGCTTCACGCCGAGTCCCAGCACTCTGCCTGTCCGACCAGATCAGCCAGGGAGACCGTCCACTACAAAGCCTCACAAACTCTTCATAAGGTATTTCATTAACATTCCTTGATATCCCCTCGGGGGTTTTATACTCAGATACCTGGCCTGGAAGCCACTTCTGGAACGTTTGATGGGGGCTCTGTTGCTGGCCCCCCTCTGAATGGGCAGACCAAGGACTTTGTAGCCATACATTTAAATAGCTTGTTTAGCTGTGCATGTTCCACATTAATTGCTCCTGCCTTCAACTGGATTTGTGCTTAGTAATTTTCTCCCTATGCAGATAATACAGATAAAATTTGATGGGCTGTGCTGGCCCTGGGCTGGACGACGCAAAGCCTTGATGCGGATACGTGCAGAGGAAAGGGATGCCGCAGATCATAGTTGGCGGGGCTCTGTGTTCCAGAGCAGGGTGCCTGGTCTGGCCTATCATTCATGCCTCTTCCTTTACATTTCTCCTAACTTTGTCAATGAGACACAGAACCAACCAAGCAAAGGATAAACTTGCTTAATGATTCCTGATCGGGGGCACAGGGTAACTATTTTCAATCACTTTCTCTTTACGTTCTCTGACCCTCAACAAATTGTTGAAGACACCATTAGGGCACTTCACCAACCCTGGAATTTGGCTCTCTGCACGCATTCATTGTAAGCATTCTTAGAAGAGCTAGCCAGTAAGAGTATTTTCCATTGAGAGGACTTGCATAAATCAGAAGTTTGTATTTAGCAGAAAACATTTTTCTCCTTCATGCCGTGTTCTGGTTCTACAAAGTTTTAGAGTTTCTATTCTAGCTGTTCCATGTTTGGCCAGCCAGCCCATATCTGTCTGCCTTGCTCACCCCATCTATTCACCAGACAGGTGCAGAGTGACTCCCCAAGAGAATATTTTGGCCAGGACGTTGTCAGTGTTCTAATCACCAATGGCAATGCCAGGCACCAAGGAATGCAAATCCACATAATGGCTCTGGGCATTCGGCTTGGACTTACAAGCTGCTGTAGGTAGCTTTTATGAATACTGAGTAATTATGACTTGGGGACAATGCTGAAATTTATTAACAGTAAGCTTTGGCCTGATACCACAGTCACACTGCATTAGAGAAACCTCTGGCATGCCATTCAGCCTAAACTACAAACACCTCCTTGCTGCCACTCATGGATCTTGGATGCCGATTAGCTTTGCTTGCATCTGTTCGCACAGAGAACTCAAGGATGACACCACTATCTGTGTGGCAGTGTCCTGGTGAACCTGGAAGGTGTGAAAGAAGGGAGATCTCTACCGGCATTACCTTGGGATAAATCGGTTCTTCATCTAATGTTATCAGCGCTAGAGAAGGCAGTGTCTCTAACCTAAAATGTTCCTATCCTTCTCCCTCATCCCAACAAACCCACTCCTTTCCACCTTAGTAAAGGTCACCACCAACCCTCAGTTGTCCAAACTAGAAACTGGGGGCTGTTCCCAGCACTTTCCTCTTTCCATAATCCCAGCACCTATTAGTAACCAAGTCCCACCCATTCAATCTCCACAGTGTTACCTGAATATATTCTTTCATAGCCTCATCACAGACCCCTAATTAAGGTACTGAGCCAGGCTAGTAAAATATCCTTAGCTGGGGTCTCCTGCTCTCTAGCCCGACCTCCTCCCCATTCAGCTCAACCCACCCTCCACACATCATTAGTTTTTATCCTAAAATAAAAACCTGCCCATGGCACTCCTCTTATTTAAAGCTTCTAATGGCTCCCATAACCTATAGGATAAAATTCAGACTCTTTACCATTGTTGCATTGAAGGTTTACGGCCTTCAAACCCACCACCCACTTTTTCAACTTCACTTCCTGCTGTTACTTCCACATCATCATGCTATGTGAGCCCAACTACTCTTTCCCAACTGAGTCAAACACTTTCATACCCTCTTCCGCCTGAAGTGTCATTTCTCCTCTCTTCTCAGCATGGAAAATTCATGTCCACTTTCCAGATTTGCTCAAAGATAACATCTTCTGTAAGACTTTCTCTGATGCCCTTTACTTATTATGATATAATGATTTTTCTTGTGATTTTTTCTTTTAAAGATTTTATTTATTTATTTAACAGAGAGAGAGACAGCCAGCGAGAGAGGGAACACAAGCAGGGGGAGTGGGAGAGGAAGAAGCAGGCTCCTAGCAGAGAAGCCTGATGTGGGGCTCGATCCCAGAACGCTGGGATCACACCGAGCCAAAGGCAGATGCTTAACGACTGCGCCACCCAGGTGCCCGATTTTTCTTGTGTTCTAATCAGTATTTCACATGCCTTTTATCTAAAGTCACAGTGGATCTTCCTAGTCCCTGAATTTCTAGCTCCTAGCATATATTCTTTATACACTGATATTTAGGGAAAGAAGAAGAGAAAAAGTCCATTAGTGTGTTGCTTAGAAAGACCATATAGAAAGCACAAATTCTATCCTTTATATGGGTGGATATCCCATAATACTAAAGAGTCCAAACTTTTGGGGGAAATGGATGCTGTGCAGATGTAACTTCCAACAAGCTGGACAACTGCCCCGTATGCACTGAAGCCTGGTATTAGAAAAAAAAAAAATCACATTTGCCCCTCAAATCCCAGGCTCTCAGTCAACTCCCAGCCCAGATGAATAGTAGGCCGCTGGCATGATACTACCATCCCCCGACATGCCCAGCTGCACTCCTGTTGTGCCTTCTGGGTCAAAGTTCAGCTGATGATCAGAAAGAACGATTACACAACATTTGCAGCAACACGGACGGGACTGGAGATTATGCTAAGTGAAATAAGTCAAGCAGAGAAAGAATTATCATATGGTTTCATTCATTCATGGAACATAAGAACTAGGAAGATCGGTAGGAGAAGGAAAGGAAGAATGAAGGGGGGGTAAACAGAAGGGGGAATGAACCATGAGAGACTGTGGACTCTGGGAAACAAACTGAGGGCTTCAGAGGGGAGGGGGTGGGGGAATGGGATAGGCCGGTGATGGGTAGTAAGGAGGGCACGTATTGCATGGAGCACTGGGTGTTATACGCAAGTAATGAATCATGGAACACTGCATCAAAAACTGGGGATGTACTGTATGGTGACTAATATAATAAAAATTAAATTTTTTAAAAATTAAATTTAAAAAAAAAAAAAGTTCGGCTGATGGAAGATAATCACAGCAATATAAATAATGGCTCCAAAACTTCTGATCAGGCAGAGCTGGGTAGAAGAGGGTAAAGCCGTATGCAGAGTCTACGAGGGACAGGAAACAAACTTTGAAGGAAGTCACACGTTTTTTCCTTCAATATTTATTCACAAAGACAAAACTAAGACAGAGGTTGGGATTTACTCTTTTGCTGGTGATTGACAATTTTAATGCCTGTGGTTGAAGTGCTAATCTGCTAAATGTTAAATATCTTAATACCTTTTATTTTCATGGAAATTGGACTAGAAAGAAATGGGGGAGGCCAGCAGGGAAGAATGAGTCCTTCCAAAGACCAAGTCTTCTCCCCACAAGGGACACCAGCCCAAGCATGCACCTCGCCCCAAATCTCCAGGGAACCTCTGGTCAAACCTTTTCAATATCCATTTCCATTTGGGGACTAGATCTTTACGTCTCCACATATCGTAATCCAGAGTAGGACACTAGAGGGTGGGAAAAAGCACATGCTTTTTATTTCCAGGCATGCTTGGCTCTGTCAAGGACTTCGATGCCAGACTACCACCCTTAATCTGTGTCAGTTTCCCTATATGAGAAATGTGAAATAAGCCACACAGCATTGTCACTTCATCTGAAGTGACAAAAGTAGGGAGCAGACAATTGACACACAATAAGTGTGTAATAAATTCCAATGACCCCCCCCAACTCCCTTCCAACGGTAGGCACATTTAATATTTTTTAGCATCTACTAGAAATCTGAATTTGCTGAAGTGATCAGAAAGCCCTGGTATTTGGCTGAGCCAATGACGTTCAAAGCCCCCACACTTCCTCCTCCTCACGTACATAACTGTCACGGGCTCTGCAGGTCACAGTGCATGTTAGAAGGCAAAAGGAATTTGATCTGCATCCTCAAGTGAGATAAAAGGTGAAGAATGAACAGGATAAATAAGATCATTCCCCTTGTAGGTCTTGCAAATATTTAGATCTCATTTTGAAAGCACAGAAACTAATCTCTGCTATGTTGAGACTTTTTCTTACACACTTAATGTGAAATACAGCAGTAAATTGATGATGTTGGTATTTCTAAATATCCATAGTCGAATGAGGCAACAGGTTAGATAGGGGAAAAAAGAAAAAGTAATTTCTTTTCAGAAGGAAGTAACCCATTGATATTACATCAGTTGCTGCTAGGTCAACCCTGAATTGATTTTTGTGTAGTGAATAGTTCTCTTTTCCTGCATTAATAGTTAAGCAACAATGAGTACTGGCAATTTACCAAAATTAAATTACAGAGCCATCAGCTAGGTCTAATGATACAAGTGTCTCTTGGAGCAAAGAGGACTTGGAAGATAAGGATATATGCCCAGATCCTTTAAAAAGAGTTAAGGGATAACTTATCAAGAAAGATAAAGTGAAGCCTTCTCTTATAATGGCAATTTCAACACATATTTCTTTTTCCTTGGCGAACCCTTCCCTCCAGTTCTCACTAAAAGACCAAAGTCCATAAAATTAGAGGAAAACTTGTAATCAGTAGTGGAAACAGAGAGGAGGACATTCTCATTTTAGAAACTTTTAGGAACTTCTATAAGGCCTCTTATAGATTGGTCTGGGTTGAAGAAAGGTTATGGCCCATTCCTTCTCCACTACCCACAAAGTTAGCATAAGGGACCCAAGCAGGACCCCTCAAACATCCCAAGTTGGAGATGTGTGGGAAGGAAATGAAGCTGGGCCTGGGGACAGTTGACTGACAAAACTGTTTACACCGGCGCTGCTGGGAAGGGAAGAAAGATCTGGTAAATCCAGGCATTAGAAAGTTTAAGATAGCAACAACAGAACATTAAACCAAGCATGGAGCCCTTTTAAGCATGGGCCCCTAGGTGACTGCACAGATGACGTGCCCATGAAACCAGCCACACCTACTCACCTGAGTAACTACTCATAATCTCCTTGTCTGTCGTCCAGCTCCAGCCAGTTCATCACCCTAGTATTAATCTGGGCATCCTCCTCCACTCTGACCCACCCAACCTTTCCTTTGTACTCTGGGAACACATGGCCGTTGGCCAGAAAACTCCACTGCTCTCTGAACTCCTCCCTCCCCGCCCCATTCTTCTCTAACCTGGTTATTCCTGAGGCCGACCCTGAAGCCTTCTCAAGCTGCTGCTGGTACCTCTTCAACTTAGTTGCACGTATTGCATGGTGCACTGGGTGTTATATGCAACTGATGAATCCTTGTTCAAAAGGCATTAGAAAGTTTAAGATAGCAACAACAGAACATTAAACCAAGCATGGAGCCCTTTTAAGCATGGGCCCCTAGGTGACTGCACAGATGACGTGCCCATGAAACCAGCCACACCTACTCACCTGAGTAACTACTCATAATCTCCTTGTCTGTCGTCCAGCTCCAGCCAGTTCATCACCCTAGTATTAATCTGGGCATCCTCCTCCACTCTGACCCACCCAACCTTTCCTTTGTACTCTGGGAACACATGGCCATTGGCCAGAAAACTCCACTGCTCTCTGAACTCCTCCCTCCCCGCCCCATTCTTCTCTAACCTGGTTATTCCTGAGGCCGACCCTGAAGCCTTCTCAAGCTGCTGCTGGTACCTCTTCAACTTAGCTCTCTTGGTGAGACGGAGATAGGAACCCTCCTTGCCCCACCCCTCACCTTGCTTCTAAACATTTCCTCCCACACCCTGCTCAGAGGCCATGCCGGTGCCATCTACACCTCCCAAACACAGAATCTACTGGCCACCTAGTCACACCCTGCACTCACTCTAGGCACCCTCTTGGTCAGTCTAACATCCCTGTAGATAACCTACCCCACACCTAGCTTGCTGATCAGCAACTGGACTTTCTTACCATCCCCCACTCCATCCCAGCAGCTCCCCCCCCCACACACACACACACAATCCCATAGGCATTCCTTGAATGAAACTGAACCACCGCAAAATCTCATTTTCAGGTATTTCATTCCTACCGGTCTTTCTCTCTTCCAGTTAGTTTACTTTAGCACCCCCAATAAGACAATTATTTATCCTCATTGAGACCTCCAGTGCATTGACTCCCTCATTATTGCATTACCCATTACTCCCCTGCTGTCTTTACTTTTTGCTGAGTCCAATTTAGACTCTATTGTTCATCGTTATAATTGCTCCCTTGCAGAGTCTTCATCATCTCCCTTACTTCTTTCCCTGCTGTATATTCATGTGGGGAAACCCCAACTGTCTGCCTGCTCCATGCCAACTTGAGTCAGAAAACCAAAAGGGATCCCAAGTGAAAGGTCAAATAAAATGACCACCACACCTTGATCACCTGATACCTTTTTAATTTCAAAGCCAGAGGAAAAAAAATTCTAAGCACTCAACAAAATAAAGCACACTACTACAAAAGAACAAATATCAGATTAGGTGATAAAACATCTTCCCTAAAATCCTAAATCCATCCGTTAATTCTACATGATTTTTCAGAGTAAAGACTGCAGCCTCAGAATTCTGATCCTTGCAAGCTCTTACACACGTACAAGGACAAAGCAGCAATCTCAGCTGGTCCAAGTAGGCTCACCGCGTGTGTCATCCCCAAAATAAACTCACTTCACATGTCGCCAAAAGAGGAATCAAAACCAGAAAATCAAAAGTGAGGGAGTCATCTCAAAGAATAAGAGTAGCAAAACAAGTTGTCCAAATAAGTGTTAATATGGTTCTAAAACTTACTGTGTTAAAAATAAATCCCCTTATGAGGATTAAATATAAAATGCTTCCACCAGCATATAGTTGGCGGTGATCATTACAAAGAAGTTGATTGGTTACCAATCTCAATCTCAAGTCTCAAACGCTATGAAAAAATTCAAGGAAACTGAGGAAAAAGAAAGGATGAATTGGAAGATGTAGAGAGAAAGGAAATAAAATCATATGAAGTTCTCATCCTATGCCACGTTAATTTGGAAAGTACCAGTGTTCTTGCAGCTAAGAATGAGATGTGGGAGTATGTGTGCACACACGTGTGTATGTGGTTTCATGTAATGTTGTGCTCCTCATTCTAGGGGTGTGCACCCTATTTACCCATTTGTTCTATAACAAATGTTACAGAACATTCGTTCTGTAAATCCATAGGGCCACCGTGCAGTGATGCAACGCGGTGGCCCTATACACAGCCAACTATTCACTGAGTGTGAGTCTTCCTTTGCAGCCCCACAGAAGAGATGGCCAAAGAGAGAGCAAACCCCCTTCGAAATAGGAACTCCTGCCCGGGCCCTTGGACCTCAAGGCCATCTTGTCTCCCGTACAGAAGGTGGTCTGCCTCAACCCACACAGCCAGAGAAGAAGCCCTTCTAGCACAAAGCCACAGCCTCAGCACCAGTCCTAAGAGGATCTTCAAGATTCCCACTTCCTGAGCCCAGGACTTCCCATGACAGAGCAGCAGTGTCTACGCAATCTGCCCTCTGTGACTGACTGCCCTCACGCCTACTGAAGATGGCTTCCAGCACAACAACGAAACAGTGCCGCACGCCAGGCATCTTCAACAGCAATGGCACCTGTTTGAATTGAGAGTGGAAGCTGCCAGAACCAAGCAGAACAGAGACAGATTGAGAACCATGATGTCCCAATTAGAGGACACAAGATGTCAAAAGAACCAAAAGGAATTGGAACCAGGAGGATACCAATTATCTCAGGGCCACTTTTTAGAGAGTTCCCGTAATTTCACTCATTTTGTGTGTATCATAATGCTCACCTTGAGGGTACATTTATAATCTCCAAGGTGGGGAGGCCCCCATCCCAGACTCATTTGCTCCGATTCCCGAAGGTGATACTTAGTGTCATTTCTCTTAAGAGTGTGTTTGGAAAATGTCCAGAATGGTTATTCTAACAAAACCTGCCTGAGGGGAAGGGACATGGCTCTCGAAGATGCTATCCCCTCACATAATGTTATCAATAGATATTCTGTTTTATTTTTCTGAATTCACACTAATATTGCTGGGGCTTGCGGGCTGATTGGAGGGAAACAGGAAGATGTGTCCCCCTGGATATGAATCGCAGTGCAGCCACAGCAGCCAGCTAGATGGAACCCATACACACCTGCTCACACTCTATCTACCGCGTGGGATGATTAATATCCTGCTCACAGCCTTCCGCTTTCCATTTAGTTTGCCAAAGCTGCAGTTACATACGACTGACTTTCCCAAATTGGATATTAATGATTTACTCTCTGAAATCTAAAGGTGCTTACAAAACATGATAGTGAGTGGCTGAGAAATAATGCAAATAGAAAACACTCCCTTCTCCCCATCTGGCTGTGGCCAGGCTGATGATTTATGGGAGGTGGTCCCTGTAGGCTCCTGACTACAGCAGAGGTGGGTATAGGAAGAGGGGCTGGCTGCCCATCTGCTTCAAACATCTCAGTTTTCTACTGGCAGCGCGGGGATCGATGGCAGGGTGAGAGCTCTCCCCACACTGCTGAACTAATAGAACTCATGCATATTCTCTCACAAAAAGCAAGAGGCACTTCGGTCAGCAGCAGCAAAGTACAAGGATTGGATGCCCAGGCTCTGTCTCCAGCCTCTCAGGTCCCACTTCCAGCCCCAAGAGCTCTTCACACCCTTGTCTCTGCAAATCCACGTGGATATCACCTTGGAGACCCAGCCCAGGGCTCACCTCCCCACAGGACTTGTCCCCGACTTACACCATATCACACCGATTATGAATTTCTTCTCTATCCTGCCACCCTCCTGCATGGAATCAATTTACTGGTCAACTTAGAGAGTTGACCACTACTGCATAGCACTGGGTCTCAACTGCGGTATTTTTCAAGCAGAGGCACACTGATTTATCATAACACTCAGCACTTACACAGCAACTTAGTTTATAAAGCTTTGCCCTGTAGATTGTCCATGTTTTACCCTCATATCCTCATACGACCTATGAGGTGAACGGGTCCATGTTTTACCCTCATACCCTCATACAACCTATGAGGTGAACGGGTCCATGTTTTACCCTCATACCCTCATACGACCTATGAGGTGAACGGGTCCATGTTTTACCCTCATATCCTCATACGACCTATGAGGTGAACGGGTCCATGTTTTACCCTCATATCCTCATACGACCTATGAGGTGAACGGGTGGAATAACAGAACATTTTATTATGCTAACTTTTTTTCGTAACATCTTTGAAGCTATTTGGATTAAAAGATATTTTGACATAGTTTAAAGACAAGTCACTATTTCAGTTTTAACTTTATGTAGAGATCTCCCTATTCCTAAACCTTACCCCATAAGCAATGACCTACAGCCCTCCTCCCGTTTTCAAAACAACCCTCCCTCCCAGCACACACATGGGAATTTGAGACAGGGAGAGACGGGAAGGGCAGGATCATGAAAATGTTTTGTGTACATTTCTTACTAAAACATGGGAGAAATATTATATTTTAAGCTTTATCAAAATGTCCCATGCAACTAAAGTATGCAATACTTTTTTCTAGACATAAAATAGATGAAGAAACAAGAAGCCAAGTTGTTTGACCAAGTTCATACCACTGGCAATGATGGTACTATGCTTGAACTCACCTTTGAGTTAGTATCATGAGTTCTTACCACACTGAGAAGTTCTTATCACACTAGAGAAAATGTTCCTCAAGCATTTATGGGGTACAGAGTGAATAACATTTATGGAGTTACCAAGTACAAGCACTGCACCAGCCTCTTTAAATAATTATCTCAATAGCTCAAGGCAAGTGTCTTTGCCTTTCCCACATTCAGATGAAGGAATTTGCCCAAGGCCAGGTAACTAGAAAATAGTTGGGTTAAACTTAGCGCATCTAGGGGCGCCTGGGTGGCACAGCGGTTAAGCATCTGCCTTCGGCTCAGGGCGTGATCCTGGTGTTACGGGATCGAGCCCCACATCAGGCTCTTCTGCTATGAGCCTGCTTCTTCCTCTCCCACTCCCCCTGCTTGTGTTCCCGCTCTCACTGGCTGTCTCTATCTCTGTCGAATAAATAAATAAAATCTTAAAAAAAAAAAAAAAAAAAAACTTAGCGCATCTAGGTGGCTTAGTCGGTTAAGCGTCTGCCTTCAGCTCAGGTCATGATCCCAGGGTCCTGGGATCCAGTCCCGCATCGGACTCCCTCCTCAGCAGGGAGTCTGCTTCTCCCTCCCCCCTCCCTCCGCCCCTCCCCCCTTCTTGTGCTCACGCTCTATCTCAAATAAAATCTTTAAAAACAAACTTAGGCCTATGTGATTGGACAGTCTCACTCCTAAACTTTCAAAACCATGATTCCAACTCCCAATCTCTCCCTGGCTTTTGGCTCATTCCACCCTTTCACTAATAACCTCCCCTTGATGCTGTTGCTTCCACCTCCTTGGGCAACAGAAACATTTCTAGGAACGGTGAAGGAACCTCACTGAAGCAGGAGGCAAGAGAACATGGCACCTAGTCTCAAGTGTTCAGATCAGGAGGAAGGGAAGGGAAGTGGTGCGTGCTCATTACAGCGGGCTCTCTGCCCTCTTTGGCTATGTGTCATTGTGGACTTCCCACCAAGACACAAAAAGCAAGACTGAGTGAAAAAGAAGAGCAGGACAAGAAAAGAGCAGGAAGACAGGAACTAGAGGGGGTGATAAATTCAAATGGCAGGGATACTGTTAAGAGGGAGTACGGAAAGGGGCTAAATGAGGGAGTTTTCAAGGTTGACCAAGTTCCAGATCAGCCAGATACTTAATCTCTCTGAGCTTTAGTTTCTGCACTTGCAAAACAAAGATGATTATCAGTGCTACGGTGATAATTAAATGAGATAAAGCCTAAAACCTATTTAACCCAGTGGCTGATTCACAGCAAACATTCAGTAAATGTTTGATCTTCTTACGGACTTTTTAGTATGAAAAACAGCAGAATACCCAGAAGAAAAAGGGCCAAGCAAATATAGGACCAGATGAACAAATAGGTATAGTGGACATGAAAACTGGCAACCATAACCACAAAGGGGAGAAAAGCTTATGTCTTATGTTCAGAAGGGAGCAAATATACAGGAAGGAAGCATAGAGGTTGTTTTCCTTCATCTCAATGAAGTTTCACAGAGGCCACTGTACTCATTGGCATCAGTGGCTGGGAACAGGTTTGGGGTCAGGGGACATCCATTTCTATTCTAAACCACAGATGTGAAACCGACCAATGAACAATTTTTCAACAGATGTACAAAGTCCCCGGAGCTGTACTGAATGACGCTCGTAATAGAATTAATAGTAGCCAACAGTTGTCGGGAACTCATGCACGCCAGGTGATAGTCTAGGCACTAATACACAGCATCACTACTCTAAGCAGATACTATCACTTACCACTGGCCTATTACTATCCCTGTATAACTGGGGCAATCAGATATAGGGAGGATGAGAAACTTACCCACAGTCACAAAGTTGGTGAATTGTAAACATGGCTGCACTCTCAAAGCGACCAACTCAAAGCCCAAACCTTTAATGGTGGTGCTGACCTTAATCCCTAACTAAATATAATTTATGAGACTAGAGGGCCATAAATATCTTACAGCAGAATTCTAAAGAGCTGAATTGCTGCAGTCATTTTGAGGTGCTATAGAAAGCAATAGGAAATCCTGGTTTAAGATTGAGGACTAGCCACATGGTTAGCTCTTCTCTTTGAAGAAGAAAAACATTAACACCTGAATTTTAGAAATATCAGCTGACCTGCCCTAGTCTATTCTCTGCTACTCTACCAACCAACCTCAATCTTCTTGCATAATTCTCAGTAATATGACAACTACATCATTTGAATTTGGTCCAGCCAAAATCTTGCACCCATCCTTGACCTCCCCCCCCACATGCCACATCTAATCCATCAAGTCCTATCAACAATGCCTTCACACTACAACCAGAACTCAACCACTTGCCACCACCACCATTGTTGCCACTGTGGTCCAAGTGAACTTCAGTTCCTAGTAGGGTTATCGCGAGAGCCTAACTGGAATTCCCATTTCTGCCTATGCCCCCTATACTCTATTTTCCCCACATCAGCCAGCATGACACTTTAAAACACGTCTGTTTAAATGTCATGTCTCTGTTTAAAGTCCCCAGATGGCTTCCCATCTCAATCAGAAAAAAGAGAAAAAAGAACAAAATTCTTACAATGGCCTAAAAGACTCTACATAGCATGACCCATAATCTCTCAGACTTGCTCTCATGCTAGATTCACTCTACCTTAACCACATAAGCCTCCCTCCTTTTGATGGAATAGGCCAAGTAGGCATCAAAGCAGGACCTTTTCATGCAGCATGGCGCCTTCTCCCAGACAGCCTATGGTCTACTTTTATTCATCCTTTGGGGTCTCTGCTCAAATATCGTATCAGAAAGCCCTTCCCAGAGTACCCTTTTTAAATTAGTACCCTATCAAGCTCAGATATACCCGTATCTATCATCATCTAACATTTTTATTTTACCTGTACACTTAATTGCCTGCCTATGTTCCTCCACTAGACCATCAGCTCTCATGAAGGCAAGAATTTAGATGTGTATTGTTATTGCTATGGCTCGAGTGCCTAGAACAAGGTCTGAAAACATACGAGATACTCAATAAATATGTTCTAAGTGGTGAATAAAGAAAGAGATTTAAGTAATTGGCTCCTGTGATTCTGAAGCCTGGCAAGTTCAAAATCTGTGGGGTAGGCCATCAGTCTGGAGACCCAGGGGAGAGTCTACGTTGCAACTAAAGCCTGAGAGCTGTCTCCTGCAGAATTCCCTCTTGCCCAGAGAAAGTCAGTCTTTTGTTCTATTCAGGCTTTCAATTGATTCGATGAGACCTACCCACATTATGGAGAGCAATTGGCTTTATTCAATTTAAATGTTAGTCTCATCCAAGAACACTGTCAAAGAAACACTCAGAAAACTATTTGACCATGTATCTGGGCACTATGGACCAGCCAAGCTGACACATAAAACAAACCAAAACAACATCCTATTAAGGTGAATCAATAGGATGTATCAGATTAAAGAAGAATGTGTTCGATCATTAAGCATTTAATAGACACCTGGAGTGCTACACACTGTGCTAAGCACTGCAAGGAGTAAGTCCAAGTTGTCCTCTTCAAGGACCTCATAGGAACTACGTACACCCCTATCGTCCTGCATGTGTTATCACTGCTTCGTGTCCACTTGACCAGCTAGGGGCCCAAGAGAGATTGCATACCTCATCAGCCAGGCCCTTGCTCAATGAACTAAGTATACACACATCAGTAAGGGGTTTGGTGGCGATACAGAATAACTGAGCAAATGTGAAGAGCCAGACTTTACAGAAGAGTGAAAAACAGTCAGCCTCTCTCGAGATATGTGCCTAACTGCCCCCTTCCCTAGAGACTGTCTCTGGCTACAAGGCTGGCCCCCAGCAGCCATGTCTGTACTTCCAGCACTTGGCTTCCTTCTCCACCACTACACCCCCACCCCTGCCTCCTGATTTCAAGTCCCTTGAATCCTCCAAGTCATGGTTTCCTCTGGGAAAACCTTACTAGTAGTAAGCTCCATGAGAACAGAGATTTGTCTGGATTGTTCACCTAGCCTGACATATTAGTTGTCACTGTAATTATGATGATTATTACTGCAGTTATTAACTCAGAAAAGGGAAGTTCTTTCTTGAGTCTGCCCCTTCTGAGCACTAGCATTGTGTCTCTAAGACTCAGATTGAGTTCACTTTATGCAGTTGTCTCTTTAGAGCAACGCAAAGAGGACTTTTCCACTCCCAATTTTATGATGAAGACATAAGCTCATGCCAAAGCTGACTGAGCCCACACTCAGTGAAGAGCACTGTGAACATTTCTCCACGTACACCTGACACTCTCTGTAGCACTTCCTAAGTTTTGTCTACTTGCATGATGATTCGAATAATCTGCATTTCCCTGACTAAACTACAATTCCACAGGAACTAGGAGTAGTTTTATTCACAGTTGAATCCCATCATGTAACATGAGGACTGGCTGAAATAAGCCAAACTAGGCAAAGCCACAGAACCAAATCTCCAAACTGCAAATGTCAGTGGTGTAACACAATAAAAGCCTATGTCATATTACTTGTGCTCTATGCCTGTCATGGATTGGTAGGGGGCTCTGCTGCACACAGTCACTCAGGAACCCCAGGGAGACAGGAGCTCCACCTTTCTGTTGTAGCTACATGACCTGGATCACGTAGCTTCCTCAATCACTGGTTCTGTTCATGTGCAGAAATGTCACGTACCAGCAATTCAATATTTTGGCCCCTGGGTAACACGTCCACCCACAGACCCTTGGCCGACAGGAGTCTCCAAGGCCAACTAACTGCAAAGCGTCTGGGAAACGTAGACCAAAAACTTTTATTTATAAGCATGACTCTCTCTACCATACTGGCACCATCATAGGTGTTTGATAAATATTTTTGATTGAATGTATGAATAAGGGATTGCTAACAACAAATTCTGAACATTCTACAATGAGTCTTAATCTGTTTCAAGCCCCACATCATCCTAGGTGGAAGAAAAGATTCCGGGTCCATCTGGTTATTCTTCTAAGCCCCAAGCCATTTGCTTAAGTTTCCATTCAATGTTCATAATGCCCATATCATGGATAAGTAATGACTCAGAGTCTTTGGTATTTGTTTGGGAAGTTCTTCAATGGGCCACATTAGTTTGCCCATAATTTCCAGTGAACTAGATCTGGAAACAAAGACAAAATCCTGGCTCCAGAACTTAATCAATGATATTCAGGACATGAAAACAGCAAAGGGGTGAAAAAATAATTTTCTCTAATAAAATCTTTAAGGAAAAATAATAGCAATCATATCTAAAAGCACAAGAGACAGAAACAAACACCTAACAAGGTCTGCCATACAATGTACAGAGTCTAAAATCCTGAAGAGGACAGTCCTTCTCATAATGGACCCAAGCACACAAAACTACACTTCTCTGATTGTTTTTACTAATTCGCCATTTCTGGGGAAAGGGTTTCATCACCTCAGATTCTTGAGAGACTGGGGACTCTGAGAAACAAACTGAGGGCTTCAGAGGGCAGGCGGGTGGGGGAATGGGATAGGCTGGTGATGGGTAGTAAGGAGGGCACGTATTGCATGGTGCACTGGGTGTTACACGCAACAAATGAATCATGGAACTGTACATCAAAAACCAGGGATGTACTGTATGGTGACTAACATAATAAAAAAAATATTATAATAAAATAAATACATTTTTTTAAAAGAGAAAAAAAAATAAAATTCTTATCCTTCAGTAAGCCAGTCAATTACTTGTGCCCAACTGAAGAATGGGTTGAAGGACAAGGAGAAAATAGGAAATTCCAAAAACACATCAAAAGAATGAACCCAAAACCCCACTCTAGACATACTTGTTTGCTAGCCTCCTCCCACAGTGTTTCATAAAGAGCTGGCCCCCAGAGCAGGAAGCAAACCCCATCCACATAGCCAACAGACCCCAGACTGTAGAGGTCCATTTGCTTGCTGGCCTGCAACTAACAAGATGCTCTCTTATTTATTCTAAGTCTTGGGAATCTGATAAGTCATCAATGGCATGTCCCTAAGATAATAAGGTATGCAAACTCAGGCCTAAGCAGCCTCAATGGAGCTGAGCAAAAAAAGTGAAAGGACTCTGGTCAAGAGAAAGATGATCCAGAGCCAACAAGAGCAGCAGACGTGAGGATGACATGCAGCCCCAGGAAAGATGGGGAAAAAAAGAATCTCAATATCCGACTTTCCAGGCAGGCTGCTCTTCACAGCTTGGCAATAACCCTGTCCTCTCCATGTGATTGGACTTGAGGGAGGTCTATCCCTTTCAGCCAAAAGGGACTTGATTCTACAAATATTAAGGTTATTAATGATAGTCAGCATTTACTAAATGCTTATTTTGTGTATCTGGCAGGACACTGAAACTTTTATGTTATCGTCTCATTATTCCTTAGGAGGGCAGTCCTATTTTTTTTTATCTCAATTTTACAACTCAGGAAGTTAAGGCTCTGAGAGGGTAATTTGACTATAGCTCCCAGCTGAAGCAGAAATTAAACACAGGTGGATCTGACTCAAAGTTCACGCTCTTAGCTCTCATACTAGACTGCTCCTTGATCCGAGCTGGGCAATCTTAGGAATCTGAGAACTACAGGACAGCAACCCATTCCTCTCAAAGTCTGCCCCTGTCACTGACCGTGACCTCATAACGAGGTGGGAGGAGCCTGAGGTTCAGGGTAAGAGTTGGATTTCAATCCTGGCTCTACAGTTTATTTAATCATCCCCCACCCTCACCTCCCCTTCTTCTAATATTGTCTAATGTTCAGGGTTGCAAGGGAATTAAATGGCAAACGTGAGAAACCGTACCTAACACCAGGCAGAGCACCCAGCTTTTAATAAGTATCCGTTCCTGTCCCCATTTGTGTGGTTTAGAAGATCCAAGTATAGTACACAGCACATAGCAGGTGACTGTACGTTAGGACCCTACCCTCCCTGCGTTCTACAATCTCTAAGGTGTCTTGGCCATCAGCTTGATGCCACCGTCACTTCCAGGCATCCACGGAGCCTCAGCTCAGTGCCTTTACGTGGGGACCACTCATCTCGAGTCAAGGCTGTTTTTCTGGTCTTCTAAAACGTGTGCGGCTCTCAGGGAGCTGAGAGAAGAGTCCGTGAAAAGCAAGAGATGCCAGCCTGCTTTTACTCAGATTTGTCACCGGCGAACAATGCTGCAGTAGGTTAATGAATTTTTCCAAAAGAACGAACTGTCACGGGATAAAGGAGAGCAGGAAGAGGGGGACTGCCTGTGTGACTCTAGCACAGGCTTCATTAACACTGCTCACTACAGACGACTGCAGGGGAGCTCAGCCGGACAGGGACTCCTGCCCACCCGAGAGGGGTTCTAACCACGTGTCTGAAAAAGGCGTCTCTCCACTCAGCTGCAGCCTTGCGGGGGTGGTCTCTGGATTTCCGCTTTCCTCAGAAAACACGAGAGCTGGGCATCCTGCCGCACCCTCTCCTTGCAGAAACGCTCCCCGGGCAGGGTAGAGCAGCACCAGTGCAAGGAAGGGAAAAGCCAGAGGCCCCCACCTCACAGAGCCGCTGAAAAAACCTCACTTCATTGAGCTTCGGAAGTTGGTGTCCTCTATGCAAAGTGTAGTTGTGGGGCCAGCGATGCCTGCAGCACCTGAGAGCTTGTTAGAAACCGTGCAGATTCACGAGCTCAGTCACCGCCCTCCTACACTGGACTCTGTGCAGTGCAAGGGCGGGGAGGCTGTAGACACAGATCCTGACTCCAGAGGTCTGCGGTAGGGCGTGAGATCCCACGTGTCCAGCAAGCTGCTGAGAGGCCAGCGCCGCTGGGCTACAGGGCACACTTGGGAGGAGCAAGCCTCCACGTAATGAGTGAGCCCCTGTGCGTTGAGTCACTGACCTACCTGGCTGCGATGAGCTCTGTCCTCAGGCATCCGGGTCACCCCAAACTGTCACTCATCCAATCCCACTAGAGCAGAGAAAGCACACTGGTCACCAAAAGCGGGAGCACCTCCTCCAACAGTGTGCACAGTTAGCCCTGGAAAGGAGCTCCCAGCTGGTCACTGATGAAGCTCCCTCCTGGTCCCGGGGGCGGGGGGGGGGGGGGGGGGGGCGGGGGGGAGACCATGTGACCAATTGTCACCAGGGTGCTGTAAGCAGGAATACCATAGATTACATCCAAGCCAGGGCTCTCAGGAAGCGGGGGCCCTTTCTCCACTGTCTTCCCACCCTGAAGTCTTGGAGGACCCTAAACCAACAAGATGGAAAGAGATTGGGTCCCTGGGTTAACATGTGGAAGAAACCCACCCTTTGGCCTTCAACCCTGAAGGGGACAGTTACAGAGGCAAGAAACTGATTTCTGTTGTTTTACGAAACTGAAACTATGGTGTTTTTTCCCCCAGCAGCTAGTGTTATATTCATACCACCACCATTATAGTCTCCCCAAAATTATAACAGTTACATTTTCCTTAGTCATGGCTACTCCCTGCCAGGCACCGTTCAAGATGTTTTATGCACATTGTCTCTTCACCCTCACGGAGAAAATGCCCCCTGTTTTGCAGACCTAGAAACCGCAGCTCCAAAGGCATCAAATGACTTACTGAGGATCCCCCCTCCAGCAAGTGCAGAGCCAGAACCGAAATCAGGTGTGTTTCACTGGGAACAAGAGCGAAGCTGGGACTGCAAGGGACTCAGTTCCACGGAGATCTGTCCGCACAACGAAATGAGATTTCATCCCAGGCTAGTCATTACCACATCATACTGCTGCTTTTACGCACCTTCCCAAATGACTTTTCTCTGCTGCCTCTGTCCTTGGTACTCTCCCTCACAAGGTAATTACTAATAAAACTCCTGATGGTATGCAGGAATTCTCCACCCATCTAGCCGTAGGCCTCTCCTGGAGCTCCATTCTCTCCAGTCTCTGTATTTTGCAGCACAAAATGGTTGCTGTCAAGATGGTTTAATGTTCCTTGTAGGTCAAGGCTATTGGTTGCTTCAGCAATGCCCTTACTGCTGAGCCGGCCTCCTTCACCAGCTGTTTGTTTTTGTGGGGTTTTTTTCCCTCCCTTCTTCTTGCATAGATGTACACACACAACTAAAAGAACAGTTGCACTAAAACCTCCCCAACCAAGGGGGGGCACTTACATATGGGGAGTCAGCCCCGAAAGCCCCTACACTCCCCGCTCCCCACCCCTGCAGGGAGCCTAAGGTCAGACTCCCTGGGAGTGCTCATGTGCCCACATTCCCTGTCTTCACCTCACAACCTCTGCCACTTCCCACACAGGAATGTGACCAGTGAGGGGGCCATGCTACTCGCACAGCTCCGCTGGTCATTCACAGCCATGTGCAGAAATTACCTCCAGAGTGAGATGATGGGTACCGGGTCGGGGTGAGCCCGAGCCAGTTTTTGAATTGGCTGCAGGGACAGAATGAGGGATTCTGCTGGAGATGGGGACCAAAAACGACAAGGGAAAAGGGAAACCAAAGCCTTCCCCCGTGGACATCACCCACGCCTGGTACCAGGTCTTGAGTGTAGGAGGTGCTCCCTTACTACTTGCAGAAACAGTTGAAAAAACAATGAGCAAATGAGTAAGTAGGTGTTCCAGGCATGTAAGATACGTCCAAAAGTGGAAGGAGGGACTTAAGATCTCTAAGAGATCAGGGAAAGCTGCACCGATGAGAGCCCTAAGCTGGGATGTGAAAGGATGAATAGGAGCTTCCTATGGGGACAAGGACTCTCATTTCGGGGATACTTCCACCTATTCTCTATAGCTACGGAGGGGAACAGAGACTTGCAATAATGCTACCTTTCGTGTGCATGCCAATAATGAGTGTCTCGGTCTTTTCCTGACTTGTTTATCTGTCTCTAATTAGATCCTCATGGGCCTCTGATTACCATGCCAAAGCAGCTGATGAAAAGACAGCCTGGGAGGCAGGCTCATTGGCAAATCACTGGTGACTGATGTGAGAGAGCCTTCAGGCAAGTCTCCCAGTGTTACCAGCAAACACTGAGACCTGGTAAGGCTGCACTGGGCATACGCAGCATCGCAGGCAAGATCTTACTTAATCCTTTCAATGACCCTTGGAGGAAAACTCTGGCACAGCGGGTAGTGTGGCTTATTCCTGGTCGAGGGCTTGGCAGAACAGAGGCAGAACTCAAACCCAGGCTGTCTGACGCAGAACACGTGCTTTTTCACTCCAGTACCAGGACACCCGCACACCTGTTGGTGAGGACAAGCAAGACCATTTCTGACCACCATAGGCTGAGGCTCCAGAAGGAAGTATCTTCTGGAAACAAATTCTGCAGTGCACAAGCAAACACAGCAGGGTAGACAGTGGGGCTGAAACGCAGCCCGCAGCAGCCCGCACCTCGGGGTAGCGTGGTGTCCTGGGGCTGGAGGAAAGAAAGGATGCTTTTGCCTAACCACCAGGCTTGGCTCTCTAACCCATGTGTCTCAGGGTTATGCCCAGAACTGGCTCCTTTTTCTAACTCCTCATGCCCAGCAAAGGCACTTTCTTAATTTGCTCAAAGGCACTGTATAGTGTAGCCATAACCTGCCTTCACCTCCATGGCATGCTACAACAGATAAATTTGGGGGGCTGTGGGACCCACCAGGCTGAGATTCAAATCTCTGTTATGCAACTTACTCTGTGTGACCTGGAGTAACTAATTCAACTTCTCTGCAACTCAAAAGTCCTCATTTATAGGTTTAGGGTAATGTTACAGGTCTCAGCAAGAAATTCTGAAACTTGAGTTAACGATGAAGTTGCAAGTGTAACGTGTTTGGCTTAGATGCTTAACAAATTGTTAATTCCCAAGAAACAATCCGGGAACCAGAAGTCTAGACAGAGACTAAAACACTTCACAGAGCAGAAGGACTTGCTCAGGGAAGACATTTCACAGCTGTATTTGCGAGTTCTTGTCACATGCAAGAGTGAACATGGAACCTTCCTGGTTTGGACACCATCAACCTGCCTCCCCAGCCTGCTGGTAGTGGGCTGGGGGTGAGGGAGGGTAAGGGCTAAAATAATAGAGGACCATGCTCCTGTTCAAAGACTAAGCAAGCACCAGGGAGGATTCTAGAAGGAGTCATGAACACAATTTTGAATGAATAGTAGAGTCTTACACTAAAAAACTGATAGCTTATTTCACTTATCAGAGAACTCTATTATCTATGTGACACAAGGTGCTAATGTTAGAGCTGGGACAAGAAATCAAGCTAAGTCCTGGTCGAGTGGGGCATGAGCCCACCTACTCTAAGGTTATTGCCTGATGAGACCATATCTAATTATCACATAAAATAGTTCCCAGCATAACACGCAAGCACATAATTGCTGCCAATGTTTCACACTTCCTTTACTTACCTTGCACTCTAACAGGCATCAAATGCAAGCATTTACATGCAACTGTTCTGCAAGCTTCAGAGCACTTGGTAAATACAAATGATGACCTCAACACCTGACCCCTCTGAACTCCATTTCCCCATCTTTAAAGGATGGAGCATATAGCCTGTCCTCCACTGCCCCCACCCCACCATCCTGCAAGTTGATAAAGAATCAGATGAAGAGAAGAATGGGAAAGGGTGGTTGGAAGCCAATTCACTCTACAATAGGTGTCATCCATGGTCCTGTTAACAGGATACAAGCCAGCAGGGAGCTTTCTTCTTCAGGGAAAAAGAAATCACCCTTTCAAGAAAGGGTTCATGCCCATGACCCTCCCTACAAGGAGTCCTGAGGCCATTTTTACTAGATTGTGGAGATTGAACCCTCTGCCGGACAACTACATCAACATTTCTCAGGTCTCTGAAAGCGACAAAGCCCTCAGAGCTCTTTCTCAGAGACTCTGGAGCCCACGATAGAGTTAAAGAATCGGGAGACCTGGCTGCCTCTGACCCTTCACAGTGCTGTCCTGGGGTCCTCACGGAGCCACAATGGGACAGTTCAGATCCCCGGTGGGGGAGAAGCAGCAGGAGAAAGGAGCTCAGGAAACAAAGGTCCTAGCTTACTTAGTGACTTGTCCCTGTGCACACAGAGAACCTGAGGAAGGGAAATGCTGGCAGGCAGGCGGGGCGAGGCAAGGCAGAACAGTCCTGGACCTAACTGATGTTTGCTGCTGTCCAAAGCACCCCCTCTCGCCCCTCCCCACCCCACTAGGAATCAGGATCAGCTCAGCTTCCCTCTGATTGATAACCAGGCCCCTGAATAGGTCAAGCCCTCCTGGACATGTGTCTCCATGTGGCTCAGTAGAAGTGGCATTTGAAAGGAGAAATGTCAGAGAGAAAGGTCTTGAAATAAAGATGCTGATTTCCGTAGCTGTTGAAGCCTCTGAGCCCTGCGGCTCCAAAGGCCACCCTTGGGGCCCTTCACACAGAACTGCAAAGGTGAAAGCTCTGGGACACTGTTCTTCCTACGCTCCAGGAGGGCCTTCACCCAGCTCCCCAGCCCACTTCCACACGCCCAGCTGCATGGGACCCAGGCCATGGCTGGTCGCTCTCTACTGGAGTGCAGAAATAAACACACGTCTGGGGCTTCTGACTCAGTGGAAGAGACAGCTGCAGATAAGAGCCTTGTGGTATGCCAAGTATACTGAGCAAGGACTGTGGGAATTCAGAAGAGGAGCTTACCCCAACCCGGGGAGCAGGGAAGTCTGAAAAAGCAGGTTTCTGAGTGGGGTCAGAAAGGGGGAGAAAAAGCACCAAGTACGGGGAGGGGCGGGGTTTTCCCAGCAGGGGGAGGCTCCTGTGCAAATCCACCACAGAGGCACAAGCCGGTAGACTGAGAGGGTAGGTTCTAAGCGGCTGAGGTTGCTGGAGAACGAGGAAAGGATGATGCCAGAAGGTCAGAAAAGGTGGCAGGCTGGGCACAGGGTGCAGGAGGAGAGCAGAGAGGAGATGCCGCAGAACCTGGAGCAGGCGGCTGTGGGCTCCGATTCTGGCTGCCACACAGAACTGCGGGAAGGAGCAAGCCAGGCAGAAGAGGAGGTCCTACTTAGGAAGCAGAGAGGATCCAGGTGAGGAGTGAATGATGGACCAATTAGACAAGAGTCATGAGGATTCCCGCAATTTCCCAGGTGGAACCCCCAGGATCTGGAACCTGCTGAAATCAGGAGTTTGATATTTGAAAGAGATGGATGTGGAGGGACAGGCAGGCCACCCGCTCAAAAGAACCCCATGGTGGTGGGTGGCATAGTGCACCAAAACAGAGCTCTTTGAGGACAGCCATGTTTGGGGGGCATGGGGAGTTTGAGGGGCCTGCGAGTCTTGCATGGAAAAATGAAGACCTAGAAGCTCGATCAACCTGTAACTCCTTCCTGCCACCACACTGCAAGGACCAAGTCTGGCAGTTCACATTGCACGAGAAAGGCCACATGAATGAATGCTTTGAGGTATAGGGCAAATCACTGGGGAACTCATGACACAGGGGTGGGGAGGGATGGAGAAGCACATTAACACTTACTGAGACAAGGATCTATCAGATGGTACACACAGTTCACCTAACTGGATTCTTACGACAGTCTGGGAAGTGGTGCCATTCCCATTTAACAGAAGATACTGAAGACACAAAGGAACAAGATAGGTTATCCTTGCCCACAGCTCCTAAGTGGCCTCCCTGCACTTCAAACCCCACTCCGGTTTGTGCCACAGTGGTTCAGAGCTCCAGCTATGGAACTGAGTGAGCCTAGATGACACCTTGGCTGTCACCTGTTAACTGTGTGGCTTTTGAGAAGTTACTTAAGAACTGAGGCAATCTCAACAATGGAATGCAAATATATAGGATATGCACCCCCTGGAATGGTTGGAGAATTAAAGGAGATGTTCTAGGTAAGCCTAGAACACAGCTCCTCGCACACCACAAGTATTTAGCAGGTTATCAGCTGACATTGCTCCAAAGCTCCTCTCCCAGCCTCAGGACAGCACGGTCAGGGCCAGCAGAAGTGGGGCCTGTGGTTGCGGTCTTGTTCTTCCTCTAAGAAAAAAGTCATTTCATCCACTTGCAGGTAAGGAACCCCAGAGTTAGAGGCTGAGGCCACCCAATGCATTTTGTCTTTTTTCTTGAGAAGCAGATGGAACACACTGATAAGAAAAAAGCCAGAACCTCTCCCAGGTGTTGTTTGCGGGGAGTTCATTCTTCTCTGCCTTTGGTAATGTACTGGCTCTTATACATGTATTCTAGAAAGGAAATCAGTATCATTTCTCTCTCTCCTCTACATGTACACGTACCGCCCCCCCCCCCCACACGCACACACAGCTCCTTTGCCTTAAAAAAAAGAAAAGGAAAAAGGAAAGAAAAAAGATGATATTACTTGGCCTTGAAAAGTTGCACCAGTGTTTGCTAAGTGCCCTCCCAGGTTCAGCAGCCTCAGCATCATGTGAGAGCTACCCAGCAATGTGAATTCCCAAGTCCTACCCCTAGGCCTATTGAACCGGAAGTTCTGGGAGTTGGACCCTCCTTGTTACTGACAAATCTCCTGGTGATTTTGATGCACTCAAGTTTGAGACCCACTGCTTCAGATAAAAGCAGGAGTCACCCCAACTCGCCACTCACTGGAGTAAATGTTAGAGGAAGCCCGTGGGGTCAATCCTTACACCCCCCAATCTCAGCATCAAAGATCCTTCCCCCCCCCCCTTTTTTTTTCATCTCCCACACCCTGGGCTACAGAAAAGGGCTCTTGACCACCTGGGATATCTGTCACTTTGAAGAGGTATCTCTAAGCAACAGGTCCTACCTGGTCCTACCCTAAGCCAAGGATTCTTCAGCCCCAAATCTAAAGTCAACAAAATATTTTCCAAAATAAACCACATATCGCTTTTCCCCCAAATTATCCCATCCTTCAGATGCCTGAAAAAGTCGTCAATTGTTATGTGACTTTTATTCCCAGAAACAAATGCCGACAGAGGTTAGGCTGACAACTTGAGTGAGTCAAGTGACCTGGGTTGGGGAGTAGTTGGGAATGGTGGGGCCTGTGGAAAAGGAAGAGCGCATGACAATCTTTAAAAGCAACTGATGGTCATCTCAGCTGCAGCTTTACAGGGAGTGAATCTAATGTGGCCAGGGTCTCCCAAACATTTCAAGAGAAGCCAGAAATCCAAATGTTTGTGTGAAATCCTCTCCAATGTAAATGTTAGCACAATTGTTTTCTAAACACTGTGTGTGTCACACAGCTGTGAGCCAGACTTGGCTACAGGCTGATCATGACCTTTGCTCTACAGAAACACAGATTTAAAAGAAAAAAAAAATCAGGGAGTTTTTGACTACAATTAACTTGGTTCCTGATTGCCTAATCATTTTGGATAATGACTTCTGTTAAATAGGACTTTGAATCTCCAGGACCAATGAACTCCAGATGACACTGGTGAGCCAGCACTGACCACCTGTAGTTCCCTTCCTAAAAATCTGTCACTCCTCCAAATTAGAAGGGAAACACTAATACAGAGGAAGAGGAGACACTGACTGCTGTGTGCCTTTGTCCCTGGATTGGATTGGCTCCTCCAAGGACACTCCTTGAGTAAACAGTGACATCCACCGGCTAAAAACTAGATCCTGACTCCTATTCAAGAAAGAAAAGAAACCTCCCAACAGGTTAGCAAGATAGTGTTGATCTGGGCTGGGGATTTTCAGGTACCAACAGACAGCTAATAGGAATGAATCCAAAGCCAGTAGAAGGATTTGGGGAGAACACGGATTTGCATAACAAGAAAGAAATGTGATTCCCAGCACACGCTGGGCTGCTTTAGGTTTCCAATCACAGAGATCTCCTTGCCACCCTCAGGATCAGCTGTTAGATGCTGGATCCAGAAGGGACCTGGGGCTCTATACTGCCTAGTCCAGGCTCCTCAAACATGTGGCTACTGAGCCCTTAAAATGTGACTAGTCCAAATTGCAGTGTGCTGTAAGTGTAAGCTACACACAAATTTTGAAGACATATTAATGAAAAAAAATAGAACACAGCTCATAATTTTTATATATATGACATGTTGAAACAGTCGTACTAGGTTAAATAAAATGAAGTTATTTTTATAATATATAGGTTTCTTTTTACTTTATTGTCACTATCAGAAAATTCAAGGGGCGCCCAGGTGGCTCGGTCGGTTAAACGTCCAACTCTTGATCTCAGCTCAGGTCTTGATCTCAGGGTTGTGATTTCAAGCCCCATATTGGGCTCACGCCCAACTTAAAACTTTCCAAATCACGTATGTGACTGACATTCTATTTCAGGGAGCAGCACAGTTATAGGTCATCCAGCACAATCCTTCTCAGTCCTGCTGAGTACCAGAAACTCCTGGGGAGCTTGTAAAACATACAGATGTGGGGGCTCCCCCCTCACAGATTCTAATTCAATTGACGGGGGGGGGGGGGTATATAATGGGCAGAAGCACCATAAATGTACTCTTTCAGTTTCCTTTCTCCATCATTTCTACATCTAAGCTGCCCTTGATTCCCCCGAATTTTATTGATCTGTAGTCTTCCCTAAGCACCACTTTTATCCTGTACTTCTCTGCTTGCAAATATATAATGCCTTTATTCACTTAACAGACATTAGGCACCTACCTTGTGCTCCAGGCACTAGCAATACAGAATGAAGAAGACCGACCATTTTCTTCTCTCTTAGAGCTTATATTTGGGGTGGCGTGGGAGAGATCAATCGAATCAGTTAATCAAGAAAAATATCATGACATTGGTCTTAGCAATATTTTTTGGACCAGTCTCCTCAGGCAAGGGCAACAAAAGCTAAAATAAACAAAATGGCATTACATCTAGCTTAAAAGCTTTTGCAGGGTAAAGAAAATCATCAACAAAGTGAAAAGGCATTATACTGAATGGAAGATATTTGCAAATCTAAATACTATAAGGGGTTAATATCCAAATGAAGAACTTAATATCAAAAACAAAACAAAAACAAGCCAGGGGCGCCTGAGTGGCTCAGTTGGTTAAGCATCTGCCTTGGGCTCTGGTCATGATCTCAGGGTCCTGGAATCAAGCACCCCCTCCCCTGCATTGGGCTCCCTGCTCAGTGGGGAGTCTTCTCCCTCTCTCTCTCTGCCCCTCCCCCTGCTTGTGTGCGTGCGTGCAGGCGCGCACACGCGCTCTCTCTCTCTCAAATAAATAAAATTTTTTTAAAAAACCCAATTAGGGGGGCGCCTGGGTGGCACAGCGGTTAAGCGTCTGCCTTCGGCTCAGGGCGTGATCCCAGCGTTATGGGATCGAGCCCCACGTCAGGCTCCTCTGCTGGGAGCCTGCTTCTTCCTCTCCCACTCCCCCTGCTTGTGTTCCCTCTTTCGCTGCCTGTCTCTATCTCTGTAAAATAAATAAATAAAATCTTTAAAAAAAAAAAAAAAAACCAATTAGGGGCGCCTGGGTGGCTCAGCCGCTTAAGCGTCTGCCTTTAGCTCAGGTCATGATCCCAGAGTCCCTGGACCGAGCCCTGCGGCAGTCTTCCTGCTCAGTGGGGAGTCTGTTTCTCCCCCCACTCATTCTCTAATAAGTAAAATATTTCTTAAAAAACCCAATTAAAAATGGGCAGAGGACTTGAATAAACATTTCTCCAAAGAAGATATACAGATGGCAGACACATGAAAAGATGCTCAACATCATTAATCATCAGGGAAATGCAAATCAAGACCACAATGAGATATCATCTCACACCTGTCAAATTAGCTATTATCAAAAAGACAAAAAATAACAAGTGTTGGTGAGGATGTGGAGAAAAGGGAGCCCTCACACACTGTTGGTGGGAATGGGAATTGGTGCAGCCACTGTAGAAAACAATATGGAGGTTCCTCAAGAAATTAGAAATAGAACTACCATTTGACCCAGCAATTCCACTTCTGGGTAATATCCAAAAAACCAAAAACACCAATTTGAAGAGATACAGGCATCCCTGTGTTCACGGCAGCATTAATTACAATAGCCACGTTATGGAAGCAATGCAAGTGCCCACCAATAGATGAATAAAGCACACGCGTGCACACTCGTGCGCACACACACACACACACACACTACCCAGCCATAAACAAAAATGAAATCTTGCCATCTGGAATAATGTGGATGAACCTAAATGGTATCATGCTAAGTGAAGTAAGTCAGAGACAACTACCATGATTTCACTTACATATGGCATCTAAAAAACAAATAGACAAAAAACAAACAGAAACACATACTCAGATACAGAAAACAAACTAATGGTTACCAGAGTGGGGAGAAGAGCTTGGGACACAGGCAAATACGTGAAGGAGACGAAGAGGTACAAACTTACAATTATAAATTACATAAGTCATGGGGATGTAATATACAGCAAATGGAATATATTCAATCATATTGTAATAACTTTGCATAGCAACTAGACTTATCATGAGGGTCACTTCACAATGTATAAAATTTGGATCACTATAATATGCACCTAAAACTAGCAGGGTATTGTTTGTCAATTATATTTTAATAAAAAAAAAACTTTCAAATACCTACAGAGAACTGAAACAAAGTGATAGAAGATACATTGGGTTGGGTGGCCATGGAAGGCCTCTTTGAGACAGTTCAGCTGAGATCCAGGTGATGCCAGCCATGAGAAGATCACGAGGAAGAGCATCCCAGGCAAAGGAAAAAGCCAATACGAGGTTGTTGGTGCATTTGAAGAATCCAAAGGCAGCCATGGTGACTGAAGCAGGACAAATTTAACTAGGATTGGGGTGGATGAGAAGGGGAGGGCAGGAAGGTTGAGGTTTACTAAGGAAGTACTTATTAAGGACAAATCAAAGACTCTACATCTGGACTAGGTTAAGATAAAGCAGGTTAAAATAAAGAATGTTCCAGGAGAAGGGACACTCCAAACAGAGGGAACAATGTATACAAAGTCCCTGTGACAGCAGGGAGAATGTCCCAAGCACTGAAAGACGACCCATGTGGCTACATCACAGTGATAGGACCCAAAGACAGAAGATGAAGCCAGAGGGGGAAGGACCTCAAAATCCCTGTCAGGAAGGCAGGCATTATCCAATAGGAAATGCTTTTAGAAGAGGGTGCATTCATACTTCAAAAAAATAAACTAAAATTAAGTTACATATGCATGTATGTGCTTGCTTATGCTGGAACACCTTTGGAAGGCTGTGTAAGAAACATAATAGGAAAATATAGGAGATTTACCAGGACCCTTACATTTACTGTCTGCTCTGGCTGGAATGTTCTACCCCAGGACTTATATGTGATTCATGCCTTCATATCATTCAGTTTTTGCTCAAGTGTTAATTCATTAAAGAGCCCCTTACTGACCACTCTATATAAGAGCGCACCCCAGTCACCAGTCCCAGCTTTATTTTCTTCATAGCACTTCAAATTATATTGGTTTTTTTTAAGGTTTTATTTATTTGACAGAGAGACAGCCAGTGAGAGAGGGAACACACAGGGGGAGTGGGAGAGGAAGACGCAGGCTCCCAGCAGAGCAGGGAGCATGATGCAGAACTCGATCCCAGGACCCTGGGATCACACCCTGAGCCGAAGGCAGAGGCTTAATGACTGAGCCACCCGGGCGCCAATATTGTTTCTAATAATACACACCATCAGGAAATTTATCTGTCCCACTCACCAATACTGGATACATAGCTAGTATCGCAGCACTTAGGCCACTCTAAGTACTCAGTATGTATGTATGTGTTGAAGGAACAAGGAAAACATTATTTGGCTGTAATGTGGAGGGGAAAAAATGGAGGAGGATCAGAGTAAAGGAAGAGAGAGGTGGTTAGAATACTATTTAATAGTCCAGATGAGAAACAATGGCTTGGAGTAGGGTAGTGACAGAGAAGGAGAATTCAAGACAAATGTGTGGGTTAAGGGAGCTAAGTGATATACAGGGAGGGAGGAGGGAAGGCATTTCTCAAGAATAACTCCTCGGATGGATGATGATGGTATTTGTTGAACTGGAGAATATTAGAAGACGGATTCTAAGGTAGAAGATCTTGAATTTGATTTCAGAAGAGCTGAGCTTGACATACTTTTGAGAAAGCCAAATGGAAATATTGAGAAGGCTGTTGGATTCTGACTTATTTACAGCTGAGATGAAATGATAGGTCTTGGATTTGCTTTAAAATATACCAGCCAAGAGGACAAGGGAAAAGGGATAGATGAAACAGCATGGCAGAATGTCAGTTGTTGAAACTGGAGAGTAAGTAGTGGTAGTTCATTATTCTAACTCGGTAGGTGTTTGAAATTTTCCAAAAAGTAAAAGTGCTTTAAAGAATTCAGTTGGATGCACGAGTCTGGAGCTAAGAGGAAAGGCTCAGACTGAAATACAAAATTGGGTGACACATATTTAGAGGTGGTCGTTGAAGAGAACATCTAGGCAGAAAGGATAATAAGGGATTGGAAAAGACAGACCTCATCCTTGCAGAGTCTATCACTTAGTGGCTGGGCAGAGGCAGAGAAGCCTGCAGAAGAAACTAGATGGAGTGGCCAAAGAGGAGAAAGAAATGGGCATGACTCTGGAGATGTTCATTTCAAATCAATGCTGTTTGAGGAGGAAGCTCTAGTAGCTTAGAGAAAAGCCAGACCGAGAAGATCAGTTTAAGGACCTAAAGAAGTGACAGGTGGAGGAGTCCCCATTTAGGGCAACCTGGGTCAGGACAACAATCTTTGGTAGAAAGATTTCCTTTCAACATGAAAAGAACTTCTCAGGAATGAGAGGTGCCCGGAGAGTCTTACACTTGTTAACAAATGGTCAGACATTTGGTTAACGAATGGTAAGATACCGTATCAGACACCAGAGAGATGCAGAAGAAACTCTTGGGAGGGGAAAGGTGTTTGCCAACAGAGCTTGGGGATGAACTGGGAGAAATACCAACAATGAGAGTGAAGAGGGAACGCTTCCACCTCCAGTCTGCTAATCAGATGTTTTCTCACATCATCATTGCTCTTGGAAGTCTTTTCTTCCCTCCCGGATTTTAATCTAGTTTCCTTTGTTCTTCCCTTTCACAACCCCTGGGCGCAGAAGAGTGGAAAACACTTGAGTGAAGAGTGAGTGAGGACAGGAGGGGAGCCTCAGCGCCCCCACCTCTGCCAGCCTCCTCGGCTCCATGTACGCTGCCCTTCCAGGAACTTAGAAGCTTGACTGGGTGCAAGTCTAGGCGCTCTCTCTCGTGTGTGCTCTCTCTCTCTCTCTCAAGCAGAGTGATCTAATCCAGCACATCACCTCATCTCTCCACGCCTCTAGCTTCACCATCAGGAAGCTGTCCCCATCTGATAGACCAGTCGTGAGTATCTGAGACATCACTATGGGAAAAACAGCTAGAGTGGCTGGGAAATAATAAACACTAAGTGTTAACTCTTATTATTCTCTACTTATCCCAAATGCCTCCCCCCTAACCCCAAGTCCAGTCTCCTTCCTCTATAACCTTGCTTCTGGATTTTGTCTAAAAGCCTAAAGTGCCCTTCCACAGCTGAGCTTGACCACCTGGCAGACATCCGGGCATCTTTCAAGACCCAGCTGCCCCTGCTCTGACTCCCCCACACACAGCCTGGCACCCTTCTCACTGGGCCTTGCAGACCCATATGTTCACCATCCTGCTGTGTGATGGCACATTGTGACTTTATAGACTGTTCTTCTCCAGACAGAAACCCCTGAAGGCCAGAGAAGGGGATCTCACCCTCTCCACACATCTGTACTTAAGTCACAATCTGGCACAGAGGAGACACATGATAAAGGTTTCCTGAGGATGTGAACACTGAACTTGGAATCACAGAGACTGGTACTTGTGTGAAGGCTCTGCTATGAAGTTTTCAAAGGCCAGTTATTCTAGGTTTTAGGCCTCGGTTTGTGATCTGGAAAACGGTGCTTGCCTGCCTGCCTTATAGTAAAGCTGTGATGATTAAAGTAGCCAAAAGAACGTAAGGTAGAATTCCTACTGCTTCTGCATCTCCTTGAGGATTCAGGCACTCAGTTAAATCCTTCAGCATGCACTTGGCCCTCCACTAACTAGCCACTGAGCCTGCTCTCCTTGTTAGGCTGTTTTCAGCTTCTTCAGCTAGGAGTCCAGCCTCTCCACCTGGCTGTTAAGGCACTGAGACCTGGAATTTTCCTTCTGTCTCTTTTAATAAATGCAGGTGCAGCTTCCTTTAATGGGCTGTCAGTGGGCAGTAAGAATCCAGACTACACAATTATATGAAACAAATGCTCGGCCTCGCTGCTAACAGCTGTGAAGCTCAGAAAACCCTTGTCCTGGGAAACCAAGATTCTAGAGTCTGTATGTTAAGAGCACAGCCCACTGCTGTTAAGATACAGCCTTGTTCCTGTGCTTTTAGCATTATTTTTCTCTTAAACCTGGGAGTTCACACAGCAGGGTAGGATGGCAGAGGGTAAAAGAGGATGATGGCTGCTCTTTAGAGAAATAACCTGCAAATGATTGCTACTGTAGATGGACAACCTTGCCTGCTCGACCTGCATTTCCAGACCCCCCACAATACCTGGGCCTTTTCCTTCACTACTTTCAATAGCCATAGCTCAGCCCCCACAGCCCATGGCTGAGCCCCTGTGGAAGTGAGGTCCTATGGAATTCGGGCTTAGTATGAGTCAAGTCCGAGATGCTGCCCCAGCCATCCAACTGCCCACAGGGTGTGACTTGGGAGTAGCTCTAATAATTAATAAATTAATAAATAATAAAATAATGGGGCGCCTGGGTGGCTCAGTCATTAAGCATCTGCCTTCAGCTCAGGCTATGATGCCAGGGTCCTGGGATCGAGCCCTGCATGGGCCTTCCTGCTCAGCAGGAAGACTGCTTCTCCCTCTCCCACTCTCCCTGCTTGTGTTCCCCCTCTGTCTCTGTCAAACAAAATCTTAAAAAAAAAAAAAAAAGAAAAACCACCTCTGCCAGGCTCCTAGAAGGCCACCTGGGCCCACTATGTTGCATGTTAATACAAATCCACCTGATGTTTGTCTTAATGCAGACCGGAAGCCACTGCTGGTAGCTCTGCTCATCCCGTAAACAAAGCCCTGCATGAATCCAAGCGCTGGACTCACTTGACTGGGGCATCTTTCAAATGTCCTATAAGAAGTTGCTTACTATCCTTTGTCATGCCAGCTCAGGAAGAACTAGTGCTAGCTGTGGTTTATGCTTTCACTTTCCAAAATAAAAATTTTTTAAAAAGTAGAACATTTGACCCAGGGAGTAGGGCCTGCTTTCTGGAGGCTGATCATTAGTATTTAACCAATGTTTACAGAGCACCTACTGTGTGCTGGTTGGGAAGGGAGGCCATTAACCAAACCAGAGTGGGTTAGGTTTCTGGGATGGATGGCTGAGACAAAGGAAGATAATAGAAGCAGGCAGCTTACACTGTGGTGCATGGTGAGCTCTCTTGCAGACCCGGGGAGCCACGGCGAGGGGGGAAGAGGTCCAGCAGTGAGCTCTGGAGACTGACAGCAGGCCTGAGTGCCCTCTCTCCTCCTGCCTCCATTATCTGTGAGAAATTCTCAGGGATTTGCTCAGTCTCAATCTGAGGTCCTTCCTCCACACAACGGAGGTGACAATCCGTCTTTCAGGGGGTTGACTATGACTTAAGAGGCATTCAGCAAACATTAGCTTCCGTCCCCTTAAGCTAGCAGATCAGAAGCTGGAGAACCAGTGGGCTTTGGAAGCAGAACCAAATCAGAGTTCCAGACCTGTAGCTTATTCGCTGTGTGAGGCTGGGAAAGTAACCTACCACCTCGACGCCTCATCCCCTCTGCCCTCCAACGGAGATTATGACGCTTACCTTGTGGGGCAGAAGGGGACAAAGGAGTTAATTCACCTCAAGGCCTGGTAAGCACTGGGGGTTGCCCAGTCCAAACCTTTTGATCTCCGAGATGCCCTCCCTGAAAGGGCAAGGACCGTGTTTGGATTTGTCACCAGCATATCTTGGGTGCTTGGCCCCAAATCTCCCAGTGCATAGCAAGTGAAGAACAATCCCGGAAGGAAGGAATTTTTCCAATGGCAAAACAAAGACTCAAGGATGTTAAGTCATTTACCCTTTCAAGGGTAATTTTGCACATCAAAAAGTCAGTTGGTGGCCAAACCTGGGGATCTTTCTAGTACACCAAGGTAACAGACAGGAAGCAGCAGAGTGCACCCCAGAAACCCCAGAACAGGGGGGACCTGACAGGCACATGTGATCGCTCCTCCTGCCTTGAGCTTGAGCTGAAAAAATTGCACAAACGCCTCAGGGCTAAAGGGGAAGAAAAAAAAAAAGACTATTTCTACAATTTAGTTAGAAAAAAAAAGTAGCTCAGGGTTTGTGACTACATGGGAAGAGGACCCAGCATGCTGGGATTTGTGGGGTCCCTTAAGCTCTGTCGGCAAGATTCAGGGCAAGTGCTAAACTACAGCAACTGAATTTTCACCTCCACATTATGTTCTGATAAATGCAAAATGGGAGCAGGTCTGAACCTGCTTAGATGAACCGAAAGAACGAGGAGGCAGAAGCTTAGGATATTAGGGCCTTTCTGAGCTTCATTACATGTGACACTATCTCATCCTCTACATGCTGGGAAAACTATGGAAATCACCCTTTTTTATCACTGAGCCCGTGACAGGAACACTTAGGGGAAGCTGTCACACTTCGGGATAGAAAATCTATCTCAGACAGCAAGGGCATGTGCCCAGATGCATGGAAACCCGTTCAGAAATACTTTGCAAAGTGGTCGCCAGGGCTTGGGCCACAGCAGGCATTCCACACCCAGGAGAGCAGGCCTTCTGCTACCCAAGGGCCCAGGACCCAATCTGTGGATTGTTCAAGACGGCCCTTGGTCAGCCAGTTCTTCCTGAAACACCCTTCTCCATGTGATTCCTCTTAAATTCCAATTCCTTTTACTAAGCATAGGACCTTGGGTAAATCTTATCAGCCCCCGCCCCCACAAGCCTGCATTCTCAACTATAAAAAAAGAAGACAAGGACCCACCCGGTGAGCTTGTCGTGAGCTCCGACTTAAGGAAGGCATGTCAAACATTCAGTGAGGTGCTTGGTCCCTAGCCGGCTCTTAGCGGTGCTGCCATTGTAATGCGTGTGCTCCCCTCTGCCGGTGGACCAGCCACAGGAATGGAACTTCAGAAGCCACCTCAGATGAGATCTTTGAGTTTCTTACTTTGGATTTTCCCCAGAAAGTGTCCGTGAGCGTACAAGCACTTGACTGAGAACTGGGTAGTGAGCTGCCTGCCCGTTGGATAAAGCTCTCCTTGGCCTTCTAGAACTGAGGACAGTAGAGAGAGATGGCCAAGTCATGGACAGCTCAGGACTTGCTGGGTCCTTCTATAATCAATTACCGTAATCAAGGTACACAGTTCTCCACTCACCTTCCGCTTCTTTTATATATAAGTATTCGCTCCTTTCTGCATCTCTGCAGTGGTTTTCAGTAAGAGCGGGATATATATCCCTAGTTCACCCTGGTCGATTCTGCCCCTCACTTCAGCCTCTCCTGGTTCCCTAGCTGAGTCTAATATCCAAAAGATACATGAATTCTCCTTCTAGAAAACCTGCCTCCTTTAGCTTTATCCATTTATCAGTGGGTTGTAGAATCAGAAAAATGTGTTGCAGAGAGCAGACGGGAACAGTAACATTTTGGAACATGAACAGTAGCCCGGAGTTGTGTAATAAGCAGTGGAGTTCAAGTTCGTGAAATCACGTGCCCTAGGGTCAGACTGCCTAGCATGATCCTCCCTGTGTGAGCTCAGGTAAATTACTCAGCCTCTCTGAGCCTTAATTCCCCCAGCTGTAAAATGAGAGGAAGCAGCTCATCCTTTGTGGGATGTGTTGGGGCAGTTAACTGCACTCGTACAGGTTTCGGAGACCTAGTAGTGCTCGGTAAACAGGAGATTTCATGTAATCTTCCTAACAGGCCTGTAGGTGTTATTAACCTTCCCATTTACAAATAAGGAAATTGAGGCTTAGAACATTTACGTAACTTGCTAGTAGCCCTGATAGCAAAGCGGATCTGGGAACCTAGCCCAGATGGCCTGTCCTAAAAGTCCCATCGGCACCGGGCTGCCACCCAAGAGTGGGCTCCGTGCACATTTACTGATGAGTGTGTTTCTCTCATCCATGGTTCCAACTACCGCAATTCAGTCATCTCTCCTGTACTACCAGGAAAAAAAGCAAAGCAGGTGTCAGGTAATAAGTAGTAAGAATAACAGCCCGAGTTTTTCCTTCCTCTGTTAATTTCCATGGAAGCAGAGGCTCGTCTGACAAGTCCTTAATGAGCAATTCCTATCCAAGGCCCCAAGTGCAAATTTTGTCCGCACACACAGCATGTCACAGCCGACAGCAAAATCTTAGACGGGCTTTAGATAGGAATAAACTTAGAGTGAGGAGTCCTACAACACACGTACAGGATTGGCTGAGGTGCCAACTGAAGAGGTTATTCCTTCTGCGGGTGAGATCTACAGCCAGCAAAGATTCTCTACCTCCAAGCACCTGCTCAGTCTAGACTTCAGACAAACAGACCATTGTCCTAGCCTCTGGGCTCGAGGGGAATAAAGGAGGATTCCATGGAGGGTCTGGGGGTGGTAGGTTAAGGAGCCAAGCCATGGCAGAGGCCTATTAGAGCACCTACGGGAGACCACCAGCTCAAAATGGGATTTGTGGAGATTAAAACAGATACACGCACGCCTACCTCACTGTATTGCACTTTGCAGAGTTGTTTTTAACACAAATTGGAGGTTTGTGACTACCCTACGTCTAGCAAGCACACTTTCTCCTACAGCATCTGCTCACTTCACGTCTCTTTGTGCCATTTTGGCAATTTCCACAATATTTCAAACTTTTTCATTATTATACTTGCTGTGGTGATCTGTGACCTTTGACGTTACTATTGTTTTTGTCTGGGGGCGCCATGAACCGTGCCCATGTTAGCCCACAAACTTAATCGATCCATATTCTGTTGTGACTGTTGCACCTACCAGCTGCTTCCCATCCCTCTCTCCTCAGGCCCCCCTGTTCCCTGAGACAATATTGAAATTAGGCCAATTCATAACCCTACAATGGCCCCTAAGTTTCCAAGTGACAGGAAGAGCCACACATGTCTCACTTTAAAGTGAAAGTCAGAAATGATTAGGCTTAGTGAGGAAGGCGGGTCTAAAGACTAGATTGGCTGAAAGCAGAGATAGGCCAAAAGCTAGGCTGCACCAAAGAGTTACTCAAGCTGCGAAGGGAAAGGAAAAGTTTGTGAAGGAAATTAGAAGTGCCACTCCAGGGGCGCCTGGGTGGCACAGCGGTTAAGCGTCTGCCTTCGGCTCAGGGCGTGATCCCAGCGTTATGGGATCGAGCCCCGCATCGGGCTCCTCCACTATGAGCCTGCTTCTTCCTCTCCCACTCCCCCTGCTTGTGTTCCCTCTCTCGCTGGCTGTCTCTATCTCTGTCGAATAAATAAATAAAATATTAAAAAAAAAAAAAAAAAAGAAGTGCCACTCCAGTGGACACAGAAATGATGAGAAAGCAAAGCAGCCGTATTGCTGGTAGGGAGAAAGTCTGAGTGGTCTGGATAGAAGATCCAACCAGCCCTGACATTCCCCTCAGCCAAAGCCTAATCCAGAGCAAGGAGCTAACTCTCCTCCATTCTGCGAGCGCTGGGAGAGGCGAGAAAGCTGCAGAAGGGAAGTTGGAAGCTAGCAGAGATTGGTTCAAGAGGTTTAAGGAAAGAGGTCATCTGCATAACATAAAAGTACAAGGCGAAGCAGCAAGTACTGAGAGAGAAGCTGCAGCGAGTTACCCAGATGATCTGAGGTCATAAATAAAGGTCGCTACACTCAACAGATTTTCAACATAGGTAGAATGGCCTACTGGAAGATGCTGTCCAGGATTTTCAGAGCTAGACAGGAGTCAATGCCTGGCTTCAAAGGACAAGCCAACTCTTTTGGTAGGTACTCATGTAGCTGGAGGCTTGAAATTGAAGCCAACGCTCATTTGCCATCCTGAAAATCCTACGGCTCTTAAGAATTAGGTTACATCGACTCTGCCTGGGCTCTATAAACAGAAGAACAAAGCCTAGGTAACAGCACATCTGTTTACCACAGGCTTTACCGAATATTTTAAGCCTACTGTTGAGGCCTATGGCTCAAAAAAAAAAAAAAAAAAAATTCTTTTAAAACATGGCTGCTCACCTGCTCACCCAAGAGCTGATAGAGATATACCATGAGATATTTGGAGGCCTGTTAACACAACATCTGTTCTGCAGCCCACGGACCAAGGAGTAGTTTTTTTAAAACTACTAGTTTTTTTAAAACTACTAGTTTTTTTAAAACATTAAACTCTTGTTATTTAGGAAATACTTTTGTAAGGTTATAGCTGCCAAAGATAATAAAATCTAGAGGAATCACTACGTTTTTAAATTCGAGTGACTTAAATTTTAGTGATTTAAAATCACTGAATTTCTAAATTTAACAGTTATGTTAGTTTCAGGTGCACAATACAGTGATCCAACCAACAATTTTCTATATTACTCTGTGCTCACCATGAGCACCCTCCTAAATCCCCAACCGTTCCACCCATCCCCCACCCGCCTCCCTTCTGGGAACCATCTGTTTCTTCTCTACAGTTTAGAGTCTCTTTCTTGGTCTCCCCCCCCCCACCCTTGGTGGTTTTGTTTCTTAAATTCTACATGTAAATGAAATTCCTCTGATGGATTTGGGCGAAGTAAACTGGAAACGATCTGGAAAGGATTCACCATTCTAGATGCCATTAAAAACATTCATGATTCTGGGGCGACTGGTTGGCTCAGTAGGCTTGCAACTCTTGATCACAAGGTCGTGAGTTCAAGCCCCACGTAGGGCGGGCGCACGCGCACACACACACACACACACAAACACACACACACACACACACACACACACACGTGATTCACGGGAAGAGGTCAAATATCAATATTAACAGGAGTTTGGGGGAAGTGGATTCCAACCCTCATGAAGGACTTTGAGAGATTCAATACTCCAGTGGAGGAAGTACCTGCAGCTGTGGTGGAAACAGCAAAAGAACTAGAATCAGAAGCAGAGCGTGAAGACGGGACTGAATGGCGGCAACCTCATGATCAGACCCGAACAGATAAGGAGCTGCCCCTCATGGCTGAGCCAAGCACGTGGTTTCCTGAGATGGAATCCACTCCTGGGGGAGAGGCTGTGAAGACTACTGAAATGACAACAAAGGATTTAGAATATTCCATGAACTTAGTTGATACAGTGGCAGCAGGGTTTGGGAGGATTGTCTCCAATTTTGAGAGAAGTTCTACTTGGATAAAATGCTATCAAATAGCATGGAATGCTACAGAGAAATTGTTTGTGAAAGGAAAAGTCAATTGATGCAGCAAACTTCATTGTTGTCATATTTTAAGAAACTGCCCCAGCCGCCCCAGCCTTCAGCAGCCATCAACATGGAGGCAAGACTCTCCACCAGCAAGATTATAACTTGCTAAAAGTTCCGATGATGGCTAGTATTTTTTTAGCAAGACTTTTTAAAATTAAGGCATATACAATGGCTTTTTAGACATAATGCTATTACTTAATAGACCACAGTATAAACGATTTTTATATGCACTGGGAACTCAATTTATTTTAATTATTTTATTTAATTTATATTAATAAATTAAAATTTATTAATATATCAATAAATTAAATTTATATTATTTTATTTAATTATTTTATTATTTTATTATTTTTCACTTTATTCTGGTGGTCTGGAACCCAACCTGCAATATCTCCAAGATTTGCCTATACTGCTTCTGTATGCAAAGCAGCCCAGACAGCATGATGGATGGGGCTAAATATATCCCAGCCCCACATAATTTCTTTCTTACTGGAGAATTCTAGCCAACTCAATGCTGGCCTGTGTGTGATGAATGAAGCCTAGAAACCGCCTTTAGTATTGGGCCTGACAGCTTCCTGAAAGCTTGAGGAGGAGAAGCTGATTGGACCAGAGTTTGAGTTCAGACTGGAGATTGCACGTTGGAATCACCTGGGAAGCATTTAAACATTTCAAAGCCTGGGCCACATTCCAGGTCAAGCAAAGCACAACCTGCCGAGTGGGACAGGGGCACCCTGCGTTCTGGAAGCTCCTCAGCCGATTCCGATGGGCAGACAAGTTTGGGAACCACTGGTTTTGACCTGTAGTTCTTCCCTGGGAGAAATTTTAACCCCCGGGGGCGTCTGGCACTATCAGGAGTTATTTTTGGTATCACACTGGGGGTGGTGCTACTGACATCTAGTGGGAAGAGGCCAGGATGCTGCAAACATCCTACCATACACAAGACAGCCCCACCATGGGCAATTATCTGGCCAAAATATCAATAGTGTCCAGACCGAGAAACCCGGTTTTGACTCTTGCTACTCAAGGTGTGGTTCATGGACCAGTAGTATCGCAGGAATGCAGAATCTCAGGGCCCACCCCAGACTTCCAGGATCCCCTAGTGACCCACATGCACATTTTAGAAGCACTAGATTATTTTAGGGCTCTTTCATATAACAGGAGGTCCCCTCCGTGTAAATTTTTTTTTTTTTTTTTTTTTTTTTTTTTTTAAACACAGCCATGATTTCTTTCAAGATTTAAGATTCTCACCCCTCAAGCTTCTGGACAGGAACAGCCTCAGGCTTTAGAATCCGACACAGGTTTGGATCCCAGCTCAGTGTCAGATCATCATCAATTACCAAACCAGGTCTCAGTTGCCTAATCGGCACACGGAGAAAACGGACACAGACTATGCAAAGTTAGAGTCTGAGCTTCACCAGCTTAGTGTTTGACCTTGAGCAATTTATCTTCCTCTTTTCAACCTGAAGTTCCTCCTCTGGATGGAAAAAGAATAAAATTGCACCTGATCATGGAGATTATCCAGATGTCGGATTTTAAGAGGCCATCATGGGAAAAAAGGGGGAAAATAAAAGCTATTAAAAAAGCTAATGCGGAATAGGTGTTCACATGCAGTCATCATTTGCTTGCTTCCTGAAATACAGTAGGAGCTCCATAAATGGGATAGCCTTTAATTCAAATCGCACACTGAAGAACCATAAATCTCTTCCCTGCATCAATCTGGCGGGGCATATGTTCACAGTCATACACTCCCCTCCATCCATTCTGGGGCCAACACATAAGGAGGATGTTCTCATCTGCTGTTTTGTCTCATTGCTTCTGTTGAGACTGCAGCTCACGAGTGGGCGTCACACTTCGCCTTTCTCCCGCAATCCCACAGCACTTTGCAGTTGGGTGATGTGCGCAGAAAGTCCTCAACAAATGTTTTCGGCTCGTGACTTGGAATTCAGAGAGCCCCAACTAGTACGAAGGGAACAGACATTCAAACCTGATTTCTCCAATCCCCAACCCCAGGCTGGCTTTATGTCACTACACTACCTTCTCCATGGCCCGTGCTCCTGTGCACACCCAACCCCCCCCAACACACACACACACACACACACACACACACACACACACACACAGAATGCAGCAATCAATGAACAACTCTTTGGTGGGAATTTCTGTAGGGAGAGGATTATTCATCTTTTACTCCTCAACTGAAATGAAAGTGCCTGATGAGAGAGCTATGCACCCTCTCCTTGTTCTGTGTGCATCGGGGCCCTTAATACACGGCCGAGCTCACCATGGAAGCTCAACAAATGTTTGTTATCCAACCAATTAGTGAGTTGATTAGGTCACAATTGACTGACATGAATACAACATAAGCATAAAAGATGCATGTTGCAATTCTATAATCTCTTAGGAAAGTCCTGGAGCTCTCTGAAGAGTTTACTACATTTGGGATACACCTATTCACCCAGCCCTCACCACCAACTTCAAGAAAAACTGGACCTTCTACAAAGGGAGGATGATGGGAGGGGTAGAGGAGGCATCGAAAACTTACACTACAGAGTTTTAGGTTCTCTTGTCATGTGGAGGAAAGCCCAACAGGGCATTTTGAAGTGAAAATGAGCCCGAAGAAGTGAGAGAAGGGAGAGGAGGAGCTCCAGGAAGGAGGGGAGAGAGCAGGACCTCAGGATAAAAGAACCACCAGCAAGTGAAGAGTGAAGCATTTTCCTCGGTGGGTCTGCAACAGGATGTGCAGAGCATTCGGAGGGGTAGGCCAGACGACTCCGTGACCTCAGGGGCTATAGAGAGTGTAACCGACACTGACAGGAGTGTAAGTGCCACACTAGATGAGCCAGAACCCGTTTCAGGGATTCTGGGCAGCCTACAGTGCCACTGGGGCCAAGTGCTTTGGTTTTAGCCCAGGGACCATGGGTAAGTTTGGGGAGGTTCCTATTCCAAAGACAAAGTATAGATTGGAGCCGTTGGACTTGACTGCAGCAGCGGTTTTCAATTCCACTGTCTGCTACAGAGACTAAGCACCTGCTAGGTGCTAACTCGGGCAAAGCAGGAATGGGATAGGCCGGTGATGGGTATGAAGGAGGGCACCTATTGCATGGTGCACTGGGTGCTATACGCAAGTAATGAATCATGGAACTTTACATAAAAACTAGGGATGTACTGTATGGTGACTAACATAATAAAAAAATATTATAATAAAAAAAAGCTATGAAAAAAAAAATGAGCACTGACTTTTTCCCCAGGTTAAAGGTAGATGTGCTAAGTGGCCAACTTCTCATAACAGAAAGCAAGCCAAATTACTGCTACCTCTCACCCTCTGTCTCCTACAGAGGTCCCAGAGCCAAGGGTTTAGCGGAGCGATTGTCACCTCTTGGGGAATAAGAGTCTTCCAGGTCTTGAGTGGAGCTCAATCTACCCAAATTCCTCACCTCTCTTGGGGGTTGGAGGACAGCTGTGAGTTCACCAGGGCAGAGCTGAAAATTTCTAGACCTGAGGCAACAGGCAGAGATCAGCCCGAGGTGGGGGGGGGGGGGAGGGGAGAAAGAGAGAGAGAGAGAGAGAGAAAGAGTATGAAGTGGAAACCCACACCCAACAGCACAAAGCAGCTAAGGCCCCGGGGCCTGGGAAGCGAGGGAGGAAAGAGTGGAGAGTAAGAGATGCATCTATTCTTGAGGACTTTCTCCAAGGAGAGGAATTTTTTTCCGGGCTGCTGTTTGTGTCACCCATGGGCCATTCACAGAACCCAAACAGGAACAGGGGCCAGCTCTGTCTGAGGCCTCATGATAGCATTTCTTCCATCTTAAATAAATTTTAAAACCCTCACTCTTCCGATTGAAGAGCGGTCTTAGATGGATCTGGAGCACATTGTAGGTTACTAGGAAGGTAATACAGAGGGTAGACCCAGGTCTTGTATTACAGGGAAATACAGATTACAGCTCTCAGGAAGGGAAAGAGGTTGCATTTAAGGGATAATAGGGGCGCCTGGCTGGCTCAGTTGGTGGAGCATGCGACTCTTGATCCTCGGGTTGTGAGTTCGAGCCCTACACATTGAGTGTAGAAATGACTTAAAAATAAAATCTTAAATACAGGGATAATATGGAAATGGTATTTTTTTAATTACTTTTTGAAAAACAGAAAATGTACGACATTTGAATTTACACACACACACACACACACACACACACACACACACCTGTTCCTCAAAACCAAGTCTGTCTCTGGAGATACTAAAGGTGCAGAAACCCTTCTTTAATGTAAGGGAAGGCTGTCCCCTCTGTCACTGGTAAGACTTTACAAAGAGCTATTTTCACAAGCATTTGTAGGAATGAAGTGTGGCCCTTTGATTGTAGGTGAGGAATGGAATTTCTGACCACCTACTTTGTTCTAGGCCAGCAACTGTCCCAGATAGGTGCCTATATAATTTAGCTCTTTTATTCCTCAGAACAACCCAATGAGATGGTGCTATTTCCTTTCTTCATAGTTTCTTTTTTGAAATTCAATTAGCCAACATATAGTACATTAGTTTCAGATGTAGCGTTCAGTAATTCATCAGTTACATATAAGCCCAGTGCTCATCACATCACATGCCCTCCTTAATGCCCATCACCCAGGTACCCTATCCCCCCACACACACACACCTCCCCTCCAGCAGCCTTCAGTTTGTTTCCTATAGCTAAGAGTCCCTCATGGTTTGTGTCCCTCTCAGATTTCTTCCCATTCAGTTCTCCCTCCCTTCCCCTACGATCCTCTGCACCGTCTTATATTCCACATGAGTGAAACCATATGATAATTGTCTTCCTCTGATGGACTTATTTTGCTCAGCATAACACCCTCCAGTTCCATCCAGGTTGATGTAAATGGTAAGATTTCATCTTCCCCTTACGGAGGACAAAACCAAGATTCAGAGAAGGGTAATCACATTCAAGATCTCGCGGGTAGTAAGTCCATGATTTTATCGAACATTTGCACGTTGACAATCTGATACTGACTTCTGCCCCCGCCCCTCCCCAACAGACCACCCTCCCAACACCAGACCACCCTTGGCTGGGATACCGCATCTCCCTACACATCATTCTAAAGGCAAGTTGGTTTTAAGCCAATCTACCAAATGACCAAAGAACATCCTCCCTTCCATAACCAGCCCGATTCCTGAAAGGGGCAAGAAGATGTGGTATCTTTACAGAGCACATTGATACTCATCTCGATTACCCTCCTCCCTCTCCATTCAAGCAGCACATAAATTACCAGCTCTGTTGTCAAATGCAGCATGTAGTTGTGTTTAGCATAACACCCCAAGGGAGAAGAAGAGCCATCAGCTCTGCTATGGGCCGAGACAAGCCAAGGGGCACCAGAATGAAGGCTGAAGTGTGGTGTCCACCCTCTCTCTTCCCACCTCCCTCAGAGCCTGGCAGGCCCGGACCTGTCAGTCCCCACAGACAGGAACAGAGAGATCAGAGTGCGAAGTGGGTAAGCAATCCCAGTAAAGGAACTGCGAGCCTTTTACTTGTCAAACCGTGCAAATCTAGGCAAGAAAAAAATATTTCCACCTCCTTTCTGATGGCCAAGGAACAGGTCCCTCTCTACACCTATTTCAGCAAATCAGTACAAAGAAACACGATTTGGGTAATTACTCTGAACCATATTATGTAATAATCATCTCACTTAAGGGACGCAGCAGAAATTAGGGAAAAGCCTGACATCAGGGCTGCTATCGGACTTGCCCAAGGTAACACACAGCAGGTAAATGCAGAGCTGGTGGTACTTTTTTCCTGGACTCCCCTTTTGGGGCCACACTTTTGCTTTATCCCAGCATGGAACCAATTCCCTCCAGACCTTGCTCCAGCTCACTGGCCCAGCCGGAAATCAACTGACCAAGAAGGCAATCTTTGGGAAATCCCCAGATCAATACAGGTCACTTAAAAAGCAAGGATCCTCACCATCTCTGTCAGCTGGAAGCCTGACAGCACATAAAACTCAAAAATCAGAACCTATGACTTAGACACACAATTCTCTCCCCTCTTAAAGTTCTGATAAAGAGCTCCAGGAGGGATGAGGAACCCAGGCTTTCTCAGTTTTTCTACCCCATCACCCTCAGACAATGTCTTCCATTCTCAAAGTCCCCTTAGCTTCCAGAGGGCTGCTGGAGCGCTGGCATCACCTCTGAATGCCAGGAGGAAGCAAGGAAGGACAAAGGGGCTCTCCCTCCCTTAAAGAGCTTTTCTAAATCTTCTACGCACAAACTTCAGCTCCATTGTAGCCAGAAATCCTTACACAATTACACCGAACTGCAAGGGAGCCTGGCACGTAGTTTATGCAGGGCACGTGGTCACCCTGGTCTACACCAGGAATCTGTTTCTAAGACAACAAAATTAAGATAATGGGGAGCGAACAGTGGTGTCTGACATAATCGCCACCCATCCCATCACCACCATCATCACCAGCACTCTAATGAGGATTTTCTAGGCTATACACCTTAGCTCAGGGCAGCAGGTAGGGAAATGGGCTCACAGAGCCTAAGTAACTTACACAAAGTCAGAGAATTGAGATGTACACCTGGAAGACAGATAAAAGCTATGCTAATGTCAAACTCCAAAATGTATCTACTTGACATAAATATCTAATACGATCGAAGTTAATTAAGAAGAAATTTGTTTTTTTTACCTTGAAGGCAACTGTTGATCCAGATATCCTATGACAAAGCTCTCTGGCTGGCTCCAGCCCAGGATTCTAACCACAGCACTACACTTTCACCTTCCCATGGTAATTTCACTTGACAATTGCAGAGAAATTATGGGATCAGGGGACCCTTGAATCAGCCATGGAGGAAGCTACCAGTCATGTTTGAGCATGAACCAACACTAGCACCCTCTGAAACCCCACCCTAGAAGTGGAAGCATTATATGCTTTTTATGGAGGAGGATACCAGAAAGGCTAAGGCCGTGATCAATTGATTGCTTGCTCTCTCTCTACCCCCTACCCAAACACACACGCTTGAACTTTTCATATTTCAATCAAGTGACAAGTACCATTCTACTGAACAGACACCCAGTATCACCCTTCTTTTTCCTCTAATGATAGCTAAAGATTCATTTCTCTCCTTAGTTTATTCCTATTGTGTCCTGAAACCTCCTTCATACTTACTTTGCTTGGGAGTTCTCTTTCATAACTATTTCAAGAGGAAGGCCGACCTGGTTATAACCCCACTCCTTGGTCTGCACATCCTCAGGCCGAATTGGATGCCAAGTTCCCAAATGGGACAAGGTCAACAATCCAGAAAAATGAAGCTTTCCAGCTGCTAGAGGGAAAAGTAAGTATTCTTATTAACCCATAATCACAATGTCAAACTATGGAAAGCCTTAGCCAATAGCATTCTTGCAGGAGATGTTTCAGCCAGGAAAAGCTGAAAGTTGCCTAGAACATTTCCCTTTAATGTTCTACTTTAGGATTACGTTACTACCAATAGCCAACATGCTTGAAGATGCTGTACGTAGAACTGAATCTGGCAACTCATTTCGATCACGTCCTGGGCCTAGCACTACTCAAAACTGGCGATACAGGAGCAAGGAAGGCCAGCACCCTGCCTTCAGGTAATTCATAATCTAGTGAGTAAGACAAACACACAAGTTAAAAATCCCAGGTCACAGATTTAGGGCTCTGCCCAATGAATAAGTTACTATCAACATTCAGAGGAGGACATCAACTCTATCTAGGGCTATCATGAGGGACTGTCTGAAGGAGACAGAGTAAGAAGATAGGCCTTGACTCTTTATGTCATCCAGAGGTAGTAAGCCTCCCACAGGGAACCTCAGTTACTGGTCTTGAGCCTGTAAGGGCTTTATCCCAGGCCCAGAAACAGATGCCCCTCCACCTGCATTAGTGATTAGCACAGACTTTTACTGGAAATTTGCTGGGGAGATTGAGAAAATGATAAAAAAATAAAGAGCAAACACAATTTTAGATCTCTAGGAGAGCTTGCTTTCCCTCGCTTGGGTTAGTCCCCAGCTCTCAAATGCCTCACTTCACCCCCACTGCCCCACATAACCTCTAATCTCATCCACATCCCAAGTCACCAGGGTTCCCACCCTCAACCTCCATGTCCAACTCGGCAAAAACCAGAGCCCAAAGGTCTGCAAAGAGCTACTTGAGAAAACACTTCAGGGAGTCATATCGTGTTATGCAAGCCCTTAGAGAATCTCCTCCCACCCCAGGCTACTAATCAAAATGTTTACCCAACAAAAACCAGGGCTGAGGAAAGAGGGATCATTCTGCTTCTAAGAAAGTAAAGTGTTCTCCATATCCTTACACTGAGAATGATTTTTCCCCAGGTGTAGAAGGTAGAAACGGGATTTCAGGAAAGGAAATCACAAGAGGAAATCACAAGAGCAAAGACAAGAGGCTATGAAAGCGCATGTCCCATCAAGAATTCCATCCAGGTGGATGTCACACCCAAGTACCCCAGCAGCAAAGGGTGTGTGGTGCGGTTAGAGCAAAAGGACCAGACAGGAGTCTGGAATGACTGAGCAAGATAGAGACGTGAGATCACCTCCTTCTGGTTCCAGGTGTGGTTTTATTCTGGGAACTTAGGGTCACATTACTGCACTATGTTCCCAGCCTCCATTTTAGCTTCCCAAGGTGTCACGGACCTTCCTAATAGGGGTAATTTATTAGCCTGCCCCTTTGCTGTGTTTCATTGCAAAATGAAGAGCACAGATAGTAAAGTGTGGTTACAGTTTCAAATTTAATGTCATAGTAACTTGGGGATTCTATAGGTTCATGTACACACACACACACACACACACAGTTGGTTCTGTTACATCTGCTTTAGTTTTTAACTTTTTTCGAACATTTAGATTCTGCTTATTTCCAAAGAGAGAGAGAATTTGAAACCACTTACCTTCAAAGAAGTATAATCAGACTTCATTCAAGTTAGAAGACAATAGCCAAATACTTAAGAGATTAGGAAAAATAGGAAATTTTTAAAGTTCTGGTTAGGGAAAGCTACCACTCAGTCAAAATGGAAGGCTTACCAGCAAGCAGGTTAAAGGCTTGTATGTGATGCATTTAAAAAAAGTGGGGAGGGGGATTCGTATTCCATGGATATTCTTAAAAGGGAATGGTCTTCATGGTTAAAGAAATGCTGGGAACTAAGACCCATATCTTAGTAAATAATAAGATACTCCCCTTTATTCCTCTCATTCTCTTTCAACACTGTGTGGAATCTCAAATTCCAACACCATGTTTTATTTGTTCTTGTCCTACATCCTTAAGTTGTATTTGAAAAACAAAAAGCACACACCAACCCCAAAAGGTTCTCCTCTCCCAGTTGCGCTTATTTGACAGCAATGACAGCCTTCTGAATTCACCCCAGTTTCACACCTAACTCACAGACCGAAGGGACATTATCTGATCTTCCCACCAAAGAAAGCTAGGTAGGCTTAGTGGATGTCACACCACACACAGAAAAATGGGAAAATTCAAGATTACTACCTCTCAATCCTCGTTAGCATGAAAACATAATTATACATTTTACATTTTTCTGAGGCAAGGGTCATGCCTGTCAGAATACCTATTGGCTTGCAATCTTGTCGCCATCAGTTAAAAGGAAAGCATCAATTTATTTGAACAGCCTTTGTCAACGTTGGTCTGAGAGTGTGCTGCATGAAATAATAATGATTAGCATTAAATTAATAATAGCTACTGTTCATTGAGTGTCTCCTACTCTAAGTGCAAGTACTTTGCAAACAGTATGTTATTTAATTCTTACAACAATCCGGTGTATTATTCCGGTTACATTAATGAGAAGCCGAAGTTGATAGAGGTTAAGTAACTTGCCTATTTCAAGCTCGTTCCAAGACAGAAGTCAAACCCATGTGTAACTGTGTGTGGATTGTAGAATACAGTGAACAATATCCTCAATAGAAATTTGACCACCACAGAGAAGAGCTACACAATATATGGCAATGGAGACCACCGACATGATGACAATAAAGCTCCGTTCTGGAAAAGCAATTTTACAGGAGGAACAGAGCAGAGAAGTTATTAACCCAACCCTTCCTATAAGGGCTATCCTCCATCACCCTCTCAATTCACATGGACACAACCAAGGATCCCAGCTCCATTTCGTCTAAGGTGATCCAGAGTCCCTGGTTCTAGAGTGTTTTTGGCCCATGAGTGACCCAGGATAAATAAATCAGACTCCTTTTTCCATGAGATTCCCATCTGGAATTAAGAGATTTCAGTCTGGCCTAATCTACCGAAAAGATATGAAAATTCAAGCGCTCTTCTGTGGGTTAACCACAGTTTCTACAACGTGGCCTGGAGACATAAGGATTCTGTAAAGAAATGAGGTGGCCTTGAAAAAGGAAGGTGGGTGAGATCTGGAAAGGCTGCGGGCAGCCAGCTTCTGGTTCCATTCATTCTCTAGGGTCAGCTGCCTTCCTGCCCTGTGCTCTCTGAGGCCAATCTGTATGTTGTTAATAACCTCCCCCACTTTTGTGTGTGTGTGTGTGTGTGTGTGTGTGTGTGTGCGTGTGCTTAAAGCAAATCTTGTAGATTCCTTCTCCATGGAAGTGAAAGAGTCCTAAAGACTCAGGGTAATCTGATCAAAGAAGGTCTGGAGTTCCCTAGTGGTCAACTTTAAGGAATACAGTATGAATCCTGGGGGAGGTTTGAGGGTCGAATAATCAACACATCCCTCAGATTTCCCCCTCCCACAAATCAGTAATCTCTTTCAGTTTGAAAGAAACTGAAAAACTATTCTAAAGTAAGGCTCAGGCCAGAATCTGAAGAGCCAGCATTCTTTGTTCAGAACATCCAATACCCTAGAGCTGAGAGCCACGAGGTCAAAGATCGTGTGTTTGATATGATAAAGGTAGGCTGATAAGGTAAGGGGCTTCACCTGCACATCCCATAGCAGGTAGTTAAGGCCCAACAGTGAAGTTCAATATCAAGTGCTGCCTTGATATATAGTAAAACTGCCAGATCCTCAATGACCGAACCACAATTCCCCTTCCCCTCCACTCCCCCAGAGAAGGTTCCCTGGTCAACAACTCTCCTTATCAAAACGGCCAGGTAAAGTTCCTGCTTATACCTGTAGGTTTTCTTTCCCTGACACCCCATGGAATTATTCAAACCCACCAACCACATCCCACCACTGCCTCCACCACCACCCCCACCATGAACCTGAGGCTACCACATCCTCTTGATACTGCCAAGCCTGCCTTCCACACAGCCCATGGTTGTTCATTCTATTTCCAAGTTCAACATGTCTGTGGCCCTGTGCGGTGCAGTGCAGTGCCTTCCTACCCTGGGCTATGAGTATGTGTGATAATGAATACACTGCTCTCAATTTCATCTGTCCAGTATCAAGTGTTGTGTGTTTGGCCATCACTGTAGCCCCAGAGTAGTTCACCAATGGGGTGAACAGGTCATTTAACACAGCAGCACAGAGATTGATCAGAGGAGGACCTGTTTGGGTAGCATGTACCTATGCAGATAGGAATACAGACCAGCAAGAGCCTCTCAGTGAGGGAATGCTTCTCCAGGCTTCCATGGGAACATGAGAAAATTCACTGCAAGAATAATGGAGCATACCTGAACCTGCTTGCCAATTATACCATCTGCTGGGACCTTGTACAGAATGACTAAGGAGGACAGGGTCAACCATCAAATGGTTACTAGGTCATTAACTTCAGAATAACCCATAGAGAAAAGATAGCCAATCTACACTGAGGTTCTCATGCGAACTTCCAAACCCTGTTTATTCAAAACTTAAATTAAGAAACTTAGCTAAGTGATACCAGGCAAATTACTTCTGTTGTGATTAGAAACACACCTGTCTTTTCCTTTTTTTCATTGTCGCAGCTCTGATGATCCTCTTCTGTGGGTTCTTCACTCCCCCTCAGTGTGTTCATCTGTTAAACGGGGAGAACACTGTACTGCACAGGGTTACAGTAATGTTTGTGTGGCACTTAGAGCAGCTTCAACACGCCCAAGTTCTTACTAAGCATTAGAGGAACTTGAGAGGGAACATCAATTTAGTGAAACCTCACAGAGCTATGATCAATCTGGAAAGATGTGAATAACTCAAATGAATCCAAGAACAAGGCTGCATAATGTGTGATCTAAAGCATTAGAATGTGTAGAACTGACAACCTTTCCAGTCGTGGGGAAGGAAAGGGTGAATGTGGGCTGGGCTTGCCAAGTAGGTTTTTTTTTGAAGAGAAGGAATTGATCTTGGCTTCAGAGACACATGGAAGTGTTAGAGAACATTATTGCAGAGGAAATGAAGCTCTAACAAATTTCTCACTAAACACAGGCTTATGGTCCTGGAAAACATTGTGATTAGCTAAATTGCATTTGGCAAGATCACGTTTTTAAAAAAGCAAATATCACTAAATCTGCACTTGTCAACCCCTACCTCATTGCCGTATCTCCTCCAGAAACGTGACCTCCTGAGGATGGGTCACTGTTTCGTCTGGGTTCTGGCTGTACCAGGAGAGGGCTCTCATGCTCCATTATGTAACTAACCTGTATACTAGGCTTCAATCTCAATCCAGACTCAGATGTCCAGTGAATGTAACTTTCTCTACTATTTTGTGTGTACTCCACCTCAGCTCCAGATGGCAGAATTTCAGGGGACTTATATAGTGCCACAGCAGCAACAGGGCTAGAATCTCATGTCCTCAAAGTTATCCACCTGGGGTTGAGATGTCCATCACCCTGCCTGGCCCTAGATTTTTGGTCCATGTGAGTTGACCCAGTCTCAGAGGCGCTACTTCCCTCCCATTTTACACACAAGGAAATCATCCCACTGCTGAAGGCCTTGCCACAAGACCATTTTCTCAGAGTCCTGCCACATTCCCAGAACTATACCCGATAAGACTAGGATCCAGCAACATCAGTGTTTCTACTCCTCCAACTCAGTCTCTCTCCTCTAAAAGTATTCCTCTTCTTTAAAGAAAAAAAAAAATGGAGGAGACTGAGGGGCAGGGAGGTAGAGAGAGGTTTCGTTTCCCCAGTATTTTTTTCTAGACCATGAGTCCTTTCTGTTCCCCATAAAGGATGACACTTTTAAAGCCTGAAGCCAAAAAAAGGATTCCTCTCTTCTTTATGTCACCCCCCCTTCCATAAGTGGATGAGCACAGACCAACTGAGCTGCTTATGTGGGAGAGGGGCCCAGAGGAGAGAAGGAATGACTAGGGATAGAAATTCTTAACATAAGATCATCATCTAACCTCATTCTGCCTGTGAATCTGCCTCCCCTCCCTGTGTGTGATCTCCATCACCATATGGACAGACTGTGTGTTCATCTCTGCCTCCACAGAGCATATCGGGTCTAGGAACTCAGCATCAAGGGGAGGAAGCAGGGCTTGCCCTTCCAGCCAACATGTCCTACTATTTCATTATCCTAAGCTGGACTCCCCTGGCTCTCCATACCCTCACACCCAAAGAAATAGGATATACTTTCTTTTCACAGGGTTTGGAATGTGTTCCTTTCCTTTCCTAAGGTGCAAAATAAATAATGCATAGGCTTTTTTACCATTTTCAGCGGCTAGAAGAAAATGTAAGTGCACGCATGTATGCCTTTGTAGGTTTATTCGCAAACATCCCCATGAATTAATTTATGCCCATATGCTAACGTAATGAAATGGGCTTTGTTCCAGGAGTAAAAAGACCTTGCCTTCTATCAGTAATTTTAGAACTTCCCAAATCAACTAAATATAACTATCACTGTGTCTTTGAGTGGGCCTCCGGGAGAACCCAAACTATGACAACTGGGATGGCTTCTGGGTGGAAAAGATGCCTCTGGAAGTTACTAAGCAGGAGAGGAGGGAGGAAGATGAAGAATGAAGACAGGAAGCACCTGCAAACAGTGGCCACTCCACAGGTGCTTTCTGACTTCTATACCCCCACACCTTTGCCCAACACACACGGACACTCAACTACTTTGTGAACATGGAAAGAAGCCTTCAAAATAAGCTAACAATGCTTTTACACTATGGGAAGGTGATTTTCTGGATACAAACAGTTCTCTCAGTAAGGTCCCTGGACTAATATCAGTAGGATCTGGGAACTCGCTGGAAATGCAAATCCTCAGGCCCATCCCAGACCTCAGAATGTCTGAAGGTGGCTATCAGCAACTGGGGCTTTAATAAGCCTTCCAGGCAGTTCTAATGCACACTCGAGTTTGAGAACCACGGTTTTAGGCCGTAGGAAGATGACGGAGGACGGTAAGCTGTGGGTGTGACAAGACGACGAGGCCAGATCATAGGCAGTGAGGCTTTCTGCCACTTCCTTTTGGGCATGGCATTTATCCAGACGTTTCCTCCTTCTGGCCTATAAAACAGTTACCACCAATAATACATACTTCCCATGGGTTTCCATGAGCATGAAATGCAGTAATGCATATAAAAGGTCTTCATAACTGTTAAAATGCCATCGAAATGTAAGGCAAGCAGGCAGGCAGGTTATAAAAAGCCAGCAGCAGGAGCAGGAGAACAGCTTGACTGGAGGTTCCAGCGCATTCTGAACAGCCCTCTGAGGGCCTCAACAGCTGCTGGGATCAGCCCCACATCTCAACAAATTCAACAGCCACGTGTCTGCCCTTGCCAACACATGCAAGGGCCTCTTTCCTCTTTTGCCTACAGCCCCCCGGGACCAGTCTCTCAGAGCAAGCGGCCACTTCCGTCTGACGCCCTCCCTGCATTGTGACTACAGATGGTGATGATTTACAAAGGGCAGGTTTGAAAGATGTCTGGCTCCAGCATTTTCTCACTGCATTGCCTTTTCAAACGTACCACTAAAAGAGCAAAGAGCCAGCAGGGAGAGAAGGAGTATAGGGCCTGATCAACTCTCCGCACAGCCCACACCCTCCCCTCTGCCTATCTCAGCTAGGCTTCCTAGGAGGCTGGCCTGCTGTGTGTTGGAAACGAGGGGGTAATTAGGTCACAGGCAGAGCAGGGTCTAGGATCTGAGGGGGTGGCTTGATTCAGATCTGGGCAAGCAGCTTGATCACGCCCCTTCCTGTTTACAGAATAAAGGCATGCAGCTCCTGAACACCCTGAGCCCTGCTGGAAAGGGCCACAGCAGGTGATGAGCAAAGCAGTCTCCCTTCTCTGCAAGTGGACTGTCATGGTTCAGCTTCAACTCCCGGAGTCCCTCATGGCCTTTGGGGCTGAGTGCTGCAGAAAAACTGATGAGCAGAAAAAAAATACAACACAATGGGGCCATGACAGATCCAGCCCATTTCCCTGGCATTTTATGCATCCTGGAGAGTTCGGGCACTACCCGCATCTATCCTGGTACTGAGGTTTTCTGGTAAAGAAAGAGCAAACTAAGAAAAATGGTCTTATCGTAGATTTGTTTTGTCGAGTATAAAAACTGACAAGTGATACCAGTTTGCAAAAGGGAGAAAACTTTCTACAATTGATGTATTTTTTTTTCTACAAACTCAGATGAGATGACCTCCAAATCACTGCCAATTCTGAGATGCAAGCACCCCAGCAATTCTACTTGCTAGAAAATCTAGAAAACTATAGTCCTTGGACACACTGAGTTACAACTCCAAGCACAAAATTCCGGGACCCATTTTTACCTAATGTCTAAGATTACTCTCAAGTGTTTAAGCTTCTCCCCTAAGCAGCATGGCCTAGTCCAAGTTCCTGAAGCATAAATTGAAATGGTATTACACTTTTAGCTCCCAGGTCCTGACAGGAGGCCAAGGGGAAGAGTGTGTGGATACAATGGTCACCCAAGAGAGAAAGGATGAATGATTTCCTTTCTTATGGCTCTAGACAAATTTTGTAGATTGACTTAGAGCTTGAGACAACACCAAGAAAGGAGGGCGGGAGAGGGTATTCTCCTGGCCTCCTGCTTCTCTACAGATGGCTTGAAAATATCACTCAGCCCAGCACTGCAGCCAAGGAAGATGGAGAAATGGGAAAAAGATCATACAAGGGAAAAACAGCTCAACCCTGTGGTTTTATAAATACAATCTCTTTCCTTCGTACTGCTGTTCCCCTAAGCCTGCAGCTACAGCTTTTCACATTTTTTATTTGTACAGTTGCCAGTTTAGCTCAGAGAGCAAAATAAACCACAGCTCTCAATTAAATCTACTCTGAAAACTGGCGGTGCACGTTTGGCCAGAGTCTTACCTACATTAAGCTGAGGTCTCCAGCCAGGGAATCCCATTTAGCTCTTCCTTGTATTTTACACTTCCAGTGTGAGAGGATCCATTGAAGCTAACACATTAGCTTCAACTGGAAGGATTTTTGGAATCCGTGTGTACAACAGCACAATGTGAAGCTGTAGAAATTCAGTCCCAACCATCTCGTAGCAATAGGACTTCACATAAAGACTACACTGAGCTTCCTCAAGACCTCAAAGCAGATCACTGATGGGTGCTAGACTATCCAGGGATATAGGGGCTAAGAGCATCACACCGATGTTCACCAGAGGCCTGTCCTTGGGCAGCCCCGTGTTAGATCCCCTATATGATAGAGGCAGGGATTGCCTATCAAGTTCAAGGGTTAGGTTCAATAAGTCCAGCCCACTTCCATATCCAGAATTCAGGGTTTGCTGACAAGACAGCAGGTAAATATGCCCAAGAGCACAGAGCATCCTAAGAGACAAAAGGTCAAACCTAGACTCCATTCCCTTTTATGGCTCCATGTTTTTATTACAAACCAATTATCTTGCCCTTAACATCCATCAAGAGTGGGAAGTGGGGCCTCCATCCAGAAAATGTTTAATGCTCATTGCTCAGTGAAATGCCTGGAGGCTGAAAAATGAACAGGGTAGTTCTGGCAGAGCATTCTTCCCAGCCCATTCGAAGTATATCATGATGGACACTTCCCAGCCTGAGATCTCCTCAGGGGCTCCTGCTTTCTCCTGCCCATGTGGCTGCTCCATCTCCAAGGACCACCTACTCCCACTTGTGGATTCCTCCTATAATAGAGCCTTTTTTCTCTTCAACTTTCTTGCTTCCCAGCACCCTGATCTCCCCAAATACACACCCTGCCTTTTCTTTCCCCTCATCTTTTAGCTGAATAGGTCCATCACTCCATCAAATGCACCCATCATCTTCCTAGAAGGAGCTCAGGGTGGTTGGGATCCAGGAAACCAAAAAGGGGGTTATGTGAAAGATTGAAAGCACTGAGACTATTCAGAAGATGAGTGCAGTAGTCTGCACATGGATGAGGAGAGTTTGGGGACAGGGTTGAGGCAGTGGAGACAGTGAGAAGGAATCAGACTGAGAAAGAATTTAAATGGATTACAATGGATTGAACGTCAGGTAGGAGTGGTATGGAAGAGTTCATGGCGATCTCTACATTCTTGTTTTGAGCAAGAAGGTGGATGGTGGTGCCATTCTCAGAGTTGGAGAAGCCTGGGAGAAGGTATGCAAAAAAGCAGCCATGAGGAGGTCATGTTCGAACACAAGTCTTGCATTGCTTACTGCACATCTAACCAGAAATGCTCGACCGGGCAATATATAAATGTGGAGCAAGAGCTGTAGATGTGAGAATAATCATGCATCATAACCTATGTTGTACCCTGAAGCTGGTGAAGTAGGTCTTTTCAGTTAAATGCTACCTTGTTATGGGCAAGACCCAGAAAGACTAAGAAATTTGCTCCAACTCCCTAAGCTAAGTAAGTGTCTCATTGCAACAAAGGTCACCTATTCTTGTATCTAGTCATCTACTGAACATTTATGAAGTGCCAACTATGAGCCAGATACTGTGGGATCTAAAAAATACTAGAATGAAAGAGACAACGAGGACAGAATGCTGAATAATGCTCATTTTGAGGAGCTTATAGTCTAGTGAAAAAGACAAAGGCACACAATTATAGAAATCTTTGGAAGGGTAGCATCCGAAACTGCACAGGACGTTGTGGCCATACCAAAGAAAGGTGCCCGACCCCAGCCAGAGGCTCCATGTGCCTCTCACGTCAGTCCACAGCTTTCCTTCCACTGTGCTCATAATTAGGCCAAGGGCACCCAGCTCGGCTACGGCAGAGCTAAAGCTGTAATTCAGTTATATGAATCCCGGTTGGGACTTTACACACCAGTGATACTGCTTATAGTACCATCAACCCTTCATATAATGATGAAAAGTGAAGATCCGGGCAACCCTAGAGCTATTTTAATGACCCACGTTCTCCATTTAGGAATTCAGTATCTTCTCCACGGGCATGTTGCTGTCTGCATGGTTGTGACCTGGTGATGGAGAAATCCGGGACTTAATTCTGGCTCATTAGAGGAAGCAGAGTGAGACCTTACTGTAAGGGCCCCTGTACATCCACATCTCTACAGGATACAACACACACAAGAGGTAGATCACCGTATTAGTAACTTAGACACGTGTTACGTATTAGAAACTGCTCCAAGCACTGTTCATACATTATCTTATCTTCTCAACAATCATACGAGGTAAATAAAATTAGCAGCCCTATTTTACAAATGACATGACCCGGGGTTGTAAGTGGTAGGTACAGGATGGGAACCAGGCAGCGTAGCCACAGAGCACTCTACGTCACCACGTTGACCACTATGTTATGATAAATGGAACTTCAAGCAGTAGCAGCATGTTGACCCTCACGGCTTTGGGGCTCTCTGCACAGCAGCACTTACAGTGTCTACCCTAAGCAGAAAAATCCCCCCACCTTGCCTACCACTGCCCTACCCACCTTCTCCACCACCACCCCTCCCTCTCACGCTCTGCAGACATTGCCCCTCAAGCCATACCAATTTACGTAATTGCTCTGTGCTTCTCTGCGCAGACCAGATTTACACTGTCCAGAAACCTGCATAAAATGGATTCTTCATAGATACTAGGGACTCTTCCCCTTTTGCTGCCATTTTTATGCTGTTAAACTGCCCACCCATCTGCTGATAAAATACAATAATGTGATTTATCTCCAAGCACACAGAAACGTCTCAGCAAATTGGATTTACTTTATCTTCTAAAAAAATATTGTTTGGGGTTTTCCAAGATGTCCTTTTCACAGCATCATCCTCATGATAAGTTGAGATGACTTTGAGAAAAAGGGAAGAACTTCACTTATTCTCACTCTCCCATCTGATTCTGAGATTTGTCGGCCCTGTACTCTCCCTGGAGGCTTTGCTAAACTCCCAGAGAGCAGCTCTGTTATTCTCTGCTCTCACTTCTATCCTAACCATGGGTTCTACCTCCTGGGAGAGGGACTTAGGGGCCAAGCGAGAAGGTAAGCCCTCTTCACCCTCTTACCCTGCATCCATGATCTTTAGGATACGGAAAATAATGACCCGGGATGTCCTGTCACTTATTCCCAATCCCCCTCGCTCCACTCTCATCCTCCTGCAGATCAGAACCTCACTCGCCCAGATCCTAATCTTTTCTTGAGAGCCCATTGGAGTCTGTATTTTTTAGCCAACTACTCCTTCACTGTCATTCCATTTCCTGAATGGTTCCCAAACTGCCTTCATCTAGCTATTCCTGACAAGACCGATTTCTCCATAGTCCTGTCCTCAAGGGAAGGATGGTCTTCTGACAGCTCTACTCCTTATTTCAGGGTGTATTTGCACTTTGTTTGCAGGGATGGAGTTGTTTGCAGGGCTGGAGGACTGTAGTAAGTGTAGGTAAAGAGAATTATTGTTCGCTTTGTACTGCTTTGCCTACCCTCAGATCATTACTCTTCCAATTCAATCAAAATCCCCTCCTCCCAGGCCCCCAGTTCCAGCCAATTCCACCCTTTATCCATCTCACTGCTGTTGTAGCCTGGTTCTTTCATTGCATTTAAGAAAATGCTTTGGGGGGGGGGTGGCGCCTGGGTGGCACAGCAGTTAAGCGTCTGCCTTCGGCTCAGGGCATGATCCCGGCATTATGGGATCGAGCCCCACATCAGGCTCCTCCGCTATGAGCCTGCTTCTTCCTCTCCCACTCTCCCTGTGTTCCCTCTCTCGCTGGCTGTCTCTATCTCTGTCAAATAAATAAATAAAATCTTAAAAAAAAAAAAAAAAAGCTTTGGAGCTTAGCCCCAAATCTGCTATCATTTGGACTTCATCACCCACATGGATGGTTCAATCTCCTCAACCCACACCATCTACGTGGAGAACTCAACCCAACTGAAGACCCCTTGACCTCCTCTAAGATTTCACTTTCTTCCCACTTTGGGAATCCCCTTCCATAGCCACATCTTGGATTTTCCTCATCTAGAATTGTGCTAGCACTGACTCCTAAACTCAGAGATAATATCCTCCTTCTTAGTCATTCTCTCCCACTAAAAAACTATTCCATATCTTTCCTCCATAGTCACTTCTTTCTGTTGACCATGACCTTGTACCCCCTCATATCCTAGGGTCCATGGCCCTGGATCACAGGACCAAAACTTTCTGTGGAATTCTTCCTTATATCTTCATTCCTACTTTCCCCTACCCTTCCAATGTACCCTCCAGGTCAACATTCATGGTCCCATAGGTGGACATTGGATATGATGGGGGTGGGGAAGGTGGACAAACTGCACTCCACTCTACTGTGTAATCATAAGGAGTACTAAAATCTTGGCCCTTTTAAAGGAAAATGCCCTACTCATAGTATCTGAAAATAAAGCCCTTGTCCTTCATCCCCCAACCCGCAGTCCCAGTCTATTGTACTGAAGTTGGACTCCTGAACCAGTATCAACAAATTCATCAACAAATTCTGAATCCAGTACCCAGTGGATGATCAATGAAGTGATCTAGTACAAACCACGGCCAACACCAGGAAAAGCTAATCAGATTCATAATCTGAGGAATGTGAGTAGCAAAATACAGAGAAATCGAGTAGCTCATTATGGGAAATAAAAACAGGTATAATAAAAAGAATAAAATAGGGAAGTCCCAAGGTAGATCAAGGGCCATGAGGAGCCAAAAGATGCCAAGAGCGAGCCAAAATTGTAGGAAACAAAAGTTATGATAAAACAGACTCCAAATACATGATTGTTTACACTGCAAAATTCAAACTGATATTTAATCTTTCTCACTTGTTTATGCCACATATGGTCACCAAATCCACCTGTGAATCCAACCCCTCCTTTTCTTTCATCTGCTATTGCTCTACTAAGGCTGTTCTTTCGGATGAACTTCATTTAAGAGTCTTTCAGTTGGTCTCCCAGCCATAATCTCTCTTCTATACCTTCCGCACGGCCATTAGAATTGTTTTTTGAAAGCAAATTTCACTCTTTCCTTCCATCCTTAAACACTTTAGTTATTTCTCCATCCTTCCTGATGGTGTCCAACCGTCTTAATATGGAATTCATGTTGTAAGACATAAGAAATGCACAACGTATGGGCATTTCTATCCACATTATCTTCTTTACCATACCACCATTGTATCAACACCATGATCACCACCACCACCCACCCCTTCCTCCATGCTCCCTTCACTCTAACACACCTAATTTCTTATTTTCCAAACTTGGCAGACTCACAGACCATGTCTGAATGCTTCTTAAATGTCTAAAAACCCCTTATTTCCTCCTTGAATGACTTTTACTCTGAGTTGGACCCTAACTTCTCTGGGTTTCTGTATTTGTATCTATGTACATACCTGTGCTCATTGTCCATATTTGTATCTGTGTACATTTTACACTTTCTATAATCAATGATCACCAATGCTTTAACATTCCTACTGAGAGGTAGAGGGAAGGGTTCATCCCCCCTTGAATCAATATGAGCTCATGACTATTTTGGTCAATGAAACATGACAGAAGTAACTCCAGACCTTAAGAAACTGGTAGCTTCAGGAAACCATCAACAAAATTAAAAGGCAACCTACTAAATGGGAGAAGATATTTACAAATTATGCATCTGATAAGGGGTTAATATCTAAAATGTATAAAGAACTTATACAGCACAAAACACAAAAAATCCAATTAAAAAATAGGCAAAAGACGTGAACAGACATCTCTCCAAAGGTGACATACAGATAGCCAACAAATGCATGCAAAAAAGTTGGACATCACTCATCAGGGAAATGCAAATCAAAACCACTATGAGATATCACCTGCACCTGTCAATGGCTAACGTCAAAAAAAAAAAAATGCAACAAGTGTTGGTGAGGATCTGGAGAAAAAGGAACCCTCGTGCACTGTTGGTGGGAATGCAAACTGATGCAGCCACTGTAGCAAACATTATGCAGGCTCCTCAAAAATTAAAAATAGAATTACCATATGATCCAGTAATCCCACTACTGGGCATTTACCCACAGAATATGAAAGCACTGATTTGAAAAGACACATGCACCCCTACATTCATTGTAACATTATTTACAATAGCCAAGAAATGGAAGCAACTTAAATATCCATCGATAGATGAATGGATACAGATGTGGTGTACATATACTATGGAATATTCAGCCATAAAAAAAATGAAATCTTGCTATCTGCAACAACATGGATGGATCTAGACGGTAGAATGCTACGTGCATAAGTCAGAGAAAGGCACATACCATATGATTTCACTTATATGTGGAATCTTTAAAAACAAGCTCATAGATACAGTGAATAGATGGTCGCCAGAGGCAAAGGGGTAAAGAATGTGCAAAATGGGTCAAAGAAGTCAAAAGGTACAAACTTCCAGTTATACGTAAGTCATAGGGATGTAATGTAACACATGGCGACTATAATTAATGATACTGTATTGCATATTGGAAAGTTGCTAAAAGTAAATCTTGCAAGTTCTCATCACAAGAAAGAAAGATCTGTAACTATGCATGGTGACAGACATTAACTAGTTATGGTGATCATTTTGCAACATATATGAGTATCAAACTATCACGTTCCACACCAAAAGCTAACTTAATGTTACATGTCAAATATACCTCAATACAAAGATTTTAAAAAGCAAAGAAATTGGTAGCTGCTACTTTCTGTTCCCTTTGAACATTCTCTGTGGTTTATAGAAGTTTTAAAAAGCCATATATGGAGTCTGGACCACTCTGAGGCTGACTATCCTGGAGAAACCGTGTGCAGGTACTGTAGCTGACAGCTGTAGCTAAGCCCAGCTTTCCAGAAATCCCCAGCAAGGTTCCAGCTAAGTATATCCAGCCGGGGCAGTCAGTCCACCAACCAGGGATCACCGAGTCACCCCTGTAGATGCCACATGGAAAAACAATTGCCTAAAAACCCTGCCCAAATTCCTGGCCCACAAAAATCAAGATATATAATAAGATGACCATTGTTTTAAGCTGCTAAATTTTGAGTGATCACATAGCATAGGTACTCGCACAATCTCATATGCCAGAACGGAAGCATCAAGACTAATCATCTGTATCTGCAGGATTGTGCGAACTACGTGTGAACAATTTGTGTACATTAAATGCACAAATCACAAAACCCACTCTAATGCTCTGGGATCTGTTCTTCACAGCCAACAAGGCTTTAAGACATGTACTTCCATACCATAAACCCCACTACTGGCTCACTTGGCCAGCAGTATAAATCAACACAGTCAAAAGGAACACTGGAGTCCTAGAAACCTACTTGCAAATGGCTCCACACATTTTTTAGATAGCTCCTAATAAAAATATCTAAGTAATGAAACACCAGAGGCCTTGTTTTTACATCCCGACTTGTATGGATAATTTCACCAAATCCCTATGCTCCAGAGATCAGACCTCAACAACCTTTACTGTAAGGAACCAGGTAAGTATTCTAGGCTTTTTAGATCATAGCAAATACACAACTCTGCCATGATAGCCCCAAAGCAGCCATAGGCAACACAGAAATGAGGGGGGCTGTGAGCTGAAGGTTTTGCCTCCCCAAAGTTTACACGCTGAAGCTCTAATCCCAAATGTGATGCTCTTTAGAGGTAGAGCCTTTGGGAGGTAATAGGTTTAGATGGGGTATAATGGGATTAGTGTCCTCATGAGAAGAGGAAAAGGCCTGTGGTACAGCATCCCTCTCCCCCCACCATGTGAGGATAAGACAAGGGGACCAGCTGCAAACGAGGAAGAGTGCATTCACTAAACACAGAATCAGCCGGTGCCTTGATTGGGGACTTCCCAGCTTCCAGAACTGTGAGAAATTAACGTTCGTCATTAGCCACCCAGTCCATGGTGTTCTGTCGTAGCAGCATGAACAAAGACGGCGTGGCTGCACCCCAAATAAAACTTTATTGATACACACAGGCTGAAGTTGGGTTTGGCCCCGGGGCTGTAATTTGTCAACCTCTGGCCTGAACTATTACACGAAGATAATAAAACCGCACAGGAGGATCTGTAGGCACTAAATGGATAAAGGTGTGAAAGTCCTTTGCCGACAATAAAGCAGGATACAGATGAGAAGAAAGGACAGCTGAGAGGGGAGGCAGAAAGCAGTAAAGATAACCTCTTGAGTCCATGATTGCTGAAGGCCCCACTTTGATCATGACGTATGAGGCGGCATGGAACAGGAGCACTCTGGAACAGTCTGCAGTCCTGCTCCTGGAGACCAAATTTGAAATAGTATTTAAAGTCCTATTTCCTACAGCCTCGGTTATTTAAGATTTGGTTTATTGCTTTTCAGAGCATAAAGAACCAGGATGCAGTTTTCAAGACTAGATTAAAACACCTCTTCCAATGAGCCATGCAAAAAGTTTTAGGCCAGGCGTTCCCATAGCTCTCTCTTCTTTTAGTAATCAACTAAGAATACTGCTACATCAGGCACTGTGCCAGAGGGTCATGGATACAGAACTGAGTAAGCGGTCACCTTAACCTGAGCCCATGATCTAGGAAGGGAAGCACACACATCACTAAAGGTAAGGATAGTGAAATGAAAAAAAAAAAATTAAAGACTCAGTGGAACACTGTCATTCATGCTGCCACATATCTAAGTATTTTTACATTTTTATAGTTCTCCACATTTTTTAATACTGCCTTCTCAAAACGGAATCAAAAATGAAAATGTTCCAAGTCTCCCTTGCTGCTACAATGCAGACATGTGGCTTCAGTTCTACCAATCAGACACATCTACACAGGATCCAGATTTGTGAGTCCCATGAGGAAACAGATGGGTGCTAGACACCGATTCAGGGGGAATGAGTGGTAGCAGACATAACATGATCTGGGACCAGAGGCAGGAATGGCTACTTTACCTGGGCCAGACCATGAGGTCACCCTAGGAGCTGCTGCTGGAAAAGGAGTCTAGAGCCTATTTTCCCAACCCCTAAAACCACCAAGGAAGCATTTAACTTCCTCAATTAGTCCATTCCTGCTTACACTAGAATGGATTCTGTTGTCTGGCACATGGGAATATCCAGGCTTACCTAGGGTTAAGTGGTGCAAGAACGCTTCTCCGAGGCAATGTTTAACTGGAGTCCTTCTAGAAGGACATTCTAAACTGAATGAACCCCATCTGCAAAGACTCTGAAACCTAGGAGAGTCTGCTTTGTTCAGGAAGGATGGCGAACATGGTTGAAATATTTGGAGCATAAGAAGTGACCGGTGAGAGTACTGAAAACATAGGCAGGGATTGTGACATTTTCTCTAATGCGTTGGAAGGGCATTTGTATACTGAATAAATGGAGCACCAGTAAATGAATTTAAGCAAGGGATTGCCAGGATCATATTTGCATTTTAGGAAGATCCCTTAGCAGCCATGTGAGGCGAATGCAGGGAGAGAGAAAGACCAGAGCAGGGAGAGCTACTAGGAGGTTGTTGCCGTCATCCAGGTGAGAGGTAATAAGATCGAAGTTGAATCAGTGGTGGCTTAAATAGGGAAAAAAGCAGATTGATTTGTTCTGCTGAGATTTTGATTTAATCAGGAAAGAGGCAATGCAGCAGACTCACCCATGTTGCCTCTCTACTAAAGGAGATAATATTCCTTGAAAAACAACTGAATTGCAGCCTTGGATCTCTATTTCCCCAGGGCAGCACTGCACAGAGCCAGCGTGTGCAAACCCGTGGATACTGTCGTGAATGTTTATGTGTCTCTAGAAGCAGACTGGAAGGAGGGAGATAAAAAGCTTTATTTTATGACTATTGCCCAGAGATTTTTTTTTTTTTTTTTTTGAGGACAGGTGCCTCTGGGACAAACTGTGAAATAAATCTTAGAAAGGTGACATGGTTATTCATTTCTACAGAGTCTCATTTTTCACTGAGTTTCTACATCCAACCTCCATCCCCTTGTCTAGGGCAACACATCAAGAAATTCTCCTACCTAAAGAAACGGGAGTTATTAACCTTCTAGCACAAGGGCTCCAGATTTCCGAACAATTTTCTTATTCAAAGGAGGAGGAGGAGGAACATGGGATTCCAGGAACAAGGGAGTGAGAGCCAGCAAGCAGAAGACCTTCTCAGGTGGCCCTCCATGCTGTACCTTCATGCGACGCCTTTTCCCTCACTGCCCTGCTTCCTCCCTATATGCAAAAGTAGTAGAACATTCTTCCACTTCCCAGCTTTCAAGCCTTGGGCAATGAACATGGCCTAGTCTGGATTTAAGAAAAGGAAAACACTCATGTCGGATACCGAGGTTTGGGGAGGATTAAGGTAACATGTGAAAGGTATACAGCACAGAGGAAGCACTAAGCAAATCAAAGTTACTAGGATTACTCGCATCCAGTTAGTCTGTTCACGCCTTATCTTCAGCTATATAACATGTGCCTAGCAGTCAACCAGCGGACACTTGCATTATTTTACATAACCATCTCCTATCCGGCATAAAGGTTGTTGCCAATTACAGACAATGCAAAACGAGCATCTCTGCCCATGTAATGCTTCATAGAGTCATTTCCTTGTTTTCCTCAGGTTAAAAAAAAAAAATCTAAGAAATCGTACTGTTGTGCCAAGTGATTTGGACATCCTCATGGCTGCTGTACAATCCTACCCTCCCAGCTCATTCTCTGAAACAACGATGAGCCACTTCTCTCAGTGAGAAGTGCTGGCAACCAAAGCTTCCGACAGAACTTCGGTTGCTCTTTACGTCTCAGGCAATAGTACAGGGGTTTTTTTTTGTTTTTTTACTCAAGCATAAATTTATGAAATAGCAAACAAGCTGAAGTTGTGTTTTGAGTCAAAGGTGTTATGTACACAGGTTCAAAAGTTGTCAGTTCAGAATTTTGGTTTCATAATTGTATTTGTTTCATAATTTTCCCCATTGTACTGAAAATTTATGGTTCTAGGGCCACCTGGGTGGTGCACTTGGGTAAGCATTGGACTCTGTTTTGGCTCAGGTCAAGATCTCAGGGTCATGAGACAAGTGCTGAGTGGGGCTCCATGCTCAGTGCGGAGTCTGCTTGAGGTTGTTTCTCCCTCCACCCCTCCCTTCTGCCCCCCCCCTATTTTTACCCCCAAGATGTAGGATTCTGGTGCCTGGGCGGCTCATTCAGTTAAGTGTCTGCCTTGGACTCAGGTCATGATCTCAGGGTCCTGGGATCGAGTCCCACATCAGTCTCCCTGTTCAGCTGGGAGCCTGCTCCTTCTTCTCCCTGTGACCCTCCTTTCTGCTTGTGCACTCACTCTCTCACAAAAATAAAATCTTTTTAAAAATAAAAAAATAAACATATGGTTCTAGTTGTCATGTCTTAAAACAGACAAGTTTAAATATTAGGTGGGGAAGGAAACTTATACACATTAACACCAAAGAAAACCTGTAACAGGACCAAAACTAATTGCATTAATGGGTTAATTCCAGATGGTATAATAGGGGACATCATCATCTTCATCTTTTTCAGTATTTTACAAGTTTTTCGTTTTGTTTTTTCTTCAATAAGTGTTCTTTAATGTACATGGTCATGTCTATTTTGGAGAGAGAGGGCAGTGGAAAAAGTCTTGGCATGTATCAGACTGACACAAATGCAAGACCTGTTCAGCCCCTTACTGGCTGGATTTCTCCTCTGAACCTAACTTGCAAACTCATGTTTTTTTTTTGTTTGTTTGTTTTTTAGGTTAGTCACCATACAGTACATCCCTGGTTTTTTATGTAAAGTTCGATGAATCATTAGTTGCGTATAACACCCAGTGCACCATGCAATACGTGCCCTCCTTACTACCCATCACCAGTCTATCCCAAACCCCCACCCCCCTCTGAAGCCCTCAGTTTGTTTCTCAGAGTCCATAGTCTCTCATGCTTCATTCCCCCTTCTGATTACGCCCTTTTCTTTATCCCTTTCTTCCCCTACCGATCTTCCTAGGTCTTCTGTTCCATAGATGAGAGAAATCATATGATAGTTGTCTTTCTCTGCTTGACTTATTAGTATTATCTCCTCCAGTGCCATCCATGTTGCAGCAAATGTTGAGAACTCGTTCTGATAGCTGAGTAATATTCCATTGTATATATGGACCACAACTTCTTAATCCTGTCATCTGTTGAAGGGCATCTCGGTTCCTTCCACGATTTAGCTATTGTGGACAATGCTGCTATGAACATTGGGGTGCATATGGCCCTTCTCTTCACTACGTCTGTATCTTTGGGGTAAATACCCAGTAGTGCAATGGCTGGGTCATAGGGTAGCTCAATTTTTAACTTTTTAAGGGACCTCCACGCTGTTTTCCAGAGTGGCTGTACCAACTTGCATTCCCACCAACAATGTAGGAGGGATCCCCTTTCTCCACATCCTCTCCAGCAACTGTTGTTTCTTGCCTTGTCATGGTTTCTGTGATGACAAGACACGAGAGCAAATGTAACTGTCCCTAGTGAGTAGTAGGAAGTGAATAGCCACCTTAGTCTTTAAGATGGAAGTGAGGAAGGCGCCACCCAGTGGCCTCTCCAAGTATCAGCCTCCTTCCACCGCGCCTGGTGCGCTCTCTCCCCATCCACTGGGGCCACCTTCTTTTAAGGCTGCATCTCAGACAAATTAAGAATAAAGAGCAATTATAGAACAGATAATGGGTAATTGGTTAATTAGCATTTCAGGGACAAGGAAAGAAGAAACTCAAATCCCCCAGAATAAACAGCAGGCTGTGTCAAAAAGATAAAGCCCACAAAAAGGCTCCGCTCAGAGCCTGAGCAAGCTTTCCCTTTCAGCCTGTCTGCGCTTTTGCTTCCTCCTCCGGTCTTTCTGAAGCCACTAGCATCCTCTCCCTTCCCTTGGCACTGTAGTTTCCTTTTGCCTAGTGCCCATATTCCGGCTTTCCATTTTTTCCCCCCATTTCCCCATTGTCTCTCCCCTTGACTAACAGCAGTTTGGGGTTTGTAATCTTTATATCAACGGAATGGAGACTTTGATTTCTGTACCCAAAAATATTTGAGACTTTTGCTATAAAGGATGCATAAAACCGGGTGCCTGGGTGGCATAGTCCGTTAAGCAACCCACTCTTGATTTCAGATCATCAGGTCATGATCTCAGGGTCCTGAGGTCGAGCCCTGCATTAGGCTCCGTGCTCAGCGGGGAGTCTGCTTGAGGATGCTCTCTCTCCCCCCTCCTCCTTTGTCCCTCCCCATTCTCTAAAATCAAGGACGCATATAACATAGAAGTATTTTATTTGAGTCAGTGGTAAGTCACAGAAGGAAAGTCTCCCACTATGTTAGCATTGATCCTGAATATTTTGCCCTTGCCAATTTGCTATGTGAGCCTGATTTCCAGAACTAGGAGTAAGAAAGCCTGGTCCTAAGCATGTTCTTGGGACTCCCCAAAGGACTAACCCAGGGGGCACAGAAAAGATTAGCAGCCCCCTATTTCTAGAAGGTTCTGTTACAATGGTTGTCACAGTTTAAGAGACTTTTGGCAGGGTAACAGATGTCTCCTCAGACCCAACCAGCCCAAGGAGACAAGGCTGGGGGCCAGGAGAGTGGTAAAAATAGGAAATCAGGAACATGGATCACAAGAACCCTAGCCTCCAAATGCATCCTTCTCTCTGGCTTGAGCTGCCACAGTAGCCAGTAAAGGGAGTGTACATACAGCTAACAGGCATTTCTGTTCTCAAGAGGTCTGTGGTCTTCCAGTCAGGTCTAAGTCAAAAGCATGGCATCCACTCATGCTTAGACTTTACCCAACAGGCAAAGCATTGGTTGGTAGCCACCATTTGCAAAAGAGACTACAGTGGGCAGGAAGTTAGGATTGCTACATAAAATTAAGTTTTTAAGAGAACAAGAACTCTGACCTTTACCTTTTCCAAGACATCTGTTCGAATTCTCTCTGGACTGAGTTTTAGTTCTTGGATACAAAGATAAAGATATACCATCCTAGACATTTAAAATAGGAGATGCAAACTTTTGTATGTGTGAAAATCGAGACGTTGAGAATTCAGAGCTGTCTATTAGAACTTCTGGTCTTTTTAGATGACCCAGCTGCAAAAAGCTGTGGTTCACAAGAACAGCTCTGCCTTGCTGAGCACCCCGGACCCCAGCTCCCGTTGTCTGGTCTTTACCTTGCTCCTACCAGCTTTGACAACAGGGCAACCCAGACTTGCTTCACTAAGGTCTGGTACCACTTGTAACACTCCCCCACCTAAGCTATCTGACCCTACTCAAGGCACACAACCAGGCTTCGGAATACTGTACCCACTCACTATCTTCCAATGACCAAGAGGCCCCGTCTGATGCATTCCTACTACTTTAGTGCTGGCCTTGTCTGGGCACAAGACTGAGAAAGGAAGCACAGTCTCAGAACACTTCTCTGGAAGAAAGAAGTCCTTGGTGGTCAGCCCCTACAGCCCAGTCAATTGACAGTAGATGCTGAGGTCCCTCGGCCTGGAAACCAAAATCAAGGGAAGGATGCCGAGTGTGCAAATTAGGGCTATAGCATATTGTACTAGCTAGAAAAATGGAAGGTCACTAATATGGCAGACACACCATGGAAATGGACATGGAGCAGAAGAGAGAGAAGACAGGGAAGAGGTCCATGAAACTGTACCCACCTTTGAGATTAGAGTATAATCTAAGGCAGCAAAATTTAGTATGGGACAGAGTCTAGGAGTCTTAAGTCTGTTAACTCTGAGGGGCTCAGAAACCCATCATTTCTTTCAATTACCTTCATTAAAAACCACCCCAAAATGTAGTAAATTAAAGCAAAGACCCTTTTTTCCATTTCATATAATCTGTGGGTTTACTGGGGCTCAGCTGGATGGTTCTCACGCTATCCTCACCTCGGGTCTCTCATGAGGTCACAAATGGTGACAAGGGTCGGGACTTCCAAGATGGCTTCTCCTACACATCTGGCCAGAAGGCTGGGATGGCTCTCCACGTAGTCCTTCCACATGGGCTGCTTTATGTGACAGCTGGATCCTAGGAGTGACTATCCCAAGTGGACAAGCCCCAGGGTCTGACAGCATCATACTTGCTTTGGTTAATGGAGCATTAGCAAGTGAAGTGGCCGCCAGAAACAGGAAAGCTTGCATACTGAGAGGCAGGGTTCATTGGAAGCTACAAAATAAACAGTTTCTGCTATCCACACTCAGCAAACTCTTTGTGCTCCCAGTATTTTGTCTATTTGGTTCTATTCCCTATTAGTATTTCATATAGATTTGTGAACTCCCCAGATTCTCTCCACTGAACCGAATGAAAAATAGGGTTTTATTCCCCATTTCTGTTGAAAACTTTAAAATGAAAGCAGAGCCTACTACCCTGCTCTCCTACCCCAAACACAAACATCCCCCCACACACACACACAGGCACGCAGTGATTACGGACGGCAGGGGGGAATCAGTTGGACAAACACCCAGGGACAGCCCAGTCTCTGGGCAAGACCATGTGTGCAACAATCTCTACTGGAATCTTGCCCCAAAATAATCCCAGCAAAAATTGCAGTGCCTTCAGTTTGTTTCTCCTTTTAAGGGAAGCTGTTCCCTCACGCGATGGGCATGGTTATGGCACTGGTTACAACAAAAACATCAAAAACTTCAATACAATAGCTGGCGTCCAATTACTATCTGGTGCTGTTCTAATGTCACCAGGCCTCTGCAGAGATATTCAGAGGAAAACTGAGTGAAGCCTCTCTACTGGCGTGAGACCAGCTCATTACTGGTTCCCATAACATAGGGGCCTGATGCAGTTTCTGAGAACTTAAACTGGGAACCAAGTCAATCTCCTTGTTAATGGAAAACTTGATTGAAATGGAAATTTCATGTACCTCCCTATCTAATCACTGAACAAGACTAGGAGAGTTTCACAGGCATTTCTGCTTGCATTTCCCACCTTCTATTTCCTTTGCGTGTAAGAAAAATCCACAAAAAAATACATTGACGTTAAATAGGCATTGAGATAGGCTTAGCAAAATACAAGCAGGAAACCTACAATCCAAACAACAAAGGACTGCAGGACCTTAATCTGGCAGCAATCTAGCCCTCTCCGCTTTCAAATACACAGGAAACAGAAAACACATTGGATCACACTGCATACTCTTACTTTTGAGTTTGGTTTACTTAAGACCCTCCATACAGTTCATTCCCACCTCTCACTGAGCTGAGAAAAATGGCAGCAACATGTAACCAAGCTGTGGCTCAGCAGGAAAGGAAAGATCACTTATAATCAAAACGGCTCTTGCTAACTCCCTAGGCAAGCACCGTGTTGGAGACCTACCAACCACTTCTAAGGAATTCTGACCTGGACAGCATATCCTCCAGCTTCGGAAGAGACGGCTGTGTCTTCCATTGAATCTGAAAGCAAAGCACATGGCTTGCCTAGAAGGGCCATGCTGTACATAGACTGTATTTAAACGCCAGCGTCACGATACAGAGACAGGCTTACCCCATGAGGCACAATCGGAAACAGAGCCCTACCAAAGGAACAGCTAATTCCCATTTTCTATCTGATTCTTACTCTGGGTCTGGATCACATGCTCACTGAAAGGAATGATGGGCTGAACTGCCTGCTCTATTCGTAGGATTCTCCTTCTCCCTCCTCCTGACCTGTCTGCCAAGCACAAGTTGTTGAACCCCTACAACGTAAATACGCAGATGGTACAACTCCACTATATTTGACCTCTTTCTCTCTGGATGTCTGACAGCTTTGTGCCACGTTTTAGGAAGCAGGATGCTAACTCGTTAAGAGCAGAGGTCTGACTGTCTAGGTTCAAACCTGGCCCCTCCCCTTGTTAATCTGCAATCTTCACGAGACACTTCACTTCTCGGTGCTTAGGGTTCTCATTTGAAAAATAAAAATGAGATTTTTGTGAATGAAGCCCTTAATACAGTTCCTGCCTCATGGTACCCAGTCAATAAACACAATGGTGAATAATAGTAGCCTCGTTACTGTTATGGTTATGATCACAAATCAGATTTACAGCCGAATCTTCGTTCAACCCGGCCAGGCCTTGCCCAGAGGCAGGAAGAATGTGAGACGTCCCTTCTTATTGGCTCACACGAAGTCCATTTTGCTGTATATGCCCCCCAACCTTAGTCCCTTAGATGCCCATTTTCATAGGCTACATGCCAAGGTGCAGACGCGGTCTTGCTACACAACAGAACCCACACTCAGTCCTCCAGGTGCCAGACTTTCTGCCCAGGAATCTAAAGGCCGTTCCCTATGGGACTGCAACCTTGGACTCCCTTTTAATAGGCTCTCAGAGCCTCCTCGCAATGGCCGCAGCCAACAATCCCGTTCACCTCATGTACTCAGCTTTCTGCACCACCAACTGAACTCATCACTGCTCAGGCTCACCCATGATCACCCCTAGTGGCCCTGCAGGGACCTGGCTTCCAACTTCCCCAGCCCCACAAAATGACTGCAAATGAACAGACAGAAGTTACTGAGTACACAGCAGGCCCTGTTCTAAGAAGTTGCTAGAACTTCTAAGGACTCATTTCATCTTCGCACCAACGTTATGAACAGGTACTATTATTTCATTCGTACAGAGAAAGCGACTAGAGCACAGAAAGGCTAACTTTCCTAAGAAAACACAGCTACTAACACTGGGTGCTATGATCAACTCTAACATGCACTCCGGCTCCAGAACCTGCACCACAATATATACAAGAGTAAAAAGTATGTGTACGTATGCGTGTGTGTATACAGGATATAGATGTATCTATGACCTATATGTTGTATCATACATACTATATACGCTGTAGCACATGGCTAATAGGTATTAAGACGTAAGATACAACATAAATAAAAATATTTTGGAAGGGTTTAGTGAAATATAAACTTTCTATTATCTGAGCATTTAACACAGAGCCTTGCATACAAGATCAAACATCTATTGATTGAAATAATTGGAAAACCTCTTGCCCCAAAACAAGGTCCCTGCCTTGGCATCTCAGTTCCTTCAGGGACTGGATTTTCTGGTCCTGAACTCCCTGGTCCTCTGGATTCAAATCTGTAAGATCTGCCGAGAGACCTCCTGACACATCACCGCCTACTCACCTCCTACCAGTCTTTGGCCCCACCTCCACACGGAGAGATGCTTGATCTGGGGATTGTTCGTTCTCCCACCAACCTTGAGTTACTGACATACCATACGTAGGCTTGAGGTGTGCAGGGTGATTTGGTGAGTGCACATGTGGCAAAATGATCACCGTAAGGTTATGTAACTCCGCCTCACCTCAGTGTTACCATTTAAGATCTGTGCAACTCCCAAATACATACTACTGTTCACTGTGGTCACCACAGAGCTTGACTAGTAGCCTTCATACTGTGTCTCCCTTTCTGCAGACCTTACACAGGATTCATACGCAGATCACTCTACCTCCCAAATCTTGACCTTAGCCTTGCTCCCATAGTTGAACCCCAATACTTGTCTAGAGTGCAGGTGTCTGCCATGTTGCTGTCCAGCTAGCCTTAGGACTTTGAAAACAGGCATATGTGCAACCTGCCATCTCTTATAGAAACCACCAGGTCATTGAGAACCAGCCAGGCCCTCTTATTAAGTCTCTTTGGAAATTGGAGATGTACTTTTCACACAGGTACACGGACAACATTGAAAATTATAAGTTCTTATTAAACACTGGGCCCATTTACCGAGGTTTACAACCAAAGCCATATTACTCAATCTTGACTTCATCAGGTGATCTGGAAGGCATTTTCTAGGAGTACTTACAAGGTACATTTAAAGTGTATCTTAACATGTCATGTGATTAGAACTCAGTTTAAGTTCTAACTAAAATATGTAAATAGGCAAAGCGTGTCCTTAAGAGGAGACACAATATTACTATCGTTTTCTCAGGACTGTGCCAGTTACTCCAGGCTGGGCGGAATCTAATCCGAAATCGATTCTCATCATCTAGAAATCATCAAGCGAACGGACATAAAAACTGTCATCAGAAGGATAAATAATTTGAGGAAAAAAATATATTGAAATTGTACAGCTTCTCTCAGAGAAAGATAAAAGCATGTTTCCAGCTGACTGGGTCTGACTGGAATCACCCGGAGTTTGGATAAAGATGCCAAGCACTATTCAGCTCAGTGAACATTTATAATAACAGTAATAAGGCAGTACAATTAGAAAAGTCTTCACAAAGGGTAAATAATCTCATTTAATCCTACAACAACACTGACTTCAGTATCCTTTATCCCCATTTTATAGTTCAGAGGACAGAGGTTAGAAGTCGAGACTTGCCCAATATTACATGGCAAATTAGCTCATTGATTTAATAAACATTGGAGAAATCATCACGTGCCAGGCATTGAAATACAAGCTGGGAAGTCAGACAAGACATTTTCCCTGTCCGAATGCTATTTGGATGTATCGAGTTATGGTATTTCCTCCTCCTAGGTTTTCTCCTTGCCTGGCCTCCCCATTGCCCTTCATGCAATCCTGTGGTCCGCTCTGGGCACATGGCTTCAGGGAAAATGGCCAGGGTCGAAACAAAAGTAGCTTTTCTATCTTTCTGTGAATTCTGAGAGAAACCTCAGACATCATAGGAAAAGGTCTTGAAGAAGCTCAAAGAATTTGTCCTAAACTAGACCAAGATTCCCCTTGCGCTCTGAGGAAAGGAAAACTCGAGGAAAAAAGGTATCCAGGGGTCCTGGGAAAAGAGGGGGCCCATAGCTCCTCTCCAACAGTGCCACCAGTGAACTGGATGACCCTAGAGAGGAAATGGCCGTTTGTCCAAGCATCTGGGAAGAGAGGTAGCCTTACATGTGTGGTTAGGAGCAGCAGGGAGCAAAGGGATAGGACACGGCCACATACGTACACAAAGATGAGATAGCTGCATAGTGACCCCTCTGACCAATGACTGTGCCATGTCCTAGGACCCTGGAACTGGGAAACAAAAGCAGGAAGAAAGAACCTAAAAGGTTCTGAGGTTGGGGGCTCCAAACAGAAATAAAGGTACATTATAGAACTCCAGTTCTTCTATACCTAAGTTCATGGATGGAGATTCATACCCACTACCCAGATAATGGAAACAGTGGGTAAGGGAGTCCTACTATTTGTCAGGTGAAGGGATGTCCTGAGCAATCGTCTTGAAAACAATATAAATTCTGGGCACAACACTAAAACACTACCTGAATCCCCTGAGGAATGAACGAAATGAATTTGCAGGGGAGCTGAAATTTAGAAGAAACTGGCACCGGGCGTTCCCCATCTTTGTGGTTGTGGTCAGGACATGGCAAGGAGTCGCTTCTGAGAGAGACTGATCATCTTTCTGTGCAGAGGGAAAAAGAGCCCAGCGCTGCCCCTGGGAAGAGAGCAGGGTGGGCTGGGGGGGTAGGGGGGTGTGCACTTCAGAAAGAAAACCAAAGCAGGGAACCCCCGTGCTTCGTGTAAACTCGGCCGCAGTCTCTGGCTGACTGCTGCATCACAAATGGCAGGGCAGGCTACAAACATTCTAGTTCATTAAGAGGGTGGTGAAGGGTAGTTAACAGATTTGGGCTGCAGTCCAGCCATTATAACTATGCTCCAAGAGGTAAAGGAAAATACTCACAATGGAAGACATCTTAGAATAGAAAAAGAAGTGAAAACTTAAAAAAGGATTTCCTTTGAGAGAGAGAGCACGCACATGAGCGGTAGGAGAGCGGCAGAGGGAGAAGCAGGCTCCCCGCTGAGCAGGGAGCCTGACGCGGGGCTCGATCCCAGGACCCCGGGATCATGACCTGAGCCGAAGGCAGACGCTTACGTGACTGAGCCACCCAGGCACCCCAAGTGAAAACCTTAAAAGTGATGAATGCTGAAAATTAAAAATCCACTGGACAGGCTTAATATCAGAATAAGTATGATGAAGGGAGGAAGGAGGGGGAAGGAGGAAAGGGAGAAAAAAGGGAAAATCCAAAATTTGAAAAACAAAAAGATAAAAGATTGAGAAAAAAAATTAAAAGAGCCTAGTGATATATGGGAAAGTTTCCAACAGAACATCTCTCTAGAAAGAAAGCGGGGGAAACGGGGGGGGGGGGGGGAGGGAGAAAAAGAAATAATGGCAGACATCACCTCCAACTGGCATTCCTGCCATTTTCTGTCCCACCTCCCCATGGAGAGAGGACCGAGGCCCAGGCTTGCTCAACCAACTCCAAATGGCATAGGCACATTATAGCAAAACCGCTAAAAAGAATCAAAACTAAAAACCCTGGAGAAAACTAACATATCACATGTAAAAAGATCAGCCCTTCAAATGACTGCAAATTTCTCATAAAAACCATGGAGGACAGACGACCATGTCAACCCAGAATTCTGTATCCAACAAAAATATCCCTCAAGAATGAAGGCAATACACGTACGGATGACATGGGACTTAGGTCATCTGACACACGCACACCTACACTGTAAGAAATGCTAGATGAAGTTACTCAGGCAGAAGAGAAAGGATGCCAGGAGAGATTCAGATCTTTGCAGAAAATCTAAATAATAAATATCTAGGTAAATGTAAGAAAATTCTTTTCCTCATGATTTCTCTTAAATAGATAGGACATTGCCCTGTTGGGTTGGTAAGGTAAGTAGAAGCAATACACGTGACCGTTGTAAAAGAGGGATGTTGGTAAATACATGCCTATGGCGGAAGGGTTTCTACATTAGAATTCATATTGTAGGATTTGTAATAAAGTAACTAAGGATAGATATTGTACCAATCGGGATCCAGTCTGGACACAGAAACTGTGCCAGTCATTTGAACAGAGCGGATTTAATGGAAAAAGTTAATCAGTAGGAATGATCTACTTAAAGGGGTAAATGTGGATTCTAAGAAAAAGCAAAGATAGGACACAGCTAGTAACTCTGCAGCTAAGAGACATAATTACACAAGGCAAAAACAAAGAACTTGGAAGAGACCCATCCCCCTCCCAAGGCTGAGATTAATTCCTCACCGGAGAGGTGGTGGCCACCACAGGAACACACAGCCTTCCAGAGGCAAAGAACACTGTCAGCCTGAGACAGAGCTGGTCTTCGAACAGCCTGCTGGGTGGCCCAGAAACCTGCAAGGGGGTACACACAGGCAGGAGTTGATCCAAATAACACGGCCTGCTGGGATGCTGGTGGGCCTGAGCTGGTCAGCAGCAAGAGGCCCCCTGAGTGGCAGAACCTCTCTGGAGGGGGAGCACCCCCTGGACTTTCCACGTACTGACACGCTAGCAGTTATGGCATAGGAGGGAAAAAGACCCAAGGGCCAACCAAGAAAAGCAGCCCTCTAAACTTTTAGCCCTCTGGTGCCCTCTATCGACAAAGTTTAGCATTGCAACAACTGGCAAAGGAGAAGGATGCATAGGTTTGGGCTCCAGAATCATAGAGAAGGGGGAGGGAGGAAAGGAGGGGGGTGGATTTGGAACAGAGAGGCAATAAATTGATGACTAACTCAGATCTATAGTCTTATCCCTGGAGATATTGCTAAAAAATGCAAAGATCGTAAAAGCCAATAGATACATTCAGAATTCTAAAAAACATTTAGATAATCCAGAGACAGGAGGAAAGGAAAAACAAAGGAACAAGAAATAAAAGGGATAAACACCACCACCACCAAGAAAAAAAATACAATAGTAGGCTTAAATCTCAAAATCAGTGAGTGGGGAAACAAGGTCAGCCACAAAAGAATACCTACTGGTAGATTCCATTTGTATAAATTTCTAGAAAATTCCACTGAATATATAACAAACAGATCGGTAGTTGTCTGGGACTAGAGGTAGAGGGAGGGTGATTTACTACAAGGTGGTATAGGGAAACTTCGGAAGGCAATGAAAATGGTACGTTTATTGTGGTGGTTTCATAGGTATACACATCTGTCAAAAATCAAATGTACACTCTAAAAATGCACTCTATTTTACATGTCTACCTCAGAGTTCTTAAAAGGCAACAGATAAAATGTTCCAATGGGGACAGAGTCTGGGGAGCTAGACATTTGGGGGGAGAACTGAATGGCCATCTGATGGACCCAGTTCCTGTGCTGCCCTGCCCTATGCAGCCTCCCGCCTCACCAATGGGGCCCAGTCTGACCTAGGACGACACACAACCTCAAAGATTAGAGCTCCCCAGACCCGAGCTCAGTGGAGCTAAGGATAAGTAGTATTTTTGGTGTCCAAGGCACCTGCTGCACTGATACCCCTGCTTGTAGTGGAAGGAGAGAATCACCATTAGTAAGGACTAGATACAGAGATCTCCCGGACAGGCCTGGGCTTGGGCTCAGTCTCCAGGAGCTGACTTCTGCTTTGATGGACAGAACTTCAAGGGCCCAACAGCCCCATTGGAAGAGTGCTAAGGGATAAAGGTACAGTCAAGTAAAGACAAAACGCTGAGGTCAGAAACCACATTTAGAGTCAGGACTGTAATCCATAACCATTCACTTCCCTTTCTCCCCTTGGAGGTCTGGGGAGGGGTGGAGGACACAGAAATCTGTCCCTATGTGATTCACCAGTATGGCAAGACTTTTCCCAGGTCTGCCTGCTTCTGAGAGCTTGAAATTGGAGGATCTGAGGGGAAAATGAGAAGGGTTTTCTGAGTCTAATAAAATCGACTATGAGAATTTCTTTAGAGCAAACAAAATGGAACACACCTCATAACAAAAATAGTCTTTAAAATAAGTAACATTTTATTTTGCACATATAAGGCACTGAACTAATTGCTAAGTGGTAATGGAAGGCTTTTGAAAGGACTGACCTTTCAAAACACAGTGATCTGCTTACAGTAACATAAATAGAACTATATGAACTAAAGCCACAAAAATGTTTTTCTTTTAGCAGATAAAATGCTAAAAACATCCAAACGAGTGACGTTTCCTTCAAGGTCATCATGTTGGCAAGCTGCGCATTTATTCCCAAGTCTGTTCAGAAATTCTATTTTGGAAATGAATCATCCAATCTTCATCATAAATTGTCTTGCTATTCACAGGGTCTCTATGCTACCTGCGATCTGAACACAGCCACTCTGGAGCAAACAATACATACAGGTAATGTCGGCCGGTCCACTGGACAGATTTTAAACCACAAGCCCTACCTATTACTATCTCTGGGACACTCAGCAGCTTCAATTTCTCTCAACAGATAGCCCCTTCTATAAAAATAAGAATACTCCTGTCAGGAAGAAGTGGTTTTGTTTTTTTAAACATGACAAAGTATCAATAATCGATAAACACTGGGGTCCTAAATCTTCCCTCAGTAAACTTTTCCCCTGGAAGATTTTTTGGCAATAGAACAGATTTCAAATCAAAATCACTTGCTTTTGAATTCTTTATTAACTCCATTATATTTCAGCAACTACTGTAAGTCTAGGTAGGACAGAATGGCCTGATGCTCTAGAGAGTTCCAGAATCTACCCTGGCAGTGTGACCTTAAGCTACCAAGCACTTCTAGATCTCCGTTTCTTCATCTACAGTAAGGAATGGTAGTAATGGCCTTAAGACAGTTCCCTTAGAATGTGCCGTATTTATTCCAGAATGAAAAGGTATTCGGGGCTGAATGGTGTTTCCTCAAAATGCATTCCCCATTAAGTACTGAAGCGCTAAGCCCCAGTAGCACAGAATGTGACTGTCTTTGGAGACAGGACCTTTAATGAGGTGACTAGGATAAAATGAGGTCTCGTGGGTGGGCCCTACTCCAGTAGGACTGGCATCCTTATGAGAGGAGATTAGGATGACAGACATGCACAGAGCAAGGGAAGACCACGTGGGGACACAGGGAGAAGACCACCGTCTGCAAGACAAGGAGACACGCCTCCAAAGAAACCAACCCTGCCGACACCTTGTACTTTTAGCTGACAGACCCGTGAGAAAACACATTTTTCTTCTTTACACCACCCATCTGAAGTATTTTATTATGGCAGCCCTAGAAAACTAATACAAAAGGGAAAAATATTCTAGTCCTGCATGCTCCAGTAAGACCATTCCTCTCCAGCTTCCCCATTACCATTATGGGCAAGAGGGAAGAGGAAATCCCAGCGCATTAACAGTCCTAGCCAGATCCCACCCCCTCCTGCCCCCCCAACCTTCCAGAACTCGAAGCTCCCCCCAAATAGTCTGCCCTGACTCCACCAAGGCTGATCCCTTTCTCCATTTCTCTGCTAATTCCAAGAAGCCACAGACAGACCCATCACCCAGACTCTCCCCTTCACAAAACTGTTTATCCCTAATTTTATCCCACTTCCTGGACCTTTCCCTTTACAAATTATGAAAATGTGTCATCGGTAGAATCCCCACAATCATTTTACTAGAAATTTCCTTTATTCTTCTGTTTTACTGAAAGTTGTTCCACCCCCCCACACACACACCCCCCCCCCCACATAAGAACATGGATTTCTCTGCAATCTTCTCAAATGCTGAGTATTTTCTCAACCACTGAGCCTAGCAATGAGGTAGGTTATCCTCCTAGCTCTCAGTCGCAGTTTCTCAACCGATTTCCCTTTCTGTTCTCCACACACACACACACACAACCTCCAATCTTAAAATCAACACATTGAGAAAACACATCATTCCCTCCTGTGACGGTCCTCAACAGACCTCATCACTCCCGGATTTTGTCTGCTTTTTGTCGCTCTAGCAACCTACCGTGATTTCTCGTGATTTTGAAATTCTTGGGAGTCCTCTTCCCAGGTTCTTCAACCTCCTTTTCTCCAGTGACTTTGTTCTTTACCACCTTTCAGAGTCCTACCTTAGGGCATCATACATCACCCCTAACTGTTCTTCCTCTCCAAGTGCAGTTTCAAGCCTCGCCCTCTGTTCATCATTCCCTGTATTTCATTCATTCACTCAACAATTACTATGTCCCAAGCACTGTTCAAGATGTTGCCCACGCAGATCAAAACAAGAATCTCTGCGTTCATGGAACTCACGGGATTTGTAAAGCATAAGCCATGAAGGAAAGATACAGTATTTAGTTTGTGATAAGGGTTACCAAAAAAAAAAGAAAAGCAATCGTATGCCAGTTATAATTCAATAAAAAAATTAACGATAAAATAAGTCAGGAAAGGGGAGTAGGGAACACTGGAGTTTTGTTTTTAAGGTGGCCAAGGATAGCCACAAAGATAGTTCAGCCAAGATCTGAATGCTGTGGAACTGAGCCACGCAGATTATTTAAAAGAGTGCTCCTCAAAGAGGTAGCAGGGAATGCAAAGGACACAAGAGAGGAGTTTGTCTGGGGTATTTAAGGAATCTTGTGCAGACTAATGTGTCTCAAGGGGGCTGATGGGGAAAACCGTAGAAAAGGAGGCCGGATAAGTGGAACAGGGGATAGGGAAGCAGATCCCAGAATTCCAGAACTCCCGGAATCATTTAACCCCACCAATCCATTGATCTGACCCCATGGTCACCATCCCTAACACCACTATGGCCTGACCTCCTCTCCTACCCAGCTTGGATTCAATGGTCCATCCTATAATCACTCACTTGCAGATTCTCTCCACTCCTTTGCCTCACTGTGTGGTATTCAACTGACAGAAGACAATCTCCAGTTAAGTCCCAGTCCCTGCCTACTCTGTACCTGCACCCACACAGGGAACCAAGGCTGGAGACCAGCACACAGCATACTGATTGATCACACCTGAAATTCACAGCCACTGATCTAAAAGGAGCCCTTAGTGTGCCCCAGCTATCCCACTGCATTTCTGTACCTCCTTATCCCAGAAGACCATTTCACACCCTCTTCTCCTTTGGCAACCATCCACCACCTCCTCTCAGCTGATCGTCTTAGTTCCATTCCTTGACAAACAGAAGAGCTTCCATACTACCCCACCGCTATGTTTACCAGCCTACCACCTAGGTGCCCACACAGCTGCCTTCCCTGCCGTTACCACGGATATGGTGCTCTCGCTCACCTCTCAAGAACCGTGCTTCTGCTTAGACCACGGATCATATACCCTCTTACCCACAAAGGACATCTCTCAAGCAACTGTCCTGCTCTTTCCTGAATTACCACTTCTTCTCTTCTCTACTGGGTCAAGCATACCAATATGCTATTATCCCATCTTTAAATGTATATACACATGTATTTTGCCTATACATCTCCTAAAACAGTCTCTTTGTTCCACTTATCTATACTTGTTATTGAGTTGTGAGAGAGAAAGACACATACACACACACACACACACACACACCAGTAATTCATATGTTGAGGTCTTTAGCCTATTTCAGAATGTTCCGTATTACACACACACACAAGTAATTCACATGTTGAGGTCTTAAGCCTATTTCAGAATGTTCCGTATTACACACACACACACACACACCAGTAATTCATATGTTGAGGTCTTAAGCCTATTTCAGAATGTTCCATATTTGGAAATGGAGTCTTTGTAAATGTAATTAGTTAAGACGAGGTCATACTGGAGAAAGGCAGGCAGGCCCTAATCCACATGACTGGTGTCCTTATAAAAAAGAAATTTGAACATGGAAGCACACACATGGGGAGAATGCATGTGAAGATGATGGCCGAGAGATTGGAGTGATGCAATAGAAGCCAAAGAATGGCTTCTCAACCCACTCTGAACAGGTTTTGCCCCTACTGCTTTCCCAAAGCAAGTCAGGTCTGAGTCGCCAATAGCATCCACACAATTGAATCCAGACATTGATATTCAGTCTCTGTGCTGACTTCACAGCACGTAACAGTTGTTCCTCCCCTCTGACATATTTTCTGTACTTGCCTTCCGAGACATGACTTCTTCAGGTTTTCCTCCTACCACACCAGTCATAGGTTCTCAATTCTTACCTGGGTTGCTTATCTTTATCATTTGTTTACTATTCTTAGAGTAACACGTAATATACAAGCAGAAAAATGAAAGCTATACCCTCAGCCCAATAAATTATAAAGTCTAGGACTGTGTGATCACCACCTAGACAAAGATCTAGAACTTTCTGGAACTCTAAGAAGCCCTTCACAAACCATTTCTTAATGAAACTTCTCTCCCCCAGAGGTACCAACTCTCTGAAATTTATGGTAATCTCCCCGAGAGTCACATTTAAGTATCCCATGATGATTATACGTTTTTCTATTCTCAGCAGTCTATCAAGTTTGCTTTATAGGTTTTGAGACTTAGAACCATAACAAATTTAAATGTTCATGTCATCTTGGTGTAGATATCATTTTGAAGTGATTTTCATTACCACTAGTAACACATTTAGCATGGAAGTCCATTTTTTCTAATATTTTAGTTATACCAACTTTCTTTTGGTTAATTTTTTTTACTTAAGATTTCTAAACCCTTATATTTTAGTTAGATCTGTTATAAACATGCGCGGTTAGATGCAATTTTAAGGTCCAGTCCGATAATCTTCGCATTTAACTTGAACATTCAGTACATTTACATGTAACTAATACTGTGAAGTTTAAATCTACCATCCTCTTTTGCATAATGTTTGCTTCATTTATTTAGTGCTTCCTTCTCTTTCTTGCATTTGGATTGACAGTATTTTTATTTCTTTATATCTTCTATGAGTAAAGATCATGTACTCTTTAGAGACTTAGTCTACTCATTTGCCATTAAAAAAAAAAAAAAAGATACCATAGATTGGTTGGCTTTACAAACCTCTCTGTTCTGGAAACAGGGAAATTCAAGGTCAAGGTGTTAACAGGGTTGGTGTTTGGTGAACACTCTCTCCTTGGGTTGCAGATGACTGCCTTCTCATTATGTCCTCACTTGGCCCTTCCTGGGTGCTTGTACATGCAAGTGGAGAGAGAAAGCTCTGGAAGGCCCTACCCTCATGATTTAATCTAACTCTAATGACTTCCTAAAGGCCCATCTTCAAACACTATCACACTGAAATGTTGAAGCCCTAACATCCAGAGGGGGACACAAACATTCAGCACATAACAGTGATTATTCTAGAAGTTATAACATGCACACTTAAATGATCAAAGTCTAAAGTTAATCAAAATATTTACATTGTTTCCAGATAAGATATCTGTTCTAAGGCTTTTATATTCTAACACCATTATGCATTACTATTTTATGCACCTGACACATTTACGCATATATTTTCCACTTTCCTTGCATTCGACTCCTTCTGTTCCTGTCCTGAGAGATTTTCCTTCCACTTGAAGTACATCCTGTAATACCTGATAAAAACCTCACTTCTTATTTATCTGAAAATGGCCTTGTTGTGTTTCCATTCTCAAAACAGACTTTTGCCATCATAGCTTCACAGTTGTTTTCTTTTGGCACATTCGACACATCTTCTGACTTTTATCCTTGCTGTTGAAAAGTCAATTGCCAGTTTATCAGCCACCCCTTTGAAGACACTTTGATTTTTTTTCTTCCGGTTGCTTTTAAGATTTGGTTTTTACATTTTCCCTCTGATGTATTTCGATGTACAGTAGCCCCCCTTATTCACGGTTTTGCTTTCTGTGGCTTCAGGTACCCAGGTCAACCAAGGCCCAGAAGCAGAGGACCCTCCTCCTGCCATGCAGTCAGAAGGTCAATAGCAGCCTGATGCTACAGCACAATGCCTAAATCATTCACCTCACTTCATCTCACCCAGTAGGCATTTTATCATCTCACATCATCACCAGGATGAATACCTGAAGATATTCTGAAACACCAGTCACATGATTTACTGCAGTATACTGTTATAATTGCTTTATTATTGTTAAACTATTACTGTGCCCAACTGATAAATTTTATATGTATGTATAATAGATATAGGGTCTGTGCCACCCACTGTTTCAGGGGGGTCCTGGAATGTACCCCCAGTGGATGGAGGTGGGGGAGAAGAACTACTGAACTTTCTATTTTTCTAGAGTTCATTGAAAGTGCAGGATAACAATATTTGTTCTTCCAATCCATGAGCATGGAACGTTTTTCCATTTTTTTGTGTCTTTTTCTCTCGTAAGGATTCTGTAGTTTTAGAGTACAGATCCTTTACCTCTTTGATTAGATGCACTGATGAATTACTGAACATTACATCTGAAACTGAGAATGTACTATATGTTGGCTAATTGAAATTTTTTAAAAAGGAAGCACATGATAGCTATCAGTTGTGTGTTCAAATATTGCCCCTACCCCACTCTCTGCTCCTGAAATTCTCATCTCCAACTTCATCTTCTGGGGACTCCCCCCGCCCAGGTTTTCCACCTCCCTGCCCTTTTCATGTTACATTCTAGATACCTTCTGATATCTATGGTAGTTCTCTAGTTGTCTGAGGAGTCTAACCAGCCAAACAACTCCACTGAATTTTTATTGTCGAACATCTCAGTTTTGGAAGTTCTACGTAGTTCATTTTCAAATCTCTCGTTTTTATAGATTTCTGTTAATATTTAAGCTTCTCATTTATTTCTTTAGACCAGGAAGCATAACTGTTTCAGAATCTATGCCTGATAATTCTATCATCTGAAGTATTTGTGGCCCATTTCCAGGGGTGTTGTGGGCGCGGGGGGACTGGTTCTCACTATGTTGCCGTATTTGTGAACTTACTTATCTTTGTGTGAACACAAACTGAGTTTTGTAAAGTGTATCTAAGACCAGGGATGAATGTGCTCTCCTCCAGAGCTGCTTTCCGTTTGCTTCTGCCGGGTGCCCTGGGGGAGAACCACCTTCCAGCCCATTTCTCGGCTTGAGGTAGCCTGACCCACTGGGGTACGCATATAGAGAGGAGCACATCTACCCAAAGGCCAACCTGCTGTCATAACTTCTCAGGAATGATGGAGTTCCTGTTTATCTTCCTTTCCTGTTCTCTTCAGAGAAAGGCATGTTTCTCCATAGTCCCCTTTTATGGGGTGTCGGGGGGGGGCAGTTAGAGTTCATTCTACTTTATCACCTTTGACTTAACCCTTGACAGTCTGATTAATAAGACTCCTTTAAGACATCCCGCCTGAGGCAGGTCCTGGCCATCGGTCTCCTTTGCTCTTCAGGCCATTTCACTGAAGCCCAAGTGTGCAGTAGCAGCAAACCCCCTCCAGATTTGGGGATCCCAATGGTCTACATGTTTTTCTAACTTTAGTTTTTCTCCCAGAATTTAGACTTTCAAGTCTTGCTCTTAATAGAGGAGGGCTACCCCCCTATTTTGTCCAACATTTTACGTTTTAGAAGTATTAGAATAACCAAGCTTACTTAACTGGAAACCAGAATCTCCCTTACCTCTTAATCTTAAAAATGCCCCAGCTGCCCATTTTTGGACGACTCCTTTTCTCTACCTACACTTATTCCCTAGGTTATCTTACCCAGATTCATGGTTTTAAATATCTATGATTGCATGTCTATCTCCATAATTCTTCCTAAACTCCATGTACCTATTAATGTATTACATGTGTGTACATGGAAGTTTACTCTACATTTGGATGTCCACTAGATCCCTCAAAGTTGGTAGAGCCCCTCTCTAGCACTCCTCCCACACCCTGTGCCCTCCCCAGCTTGAACGCTCACTCCACCCAAATGACTCACGGGTCTCCAAACCAAGCATGCTCCCACTTACCTTCAGACCTTTACACATCCCCTCCTCTTCCTCTTATTCGCTTTCTCCAAAGTTCACTTGGGGAACCGCTTACATGGTCAAGGAAAGATTTCCTAGAGCATCAGTCTAGGTTGAGTGTTCCCCGTTTTCCCACAGCATGCTATGTATATATCTACCACTGCATTTATCAAACCCACAGTGAAAGCACTTAGTTTAATGTCTAGCTGGTAAAAATCTTGGGAGAGCTAGGACCAACTAATTCATCATTTCCCAAGTTCTAGCATCGTACTCGACACATACTTGACACTATACATGTAATTCATTTGCTTGAAAGACGCATGTTAAGAATATTTGAAAAAAAAAAAAAAACACAAAACGAACAAAAAAAAAAAGCTCCAAAAGTCTGCAACACAACAATCACATTTGAATAAGTATACAGCCTCCCTAGGAGATTCCTTTGAAGGGAGACAAATATACAGTTGCTCGCAGATGTCTGCAAGTACCTTTTTAATATAGTTTCCCGGCTCTTCTACAAACCTCCTCTAAGGTTTAATCCTTAGTGCAGAGCAAAAATAAAAGCAGCAGGGATCGAAAATAGCTCGATTTTACCTGGGCAATGGGAAAGGTATTATTTGTGACTTCCACTCTTCATCCTATCATTTTCCAAAGACAGACAACTGGACTGCCAAATAAAATAACTGCCATCCTTCCACTGGCCCTTTCAGTACTATAAGGGAGTAATAAGGAGGCCTCAGGGCGTATCTCCCCATCATGCCATCCATCAATTTCAGCACGGCCTCTGCTCTACATTCAAATGTTAGCCTCAGTGGATACCATGGATCATAGACTTCCGCACCAAGTGCTCGAACACAAACAGGCACACTAAAAACATTGACAAGTGGTTTTCTTTATGGGAAAGTATACGTCATTTAATGAAGTCCCTCCAAACACAACTTTTGTGACTTACAGAGAAGGGGTAAGAGCGGTGAGAGAAGGAGAGTTGAGACTGTACTGGAAGGGACGTTGGATCTCGACAGAAAGTAAGCCAATCATTTTGACATTTAAGAGAAGCAATTCATAACTCTGCTCGGTTTCCAGATTTTTATGTCCAGGATCCACTCACTCTTTTAGGGTCACGGCATCCTGGGAAAAGTTCATCCAAAAAAGAGACAATAGGGGAGCCAAAGGCAAATTTATTTCTTGTCAACAGGGGCTCTATGTTCAGCCGAAGTACCCCATCCAACATGTTCTGTATGTGCCTCAGAAGACGTGAAAACCTGATCCTAACAAATCACTTTGAGTTGAAATGTATTTACCCTGGCAAATTTGATTTTCAGTCAGTATAAGCTGCAGGCACAAGCCCCAAACTCACGAGTTCGCACAATAAGCCTTTATTTCTCACTCGCGCTGCACTTCGAATGCAGGTCAGGGGCAGAGGGAGCTACAGTCACTTTGATTGCTCCAGGGCCCTGGTTAATTGAGAACTCCTCTCCACATACTCTGCACAACCACCGCAAGAGGAAGGGAGTGGGGTGGGTCACTCACTGGCTGCTCAATCTTCTGCAGGAAGTAACACGTCACTCCTATTCCCATCTTGCCAGTCACAGCCATTCACACAGCCACACCGGACCTGGAATGGAATAGAGCACCACCATCCTACCATGTGCCCAGAGAAAGAGAACGGGGATATTTGTGAACACCATTATTTTCAACCACAGTGACCCTTCCCATATTTTCCACACGCCCTGCTCTAAGTATTTGAAGTGAATAGGATCTTCAGGAGGCAGCCCTCAAAGGTGAAAACCACCGGTGAGCTTTGGAAGGGAAAGGACACATCCACAGCAGAAGACTACCCAGTGAGGTGGTGGCAGAGGGGGCTGAAGCACTTGAGGGAATACAGAACCAGATCACCCACCAACAGCGGCAATTTGTCAATTCAGGCCAAGGTAATCCAAGTAAAACCAAAGATTTTTTTTTTTATTACCTTGAATTATCCAGATAAGTTACCTTGATGCTTATCAACTCACCAAGGAATGAATGAGTGACTACATGCCCGCATGGAAGGTAGATGTGAGGAGTACAATTATGATAGGAAACGTATTAAGTAGTTACTCATAATCCCTGATTTGTAAGGATAGTGGATACTAAGAATGATCTTAGATTCTGTTGAGCTAGGGTTAAAAGTAGAGATGCAAACTATAAAAGAGGCAAAAGCTAAATTGAAACCTAAGTGATTAAGAGATCTGGAAGGGAGGGTCAGGAGATTAGAACACGGGTAGCCAAGAGAGGGCTGGAGATGGAGGGAAGGAGAGAAGGACTGGCGGTGTTGGAGGCTGGGCTGGGGGGGGGGGGGAGCAGCAAGCATGGCAGTTTCCCCAGAGTTAAGGTATGTGGAAAGAATCCAGGACATGAAAAAAGGTTTTGCTATTCAGGGTAATAAGCCTTTCCTCACAAAGCCCTCCTCTGTGAGCCATCAGCGTATTTCAGTATAGGATTATAGTTAGAGAGGAATTGATGGTATACCCAAAATGGCCCCATGGGTCACTCAAGAAGACCTAGGCCTTTGCAGGTGATCCTGTAACAGCAACATGGATAGAATAAGGCAGAGGCACAGATGCAGGGAAATCCAATTTTGTTGAAGAAGCAGAATAGGGAACAACTTAGAAAGGAGATGCAAAGGGAGGAGACTTCCAGAAACTTTCGGACGAAACGAATGCATTTTGTGTATGGTAGGATGTGCATTACTGACAGCCACGCACACCCTAACTCCCAATGAGTCGCATCCAAGCACAACCCCAACCCCTTGAGTATGTGTGGAAACTGCCCTGCTTCTGTGCAACTGAATATGGTGACGGTGAAAGGATAGCCACCCCCTTGATCGTGTTATGTTACCTTAGACTCCATCCTAGCAGCTTTGAGTGAAAGCATTTCCAGCTGGCCTTGAAGATGTAAGCTGCCATGTTGTGAGGGGACCACATGGCAGGAAACTGCAGGGTCTTCAAGGATCTGAGAGTGGCCCGACTGAGAGCCAGCAAGACAGAAACCTCCATGCTACAACCATGAAGAACTGAACTATGCTAATAACTTCTTGAGCTTGGAAGAGAACCGTGAGTTCCGGCAAAGGAATGCGGTCCAGCCAACACTTTGATTAAAGCCTTTGAGATCCAGGATCAGAAGACTCAGCTTAGCCATGTCAGCCCTACTGTCTGATGAAACCTGTGGAATAATGAACATGTGCTGTTTTCAGCTAAGTTTGTACTAACTTTTTAGGTACCAATGGTAAACCAATGCAAGAGGCAAACATCAACTAAAGAGGAACCCACCAAGTGGGAAAAGAAAAGTGCTCCAGGCAGAGGAAATAACACAGGGGCGTAGAAAATGCTGGCTTACTGGGGGGCAAAGAAAATGCTGAGTGTATTGGGCATGGTTGCTCTGCAGAGAGGGTGGGGGACACTGGGCTAAAGAGAAGGGTATGGACAAGATCATGAACAGTCTGCTCTTTTTCCAGAGGGGGAGTTTAGGTTTTATTATTAGGTTATAGGGGGCTCTTACCAGACTTTCGCCGTGTTTTCAGATTTCTGGGACTTAGCTGAGACAGGAGACAAACCATGGATCACAGCTACCCTAGTTCCATCATGCCTCTCAGCCTGCTACCACATTCCCTTGAGCCCCTATTCAATGGAACACAGGATGAAAATTGTTCCAAGCTCAATCGTAATGTTTCCTTGTGTCCAACACCTGAAATCCACTATCCATTTAATACACATTTATTGAATATTAACATGGATCCAGCACTTTTACAGATGCTAGGTACACAACTGTAAACAAGACTTGGCCTCAAGGCTTAAACTCTATTAACTGATGTTAGTAATCGATACTTCAGCAGAACTTGGCAGTTACTTTTAAGTGCTGTTACATAGGGATTTAAATTTTCATGCCCAGATCCACTTTTGAGTGAAATCTGCCTGCTCTGTGGACCCATGCGTTCTGTCATGTGACATGCCCACCCAACACAATTCCACCACAGCTCATTGGACCAGATGGGAGGACGGTTCAAGAGCAGCAAATTCAAAGGTTAACCAATAACAAATGACCTGACGTTGCCCCAAGATGGACCAATAAGATGGTCTTAGAAATCTTGGTGAGAAGGAAAACAGAAGCCAGTTAAAAACAGCTGCAAGAGACAGGTGTAAAAAGGACTTACAGTATCATCCGAACTTTTTCATAGACGCTTTTGAGAGTGAAAGAGTACACTAATTTAATATTTTATAACTATTGCCAATTATGAAAGTGTTACCAAAAATAAAGAGTTATATATACCAGACAATGAATTATAAGAAACACCATAATAAGAACATTCAGATTGTCCCTTGATTGGCTTTATGCCAGGACTGCTCAGCTTTTCTGCAATCCACATACCTCACCCACAAATCTCTTAAGTTTCTTAACGAACTTGTGACAACTTTGCATCTCATAGGCTCAGGCCACAGTAAAACTAGCTGGTAGACTAAATGGCCAGCAGAGGCCATGCTGAATATTTCTCCCATAGCCAGACAGACCAACGGGTTAGCTCTAACTGTTCCTAGCTGAAGTGCATCCCTTATTTCTATTTTACCTACATACTATTCTTGAAGTTGGGGGGGGGGGGGTATTAGCTATATTACATCTAAAAGGGGTCCAGAAAAGAGAAAGATTGTAGTCTTTCATATTTAACCATGGATTAAAATACTACTACATTCACTGCACTGGTATCGCACATTCTACCAGACAAAACCATGGTAAGAGCTAGAAGTACAAGGTGAAGGTCTACCAAACTTGCTCTAGCTTATTTTAATGCTACTATTAACATTCCAGTAAAAGTGAAAATCCAGGACAAAGCTAAACCAGAAAGGATACCAGGACGAGCTATCAAATGGACCGGTCCCGTGCACAGCAGACATATGAGGACCCCAATATAATGGCAGAGTGTAAATCAAAGTTAGGACTCATGCAGGTCCACAGTGAAGCAGAGCTAGAAGAATGTGTGAGACCATGGGAACATGAAGAAGGTAGAGAGCAAGTGATAACTAGAGGTATTCCTTACTGAATTCCACTTTCACTTCAAGCAGATCTTTATAATTCACTTCCATGTTTGTGAGCTAGCTTGAATAGGTCTTAACATAGACCCCAATTACAGTAGCATGCTATACGGAGAATTCTTTTCACAAGCAACAGAGAACTCAACCCAAACCAGAGGGGCTTAAAAGGGAATGTACTGGGTCGCATAACTAGATACAAAGTGGCTGCAAACAGGTCTCGATTTCCACCTCAGATGATATCACCAGGACTTAGCTCTTGGCTCTGCTGCCTCTGAACTGGTCCCACCCAGTAACCTGACCTTGTTTCCCCATAATTCAGGCTCCCTCCGTATGGGGAGAACCACTCTACACCTGTCATTACCCCAGCAAGCAGAGTCTTGTCCTAGTGTTCTCTTTAAATGTCCTGAGGTTCACCCTGATCAAGTCAGCTTAGATTATTTCCCCAACTGAGTTAACCATGAAGTCCAAAGAAAGGAGAGCAGCTGATTAAACCCACACAGGGACCCCTGCTGGTACCCTGGATGGGTTTGATCCTATTTAAATCGCAAGACAGGCTGTGGCTAGTGGTCCACCAAATGTTTCACTTTGCCCAGAGACAGTTTCCCTGAGACCAAGTAACTGAACTCCAGCCAATGGATTGGAAGTGAAGTGCGCCCCCTACTGGCCTGGCCCATAAAACCTCCCAAGTAAGCCTCCAAGTTGTCCTAAACAGTGTTTTAATACTGATTCTTATGTTTTAAATTTAAATAAATTAGAAATCTAGATTAGAAACTTAGTTCCTTGATTGCACTAGCCGTGTATCAAATGCTCAAAAGTCACATGTTAAATTTCTTATCTTAATTCTGTTATTTCTCTGGTGGTACACCGCTCCAAGTATGTTGTGCTCGGTTTTAATCACTGCCCTAAGTATTCAGATCGGCGGATGTACTAGAACTTAGAATAAGTTCTAGATCCTACACTTGTTCATCAATGTCCAAGTTTGACCATTGTTATGGTCTCTGGGTGGCTCAGTTGGACGTTGGGCTCTTGGTTTCAGGTCTGGTCATGATCTCAGGGTCCTGGGATCAATCCCCACGTGGCGCTCTGCTCAGCAGGGAGACTGCTTGGGGATGCTCTCTCCCTGCTCGTTCATGTACGCTCTAGTAAACCTTAAAAGATTAAGGGCATGCCGTGTTCTGTAGAAGGATGAGCTCCCTAGAAGGTAAAAGACTTAAGTCCCAACGTCCTCTGCACTGCCGAGCGTTCACCATCACTCTGTTCCAAATCTACCCTGCATTGCCCTGCTGGGATGCTTGAATATTCCTCCCCTGCCTACCAACACAGTATCAGCCTGAATCAGTAGGGGGCGCTGAAGAAACACTGGCAAAAGGACAGGTTCTTTCCTCTGGCTCCTGTAGGTTTTGTTCCCTTCTTGTTCTTGCACTGCTGAGCTGGTGTGCAGGACAACAAATGAAGCTCTCCCGTAGCAGCCTGAAGGGACACTTGGGCAGATGGAATCCCAGGGAGCTCCATGGGTGCCCCGACCCAAACACAGGTTTCCCAGTGGCCAATTCAGCACTCCTCCACAGGCAGCGTCCCAGCAGTTATCAGCACCCCAGCAGGAAGTTTCTGGTCTAAGACTGCCAGCAACCCTGTGGGTATTTCCAGCTTCCCAGTGCTGGCCCATAGCTCCAGAGTCAACTATGGAGAAGCTCCGGCCCCAGCAACCCGGTGAACTTTTCTGCCACGTGGTGGGCCATAACGATACCCTAAGGTAGTCTGAATGCCAGGGATGAGGAAGGTTCCCCTTCCCAGTTAGTCCCTCCTTGAGTACTCACAGAGCCCTAGTATCTATTTTAGAGTTCTTTCCTCTTCCCCCTTCGTAAAGTTCCTGTAAATAGAGTTAATTCTTTATATGGAACTTGTGTTCAAGTTACTGTTCGGTTTCTGGCTCCGGACTAGACCTCCTTTGCAATTCCTTGCACAGGTGAGACTGGGGGAGACCCGTCCCTTCCCCCAGACATTGTGAATCTCTTCTGGAAAGCAGAAATAGATCTGATGAGCTCAAAGCTAGGTAACTAGAGCTAGAATCCTTGGAATACCAGTGGTTATCTATTAAAAAGCAACTTCATGTTTCACACAGTTATTAAAATGGACTTCTGACCAAAAAAAAAAAAAAAAAACTATCACAATTCAGGTTTTATGGATAACATGTGGGCGTTGAGAAAGGTCTTGAAGTAGACGATGAGTGAACATGGTCCCATTTGCTAGCCCATCGGCAGATCCCCCCCCCCATATTTAACACTGAACGGCATTTTCTTCCAGTGTGGGTCTCCAAGGACCCTCAGTAGTGTAAGAATTGTTCCAGGCAAGACTGAGGCAGATCTGCATCTTCTCATGCTACTGGCCACACAGCAAGACCAGCGTCTTCAATTATTCATGCTGGCTTCTCTACAAGTCAAATCTCATTCAGGCTACTAACCTGTCCATCTCAAAGCCCAGGTGATGGAAACCCTTGCCGAAGCGACATGGTCAGTTCTGGGCTGCGGTGGCCTGACTGGTGCTTGGGTGTCAGGCTTGGGGCACTCTGCTCTATGGAAACTTCAAACAGAAGTTGTACTGGGGGAAAGCTCCATTTGTTCTTTGTTATTTTACTGAGTTATTTCCTTCATTGCAAACCCATCAATCATCCCAAACTTTAAACAAACCCGTAGAGAAATACACAGAATTTAAAAGAACAAAATGAGGGAAAATTTTCCCGGGCTAAAAAAAAAAAAAAAAAAATCTCATCCTGCTGTTGAAAGGATCTCAAGGAAAAAAAAAAAAAAAGAAAAAGACTGGTATGTATAGATGCTTGTCCCTTTGCTCCTTCCAGCTCCTAGATCCATGGGGGGAGAGGGAGCACACAGAGTCTAAAGGTTAAGAAGAAAATGGGAGGACGCAATAGGTATGTCTGAGCCTAGGATGACCAGGACAGGGGTCTGCAGGGGCTGGGGGGACCACCCTCAAAAGCAGAAGGAAAATGGCTATTCACAGTGCACTGCATTCAAGGACACCCGTTGCCAGGATGAAGGGGGGAGCAGGCTGGACTCCAGAACTGGTGACTGGCTTACCTCCCAGAGCCCCTGCTTGTCTCCCCACCATCCTGATCCCTGCACCTGCAGTGTCTGGCCCCAGACTGTCCTGGACTGGCAGGGATCATTTATTTCCCATTACTTAAAAAGACTGGGATGTGTCATGACCAGCGATGAGCAGGGGAAGCCGCAGGCTTTGGAGTTAGTTAATACTCCAAGTGGCCGGTGGGTCCTAATCACATCGCTGTGAATCAGGGTTCCATGTGGTCTCCTTCCTTTGCCCAGCCTTGAATTTGCTCCCACTCCCACGCGGTCTCCACACTCCCGTACGCACACGTGCATACATGTACACTCGCACCCACATGCACACCCACACGGTCCCAGACCCGTTCATCCTCACATCCCTATGCACACACTAACGTACTTGTGCACTCACAAGCACGTCCAACTCGTTCACAAACACGACCTCACGGCAGCAGCAGCTGGAACAGGCTGCCCCGAGGATGCTCTGGTCCTGTGAGAGGTACAGTGGGTTCTAATTAATATCAAGGAAGTCCATGTGTCTGGGGTTGAGGAAGACCAGTGTGCATCACCATTTATAAGGGAGGAAAATAAGATCTACTTTTAGAGTCGATTATCTATACATCTTAAGGTGTTGCTTTTAAATAGCTTCCTGACTTCATCACAGCCTTAACCACCATTATGGTAATATATTGCATTTTTGTGAAGGTGCCGTTTTTGGGGAAAAAATTAAAAAGGCTCCAGAGAGACCATTTACTCCCCTACTTCAGTCCCAGAGCCCCAAACGTATTTCTGGGCCTGTTAATAGCACCAGTTTGTTCTGGCAGGTGGCACCAATTATCTTCCTCGTTTAGGATGTGCCAACATTTCCCTGCTGGTGGCCAAGACAGAGCTGGGGAAAAGGTATTTTTATATCACGATTGCCACAGATAAATGATGGCCATGAATTCTGCCTTCTCCCATCAAGACATGGAGTCTTCCCTGGATTCTGGGCCAGAGACCTTCTGACCCAGTAGCATGCAGCACGTCCTACTGTAGCATGTAGGCCACCCCACGCCAGCTCCAGGCCTAGGCTCTAGAGGGCCTGGTAGGGTCTTTTGCTCTCCTGGAGCTCCCCGCCACCATGTAAGGTTGGCTACCCTGTTGGAGACCCCACGCAGAAAGAGAAAGGCACCTAGCCAGCCCCCAGGTGTTCCAGACATCGCAACAAAGGGGCCAGCTGAGTAAAGCCATTCACTTTCTGCTCTAGCCAGTCTCCTAGTGCGTGCAACCACACGAGGGACCCCAGCCCCACCAGCTGGAATAGCAAGGAGCTGGCCCGCCTGAGCCCTGCTCCGGTTATAGAATTCTAGGTTTTAAGGAAATTTGGGGGTGTTTAGTTACACGGCAATAGACGGCAGACAGAAAATGCTTACCGGGGCTAGTGAGAGTCCCCAGCTGAAGCATCCATGTGCACACTGACCTCCATTCTAGGTGACAATACTGTGACACCTTAGATCTTAAGCCACTTATAAGTAGTTCAGGAGATAAATATAGGACTTCTAAGATCTCCTCAAATCAGGTGTAGTTATCCCTATTTTGTAGCTGAAGAAACGGATGTTTAAAGACCAACCTCTTTTAGAACATTTCTAAAATAGGAATCGAGTAGGTAGTACTGGATAAAAGTTTGTCGAGTAAACAAGCGTTTCCCCAAATCCCAGGAAGGCCTCCTCAGGGTCTTTGGCTTTCTTGCTGCACAGCACACTCTGGTGCCCCAGGTACCGCCCCCATCAGGAACCAAGCGTAAGCGTGTATTTACTTATGTAAGCCCGATCTCTAACCAGCTGTTGCAATGTGAGTGCTTTGGGTTTCGATTTCTTGGTTTCGTTGCAATGGAGCACACTGGTGTGAGTTTTAAGCAGTGTGACATCCAACAAAATTAAGATCCCCCCATCATTTTGTAGTGCAAATTAAAGGGATAGAAGTTTTACAACACAATGTCCACAATAGCTGAACTATGGAAAGAGCCCTGATGTCCATCAACAGATGAATGGTTAAAGATGTGGTGTACACACACACACACACAATTTTTCAGCTGTCAAAAAAAATGAGATCTTGACATCTGCAATGACATGGCTGGAACTAGAGGGTAATAGGCTGAGCGAAACAAGTCAGGGAAAGAATCATTTCACTGATATGTGGGATCTAAGAAACAGAACAGGATCATAGGGGAAGGGAGGGGAGAAAAAAAAAAAAATCAGAGGAAGACAGACCATAAGACTCTTAATCTATAGGAAACAGGGTTGCTGGAGGGGAGGTGGGGGGATGGGGTAACTGGGTGACGGGCATCAAGGAACACACTTGATATAATGAGCACTGGGTGTTCTAGACAACTGATGAATCACTAGACTCTACCTCTGAAACTAATAATACACTGTATGTTAACTGAATTTACATTTTTAAAAATGCAAGGGGAAAAAAGTTTTGCAACAAATTTATCGGTGCGCAGGTGGGGGGGGGAGAAACAGAGGAATAACTAGGCTTTGGAAGATAAACCACGGTGCCTCTTTGAAGATGAAGTCAAGTTGTTCCTTCAACACACACTTGGTAAAGCCCTCCTCTCTTTCGACCTTCAGCATCCCAGGAGAAGCTTCTGGAGTAAAAGCCTCAGCCCTGGACTCTGTATCATTTGACCAACATCCACCCGACCTGCCACTATACTAGCAGAAGATTTGCTAGGCCAATGACCCATCATTGTCTCCAGAGCAGTTTGCCTGACGCACACATGTGTACATTCGGATGGACCCACAGACGTGACTGGTGAGCCCTCCCATGCACTCCTGGCAGCAGCTTGCTGGTGGAATAGGGAGAACAAGGCTTTCCAGTCAGACTGACCTGGGCTCAAATCCTGTCCCTACCACTTATTGTGTAATCTTGGACAAGGTACACAGCACCTCTGAACTCTGTAAAATACCTCCAAGTGTTGTTTTAAAGGAGGGAGCCCTAGCCTTCCTCGCTGTCTCCCTATCAAAGGAGGGCAGAAACACACCTTGGGTACGTTGGTCCAACATGGCTAACCAGATCAGCTATAGAACAAAGGGGTGAAGGACAGACTACTAATTGTCCCCCAGTATCCATTCTCCCTTCTTCCTAGAGAAAGGATCCACAAGTTAACAGGCCACATGAAATGTGGCCACCACTGCTGCTAGGTGTATGGCCACATGACAAAGCTCTGGACAATAGAATCTAAGTGGAAGTACCAGCTAGGACCCTTGTAAAGACTCTTCTAAAGATTTTATTTTATAGAGAGCACACAAACGGAGGAGCAGAGGGAGAGGGACAAGCAGATTCCCCCCCCCCCCCCCGAGCACAAAGCCCAATGTGGGGCTCAATCCCACAACCAAGATCATGACCCAAGCTGGAATCAAGAGTCAGACACCTGACTGGGCCACGCAGGCAAACCAACACTCCTTTAAAGGAGGCCGCCTATACCTGTTAGTTCTTTCCTCATTTCTGCCAAATGGAACTTAGTAGGTGTGGAGACTGGAGCCTAAGCAGCCATCTTGAACCACGGGGACAAAATCCTAAGAGTGACAGAGCAACAAAGACAGTTCAGCAACAAAGGCTGATGATCAGAGTTACCAAACCTGCCAGGTTCCTTTAGTGAGGGAGAAACAAACTTTTCTACCACTTTTTTTTTTTCTGTTACCCACAACTGAACTTAAGCTTTACCAGCACTGGAACTTAACAGGATTGGTGGTAAATTTGCTCATAATACTGCTCAAGAACAGGCTTTCCAAGAGTGTTTATTCCCGATTCCTTAAAAATGGAGTCCACCCTGTTGTCTGAAATGTTCATCTTCTTCAAGCAAGGACACTGTTGGCCCCAATCTAGTGTGCTTGGTAGCAGAATCCATGGTATTCAAAACTCTTCAAAATCATCTAGGAATCCCCGTGGCTTCTAGACTGAAATGTTAAATATTAAGCGAAAGGCACAACTTGGGAGAACGTGCCACCTCAAACCACGTTATAGTCAAGGAAGATAATCCTATCTACAGGTTTTAATGTTTACTAGGTGCGAAGTGCTATGTACTTGACCTACTGTGTCTCATTTAATATTTCCAACAAACTTGGGAGTAGGTATTGTCATTCCTGCGCTACAAATGAAAAACACCAAGGCTCTAAGCCACCTCACCAACTGCCTTCCCTAAACACCATCCTGATGGATTCCGTCAGGAGCAGAGCACCATGGTCCTGCTTCCCCATACCCGCGCATATCTAAATCTGAAGAAGGTGAAGGGAAAAACCTCTCCGCTATGTAGAGAGATGTTCCTTTGCAGACATGATTCCTGAGCATAAAAGGCATCACTAAAAAAAAGAGAGAGAAAAGTATTTTCTTCTGATGACCTCTTCCTCCGACTCCCAGCTCACATAGATCCTTCCCAAGACGGAAGCAGGGTTTGGATTAACATCCACTCACCCTTGATTCAGGAGATTTCATTTCAAACCTTCTTGATCTACCCAGCATTGATAAAGCTTCTCAACTTTGTGTTGGCTCCTAAGATTAGTTCTGAATCATGCATTCGTGCCCTCAGTCATTTTAAAAGACCTGACTGCCGGCTCTAAGATAATTTAGAGACCAGCAGAAAATTTATCACCCGCTTAGTTTGGAATTTGTACTTGTCTCCACTTGAGTTACCAGGACCTCTAGTCAGATGCCAAAATCCAGACCCTGAGTCAGGTCTGTTCCCTGAATTCCACTTGAGAAGAAAAATTCTGGATGCGTAAAAATATCAAGTACGGTAAATATCTGGCCTGAACAGGATTTGATGTTAGATGAAATTAACATACAGGCTTTCATCCTAAAGTAAAATACGTTATCCTAAAATACAGAACCGCTCTCAAAGCAGTACTAGCAAATACACACCGGAGCTAAAAATGTTCTTACGCTGAAACCAAAGTACAGATTGAATACACCGATGGTGCTCTTAGTGGTTAATGGGTAAAGATTCCCGGAGGTTAACAGCGGAGGATTAAGGAGATCGCAGTGAGAGAAGAGCTGCAGTCCCTCATGGAAGACGGTCTGCCTTGGGTTCGCCTTCCCTTGTCTACACAGTCACAGGCATCCTCCACCTGTAGTGAGAGATGCCCAGAGCGCCTGGGCCAGGGCAGCGGCTATGGTTCACAATTGAAAACGAGCTATCTCAAACCTTGTGTTTGTCCACAAGTATTAGAAACTGCTTGGTCTTGCCCTTTCAAAGCTGGCATGCATAGGCACTTTAAAAGAGACCATGTGGGCTGCTCTGAAGGGCCTTATGCTCACCAGCTCAGGATCAGGGAGGGAGACCTCTGGAGCCCATGAACTAATAACCCCAGGTGCACCGAGGCCACTGATGCTCACACACTTTCCCTGAGACCCATGGGAAATTCATTAATTCGCCAAAAATGAACCAAGCCTATACCATGTGCTGGGCATGGTTCTGGCTGCAGGCTATAGACCAGACAACACTCCTGTCCTCCTAAATTCTACCTAATGTGGGGATGGGAGTCAATACAAATGGTATGTAGTAAGTCCCTGCTGCAGACACTTTGGATTCTGCACCCACGTCCACAGGGCACCCACCATTCGGTACAGAGGGCGTCTCAGCACAGGCTGATGAAGTGGGGGCTTTCTCCAGCCACAGGAGTAGGGTGGGCATTTACAGAACAAAGCCAAAAGTGCTGGTGAATGAATGCCCCAGAAATGACCCCCAACTGTAAAGGAACAGAGCTAACAGATTTGCCTCTCTGTTCCAAATCTACCCTCTACTGGCCTCCTGGGATGCCAGAGCATCTTCCCCTTACCAACTGGCACATTAAACTTCCCTGATAGAAGGTGCTGGAGAGACCCTAGAGGAGGAAGGGGTTTCTCCTCCTGGTTCTGGCATACCGTTCTCTGCTCTCCTCCAGAGTGACAGTTAGTGCTCAAGGGACACCATCTGCAGACACGCTCCTCCTGCCACCTACCATCCCACGGCTTCAATCTCACAAGTTGCTCCCCAGGGAGTTTTGCAGCAAGGCCCATTCCCAGGGGCCACTTCCCCTGGCACCCCAGAAGGCAGGTGGCCAGTGAGTGCCACAGGTGCCACCCCCCCCCCCCCCGCATACTTCACCACCCTGTTCGCATCAGCCACACCTTTCCAATTAGATCCAGATTTTTGGCCTCATGGGGGCCAGAAGGGGGAGGGGGATACCCCCTCCAGGGTCGTTCCTTCCCTGGTGCTCTGCCACAGCCCTAGACACCGGGACCATTCCCTTTATCTTCCTATGTTCGTTAGAGTCCTTACACCTTAGTAGGCAATACCCAGGCACGGGTAATTTATTAGGTTGTCCCTGTTCAAGTTACAGTATGGTCTCCTAATCAGACTATTTTAAGGACTATTTCCTTTCATTCCTAGCTCAAAATGTTAAAAACAAACCCCTAAGCCTCCTCGATTTCTAAATTATCAGCTTCACCTAGAACACCTGGATAGGTCTCCAAAAACTTAGAAAACAAAGACCTTTTCCCCCTAACATTCCACCTTTAACAACGTATGCCCCTCGGAATAAGCAAGACTTGGAGTAAATAGTGTTTATTACAGCATCATTTCTAGCTCAGCCTCTCCCCTTTTGTAAGAACTTATAACTTGTATTACTTTATTACAATTTTACAAGGGGGGGGGAGGTACAGAGGGGGAAGGAAAGGAAGAATCCTTAAGCAGACTGCTCGCCCAGCACGGAGCCTGACACAGGGCTCTATCTCAGAATGGCCTGAGCCGAAATCAAGAGCTGGACACTTAACTGTCTGAGCCACCCAGGCACCCCTTGCCTTCTACATTTCTAAACCCAAATGGAATATAAAGTTCATGAGAACAGGTACCATTCAGTCCTGTTCATTGCTGACCCCACCCCCACCCATGAGACTAGATGGGATCACCCAGGAAGCCAGGGTACAAGAAAAGATCTAAAACAAGTTAAAAGGGGGTTGGGGGAAGAATGGCAAGAAAAACAAGGGAATGAGAGAAGCGGCCTCTACACATCCATCTCCCATCCGGTAGTGGAGACTAGCATTGTGGAACTAGAAGGTCCTGCACAGCAGCAACTCCCATAGGGGCATCTGCTTCCAAGAAGGCAGAAAAGTACAGCTAAGGAGAGGGGCCGACCACCCCAGACCCTCCCGGGGTCCAGCAGATCAAATTAGCTTAGAAAAGACCCAGAACATCTAAGGATCCTTTAAGAAAAGCCAAGAACACGTATCGCTGCTGTAGGTGATTATCACTGGAGGAGAGAGTGGGGAATGTGCATGCAGTGGGAGGGGAAGCCGCTGTACCCCTAGGAGGGGCCCCTGGGCCGCACAGGCCATCGGCGTCACAGGCTAGACTGAGCGAGGTCACCTGCAGCCCATGGGCTGAATACGCAGTGTGGAGAAGACCCTTGGCAGGAAAATACAAGAGGCCCAGAAGAAACCTGCTCTCCCCCAACTCCAACCTGTTAGCAGTCACCAGAGAGGCCTCCTAGGGTGAGTGGGGGTTGCCAGGAGGAAGAGGTCCACAGCCGGGTACATCAGGACGGAGAATTTTTTTTTTTTTTTTTAAGATTTTATTTATTTATGTGACAGAGACAGCCAGCGAGAGAGGGAACACAGCAGGGGAGAGGGAGAGGAAGAAGCAGGCTCACAGCCCAGGAGCCTGATGTGGGGCTCGATCCCAGAACGTCAGGATCACGCCATGAGCGGAAGGCAGACGCTTAACGACTGAGCTACCCAGGCGCCCCGTGGACGGAGAATCTTGAATCCACCTGGGAAAAGCCCCTGGATCAGGTTTACCATTTGTGAAAGGCCCAGGACTAAATTCTCCCCCACTTACGGGAATGAAAATCTCTACAGTTATAAACCGTGGGTTCTGTTGCTGTGCTCGCAGGTTTTGAGGACAGTTATAACGGTTAATACCGGTTACATGTGGCCTGGATGAGTGCTCCCCCAACTGCACTTGTGTGTGTAACATGGTTACGACGGCTCCAATTTTTGCCCAATTTGGTTACTATTTATACTACATAACGTTCCTCTTTAAGTCACCTTGCTTTTATATTTAGCTCCATTCTAAGCAATAAAATGTTACAGGTTTGTCGTGTTCACTTTATTGCATATGTTAAATACCTATTTATACCTATTAAAATAAAAGGTCTGATCTTTAGGCTACTTAAAGTCCTCTTCTATACCACTGATAAATGTAACACATTTGGGAAAATGTAGTACTACAAAATGTGTAATGTCCTTCATTATTTCCAAATCACAGGGAAGGACTTGAAGGTTCTCTGAGAAATGTCAGAAAGGCTAAGAAGGATTCTGTGAGCTGTTGGCATTCTCCTGACGGAAAGAAAGATACTCTGCCCTATTTTAAGCTTTTCTCTTCAAACAAATGCTCGTCACTGGAGACATTTGGAAATATCAAGAACAGAGCTGCTAGATGCTTCCACTTCCCTTGTAGGATCTCCACATCCCCCAAGCGAGGTCAGCTTGTACAGAAGGAGCCCTGTAATTTTTGGTAAACATTTAAAGGGAAGAGAGTAAGGCAATGACAATACGTAAACATCTTAGAGAATCAGCATATTGCTGAGCTTTGCGGAAAGGATACTAAAATAGAAAACCAGAACCTGGGTCCCCCTATCTCAGCTCTGCCACTTACAGGCAAAGCTGGGGACCTGCACATAAACTGCTCCCCATCTCTCAAATTCAGTTTTTCTTTTAGGAGTGGCCTAGATCAGACCAGAGCCTCTTAGGCTAAGGTGGGCTAGACAGCATTACGGAGTAATACCCTAACAAGACTGTGAAATAAGCAGAAGCACTCAATTTTTCTAGATTTGGTTATTCTCGGGGGGGGGGGGGGGGAGGAACAGCAACCACTGGACAATGTGGTCTCTAAGGCATATTCAGAAACCAGTATTCCTTCCACGCTTTTGAGTCCGCTATCCATGACAGTTCAGAGGGGCATCTCCTTAGGGAGGAGTTCCGGGGAAGAGGAGCAAGGAGCAGTCAAGGAAAGCGTCCTACACACCCAGGACAGAAGGGATAGGGGGCCTTTCTCCTGCCCTGGAAGGAGAACGACACCCTTGAATATATGAGCACTAAGGGCTCACCTCAAACACGGTGCCACACCTTTGTTTCCTTCCTCACGCTTCCCCTGCAGACACGCAGACTCAGCCCAGGAGCACTGGGGAGGTTAATTTACCCGGCCAGGCTTGGTCCGGCCCTGTGAGCTTGGCAGCCCTTGGGTTCCAGGCACGGATTTCCTCGGAGGTAATCTTCTAGGCTTTCTGCTCCAGAAAACCCATTCAACACAGCAATGTAAGGCTTTGTATTGACGAAGGCAAGGCCCTCAAGGTGCACAAAATGGCTCGAAGATTTACAGTTGCCTGAATTTTCACTTCTGACTCCTTTATGATCTTGGTCTTTTAAGCTTGACAAGTGTATCTCCCTTTGCATGCATTCATATCCTGTAGTCTCTTGTTGCTATGGTGTGAACTGCCTTAGAATGGAAGTTTCCTGGCACAGGGATGAGCCCATTGGGGTCACCTTTGTATGTCCCACCTGCCGTCGGCAGGGACTGCCCATTCCATGGATTCAACGGCATGCCATTTCATTGTAGGACAGGCTGATGTAGACACAGCCACATTGGGGCCACACCAGAGCCCTCCGCCAGGCTGGCCTTTAGGAACCATGGAAGACGGACCCAGTTCCCCTGCAGCAGCTAGAATGGGAACGAAGCGAGCCCTTATCCCCTTGAAATAATCTCAAGCTCAGGAAAGAGGACCCTCACCCAGGCCAAGCCCAGGTTTTCCAGCTTGCAGGGCTCTTGCTACGGACTCCTTGGCCTCACCATCAACGCTGTGCACAAGGCAGCCCAGCACCCCTTCCCCACCCAGCTCTCACTGGAGCACCAGGGGGTGTGGAGGGAACCCTAACACTCAGTACCACCATTTCAAGTACCTGATACTTATTTCACAAACAACCCCGCAAGAAAACAGGACAGCCACCACCCTTTTACAGATGGGGGAGACAGAGTTAACTTGCCTGAAACCAGATTTCTGAGCACCGGAGCCAATATTCAAACCCAGGGAAGTGGGCACCTCCCTCACACAGCTTGGAAAGGTATGCACGTGCGCTGAGCTCTTGAGCCTTTTATTGACCCTGCTTCAGCTGATTCTCAGGCAAAACCACAAGATCCAGCTGCAAAGCCCCGAGACTACATTCTGGTTTAAAGCCTTCTGCTGGTGAAGGCAAGGCCAGAACGTCACCAACAGAAAGCAATATATGTAAGAAACCTGGCTGAGGCTGATTCAGATACCCTTGGAGTACAGGTCCCCCAGGGGCACCCTCCCCCAGGCTGTGGGCCCACGGTGGCTGCCCACTCCGTGGAGCTGGGGCCACCTAGAGCTGTGCCCCTTCACTAGGAAGATCGTGTGTGGCAGAACTGTACAGAGAAATAGTCCCTATTACTAACTTGGAAACATTTTTTTTGCTTACAGCATTCGCAAATGAACTCTGAAAGGTCTGGTTTTCAGTCAGAATTCTAACCAGGGGGACGTCTTTATATACATATATACATACATACATACACACACACACACACACACACACACACCCGGCTAGTGAAACTGGGCAGTTCCTAGTGCCGGCCTTTTCACTTTCCTGAATGTGTTTAAACTATTAAAACTCCAGCTCAAATGCCGCCTACTCCAGAAAGCCTTCCTAGATCCCTTCAGGCAAAAAATTCTTTCCCCTCTCTAAATGCTAAGAGCTTTTTTGCTTTAGCTCCTTAGACACCTTTGTCTTCTATGTGTTTCTCCTCCCCCCTGATCTCCTGGGAGGATAGGAGGACCTAGCTATGCCCTCCATCTCCACAGTGATTAGATCAATACCAGTCAACAGGTATTTGAGTTCTGGTAATTCTGGTCCCCAGTGATGGCTGTTAGAAATTAGATTGTAATGGTCAGTCATGATCTCTGGTGAGGATTAAAAACAATGAAAGTCACAAAGTGCAAATAAAAGATTGGATTCGAAATGAGAAAAGTTAGCATTTTACTTCTCATTCAAGATTATACACTTGTATTAAGGATGGATACTATCAGATCAAGCCAAGAACCTACTGTTATCTCCATCTTACTGCTAGAAACAACCTGAATTCTTCTGGTATAAACCCATTCATTGACCAAGTCTTTTCAGGTACAGCAACAGGGAAAATTATCTTAACATTCTTTCCGCAACCCTGCCACCCTCCAGTGATATTGGTGGATGCCTTTAAAATATGTAAAAATATTCAATGCTTCGATTATCCTCTGGGAATTTTAACCGCTGTTTTCGTGTAATTTCTTGGTGTAATTTTTCCCAAGAGAATGTATCAAAAGAAAGTGTGCATAGATTTACATATGTTATTGCTAATAAACCTCCCAAGAAGAAAATAGCCTTCCATCCAGGTGAAGACCATATTGCTTTAAGTCAAAGCTGATAATCAGATTTTTTTTTTTTTTTTTTGTAGAGTTAAAGAATGCTAGGCTACAATTCAGAGGCAACTGGGAAATAGAAGTTGCAATTTTGCGAAGTGGCTACTCACCTGATGCTCCCGTGAGCACGTTCCTATCTCTATTATGCTTTAGCTACCATTTTGTCTGCCCAGAATGTGTACACCCTTATTAGGAAGTAATTCCAAGACAGTTCTGGGGGAGGCAGAGGGATGGCCGGGTCTTCCACCATGGATGCCACAGGGATGGCCATTCCCTCCCCCAGTTACCTGGCTCCAAGAATGTAGTCATGGGAGGATGAACCTTGGTGTAATAGAAAGAATAAGGAAAACCCTATAAAAGTTTATAAGAAAGATAGCATCTCAAGTTAGGATAATAGTATTGTGGGTAAGTTAAGAAGTCCCCATAGTTTAAGAAGAAATATTTACAAGTGACTTATTGGGATGTCTAGGATTGCTTCAAAATATCCCAGTAAGAAAAGTTAAGTGGAGGATTAAATAAGATTGGCAGAATTGTAGTAGGGAATCTAGGAATGGATTCATGAAGATTCATTATACTCCTATCTATGCTCCAAGTTCTTCATAGAAAATTAAACTTTCTCAAGTCCGAGAGTGTTGCAGGCAATGTCCTGGAGCAGCGGTCATGTCAGAGACAGTGGCAAGCACCTAGTGACACCAGGGTCACCTGCCTGTGACCACCCCTGGCTAATCTTGATTGCTGCCCATTTTCTGAGCTGGGTTCTCCGTTCTTCCTGGAGATTCAGTGAACTACCCAATGCCCTACGACGCTTTTGTTTTCGGCTTACGTTCCTGTTTGCAGCCAAGAACTTGAACGTTAAGACCCAGTAAATTTAAGACTCCCGAAGACTTTCACGTCGTCTTACCTGTTGAGGGCAACTAGTTAACATGAAATAGGACCAACAATGGCAAATAGGTTATAGAAACACAGCTCTTCTCCCCTCCTAAACACATGACTGGCTTTGATAGGTAATTAGTAGGACATGGACTTCCTGTTAAACCTGCTTAAGGCCTCAGAATCCTCAACACGGGCTTCAGGCAGCCGTTGCCTAACCTAAGTGAGGAATTCGATACTTGCCACCCCCAAGCAAAGCAGAAGAGGAAACGCTGCTGCTTTTCCCTAAAATAATCATAATTTTAAGCTGATTACAAACGAGTTTGATTACCACATCTGCCTGCTTTTCTCCACCTTCCCTTTCCCAGTTGCAAAGGTATAAATGGCAAACATTCAGAAGTATCAAATTCAAAAGGCAACTATAAGGCAAGATATTTAGAATCCCTTCTGTTCAATCTCCTCTCTGCACCTGTCCATAGCTCTGGGAACTCTGGGAGTTTCTCGGTGAAATCTGAAACTTGTTCTGAACATAGAGCGCAAAGACAGACCAGAAGGACTTTTGTCACAAGTGCTCCAGATCTTAACCTGCACAACCAGCGTCCTCCTAACTTCACAAGCCAGTTCGCTAAGCTTCGCGGTTTATCCAGCTCTCCCACCTAGCCTGCCAGCCCTGAGGCCAGCTCTTCCAACTTTCTAACTTAGACTTCAGCCCCCCAGTTGGGCATCAGCGGCTAAACTGCCCACAGGAAATGGTAGCTTTCCGCCCTCCCCCCCGCTTCCCTTCTCTGCCCTGTGCTTTGCCCAGGTCCTCAAGCATGCACCGTAAGATACTCAGTAGCTCCAGGGTGCCCCACTGTTCACGTGGCAGTGCACAAGCACCAGGGAGAAGTACAAGTCACCCCTCCCCCACATAGACACGATAACCCACCCAGGATACCCACCCCTTGCCCCCTCCGGCAGATGCCTCTCTTCCAAGGCCCGTTTTTTCGCGCTCTAGCCAGCTCACCCCTTGCCAGTCCACAGCCCTGTGGACTCCGCAGATGAAACCAGAAATTTCCCGAGTACACCAACAGCAAGGAGAGCCCCAAGAAAGAGAAAGACCACGCCAAGGTGGTAGATTGGAAGCTTAAATCCAACAACTTACCAAGCGGGCTCATCCTGGACTGCAGCGAGGAGAGCAACTCCATACCCACCCGCGGCCGTCCTGCGGTTTATATAGCGGCTTCATGCACAGTCAGCCCCGTGTGCCACCCAAGTGATCTCAACAACGCTGCGTACCTGAAACAGGCTCCAGCTGGGGAAGCCAAGAGGAACTCACGTTCCAAGCACAGAGGAGGGGGTCACGAGCCTCTGATTGCCCCACCCAGCCCTCAGGCAAACCAGGGTCATGTCCTCTCCGTGACCTCCTGCAACAGTATCTTCCAAGTATTTGCCACAACCACAAACCCCTGCCCCTTGCACGCACACGCCTCATGCATGTTTCATGGTAGGGCTTTTTAAGCCCCCTCAAGAACAGCAGGGCACAAGATTTAGCATTTCCCAGCACAAGAGGAGGTGCCAAATTGCATAGCACAAACTCTGGCTTCTAGAACTTTCCGACTGTAGAGGCAGAAACCAGTAAACAGGATGAAGGCTAGCCTCCCCCAGGCCGTGAAATTCAAAGAAGCCCCCACGGACAGAAAATTTCTCATTTCTTTTTCAAATTGATCTAAAAGTCCTATTTGTTTAAGTATAACAACAATCCCTTTCCTCAAATGTTCAAGGACGCCCAGCTTCCCGCCCCACTCAATTTGCCCCTAGGAGCGCCACACCCATGTCGGGTTGGGGCATCTACCCACCAAGTCCTGCCCCCCATTGGTTGTTGGTGACTGGGGGGACACCAACTCCCTCCCACTTTCAGGCCTGAGCATGTGTGCTGAGCGAGCTCCTTGCACTTTGGAGAAGTACCCAAGTGGTTGCCTGAGAGCTCCCACAACACTGCAGCTGAACGCAGAGGTAGGCTGAGGGCACGCAGCACGGGACAGCAACAGCATCTGCTCCGTGTCTCCTAAATAATCAAGTTTTAACAGGTGTTAACTATTTATGATGTTCCGTGAGTGCCTCAGGAGACAGTCATGATATCTAATCACAGAACAATTTTATAATTTAAAAGGGATTTGATTCTCTTCTCTGTCTAGACAGAAAATAAGCTGGGAGAATGACTCAGACCCTGTGTATTTAAACAGAACACTTCATGTGCACCTTAAGTTAAGATATGTTAGTCTCTAGTGTGGAAAGTCAGATTAATACACATTACTTTGCAAGGAAACTAATTAAATTTTTCTATCTTCCTTCTTGGCCTCTATCAATTAACTGTAATTTAAACTTTACCTGGGTCTTTCCATAGAGGAACTAAAGCACACAACCGAAGTCCTAGAAAGCAAATACAGTATTCTTAGGGGGAAACTCGTAAGTACGAGATAAAAGCTGAGAGACGTGGGTAGTTTGCACTTCAACCATTTTCAAACTCTATTATTCAAAGAGGATAAAGCCTAGATGGTACAAAGAACTTCACGAATATACTGGCCCACATTATCCATTTCAAGGAGATATTAATGAAATTCATATTTCTCAAAATAAAGAGAATCAAGCAGAGAAACAGATCAAATCACAGGACAAAGAAAACTTATCCCCCATAATATTGCTCCCTAGGCTTTTTCTTATATGAGTTCTGGATGTTTCTGCAGGCTAATCAAAAGGCTTGTTGAAGAACAATCAGAATGAGAGCGAACAGAAAACTGTTCTTGAAAGTTTGTGGGACTTTAACCAGCCCTGCACAGCCTGTGAGAGCTAATGGGGTGACATCAGCAGAAATAACTCATATTCCTGTGGGTCCTACCCCTGCAGGGCACTTAAAGTGTTTCTTAGAGGTCCCAGGGATATCTCAGGTGTATTTATGGACATGTCCACCCCATGTGAGTGCCGCTATTGTCCCTCTACCTCCTACCAGATGTCCTCTTTCCCATTACAGCTGAACTCCTGGAACCCCCTAGATACCCATGCTGCACAGTGGTCCCCACCCTTTCTCTTTTGCTCTGTTGTAGGAGTGTCATGAGTGTGGCTCATGCCCTAATGTCTTAGAGAAACAGCCTTGTTAGATTTTACGTTTAGCACACCTATTCTCCAAGGGACTCCCATCTTCTGTGAAACCTAAGGAGTAAGGACTTGCACAAGAACCAAAATGACAAACACTTTTAAATCCTCCCAACCACATCCCCGTGGCACTGGGTGGTTTGAGACTTAGTGCTCCCTTCTCCCTTCTCCCCTCTCCCTTCAGGGAGCTTTCTTTCCAGGAGGCACCATATTCCCTCCGGATATAACCAGGCAGTCCTGAATCTCTGTCTAGGACCCGCTTGATTAAAAAAAAAACAGATAAACAAAAATGATTGTTTTTATTTTTTTATTCAATTTTTAATGCATGTTTTCCTTAATAAGCACTTACTCTAATTGCTCAATGAATGTTCACGTGACAGTCTCAGGGGATCGTGTTAAAATGCAGATTCAGTAGATCTGGGATGGGGCTCAAGGTGCTACATTCTGAACAAGCCAGCAGGCGACGCAGTGATGCTTCTGCCTCTGATCTTGGGCCAACCCTCGCGATGCGAGGCACCAAGTGTTTACAGATACGTGTGACACACCCTGGCCCTCCAGGAGGTTACAGTATGGCTGGAAAAATAAATGCATCCCTATACAGTCAGTAGTACAAGAAAGCCTCTGTCTGAGAATGAGTACCTGTTCTCCATAATGCCCAGGTGTGGTCCATGACCCAACTCCTACAAACGTGCACAACAGCAGAGGTTCTCACACTTGAGTGAGCAACAGAAACACCCGGACGGCTTGTTGAACACAGATTACTGGCCCCACCCCCAGAGCTCTGTCTTATTAGGTCTGGGTTGCAGCTCAAGAATCTGCATTTCTAACAAATTTCCAGGTGCTGCTGCTGCTGCTGGCTCAGGGCCCACGCTGTGAGAGCCTCGACTCTAGGAACCCCAGGACCAGAAAGCCTCCTGCTGAAGGGACAGATACCTTCTAGTCATCGGTGTGAGTGAGGATAAATTACTCCTGGATGCCTGCCCACCCCCACCCCCAACAAGACTTTTAAATAGAATCCAGACCTCTTAACACATGCTTCCCTGACAAACACGTTCACAAGAGCTTTTCAATATTAATCTCCATCCTTTTATCTTTAAGCTGAGTCTTTGTGTTTAAAGATTTTTTTGCGTGGATTACTTGTAGAGAACATACTGTTGGGTCTTTTGTTTTTTAATACACTTTCCACTCTGACAATCTCTTGTCTTTTGATGGGTATACTAAGACCATCTAAATTTAAAGTGACGAGTGGTATATTTGGGTTAATTTCCACTACATTTGTAACTGTTAATCTATTGTTGCATTTGTCCTTTGTTTCTTTTTTGTCCCTCTTTTCCTTCCTTCTCAGGCTCTAATTGGCATTTCATGTGATTCAATTTTATCTTATCAGTGTATCAATTATATTTCTTTTTTTATACTTCTTTTTAAAAAGTTAGTGGTTGCCCTAGAGCATACAATATACATATTTAACTAATCTAAATCTACTCTGAGAACACACCATACCTCTTCATGTGTATGTAGTGTGGCTCCTGATAACAAAGTATTCCCAGTTCCTCTCCTCTGTCCCTTGCGACATTGCTGTCCTTATTTTCAATTACCCATATGCTAATGATCACCCAATTGTTATTATTATTACCTCGAACAGTTATCTTGTAGATTAATTAGGAATAAGAAAACAAGGGGGCCTGAGTGGCTCAGTCAGTTAAGTGTCCAACCCTTGATTTCCACTGAGGTCATGATCTTAGGGTTGTGGGATCGAGCCCCCAGCCAGGCTCCGCACCCAGTGGGGAGTCTGCTTGAGATGCTCTCCCTCTGCCCCATGCCCCACTCACGTGCATGCACATGCTCTCTCTCTCAAATAAATAAATGTTTTTTTAAAAAAAGAACAAGAAAAAATAATTTTACTTTATCCCTTTGCCAATGCTCTTCCTTTCTTTATGTGGATCCAAGTTTCTGACTTTTACCATTTTTCTTCTGCCTAAAGAATTTCTTTTAACTTTTCTCACAGGGCAGACCTGGTGGTGACAAATGTCTTCAATTTTTGCTCTTCTGAAAAAGTCTTTACTTCTTCACTTATGAAGTTATTTTCCTGGATTTAGAATTCTAGGTTGGAGAGTGTTTTGATTAACATCGTAAATATTTCAAGGGCACCTGGGTGGCACAGTCGGTTGAGCATCTGGCTCTTGGTTTCAACCCAGGTCATGATCTCAGGGTCATGAGATCAAGCCCCATGTTGGGCTCCTCAGTGCAGGAGCTGCTCAAGAGTCTCTCACCCTCTCCTTCTGCCTCTCCCACTTGTGCTTGCTCTTCTAAAATAAGTAAATCTTTTTTAAAACATGTATTTCATTCTATTCTCTTCTTACTTGCATGGTTTCTAATTAGGAATCTAGCATAATTCTTGTCCTTGTTTCTCTGTAGGTGTGGGATTTCCCACAACCATTGCCTATCCACTAGCTTCTTTCAAGATTTTCTTTTTGTCTTTTATTGTCTACAGTTTAAATATGATATGCCTCGATGAGAGTTGGGGTTTTTTGTTGTTTAGGAGAGGTTTGTTTTGTTTGGGGTTGAGAGTGGGGTCTCATTTAACCTGCACGATGGTCTCTGTTCCTGGATCTGTGGTTTGAAGTCTGTAGTTTATTTTGGATCATTAAATGGAAAGTTATCAGCCATTATTGCCTCAAATATTTCTTCTGTTCCATTCTCTTTCTTCTCCTTCTGATAGTCCAATAATGCATGTATTAGACCTTTTGAAATCATCCCTTAGTTCTTCAATGTTCAGCTCTCTCTTGGGTTTTTTGATTGTTTGTTTGTTTTCATACTTTTTTCTTTGTGGATTTCAGTTTGGAAAGTCTCTGTTGACCCATGTTTAAGCCCACCGATTCTTCCTTTGGCTGTTTCGAGTCTGCTGATGAGCCTACGAAAGGCATTCCTCCTCTCTGTTACGGTGCTTTTTGTTTTCCAGCATTTCCTTTTGATTCATTCTTAGAATTTCCAACTCTCTGCCTACATTAGTCCTCTGTTCCTACATGTTGTCCACTTTTTATATTAGAGCTCTTAGCATAGTAATCCTAGCTATTTTAGATTCCATGTCTGAGAATTCCAAAATTTGTGTCATATTTGAGCCTGGTTCCAAAGATGGCATTTTCTCTTCAATGTGTGTGTTTTGTTTTGCCTTTCAGTATACCTTGTAATGGTATGTTGAAAGGTAGACATGCTGTATCAGGTCATAGGAACTGAGGTAAATAGGTCCTTAGTGTGAAGATTTATGGTCACTGGGTAGGGGTCAAGTTATGATTAATGTTGGCTTAGCTGTAAGTGCCAGAGGCTTCAAATTCCTCTCACATCATTATTGTTGTCTCCCTTCTTGACTTCAGGCTTCCCTAAGTACTCTTCCTCTTCAGAGAAAGTCTTTATCTTTCAGGTCTCTCAGCTTTAATCTGCTGTTATGACACTGCAGCCTTGGTGTGGTGGCAAAGTGTGGGGGAGGGGGAATGTTCTATAATGTTATGATCAAATCTCAGCTCTTTAGTGGGCCAAGGACCCAGTGCTGTGAACTTCACAAGTGTTTCTCCAAAGAGTAGCTTTCTCCCACTGCCTTCCCTGGCTGTAGCATTTCTAGTGTATTCCCTTGATGCTCTGACCTCTGTTGACTGTTTTACCCTTTTTAGGTGAGATAGGAAGGCTAGAGGAGAATGAACTGGAAGGAATATGTTTGTCCCAGGTGTAAGAAGGCCCTGACAAAAATCTTTACCTCTAGAGAGTAGGCATGTTGAAGAAGACTGTGGGCATGTTTCATAATGGCTACTTTCCCCCTGCCAGAGCTGCAGAGGGTCTTCCTCAGATATCCACCACAAGAACCTGGTAAGGGGGAAGCCTGGCTGGTTCTGTCAGAAAAGCTTGCAATTCTTGATCTCAGGGTCATGAGTTCAAGACCCACATTGGATGTAAATATTACTTTAAAAAAATAAATTTAAAAAAGAAGAAGAAGAAGAACGTGGTAAGGTTCTTGGAGCTAAAACCCATGAAATTGTGAGGGGCCCTCTAAGACTGCAGTCCCTAAAAGTTCTCACTCTCATGCTAGTCCATACTCAACCTCGAGCAATTTGCCAAAATTACCACCAAAGTGTTCTTTCCAGTTTGTGGCACCAGAAACTCCCAGTCCAGGTAAATGGGTCTTAGCTGTGTCTCTCTGGATGAGCCTGTCTCTTCAGATTTCAGGGTGGTGCTCTTCCCTGCATCCTCATTTCCATAGTCCAAGAAAAGTCATTGGCTATCAGTTTGTTGGGCTTTTGTTTGTAAAGATACCAGTGACAGCTTCCAAGCTCTTCACATGTGGTAGGTGAACTGGAAGTCCTTTTGATGTTAATCTAAACACAATAGTTCCCTAAAGGAAAGAAAATAAAGTCCTATGGCATTTCAAAACCAAAGACTATCCATGCCACTGAAGTACCTTCCTCAGAACTTTTGTTGGGACACAGGACCCAGAACATAAAAATTCAGGTGCTTAGCTGTGATGTTTCTGCCCAAGACATTGCTAGCCCTCTTGTAGAGGGGCCTGATTTGATCCCCGGTTCATTCTACTCCAGAGATAATTTTTTTCTTACCTATAATGTTTGAAGAGATCTGATTCCATGCACAACATGGCCAGCACACTGGAATAATAAGCCATCACTGTGTTCCCTTTTATTTCTAAAGAGGGAATATTTACAATAAAAGCCACATCTAAAGAGCTTTAGGGTTAGGCAAACATTCTTGAATTTAAAAACGGAATGCCTTCAGTTAGCTCTGTGCTGACTCAGTACTCATTTGGAGTATGCTCACTTCCTTTTCTATGGGGACATTTTCAAATGTGTAAATGATCCTGTCGTCCAATTCCCAGTTCTGATATTAAGCATCTGATTCAAATATTAAACATGATTAGAAACTAGAAATACAGGGGTGCCTGGGTGGCACAGCGGTTAAGCATCTGCCTTCGGCTCAGGGCGTGATCCCGGCGTTATGGGATCGAGCCCCACATCAGGCTCCTCCGCTATGAGCCTGCTTCTTCCTCTCCCACTCCCCCTGCTTGTGTTCCCTCTCTCGCTGGCTGTCTCTATCTCTGTCAAATAAATAAATAAAATCTTTAAAAAAAAAGAGAGAGAGAAACTAGAAATACAAATTAAATGAGGAATGAGGTATATTTTTACTCACACTATATTCACAAAATTGGAAACCAGTGGAGTGGAGACCATGGAAGTGCAAAGCACGGGCATCTAGTCACCTGACACAGCTGTCCCTGTGTCATCTTAGAAAAGTCCCTCATTGGCTCCTCTCAACGTTTTGGCATTTTTGCCTGAAAATAGGAACAATGATAACACCTGTTAATGGAGCTTCACCTTTTGCAACGAAGACTGAATGAGGGAACCCATGAAAACCTTAAGGCAGTATCCCACAGACAGTGAAAACTAAGCTTTCCTTATTGCCAAGTCCAGGGTCATTGTGGATGTCTGAAACACTCGCAATATGTCGGTTCTGCACATATACAGCCTATAACCAATATGGGCTTCAAACCTAAGGTCTCAAATCGCCTTGTACTTTATGCCCCTTTTGGCTTTTCCCGCCCACTGTTTCTTCAATCCTTTAAGTTATCTATCAGACTTTTGACCTTTTATTGTCTTCCTATTTCCTGTGTTTCTCCTATTTAGAATTCCACCTCCAGTTTGAACTTCACAGAAGAATTTCAGCTTCACTAACGTTTATTATCAGCAAATCCCTAGACAGAATTTGTGTTGCTTTTCCACCTCTTTTTCCGTGGGGAGACCCATCCCACTGGACCCTGCTCTGGCCTTTGGATCTCCCACCCACATGGCAAACTTCAGTTGGTGACATCATAATCTGTAAGTTCTTTCAAAAAGCAGTACAAAAGTATATATGGAGAGCTTAAATATTCATCCCTCTGGCTTAGTTATCTCACTTTGGAAAATATATCCCAAGAAAATAACACAAAATATAGGGATAAAACCATGGTACACAACATTTTTCATTTTTCAATACAGCCTTATTTGTGAAAGTGATAAATTAGGAACAAACTAAAAGTCCTACAGTAGAGGAATGCTTAATTAACTTATAGCACAAACACTTCACAGAATATTATGCAGTCATTAAAAAGAATAATGAGAAAGAGTACATATAACTCAGAGTAATGCTTATGAGTTAAGTGAAAAAGCCAGGGATAAAACTATATATTCTGTTTGCAATTATATAAAAATACGGGTGCATATAGAAAAAAATAAGGAAATACTCAAAAAGGATGGTAACTATGTTACTGAGATTAGTAATGGTTCTCTTTTCTGTTTTTTAACTTTCTGGAATATTATTACATCATTTTTAAAATGAAAAGAAGTTCCTTATAAAATGGGACGCCTGGGTGGCTCAGTCCATTAAGCATCTGCCTTCCACTCAGGTCATGATCCCAGGGACCTGGGATCGAGCCCCGTATCTGGCTCCCTGCAATGCTTCTCCCTCTCCTCCCAGCTTGTGTTCTCTCTCTCTCTCTCTCAAATAAATAAAATCTTTTTTAAAAAAAGGTAAAACTTTCTGTTTAAAAAAAAAGGTCTTTATAAAATGTGAATAAATAGTTACAAGGCCTAATTCAGCTTCCCAAATATCTTGTGCTTTTACCTTAAATGACTCATATTCCAGGCTTAATTTCTCATGTTCGAAGGATGTTCTAGAAGTAAATATTTTTCTTTCCAGATAGAATAAAGGGAGTAATTTAGTTTACTGAGGAAAATTTGACCTCCATATTGAATTAATGTTATACAAAGATAATGCTTTTGCTCCTCTGTGAACAGGCCATGTGTTCTGAATTGTTTTTCTCCTCATGGGGATAGAGTTGAACTGAACTATTCTATCTCCTCTCACCTTGCTCTCCAGTCAGCTGATGATGAGACATTTGTAAGGCTGGGAACTGGGGGCACTTAGGAACCTGGCCAAGCAAAGCAAATTGACCTGTCCACTGAGCACACTGAGACCTTGGCCAAATACTCAATTCAAACGAGCTCAACTGAAATATAATAATGAAATGTTTTTAGGTGATTCTGTGCCAGCTAGGTGAAGCACATTCTTTGACAATGGAATGATGAATTATCTTGGATACCACCAGATAACAGTGTGTGTGTGTGTGTGTGTGTGTGTGTGTGTGTGTGTGTGTTAATATAAAGCACCTGGAGAAATAAGGGGGCTTGCTCGTGCTAACGTACAAAAAAATAAATCTTATACTTAAAACCATAGTCTGAATGTGAAAAGGGGAGCATGTCTAATAATAATTTAAGTTTGTTTCCCCTCCTCTGCTACTATCCTATCTCTTTCCCAGCTCCTTCAAACCCACTGAAACGGTGGGCTATACACAGTCTCTCCTTCTTCACTTCCCACAGGATTCTGTAGGGTCTGCCCTCACCACTGTGCTGAAAATTATTCTGATTAAGGTTACACATTAACTCATTGTCGCTTCTGTTTCTGCCTTTGTCTAACCTGACTTTTCGTAACTTGCATGCCAGTGAACATTCCCTTCTCCGTGAGACCTTCCCTCTACCTTCATTCTCCCACTGTGTTGGTTTTCCTCCTACCGTTCCTGGCACACATTTTCATTCACTCTATATTAGTTTCTTTTCCTCTTTCTGCCTTTATGTTAGTGTTCCTTAGCTTGCTATGACTTCCCTCTCTTCACATACTTTTCCTGGGCAAACTTCATGCATTTCCATGATCGCAACACTCACCTACCTACTGATAACTTAGAGATCTGTGCTTCTATGGCAGCCCTCTCTTCTAAGCTCCAGTCTTTTCTATGACTAACTACTTAGACAGTCCTCCTTAGACAAACATCCAGGGATGTTCCCTGGGAGTACCTCAACTCTGCGTGCCTATCGCTGAATTTGTCTTGGCTATCTTCTTCCAAAACCATTTATTCCTCCAATGTTCCTCATTTCCAAGACATCTAAGAAGTCACCATGTTCTCTTGATTCTAACCCCCTTTTTTTTAAATGTTTTTTTATTATGTTAGTCACCATACAGTACATCCCTGGTTTCTGATGTAAAGTTCGATGATTCATTAGTTGCGTATAACACCCAGTGCACCATGCAATACGTGCCCTCCTTACTACCCATCACCGGTCTATCCCATTCCCCCACCCCCCTCCCCTCTGAAGCCCTCAGTTTGTTTCTCAGAGTCCATAGTCTCTCATGCTTCATTCCCCCTTCTGATTACCCCCCCTTTCTTTATCCCTTTCTTCCCCTACCGATCATCCTAGTTCTTATGTTCCATAGATGAGAGAAATCATATGATAGTTGTCTTTCTCTGCTTGACTTATTTCACTTAGCATTATCTCCTCCAGTGCCATCCATGTTGCAGCAAATGTTGAGAACTCGTTCTTTCTGATAGCTGAGTAATATTCCATCGTCTATATGGACCACAACTTCTTAATCCAGTCATCTGTTGAAGGGCATCTCTGTTCCTTCCATGATTTGGCTATTGTGGACAATGCTGTTATGAACATTGGGGTGCATATGGCCCTTCTCTTCACTACGTCTGTATGGGTAATCTTGATTCTAACTCTTAAACATGCCTCATATGATTTGCTTACCTGCACTGTCCTTGCTTAAGTTCGGGTCCTCGACATCTCTCCTAAATTATTTCAGCAGTCCCCTAACTTGTGGTCTCTCTGCCTCCAGTTTTGCTTCTTTCAATCTCTCATCCATATATCAAAAGCATGGTAATCCTGGCATTACTCAAAATAATTCAGGGACTCTTCCTTACAGAAGAACTCCAATTAATATATGTAGAAGAAATGATGGAAATAGGAAATCACCATTTGAACCCCACTGTAGTAGTAGATCGAGGCAAGACCCGTGGGTAAGTGCTAAAATTCATGGGCAAAAAATTAAGGAGAAACTAGACGTTCGGATGGTGGCAAAGAATGTCCTTCCAAAATATTTAATAATTACAAAGGGAAAATAATAACTTCCCAGGGGATAAACCTGGCATACACCACCTCAGCTATGTGAAAGAGGTTATCACCACTAATAAGCATATCAACACCAGGTACCACCTGACATCATGCACCTAGAAGGACAAATCACTTCTGTGATATACTTGCCAAAGAAACCATAACCTCAATCTAATCGCGAGGAAACTGCAGACAAACCCAAATCAAGAGGCATTGTATGAAGTAACTGACCTGTACTTTTGAAACATGAAGGTCAGGAGAGACAAAAGGCTGAAAAACTGTCACAGATTAGAAAATACTAGAGACATGACAACAAAATGCATGCAGTGTATCTTGGATGGGATCTTGGAAGGGATTTTTTTTTAAATGTAGTGGGAAAACTGGTAAAAATCTGAATAAAAAAATCTGAATAAAGTCTATAATCATTTGGATTATACCGATGTAAATTTCTTGGTTTTGATAAACATATACGCTGTTGACATTAGAGGAAGCTCCGTGAATGGCATGTTGGACTTCATACTATTTTTGCAACTCTTATGTAAGTCTAAAATTCTTTCTAATTAGAAAGTTAAAAAAAACACAGAGCATTTCCCAAGTACTTATAAAATAAACTCCAATTTCTTTAGTATGACATTTAAAGTCCCTCGTGGTCTGACCTACTTGTCACCTCTGTCTCCCACCGCTACTCATAACACACCCAAGGTTTCAGCTATACTACACTTCTTACCTTGTACCACTTTTTATAAGCACACAAACACACACATACTCATATACACTCACTCAACACACATGAGGCCCACAGATAATTGTCTAATTTTGTCATTAATGGACATAGGGCTAAATTTTGGGTTCCCTGATTCCTAAACCACTGTCTTTATTGAATCAATATAATTCCAGTCTGCTCACTGGGACACCCAAGTTTTGACATATGACATGTCATAGCTAAGTCAAGATAGTCAACTTAATTTTTCCATCAGCTTAATTGAACCCTTTGATGGGGAGTAATACCCTATAATGGTGTATGTCACACATGGAATTAAGGACTTTGAACTCATTCATTTCAAATGCAAACACTGCAATCAATTCTCATGAAGCCAAAAATGGGCACACTTATGCACATTTACAAAGTGCATAGTTCTGCTTTTATCAGTCCCATTACAATCCTGTCTAAATCCTAAAGTGAAAATGAATGTCACAGGGAAAAAATTACTGGTGCATATAAAAAAGCCTGGTCTAACTTTTTAATATATTCACAAACAGGGATTTCATTCTTTTATTAGTAGTTAGGAAAGGTTGCATTAATATTCAGTAGTTAAATGTGCCATTCTAAATTTTTCATAATTTCCCAGGGGGGAATAAATTTTTTGGAAAATATTCCCAGTAGGTGAATGACTTTAATAACACAATGTCCGTAAAGATGGCAAATAAAATGGCTCGTAGATCTAGGCTTTGGCAAACAGTTGAAATAGCTCTTCCTTTATAGACAAGGGTTAGCCCTGCTCATTTGACATTGATTGAGATTGGTTAGCTTCTGTACATAAGTGTGTATTAACTTTGGGGTCCTATTCACTGTTAGGGTTCCGAAATCCTTTCTTGAAATCTTTCAAAGTGACACCTTAGTAGAAAGAGCAGAGAGTACAGGCAGATGGTCTTGAGGAAACTGAACAGCTCTGAAATAAATGAAGATGCTAAATGAAATTCTGGGTTTCTAAGGGCACCTGGGTGGCTCAGTCGGTTATGCATCTGACTCTTGATTTCAGTGTAAGTCATGATCTCAGGGTCATGAGTTCAAGCCCCACATTGGGCTCCACACTGGGCATGGAGCCTCCTTTAAAAAATAATATAAATAAATAAATAAATGCACCTTTGGGGCACCTGGGCGGCTCTGTCAGTTAGGCGACTGACTCTTGGTTTTGGCTCATGTCATAATCTCAGGGTCCTGTGATCAATTCCCAGGCAGGCTCCACACTTTGCAGAGAGTCTGCTTGAGAGTCTCTCCCTCTGCCCATCCCCCCACTCATGTGTGTGTGCGTTCTCTTTCTCTCTCTCTCTCTCTCAAATAAATGAATTAATCTTTATTAATAATGAAGTGTACCACTTAAATAATCTTTATTTATTTGAGAGAGAGAGAGAGTGTGTGCAGCAGGGAGGAACAGAGGGAGAGGGAGAGAGAGAGAGTCCAAGCAGACTCCCTGTTGAGCGCAGAGCCCACCCCGGCCTCAATCCCATGACCCTGAGATCATGACCTGAGCCGAAACCAAGAGTCAGTTGCTTAACTGATCGAGACACCCAGGCACCCCTAAATAAATAGATCTTAAAAAAAAAAAAAAAAAAGAAAAACTCTGGGTTTCCAATTTCTCTTTTTCCTTTCTTGGTTGTGGAGATAAAGAGTGACCAACCAACCTCTATTTACTTTTTTAAAAAAAATTTTTTAAGACTAGCAACTTGATGTTGCGGAAGAGGAAATTTCTTACTCAAGTGAGGAAAAGAGCTACTAAAGCCATGGAAGCAGGCAAGCAATCATAGCAGGACAGAAAGGAATGCAATCCTGTCAAAAGCTTGTCTTCACAGGGTGCTGGAGAGCACCACGGAGCCCTCTGCAATCCGCAGGCAGGAGCAGACGCCACATTGCCTGGCTAGAAAGAATCACAGCAAATACACACAAAGCTCATGATGGACTCTTTTCTAGAATTTGCTCACAATCAGGTAAACAACATTTTTCTTGAGAATTCCATGTCTGAGGATTCCAACCTTTTGACGTAGAAGCTATTTTTTGTCTCCCGAAGTCCTAAGGTAGATTTATAGATCTGGACGAGAGAGGCTGGCAGTTTCCAGACAGGCTCAAGTTCATGGGCAAAAACATCAGAGATATTGGAGAAGGTGTGATGGGAAGATTTGGGAACTACCCCCCCCAACAAATCCCTTCTCTGATGGAGATATCAGCAGACTACATGAAAACAGCAACTGTTCTGAAAGTGGAAAAATAAGATTATGGAAACATACATATGGGGGAACATGAAGATAAATCAATGAAGGAGATAGATGGGTAGACCAACAGTGTCTAATCTACATTTATAGAAAAGCTTCTAGACTTATATGGCCATTGTATTAACAGTGCTTATCTCTGACCACTGGGATTATGGGTTGCTTAGTTTTAATTATTTTTGATTCTGTCAAGCATTTGCTTTTTATATGTCTCTCAGGTAACGTTGCTCAGTCATTGGAAGCTACAGCTCTAAGCAGCATCTTTTCTGGGAAAAAGATTAAACCAAATGATGAAATGTTCCTCCTGGATCTAGGATTTTGTTACGGAGCACTAAAGAGGGAACAAAGAAAATCAAACAGAGATCTGGGTATCTTGCAAAGTGCTTTTATTGAATAGAACAATGAGCTTTTAGCCTATATTTCTATAGAAATACTGATTTTATTTGACAATTACCTTCCAAATATTTACATACGACCTTCCTTTATTATTTTAATCACTCTTTTAAATGAGACTATAAAAATTACAAATGAATTGCTTTACTGTAAGAACAGTGTTACACCTTACATTAATGGAACTCTAAATAAGGAAAAAAATACTAATCCTGGTTTTATTTTAGAGATTTTTGTTAACTACATCTGAAATTCGGTGAAACCAACTGTTGTCCCAAGTTGCCTTTAATAAACTCAACCTCTAAAAAGTGTATAATTGAGTACCATGATCTCTTGCAGAAATGGTAAGATAAAGAATTGCTTTATGGTAAATTTATTCAGAGATCTGATTCCTCACAAACAGTGTGTATCATTAGGACTTCTGAACCAAAAGCCCATCCCTACCACTCAGGCACAGACTCATGAGTACCCACAGCCTGGCAATAGGAAGCAAATGCTACATTCCCACTATCTTAATAATTCAGATTTTGTGGCAACTGTGCAAGGTGTTTGGCTCCCATCTGCAATAGGGAACTTATTAGTTCTGAAATATATAATGACTTCTTTCTTTGAAATTAGCCTCAGAGGAAGTTACATATTTCAACTGGATACTAACAAACTGATAGCTTTGAACAAATTCCTTCCTTTTCCTGGAAAGGTCACACTACAGAATGTTAAGATCACTTTAGTTCCAACTGTGGGGGCCTCGACATTAGAATCTTCGCCTAGTGTAAACCTGCAAGCTACAAATTTCTATTCATTTCTAAAGCAAGAACTAAAAATAAAATAGTAAATAAAGATTAAATATATAAATGAAGGATGAACATAAACGCTTCTCCGTAAGAAGGATTTGGATCTAAATATTATTCTGGTTTCTCTTGAGAACAAGGCTCAGGAACCCCAACATGCTAAATATTCGAGAGTGTTCGCAGCGACTGTGTTCCCAAGTCCGTGGCGATATGGGTGCTATCTCCATACGTCCCTGTTAAGATATTTATTATAAAGGCTGGAACAGAGAAGATTCTCTTGCTAAATAAATACAATAATATAAATGCACTTAGCTGTGATAGGTAAGCCCCCAAGCCCTGTAAACCGTACCAGGAGAGGTATCTAGAATGGAGGGCAGGAGGCAAAGCCATGGCATGCTCTGGTTTTTACCCCAGATCTAACTTTTAAAACTTCAGTGCTAATTCACTCCAAGGAGAAATTGTATTAAGCACGGAGTCATGTAATTTCTGCTGATGAGCACAGCCATGGGGACAGCTGATCAAGTCATCTCTCCCAGCAAAAGGGTGCCAGCAATGTAGTTATGAGTTTCAGCTCCAAATTTCAAAACCACCCTATTTGCTAATGCAATTGTAGGTTTGTTGCCGTTGCACTCAGCTAAATATATAAGTGACTTAGTTCTATCTTTTTTTATCTTAACTTAGCAGGAATGGCAAGGAAACGTGCTCCGCCTACCAGAAAAAAAAAATGATACATCCATTCGGGAAATGAATGCAATGCGAGGTGATATGAGAATTTCTGGAGGAGTGTCAAAAATCCTTAACAAAAAAAGTTCTTAGCGTGAGGATGTGGAGTGTGTGTTTTGAAATCTGGGTGAGTGAATGCTGGCGGCAGAGTTTTCAGCTAGCGCCTACTGAGGCTCTACAAAGAAGTCTCCTCCGTGGCCCGTTGACAATGACCATGGGCTGGGACCGTTTTCAGGGTATTTCTTACTGAGCCTCCATTTCATGCAATCTCAGAGCCTTCAAGAGAGTCACGTAGGGTATGGCATCTATTACAAATTTCTGCATTCTAGCCCTGCAATGGCTTTTAAAGAGATTAGGCCTACACACAGGACGGCATACGTGATTTGCCAGGTCCAATGCAAAAGGAAATTTTTAGTAACTTTTGAACATTTTTTAAAACAGCAAAAGCAGAGCATCAAACCAAGCACTGGATTCTTGGAAGCAGAGGGCCCTATGTGACGGCACAGGTCGTATACTCATGAAGACATCTCTGCCTTCTTCTAGAATCAGTGCCATGTCCTGGCTGTACTTCTCCCCAAGAATCCATTGTGATTTCTCTGATTTTATGCCCCCTTCAACTTCTTACCGAGAGACAATGTATGTTCACACATGTGTGTGTATGGCGTATGTGTGTGTGTGTGTGTGTGCATGAAGAACCCAGGAAATGCATGTTGAAAAAAGAAGCAGAGAACCCTGACTCTCATTTACTCAGTGTCATTGAGCTCACTGCTGGATTTCCTGAGGCCTTGGACTCCTGAGCCAAAGCACAGGATGCTCACCTTTAAATCCTTGCTCTAGATTATTTTTCAAACATAAAATATTGCCTTGAGCATAATAATATCAAATGCTCACATTCATAATACAAAAAGAATATTGAAAGGAGAAATGTCAGCATTTTTACTTAGAGGTATAATAAAAATACAAGGAGATTAGGCATGAAATATTATAAAATATGAAATGCTAGGAGTACTTTCATTAATATTAATAGTTACCATTCTGCATTTAACCAGGTATGATTAGTAATTGAACTGTGTTAATTAATGTTACAGCATAATAGATTCAGAATCCATAAATAATGTAAGGTTTTTATTTTTTAATTATTGATACTTTCTTTAAAATCTAAATTATCCAAAGATGTTGCCAATGACCCCATGTTACTGGACCTGGTTTTAATAAGAAGTATCTCCAGAACATTGCTTGGGGAAATTCTCTAAGAGTAAATAAATACAAAGAAGCAAAATGCCTGAGAGAAAGAATGAAAAGCAAATGGACATTCAATGATGTCTAAGCAAGGTTAATTTGCAGCCCAATTTGCGGCTTTAACGCGCGCAGCTAGCGCCACCTATAGAAACAACAATGAAAAACACTCCTGACAGCCACTAGGCTGTTCTGCAACAATTGAACTGGATCAAACATCACAAAGGAATGAGTCAGCATTTTAGTGAAAAACTGTGGTCTTTGTTCAGTAAACAAAGAGCACTTCTCTAATGAGCCTCGGCACTGAGCTACTAAAGATTTATTGGAAATGGAAAACGTGCTGTATTATCAAGGCTGCTTCTAAGTCTTATCCCAGCCTATTATAAGAGAAAAACACAAGTGAGACAAGCATAACAATTCTACTGGAAAGGGAAAGAGTATTGAGCTTTTTATTGTAATTAAGATACCACACTGCTTGTCCTTTTTTTTTTTCTGACTCGTTTAAAAATATTTTGGGGACATCTGCTTTCTGCCAGGTACTTGAAAATAAAATACTCACTCTGCCCTCAAGGTGCATCGACCTAATTGGAATAATATACACATATGTATATAAATAATGGAATACGGCATAGGAAGTATTAAGTATCATAAGACTCTTCTGGCTCAGATAAAAACTGTAGTACCTAGCAGTACTTCCAGCCGGAAGATCAGAGAAAGCTGCATGGGAAGTGGTATGTGAGCTGGACTTTGAAGAAAGAGTTTGATTGGGACAGAAGGGAAAAGTGGGAAGATACAATTTGCGTGTGAAAGAAAGCAGAGAGAGACCCATTTGGAAGGGTACCCAGGAGGGCCAGATCATAAGGAATCCTGAATAGCAAAAACTTGCATAGTGTCTGCAATGTGCCATGTACCAGTCCACAGGCTTCCCCATGTTATCCTCAGAATGGTCACGAACGGGTCAGTACCGTATTAACACCTCAGTTTTACGGATAAGGAACTGAAATACGGTGAGGCTACCTAACCGGACAGAGACCACATAGCTAGGAAGGTTGGAACCATGTTCATCCCCACCCCACCACTAAAATAAGGACTGCTAATTACTATTACTTCTCGCTCAGAAGGAGTGTGGACTCAATTCTGTTGAGATGGAGAAATGGAACTGTTCTTGTGGGGTTTTTTTAAGTAAATAAATGCTTTCGGGGGGAAAAAGGAACTAAATGCTCATTATAGAGAACTCAAAAGAGGGAACAGAAAGAAGTGGGGGGGGGGGTACCGTTTTACTTCCCAGAGACAATGCTGCTCACATTTTATTCTGTTTTATTCCGGTTTGTTTTAAAACCTCATGATAACAAATTGAAAAATAAAAGAGGGGCGCAGGGGTGGCTCAGTCTGTTAAGCATCTGCCTTAGGCTCAGGTCATGATCCCAGGGTTCTGGGATCAAGCCCCAAGTCAGGCTCCCTGTTCAGTGTGGAGTCTGCTTCTCCTTCTCCCTCTACCCTCCACCCTGTTCATACTGTCTCTCTCCAATAAATAAATAAAATATTTTTTTAAAATGTAAAATAAAATAAAATAAAATAAAATAAAATAAAAGAGAGCTTAGGCTAGAAAGAAACAGCCTACCCCACCATCCCTGCTCCCCAGCCCCCAGCCCCTCAGGCAGCCTTTTTCTAGATTTAACAATTAAGACAAAATCTATGGCATTCAGGTATGCTATTCCTTTTGTCTTAATGTTTGAAAATTACAGCATTGCTTTTACATCTACTATTAGTTATCTTAATCATTTTAAACAACAAAGTAATCCTCTACTTACTCTATTAGCTTGAGATGGTTTATTCTTTCCTTTGCAAAATGAGAATATTAATGCTTTATTCATCCATTCAAGTGGCCTCCCTTGACCTTCTGCAACTGCACTTTTCCTTTTACAGGACAAGCCTGTTAACATTTATATTCTCTGCTGCAACCACAATCAAGTCTTTTATTCTTTGTATTTAGGTTGACTTCAAGAGCTAAAAAACCAATAAACAGCATTTACGTTAATATGACACCAAATAATTTTTTACTGCAAGGCCAAGTATAATGCTGGGATTATATTTTCTTTTTTACAAGCCCAGTGTCACAACTTGGGCCATGGAGAGGAGAATGATCCTTGCATCGAGGTGAAATGGGTTCTCTTACACTCTATCAATTGTGTTTAAAGTCATTGCATAATGTATTTTTACTCAAATTTGAATCACAACAGCTTGTGATCCTATTGCGATTTTGTTAACGGGGGATGGCCTTTAAACTGCCTTTTTTGGAGCCTTCCATACTTCTGTTTCAAGCTGGAATGTTTGTCTCCAGGCCTGTGGCATAGCTCTTATCCTGGATTTGCCTTCACTGCCTTCTCGGATTGGATCGACTGCTCCCTCTTGCCCCCTCCAGTGGATCCGGCCTCTCTCTTGAGTTCCTTGTTTTTCTAGAGTATATCATTGTGAGACTTCCTAAGAAGTGAGATAGGGAAACTGAGGGACTCCACTAAAATCTGCTTTTTTCCTCCCTTTCCTGCTTCTCTTCTTGCTAGGACATGCACCCCCACTTTATACTTACAAATAACGTATGTTCTCCTTGTAAGGGACAAGCAGTTAATGATTTCTTTGGAGGCTTCCAGCACGATACTCTCTAGGAAAGGACCAGGCAAAGATGACCAGCAGAAGCCATCCTGTGTGTATTCCGGACCACGAGTCCTAGACATCTTGATCCCCTGGCTTTAAGAAATAAGTGAGTTATGGAAGACACCTGGCCCCTTGTCCTGGTTCTGACCAGTTCCTAGATGCCCGAGAGGACACATACATCAGACCACAATGCTTAACAAAAACCTAAGACACCAAGCAAAGACAAGACTCTCTCTTCTTTCCTTTCCAGGTCTCCTGGACGCTCTGTCTGTATCTGCACTCTCTGTACCTTCAGTAAACTCTGCTCTCACTTCCCCCTGACTCACATTTTATTTCTATCCTGTGCAAAGCCAAGGATCCTCTTGCCTGATCCTGTAGGACCCCCCTCTGGGTCCTGGGACCCAGCCTGTCTATATCAGAAGGGTTATGCTGTTGATAAGCTTTCTGATTCCATGAACTCCAAAAATGTCTTTATCTTATTAAATACCATTCAGATTCCCAATGGGAAAAGTGAAACCACTATAAGCACTTAAACAGAAGGAATATAATGGAGAAAATTGGTCACATAATGGAAAAACTGTGAAACCAAACAAGGGAAAAGGCAACCCAGATACTACAGACAGTAGACATTCATAATCACCCTCACGCTGGGAGGACAAAGCAAGAGGTGTTAGCAGATCCCATGAGAAACCGGAACCACAGAGAAGACACAGAGCTAGAGGCACAGGGGAAGGAGGAACCTGGTTTCTTCATGCCTTCTGCACTCCCACTGCTTGAACCCAATCAGAAGCCAATAAAATAGGAGCCTGAGAAATCCAGCCTACGGAGCCAGTCCCCTGCAGTTCAAAGCAGAGCAGAGGAAAGGCAAGGAATCTCTCCCAGAGCAAACTCTTGCCCTCACTCACACTTGATTTGTTTTCTTCCTTGGTATAATATTCTAGGTCCTCAGTCCTATTCCTTCAGAGCTCTGAAGGCATGACTCCACTGGCATCCAGCGTCCAGTGTCGTGGATAAGAAATTTGATGCCTGATTCTTCTTCCATTCTATGTGGTTTGTCTTTTCTCCTGCCCATCAAGCCACCAAAGAAAGTGGAAGTCCCAAGCTTCCTATTCAAAGACACTCCCAGCCACATCTTTTTGTTTTCATTCTCCCCTCAACCTTCCAGCCTATCATACCAATTTACCTCCAGAGCAAAGAAAGAAAGCTTTTGGAACAATTCAAATCCCTGGCATTTGAGAGGACAGTCCCCAGGATTCCCCAGGAGGATGCACTCACTTGCCCATAGTCCACCAAACCACACATGACCATATCAGAGCCTCCTCATAGGTGTTGAATGAATAAATGAAACTATCTGGAGATAAGAGACCCTGGGGAGAGGAGACTCACTTCTCTTCCTTGTTTATCCAGGTGCCATCAGAAACTCCCCAAGTTCTCCCTCAACATATCCCTATATGGGCCCCCCCAGATCTGATCCTATTTCCTACCATACCAAACCTTCCTTCATGACCCCTGGAATTCATGATGCATAGCCTATAAAATTCCTTCCTCCTTCTGAAACCCCAGCAACATTTAAATGTCTACATCGGGCATCAACCTCCATAGTTCGCAATTACTGTCCTACCTCCTACCTACTACCATCACTCTCCCTAATTCACTGATGACTCTAACAACTACTGTGTTAGCTTCCTATTGCTAATAACAAATTACCACAAACTCATTGGCTTAAAATATCAGAAATGTTTTACCTTACAGTTCTGGAGTCTAAAATAATTTCATCAGGGCTATGTTCCTTCTAGAGGCACTACCTTCTGGAGAGGAAAATGTATTTCCATGCCTTTTTCTAGCTTCTAGAAGGTGCCCACATCCTTGCCCACCACCCCACATCACTGCAACCCCTGCCTACATCATCACATCTCCTTCTTGGACTCTGATCCTATAGCCTCATACCTTGGACACTTGTGATTAAATTGCCCCTCCCCTCTGTAATCCAGGATACACTTCACATCTAAAGATCTTTCACTTACTCATATATGCAAAGTCCCCTTTGCCATGTATGGTAATGCATTCACAGTTCCAGAGATTAGAACAGGGGCGTTTTAGGGAGCCATTACTGTGCCTACCACACCACCTCCCCTTCCACCCCTAGTCCTAGCACCATTCTTGGGGCATCTTCATCATGGATGGAAGATCCATCCAACGCTTAGACCTCTCAGCTCTTTGTCATTTTAATCATCTTCTACCATACTTCAGTCACCTATTCCATGCTCATACTCATGACCTTGACATTACCAATAACCACACTTCCTCCAAAATCTGAATTTCAGAATATCCAATCTTTTTTACCACAATCTCATTTCATTGAAATCATCAATTCTAACAATTATTCAAATTCAGAAACTTCCAAGCCATTAACCATACCAGTTTCTTAGTTTCTCTCATCTTTCTCACATCTACTCTGACCCAGCCTAGATCCTATGGCCCATAATTATAAACCCTCCCTTGAAAACCTTTCATTTATTTGCCATTTTCACCCTCCTACACACAGACCTGGAAAAGTCCCATCCCCTGGTTAAGTCCAATCAAGTGATTTAATTCTTCTAGTGGTGGGATAACAGGAGAAAGAGCAGGCTCAGGACCATCTTTTAAGAGTACATAATATAATAAATATAAAAGGGCCAGCAACTAGTAATGTCTGCCCATAGTAGAACTCAATAAGTTGTAGCTATTATTAAACTGCCCTTGTGATCTACTTTCTGTGTTATTGATAAAACGGTATAATCTTGATAGCTAACAAACCATTTTGCCATCATTATCCTTTTTTGAAAGATCCGTGTGGGCACCACACTTGTGGGTTTCTGATTATGTAAACCAGTACTGAAATATTTGGATGACAGTGCTTTATTACAAACACACCACCATTTCAGTAAATCTAAATAAATCCTAAAATATGATTTTTTTTACCTGAAAGGATTTTCATTACTTTTTTCAAAACTATCAGTGTGTTTGATGCTTGAAACTGACATATAAAATGACATAAAACGAGTGCTTTCTGCCCATAAGCATTTATGTACTAAAAAGACAAGCAAGGCAAAATGTAAAACACAAAAGATAAAAATGAAAATAGTGTTGGGTCTGCTGTTTGACAAGAACATTTTGAAACGTCGCAGGTGAGCTTCATCAGGGACTAATACAAAGTAATTCACTCAGAAAAAAATATATATATAATCTATATTTATAGAATAATGAGCTCAGAACCATCTGTTATCAACCAGTAAAGAAGACATTAGAAACTACTAAAATGAGACACTAGTCCAATGTGCTACAGAGGTGGGGGGGAGGGGACTAAGACATTTTAAAAAGCAGAGTATAAATAGAATGTAAAAAGGTATCATAAACCACATATTATGTATAATATATGAAGACCTATTTGGTTCTGCTCAAGAAAGATAATTGAAGCTCAAAAAAAAAACAAAACAAAACAAAACCATACAGAGTGGTATCTAAAAATCATAAAGTGAGACTCTCAGTATTTACTTCTTAATACCAATAATGAAAATAATAAAGAGTTATTGTGCCTCTACTCAGCTCAGAAACTTCACGCACGTTACATTACTTAATCCGCATGGGAACCCCATGAGACACATGTTACAGTCTTCATCTTGTAGGTGATGTGTTAGTCTGCCTCGGCCGCCATTACAAACTACCACAGACTGGGTGGTGTGAAAAACAGAAATTTATTTTCCCACAGTTCTGGAAGGTAGAAGTCTAAGACAACAGGGTTGGTGTCAGAAGAGACCTCTCTTCTTGGCTCATAGCTGTCATCCCACTGTACCCTCAGATGAGACTAAGAGTGTATATTCCTCTTCTTCTAAGGACATTAGTCCTCTCAGATTAACGCCACATACTTATAACTTCATTGAACTTACCTCCTTAAAGCCCCATCTCCAAATACAGTCACATTCAGGGGTTAGAGCTTCAACCTATGATTCTGGGGGGACAGAAGTCAGCCTATAACACATGAGAAAGTCAAGACCCATTCTCCACACTTCTCTGCCCCGCCATGGGCCCTGGAAAACTAACCTGCGGGGACTGTATTGTCCCAGGTGCCTCTGGCTTAGAGCTGGGTTGGTCATTGGGAGGCACCAGCAGGTGATCAGAGGGTGAGAAGTTGGAGTGTTTGTCCCCCTGGCTCCCGCCCTGCCATGCCATGGGTTTAATGCTAGTCACAACTCCTGTTTAGTGATCCCTCTCCTATACCTGCAATCCTTGCCATGATCCACTATGACCATCTCCTCCCCCTTATCCTTCCAGGCCCAGGGTGATAACAGCTTCCCACTACTGCTAATTCCAGGGTGCTTTACCATCCCCATGCATGTGTTATCCCAGTATACATATTTGCAAATAGTGACTTCATTAGACTCTCTTCAATTGTCTCTTTAATGTGCCATCTGCTTCCTACTGGATGCTAATACGGTAAGTGGCACCCAGGAGACAGACTCTCAAAACCTTATTCTGAAATGGCTCACATATTTGATGAAAGCACCCATAACCTCTTTTCCAGACACGAGGTGGCATCACAATTACTCAAATCATTACTGGTAGTAGCAAGGGATGTGGTTTGAGTCCAAGGAAGGAGTTGAGAGACAGCTACGGCATTTAGTTGCGAAGACGAAAATGTGGCATTTGCTTGTCAAGGTAAGTGAGGTCATTATAAAGACTGTGGGGCCAGCTGGCTATTTCTGCCTATCCTACACAGAGAAGAGGACACTGAAACTTTGAAATCCAAACTCAAGTATGGGTGTAAAATCAAAATACCGCTATGAAAGGAATCTCTTATCTCCTGTGACCACCGAACAAATATAGTTGAGGATCAAACTCAGGGCCTGATTGAAAGGATTATGAAGTTGCAGCGGGAGTTAATGGAAAATCGGCCAAGTCCCTCACATTAAGGCAAGGGCATTGGTGCAGAGAGAATGGTGTGGCAACATTGGGGCAGATACTAATGAGCCTGAGAATTTTGAACCCGCGAGTACCCCTTAATCTTTTTTACTGGCAGCAGTAGCCACACACACACACACACACACCTACCTGGCCCTCATCTAAGGAAAGCAGCCATTGCACCACTTAGAAAAATAATAAGAGGAAAAAATGAAACAAGACGAAACCAGAGAGGGAGACAAACCATAAAAGACTCTTAATCTCAGGAAACAAACTGAGAGTTGCTGGAGTGGAGGGGGTGGAGGGATGGGGTGGCTGGGTGATGGACATTGGGGAGGGTATGTGCTATGGTGAGCGCTGTGAATTGTGTAAGACTGATGAATCACAGACCTGTACCCCTGAAACAAATAATACATTACATGTTAATAAAAAATTTTTAAATAGTAATAATAATAATAAGATTCAACAACAATCCTGAAGCACTTCACTCACCAGAGTCACAGACTCTCCTCACCCATGCTACCCCTCATTGGCTCTGGACCTAAAGTAAGAGTTAGATTTCAGCATAGTCCAGACAGAGCAATGTAAATCCTGCTCCTGGAGAGACATACCACATACCAGAAGGAGTGATGGGATCTCACCAGTTGGTATCATCAGGAGTCCAGTTAGCATGTATGGAGGTGGGATGCTAAGGGTGTCACACTAAAGAAAATTAAATATATGGTTTGATTTTCAATATGGATGCACTTGCTGGAACTTGGGACTTGTTTTTTTTTTTTTTCTTTTTTTTAATTTTATTTTTAAGCAATCTCTACACACAACATGGGGCTTGAATTTACAACCCAGAGATCGAGAGTTGTATGTTCCACGGACTGAGACAGCCAGGCATCCCTGGAATTTGGGATTTATATGTATTAGCTTATGAAAGTGCCTTTATAGTTTTCTAGTTGGTTGACAAGCTTAGACTCAACAACCGCCAATCGTCTATGAGTATGAGATGCCAAAATTTCTCTGGCGTGCTAGAGAACAGTGATTTTACATGGATCAATACCCCATGGAGATGTGCTTAAATAGTTTCCTGGGCCTCGTACCCAGAAATTCTGATCCAATAAGTTGAGGGTGTCCTTGAATTTGCCTTTCTAACAAGCTCAGGGATGATGTGACTGCTGCCAGCACTGGGACTTGGGACTACACTTAGAGAAGTACTGCTATAAAGGGATCTGAAGACTCAGGGATAAAAAGAACATTGGAGTATATCCATTATGTGCAACTGCTGGACCACCCCTGAGCCATACTCACTGAGAGTGCTTTGGTAAGAGGATAACCAACATCCTCAAAATTTCCATGGGGGCTGCCCTCTGTAGGTTGGAGATGACAGTTTTGAGATGTCAGCATAGAATTGTGCTCCCTGATGTCAGTGGGAATGATGAGATCCTAGTGCACTAGAGGCCAGATTTTGATCCTTAACAATTAGATAACAATGGGAATAATTATCATAATAAACCCCAAAGATAGCACAGTACTCAGAATATTTTGCCCCATGGACAAATGTGACTAAATGGACCATTCAGTACCTGGAAATGAAATAAATAAGTAGCCTAATGGAGTGCTCTTTCATAATATGTAAGCAGAAAACGTCTTGGTCTGATAAGCAGACACCGGATTTAAATTGCCATAGTGGAGATTCATTTCTTCTTCCCTAGTTCCCAGACCAAAACCAGTCAACTGACTCAGAAATCTTTGTTAGAGGGGGAGACTACGTCCCTCTGAAGAAGCATCTTGAAATACAGCCATAAGTATGGACTATGACTCTCCTTCCAAGTCTTCTTTGGAAAGATCTATGACCATTTACTAGAGAAACAAAAATACCCAGCCCTTCCGGAGGTTGTTAGATACTGCCTCTGAAGTGTCACTAATCCCTGAAGAATCACAACGTTGTTGTGATCCACTGTTAAGCATGAGGACTTAATGGAGGTCAGGTGATATGTGACATCTTAGCCTGAGTCTGTCTTACAGTGAGTCCAGTGGGTCTATAGACACATCCTGTGGTTATTTCCCAAGAACTGAAACATACAGTGAAGAGATTACTTATGACTGGAAGAATCTCCACATTGCTTTCCTGATCATGCAAATTATGGAAGGAAGGGTCAAGTGGGAGCCCCTGGAATACTCCTTGCCAAAATAGTAAACAAAAAGCACTATGCATTCCCAAAGAAATGCAAGGAATAATGTCACTCCCAAAGACTTGAAAGATGCAAGTGTGGTAATTTCTTCACATCTCCTGCTGGTGCAAAAGGCTTCTACATCTTGGCGATGACTCTTAATTATCATAAATTTAATCAGGTAGTGATGTCAAGTGTGCCTGAAGTTCCAAATATAGTATCTTTTTTCTAATCCCAGTATAGTTAACATACAGTGCTATATTAGTTTCAAGTGTATGATATAGTGACTCAACAATTCCATACATCACGGGTGCTCATTACAAGTGCACTCCTTAACCTCCATCTTCTATTTCACCCATCCCCCCACTGATCTCCCCTCTGGTAACCATTAGTTTTTCTCTATAATTAAGAGTTTGTTTCTTGGTTTCTCTCTCTCTTTTTTCTTTACTCATTTGTTTCTTAAATTCCACATATGAGTGAAATCATATGGTACTTGTCTTTCTCTGACTGACTTATTTCTCTTAGCATGATACTATCTAGCTCTGCCAAATACAGTATCTTTGCTGGAGCAACCACCAAACACCCTGGCAGCTGGTATGTAACAGTTAACGGAGGAAATATTTCCTTTTCTATTCACATCAATAAAGATTGGCAGACAAAATTGGCCTTTATGTGTTAAGGTGATCAGTCCATCTCTGCCTTAACTCAGTACCATGTCAACTTGACCGCTCAGTACTAATATGCTCCAGAGCTACACTGTCCAATATGGAAACCATTAGCCGTTTGTGATCGAGCACTTGAAAAGTGGCTATTCTGAATGGAGATGTGCTGTAAGTATAAAACACACACTATATTTCAAAGACTTGGTACCAAAAAATGTAAAATATCTCATTAATAATTTTGTATGCTCTATGTTGAAATGATAATATTTTGGCTATGTTTGGTTAAATAAGGTAATAAAAATTAATTTTACCTGTTCCTTTTTACTTTAATGTGGCTACTAGAAAAATTAAAATAGCATATGTAGTTCATAATATATTTCTATTGGGCAGCACTAGTTCACTGAACTTGGTCAACAGAGAGGAACAAGTACCCAAGACGCCTTAGAAAGATATATGGATGCCAGAGAATAAGAAATAAAACCTGCAAAAGTACAGAGGCTGCCATGTTGGTAGTTTCTAGGAGTCCCAGAGGTCGACGAGGACATGTCATATATCCACTCTAGAATTAGAGATGAATTACTGCACCTCCTACTGGCCATCACAAAGAAGAACACTTGGTGGGCCTCTGAAATGTGGAGGCAGCATATCACATTGGGTATGCTGCTCATGAGAATTTTTAGGTTCATGTGGTTTGTAGTTCTTCCTTATCATCCCTCTAACATCTTCAACATCCCCTTTTTTATTTCTGATATCGATCATTTGTGTCTATGTTTTATTTTCTTGAGCAATGTAGATAATGCTTTATTAATTTTATTGATCTTTTCTAAAAATCAGCTTTTGATTGATCTATTTTCTCTATTGTTTTCTGGTTTCAATTTCACTGATTTCTGCTCTTTATTTTTAAAGACTTATTTATTTATTCCAGAAAAAGAGAGAGAGCACCAGCAGGAGGGGCAGAAGGAGAGGAAGAGAGGGAATCTCAAGCAGACTCCCCACTGAGCCTAGAGCCCAACGTGGGGCTGGATCTCATGATCTTGGGATCATGACCTGAGCCAAAACCAACAGCTAGTGCTCAACCTAGGCACCCCAATTTCTGCTCTTTCTAGTTTCCTTCTTTCTGTTTTTGGTGGGGTTTAATTGCTTATCTTTTACTGATTTCTCAAAGTGGAGCTTTGATTATGGATTTGAGACCTTTCTTCTCTTCTAATAGAAGTACTCCGTGGTATAAACCTCTCTGAAGCATTGCTTTAGCTGCATCACACAAATTTCCTATGTTCTATTTTTATTTTAATTCAATTAAAAATATTTTCTATATTCCTTCGAGAATTCTTCTTTGATTCTTTTTGGGTTACTTAGAGATATATTGTTTAATTTTCAAATATTTGAATATTTTCCATATACCTTTCTGGTATTGGTTCCTCACTGAGTTCCATTATAGTCATAGAATATACTTTATATGAGTTTAACTCATTTAACTTCGTTACGGTTTATTTTATGGCCCAGAACATGGTCTATATCTTGGTGAATCTTTCATGTACACTCGAGAAGAATGTGTATTCTGCTATTCTTGGGTGAAGTCTTCTGTAAGTATCAATTAAATTGTTTGTAGTGTTGTTCAGGTCTCCCATAACTTCTCTGATTTTCTCTCTGTGTGTTTTATCATTTACTGAAAGGGAAGACTTGATGTTTCCAAGTATAATTGGGGATTTGTCTATTTCACCCTTCAGTCACATCCCTTTTTGCTTCACGTATTTTGAATCTCTGTTTTGTAGTAGGGGCACACGCATTCAGGACTCTTATGCCCTTTTGATGAATTTAGCCTTTCATCATTATGTAACATCCCTCTTTATCCCTGGTAATTCTCTATGTCCTGAAGTCTACTTTGTCTAAAATTAAGATAGTTACTTCAGCTTTCTCTCGCTTAGTGTTTGCAAGGTATTTCTTTTCCCATTGTTTTATGTTTAATCTACATTATTTATTTAAAGTAGGTTCCTTCCAGATGGCATGCAGCTGGGTCTTCTTTCTTTAAAATCCAGTCTGAAAATCTATAACTTTAATTAATGTATTTAGACCATTTATACCCCAGTTGTATTTGTTGTATTGATATGTTAATATTGATATGTTTGTCCCCTCTGGTTTTTGTTCTTTTATTCCCCCTTCCCTGCCTTCTTTTGGAATATTTGACTATATTTTAACATTCCATTTTAATTTATTTCTTGACTCTTTGGCTATATATCCTTGAATGATTTGCTGTTGTTTTGGTTTTGGTTTCATTTTTGTTTCGGTGTGGTTGCTCTAGGGTTTACAATATATACATACCAAGCTTTCACAATTGACTCAGATTTAATATTTACCACTTGAAGCAAAATTAAGAAGACTTGCCGCCATCTAGATTTCTTGATATCCTCCCTTTATGTTAGGATTGTTGTGAACTGTGATTTATAATAAATACATATTTTAGTGGCTATGATTCCTGGCCCACAGTTCCTAAAAACCTTAGAATTTCCTAAGTGCTAAGAGTAATAGAGGTGAAATGGGTGTTTTTTTGTTATTCATCACAAGCGCCTTCCAACCACACCTGTGTTCATGTTAATAAGGTGATTTTTGGAAAGCCTCTAGGTAACTACATGATGGGGACGGGTTGCCAGGAAAACCAACCGTGTGATTAAAGGGTTGAAATTTTCAGTGAAAACCTCCCACCCCTGTCCTTCAGGGAGGTTAGAAGGGCTGGAGGTTGAATCTGTCATCAATGGCCAATGATTTAATCAACCGCGCTTATATAATGAAATCTCCATAAAAACCAAAAGGACAGAGTGTAGGGAGCATCCCGGTTGGTGAACAGGTGGAGGTGCTAAAAGGGTGGTAACACCCATGGAAAGCAGGGAAGTTCTACCCCTTCTCACACACCTTGCCCTATGCATCTCTTCCGTCTTGCTGTTCCTAAGTTGTATCCTTTTATAATAAGTCAGTAATATAGTAAACGGTTTCCCTAAGTTCTATAAGCCACTCTAGCAGATTAATCAAACCTGAGGAAGGAGTTATGGGAACCTCCAGTTGACATGTTTTGTGACTTTTCAGCGTTTGACTTGAGTCGTTGTGACACACAGCTATACTTCCTACTCTTGGATTCTGTGAGATTTCTCAGGAATAAAACATTTCTGGTCCATTTCATAATTCTGGCCACAAGTTGGTTTGAGACATGTTAGATGGAGATGTCCTAAAGCAGTTAGAAACAAAGGATAGAATGATAGAATTTTGACCAAGAGATCATAAAATTACCGAAAATAACATCTCACTGATAGAATCATAGAGGGAAATACCAAAAACTTTTCTGCTGAGCACGCCTGCCATCAGAGTGGACCACTATAATCACAGAAGTCCTAGATTCTAGACCAGTATTTTTCAACCATTATTTCATTATTGCTTCTCTAAGAAGCATTTTTAGACATTTTTCCCCTAATTTCCCTCCCCCATGAAATTTTAATGCCACAGATAAACTTACCTATGTAATGTGTGTAATGTATATCTGTTATACTATATATATCTTTATAAACTATATATTGTATAATGTTTTATTTGTTTTATATATATATATAAAGATTTTTTTCAGCCTTCAAGAACCAGTTTTTAATCCCCATTGAGAATGCTTCCTCCAGACCCAGATCTACCATTCATTACTTTGCCACATTTTCTTAAGCTATTATCATTTATGAGTTTTAGTGTCCTCTTTGCAACCTGACCAGAACGTGTGAGATTATTCTCAAGATTCCTCCAGTGTTCTGTCCCTGAACAGATACTATCCTATTAATGAACTTGGTCTTTTGACCTACCTATTGCATTTGGTTGCATCTCTGAGGGAAATACGTTGAAAAATTGCCAGTAAAATGAATACAAAAATGAACTACATTTTTCCTTAATCTGGAATCAATGTTGTTTTGGAGCCCACAGTCAGCCTAAAGCACATAGCTTGTCTATTCCATTCTGGTAAACTCAGGCCAGTCTGACAATTTATCAGTCATATTTAGGACATCTCACTATCAGTCGCCTTCTAGTTCAAAGCCCTTTCTTCTCTCCTGGGCCCCTTACCACTGAGAAACTTTACATTAAACAAGAGGAAACAGGTGTGGACTGCTTTCTATTCCTCCGCTCTACTTTCTTTCTGGTCAATGTACCAGCTCCCAGGAAATGCTTTCAGCAGAACCCAGAGGAAGCAGTTCCTTCTTAGCTATGGCTTCATTTTTCTTCAGTTGAGGTTGGTACAGTTTGATCTCTTAGAGAGATGCTGGCTCTGTTGCGTAGCACACACCATGGTGTGTTGGTGCCCATGTGAGATATTTCTGGAAAGAGACTGCCTCACTACTGAGCAATGTCTTAAAGGGTGCAAACAAGATAGCCCACGCTCACAGCTACATTCTTGGGTTTATCCAGATCTCAGGGATTCTAGGAATCTGACATGGCAAATTTTAAATCCAAGAAAACAAGGAGGGGAAGATTTTGACTCCTCCCCACCTGCTTTGTTTTCTGCCACTTAACAAAGGCCATATGAAAAGCAGCTACCCGGTGCCCCCCCCCCCCCCCCCGCCACGTTCACAGACATTACCAGCCTTTCAGGGAGAAGCACCTTCCCTTCTTTGGGAGACACAGTGAGCACACTGGGCAGGGCAGTGGTAAAACCTTCACAAACTCCCCTTTCAACTCTCTTTCACCCACCCCACACCTCCTGATGCAAAAGTTTAGTGGGGCAGGGTGGGGGCACTTATTTTAACAAAAATAAATAAATATTTGTTCTTCAGTCCTTGCTTTTGGTTTTGCTCATCTATAACCCAGCACTTTCCACTTAGCCAGCAGGTGGAGGATAAGGAACCAGTCAGCAGGCTTCAATAAAAATAGTGGTGGATATACAGCATTAGGATTCGTGATTCATGTCTTTTTCTGATTTTTGCCCTATGCTCCAAGGCCTTAGAAGCAGAGAACTTACAATTTAACACTTCATACTGATGCTGGCAGGCAGCGTCCAGGGATCTAGAGGGGGTCTTGCAGGACTAGCCAAGAGGGTCCTTGGCTTCCCGGAGGCTGGAAATCAAATAGGAGCCAGCAGGAAGTGGGAGTAGAGCTTATGGAAGATATAGAGAAAGCAGATATAGAGGGAGTGTCTGGGAGACTCAGAAAAGAAAGGACCATGAGTCTTGTCTTTGCTCAGGGTCAGGGGGTTTTCACCGAGGAGAGTGGCCTGGTATATGTGTCCCCTCAGGCATCCAGGAACTGTTTAGAACAAAGATGAGGGCTCAGGTGTTATTCCTTGGAGCCAGGGGGCCTTGGCATTTAGATGTCTAGTGCTGGTGGTCTGGAATATCCATATATGAAAGCTTTGCCCGTCTATTCTCACCTTGTCCTTCCTTAGATGTTATCTATTCTAAAGAAATCATTAACTCCTTGTGCCTTACAAGGAGTGTAAAGTGTGGGCGGGGGTGCAGGTCCTAGCAAGAAGGACAGGGGGCATGTGTAAAGTGGGGTGGGGGTGCAGGTCCTAGCAAGAAGAGAAGCAGGAAAAGAAGCAAAAACAGATTTTCACAGAGTCCTTCAGTTTCCCTCTCTCAATACTGACTTTACGTACCTACTTCCCCCACATCTGTAACTCTTTCTGTATCCTATCTCTAAATTAATGGTGTAATTATCCACCCAATTTCACTCAATTCAGAATGCATGGATTATCCTGGTGCCTCCCTCATCCTTATCCGCTATATTCGATCAGTCATTAAATCCTGTAAATTCCTCCTTAGTCCTATATCTCTGTCATAACCCCCTCTCTGTCCCTCTACTCTCTTAATTCCAGCCTTCAACACCTTTTGCTTGAACAATTGCAATAAATTCCTAATTAGTTTCCAGTCAATGAAATCTCTCCCCACCCCACACTGAGTATATCTTCCCAATGATGTGACCCGGTAACGCTCCTTTTTCAAAATATTTGACATCTGTGGAAACAATACAAACCCCGTACTTGAGAAAAGAAAGTATGCAATCAGAAATTTATTTTCCTTTATCAAGTGAATACGTTTTAACTAATAAGAATCTTATAAATCGCCTGGGTGGCTCGGTTGGTTAAGCGTCTGCCTTCCGCTGAAGTCCTGATCCTTGGTCCTGGGATCAAGCAGGTCAGGGTCCAGGCTGCTTCTCCCTCGCCCTCGCCCTCCCCCTGCTTGTGCGTGCTCTCTCTTTCTTTCTCTCTCTCTCTCAAATAAATAAATAAAATCTTTTAAGAAAAAATCTTACAAATCACTTAACAAGGCATATTGTTTTTTCAGGTACTGTGTTGTGAATCCCTTCTCTTTGCTGATAACAGAAGCTGTAGGGAGAAAAAAAAAAAAAACCCCACGAAGGTAGCTAACAAAGAATCCATGTGCTAGCTAATCAAATTGGGTGAAGATCTAAAGATTAAATTGATCTTGCTTGACCTGTTCGCTATCTTAAGTGACAGATTTCTCTACAGTGTTTTCCTGCCATTTTCAAAGTAAAGAAATAAAAATTGTGTGCTGCCAAACTGTTTTATTACCCACATAAAATGTAAACCTTTATGTTTGTCAAGATTTACATGGTTAGAGGATTATCATAAATCACAATTAACAATAGCTGTGGAGATAAGGCTCATGAATTTTACATGTTGTTAATCATCTTATCTAACATAGCACCCCTCCAAGGCTTTCTGCAAGCTCTATTTTTTTCCATAGTACTTATCACCACCAAACATTTTGCCTATTTTTTGTCTCCACCAGAAAGTCAACAACGCCGTAAGGGCAAGGACTTTGTTTTGTCCAAACAACAGTATTGGTTGTTTTATTCATTTGTATACATCCCAAGTTCAGTGCTTGATACAAAGTGAGACTCAGCAAATATTTGTGTAATGGATAAAAGATAGCAAAAGAAAAACAAAACAAAACCTCCATCATGTAGCCGAGAAATGGCTTTTCACTTTACAAATTGTGTATAATGAATCGTCACAGTCCTCAGGACAAGGCAAGAGACAGAGGCCGTTTTTATCATGCCTGTTATACATCTACACACTGAAGCCTGAAAATGTGTCGTGGGGAAGTCAGAGCAATGGGGGAAAGAATCTGCTAAAATCTGGCCGGTAACCTTGTGTGATTTAGACCCTTTCCTGGATTTCATGAGCCAACCTTAGGCGTCAGACCCAAGAAACCAATTGGCTGCACTCTGAAACTACCATGTTTGGCACACTATTCATCTCGCATCTTGAGAAGGGGGAAAAAAGCAACATGAGGAAAAGAAAGAGGATACGGGATAATTTTTACTTCTCACACATTTAATATTCTTTTTCAATTTTTACGTGATTTTTGTAACTGCCGCCGGTGAAACTGTTGACACAGAAACGAAGACTAGCTCTGCTACCCATAGATAACATGGCTATAGTGCCTTCGCTGCCCATACCCAAAATGGACGCTGACTATGACGCTCCCGACACTTCACTACTGGCCCCGTCCCTCTAGCCCGGAACCCCTCCTCCCTACCGTGCCAGCCCTTCCGTCAGAGATCTGCTCATGATTGGGTGATCCTAGTGTTTGGCGATTCTCCGGATGTTGCGTCACTCAGTGAGTAGGGGAAATTGCGCGCGCGGAGACAGTAAGGAGCGGGCGGAGGTCCGGGGAGGTGTGCGCTTTTGCGTTTCGCCGGCCCGGAAGGGTAACTGCGGTTGAGGTGACCGGGGACTGAGGTATGGCTACTCCGGGCCTGCTGGCACCGGAGATCCACTGTCCTGACGGCCGGCTTCGCGGGTCCGTTGGGTGCATCCGAGGAGGTCTGAAGGCGGAGGCGCTGCTGGCTGCGTCACAGCCCAGCGGTGCCCCATCTTGGCGGCGCGTTAGGGTCATCGTCCTGCGGGTGACCGGGTGAAAGAGGGCGGCGGCGGTGGGGCTTGGGCAGACGGCAGGGGCTCGCCCCCGCTGCCCTCTTCTCCCTCGGGCAGAGCTGCTGAATCACTCAGCGGCTGGGCCGCACAGCCGCCGCCCTCTCAGATAAGGGGCTGCTGGAGCGGGGGTGTTGTAGGGTTGTGCGTTGACTTTGGGAGACTAGAGACTTGCTGCCGAGTTCTCAACCGAGTCTGGAGAGCTGGGTGAAATTTCTCGGGGGACGAGGCGCTTGAGCGCATCAATGCTTGCGGTGGCGTACGGGGTCCGTCATACTTTATTCATTTTATAGCTAAAATACCTCAGTCTCAGAGGGCAGACTCTCGCGAGGCCCCTTTCTGGCATGTGGCAGAAACAAAATTTCCACTTGGTTCTGTTGGGCGACATGGAGACCACCAGCGAGGCCTCATTCCTAGTCGATGTGTTGAGTACTGGGGGAGATAAACCACACAGGCTGAGATGATGTAATGGCGTGAAAGTAGTAGAAGGTCTTGGTATCTTCTCAGTGTTGTACACTCGTTATAAATTCAGTGGCAGAGCTGAAAGTACACTGGGTTAGGTATTTAGCAAGGATTCTTAGCTTTGGGGGTGCTAGGTAAAACGTTCCGGGGTCCTAATGATTCACATTAGAACCAGAGTTAAGGCCCAGCATCTACATTTTAAGATGAATCCCAGGTGGTTTCTGTACCTTCAGTACTTTCATCACATTTTGAAGGGAAGTAATATTTGGCATGTTTAACAGAAATGTATGTTTGATTACTGTTGATGTGAAACCTTACAGTGCAGCATGACCTTGAAGAGTTATTCATCTCTTCCTTGGATGACATTTTTCTTCTGCTCCAGGTCTTGTTTTAAATTTTCCTGTTGATTGCTGGTATAAATCTTAAAACCACATTTATAAACTGATCACACGCTGCAATTGTTTTAAGATATTAACATCTACTTTGTATTAGACACACAACTTTTACGGAGTCATACACAATATTCAAACTGGGATTTAATTCTCTTTTGGTGGTCATCCCATATTGGGTTCTTTGGGGTGGAGTTCTTGAAATAACAAGGAGTAAGCCAACAATTCATCATTAACATTTAAAAAGTGCACTACGTTTTTCTGTTAAAGTATGATTGACGGGCTCTTCTGTGTCTCTGGATCTTTTCTGTGTTACCCCCTCAGTTGGTTAATGGGTTATTTTTTGTCTGCGTCTTGAACTAGCATTTCAGATCTGCTTGGTAAACCTGGTGCACCACCATGCTGGCCGCAAGACTTCTGTGTCTCCGGACACTCCCTTCCAGGGTTTTCCAACCAGCTTTCACCAAGGCCTCCCCTATTGTGAAGAATTCCATCACGAAGAATCAATGGCTCTTAACACCCAGCAGGGTAAAGATAATCTGATATCTTATATTGTATCCTTCTCTTTATGCACCGGGACATTTTTGTTGTTGTTTTTGTTTTTTGACTGTATGAAGCTCCCTGTTCTGCCTTTAGTGATTTACTGAAACAGTTAGCTCTAATAATGTCCCAAATCAGCTCTTTCTCCCCATTAGTGTTGTGTCATTCTGTTCCTTCTTATCACATGTGAAAGACAGAAAGAGCTCCTATAACTTTCTCTTTACTTAGAGCTTTCGGAGTTTCATTCAGAGAATTTATAGTGATTTGTGTCCGATTGAGAGGTATATGATACAAGAAAGAAATTGTGGAGCCTGTAGTCAAAAGCTTAAGAACCCAGGAATATTAACATTTGGTCAATAGCTTATTAATAAGTTACTAAAAACGTCATTTCAGCTCTTGGTTAGAGAGTGCTAGAATCCATCAGGTTAGAGAGACACCCACTTTCTTTTATAATAGATTTCTCCATCATTCAAATCAGAAGTATAAATTTTGAAATGTGAGGTAGATAAGGAAATATATACAAGCTAAAAGAGACAGCTGTTTTCCTCTTAAATTAACTGTTCTGCTATTGAAAAAGAGCTTAAAAAAAGAAAAGGTAGCAGTCATCCCTCCCTTTGACTTTATGTTAAGAAAGGTAACTTTCTTGAGCCTATTTCCTAAATGAAAAAAAATGTAGCTAATACTTACTGAATGCATGTTTTTTTAAAAGTTAGTGTTTAAAATATGATCTAGGGATATAAATCTGTAGTTTATGAAATAATTATTCTGAAATTTTAAGAAGTTAAGTTGTAAACTAAGAATCTAAGTGAGTCACTTCAAAGATCAACCACAGGTAGGGTCTACATTTAATTTTTTAGATTGGCTGACAGACCTTTATAGTGAAACTACATACATAGAAAGTACCAAGTTATATAGAATTTTCTAGAGTAATGAGATTTAATTGTATTTTATTAATAACATTCTGTTTTCCTGTATGTATCGTATGTCTTTGTTTCATGTATGTCAGGAATATGCCACCAAGACAAGAGTTGGGATCCGGCGTGGGAAAATTGGCCAAGAACTTAAGGAGGCAGCAATGGAACCATCAGTGGAAAAAATATTTAAAAGTAGGCAGCAGTCTTTAGTTTTTGAACTGGAGTATGTGAATATGTTTTAAGAAGTCCATGAACAGCCTTCTAAAAATATGTGCAAATGAAAAAAAATTAAAATATGTGCAAACTTATGTATGTGAGCATTTTCTGTGAAGAAAGACAGTCATTCTTCAGGATCTCATGACCCAGAAAAGATTGATAATTCAAATTGGGTTCATTGGTTCCCAGTCATATTTCTTCCAGAGAAAATTTTACTTTTACCATTTTTTTTAAGATGATATTTATTTATTTGACAGAGAGAGAGACAGCCAGTGAGAGAGGGAACACAGGCAGGGGGAGTGGGAGAGGAAGAAGCAGGCTCCCAGCGGAGGAGTCTGATGTGGGGCTCGATCCCAGGACTCTGGGATCATGCCCTGAGCCGAAGGCAGACACTTAATAACTGAGCCACCCAGGTGCCCCTACTTTTACCATTTAAAAAAAAAAAGGATTAATAGTTAATATGCCATGATATAAAAGGTAAAATCTGTTAAGGAAGTCCAATTGAAGTTGAATAAAATCTTTACTCAAGCATACAATATTTATGTATGTTTTAAGTTGAGAGAAAATCACTAAAACGGATATTAATAAAAGCCTCGCTGTTCAAGAAGAGTCCTCTTAATTGGTTGTTCATATATTGCCTCCCTGGAAACAATACCTTAATGAAGTTCGTCTGGATTTCAGCTTTGCAAATTTAACTAGATTGTTAATCTACCCAAATCTATTCATAGAACACTATTGCTGTTTGTAAGGACCTTACAGAGTGTCGATATATTATAATGGGAAAGAGCTGTAATCTGTATCTCTCTGGGCATTTCTTTCTGATTAGTAAGTTTGCCCTAAAAGATAAATTATATGAATCATATAGCTATAGCATAGTAGTATTCTTCATGAACAAATTCAAACTAGAAGGAGTAAGATTCATCCAATTAAGATTTGGTAAGTTGTTTCTTTCCCTTGCTCTTACTTTAGGGCACCCTCTCCCTTGATTCTGCATACACTGATTACATTTTTGGTTCCTTTTTTTCTTTGCGTCAAGCATCATCTTTATTAATGGCACTTTATACGCTGGTATGACTATTAACATTTCTTTTTCATCTTTTTTTTTTTCATAAGAGCATCATGAGAACATAACCTAGATTCTTAGGAATAAATTTAAATAAAGAAGTATCCCCACATTACAGATATACTGCCTCCTTAAATTTCTAATCAAGTCTGACCCTTTTTGTATTAATACACCTATGTTTTAGCAGTGTCCTTTTTTACTGGTTCCCTAATTTTGAAGCCACTTAATCCCCATATGTTCTAATTATGGTTGTTAGAAAGGACTATGGTATATAGTTCGATTTTCCTCATACAAATATTAGAAGGGGCTTACCATAAACATTTTAATTTAGTCAAGATATGACTGTATTAATGTGCATTTCCTCTTGTGTTCTCTAGTTGATCAAATGGGAAGATGGGTTATTGCTGGAGGGGCTGCTGTCGGTCTTGGAGCATTGTGCTACTATGGCTTGGGAATGTCTAATGAGATTGGAGCTATTGAAAAGGCTGTGTAAGTAATTAATTTCCAAACATTTGCAATCTTCAAGGTTCCAATTTTGTTTTCATCCTTCTCTTTTGCCACTTTTGAAATGTTTCATATCTAATCTTCTAACTGTAGAAATATACTTGAATAAAAATAAAACCTCTTGACATCTGTGCAGACTTAAATAAAAAATCTTTTACTAACGTTATATGTGTTTAAGCACGGAGAAAATGTGTTTCTTTGTATATGTGCCAAGTGCTTATGTTTTATATCATTTAATTTTATGATTAACTCCAATGTATGCATCATTATTTCTATAATAAATGAGATAAGATTAGAGCAATAAGTTGGTATTAACTATGTTGTGTCTTTAACAGAATTTGGCCTCAGTATGTGAAGGATAGAATTCATTCTACCTATATGTACTTAGCAGGAAGTATTGGTTTAACAGCTCTGTCTGCCCTGGCAGTGAGCAGAACTCCTGTTCTCATGAACTTCATGATGAGAGGCTCTTGGGTGGTAAGTCAGCTTGTTTTTGCTTTCCTTTTTCACTAAGTATCAAAAGATTAGACAAGATATTGGGGGACAGGTATTAAATGGAAAGGAATCCCTTACTATATTGAACAAGTAGTTCAAATCTATGAATTAATAGTGCAGCTGAGACAAATTAGGAATTACGTTCTGAGATAAATCAGGAATTATTCTTTGTTGAGTTTGTATTTAAATAGTGGCAAAGGGGTTGACCAAGCTTAGAGGAATATCCTACGTACCTAGCAGCAGAGATCAAACAGCCTGTGTTGTGTAGCAGTTTATTTAATAAAGCTGGGGGCAGGGGCGACATGACAAATGCAAAACCATCTTAGAAGTCAGTGGAAAATATTTGTTGCGAACACTTGAACTTTCTTGACCCCGTGTAAGGTTTTATATTCTGTGTTTCTTGAGCATTTGTTACTTTGTTAGATACCAAAAAAATGATTTCAAAAGTGGTAGCTGTTTTTCTACTATCTGGTTGAAGAAATGAGCTTAAGTGGTAAAGGATGTGCAATAAGAAGTAGAAAGTGTAAAATCAGTTGAAAGACTCTCTTTGTCTTGGACTAGTAGTGAAGTTTCGTGCAGGAGACATTTATTTCATCAGAACTGTTGGAGGCCAGCATTTTTTATTGTAGGAGAGGTCAAAGGTAGTCTAGGTTTGCAGAACAGCTTGAGGAAAGGAGAAGAGGTAGTCCTTGAAACTGGCTTCATACATGATCGGGATCGAGCCCCGCATTAGGATCCCTGCTCAGTGGGGAGTCTGCTTCTCATTGCCTCACTCGCTCTCACTTGCTCACTCTCTCTCAAATAAAATCTTTAAAAAAAAAAAAAAAAGACTGAGATAAAACTGGCTTCACAATAGTGTCAAGAGTGGAATTCGAGTATTTGAGGTCTAGCGTGTGAAGAAGACACAATTAGGGAATATTTGATTGCTACACTGAGGAAAGTGCCTAAGTAGAGGCTATTGCAGATACTGAAACAGCAAAAATATATATATATTTTTTAAAGATTTTATTTAGTTATTTATTCGACAGAGATAGAGACAGCCAGCGAGAGAGGGAACACAAGCAGGGGGAGTGGGAGAGGAAGAAGCAGGCTCATAGCGGAGGAGCCCGATGTGGGGCTCGATCCCATAACGCCGGGATCACGCCCTGAGCCGAAGGCAGATGCTTAACCGCTGTGCCACCCAGGCGCCCCAGCAAAAATATTTTTTGTATTTGAGTTCTAAGAACTCAAATGGAAGAGACAAGAAGCAAGTATACCAGCTGTGTGTTTGCATGATCTGAAATGAAGGATTGTAAGAACGTGAACTATGAGTTTGAGACGGGAAGGGAGACGGGAGAGTTAATATACGATTTCCCATCGGTAACCAGCTCTAGCTTCCATCCAACTTCCGAAGCCATAATATGTCCACTGTACTTTCCAGGGGAGAACCAGTTAGGATAGCATGGCCATTTGGACACTATTCAGGTGCGTGTTATGGATCTCCTAGCCTAGAAGTCCATGAGGGCACAGACTAAGCATGGTACATTCTCACCGGGAATGTAAGTTTTAATCAGATAGATAATATAAATGCTTTTTAATGAAACACCATGGCTATAAGAGAAAAATTAAAATATACAAAAGAGTTTAGCCCCTGAAATAAGACTTCAGAGAAGTTCGTGCTTGGGCCATATTCTCATCTTCCTGTGAGCATAAGATCATTCTCACCTGCTGTTAGGGCTACTTAAATAAAATAGTTTGGAAAGCCAGGCAAGTGCTGCAGAGATGAAGATGAAGCTTTTTGAGGGTGGCAGACATACAATGTCAAAGTTGGTATCAAGTGATTTTAGAACAGAGAAGAGGCTTCTGACACTGCTCGTGGCATTCAGTGTCCCTCCCAGAAAAACTTTGCAGGTGAGGAGGTAATCCTTGAATAAGTCAACCAGATAGAAAAGATGTGTTCTTAGGCAAAATGAACAGAATTAAAGAGGCATGAGACGGGGGCGTGTTTGCATCCCCACCATTTTAATGTAGCTTGAGTGTGTAGAGTATGGAAATGTAAAAGGCAGAAAATGCAACTGGGTCATGAACATGAAGGACCTTAAAAGAAAAAAATGCAATTGTGGTAAATATCCTGAAAATGCCGTACATTTGTGTGAAGTATAAAGAAATGTGTGAGTGGTTTTTAATAATTATTTCTCCGTTAGAAAATGATAGGGTAGAACCCATCGTGCTTATTTACATTAATATGAGCAAAGGCTCTCCCATATTCAGCGAAAACAGCTGTTAACGTCTTTATCTATACTTTATGTCGGAGGTTGAACATTCACATGTCGTGGGTCAGACAGATAATGGAGAGGGGCTAGGCAGGCCTGGTACGTCACACAGGGAATTAGTGACATCTAAGCAAAGGCAAGCATTCACATTCAATTGATTTTTGAGTAGTTGGGCTACAAAATATCTGCTGTTTTGTCCAAGAGCTGCAAGTTTGCAGTTTCTGCTTCAAGTTTCCTAAAGATTCATTATCATCATTTTCTATTCCGTGCATTTCTTTCTTACACGCACAGGAAATAAGTGTTACAACAATGGCAATCTAAGGCAAAGAAAATGGATGGAGGACCAAGTCAGCCAGAAAACTAAGAGGATTGAGAAGTAGCATCTTACTCTCCTATTTTCCATATGCTTCTGTTCTTTAGGTTTTTATTTAGGATATGATGGAGTTTAAGACCGTGTACTCTCTCTCTCTATATATATATGTGTATATATATATATATTTATATGTATGTATAGCTATATTCTAATTGGTGTATCATGATTTTTTAAAATGCTTTCTGTGCTATACAAAAATAAAAATTATTTTGGGGCTCTTATTTTTTTTTAAAGATTTATTTAAAGATTTTACTTACTTGAGAGAGAGAGAACAAGCATGGGGAGGAGGCAGAGGACAAGCAGACTCTCCCCACTGAGCAGGGAGCCAGACATGGGACTCAATCCCAGGACCTGAAATCATGACCTGAGCCGAAGCCAGACGCTTAACCAACTGAGCCACCAGGCACCCCAATATTTATTTATTTATTTATTTGAGAGTGATGGAGCATGTGAGCTTGAGCATTGGGGGCGGGGGGCAGGGGCAGAGAGGGAGAGAGAATCCCAAGCGGACTCCATGCTGAGCTCAGAGCCTGACCTGAGGCTCGATCTCGTGACCCTGAGATCATGACCTGAGCCGAAACCAAGAGTCAAACGCTTAACCAACTGAGCCACCCAGGCACTCCTATTTTGGGATTCTTAAAGAGGTTTTGTTAAACCTTTTGTCTAGCAAAAATAAAATTTTTTAAAAGATGGTGGTATCAGAGAGCTCAACTTAACTCACTTGGAGGTGTCTGCAAAACTTTGTGTGACAGTAGGGGGCAGTCTTGCCCCTACTAGGATCAGTTCATTATCCTTAATCTTTTTAAACAGATTTTTTTGAGGAACTAGCTGAACTTGGAACTTATGGGCTTCTACTTACAAGGATTGATTTTTATCAGTAATATTTGTCTTTCAGACAATTGGTGCAACCTTTGCAGCCATGATTGGAGCTGGAATGATGGTACAGTCAATACCATATGACCAGAGCCCAGGCCCAAAACATCTTGCCTGGTTACTACATTCTGGTATGTTCTAATTTAAAATTTTTACTTAACAGCCTTCATTACTATCTTTTGTGGTGTCTCTTCACAATTGTAAATGACTTGTGCATAATTTAATAAAACCTTGTGTTTAGAAAACACAAATTTTTTATACTTATTGGTGGTGGTTTATTGCGGGACCTCTACTCTGAAAAGTTAATGATTCTGATACCAAGACCATAGACATCCGCAGTGTTACATCTGGCCTCCTTTGACAGTCCGGTATATGTAGATTTCCTTTATGTATTTTGTCTACTCCTGGGAGGTTTCAAGCCTGCTACACATTACTTGAGAATTGTTCTTATGCTGTATATTTAGAAGAATTTAGAAATGAGAGTGGAGAAGAAAAGGAGGAGGTAAGACACGTGAAAGAGTAGGAGATGATGATTTTGCAGTAGAGCATTGGAAGAAAGAACACAGTAAAAAAAGATTTTTGGAAATGCATTTGTGTCTGATACGATTAGCTGGGTCATTATTTAGATAGGTTTGGCACAAAGTTACTGTGGACGGGGGCAAAGGCTGTCCACCTGTAGTATTGTAGGACAGTTTTAATATCCTTTTACAGGTATATGTTGTGATATCTCCCTTAATTGTGGAGAGACAGATACTTTAGATAAAGTGTTTTCCATCTCAGGTATCACAGGATAGTCGCTGTCTGTGGGTTGAGTAAAGAGCCAGCTAGACCCAGAAACAAAAATACTTAGATACATATTCTCTACTACAAAACAAGACAAATTTTATTTTTTCTAATTTTTTTCTATTTGAGTATAGCTGACACACAATGTTACAGTAGTTGCCGGTATACAACATAGTGATGCAACTTCTCTATACATTTTGCTATACTCCCCACAAGTGTAGCCACCGTCTGTCACCATACAGCACTATTCTAGTATCACTGACTGTGTTCCCTGTGCTGTGCCTTTTACTCCTGTGACTACTCCGTAACTGGAAGCCTGTATCTGCCTTCCCCTTCACCCATTTTGCACACCCTGCCACCTCCCCTCTGGCAACATCAGTTTGTTCTCTGTCTTTATGGGTCTGTTTCTGCTTTTTATTTGCTTATTCAGTTAAAACAAGACAAATTTTACAAGCATTTCCCTGAAACGGAACGTGAAGTGTTTCTAACATGGGTTAATACATGGAAATTAGGTACTTGGCATCCAGTATGACAAATTCCTGGTGTGAACTATGTCATTTATATTCTTCATGTGCTGTCTTTGTTTTGGTAAGTATGAGACAGCATGACTTGACAACCTTGGTTTTCAAGTCTGTTCTATTAGGTCTGAGGTTATTCAACTGTAGATATTCTCCATGGAGCTTTACAGGATAAAATCCTTGTGATTGAGGGAGGTGGTCCATTATCTTCTAGTACCAATAACCTTTTTAAGAAAAAATTATTCAAGATACAATGTGTACTTCTGTAAAATGTAGTATCTCTGAATGCCATCTATAAATATTTAAGGATTATTCAGCTTAAAAACAACTACATACCATCGTGGTATATAGAAAACTTTTTTTTTCTCGAGTATGTATCTTTGCATTTAAACACCAAAATCCTCACCATCTGAGTTAAGCATTATTATCTTGCCCAGTGAATGGAGTTCTGCACCTGTTTCCCATTTTAGACACTGAGTTCCTTGAGAAAACAGGTTCAGTGTTTTTATCTCTGATAAATAGTAGATACTTAGTGACTTACTGAATTAAATTAAAATAGCTGTGTAGTTTCAGTTTAGAATAAAGGCTATCTGGGTTGCTTAGAAAACTCCTTTTAATCTGCTATTATTAGTGTATAAATTATTTGGGTCAAAGTATTTTATGTGTTGGAGGGGGACCCCAAGACCACCCATTCATTCATTCAGTGTTTTTTTAGGAGTCCTAAGACTGAGCATATAGTTGTCCTCAGAGCTAAGGTTTATTACAATAAAAGGACACGTGATAGCATCTGCAAGGGGAAAAAATATAGGCAGAGTGTGGAGCAATTCATCCACAGGCTTTCAGTGCTCCCTCCTTTCTTTGAGGGGACTTCTCAAGCAAGTGAGAAGTGGCAGTGAGGTGGAAGCCCATTAGGGACTTGGTGCCTGAGGGTTTTTATTTAGGGCTGATCATGTAAGCACCTTCCTAGCAACTACCAAAATACAGATGTCCAGAAGGAAAGCAAGCTTTCCGCATAACTCACATTGTTTTCACAAGAAGTCTCACCCTCCCACTTATAGAATACTTCATGTGCCAAGTTCTTAAGTAACCGATGACCTTAGGCCTGCTATGGTAACCCTTCCCTGTACAGCATGAATGCGAGTTTTTGCTTTACATTTCACCCATATCTTAAGAAGCTGTGCAAGCAAGCATTAACATTTCCATTTCACGGGTGAGGAAGTGGAGACTATGTGAGGTCAGACCGGCAGGTGCCACAGTCAGAACTGACACCGTTATTTCTTCAAGTCCATCCTTCTGTCTACTCTTTCTTTCACTGGTATGTTTGAGATTGAGACCTGAAGGGGGTTTGATGACCCAAAGGCAATCCCTCACAGTATTAAAGGGACGTCAGAGTTGGCTTTTGACCAGTATTAACATCTCAGTGCATTCCATTTTCATTTTTCACCCAAATGTTTAGCACTGTTTCAACACAGCTGTGGTCTTAATCAGGGCTAAGTGATACTGTGCAGGAATTACTGAAATGATCGTTGGAAGACTATTCGAACTGTTTTTCCCCCCCAGCTTTATGAGGATATAATTGACACATAACACCATATAAGCTTTAAGATGTATAACTTGTTGATTTGATACATACATACATTGCAAAATGATGACCACCATAGCATTAGCTAACACTTCCATTCCATATTTACCATTTCTTTTTTGTGGTGTGAGAACATTTAAAATCTATTCTGTTAGCAACATTCAAGTATATGATAAAGGATTAGCTATAATCACCATGCTGTACATTTGGGTCTTCACATTTGTTCATCTTATAGCTGGAAATCTGTACCCTTTGACCAGTATCTCCTCGTTTCCCCCATACCTCTACCCCTGGTAACCACCACTCTACTCTGTTTCTCTGAGTTTGACTTTTTTAGATTCTTAGTATAATTGAGATCCTGTATTTGTCTTTCTCATACTTCACTTAGTATAATGCCCTCAGGGTCCATTCATGTTGTCAAAAATGGCAAGGTTTCATTCTTTTTTATAGCTGAATATTATTCCATTTTGTATATACACCATATCATCTTTATTCATCCATTGAAGGACAATTTGGTTTTTGTATCTTGGAGATTGTGAGCAATGCTGCAGTGAACATGGGAGTACAGTCATCTCTATGAGATCCTGATTTCAGTTCTTTTGGTTATAAACCCAAAAGTGGGATTGTTGAATCATATAGTAGTTATAGTTTTAATTTTTTAAGGAACCTCCATACTTTTCCATTGTGGCTATACCAGTTGGATGAATGCCAGTTTGATTGGCAATAATAATGTTGAGATATCCTTGTTAGTTTTGTAATTGATATGTCCTTAAGCAGCAAACATCTATTACTATTTAAAATTTTTATGAGAAAATATCATTGAAAAATCTCTGACAATCTCCTTTAAAGTTTTGCTAAAGCTACAGGAAGGCTGGACTACAGCTGCACACACCATCAGAACCAGGCCTTAGAGAACAGGCTCATCAAAGAGCCAGATAGTGGGGCACAGACCTTTAGAAGGACCTGCAGCGGCTGATGAGAAAGTCCTAGAGGACCAGACCCCCCCCCCCCCCCCCGCCAAAGGCCTCAAACTTAAGGGCTATTGTTATGAAAAGGCCAGGACTCAGGTGCCCACATTCTGTGAGGACAAGTCTCCCAGAAGGCCAGAACACACAGAGTCTGATTGCCAAAGAGCTAGGCCATAAGTATTGGACCTCTCAGAGGACTCTGGCATCTGGGACGAGACCTTGGCAGACCATGGTGGCCAGGATCTTTGGAAAACTAAGCCATCCAAGGGCCAGACCCCCAGTGATAAAAGCTCCAGAGATAGAATCTCCAGTAAACCTAGCCATGAAGAACGGAAAAACCAGAGGATTGTACCATGGCTGTCAAGGCCACCTGGGAAACTGTCTTTGTTAGGGTGAGCCTACACAGGAGAGGACCACTGGCAGGACAGGCCATGGAAAACAGGACCACCAGGCTAGACCCTGGAGAGCCAGGGGAGGACCAGGTTCCATGGGGTGGCAATGGGGGGTTGGGATGCTATGAAAGGGCCATGAACGAGGCAAGATCTCACTCATCTTTACTCCCTGGTACAAGCTCTACATCCTGACCGCATCCATTGGTGGCTAATGGGGTCAAGAGAAGCGGAGCAATGAGCTGACACATAAGTATAGGGAAAGGAAGAAGGAGGACACTCTTTTATCCTCTGCCTGTGGCTTAGTCCAAATTTCAGGACAGGGAGTTGCCTAGGGTAAGTAAAGTCGGGAGCCTGATGAAGAGTAAAGGTTTTTTCTTGGCTTCTGCAAAAAAATATTGTTTTTTGCTAAAAATTTTGCTGTCAGTTGTAAAACTGATGGGAATCCTAATAGAAATGTAAAGATTCCTAGAGGAATTTTTAATCCAGTGTCCTGTCTGACAGCAAAAGATATTTTTAATTGCTCATTATCATGAGATATCTTCCTACTTGATCTAGAAATGTTACTCTCACAAAAGAGACATACTGGTGTTGAAATTATAGTATGACAATAGCTGTGCCTATTCCATGAGTTAAACTATGGACATTTAATATTTAATAAGAGGATAACTTGTTCTACTCACCACTGAAATAATGCCTTATCTAAGATTTATTTTTTTAATTAAGGAGTTCTGTTTGCTGATTAAATTACTGCTACCTTTCACTGTAATTTTTCGGAACTTGTTTATAAATATCTGACAACTAAAACTACTGTTCACAAGCTGAGATGACATTCCCTGTTCCGAAGGAAACAGCAGTGCCTGTCCTTGAAGTTCCTGCATTTTAGAATTAGCATCCTCTACACATTCTCTCGTTTTACCTTGTTCCCTCTTGGCAGCAGCAGGTTTGACCTTCAGTTACTCACTTCAAGCCTTTTAATCTCAGTTCGTATGTATGTGATTATTGTTGCAAAGAATATGAGTAGGCTCACATCCAGATAATGAACTACATAGAATTTAATAAAGTTATTTAAAAATCTAGATTCGTATTTGTATTCTGAGTTGAGACAGTTTAAGAACAGTGTTACTGTTGGGATTTTGAATTTCGATAGCTGCAAGTTTGGGCTGTGGAATTCAGGGGTAGTACTACCTAAATAAGGGAGAGAGACTTTGTAGTCTTGTTGTTTAACAATCAGGTATACAATTTATCAGAAGTGGCATTTTCTTTTTGGTTGTTATTTAGTAAATACTTAACTACTTGCTCTTTCTCCAGGTGTGATGGGTGCAGTGGTGGCTCCACTGACGATACTAGGGGGACCTCTTCTCGTCAGAGCTGCATGGTACACAGCAGGCATTGTGGGAGGCCTCTCCACTGTGGCCATGTGCGCACCTAGTGAGAAGTTTCTAAACATGGGAGCACCGCTGGGAGTGGGCCTGGGTCTCGTCTTTGTATCCTCACTGGGTAAGTCGCTGTGCTTTGACACTTACTTGGTTCTTGGTATCCTAAAATCATTGATGTACTCAGTTATCCTAATGGAGGGAATTTATTAAGAGTCACTTTTAAAAGTTTAAAAGGGAAACACTAATGAGAGTGTATTTTCTTATTTGGCATTGTGGTAAACACAATTTTTGGTTTTACCAAATACATCTAAAATGGAAAAGTTGGTCTGGGGAACATCAGAATTGCTCTTGATGCAAGAGCCTTTCTGTAATGTGAGCAAATGACCCATTTCAAGAATGAGTGTAATGGGTTTGCAACTTGAATGTGCATAAAATTACACAGTGCACATAATCCTTTTCTTATCTGTGCAGTACACCAAAAGAAGGTCTTTTTTTTTTCTTAAGTAATATTAATCATAAATCCAGTTCTAGAAGATTCCTTTTTTTTTCCCCCTCCCAGGATCTATGTTTCTTCCACCTACCACTGTGGCTGGTGCCACTTTGTACTCAGTGGCAATTTATGGTGGATTAGTTCTTTTCAGCATGTTTCTTCTGTATGATACGCAGAAAGTAATCAAGCGTGCAGAAATAATACCAGCGTATGGAGTTCAAAAATACGATCCCATCAATTCGTAAGTAGTCTTTAATGTCTTTCCTTTGTTACACAGGACATTTGTGTTATTACGGTCTATTTTTTTTTATGGCTGTATTAATTTCCTAGGGCTACTGTAACAGACTACAAACTGAATGGTTAAAACAATGGAAATTTATATTCTCGCAGTTCTGGGCTCCAGAAGTCTGAAATCAGGGTTGATAACCTTCCAAGGGCTCTAAGAGAATCTGTTCCATGCCTCTCCTCGAGGTTCTGGTTTTGGTCAGCAGTCCTTGGTGTTCCTGGGCTTCTGTCATAGACGCATTACCCCAATCTCTGCCTCTGTCTTCACAGCATTTTTCCTGTGTGTCTGTCTCTGTCTGTAGTCATTTTGAATTGAGGCGCACCCTACTCCATTATTAACCTCATCTTAACTCACATCTTGATAACATTTGCAGAGACCCTATTTCCAACTAAGGTCACATTTATAGGTACAGGGATTAGGATGTCAACCTGTCTTTTGAATTCAACTCAAAATAATGGGTTTGTCAAATTGTGCTATTTTATTTCTGTTGCTGTTTGGTCTGTTTTATCTCTTTAGTAACCTATATATCCACAGAACTTTTGATTAGATGGTAACTAAGTATAATATTTAGGTATTCAGTTAAGTCAGTATTTACCTATTTTTGTTGATTAACTTCATGGTGCTGCGACTGTTATATAATAATGCTTTTCCCTTTTCTTGGACTCTCCACCAAAGTAGGTTGTTTTATTTAAACAACTTGAGTTTCATGTTGTCTCTCACATTTTTTAAAGTGGTGTTTTTTCCTTTCCTTTTACATTTGTCTGTTGAACTTTAACAAAAATTCATCATAATTGTTTTTTAAACATGCTGCTTTAACGCAGTTTTGTAACAGTTTTCTTTGGTTGACTGTTGGGGGGGTTGCCTTGAGGAGCTGTATTATATTTTAAAATGCCAGACTTGTGTCTGACACATTTTTGTGAAGGTGTTTCTCAGATTTTGTCTGGATTATTTCATTGTCTATCACCCAGGGTTTTTGTTTTTGTTTTTTTTGCAAGATACGATACTCATAAGAGCGTGTCAGAGGATAGAATAATGATTTTTTTTAATTGTTCTTTAACATTTCAAAGATTAATCTGCCAGAAAAAAATCTCGACTATTGTCTGGGGCTTCTTCAGTTGGCATCTTTTCTTTTTTTAATTTTCATTTCAAATACCTAAGACAGATAATCAGTATTGCTTTTTCTTTTCTAGACTAAGAAATAGTTTTTATCGTTATTAGAATTACATCATCTATAACTGGCCATCATTTTCTTTTCTAGGATGCTGGGGATCTACATGGATACCTTAAATATATTTATGCGAGTTGCCAGTATTCTAGCAACTGGAAGCAACAGAAAGAAATGAAGTGCCTCAGCTTCTGACTTCTTTGATACATCAGATATCTTGCTTGTTGAATAGGGATAGGTATCCATTAAATAGTTTGTACAAGCAGCTTTCATTGAAGTTTAGAAGATAAGACTTGTCAACATGTTTCAGTTGTTCCGGTGATGTGAGGCTTTAGGTCTCCTTTTTCTTCTGCAGAATAAATTAAGTTGTTCTCTTCCAAATAAGCACACACATTTCCAGTTCTCATGTTTGAGTAATTCTTGTATGTTTTGATGAATGTGAAAACTTAAGTATGTGTTGTGAGAATTTAACTGTTCTATTTTAAAATTTATTTGAGTGAAAATTAGCAAACTCTTTTGTTGCATATCTTTTGAAATGCAGAAATATTAACAAGTAATGTCATAAGTGATGTAGAGGTTTGGTAAAGGGACCAGAGAGAAGCGAAGGGTCACCTGCAATCTTTCTTTGAATACTTAGCACTTGTATAATTGATGGTAAGCCAGAAAGAGGGGTCTGGTGATTTGGAAACAAATAGATCATCACTGTTTTTACATTCATCTGTCGAACTTACCAAAGCATTGAGTATAAGACAAAGATAAAGGTGATTCATTCTCCTGATGCTCCTTTCTTTCTCCGTGCTATCTTTACAACATACGTGTGATTTTGTTTGGCTTCTCATTGTTTGACACTGCTAGGACAGTCCAGAATGTTGATTGTATGGAGAATTCCTGGTATGTGTTATATATGTTTAAGTTTTACTTTTGAGCCTTGTAGAACAAAATATCCTTAAAACTCTTCTCAGGATAAAACATTCAAAGCATGGAAACTCTTGTATTTTCAAATATACATATACCGTGTTCCTAATTGCTGAATTTTTTTGCCTATTTATTGAAATGTTTAATAGAATACATGCTTGCCTTTCTCATCTCTTCAGGCTTTGAAGCTTTTATCAGAAAAGCCTGTTTGTGGCTCACACGTAAGATTGTGAAAGCAGTTTTTCTCCCAAGACTTGGTTTCTTGGGTTCCTCTCAGACAAAGCACTAAAAAAAAACGGAAGACATAGGTAGTCTTTCTTCATGAACTGTGTCAGTCAAAACCGTAATAGGCAAAGTGCTCCGTTAGCGTTTACCCCAGCAGACTTGTCCTTCTCTCCTTCATAGAGTATTACCTGACTCTCTTGTGACGTTTGTGTTTTGATACAGAAGAGTTATTTTTGGAAGTTTAATGAATGAGTTAAGTGTGTATAATTATTGAAATGATTGGTATTTTTGACAAGTATTTATTACAGTAATCCAGAAGTAACTATTCTAACCACCTCAAATTACATAGAATGCTTATTGCTGAAATAATAAAGGTTCCGGCCAGATGGTAATTGGTCTTGTAATTTTTCCAGCTGAACCATATGCATACTTTTTGAATAGAGGATTTGTTTCATTTATTTTCTCTTCCTGACCTAGTACGTAGAATACAGTGTGATTATGACCATAGTACTTAACAGCCAGACTGCCTTTATTTGAGCCCCGGCTCTTCCACTTATTTCTTATGGGAGCTTGGGCAAATTACTTAACCTCTGTGTGCCCATTTTCTTACCTATAAAATGAAGACGGTAACAGAACCTACCTCATAGGATTGGGGTACAATGTGTGGGCATTTAGCACCATGTAAGTTTTAGCTGCTGTTGCTGTTTGGGGGGCGGAGTTCTCCTAAGAAAAATCTAAGTGCCAAACTTCTATTTTTTCCATTAATCTCTACTGTATCGGTGCGATCTTAAAGGTCCTGTTGTCTTCAGTCATATTTTAGAACCCAAAATTTATATCCCTGTGTTTGGATGGTGTCACACAAGGTAAAATGATAGAATATCAACAATGGGTGTCAGGCAAAAGCTTCTTTAGAAAAACAAGGTTTTTTGGTTTTTGTTGTTTTTTTTTTTTTTTAATTTAATGACTTGGTATTTTATTGCATCACTTTTTCTGACTTTGCTAAGACAGTGAAGATTTTGGTATAAAAAGTGAGTTATATAGGGGGGTAATCAGAAGGGGGAATGAAGCATGAGACACTATGGACTCTGAAAAACAAACTGAGGGCTTCAGAGGGGAGGGGGTGGGGGACTGGGATAGACTGGTGATGGGTAGTAAGGAGGGCACGTATTCCATGGTGCACTGGGTGTTACACATAACTAATGAATCATGGAACTTTACATCAAAAACCAGGGATGTACTGTATGGTGACTAACATAATAAAAAATATATGATTATAAAATTAAAAATAAATCATTGCATCTTCCAAAAAAAAAAAGTGAGTTATATAAAATGTAAATACAGAATAAAATATCGTAACAGGTGTAAGGTGATAACGAAAAAAATCCCTGGTTGCTAGGCTCCATTAACATGCCACTGAGGGTTTTTCTTCACATCATAGAGAAGAGTGAAGACCTGCATGTGGATAGGCTTTAGGCAAAAAAGAAAAACATCACCTGAAGCTTTACGGGATAACTGAGAGACGTATTTAAAAATCACACAAAAAATAAAGGCCCTTTTGGTTTGCTTAGAATGCTATCGTGGCCATCCAGTCAGAAAACGAGTGTGACAGGCACCATGCTGCCTAAACCCAGGGGAGACAACCAGGGTCCTTCAGGGCAAGTGTCCTAAGAGCACAGCAGTGAGTTTCCAAGGTGTGCCAGGAGGAAGTCTTCCAAGACTGAACAAGAGTTAAACAGCACACAGCAAAGGAAGTGAGGGTGTTTCACACGGCCGGAGTATGATGGAGGAGGGGTCGGAAAGCGAAGGATGGCAGGAAATGCCAGTTCCCTTGAAGCACCTGATGACCTGCTCACAACACGTGTGTGCTCTATGCTAGGACCCTAAACCCTTGAATGTGTTCTCTGCACTTTAAAATGCTAGGATGTGGCGGGGTGCCTGGGCGGCTCAGTCTTCAAGTGTCTCTCTGACCCACTCCCTCTTCTCCCTCTCCCACTCCCCCGCTTGTGTTCCCTCTCACTGTCTCTCTAATAAAATCTTTAAATAAAAAAAATGTTAGGATGTGAGAAGAAAGGCACGTTTCCCTTAAAATTATTCATCTGGATAGAGGGTGTGTGTCATGTTCAAAGTTCTTGAAACTGAACAACACCAGAGATTTGTGTCATTCCAGTATGGTAGGGGGATCCAGATACCCTGTTAACTGCAGATGATTGAACTATTTGCATATTGTGTGCTAAGTCCTTTGCATAAATCATAACATTAGTTTGAGCTAGGTACTTGTAATCCCCATTTTGCCGAGGACTAAGGTGAAGCCCACAAGTTCAATATTTGCACAAGGTCATATGGCTGGGAAGAAGGGGTAGAGTTGAATGTCTTAGCCAGTTACGCGTGGAAAGTTCAACTGATGCCACCAGGCTGAAATCCTATTAGAGAATCAAAAGCACTGTACAAATTAAATAGGTTGAGATTTTGCTAAAAATACTTAGAGCATTAGAATTTTAGTGTTTATCAAAAGGGGCGCCTGGTGGCTCAGTCAGGTAAGCGCCTGCCTTTGGCTCAAGTCATGATCCCAGAGTCCTTGGGTCCAGCCCCACATCCGACTCGCTGCTCGGTGGGAAGTCTCCTCCTGCCCCTCACCTCACTCTGTGCTCTCCCTCACTCTCTCTCTCTCAAGTAAAATATTTTTAAAAGGGGGGGGGGTTGACCTTGGTATCTGAAGAATAAATGGTAATCATGTTTTACTTCCCTGGATCCTATTTCTTATGTATAGTACCAGAAGCTCCTTTCCTCAATTGCTGAGGTCACCTGGAGCTACGAATCAAAGGATTTTTTTAGGGTCAGTGTAATCAGTAAGATGGAGTCCTCCCTAAATGTACTCAATTTAGCTAGCAGTCAAAATGGAAGCCATTTTTCAGGAAAAGATGAAGCTATGACCTTGAAGACTTGGCCTTTTGTAAAGAAGCCTTTCAGGAAGCCGTAGAAAGTTCCTCCAGTACTGACACTTGAAAACTGCAAAAGAAGCATATTATGCCAGAAGCAAAGGTGAAATTAATTAGAGTTCTGATGGAGGAGAAGGGATTATATGGAGCATTTCGGCCAGTTAGCATGAGGGCTGCACAGTCTTTTCTGGTCTGCCTTAGCATTTCATTCTGCCTCACTCATAGCTTGCTATCCTCCTAAGGGGCCAGTCTCATAGTTGGTGGGGGGTATTGCAACATCACTGGATCTAGAAATAGAGAATTGAGATTTTCTAGCAGGACAAAATCGACATTCATGGTCACAAATAAGCACAGAAGTTGAACAATTTTTTAAAATAAGACCTGCTTTCCATGAGCACTTTGTAAAAGTTGCCTGATGACCTGTACGTGTCAGCTAGCCACCATCGTGCTAGCTTGCCTTGTGCTTGGACCACCTGGGCTGCTCACCTATGTGCCCCAGAGTGGTTTTACATAGCATCACAGAGCTAGGTGACACAAGGTTCATATGATGGTTTCATAGGAAAGGTGTTATATTTCTTAATTTTATTTGCTCATTAGTCATGTCACCTCAATTCCAAGATGCTATATTTTTCACACTTCATTTCTGAAATGTGTGTTTAATTTCATGGGTGTTTAATTTTAATATGTGTTTAATTTAATGATTACCATTTATTCTTCAGATACTAAAACTAGGGTTTTTTTGCAAAACTAAATTATCTTAAAATAAGTGACATTTAAGAATTTAAAAATTGTTATTTTCCAGTGGTTGGTTTTTCCATTTCTAATAGTTCATAAGAACAGGTATCTGAAGGATTATCTTTCCATAATTGTAGCAACTTTTTTTTTTAAAGATTTTATTTATTTACTTGAGAGATTGGGAGAATGAGTGGGAAGAGGGGCAGAGGGAGAAGCAGACTCCCCATGGAGCAGGGAACCTGATGTGGGACTCAATCCAGGATGCTGGGATCATGACCTGATCCAAGGCAGATGCCCAATGGACTGAGCCACCCAGGTGCCCTAATTGTAGCAACTTTTACTGATGATTCATAGGGAATCTTCTACAAAACAAAGCAAACCTATCCCCACCCAGTTATGTGCGTCATGCTGATTGAATGGACTGATTTCCCAGCAATGCAGAACAATTCCCAACAGGAGGATCAGTGGAAGTTGAGAGAGAAAGCATTAGTGGTTTGATGTGATCTGGCTGTTCATAAGGAGATAAGAGATTTGATAGGTTTGTTCAATTTGCTACTCTGAAGGAATTAACTCAGCACCAACTGTGGGGAGAAACAAGGATGAATGAGAAACTTTCTTCCTGACCTCATAGCCGGGCTTGAAAGTCTATAGAATAGCATCTGATGGACAGAGGCAGTGCGTAGCCAGTAGGGATCTGATAGCAAAAGCTGCTAGCCCTGCTGACCTTTGAGCAGTGGCTGCTGAAGGCAGGAGCCCTTAACTGCAGGTGGGGAATTTAGGGCCCAAACACAAGTCACTCTTTTTTTTTTTTTTTTTAAGATTTTATTTATTTATTCGACAGAGATAGAGACAGGCAGCGAGAGAGGGAACACAAGCGGGGGGAGTGGGAGAGGAAGAAGCAGGCTCATAGCGGAGGAGCCTAATGGGGGCTCCATCCCATAATGCCAGGATCACGCCCTGAGCCGAAGGCAGACGCTTAACCGCTGTGCCACCCAGGCGCCCCACAAGTCACTCTTTTTAAGAGATCAAGTCAACAAATGTTTATTGAGCCCTCTATTAGGTACCATGTAGTTAAAATGTGAGAAATAGCAACTAATGACCCAAGGTAATTGTGAAGTCATTTTCTGGAAACTACAAAAGCATTTTCCAGACTAATTGCTACAGGAGTTAAGAGAAAGGGGGCAGTCGTGTGAGTGCCCACAGGAATGTCGTGTCCACATACCCCAGCACAGAGGGCTGATGGCTGGAGGGGGCTCCTCGCTTCTGTGGGAAGGGGGATGCTTGGGCGGCCCCCGAATCCAGCAGCATGGGAGGTATCCTGCCCTACTTTGCTGGGGACCCAGCCTTCTCTGCTTGCCAACCAAACGTGTTTGTGACTCTGTGTGTGTGCTCACAAATTGTCTCCCTTACCGTACTGGGTGCCTCAGAAAAGATGGAGACTGCTCACTACTGATTTCAGTAGAGGAGTCATTTACAGAGAAGTTGGAAATGATAAGATTTTCACTGTTAATTCTGAGCAGCAGAAAAAACAGGCATTTGGTAGGAAACTGGGGTGTTCTGTATCTTTGTCAATATATTACAGTTGCCCCTAAGCAATTTTTTTAAAACGGAAAGTACATATGGAGAAAAAGTACATTGGAACACTTTAAAAGAAGCTATCGAGGTTTTAGGAACTTTAGGAAGTGGAAAGACCCAGAAAGAACATCTCTCCATGCTGTGGCCTTTGGCACATCTCTTCTCAGACGAACCAGACCCATAGCCTTCAAGGTCCCCGTAGCCCTGCCCATGCTGTGTCTGCAACAACAGGATTGAAGTTTACCCCAGGATGCAGAGCTCCAGCTGCACCTCGCTCATCCACCTGGATGTGGGGTGAGAATCTGGAAAGGTGACACTTCTCTTCCGGGAAGCCTGTTGCCAAACCTGCAAAGCACAGAACAGACGCTGGCAAACAGGGCCCGTCCAACTCTACCTGCGGTTCCCCAGCTCTAAGCGCTGGCAAAAGTGACCAACCTTGGCATTCCTCTTTGCCCCCGCTGCCCAAGTCTCTGGCAATTGCTCTCCTGGCCCTTACCCTCTTGGTCAAACTTCACATTTATAAATGGGCCTGCTGTTAGTCATTTAGACCCGAATTTCAGTGTGCTTTTTAAAAATTTGCTGTGAAATGTGGCAACAAAAGACAACTGTTGTTCTGCATTAAAGAAGCATCATACATCCTTGAACACAAGTGGAAGGTATTTTTTGGAGACGGGATGCTGTTGACAAAGGGAAGGAAAGCTATGCACCCCTCTTCTGGCAATGGGCCACCTAATCTAACAATTGTTTTCATATAGCACAACACTTCAGCATTACCGTCTCATCAAAAGGATGTTTCTCTCCAGCTTCAGCTACTCTTTTTACAAAGAAACAGAAAAACTAAAAAACAGTTGAGCAATTTGTCCAGGATCACACCAGCTAAAATGTGGCAGAACTCTGACGAGAGCCTGGATCCTGTGGCTCTAGAGTGTAGGGGAGGTAGGAAGACAGAAATTGCAGAGAGGGGTCCTGGGTCCCCTACTCCAGGCTGAAACCACGGGGTAGGTGTGAGGTAATGGGAGCAAAGGGCTCGGAGCTGCAGATTCACAGAGAGAGACAGGAAACAGCCAAGGGAGTACTCCCATCAGATGGTGGCTTCACAAGTGTCCCAGTACCAACAGGAGTGGCCACAGGGTAAAAAAAGGCAGTGCCTGCTCATCTCCCCAGGTACCTTGGTGGTGTGGAAAAGGTGACCTGCCAGCATGAGTTCCATGGAGGAGCCCGGGCCTGCTGTTGGCCACCATGGTGAGGCAGGGGAGCCCACCGCCATGGCCAGGGATAGACAGCCCACAGCAGAGGGGAGGGGACAGTTGGAGGACGCACAACATCTGTGAGAAGCCAGGGGACCAGTGACGGCAGGGGTAGAAGGGACAGACCCTGGATTTAACAGCCTTATTCCAATAGCAGGAGGCAGGCAAGACCCAGGTGGCTGGAGCTTATGAGGAAGTTCGGATTCACTGTAAAACATAGAGGAAGCTGTCGGTTTATTGTACAGTTGGGGGGGGGGCATGTAAGCTAAATATCAACGTGGCTCTCTCAGCTGCTTGTGAGCTCTTATGGAAGCAACGTTAGAAAAGAACCTCAGCTTTGGAGTCAGGCAGACCTGGTTCAGATGAGAAGTTACCGCAAGTCCTCTTGGGAGGTGAAAGAAAACCTCACTTTCCCTTGCTGCACACTGGAAATTCCATGCCATCATCCCTGAGGTTGGAGGGTGGGGGATTAAAGAAGACAACTGATGGATCACTCCCGCGCCTGGCCCCTCCTTCTATTATAAACTGATTGCAGTTTGCTAAGCAAATAAAGGAGGGAGAGTCATTTCTGATCAACAAGGTTCATAAAACATCTTTGGAAGAAAAGTGTCACACAGGTGGAGTAAAGTGTGGGGACTCCGGCCAAAAATGTTCTACCTGTAAAGGGTGGGGACGCTTCAGGCATTTTCCTAATTGACTATAGAAAATAGTCAAGTCACGAATTTGACTTGAAATTTTTTCTTCCTTGTAAATTCCCCTGCGTGTTAGATATGTCTCTGGAGTCTTCTCAGGAAGGCTTCCAAGTGTTCAAAATCACCTTCAGAAATTATTCAAAGCCTCCAATCTTATTATTTTTATACCCAAACCGCATATGCTTAAGGTGTTCCTGTTAAGATGCTTCTCATTTTCACCTCTCTCAACTCAACATGAGATTTCAAATATTCTAAAGAGCCAAAGGTGTTCCTTCCTTTTTTAAAGTAGGAAGTTGATAGCTATCTTTGAAATGTTAAAAAAGCAGGTGAAAATTTGTGAACAGTGATTGTCTCTGGGTAAGGGGGAGGAGGAGCTGGGTGAACTGACACTTTATACCCTGTGTATTTAAACGAGCGGGGGCGAGATGGTTTCAGACGTTTTCCTGAGCACCTACAAAGCAGGGTGGAATTCTGACATCGGAGTCTATTCTTCCCGTTTAAACAGATTGGTCCCAGGACACCTGCAAATCTGTGACTTGTATGTGTGAGTGGATAAGTAACGGAGCCCTGGAGATAGCTGGCTCTTCTGGCCCTTAACTGTGATCTGTGGTGACATAAAAGCTGTGCTGAGAGCTTAACATCTGTTTCTGGCTCCACGCGGCGGGGCTGAGGGGCCTGGGAAAATTACCCAAGTCCAGTGGATCCAGACACATCTCCCTCTTTACTAGCCTGAGAGTCTCATTTCTGCACTGTTGCTAAGCAATTGGCATTCAGCTTTAAGATTTGGCCTAATCCCTGCCCCCTTTGGCAGGAGGTTGCTCTTTTCTCCTCTGATGATAGTTTGCCAAAAGCAAAAAGCAAAAGGTACCTGTTACAACAACAGATCACAGTTGGGTGGCAGCCAAAGGTATGCTGTTGCGTGGAGAACCTGGTGGTGGCTCCCCAAATGACCTCACATAAAAATAAATGAGTAAATAAAATAGTGGTAATAGTCCTTCATGTGGACCATGCATGCAATTCTAATTTCAAGAAACATCTTTGGAAAACTCTGTGGAATTTAGGGACCTGTAATGTGCAATCTAAGTAAGAACAGGGTGCCGGCTGGCAAATGCAGCCTCAGGACCAGGCCCACCCTCTTCCCAGCCCTCTTTGCAACAGTGGCTGCTCGGAAGTCTCTCCTAGGCACCAGCTCCGGAGCTGTCCCTGGTGGGCCCCCCAGGGCCTTCCCGACCACACCCTCCGCCGTGGCCACTGCCTGCTCAGCCCAGCCATCAGGATTCAGAACACAGCTTGAAAAGGGAATCAGGCAGGGGCTGGGCAGGTGACTCACATGATATGACATATGGTCCTTAAGCCCAGTGACCCAACCAGTTTCTTTGTGTGGATTGCTTTTAAAGTTTTCGAAAATGCATATACGCTGACTTTCAAAAAACATCCCCAACTATTGATTTGCTCACCAAGCTATCCAAGCATGTGGTTTAAATTGTGTCTCTAATCTCTAGCCAGAGAGGAGGGCCAGTGAAGCGCCCCGTTGGCCAGTCTCGGGCAGCAGGGAACGTCTGCATTGGCTGCCGGGAAGCAGCAGGATCCCGGGGAGTGGAACCAGATACCGGCATCTTCCCGTGTGCACTTGGAAGCGGGTTGGTTAGCTCATTAGGGCAAAGGACAGATGGACATGATGCCACAAGGGCAAACACAAATTCTGTGTATTTGCACAGCTGCCTCCACCAACAGAAGCTCCGAGGCCAGGCACAGTGCCTTCCATGTCCCTGGGGTCTAGTGCATGGCCTAGCCCAGCGTATGTCCAGTGAATAAGTGACGATGGCGGACTCTTCCCTATGCCCACTGGTGTAAGACGTTTTCTTCCTCCGCACATTTGCTCAGGCTGCCGCTGTACCTGAAGCGCCTTCTCATGTCATCCTAAACATCTGTCTGGGTCCAGCTGCGCCCACCTCCTTAACAGCTCTGTCAGTGTCCACGTGTCACACACGGCCCCTCACACATGCGCCGTCATTCGGGCTTGTGTCCATCTCACAGACGGGTAGCAGACTCAGAGGCATTTAATGGCAAGCTTGAGGTCACACTGCTGTTAGATGACAAAGCAAGAACTCGAACCCAGGTCATCTGATTCCAGGCTCTCTGCTCCCTACGTTTCACAGACGGCTTGAGACTCTTCCCTGAGGCTTTGCAAAGGGTTTTATGGCCCTCCCTGCCACATCTTAGGAATGAGCAGGAAGATCTGTGTTTGATGGAATTATTACTGACACTAAAAGTTAACGTTCAACACCGGGAAGTGGCCCTTCCCTGGTGGGAGTTTCCTACTCTGACCACTGAGGCCAGTGCTGAGAGATCCCAGGGCCGGGCATTTATAGCTGTGTGTGTTACAGTTCACTAAATACTCTAACCTTCTCGAAAAGCTGGTTTTTTCCTCCTGGGAGCGGCTGACTCTACCCTTTTTGAGAATTCCAAGGCTGCTGGTGCCCTGCCCATCGGGAAACACCTTCCTGTATCACCCTATAAACGTCTGAGGTGGCTCCAGGAGGACCTTCGCGGCACAGCTGTCTCCCCAGGACGTGCGATTCCAGCCACCCCACCATGAGGCTTCTAGTCATCTCCAGCCTTCTCTGCATCTTGCTCCTCTGCTTCTCCGTCTTCTCTGTGGAAGGTAGGGCCATCTCCCGGGGTGTGGCTCCTGAGCAGAATGCAGGGCCTGGGAAGGTTGGAACTAGGAAATGTCCGAGGACAGGCCCCCCCAGAAGGCAGTCCCGGGCCCGGGAAGACAGGCTGTGACTCCTAAATCTAGCACCTCTATCCAGAGTGGCAGCACCCCCCCAATCTACATCCACAGCCCCAGATTCCCCAAAGACACACACAAGCTATGTAGAAAGTGATGTGAGGACCGTGGAAGCACACAGCCTCTGTGCAAGGTTGATTCTTGCACCTGAATCCTACCGAGCTAGAAATGCTGAAGGCACTCTGGGGTACGTGTGTCGTGCTTGCAGGACAGCAACTTTGCGTTGAGTGACTGAATTAATGAATGAAGTAGTGGATGAGTCTGAACTTCCTCAGATCTCGCGCACGGCAACCACGTGCAGCGGACCCAGCAGACCGGATGAGCATGTGTGTGTGCTGGGCGGGGAGACACGCTTGTGTGTGTTTGCAAGTGGGGGACATGTTCCTTGCACCCCCATGGATATGAATATTTAGCTCTCCTGCCTTTATTGTTTCAAGTAGCTATTTTGAGCTTTTTCTCTTGCCTACCCATCTAGGCATTGCCTATCTTATTATTATTATTATTATTATTATTTTAGCCATTACGGTGGTTTAACATTTATTGGAGTTGGGGATGTAGACATATAGATGGGGCGAAAAACACCCATACCTTCATGACTCAAGAATAACCATGTTCAACATTTTATTTCTTTTTAATATCGGGGCGAGCATTTTATAAAATTAATATATCTCTATATGTTCCACGTTGTACCCCTTTGTTTATCACTGTATTATTATAATCACCAAAAATACTTATGGCTGAAATTATTCTGGAAGCATTTACACCAAAATGCCAATAGCAATCATCTCTGAGCAGTAGGATTATAGGAAGCATTTGTTTTCTAAAGTTTCTGCCATGAACGTTGCTGCATATGTAATATGGAAAACAGGGATTAGAGTTCCTCATCAACACAGTCCAAAGCAGTGCAATCTATCAGGCCTCTAATTTGGGGGCATGGGAGAGGTTGCCACCGTTACCTTAATGACAGCTCACTGAAGATCAATATCTTTCCCCATGAAGTTTCCAATCCATTTAGAAGCCTCTGGCACAGGCTCCAACGTGTGTTATTTAACTAATATTTTGGGGTATAACTTGCCATCAAGTGAATGTGCTATGATGAATTTCACGCTGAGACATTTAAATCGTTCACAATGTTGCACTATTTTAAGCATGTGGCAAAAAGCCTATGTGTATATAAAACACTTCTAGATTGCCAAAGGGAGAATACTACTAGGTCAATGAGCATGACACTTTGAGTGATGGTGCCGTTTTCTGGACAGGAATGTGAGGAAGACAGTATCTGCCCGCACTGACTTTGTTATTTCTGAAAAAAATAAAATCACTTCCAGGCCCACTCTTTCCCCTCCAGCCCTTCCATAGCCTGACCCATCCTGAGTTTCCTTGAATAAATACTCCTGACCCCAGCACTTGGGAGTGGAGGCTCATTCAAGTCATTCCTCCACAGATCTAACCCCGTGGTGTCCCCAAGCATGCTAAGGAAGGATCTCTGCCCCTCTGTGTTCACCCTCAGGGAGAAAAAATTCTAGTCATCTTATCAAGCCCTCAAAACGCAGGCTCTGCTGTTCCCGAGTTCCCAGCCCTGCCCTGACGACCCAGAAAGGTAAGCACTGCACCCTGTCCGGATGGTAAGAAGAGGTTCTGGGGAGGCCGTGGGACAGGCGGTATATATGGATCAGCCCCCAGCCGTGCCTGGCACAGAGAGACCACAGCAGATGTGATCTTGGCCTCATGGAACTTCAGGTCTAATGGGGGGAACTGACTCCCCTCAAAAAAAGTCAAACAAGTAATCATTTTGAACCAAATACCTTCTGTTAAAAGAAAGAACAGAATGCAATTTGAAAATGGTACCAGGAACACACCCTACCCTGGGTGGGAGGCATCAGAGGAGGCCACATTTGAGACCTGAGGAAAGGCAAGGAGCTGGAAGGAGGAATGTGGAGAGGAGGTTTGGGGCGGGGGAAGCAGCAGGCATGGGGGCCTGAGATGGGCAAGAGGGGGCCATGGAAGACAGAGAGGCTGGTGAGTCATTGGGAGGTATTCAAGGAAGCTACTATCCAAGGCAGGGCTGGCCTCATGAGCTGGCATGTAAGGAAGGGTGACCAGGAGGAGGGTGGGACTCACAGGTTCAGAGAGTCCCAGGAGGCAGGCTGGAGGTGCAGAGCTGGGCTCCATGCCAGGGTGAGGCCTGGAGGAACAAGACTGCCCTCTCCCACAAGCCCTGGGGGGGCACTGGATGCTGAGGGAGACAGGCTTAAGGGGGGCTGCAGGCCCCCAGTTCCCAGCACTGGCCTAGGCTGGGGGCTCCTGGTGCATCGGAGTTGCCTGGCCCCCGTGTGAAGTTAGCACCACTAGACTTCCGCTGGCCTTTGGTAGGAGGGCCCCACGGCCTGGGGCAGGCAGAGCCCCCCATGGGAAAGCAGCAGAGCCCTGAGCCAGCAGGCCTGACACTAATCCGGGGCTCCTGCCCCCTACTCTGTGCGGCCTAAGGCCCCTCCCAGGGGTCTGAGAAGGCCCCAGCTGTGCTGGCTCCTCGGGGGCCATGGCCCAGGGAGCCCATGACCGCAGTCAGAGCCTCCAACCCGCCCCCCAGTCAGCTCCTGAGAGTCTTGTGCCAGGGAGCTTGGGTGTGAAGGAGAGGGTGGGAGGGAGACAGCATAGCTTAGCCTCCGGCCACTTCTTTGGAGAAGCTGACAACTCCTCCTTCCAAACTGGCATCACATCCAGCTGGGGCAGGATAAAAATAACCAGTTCTCACACATTGGACCCAGCTGTGAAGCACCCACCCAGGAGAGGTGAGAGTAAGTCACTGACTGTCTGACTGCAGCTCTGCTCCCCACTGAGGCCCCAGCCCGGTGGAGGAAGAGGAGTGTTTCCATGAAATAAATAAGGCAAAGCCCTAGGGAAGAGAGAAGTTGAGTCCCTCCCTGCTGAGTGAGTTCATCCCCAAACCCCTCCCCAGAATGGACTCACTCACAGGCAGTAAAAAGAAGTTAAAGATGTGCACAGACATGCACGCGTGTGCGTGCGTGTACACACACACACACACACACACACACACACACACAGAGTTCCTAGGAAAAACAGCCGGGTTAACTCCTTATGCACAGTACAAGGGCAGCTGTTTTATTAGTCACTCAACACTTTAGAATAATCTAGGTGTGTGACTTCATGTTGACTCTGGATTTCCTTTAGCATATATATATATATATTTTTAATAATATATATAATTATTTTATATATATAAATATATATATATTTTTAATCCAATTGCAGAAACTTGCAAACAACTTCAAACAAAAAGAGCAAAACAAACCTTTTTATTGGGTCCTTACTATATAATCTCGTTTAAATCCTTGGAACCACCCCAGGGAAGCACTGGCACCATTTTACAGATTGGGAAACTGAGGCTCAGAAAGCATCTGAGGCAGGGCCAGGAGCCCGGCTCTGCCCATCTCTCTCCACCGCAGCAAACTGCCTCTTCCACAGAGAGCAGGTTCCCTGTGGCTCTCGTGGAGACATGTGCATGCCCAAGCCTCCAGCTTTCCCCAAAGCAGGGCACCATCTGGGGTGGAATCCAGGTCCACCACCTGCTAGCTGTGTGCTCTCGAGCAGGTCACCCGGTTCTGCAAAGCCTCAGTCCCCTCACCTGTGAAAGGGGATGAGCATAGAATCAACTTGCCAGGCTCTGGTAAGGAGTCATTGAGGTCGTGACTAGAAAGCTTGGTGTTAGCCTGGCACCGAGTACCCCGTAAACACACCCTGCGGCTGCTGTGGAGGGAGTCGGAGCCCTGCCAGGGCACCTGAAGCAGGAGGTCAGCCATTTCCACACTAAAAACCAAAGCCTAAGCCCAGGCTCAGTGGTTCCACCTGCCATGTTCCCAGCCTGACCCCGGGGCCTTACTCAATGCTGGGTAATCAACAGCAGAGGGGCTGAGGGCGCGAAGCTCGGGGAATTCGGCCTCTGTACTCCGGTTCCCTGACATATGAGAGTGTCTGTACACCCGTCTGTCCAAAGAGAAAATAACAGAGTGTGCCTAGAGGATGTCCCCGAGCTGACACCACCAGCTACAACACACATACGCCAGTGTGAGGACTCTTTCATCTCCATGTCTCTCCAGAGCCTTGCTTCGAATGCAAGTGCGGTGTCTGGCCCGTGGGCATGACAGAAAGTGGCAGGCACAGGACGCTGGGTCAGTTCCACAAAACCAACACCCAAAATGAATGGGCTGAATGAATGACCAATTGCTATGTTTACCCCCATTTACCAGTTTGCTAAAAAAAAAAAAAAAAAGCTTTTCCAAAGTATTCGAAAAGTGTCTATCAATCTGTATAACAGCATGTCATAGCAGCATTTTTTTTTTTTAATGGAGTGTTCAATTCGTGAACTCTGTTAGTGCTTGAAGGCCTCAGGGTGAGGCAGGGGACGGAATGACAGCTGTTTAGGCCCCAGCTGGGGCCTCTGTCAGGTCACCTTCCATCCAGGTGTCCTGAGGTTGTTGGAAGCTCTGGGGGAAGGCTGGGGAGGTCTTTGTGGAAGACCTGCCCCTCCCACAGACTGCCTGGGATCCAGAGCTCCATGCCACCCTCCCTGTTTTGAATTACTTGACCCACACAGGAGACAGGGAGATTCCTCCCGTACCATGGGGTTGTCCTTGACTTTGGGAAGGGGCCCAAACTGCAGAGACAAAGATTACCCACTGAGGACCACCAGTGTGATGACTTGAGGGTTTTGGTGAATTTGGGTGACACCTGGGTGGACATAGAGCCAGTACCATGGACCCTGGAAGAGAGGAGGTAAAGAGGGTGCCGCACCCATCTTGTCCAGTGGGCCAATCAGCCAGAGGCTCTCCTATCAGTAGCCTGGCTCGTTGGGATTATATTCATTAGACATAACTGAAAAACAAAACACTCCCGGGGCTCCTGGGTGGCTCAGTGGGTTAAGCGTCTGCCTTCGGCTCAGGTCATGATCTCAAGGTCTTGGGATGGAACCCTGCGTCCGGGCTCCCTGCTCAGTGGGGAGCCTGCGTCTCCCTCTCCCTCTCCCTCTTCCCCCACCCCCTCTCATGCTCTCTCTCTCGAATAAATAAAATCTTAAAAAAACAAAACAAAACAAAACTACTCCCAACTTCAGTGGCCCAAAGCAACATGTATTTCTTATTTTCCATGAATCTACAGGTCAGCTGAGCAGTTCTTCAACTATTAGCTGGGCTCATTTATTCTTCCACGGGTCAGATATACCATTCTGCGGATCTTGGCTGGGCTGTCTCACATGTTTGGGGGTCAGTGGTCTGCAAGTCTGGGATGGTCTCAGTCGGGCACCTGGACCCTTTTCCACATGGTCTCTCATCCTCCAGCAGCCCAAACTTGTTCACAGAAGCTGCAGGGTTCCACCTATGTGAGTGAGGGCACCCAAGGCCTCTTGAGGCCTCAGAACTGGCCCACCTTTATCCCTGCTGCATTCAGCCGGCCGAAGCAAGTCACCAGGGCAGCCTAAATTGAAGGAGCAGAGAAAGAGACCCCATATCTTGCTGGGAAAAGCTACTAAGTCACATTGCAAAAACAGGGTGGAGAATTGCAACTGTGTTTGCAATAAGTCAACCACCGTATTTATTGTAGGAGCCAGAGAAGTGAGTCTTAGGGATCTGAGGGGGGCAGACAGCGGGTGGAAGCAGCATTCGGGAAATCATGGTCCTTCATCAGGCACACTGACAAAAAATGCTCTCGCAACACGATATTAATAGAAAAGGGTACCTTACACTGTATATTACTGTGACAATCACATTGGAAGATGAAAGCACTTTCAAATAGGAAGAAAAAATACAAAGAAAACCATACCAATACTAGCACTGATTCATGATTAAGATATGAGGCCATGAATAAATTATGATAATTGAATTTATTTTTTATAACAGGTGGTCATACAGCAATTATTGTATAGCACTTCCATCTGCTAACTCACAATAATCTGAAGAGTTAGATACTATTACCGTCCCGATTTTTACAGATGAAGAGCCAAAGCACAGAGAGGTTAAGTCACTGGTGGAAGGTCATCCAGCTAGTAAGTATAAGTGGTAGAGCTGGGCTTTAAATCCAAGCACTTCGGTTCCAGATTCTATGTTCTCAACTCTCACACCACCTTGCAGGTAATAATAATCTGGAAACAAGGAGAAAAAAAGAATAATGTCATCACAGTAATTTAGTAATTCTTCTCATTCGTGTTTCTTTTGTGGTTTTTTTTTTTTTTTTTGTGCAACCATGTTTTATTTTTATTGTATCTCATTTTTTTCACATTAAAATTAACATTACACCATGAGCATTTTTCTTCCTGTTGCTACCTAGTCTTCATAATCGCAGGGTTTTATCACCACTAACCGTTTTCCATCATAAGATGCCATTACTATTTCTCCACCATAGAACATTCAACTTGTTTCCAGAAATTTTTTTCTGGTATTCAAAACCAAACTATAAAGAACAGTCTGATGCATGCAGATTTTTCTTGTGGATTATTCCTCCCATAAGTGGGACTGGTCTGTCAAGATGCAAACATGGCTTTGAGACACACATTGTCTGCAGCATGCTCTCTGGGAGGAGATAGCCCAAGGGGTCCGAGGGCCTGCGAGTACATGTGCGAGGACCCTCCTACCATGGCCATCAGAAACAGGCCTTCCAGACCCTCAACTTTAGTAGACTGTGCTCTTTTTTTTTTTTTTTTTTTAATTTTATCTGTTCATTTGTCAGAGAGAGAGAGCACGCACATGAGAGAACAAGCAGGGGGAGCAGCAGGCGCCCCGCTGATGCGGGACTCGATCCAAGGACCCTGGGATCATGACCTGAGCCCAAGGCAGACAACTAACAGACAGAGCCACCCAGGCGCCCCTAGTGGACTGTGCTCTTGACAGAGCCAGTTTAGCCCATAAGCCACCTTCTCACCACTTTCTGCTGGTAAATCAGATTTCTCCCTGATGGGACTAAAATAAACTGAGCCGGTCACGTTTGCCATGAAGGGTTCCTTCTGGGCCTCCAGGAAGAAGATAAGCTTCTCGCCTTGATTTTTAAAAACTCTTTGTGCCTAGAAATGAACCTTAATTGTGTTCTCTCCTTTCTCCACCCCCACTCTGCCTGCCTCTCTGGCTCTTGTCTTGCCTGCACCGTCACTCCTTCCCAGGGCGCCCTGTGAGGCTCTGCAGACCGTGTAAGTTCAAGCCAGAGTCGCGCATTTGGGTGGTACCTGGGGCTCTCCCGCAAGTGTAATGTTCCCCAGACAAGACTGCACACAGCTAAGACCCTCATGCCCAGTGCTCGAGGCACCCGGAAGTCTCAGGTTCTCCCAGGATGCTCCTCTCGAAGCTGGGGCTGATGGCAAAGATGTCAAGAGCTTCGGCCCATGGAAGCTTCTACCCATGCACATGAGCCTCTTCTCTTAAAGACACAACATTTCTTCCTGCCACGTTGGACTGTGCTCACATTGCCTTTTAGAAAAGCCTGAACTAGAATTTTCTGAAAACCACAACATAAATACAAAGGTCAAAAATCTGGAATGCCTGTCTTGCTGTGTGGCCTTGAACGAGTAAGTTAGCTTCTCTGGGTTCATGTTGGCTTCAGAGATGTAAAGTCGGGAGAGAAAAAAACCCTTCAAGGAAGACCCTTCAGTCACTGGCATCAGTTGGTTTCACTACCCTTTTCAACCCTCATGACAGTGAACTGGGAGGTTGGAGGGCTTCACCTTGGGCAGAAAGGGCCCTAAGAAAGTTCCAGAATTTCAGATGCCAGTCCCAATTATGCCACCAACTTTCAGAGTTATTCAGGCTCCGCCCACTTGGTCTCAGTCCCCACGGGGCCCCTACAGTGCTGACAGTCAAGATGCCACTCTGACTTGTGTCAGCTACAGATCCAGACCCTTCTAAGCCGGCTAGGGTGGAGGGTAACAGGCCCCCAAGAGCAGCGACCAAGTCTGCTGAGGCACAGCCGTCCTGAGATACACGTAGCCTCTAACCGTCCCACATCTGATGGCCCCTGAAGGAACCGCTTCCTAACTTCCTGATGTGAGTCTGCCGGGAAGAACCCTCAAGCACACAAATAATCAATAAACACACAAAATGCATGGCATATCCTTGTTTGAGAAAGTCGGCGATGGGGCCTGAGCCACAGCTTTCTGCTAGAGGCCACCCCTTCATCACAGCAAAATCTAACTATGAGAAGGTAGAGTGGGGACTCCTAACAATAGCAAAGGTCTTGGTCCGACACACCAGGACTCAAATCCTAGTCCTGCCCAGGATTTTCTGTGTGACCTGGGTGAGTCAGTTCCCTTTTCTGTAAAATGTAGAGCCCAGGACCCATTCGGAGGGCTGACATGAGGCTCCCTCACACAAATGGATGGAAAGGGCCCACGAAGGGCACGCAGAGGGGCTCCGTTCGGGAAGTCCCTGCCTTCCCTGCCCCCCCACCCACTCCTCCACCCCTCCACCTCCCCCACCCCCTGGGGCTGAGCTTCTGCCCACAAGGAGCCAGGGCTTCGGGGCTATGGCTCAGAGGGAACAGATGGCCCAGGTCTAAGAGGCTTATCTCTCAGGAAAGCTTCCTTCTTATCTGATTCTCCCAGCAAGGTGAGAAGCCCTTCTCCACGCCACCCGCACAGCCGTGTCTGCGAGTGCCAGGCCCACCAGATGCAAGGCTGGTGGGCAGACGTTCTCTGGCATGGGGCTCTGGGGACAGCCGTCCCAGGGCCAGCCAGAGCCCTTACCTTGTCGTGCCAAACCTTTCCCTTCATTCAGAGCCTGCATTCACGGGCTGGCTCACTCACTCACTCGCCCATTCCCGGGGTAGCCAGTGGCCAGAGAGTGCTAGGTTCTGAGGCTCAGACATGAACAAATGCGGTCCTTGAGGGCTGAGAAGCACCGGGCTGTGAGCACCGGGGCATGAGCTCCGGGGCAGAAACAGAGGGCCGGGCACAGGAGAGGGAGGGAAAAGATAAGCTGACGCTTGAGTTGAAATAGGGGGGATTTCCAGCTAGAGAAGGGATATGCGTGTGCAAGTGTAAGCATGTGTAAACGTGTGCATGTGTGGGGGGGCGAAGAAGGGGAGCAGTAAAGGCCAGGCAGAAGACTTGAGTGAGGAGAATTCACAGCAACTGGACAGCAGGACCAGGGCACAAAGGGAAAGGAGAGGAGTCCATCTGGGGCTCCCAGACTGTCATCAGATACTGAGAGTTTATCGTGAGGATGATGAAGAGCCAGACATATTTGCAAGCAGGAGGGAAGGCATATAGGAAAGGCCATTAGGAGGAGATGGAATGAGCTGGAACTGAGGCAGGGCCAGGGGCAAGGAGGAGAGGAATTAGAGGGGTTCTGAGCAGCAGTGGAGTGGCCTTACAGACTTGGTAGCTGGGTGGGCTTTGAGACTGGTCCACGGTGAACATTCCTGGGCTGGGTCAGACTCTCAGCAGGAACTCCCTCGGCAAGGTGCACCACACAGCCACCAGCGGTGGGACAGCTGACGATTCCACGTCCTTGACCCCAGTCCTTCTCCTCTCCTCTCCATCACCACCAGCCCCGCCCCACCGTGCAACACACTGACAGAAAAGGCAAAGAAAACACTCACACCTAACTAAACATGTGTGTTTGAGAGTCAGCCAGGAAGACCAATCCAGAGGCTGTGTGTCTGGCCACTGAACCAAGTCTAGCCTTATGTTCTGGAAAGCATGGGCCCCAGGAGCCTCAGCTTCTTTGTGGGCAGGAAAGACCAGTCACTTAATGCACACAAATAAAAGGAGGACACAGCCACCCGTTGGGAAAAGGAGGAGGCTGTCTCTGGGGCAGGAATGCAGGCCCTGGCGTACAGGAGACCAGCCTCGGGTAGGATGGGCAGGGACCCACAGGGACCTTCCAGGGACACCAGCCCCTCAGTGCAGCCCAGGCCAAAGGTGGGAGGTGCAAAAGGGAGCCAAGGACCCTGCTCCTGCCTGCTCCCACCCCCACCCCTGCCCCATCTGTCCTTCCTCTGGGAAGTGAGGGAAAGCCTGACACCCACTCCCAAGCAGAGATTCCCATGCAGAGCTGGAGGCTGGCCAAAGGCCACAACCTTTCCTTCCCACTCTCTCACCTGTGGGATGTCACCTCCAGAAGTTGCAACATGAGCTTTTGAATTTGGTGGAAGAACTTTACCCTCAAAGGGTGGATTGAGTCTACAGGGAACATCTGATGAATAAGGTTATTCAAGGCTACTGGGGATCCCATGAAGATTCCATCCAGAAGTGACTTGAATTTATAAAACTTGAATTCATATTTTGCCCTTACTGACTCCCCGAAGAACCTAGACAGAGTGGCAGCTTGCACTAAAGTCACTAGGGAAAAGTATACAGTCTCCATGGCAACACCCTGAGTGTGTGGGGCACGTGGCATAGTTGAGAGAGCGCAGGCTTCACAGATGTGGGTTCAAATGAGGGTTCGGTCAGGTGCCTACTGGCTGACATCGGGGAGGTCAGGTGACCTCTTAGAGCCCCAGATTCCCCACCTGTAAAGCGAGGCTGACTGTCTGTCACACAGGGCTGCTGGGGAGACTAATAAGATGAGAAGTGCCTGGCTCTGAAACAGAAGCCAAATGATGGTCACAGATCTGCTTCCAGCAAACTCGACAGATCCAGGTCTCTCCCCCTCCTCACCGCCATTCCGGATTGCGTCCTCCTGGACCAATTTCCTCCCTGGCTACCCACATGCACTTTACAGCCCTGTGTGTTCACCTGTTCTGCTGACTCAGCTCCGAGCTGATTTCTGGGCAAACCATGTGGGGTAGACCACCTTCTGGAGCGCTGCAGAGAGAGGCCAAGCCCCAGCTGGCTAATGTTCACACAGGACCCCACATGTGACTCCCCTGACCAACTCCACAGCCCTTTTCCCCGCCTTGGAAGCATCATAAAACTTCTAGGGTAAGAATGTGTTCAGGGTTCAAATCTGCTGCCCGAGGCCGGGGCTGCACCTTGCCAGTTTACCAGCAGCCTTGTACCACGTGGACAGGTCCAGAGGCAACCAGCAGACTTGTCATCAACAGCTCCGTCTCTGGAAAAGATCTTTGGCTCATCTGTTGTTTAATCTGTCAAACCACACTGCCCCTCAGGATTTGCGAAGTGTGAACCAGAGGTGGGAGAGGTCAGGTTGCAAGACAGCAGAACAGAAAAAGGTTCTTTTCCACATCAAAAGGTAGCCATTTTGCTTGTTCAACTTAGCGTTTAGAGACACGGTGGGTATGAACACGTATCCATGTGTGGCAGTCTCCACCACTCCCTGCTGCCTGTAGCTCAGCCTTCACACACTAGCCTCCTGCCTGGCTCAGCAGGCATGTCCGTGGATGCCCCTTGGCTACTCCAGTCTACCAACTTGAGGAAGGGTGGACTGGGAAGGAGCATGTCAAAGGCATGCAGAGGATTAGTTGCTGACTAGGACGAGGAAGCCAGACTTACGACATCGTCAGGGACCTCTTCATGCATTCATTTATTCAGTCACTCCTCCAGCTGGTCAACAACTACTCACTGACGACCTACTATGTGACAAGCCCTGTGTAGATACTGAAGAAACTTACGCATGACATGGTCTCTGCCCTAAAAGGTTCACAGCACTCTGTGGGAGATACCAAGGCAGACAGATTACAGCACTGAAGTCTTTTAAAGACCCTGTCAAGTCCCACGTAGGGACCAATTCCCCTTGGGGGCAGAAGATGCCAGGGAAAAAAAACCCTTCTGGAGGAGAAGACGTTCTTTGCTGTGTCCCCTACCTAGACTCAGCCAGGAGGCAGGCTGGATGGCAAAGGAGAGTGAGCACTGTGAGGTGAAGACAGGCAACATCAGGGCGCAGCTTCTGCCTACCTGTGCTGAGTGTCAGTGACCAAGAGCCAGCATCACGACCCAGGAGTCAGAACCACTGGGTACTAGTACCGACGAGATGGGTCCTGGGGAACAGGTGGCAGCCCCAGGCTCCTGCCTAGTACCTCAGTTACGGGGACAGGCAGCGCCTTAGATAGGGGAGGAGTCCCATCTACATGTCAGAGGAAACCAGTGTAGCCACCCTACACCTGGCCTGGACAGAGCAAGCGGACAGGGGAAGGCCACGTTTCAGAGTAGATGGTAGATCGGACAAGAGCAAAGAGGCTGTGAGAGCCCGGGTTGCATGTAGGCAGCTAGAGGAAGAACACACTCGCGTGCCCAGGCTGGCAGCTGACACTCAAATTCCCATTTACTGACAGCCGGACCAGCTGTTGTAAATCCACCTGAGGAAATGCTGTCAGCACCTGACCGAGAGGCTAGACTGATTTAGTGTTTCACTGCTGGTGCCACGGCTAGGAGGCCCTAGAAGAGAGGGAGCTCGTCACCCTGCAGGGGTGATAGACATGTGGAGGAGAAGGCAACGTGTGTCTGAGGCTGCCCAGGGTCTGCAGGTGAGGGCCAAGCCCTGTGTCTCACAGCAGGTGAGCCCTTCCCAGCTATGATACACCGAGCCTTCCACAGAGCCTCTCATTCTCTGCGCCAAAGGTCAAGACCAGGGTCCGTGGTGAGAACCTCCGTGAAGAACTGCTGTTTTCCCAGGTTCTCAAATGCTTTGTGGACAGGGATGGATCTACAGGGATCAGCTTGTCCCAGTTTACCCCAGACCTTCCTAGTGTTATCACTGAATGTCCCACATCCCTGGAAACGCCCTCAGCCCCGGGCAAACCAGGACAGCTAGTCATGCTAGCAGAGCTGAGCCGGTACAGTTGAAGAGGGGTGGTCTCTTTAAGGAAAAAAATATATATAAACTACAAATACAAAATTAAGACTATGGAAGAGACGTGTGAGCAAGGCTCCCAGGAGCTGAAGCTTCAGTAGCTTCACGGTCATCTCCCTCTGCCGCTGAATGTTTCAGCTTTTTTTGGAGTTAGCCCAAACTGGACGTGACTCCAGGCTCATTCCCTCAATGGCCGTGTGAAGCTGGACAAGGGACTTGCCCTCTCTGTGCTTTGCTCCTTCCTTTCTAAGGCAGGGACAATTGCATCAGAAGACGTCATTGTTACACGAGATAATATGGGTAACCACACACACACACACACACACACACACACACCCACATGGCATGTGGGGGTACTCCTTCATTCACTATCCCTCTCCAGTGCAGGTCTGTTGACTGAGTGAACTGAGGAGAAAGAAGTCAAGGCACCAGAACCACGTGAGGAGGAAGGAGGCAGACGGGAACAGTCAGCACACTGGCGAGGTGTTTGCCCCAGGACACCCTTGCTCTGCCTCCAGCACACTGGGTGATCTACAGAAAGCCTCAGTCTCCTCATCTCTATGGAGACTTGTGGAAGCTTGCCTTGGCCTTGTCCCAACATCTTGTGACAGAAAGATGCACAAATGTCCGTGCAATTTACAATGCATTTTCCAGAGTCACCGGGGTGGCTAGGTTGGTTAAGCATCTGACTCTTGGTTTTGGCTCAGGCCATGATTTCAGGGTCCTGACCTCAGGGTCCTGAGATGGAGCCCCACACTCAGGGGGAAGTCTGCTCCCCTTCCTCTGTCTGTCCCCAGCTCGCTCATGCATGCATGCTGTCTCTCAAATACATACATAAATATTAAAAAAAAATAATAAAGCGCATTTTCCAGCCAAAGGGCCAAACCCATGGAGATTCAAGAAGAAAGGTTCTGGTTAACTGGGCCTGAAAATTGCCCCACGCTCTGGGACTACTGATTCATTTCCTTGTCCCGATTCCTCTTGCTAAGTAGATCAAGGAGGGCTGACCCAGGGGGACGGGTGATGTTCTGTTCTGATGAAGGCCCCTACAGAGAAATATTGAGACCCCAGCCATGGAGGCCTCTCCAAGAAGCACACAAAGAGGTCTCTCCATCTGTGGATACACTCTTCCAAGGTCATCCTGGGGAGTGACCAAGCTTGGGCCTAAAGTGACCGCAGTGTGCCCCTGTGAGTAGAAGGGACCAGGCTGCTTCTCCAACCAAACCAGTGTCAGAGCAAGAGAATGAGTGCGAAGTCTGGGGAAATCTACCAACAACCAGGAAGCTTTTCTGCTTCACTTACTTTTCAGCATCCAGCGCCCCCGCCCCCCCCCCAGCAGCGCCTTGCTTTGACTAACTGTCCTTCGGGGATAGGGAGCTCACCCCTCCTGGGGCAGTCCACACCTCTGCTGACCGGCTTTGTTGGCAAGCCTGTCCCAGGCACGAGCTTGATTCTGCCTTCATCCATTCATCCTTCCTTACAAGGCTTGAATGGGTCTTCTACTTCTCCATTGGCACCCACTGGACACCGGAGAGGGAGTGAGGCCACCCTGCTACTGGGTAACTTCAGCCTCCCACCTTAGTGATGACTTGAACACCTCCCCCCCTTCCCCACCATATATGTGAACCCCCACTAGTGATCACACAAGCTAGCGATCCCACCCGCTGGGACAGCTGGCTTGGTCTGGGGGGCAGGACAGAAAGGAGTTGGGATCCCAGTGAAGTGGGCCTGATAACGGCCCCCCATCTGCTCCTCTCCCTACCACAACCCTCCTCTTTGTCTTTTGATCTCACTGCCCCCCCCCCAAGCCTTCAGAGGCACTTCCCTGGAACCTTCCCCTCCACCCCGGCCCCCGCCCCACGCCCCCAGCCGATCCATCCCCTTCTGCCCTTTCCTCCTCTAGTCTAGAGGGACCCCTCTAGTCTCAGGCTGTCTTACAGCCTGGAACGCTCAGGCTCAGAGAGCGCCAAACTCCCTCAAAGTCACGGTGGAAGTTCTTAAAAAGGGAAACCTCCAGCGGAGCCCAGGCCCACCAGAACTTGGGGACCCCCAGAAGCCCCAATTTTCCAGCGCTCTGCTCAGGGCCATCGGGGGGAAGACATCTGGCCCCCTCCCCAGTGCCCCGGAGGGCTGCGAAGCTGGGGACCCCTCGGCGCCTGCGCTCCAGTCCAGGGCGAGGGGGGCGTGGTAAGGAGACGAGTTCGCCGCCACCCCTCCCCGCCCCGCCCGCGGCTGGGAGCCAGGCCCCGCACCTCCGCGCGCACTAATTGGTGTCTTCTGGCGGCTGGCGGGAGCGCTCCAGCTGCGCGGATCCGAGCGGTGTCATCCGCTTAGCGCCCTCGCGCCACCCGGCGCGCCCGCCCCGCGCCCCTCCCGCCGCCGCCCCCACCGTCGTCTCTGCACTCCGCGCAGCCCGGGGCATGCTCCGCGCTCCTGCGCCCAGCCCGGCTGCGGTGAGCGACGCTCTCCGCCCGCGGAGACATGAGGCGCGGCCCCGCGGCCGCCCTGGCCCTGGGGCTGCTGCACCTCTGCCTGGGTGAGTGGCCGCGGGCCCCCGAGGGCGGGGTCGGGACGGGGCGCGGGAGCCGGCACTGCCCGGGTGGGCGCCCAGGGAGAGCTCTGGGCAGTTCGCTTCCACGGTGGGCCTCGGGCGGGGGGACGGCACGGGGAGGGGTGGGGCGATCCTTCCACCTACCGGGTTCGGCAGTTACCCTGGAGACCCCGGATTTGGGGCCAGGACCCCCGCTGCCCTCAGCTTCTTCAGAAGCGGGGTGGGAGCGTTGGCGGCTGCCCTGAAGGCTGCTGTGGCAGGGGAGGGTGTCCCAGGTCCCTGTGTGACCTTGGCCAGGGCACTGCCACGCTCTGGGCGCGGGGTTCCCAGTCTGTCCATTGGTGGGTTGAGATTGGCCGCTGCCTGGATTCTAAGTGCCCCAGATGGTGCTTGCCCCCGAGCCTGAGCCTGCGGGAGGTGGTGGTGGAGAGACCCTCTCCGCAGCTCCCAGCCCAGTCTGTCGGTGTGCTGGGGTTGGGGAGGGGACTGCCAGCCTGGGCAGACTGGGCAGACGTGTGACCACGCTGGTGTGAAGCTGACCTTCCCTGTGTCTGTTCTCCTGCCTGTTCTCTTCCTAGCCCAGGCCAATTTCGCCCCGCACTTCTTTGACAATGGGGTGGGCAGCACCAACGGAAACATGGCCCTGTTCAGCCTCCCGGAGGACACCCCTGTAGGTGAGTAGCCCAGGCACCGGCCCCCTGTTGGTTTCCCAGAGGGTGGCCCACGTTCCCCTGGACACAAGGACTGAACCCGTGACTCCTCTGAGCCTATGGAGACACCCAGTGCCAGGCTGTGGGCCCTCCTGGGGCGCCCTGTTTGCTCTCTGAATTCCCAGGGCAGTTGTAGGAAAGGAGGTCACGGCTGTCATGGAGACCTAAGCCCGGCCAGTCCTGGAGACCCGGCTCCGGGCCCAGAGACAGGACCACCCCAGACAGCAGGCAGCACTTGGCAGCATGATGATAACCCCTAGGCTTGGCCACAGCACTGGCCCTTACTCACTGTTGTGACCTTGAGCGAATATACTTACCTCCTGGAGCTTTGGATCTTTAGGCTTTAAACAGGCCTAAGAACATCCAACTTGCTGGGATATGCATGAGCAAGGGGGAAAGGTGGAAAGAGGAGATTCTCCCTTCTTCCCTCTCTCTCTGTCTGGGCTGGGAACCCTGAGCAGAAGGATAGCTGTGTAGAAATGCACCAATCAGGAACCCCTTAGGACTAATCCAGACATGGGGGCACAATGCTGCACCATGGGTCACTTCGCCTGCCTTAATGGCTCCTCCCTTTTCTCCCATCCCCCACACCCAGGGAACCCCAGTCTTGGCTCCTGGGACTTGAAGAGGCCCTGGAGTTAGGCACAGCAGACCTGAAGCTCTACTGTTATCTGTATTATGAATTACAATCCATGCAGAGACTGATACTAACATCTCACTGACAGTTAGGAAGAATGATGAGAAGGGGTGGGAAGCAGCCCACAGGGATGAGGCCTGCAGCCAATGCTCATCTCAGGGCGGGACCTTCAGCGATGGATTGAATACCCACCTTATAAACAGCTGAATCCCTGGTCCTGAACAGATGCCACTTTTAGGAAAATTTGGGTCCCAGATTCCAGTCTCCCCTTTTGTGTCTCCTTCCAGGTTCTCATGTATATACTCTAAATGGGACAGACCCTGAGGGAGACCCTGTCTCCTACCACATCAGCTTTGACCCCAGCGCTAGAAGTGTCTTTTCTGTGGACCCCAATTTCGGAAACATCACCTTGGTTGAAGAGCTGGACAGAGAGGTATGGAGAGGTGTGAGAAGTGCTGTCTCCCAGGTGTGCAGACAAACCTCTGTGGGCTGGAAGTTTCCCTAGAGGTCATCCCTGGAGAGGTCTTGTAAACCACAGAAAACTGACAGCAGATCAGGGCTGGAAAGAGTCTTTTTTTTTTTTTTTTTTTTTTTTAATGTAAGTTCTATGCCAGTACGGGGCTCGAACTCTTGACCTCAGGATCAAGAGTCACATGTTCTACTGACTAAGCCAGCCTGGGAAAGAGTGGTTTAGAGAGTAGGTCTGAGTCTGGTAAAACTCCACCCCTCCACCCCTCTGCACCTTTCTGAACCTATGGGTGCCAGGGCCTGAGCTGCATTTCTCTTTTGAGACCCCACACCAGGCTGGTGGGCCTTGTTGACCACAGAACTGAACCTCCACCATGAGCCTATGGCCAACTCTGGTCCCACAGCAGACTCCACCTACTGCAGGCCAGGGTAGAGAAAGGAAAGGTTGGTCTCAGAGGCTGCTGCAGGGACCCCGAGGTGGAAGTGTCACTGCGCACCCCTCCCTGGCCTCGTGGGGGCCTGCTGACCTCAATACCGTTCCTCACTGAGGTCCCACCACAGGCTAGGGAGTGCTTGAGATACTGCAGACCTGGACTGTGGAATACAGTGAGGTGTGGGAGAGATGAGGGGAAGGAAGATAAAAGGGAAACCCCAGCTCCTTGGGACCTCCAGCACACTAGGTCAGCATCTGTCTTTATTCTAGCAGAAGAGCATTCTCTCTCCGTGCCTGAATACCAATTGAGTTTATGAGAACCCCTGATGTACTGAGACCCAAAACAAGGTCTCAAACACGGCCAGAGGCAGCTTTGGTCACCCTGCCTTGCACCATAGCTCCCTTGCAATGCCCAGGTCTGCTCTGGTGGGCTCAGTGGGGCAGGGAGAGCTTCCCCCCACCTCAGGGTCCCCAGGTACAACAGACTCCCAGACACTCACTCAATCCCTATGCTTTACAGAGGGACGATGAGATCGAGGCCATCATCAGCATTTCCGATGGCGTGAATCTGGTAAGTGTGCCCCTGAGCCAGCCGCCTGGCAGCACTAGCTCCCTGGGCTTGCCCACAGTTCCTCCTGCCTCCTAGGGGCTCTCTGGCAAATCCAAGCCAAGGCGCAGCGAGAGCTGCTCCAACATATGCACAGGACAGGGCTGCACTCCCAGACCTAGCTGCTCCTTCACCTCCTGGCATACCCTTCCACTTCCTCCCCTCTCTCCTGACAGCCTGCTGCAGAGCTTAAATCTCACTCCTCTGCGAAGCCTCCCTGCCGTCCCCACCACTGGCTGGGCTAGATGCCGCTTCTCGGGGCCTCTGGAGACAGCTTCCTAGACCGTGCACCCACAAACCCAAGGGGAGCATTTACTTAGGCCATGGTGCTCCCCGAGTCGTATAGCACAGGGGCCCTACCCACAGTGCCTGCCATCCCATTCTGCAAAACACGCACCATCAGACTGTGTCTTCTGTCTCTGGGATGGAACACAGTGCTTGGTACCAAGTGGTTGCTTCATAGTAATTGTTGCATGAATGAGTAAAAGAAGGAAAGAAGGAGGGAAGAAAAAAGGCGAGGAAGGGAGAGAGGGAGGGAGGGCATGAAGAAGGAGAGATGTCGGGCAGAGACATACGCCTGGGGTATTAGAGGCCACTGTCCCTTTGTTGCCCAGAAAGTCTCACTGCCCCAACTCCTGTCCCCTTTGCCCCTTCTCAGGTGGCAGAAGAAGTCACGATCCTGGTGACCGATGCCAATGACGAGGCCCCCAGTTTCGTCCAGGAGCCCTACACTGTCCAGGTCCCTGAGGTGAGCAAGAGGCCCCACGGTAGAACCGATGCGCGCCCACCCTGACGCCCTCCCTCCGTCTGGGCTGCCCTGTGACCTGTCCCAAGGGACCCGCCCCAGAGTGAAGAGCACCTCCTCCTCGCTCACTGCGCTCCGGAGAGCCCTTCCCTTCCTGCCCTTCCCCCACCTCCGTTGCCAACCCCTCACACATTCATTGTTATCCACAGGAACGTCCATTTACCATTTTCCGTTATAATTGTAATGTATGTTTATTGTAGAAATGTGAAATATATAGAAGAGTAGAAAAAATGAATTTCAAAAATCACCCTCAATCCCTCCAGCTTGAGACAACATTGTCAAATCTGGGTGTAGTTCTTTCCTGTCATTTTGGAATCCCACAATGGATTTATTTTGTTTGCTTATTTGCATAGCCATGACAATACTAAACATACGCTTTCTGTATACTATTTTTCACTTAATTTACAACATAAGCATTTCCTCAGTAATTGTAAAGTTTAGGTAACTGTCGTTTTAATAGCTTCCTCTTAGTGCATATTCCATCATTGACTGAACTAGTCCTTTACGTTTGGATATTTAAGATGTTTTAAATTTTTGCTGTCATAAGAAACGTCAAATTCTGAACATAAATATAAAACTTCCATGTAGCTAATTCGAATGATTTCCTTAAGATATAGTCCAAGACGTGAAATGATGAGGTTGAAAGCATGAGTTGCCAGGCTGGCAGTGGCTTGCTCTCTCCCCAAGGATGTGGGAGGGACTTTGTCTCCCCATCCCTCACCCACATTGGGGATTCTTGAATTTTTTAATGTTTGCTAATTCAGTAGAAGGAAGATACTTCATTTTGGCTCTAAATTGTATGTACTTGATCGCTGGTAATGCGGAATATGTCTATTAACCATTTCCCCATTTTGTATTTAAACCCTTCGTCTATTTGGATTCTTAGTTTTGGAGGATGTCTGTTTGCTCCTTTCTTTCTCCTTCCTTCTTCCATGCACCTACTCACCCACTCTGCCTGTAGCATGTCTCCTCCTCGGCTGCCTCTCCCCCAGTGGGGTCTCCCTGGTTAATCCTCACCATTTCACCTCTATTTAGCCCTTCACTCCCTGACTGCACCTCTCTATGGCTCCCTTCCCCCCTGTCCCCTGAGCATTCTGTCACTGCCCCGGGACTGACCCCCCTCATGGCTGTGACCCCTCAGGACATACCTACTGGGAGCAGCATCATTACGGTGCATGCTGTGGACAAGGATACAGGCTCTGGAGGGAGTGTCACCTACTTCTTGCAGGTAAGGTCATTACCAGAGGCCTGGGCTCGAGGGGACACCTGGATGGTGGCCACCACCTCCGTCACCAAAGCCCTGAGTCAGCACCTCCACTATTCCCAAAGAGTATCAGCGATGTCACTTCACAAGGATGGGCTGGGCTGGTGGGGACAGGAGAGGAGTGGGGGTGGAAGCCGTCTTCCCCTGACTGGCCCATCCTGGCTCCCTCTCAGTTCCCTGCCACCCTCTCTACCCCCAACCCCTTCCCCGGGAGAGGGCTGGGCGCACTGCACCCACACAGGGTGCAAAAAACCTGCCTGGGCCTAGGCTTATGGAGAGGAAAAAAGGCAGAGCAAGATCTGTCAGGAGGAACAGAGCAGTCACACCACCGCCCCACCCGTAGCCCTCCCCCCAAGCCCATCAAAGACAGAGACCCCCTTCCTGCACCTCCTCCTCCCGGGGCTCCCCCAGGAACCAGCCTCGCTTCCCACAGCGGCTCCTCTTGTGGCTACTCCTCTGTTCCCCGCGGTCAGTCCCTGGCTCTCACAACTGTCACGGCAGTACAGCCGGTGGCTGACAACAGGGGTTCTGGAGAAATCCCCTGGGCTCCACCTGTCCTAGAAAAATCCCACCACCTCCTGGTGGGGCCTTCAAACCCCTCATCTAGCTCTCCCAGCTCTCCTTCCTCACGTGCAGAGTGGGAAAGGCACAAGCCCATCCTCACGGGTTCCTGTGGGGATTAAATATACGTAAAGCTCCAGGAACAGCTCATGACACACAGTAACCCTTTACCGGCTTGAGAATCATCTCCTGTCCCCACCCACCCTCCACCACCCCCCAAGCTGCCTGCGACTGGCCCACAGCCGCTTACTTGTTGGGGTTGGAAGATCCTGAAGGCTGTCTCCACCACTGTGGCTTCCAAGCCCCACTCCCTCTAGGTTAGAGCACTCTGCGGGCGTGTCTACCTGCTGGGAGGTCCAGGCCAGAGCGGAGCTGGAGGCTGGGCAGCAAGAAGGCTAGGGCCCTGCCGGGAGCACGTGGAGGGATGGGAGGGGGACCCTAGGGGCCAGCAAGGCCAGAGTTCCTGTGACAAAGGACGGCGAAGACCCCCTGTCAGTAAGCAAAGCGGCCATTCCTGGGCCGGCCTGGGTCCCCCTCTGAGGCCCAGCCTGCCCCTCACTCTTACAGAATACGCACGCCACCGAATTCGCCCTGGACCGCCACAGCGGTGTGCTGCGCCTCCGGCCTGGGGCCACACTGGACTACGAGAAGGCCCGGGCCCATTTTGTCACCGTGGTTGCCAAGGTAACAGAGCGGGAGGAATGGGGAGCATCTGGTCTTTCTTCAGCCTTCGTCAAGGGAAGCTGCCCTGGGATTGGAAGAGAGTTAGGGTCTATAAGGGAGTGGGGGTGCTCTGGAAGGCTGAAGGTCTGTTGGGGATGGGGGTGGGGGTGCGACTGCTGAGAACTTCCGTTGATGTGGACCCTGCCCGGACGTGGACCTAGTCTTCAGGGAGGCTGGAGTATGTGGGCTGGAGAGGGGATATTCCCTCCTGGAAGAGGGTATATGCCCCATCAGGACTGACAGGCCTGGCTCCCCTCCGGAGGACCAGGTGGCCATGGCCTGGAGACCATGCTCCCTCACAATCCCCACAACCCGGCCTCCAGGCACCTCCTTCTCTCTGCCTGGGCTTGCTCACCTCACCTGTTCCTCTCTGTGTGATCAGTCACCCTCTCTGAGCCTCGGTTTCCTTATCTGCCCACCTGTGAGGCTTCGCTGAGTTCCTCCCATTTCTAAAGGGCAGGGTGTGGGACCCTGCAAGTCAGCAGGGGCTCAGCCAAGGTGGCCGCTCTGTCCCTTGAGGGCGGGAAACCCCAGCTGTCCCTCTGGGCCCAACGTTTTCTTTTCCAGGACAAGAAAGGCCCTTGCTGGTCACATGCTGGCCACAGGCCATCCCACTGCGGCCCGTACCACCTGCCCGATACTCCGTGAGGGCTAGGCTCGCTGGGCACACACCTGCAGGCTCAGGCCTGGGCACAAGTCCTGCTCTTAGTAGGTCTTCAGGAGGTGTTTGAGGCTTGGCTCCTGGTAGGAGGCAGAATTTGGCTCTGACCCCTCCTCTTCTGCCATGGTTTCCCTGGAGAGAGAACTCACTCTTTTTTTCCAAAGGAACACTTTTGAGTGCCTAGCACGTACCAGGCCCTGACTAAAGACCTCCATGCATCATCTCATTTAAATAACCCCTATGAGGCAGAAATGATCTCCAGGTGAAACAGGAGCTAACAGAAATCAGGGCAGCTGGTCTCGAGGCCAGGAAGTGGCAGAAGCCGGATTCCACCGGGGGCCATCCAGAGGCCAAGCTCTCTTCATTCTGATTCTTCCCCAGGATGGCGGAGGGAGGCTGCGAGGAGCTGATGTGGTGTTCTCAGCCACCACCACGGTCACAGTCAATGTGGACGACGTGCAGGACATGGCCCCTGTCTTCGTGGGCACACCCTACTACGGCTATGTGTATGAGGACACCCTTCCGGTGGGTGGCTGGCCCCTCAGCCCAGTGTTTCCTCCAGACGCCACTGCCCCGGGATCCCCTGTGGCTTGGCCCTGGGTCACCCTCCTCAAGTGGCTGGCTCTGGACTGCCTCAGGCTCGGCCCATGAGCATGTCCTTTTGCCAGTGAAAGTGTAAGGGTGAAGAACAGGTGCTGGTGTGTGGAGCACCTGTTGGGGGCCAAGACTGTGACAGGCATTTCTTCACTCATTCAGACGTACTCTAACCCAGCTGCCAATGTTCAGCCCCTCAGAAGGGCTGAGAAGAGAGGCTGGCAGGTGGCCCATTGCCTTGGTTTGGGTGGGGCCTTTTCTACCCCTTGTGTGGGTGAGGGGGGTGAGATTCCTTTGTGCCTCCCCAGCTCCAAGCCTGTCGCCTGGGGTCGCTCAGACCAGTAGTTCTCCCACGGTTTGCTTCTGAACTACCACAGCCCTTGTCAGATGTCATCCACAGGCCTGGCTTGTCCTGCGGGCCCAGCTCCAAGGCCGGCCTCCGTTTCCTCCCCTCAATGCAGTCTTTGCCCCTGGTGTTTTGGTGACTATGCTTGTCTTTGGGCCTCTCAGGGAAGGTCCTGCCCCCAGGCCTGGCATCTAAGGCCCGACCTCCCCTCCACCCCTGAGCCCTCACCAGCCTCTAAGCACCCAGCCCATCTCCCCTGCTGTGTCCTTAGCCTCTGCCTGAGACCTGCCCATGGGCCTGACGCTCCTTGTCCTTCTCAGGTCAGCCCAGGCGTTGTTTTCCTTGCCATCTTTGGTTGAGATGGGAGCTCCTCTTCTCTGCTCCCATGCTATGCACACCCCTTCCTGGGGTACACCCATGTATGTACATGTCCCCCTACCTCAGGCAGACCGTGAGCGCTCCTAGAGCCAGAGGCCAGGCGGGAACCAGACTTCACACAGCGGCCGCTCAAGGACTCCGTGGAACTGAATGGCATTCTCCATTTTCTTTTCCCCGGGCCTGGTTCTTCTAGACCTGATGAGATAATGAAAACACTTAACTGAGGACAGCTTACATGCTGGGCCCAAGCTAAGATACCACTTCTGCGTATCTTCTGGCAGCTGAGTGGTAGAGACGAGCACGGAGTGAGGGAGAAATGGCGGCTCCTCTGGTGGGGCCCGCAGGCAGGGCCGGGGGAGGCCAGCTGTCCTGCCAGGAGCTAAGGGTGGAAAGTGTTGCTGAGGGAGAGCAGGCAGCACTTGGACGGTCAGGAAGCAGCCACGAGGGTGGATAGGCTGAGGAGAAGGGCCTGAGCAGGGGGCTTAGAAGGGGGCGGCAGGCGGAGGCCGAGCAGGCTTGTTGGTTGTGCCGTCCCTGCCCAAACCCTTCGAACAGCACCCCAGCCGGGACCCCAGGAAAACATCCTAGTTCCTGGACTTAGCCTGAGACCCCTCTGTGCCCAGCCCCTGTCACCTGTCTCTGACTCTCCCTCCCTGTACCTCTGAAGGCAAAATGTGGATGAGGCAGCAAGGATGAGGCTTGAGGGAGGGACTGTGGAGGCCAGAGCTGACTGTGGTGCGTGGGAAAGGAGGGGTGTGAGGAGGAGGCCTGCTTGGGGGGCCTGAGTGTCCCTGGGTGGCCACGTGCTAACCTATGTGGTGGGGAGAAGCAGGCTCAGGCTGTCCCTCCGGCCCTGGGAGCAGTGGGTGCTCCAGTCTCCCTGTAGAGCAGGTGTGGGGCACACAGAGGCCTGGCCCTTTTCTTGGGTGGCAGTGGCACCTCCCCTCTGATGGGGGTGAGTATCTGGGGAGGGGAGAGCCCCAGCATCACCATTGGCCTCAGGCAGCTGCTTCCTTTCCCCCCAGGGCTCGGAGGTACTGATGGTGGTTGCCATGGACGGAGACCGAGGAAAACCCAACCAAATTCTCTACAGCCTCTTGAATGGTGAGTCTGGGGCAACTTTGGGGACAGGCCTATTGCTGGGCTGCAGCTCCTACTTCCTGGGTGACCAGAGTGATCTGTCCAGACCTCTCTGGGTCCCAGTTTCCTCATTTGTAAAGCCAGAAGTGCGAGATGTACTGGGGGGGCATGGGGGGCACTGAGTCCCTCCAGGAGGTGACAAGCCTTGGGCTTGTGCTCCAGCTCCTGCTTGTCACTATGTCCAGCAACAGGGAGAGAAGCATGGGGGGACACCAAGAGCAACGTGGGTGGCACCAACTCATGTCCCTTCACCCTGGGCACACGCTGATTAACAAGAGGGGGTGGCAACGTGTCTTACACTTTTTAAAGTTACTGCTTTTTTCCCTCATTCTTTTTGGGGGAGGAGGGGCAAAGGGAGAGGGAGAGAGAGAATCCTAAGCAGGCTCCACGCCCAGCACAGAGCCCGACATAGGGCTCAAACCCATGACCCTGAGATCATGACCTGAGCTGAAACCAAGAGTCGGACACTTAACTGACTGAACCATCTAGGCACCCCTCTCATTCTTTTACATTTCTGGCCTAGAGCATATAGTTGAATTAAAAAAATTAAATGCAACGATGATAATGACATTTCCTACTATTAGCCCTATATATGGACAAGGAAACTGAGGCTCAGAGAAGCTAAAGGGTCTTCCCACATTCCCATTGGATTTGAACCTAAGTCTTCTGGCTCCAAGACTGTGTTCTTAGCACAACTGAGCAGCAACTGAGCAGGTCACGATGGCCCCGGGTGTGTTCTGTGGCCCCCGGTAGCCAGTCCCCATGGGGCCAGGCCCATCGGTAGGATCATCACTCCAGGTGCCTGATGGCAGACGTGCCTGTGTCTCTGTGCTCTCACTCAGACCCCATTGCCTCCCCGACCCTATCCCTAGGATATGTGTGGTGCACACTCTCCCTCCAGCAGTGCACGCATGCATCAGCGCACCACCATCACATGCAGGCTCCTTTCCCCAGGTACACAGACCGCCTTGACTGCTCCCCATCCCCACTCCTCCACCTCTGCAGCCTTCCCATAATTACCCAGCACCTACCATCCCTACCTCTTCTCTCTTCTCCCTCCTCTGCTCCTCCTCCTGCAGCCTCTGGCCTCTTTCTTCCCTCTTTCCCTTTCTCTCCTCTTTCTCCCCCTCCGTATCTCCCTACCTGTGTGTCTGTTTCTCCCTTTCTCTTGCCATCACACACACACACACACACACACACACACACACACACACACACGTGTGCACACACACACACACACACACATGGCACATAAGAGAAGCAAAGTTCCATCAAACCTGAAAGGCAGATTCAGAAGTGAGTTTAAGTCCCAGCTCTACATGCACTGTGTAATCTTAGACAAATTACTTAGCCTCTCTGAAACTCAGTTTCCTCATTGGCAAGATCCAGATGATAGAATTACATTCTATAGAGACTTCAATGGGGGAGTGCCTGGGAACACAGGGCAGTCGGCCTGGCATGGCTCCCCTGCGCCTCCCATGGCCGTGTGTGGAACTGCAGGGCACATCTTTTCCGCCTTGACAGAGAGTGATGGAGCCTTCGAAATTAATGAGACATCTGGAGTCATCTCCGTCATGCAGAGCCCTGCCCAGCTCAGGAGAGAGGTGTATGAGCTGCACGTACAGGTACGCTCCCTCTAGCTTGGTCTTTCCTCCTACTCTCTGGCCCTGGGAGATTCCAAAGGCGATGAGACCCAGCCCCCTCCCCACCACTGCACCTTCCACCCAGGGAGGAGCTGAATGTTGCTCCAAAGAGCACCTACACCACATAGCCTGTGTGAATGCAGCACACACACAGCCCCTGGCAAGGGGAGACGTGAATTCACAAGGAGGTAGGACTGAAGCAGCAATGTCTTGAACATGGGTAGGACCCAGCAGGTGGAGATCAGTGAAGGGCATCACTGGTGGGGGTGAGCGTGGACTGGAGGCACCATGGGCTAGGAAAGCCCCATGAGCCAAGGCTGGAGGTGGTCACAGGATGTAATAGGGAAGCAGCAAGGAGTCAGGGGCTAGAGCAAAGAGTCCATAGGCAGCATGTAGACAGAGACATGGTTGGATCCAGGCTGGGGCCAGAGGAGTGAAGGCCCTGAATACGAGATACAGTTTTTTTCCCGGAACAGGGCCAGTTTTGTGGACATGTGGTCTATGTAATTACACAGCATTCACCATTAGAAGGGCCCCATGCTGGGCATAATGCTCTGCTCTTGCTGTCTTGGAATTCTTAATAATTTTTTAACAAGATTTTTAAACAATTTTTTAACAAAAATTTTCATTAAAAAATATTTTCATTTTTCAGTGGGTCTGCAAATTATGTAGCTGGTCCTGCCCAAGAGCAGTAAAGAGCCACTGAAGGGTTTTGAGCATGATTAGAGTCTTGTTAAAGAGCTCATTCTGCGTGCGTTAGACCAGGGGCGTTCTCAGATTTAGAGTTTGGCAAACAAAGATGTCCAGGACCCAGTTCTGGCAGTAGGAAGTTAGTTTGTCTGGGAGAAACCTAGGACTCTGTGTGCTCTGAGCTCCCAAGTGATTCTGGCACCAGTCCCAGCCTAAGGTTTGAGAACACTGGTCCCAACTTGAGTTTGGAGGGAACCGGATGATAGGCAGGGAGGCAGAGACATTAGTCAAGGTGAAAAATGAAGGCCCTTAGGGAAGAGGGGAGGTGGAATAGCAGAAATACACAAATTGCAAAATATGAAGGAGGCAGACTCCACAGAATGTGGCTGTGACGGGTGAGGGAAAGGACAGGGATGGGGCTTCTGGGGTGATACCATGACATCAGGAGCACAGGAGAGGAAGCAAGTTAGGTAGGACAAGCATGGAGAGTTTCCCAGTCTCAGGAACATTCAGGTTGAAACACACAAATTGGGTATAGAGGTTTGGAACCTGGGGAGACAGTGTCAGCATACAGGTGGCTGTGGAAGGATGGGCTTGGGGAATGGGGTCACCCAGAGGATGGCTGTGGGGACAGAGGAGCACTGGCTGAGAACACAGTTGTGGGAACATTGGAGGCTGAGTGAAGTGGGGGGGTGGGAGCAGGTGAAGGAAATGCAGGAGAGATCAGAGAGGTGGAGAGGAGCCTGCAGAGAGCAGGCACGTTAGCAGAGGACACAGAACCCTCAGGAAGGCAAAGGAGGTGACAGTGCTGCATGCAGTGTGGAAATCAGTGTGAACTATCTCAGTTGGGGATGGGCTGAGAACTGAGTAGGAATTAGGAATGGAGGTGTAGGCTTCTGAGAAGGGATTCGGGAGAGCAGCTAGGGTGTGATGGAGTAGTGTCCAGGGGGCAGAATTTTAGGATAGGTAAGGCCAGAGCATGCTTATAGAACAAGGAGAGGGAGGTCCTTGATATTATCTGTGACAGGAAGTGGTTCACACGGAGCCTGTGGATTCTCGGCCCCAGCTTTGCAGCCCGTGTTAGTTATCTGTTGCTGCATCTCCACACCTCCCCTCCCTCTCACCTTCCTCATGACCAAATGGGCACTGGACAGAATGTGGCAGAACTGTGACTTGAACCCATATCTGTCTGACTGTGAAGAGGGGCCAGTGTGGGGAGGGGCCAGTGTGGGGAGATGGAGAGAGCACTGATTGAGGAATCAGACACACCTGTGTTCTTCCTGTTCTAGCTCTGCCACTCACTAGCTGTGTGACCCCAGGGGACTACTTTACCCCTCTGTGCCTCATCTGTGAAATAAGATCGGTACTAGCACTGTATTGTTGCCTATGGCTGTTGTAACATTCCCACAAACTTAGTGCCTTAAAACACCACACATTTATATCTCACAGTTGCTGTGGGCCAGGATTCCAGGTTCAGCTTAGCTGGGTCGACTCAAGGTCTCTCATGTAGCTGCCATCAAATTGTCGGCCAGGACTGGGTTCTCATCTGAAGGCTCAACTGGGGAAGAATCAGCTTCCGGGCTCATATGACTATGGGCAGGATTTAGTTCCTAGTGTGCTGTTGGCTAGAGGTCACCAGTAGCTCCTTGAGACATGAACCCTTCCAACAGAGCTTCATCGGAGTCTGATCAGAGACTCTCTATCAGCCTCCATCAGAGTCTCATCAGAGCCAGCAAGGGGGAGAGTCTGCTAGAAAATAGAAGTTACAGTCTTTGTGGTCTAATCACTAAGTATATCTCATCACCTTTGCCATGTGCTATCAGAAGTAAGTTGCTAGAGCAGGCCACACCTAAAGAGAGGGAATTATACAAGAGGATGAATCCGCGGAGGCGGGGATCCATGGGGCCATCTTGGAGTTTCCTGACACACAGCAATAGCCGCCTGTCCCCACCCAGGTGACTGAGGTCAGCTCTGCAGGGATCCCAGCTGCCCAGGCCATGGTCCCAGTCACCGTCAGGATCGTGGACCTCAACAATCATCCACCTACATTCTATGGAGAGAGTGGACCCCAGAACAGATTTGAGCTGTCCATGTATGAGCACCCACCTCAAGGAGAGATCCTGAGGGGCCTTAAGATCACCGTCAATGACTCAGACCAGGTGTGTGGTCCTGTCCTCTACCCCGTCTTCCAAGGGGCCTGAGTTGAGAGCTCAGCAGCTTTCATTGCTTATGTGCCAGGGGCCTGGGCGGTCACAAAATGAATGAAAAAAGAAGGTGTAACCAAGGGAGAGATGGGGGAGAGAAGCTAACCAAAAACTCTCTGCTTAGCCTAAGGACACTCACAATTAAAAAGTAAAGTAAGGCCAGCCTTTAATTAAAAAGTCAAGCCAGCCAAACCAAACCTCCCTGTATTTGATCCTCCGGAGTGGTATTTGTGACCACATCCCATTACCTCCTCTGCCCAGTGGAAGGCTAGGCTGTAAGTGTTTGTTACCTGGCTTAGTCTCCATGGCCTGCTAAATCTTTCTGATCCTCGATGGCCTGGCCGACAGAAAGAAATAATAATACTCACCTCCAGGGTTAAGGGCATATGAAGGCTCCTCGTTTAGTATGACTATCTAATGAGTTTCTGTTCTCATTCATCTTCCCCGTTGCCTCCCTCCAAACTCTGTCACCCAGGGAGCCAATGCCAAATTCAACCTGCGGCTGGTGGGACCTGGGGGCATCTTCCGAGTGGTCCCAATGACAGTCCTGAATGAAGCCCAAGTCACCATCATTGTGGAGAACTCAGCTGCCATTGACTTTGAAAAGTTCAAAGTGCTAACCTTTAAGGTAGGTGATGGTTTGCACCGCCCTGAATGGGGGGGGATCCTGCTCATAGCAGCTCCTGGATTCATTCCTGAGAGGTCCCTGTCACCTCCTGCCCCTCCTGGCCCTCTTTTTTTCCTCTCAGTTCCTCTGTCCCTCCTGCTGAGTGGGGGAGCCTGAGTGGAGGAGGGATGAAGGGGAGGATACAAGAGCCTGCTCCCGCTGCTCACATGGCCTCACTTAGTTCCTGGTCCTAAATTATGACTGTCCCAGGAAAGCAAAGGCATTCAAGGTGCCATGTTAATAGATTGAGACAGAAAAACTATTTGATTATCAAGATTATCGTATTTCTCATATGCATTTGACATCTGTCATCAATTCTGATAAAAACTTTAGCAGAAGAGGAAAAAAATACTCCTTTGTACCTGTGATTACTTGAAATTATGAACATGTCAATAATGAATATTGTATATAAGCATAAATACTATATATTAATAAAAAGGAAAAACATACTTTGTTGATATTATTTAAACTGTTATAATTATTTATAATTTACATACATACCACTACAGCAAGCATCATGTTTAAAAGTGAAATTGTAAAAGCTTCCTATGAAGTCAGGAACAAATTGTGGATGCCTGCTATCACCCCTATTATTTAGCACTATTCCTAGAATAACATTATTCCTGGATAAAGAAAGAAAATAAGAAGTATGAACATTAGAAAGGAAGAGACAACATTATCATTATTTGTAGGTGGTGCTATTGTTTGCTTAGACAAATCTAAGAAATGTTGGTAAAACAAACATGGCAAAGTTGCTAACATGACTGATTACAAACTTAATACACAAAATTCGAGAGTGTTCCTACATGTGAAAAATAGCAAAGAGAATAATGAAATAAAAGATTCTCTTTTATAATAACAACTAAAAGATAAAATTCCTAGGAATTAGGGTAATAAGAAATAGGGAGTATCTAAATTAAAAAAAAAACACAAAAATTTAGCAGAGGGATATAAAGAAAGCAAGAAATGTAAAGGCACACCTTGTTTAAAAAATGCAAATTCTCATCAAGTGAATAAAGAATCCAATATCATTTCAACTAAATCTTACCTGAAATTTTCTTTGGGGAGGTGAAGGGGGTTTGACGTAATTAGACTGGTTTTTATCTGGAGAGATAAACCTCTAAGAAGTGTCAGGAAAATAGAAAGAAAGAATATGAGGCAGGAACTTCCCTAACAAAAATTAAATTATATAACAAAATAATTTTTGAAATTGAAATGAAAAAGAAATATGCAAATCAATGGGACAAAAGAAGTTGGCCCAAATACAACTATAAGAACTGCAAGGAAGCTGGCCTTTCAAGACAGTGCGCCTTAGAGGTGCCCCCTGCAGGTGGTGGTGGGCATCGCAGGCTGGCAGCTCAGAGTAAGGCAGGGCAAGGCGGGTGCGTGCTGGACCCTGCGGAGACCGGAAGTGGGAAGGCTTTCTGCCCAGTGACCACCGCCCAGACAAGCCCTTATTTTCTTTCCTTCCCCAGCTACTGGCCATTGAAGTGAACACTCCAGAGAAGTTCAGCTCCACAGCAGATGTGGTGATTCAGCTCCTGGACACCAACGACAATGTCCCCAAGTTTACCTCCCACTACTACATTGCCAGGATCCCTGAGAATGCGCCAGGGGGCTCCAACGTGGTGGCTGTCACAGTGGGTTGGGGACTAGCCCAGGGATTGGAGCTGGGGTTAGGAGCCTTACCTGAAGGGGGCCTGATGATATCAGACAGACCTGGGTTCCAGTTTGAATCTCAAAGCCCAGACTCATTAACTGTGTCCTTGGACAAGCTACCTGACCTCTCTGAGGCTCAGTTTCCTCTTCTGTACGATAGGGATAACAATATCTCTCAGGATTCTAAGGAGGACATAGGCATAAACCCTGAAGTCAGGGCACAGGACCCATCTCCTTTTCCTTCCTCATTTACAAAAGAGGGATACATGCCTTCCAGATCTAAACCTTTTGGTTCTTCCAACAGTTGAGACCTTCCAACAGTTGAGACCTAGAAAACTAGGGCTCCAGAGCAGGCCTCCAGATCAGTTGGGTCAACCCCATATCCCCTTGTGTTTCCATGGAAAGCAGCCCTCAGACACATGGGCTGCCAACATGTCCCGACAAAGGGCAGGGGCCTCTAGGAACTTTCTCTCTTCCAGGCTGTTGATCCAGACACAGGTCCGTGGGGCGAAGTCAAATACTCCATCTATGGATCCGGGGCAGACCCGTAAGTAGATCCAGAATCCTGGCAGTGCGTCGGGCAAGGGATTTGGGAGACAGGGAGCAGAGGGGATCTGTGCTGAAGGCAGGAGGAACCTGGAAAGGATTGGACTGGAGTGGAGAAATGAGCACGAGGGCAAGAGGGGAAAGGAAGCAGTAGGGAGCCTGAGGCAGGGGTTCTGGGATCTGAGAGAAGAGGGTCACTGTCATGGCCTGGAGCTAGGGAGGGGCAGGCCTTGGGTGGAGAGGGAAGGGCTGTGAGTCTGAGTCCGGTTAAGTGCAGGGTTTAGGTGGGTGATTAGATGGGTAGGCCTGCCTCCCTCAGTCAGACTGCAGGGTCGGGGAGAAGATCAGGTGGGCCACTTTGGAGAAGCCGCACAATGCACTGGAGGTAGGTCACCACTGCAGGTGTGTGTGTGTGTGTGTGTGTGTGCGCGCACCCTCTCGTGCCTGTGTGCATGCTCCCGTGCCTGGGCACACCCGAGCCTGAGCTCCCTACGCCTGGCAGCTTCCTGATCCACCCGTCCACCGGGATCATCTACACCCAGCCCTGGGCCAGCCTGGACGCTGAGGCCACGGCCAGGTACAACTTCTACGTGAAGGCAGAGGACATGGAGGGCAAGTACAGCCTGGCCGAGGTGTTCGTCACTCTGCTGGATGTCAATGACCACTACCCTCAGTTTGGAAAGAGCTTCCAGGAGAAGACAATGGTGCTGGGGACCCCGGTGAAAATTGAGGTGAGCTTTGAAGGCTACTAAGCTTCCCTAAAAGCCTCGTTGTAGCTGCTGCAGGAGGCACCGTGGCACAAGATTTTATTTTAAAATAAAATGTGTTGGCTTCCCCCAACGAGCAGGGGTTTTTAAGGTACGTTATATGGCCCCGTCCCCACCTCAACCCAGAGGTAACCTCTAGGAGAGAAGACACTATTGCCGCTTTACAAAAGAAACGATTGCGGCTCGGGTAGTTCACGTGTTTGGCTTGCCTTTGTTCGCACGGCTGCTCTGCCTGCTTTCAAAGCAGTGCTAAGCCATCGTCTTCCCAATGTGGAGAAACGTGAACTCTGAGACCCAACAGACTTGACTTGGAAGCCCAGCTCTCCTCCTTCTCTGTATCCATCCTTAGACAACTCACTCATCATCCAAGCTTTTGTTTTTTTAGCAATACCTACTGCCCAGACTTGTTCTGAGGATGGAACGGTGTAACACACGCAGGGGGCCTGGCCCGACCCTGACTCATCCAATACTTCTCCCAACTCCCATCCACTCAAAATAGGGCCAGGACCATTTCCCATTAACCCAGCAAGGCACATATGACTTATTGGTTAACCAGGATACACAAGGGTCATCCTCGAAGCCCAGCTCTGTCTGACCCTCCCCACACACAGGCCACAGACCAGGACGCAGAGGAGCCCAACAACCTAGTGGACTACTCCATCACCCACGCAGAGCCAGCCAACGTGTTCGACATTGATGCGCACACGGGGGAGATCCGGCTCAAGAACTCCATCCGCTCCCTCGATGCCCTGCACAACATTACGCCTGGCGGGGACTTCACATGGTCCCTAGAGGTGCAGGCCAAGGACCGAGGCTCCCCATCCTTCAGTACCACAGCCTTACTCAAGATTGACATCACAGACACTGAGGTGGGTACCAAGTCTGGGTCGGGAAGAGGGTCGGAGGGCCAGCTCAGGCCTTGCTGCTGTGTGATCAGAGGAAGAGAGGCCATCTCCAGCCTTCCTCCAGAAGACACTCCAAGCTAGCAAAGGCTGCCTCTGCCATCAGACACATAGGCTTTGGAATCAAGTAGAAATCCTCAGTTCAACACCTTTTAATAGTGTGACTTGGGGCTTTGCCAAGCCTCCACTTCCTTTCCTGTAAACTGGGAATAGTGATGGCTCCTTCACATGGGTGTTAAAAGGCAGAAGTCAAATCATGATGTGTAGTTCTCAGCTCAGTATCTGGCAGAAAATCATGACTTAAGGGAGTTCCTGATACACTTGGGCAGACGAGGCCCCCCATCACCAAGAGTAAGCAACACCCTAATCTCCCGAGAAGAGAGTCCAGCTGATGCAGGAGTTCTTTATCTGAAAGAGGTTGTTTGCATTATGCTCTCTCCGTGTGCGATTTTCAGGGGAGCTGCATGCATCACGTTTTCTCTGTGTGCATTTTTTCTGAACGGAAGCCCACAGTACTCATCAGATTCTCCAAGGATGCCTGACCCCAGAAAGAGGGTTTTTAAACCGTCAGGCTTCAGGGAGCTCATGACCCCTGCTCTGTCCTCCAGGGACAGGCAAGAGCATCAGAATGCAAGGGGGTGACTCTCTTTTCCAGATGCTGTCCCGAAGCCCCATGGCCGCCTTCCTGATGCAGACCAAAGACAACCCCATGAAGGCTGTGGGTGTCCTGGCTGGCATCATGGCCGTCATTGTGGCCATAACCGTCCTCATCTCCACCGCCACCTTCTGGCGCAATAAGAAGTCCAACAAGGTCCTGCCGGTGCGGCGCGTGCTCCGCAAGCGGCCCAGCCCTGCACCCCGTGCTGTCCGCATCGAATGGCTCAAGTTCAGGAGGACCAAGGCAGCCGCCAAGTTTGTGCTCAAAGAGGATCCTTCCAATGAGAACTGCAACAACAACAGCCTAGGCAGCGCACTGCCCCCCAAAGTCCCAGCTCCCCCTCCACCACCCACAGTGGCACCCAAGATGGGCGCGGGCCCCTGGACTGTGCCTACGGTCTCTGGCTCACTCACCCCTCAGCAACCCCAGAGGTCACCGAAACCCAAGGTGGGAAGCCCCATCCAGTCAGCTCTGGTCTCTGAGCTCAGGCAAAAGTTTGAGAAGAAGAGTGAGGGTAACAAGGCTTACTTCTAGCATGTGTCCTGTGGACCCGCATTTCCCCAGCCCAACTGTCCTGCTACATGGACCATGCTCCCCACCATCTGCTCCTTAGGGTCACCTCTGTTTTGTACCATGATGTCAGCCCCATATCCACGGCTCTGGACGAGGCTTGGATGAGGGATTTCTCTGTTTATGGGATGCAACTGGCAAATACTTCCTCATGACCCCGATCGTTGGCACATCTCTGATGCTGCCCCGTCCGCAGAGGCTGGGGATCAACAAAGAGCCACTCTGGGTGTCTTCTACTCACCAACCTCCGACCTCAGAGAGTCCCTCAGGCCCTCCTGGGACCTCAGCACCCTCAGTTGAGGATCAGGGTCCTGGCTACATGTGGCAAGGCCAACCAGAACCTGGATCCTGAAGCCTCCCGCTAAGAGCAGGAGCAGGAAAAGGAGGTTCAGCCCTGGCTAAGGCTGTGGTCAGTGACCCTTGCAGGCTGTAGGAGAGCAGATGTGTTAGGGCAGGACAGTGATGCTCTGAAAACTCAACGCCGACTGTGGGGCTGTTCCTCAAAGCCATTGGAAAGATGGAGGATGGTGTCTGGGCAGAGATCGTGGGCCCCTGCTATACCGGAGCGGGACCAGGGGCACAGAGGTATGAGACGGCCCCAGCCAGGGCTGTCCCAGGCGGGCCCAGAAATGTCCAAGCTGGAGCCATGCAATAGTCCTAGAGATACCCAGAAGAGCCTCAGCCCCTCCCGAGGGTGCTGCCCCACCAGGAGTCCTCGAAGAGACAATGCAGGGCTGAATTTTGGAGAGATCTGTTTTTATCCTGCGCACACGGTATAACCTAGGGAAAGCCGTTTAAATTTCCTGATCACTCACTTCCTCATCTGTAAAATGAAGTCAGTCAGTCAGTCAGTCCTCACTGCCTCACTCTCAGGTCCAAGGTGAAGACTGAAATAAATATGTAGTAACAAGGGCTTTAGCCAAGTGCAAAACAGCACAAATGCAGAGTACTTTTCTGCAGGCCAATTCTCTGGGGTGCAACTCTTCCAGAAAGTATTAGGAGCCTTTCAAGCTATTCTGCCAGGCACCCCCAGGAGGGCCTGTGCTGGGTTTGAGTGCAGCCCCTGATCCATGGCAGCCAGAGCTGGATGATGTCATTGCCCTTGACTGAGGCTCCCCCCATCCCGTTCTCCCCCACCACATCCCCCACACAGCCCTGGCCAGCCACCGTCAGAGAGGACCAAAGCCGGGCAGCACATCCAGCCCAAGCCTCCATTTTGCCAAGATGACACATGAGTTTCCAAGGGAGGAGTGATTGCTGGAGGCCACACAGCAGGTTGGTAGCAGAGACCTGGTCTGAGGACTCCTGGCTTCTCGATGTTTCCCCTGGCTGAGCACAGCTTGTCAGCTTGTGACAACCTGCCCCAGGAAAAAAGACACACAGGACTCTATGTTGAGTGCAAGGAAGTTCTGCCCAACTTTAAGGCAACCTGCTTTGCAAGGAATCTAGACGTGTGCAGGGAGAGGGTGTTTGCCTCTTGCTCCCGCACTAATGACCTCTCCAGAGTATCGTCAGTGATTTTATTTAAACCGATTATATGCACATGCGGTTTTTCTGATTTCTGAGTCTGTGTTTTGAGGTGTTACTCAGATACGCCAGTGTGTAAGCTCCTTGCTGGGGGTTCCTGTAATCTCCACCCCAGAGTGTATTAAGAGGTGAAATCCAAAAAGCTGGGAACCCAGACTGAACAAAGAGTTTGCAGCTTACATTTCAGGAGAGGACTGCACTGGACTATGTTTGCCCTGCACGGGGAATATGGCATCCTTCCAGTTTGCATGCGATCAACCTCTTTTGTAAATGGTCAATAAAATCTGTTAAGCAAGGGCCAAGCTGACCTCCCGTTCCTGCTTACACGTGCGTTAGCTGACTCATAGGGACCAGTCTCCCTGACAGTTACGCTCGGCCTGCCTCCTGGCTCCTTCAGCGGGTAGATTCATCCTCCCAACCCCCAGATCTGACTCTGTGGGAGGCTGCAAAATTTTCTCCAAATGGCCACGCGTATACCTCTAATGGTAATATTTGCAGGGCTTGTCTATCCGATTGTGGCCCATCACGGACATGGACTGGGCTTTTCTCCTGAGCAGGACAAGCCCCAGCAGGGTTGCTTGGGAAGGAATGGACTCTGGAGCTAGAACTAATTATCCCTCAGCCCAGCCCGGTGAATGCAGGCATTGGGAGACCTGGCATGGACACGAAAGCCTGGGAAGCAGTGCAGTCTCTGGGACAGTGGTCATGAGAGCCTCTGGGCTAGATGCTTGGGCAAGCGTCCAGGCCCTGGGAGGGGCGTGGGCTCCGGGACAGATCCAGAACTTGAACTAAGGTAGAGGCCGTCTTGGAAACTGAGCCTCTGGGGCAGTTCCTGCTCTCAGAAGTGTGGGGAAAGTACCTAGTTGCTTGCAAGAGCCATACTGAGAAAGAACAGGAAGGTACAGCCAAACCTGAAGGTACTGGAAGTGACCCCCATCCTGTGGGAGTGAGGCTGGGCCAAGTTCTACTGCATTAGGGAATGGTGGGGGCCAAGGGGCTGCCTGCCCAGCTGGGACGGGCCTGACCTATAAGCTGGCACAATTTTAAGCCTCCAGCTGAAGAGCCGGGAGGCAGGGGTTTCAGCTTAGAGAGGCTTTCCCACTTCTGGGCCCCCCCAAAATGGATGGATAATCAACAGATGTGTCTGCAGATATGCCTCCGGGAAACCTGCGGGACAGTGTGTGTTTTTTCCTACAGTTGAGGTCAGACTTTCTAACTATATGAAATAACATGGTACTTTCCAGTCTGACAGCCTTGGGTCCGAATCCTGGTTCTGCCGCTTATGTGTGACTTTGGGCATGAAACTAAGCCTCCCTGGGCCTCACTTCCCACATCAATACATGGTGTAAAAAAACAAAATCATTGCTATGAAGATGACGAGGGCTAATCTGTGTAAAGCACTTAGCAGCAGCTTTGTATCTGCTGATAGAAGCCCAGGAGACAGCTGCTGTTCTTAGATGTACGAGAAGACGTCTGAGGATGTCTGCAGGCTAGAGCACCATATCCTGGAGGAGAGGACTCCGGCTCGTGCTGACCTTCAGGATGTCTCCGCCCACCGATAGGCCCGGGAGCCTCCGGGAGCCTCTCCTCTGCATGAGGAGAGGTGAGGGGAGTGGACTGGGAGGGAGGGGGAGGAGGGCAGGGCCGACGCCCCAGCTCAGGACTGGAGCAGCCCTGGAGGCTGTGTTGGAAAATCTACACCCAAAGGAGTCAGGAACTGAGGAGACTGTCCCTAAGAGAACCTGTGGGACTCGGTACGGAGCAGCTGTCCCTCAGAGTCCAGCTGGCAAAATGTGGCAAAAGCTGGGCCACAGCCAGAACCTCCCGCTTCTCTGAGGCCTTCTGCAATGCTGCTACTGGGACGGCTGGAAGCTTCGAGAGAAGCCAGGGTCAGCCCACCTAGTACGGATGTTGGCATCTGTTAGCAGGCAGGGATGCCTCTCTGACAGTCCTCAAGGGCCCTGGCCATGGGAGGAAGGACAGGGAGAGAGGATGCCATGTGAGGACTGAGGCTGCCACAGTCCACGTGGACACGGCGAGGGTCCTCAGGAGATTCACAGAAATAACATGGGGGGGGGGTGCTGTGAGCTTTGGTGTAGTTTCCAGGATGAAGTGGTAATGGCTTAAACCACCATAAATTGACCCATAAAGTAAGCGACTTCATTTTGCAGCAACAGGCTGATGATGTTGGGACGTGACTTCATGAAATTGTGCAAATGCACGTTTTTAGCTGAATGAGGTTCCGTCATTTATTTACTAATCAATAACACACTCAGTTGTTCTTTTAGCACCTGTTCTGAGCATACTGTCTGTGCCAGACCCTCTTCCAGGTGTTAGGTCTACAGGCTCCAACAAGCCCGAAGGAAGGAAGAAAAAAGAAAAAGGACAAAACCCCTCCCTCAGGTTGACAATGGCAGGCAGACGCGTGGGGCCAGCAAAGGCTTCATTCCAAAAACAAGTAGCTCTGCTTACAAACGTCTCCTGAACCAAAGGCACTCGCCTTAAAATTACTTGGTCTAAGCTCTAAATAGATAAGATTCCCAAGAGCATGACAAGTGAGTCTGAAACTATAGCATCTTTTTTTAAAAAATACGATTTATTTATTTGGGGTGGGGGAAGGGCAGAGCAGCGGGAGAAGGAGAGAAGCAGACTCCCTGCTGAGCGCAGAGCCCGATCCAGGGCTGGATCTCAGGACCCTGAGATCATGACCTGAGCCAAAATCAACGGACTAAGCCACCCAGGTGTCCCTGAAACTGTAGCAACTTTGAAACATTAATTAAACTGAATGTGAAGGAGTATTAGGAGAGATATTATATTATCTATAACGTGCCAGACATTGTCAGAGCTTTACATGTGAAATCTCAGTTATCATCAGGAAAATCCTATGAGGTGGGTAGTATTATTATCCTCATTTTACAAATGAGGAAATTGAGGCACAGAACAATAGAGTAATTTGCCCAATGCCACAAAGCCAGTAAGAAGCAAAGCCAGAACTTAAGCCCAGGAAGCTGGGTTCCCGGGTTCCTGAGTTCCAGAGCCTATGCTCTTAACCCCTGCTGTCACATTGTTTATCGAGCTGGAGAATGTGCATCTTTATCCTAGAATTTTTTTCTTAAAGAGCAATCTAAGGGTCTTAAAATAATCAGATTCCCAGAAATCCTCTCTAGACCGTGTTCCCTCTCCCTGAATTTCCAGGTTCTTAGACGCAGCTGAATGCTGCCCCTGCTTGCTGACAAATTCCTGATTCTCATTGCTGTATGACACATGTCCTCCATGGCCCTTTCCCCCTTCCTGTCGCCGCTGTCCCATGCCCACCACGAAGCTTTCTTTGCCAGAAGTAGAGGCCTGAACATCCACTCCTGCCTTCATGGTAGCCCCAGGCCACTTCACAATTGCTGTCCCCGCCACCACCCGTGGATAGCCTCCGATCCTACGGAGGAAAACACACAGGGGCCGATAGACGCTTGCCTTGCACTGACCACGTTTCTTCAGAGTGTATCATGGGAAATTTCTCATGAACAAATTCTCTACCGCATTACATGCATGTATGTGTTGTTTATATACATATAACTATATGTATATACGATTTTAACATATATGTTCTTAGGTGTGATAATGTCTCTGTAGCTATGTTTTTTGAGGCCTTGGAGGACGTGATACATGAAATGGGCCTGGAAGGATGAGTAGGAATTGGTGAAGAAGGTGGGAAGGAGGGAGGAAATATTTCTAGGAATGTCGCAGGGAGACCAGCTTACAATCAACAGTCTGCAGGGAATTTTCCTGCAGCCCATGAGAAGCTGCAGAAACACAGCTGTGGGTTTAAATCCTGAGAAAGATCACCAGCGGCAGGTCTGCCTAGAAGGACAATGGGGTTCTCTGGGGTTCATGGGGAAGCCTCCCCTCCATGTGCACCCAGATAAGAGGAGACAGTCACCTCTCAGGGGTTTAATAGGAGAGCTTGAAACATTTAATAGGGGAAGAGAGTGGGGGTTATGGCCTCATTTATGTAATAAACACTTGTGCTCAGTGCTGAGACGCTAAGGACACAGGGCTAGACAAATAAGCCTGAAGCTCAGAATCGCATGAGACTAGGTGGGAATCAGGATTCCATAGCACTCCCCATCGTAGATGATAATAATAATGATTATATAGATTATATAGATTCTGTTCCTTCTGACTATGGCCCTTGCAACTCTCCTTTCTAGCAATCACTGGAGCGTAAGCCCTGGGCTGCAGCCAATCTCCTTTTCTCAGTGCTGATGGCACATCAGGCTCTCAGGAGCACCAAGGACTTTTCATGGGGACACCAGCCTCTCATTGCCCCACTGCGCAGCTCTTGGGAACATCAAACGTAGGTGACTCATTGGGGAAGAATAATACTTTCTGAAGGAGACCCAAGAATACTGCAGAGCAGACATTTAGAGGGAACAATGGAATGAGAGCCTCTCTCGGGCGCTGGCCCTGCCGTCGGCTAGATGGGTGATGTTGCACACGTCACCGTAACTCACTGGGCATCAGCCCTTTGGCTGTAGAAAGGAGTAGAATTCTACCTTTCTCCAACGGGATAGCACATGTGCCACGTTCTATGTAATTGTTACAGGGCTATATATATATATGGAAAGAGTAACATTTATTGATTTCCAGCCACCATGTATAATAAGATAATTAATTGGACAGGTCAAAGCTCCACAGGCATCCCTTCCATGAAGAATTGTGTCTTCTTGATCATTGTGTCAAGGTCAGTGCCTGGAACAGAGTAAGCACTCAATAAATAGTGTTGAATAAATGGGTCAAGCCAAGTTGAGATGCCACAGAGGGTCGGTTTAGGGACTAAAGGCCCATGCTCCATATCCCCCTCCCCACCATGTCCAGCCTGAGCTGTTCAGCCCCAGTCTTCCTCTCTGTCTTTATCCTCATCCCCTTCAGCATCTCTGGGGCCCAGGCCATCCTCACAGACAGCTATGTTCTCTCTGTAGGCACAGTCCCGGTGCTGCGGCGCTGCTTGGGGGCACCTGGGGGTCTTCCTGCGCTGAGGACAGCAGTGCAGCCCCCACTCCCTGCAGCAGTGGGGAGCCTGGGCTGCCCACACATAGGCGCCCACAGGCACCGCAAGCAGCACAGCACACAGGACCACTGTGACGTGCAGCAGGCGCTCCCGTGCCTCCAGCTCGCCGTGGTCTCTGCCCGTCACAAAGACCACACACCGGCCCCTGCGTGCGGGCTGGCCCTCCAGGCTGAGACACGCCTCATATTTCGTGCCGGGAAGGAGGTCCTCTACGGTGTATGTGTTGATTCCGGGGCCGATGTGCACCACCTCCTTCCTGAGCGTTTCATCCGATGCAAGGTAGAGGGTGAACCATTTCTCTTCCGCGGCATCCGCCACTGCCAACCACTCCAGCAAAATCCCATGCACCGTCTGCTTGACGACCCGCAGGTCAACATAGGCATTGCCATCGGAAGGGAAAGAGAGAGCATGGGGTGCAGGCAGGGCCTGGGCGGGCTGGACGTGGAGGGAGATGACGAGGGTGCTCCTGCCAATGGAGTTGGAGGCCACACAGGTGTAATTGCCTCTGTCTACCAGGTGGGCGGCAGGTATGACCAGTTCCGACAGAGCAGTATCTTCTGCAGTAGACGACGTCAACACTGGGTGGAGAGAGAGCGACACAGCTCTGATAAACACGTCTCTGATAGAAAGCTGGACAGTGTTCAGCAATGCCAGTTATTTTTTTTTAAGCTGAAAGTGATCATTTGTTAAGCGTGTGGTTGGTGCCCGGTATTTGCCTCTCAGCAACCCTGTAAGGTAAGCACCCAGTTTTATACATAAGAAGTTGAGGGTTGGAATGATTAAGCAATTTGCCCATAGTGAGAGATGTTCAGAGGCAGTGACTGATCTGGAACCTCATTCTTCTGCCTATAAAGACCCCACTTCCAACTTCACTAGCTGCTCCCACCAAACCACCACCGGAAGCCTTGCTGTGCTAACAGCATGGTTTTGGGGAGATCCCTTGCAACTGTGTGATATTGTGAGCTTCAAGAATTGCCTTTTTGGGGTGCCTGGGTGTCTCCGTCAGTTAAGCATCCTACTCTTGGTTTCAGCTCAGGCCATGATCACGGGGTCGTGAGATAGAGCCCCGTGTTGGGCTCCACACTCAGCAGGGAGTCTGCTTCTCCCCCCTCTCTCCTTCTCCCCGTGCCCCTCCCCCATTTGTGCTCTCTCTTTCTCTCTAAAATAAAAAAAATAAATCTTAAAAAAATATTTAAAAGAATTGCCTTTTTATCTCCCAGATATAGAGAGGCTCAGAGCCTGGAGCCAAATGCCTAGATTCTATCCCTTGCTAAGTATATGGTCTTGGACCAGTTGCTTAGATTCTCTTGGCTTCAATTTCCTCATTAGTAAAATGGGATGATAATAGTACTCATTCCCTAAGTTTGATAGTAAGTGTTCAGTGTGAGCTGTTGTTATTACTGAGAGAATTATGTATAACACGGTACCAAAGAAACTGGCTACAGAGCATTAAAAAAACATGTGCATGCATCTCACTGTTCTTCAAGATGCTACAACAATAAATCCTACATTTCTCCTTCACTGGTATTTAATCTCAACCCAATAAGATGTGATTAAAATGATGGGGGAAAAGTCAACAGTTCAGTTCATTAGGTATTTTTAAGTCTCCCAGCGGTTTGTCACTATGCATAACAAATATATGGGTAACTGACTATATTTCTCAAGTTTTACTCCAATTTCTAGTTGTTTTCTAGACAACTTTAAGATATCCCAAAGGAGGTCATCCCTGGCCTTGTGATGTGTCCCAACCCTTCAGGGTAGCATTAAAGGTGATTCCAGCTGAGGTATGAAAACAGAGCATAGAGTTTCAGGACATGAGAGGCAGGTTTGAATCCCAGTGGTGGGTCCCATGGAGGTCACTTCCTCGCCCAGGGTCCCAGTATTACAACTTCAAGCCAATAAGGTCTGAACAACACAGTGGTGGGAAGTGTAAAATTCAGTCAATATCTAGGAATTCCCAACCTATCCCAATGGTAAGAATTACATGGGAAGGAGGAGGGAAGAAGAGGGAACACTTGTTAATATACATTATTCTCAGGCCCTCCCCTGGACACAGGGAATCTGAATCTCCAGGGCAGGGGCCTGGAAATCTTATTTCGAACAAGTACCCCAAATGAGTCTGCTCCAGGAATTTTAGGAAATAAGTAATAGATAACATCTAGAATCAGTCCTAGTAAGAAATTCTATGATTTAAAAATACATGGTATAGTATTTTGCATCTAGAAGACTCTCAAAGAACATATTTGTTCACATAGAATTTTATAATATTTATACACTATATCAAGTCAACTCCAATATATATATTCACATATGGATACACACACACACACACACACACACACACACACACACACATCCCATAGGGATCTGTATGCAACCATTTAAAATCATGCCAATAGTGGAACACTATCTTGGAAACTTTCCTGCTGTGGTGGGTGTAATTCAGGCCCATCCCAATCTTACCCGCACCCTTACTTCACCACTGATCCAATTTAGAACCTCCCTACTGAGGGTAGGGTTGCTGTAAGACCTCACTATTCCCCCAGAAACACTGAGACGTGCCTGTGGCTTACCATTGAATTCCCTCCACATGCTCAGGGGATAAGTCCATGCAATGGTTGGTGAAGGGCTGGCCCGTGCCAGGCATCTCAGGGTCACATTCTGTCCCATCTGGATGGTGACACTGGCACTGGGGGTTGAGATCTGTGGCTTCATGCAAGCACTGAGCTCAGTTTCATGAAAAAGCTGCCCTGCCTTGGAGAGAGGGCGTCGGCATATCAGGTAGGAATTCACCAGGATGACCGGGATGCTGATGGACTTTACAAATTGGACAAGTCCCCGTAGGCGACAGTCACATAGCCAAGGGTTGTTATGCAGCGCCAGCACCATGCTGGAGAGAATCTTGGCTCCACAGCCAGGCTGCTGGTGTTTCTGGTAGGCCAGCCAGTTCAAGAAGACACTCTTGGATACAACTGTAAGTCTGTTGGAGGATAGATCAAGGTAGGTCAGGTTGACCAAAAACTGAAGAGCTAGCTCAGGGAGCACATCAATCCTGTTGTGTTTGAGATCCAAGACTCTCAGGAGAGGAGTGGCTTGAAATGCTGTCCATGGTACTGAACAGAGTTTGTTCCCCTCCAGTCTCAGCTCTTTCAGTTCTGACAGGTGTTCCAGGGCTCCTAGGTGTATTACAGTGACATTGTTAAAATTAAGCCAAAGGTATTCCAACGTGCTCATGTTGATGAAGGACCCTCGGGGCAGTTCAAATAAGGGTGAATTTTCAATTCTCAACAGCTTTAACTCTTCAGGATGGTTCTTTGGGATCTTTCCCAAAGAGAGAGACATGCATTGCAGAGCCCTGTACAAGAAACCACAAAAGCGCAAAAGCTTTAAGATGAACATGGGAGAGGGGGGTGACGCACCTGGGTGGCTCAGTCAGTTAAGCGACTGACTCTTGGTTACCCTCAGGTCATGATCTGAGGGTCCTGAGATCGAGCCACGCATTGATTTCCCAGCTCAGCAGGGAGTCTACCTCACCTCTCTCTCTCCTTCTACCCCTCCCCTCACTCACGCATGCTTTCTCACACACACACTCTCTCTCTCTCTTCCTAAAATAAATACATATATCTTTCAAAATAGATGAACATCAGGGAAGTGAGAACAGGTTTATTCTGGCATTAAATGTATGAATTAAAAGAAAAAATAGATATTATTCACATGAAATAAAAGAGACCCATTTTGGTAAAAGTGCACAGTTCTCCAAAGTTCAGCACTAACTAGAGATTTTGTTGATTTCCTGCCAAATCTAGGCCTGTTCCCACTCCACATCATCCCCAAAGAAAGCCCATCCCCTACAACCCCCTGGCATCCTGTCAGCACAGCGCACCTGCCGAAACTGTCCTCTGAGCAGGTACATCCTGGCAGACAGGATGGTTGAGCTGCATGTGAATCCAGAAAGACCAGAACTAGCAGGAAATAATGAGAAACTGAAGCCATATTCCTCTGTAAGGAACTACCTTGCAAGTTTCGAATAAGTATAGTCCAAGCTTCCGAGTGGCAAATCCTATTATTGGTAATCCATGGTGATGTAGGTCAGCACAGTAGTGGCAAAGCCCCTGGATGCTCTGAGTTCTGTTATGGCCCAGATCACAAGCTCAGTAAGAACTCATGAAGAGGGAGATATGTCTCTTAACTAAGATCACAAAATTCACCCTTTGTCTGATTCTTAAGTCTGGAAAGCAAACTCTAAGCCAGTTGTCCTATTCAGCACTCGTACTGCCTTCCTTCAGTTTCTTACAAAATGATCTGAGAAACAAGCAGGTAATACTACTGTGAGCACTGTGGTTCCGGTTATCTGGCCAGAATTCATCTCATTCTTCATCCATTACAATTGACTCCTGAAAGCTCGAATTTTCAACCACTCTCTAGAAGTTAATGCAGATGGTGGGTGACAAAGATGTGACCACTCCCATCACTGGCTTTCTCCCCACACCTCATGTGATGGATTCATTCCTATACTGCATTAAGACAGCTGCCTCTGCCACATGGATGAGCAAAGTCAGAGAAGCATCATAGTGCAGAGGTTAAGCCACAAGACTGCATTTTCTGATTAAGCAAAAGTGTGTTTCTTATCCTGGATATCACAACTTTCCCTGAATGCTGTGTATTTCGCATGATAAAAATGAGAGACTTATGTTTTAAGGTGAGATATATGTGATTTTGGATACTTGCTCTGCCACTCCTTAATCATTCAACAAATAATTATTGGCCATCTGCACACACTTTCTAGGTGCAAGGGAATTCACTGGTGGGAAAAACTTTTTAGACCCTGTGCCATGGAGTCTTCTCTCTAGCTGATGCTTCCTTGTCTTGAGATCTTTGGAAGGTCACTTAACCTCCATGAGTCTCAGTTTCTCCTCTGCAAAGTGAGGAAATTAATAAATGCTTCATAGTGTTTCTAGGAAACTTTGAGGCTGTATAAAATAAAGTACCTAGCATACAGTAGTTATGTTAATTCCCTTCCCACACCAACAGACTCTTGAGGAGCAGCATAGTCTACTTCCTTATTACTTGGGGTACTTCCTGGTGAACATTGACATTCCATGAGTTCCCCTAAGACTCATGATATACATTATACCCTACAAAAGGCCTCAAGGAAGAAAATCCGCTTAGTAGTTAACCAGTGATGGGGGAAATGGGTCACCAACTAAGCTGATTACACTCCAGGCTTGCCATCCAAGCCAGATATATTTGTTCGAGTTTCTTTTCTAGATCCACAATCTGGCTAGATCTCTGAAGTCCTCTCAAGGTAAAAATCAAAACAAAGAGAGTGCAATGGGTGCAAAGCTTGTGCTAGACATGGAGATGTGCAGTCTAGACCCCCTTCAAGGAATGGGTCTGTGCTCAGCTGCAAAGATTGCTTGCATGAGATCATGCCCTTCCCAAAGCAACCCATATACAACAATTGAGGGTGAAGAAGGCCCAAGGGCCCAGTGGGTTTGGCCTGATTGGGAGCTACTCTGATCTCACTCCAGAGACTTCCACCAGGTTGGCCAAGATTTTGTCAAGCTTGCTTTTTGGAAAAAAATGTGATTCAAATGACTGCATCACAACCCACTAGTGAATTCTTTTCTCACCTCAAAATATAAGGACCTAAAGAGATCTCCATCCCCCACAATTTCTTCTCTGTTCATCCCATGCTAACCTCTTCCAATGAATCCAGCTGAACCTAATCTTCCATAAGTTTGCTGAAAGCTTGAGAAAACATCCACTGGCATGTCATCTCTGGAATTATGCAGGCCTCTTCTGCACTGCTCCTTCTCCTCTTCTGACCCCCTCATCTTCTGGTTTTCTTATTTGGCATATGGGCACAGGGGTGTAGCTGTGTTGTCAATTAAGGCAAGAGACCGGGACAATTTAAGCTGGGTTATGTCATTTACCTTGAATAACTAGGTGGTGTCCCTAAACTCAAGAGATTTAACAACAAGGAGAAGGGGTTTGAGAATATGACACCCCCATTTCCCTTCCTGCAGGATGTTTTCAGGGAACTTGGTTCTTAGAGTTATTGGTAGAGATAGTCGTCAGAGAGGGGGGTCACTCTGTTTATGAAACAATTAGATATAACTAACTTCTTGCTGGTGGTTCTCTGGCTAGTCTTAATAGAAGCTTAATAAGACAGTTTTCTATCTATTCGATCGGAAAATGCTACCCCAATGTCAGTAGAGCTTTGGGATGGCTCAGGCAGAGAAATAGGCGACATATCAAGAAGCAGACATGCTGTCTTCCCTCTTGCTCAAGCTGGTGCTCTTCCCTCACTCCTCCCTCTGCTGCCAACCATATCTGAGATGTCTTCCTGGCTACCCATGCTCTGTGGCATGCCTGTGATAGACACACAGATGACTACATTCCCAAGCTCTCTTAAAATAGGCAGGCTGGTGACTAATAGGTGACTAATATTCTGGCTAATGAAATGTTAGAGGAAATAATGTTTTAAAAGTCCCTATGTGATTCTCCAGTTTCTCTTTCCCCTTGTTACAGCAATTGTTGATATTCCAGATGGTGGAGTCTTCATCAGCCTGGGTCCCTGAGTGAATAAATGGAGCAGAGCCCTCCCTCCATCCACACTTCCCCACAGACTCAAGACCTCTGTAAAAGCAGAGATAAATCTTTCTATGTTAAGCCACCAAAATGGAATAATTGGTAGCATAACATCAGCCTAACCTATCCTGACTACAATGCCTTTGCAATCAAATAACATGGTCAAGTACTTTTAAGTTTATTTTTGTCTCTACTAGATTATATGATAGTTAAAACAAAAATTTCAGCTCTAGGACCTCTAAACACACTGTTAACTGAGTCCCTTGAGTGATAGCCTAATTTCAGTAGCCTACATCCACTTTCCAGGATACAATTTCTGTTACTTGCCTTTTGTACCCTACAATCTACATGTGTAACTTGAGTTAAGTGACATGGGACATACCCTCTCCCTAGGTCAAAAGGAATATAACCATGTTGCAGTCAGAAAAAGACACGACGGAGATGCCACAATTTTAATCAACATCCAAACAAGGCTTCCAAGGACAGCATGCTGTAGGATCACCGTGGTGCAGGCTGGTTTTCATCACTGGGAGACCAGAAATTATTTTCCCTGGACTCTAAGCAGGTTTTCAGGGGCCAACTTATACTAACCAGACTCATATACCAAAAGACCAATATATAAACCAGACATCATTTTATTTTTTCACAATGGGAATTCATTTTTTCCAGTTACATGAATATTCATTCATGAGCATAATCCAGGATGATTCTTCTCTACAAGAGCAAACAAGGGAAAAGAGAACACACAAAAGAAGACTGACAGGTGGGTATTAGGATGCTGACCATCTTGGGGGTCATTCCATCAAGACCACCAAAGTAGGTCTTAATGAATCATTGAAAAGTTTGAACTCTCTCTCAGACACACACATACACACACACACACACTCACATGAATTTGGATAAATACTAACAAATTCTTGCTATCAATTCTTAAATTTTCTTTAAACAAGGTTTAATAAAACTGACTGGATGTTAGTTGTCTTTGGGCCAATAATTGCTCAATCTTGTTTGGCTCTGTCAATAATCTATTGCACTTATATTTGTTCTAATTTGGGGAGTGCCCATCAATCTCATACATCAAACAATCAGAATTGAGGCTTGGGTCTCAACAGCAGAAATACCTTGATAAATCTACATCAGAGTTTGGAAAACTATAGCCTGGGACCCAAATCTAGCCTGCCACCTGTTTTTGTAAATAACATTTTATTGGAATACATCCATGCCCATTAACTTATATATTGTCTACTGCTGCTTTCACATTCCATCATAGGAGTTGAGTAGTAGTGACAGAGCCTACAATATTTACAATCTGATTTTCTTTGCAGGTTATACGTTTGTTGACCCATGATGTAGACAGTGGTTTTGTCATCTTCCAACCAAATAATTCCTCTTACCAATGGCTATGGCCCGTAAGTTATAGTCAGATGTATCCTCCAGGTGATGGACAGAAAATATTCTTATATGGAAATTCCATGCTCAAGTGTACTGGTAGTCTTATGGTTCTTATGGTTTTCAATGACTTGAAAAAATCCATTTCCATAGTGAACTTGCTATAGATTGCGTCTCAGAGATCAACACTGAATAAAGACCCGCAGCCTGGCAGAAAGTTATCAAAGGCTTAGACCCTCTAAGAAAAATCGAACACTACCCTCTATAAATTATTCAACTCATTGGGCTTCAGTTTTTTCATCTGTAAAATCAAGCAGCTCAGCCTCCATAATGGGTTGTTATAAAGATCAAATGAAAGAAAACAGGAAAATATGTTGTAAGGTCATATGTTGCAAGGTGTTTTGTAAATGTGAGAGGGAGTACAGTAACTTTAGAAATCACTGCATTGGGGCACCTGAGTGGCTCAGCTGTTTGAGGGTCTGACTCTTGGTTTCAGCTCAGGTCATGATCTCAGGGTCCTAGGATTGAGCTCCTCACTCAGCACAGAGTCTGCTTGTCCCTCTCCTTCTCTTCCTCCCCCTGCTCACTCTCTCCCTCCCTCCCTCTTCTCTCTCTCCCTCTCATAAATAAATAAAATCTTTAAGAAAAAAAAAGAAATCATTACATCACACTGTTTCATATCTGGCAATGGTTCAACACAATATGGGGTCTCTTAGTTGATACCAGCAAAATAGTTTCCTTGGATCACTTGCTGTCCCCAAATTTCCTCAGTTGTTATCCAATGACCTTGGCACCAAACACCCTGGATGCTTCCCTTGTTAGAGCTCAGTCCTGCAGACAAGACACAACCTTGACCCTTTGGCTGGGAACACTCACTTTCACTTGCATGCAGAGACAACATCTCAGCGGTTTCCCAGTTTTAAGCAAACTGTACAGGAATCCCACTGTGAAATGGGAAATTCCTGAATAATTCCTGAAGGCCCTGAGACACCCTCAGGAACCCAGGTAAGTTTCAGTCAAATAACTGCTACATGGGGACAGAGGTGAGCCGTGTGCCCCACAGCATTGAATGTACTGTGCACCCCACCATGAACGGCCTCTCAGACTCAGATTCCTCCAGACTAAGAGTAAATGAGCAGGAGTCTCTTTGGCATTATCCAAACCTATAGAATTTATTGAAAATTAAATGATGATCTAGGCAGAATGGCACCCAGAGGAAAAATGTTAGAATCCCTAAGTGTATACAGGGAGGGCACAGCGGGTGTCTCTCTGTGTATATGACTGTACAGTGTGGCTAATGTGTAAAGACATCGTGTGTGTGAGTGTTGATGAGTTCGCATAAACATAATCAAGACACCGGAGAGGGGAGTGGCAAGGACTGCCAACTCCAGGATCCATTCCTGGTCCAGATTCCAGCCACCTTCTAGCTGTGGACATTGTGGACAAGGTGGTAGATCAGATCACTGCTCAGCAAACTATTTCCTGCCCCACCGTCACCTCCCTGGGAGAACTGTCCTTCGCAGCTCTGTGGAAGTTGGCTTTGGCCATGGGACTCGCTTTGTCAGGTAGGATATGGGCGGCGATGGCAGCGTGCCAGTTCTCAAGAAACGTGTATTTCTGCTCATTCCTCTGATATCATCCGACCCCTCCGAGAAAGAAGTCTGCTCCAAGTAGCCACGGACTCTCCATCCTGGGCCCCAAATAGAACTCATGGAGCAGAGCCACCCCGGTCAACCCTGTCATTGTGTGAAAATGAGTGCTTATTGCTGCTTACTGCTGAGATTTTGTTTTTATTTCTTATACAGAAAAAACTGACTGATACAGGCAAGTTGGTTAATCCCCCGGTTTCTTCTCCAGGAAAATGGGGAGAACACGAAGGGCCTGCTGCAAAGGGCTGTGATGAGAATGAATTAAGTTAATGTACATAAAGCACTTAGAATACGTCCTGGCACACTGTAAGTGCTTAGTAAGTGTTCGCGGTTGTCGCTGTATGTAAATGTACAAGGAAGCAGCTACCCGGGCGGCCAAGAGTGGGTGGGTGTGGACCCAGGTGTCAGAGTAAGCAGGTGGGAGGAGCAGAGGGAGAGTGGACCGGAGCAGGTGTGCAGGCATCTGGAGGGGAGCGCGCCCCTCAGCAGAAGTACTCATTGATCCGCCTGCCACCCCTGGTGCCCAAGACCTGAGAGTCCAGGCTGGACCTGGCCGAGAGGAGCCTGTCGGCCTCGCTGAGGCTGTGCTGGGACAGCTCCTCGGAGCCGTCCTCGCTGTGGCCCAGCCTCTCCAGGCTGACGTAGGCCCCCGTGGCCTCGGCCGCGCCCCCCGTGTGGCACTTGTGGCACCGCCGCTGCACAGCCCCGCAGCACACAAGCACGGTGAGGGGCAGGGCGATGACGACGGCCACACTGATCACCACCACGTTGATGAGCTGCTGAGTGGCCTCGGCATCTACCACCTCGTCCGTGGAGAAGATGACACACTGCTCCTTCTGGGGCACCAGGTCCCACACACAGACACACGCCACGTACTTGGTCTTGGGTGCCAGCCCGTGGATGGTGACGCTGGTCTTCCCAGGCTGCACAGCCACCCGCCGCATGTTGCGCTGCCCAAAGACTGTGTAGAGGACACTGAAGGAGGTCGTGTTCCCGGCCTGGGGCGTCTTCCACACCAAGGTCACGCTCTGGTAAGTGTCTCCCACCACCTTGAGAGACCTCACCATTCGGGCCTCCTGGCGTCCTGCCGGCCCACTCGTGCGCTCTCCTGGGATCCCCATCTGGAAGTGCTGGAGGGTCAGCTCCCCCTTCATGTTGGGCACAGGGGGCCCAGTGGCCAGGACAGCAGGTCCAGGGATGTCAGGGACATGCCTGGCCACCATCTTGTTGTATGCTGCAGCTTCTGCCTCCTCGGCTGTCCTTGCCCACAGTGCCCCTGGGCTCCCACTCCGTTCCGTGGAAGCCGGAGGCTCAGTGATGGCCAGTTTGATGACAGTCTCAGAGACGCCCAGGAAGTTCTTGGCCTGGCAGACGTAGTCTCCAGAGTCAAGGGGGGACACAGCAGGCAGGCCCAGCAGTGACCAGCTCGTGCCATCGCTGGAGACTTCCTGGTGCACTGCAGGGGGAAAAGGCATAAATGGGAAAATGAATGGGTTTGTCAGCCCCCAGCTTCCCGCCAGGGCCAAGTTCACAGCCCCTGGACTGTGCATGCTCTTGTATACACAGCAGACCTTGTCCTCCCGAGAAAACACTGGGAGTCATTCAACTTTTCTTAGACTAGCCAAGGGCATCAAGATTACCGGGGCTCAAAGCGGGAAGACCTAGGCTCAGGCCAAGTCTAAAGGTGATCTGTCTTCTAAATCTGAGGTGTTCAAGCAACATTCTTCAGGGCCCTGGAGTCCTACGGAACGGACTCCTCAGGGCAGCAGGCAGCGCTTGTGGCGGGGGGGGGGGCGGTAAGGTGGGTCAGGGTGAGCATGAGGCAGAGGCCCAGCTGGAAGTGCCTGGCCACCCTGTCCAGACCCACTGCCACCTCAATCCTAGCATTTTCAACTCTGTTTTACATAATGGAGATCCTTATCCAATTTCGTTTGTCAATTGATTTCAAACTCAGTCTTAGAGCAACACTTGCCAACCTAATTGAAGGAGACACCGAAGAAAATGGTGAGAGACATGAGGTTTTGTGGTCAGGCACTAAGAAATTATTCCTCCTTGGCCCCCCTTTCTGCCCATAGGTGGGTCGTGACTCCTGCAAACCCCACCATCCCTTGCTGGAGATGAACTATCTCTGTCTATACAGCAAAAAGAACACAGGCTGTGCTCTGTAAGCCAAGCACGTAGACTCTCAGAGTCTGTTTACTTACAAAACAAGAAGGATAATCAGGTTGTTCTTTAAAGTTCGATGACATTGTGTGAGGAATATACTTAACATGAGAGGAGCTCAATAGATGGTAACTCACATGGTTAATTACTCCTCGTGATACTGGCTTGACAATTACAACTTGGACACTTACTCTAAATATTAAATATACTAAGAATATCTTCCATCAAAATGGCAGCATCTTGTTCCTCCCAGGGTGAGCCTGGATGGAGTAGCTCCTGGAACCCGTAGGACAGCTTGAGAACCATTGTCCCCCGACCTCCCCCGTCAGCCTCTACAGTCCCTGTAGCTGCACACCTGTGCCGTTGAGTGGACGCCCGTTGGCTCTCCTCCAGCTCATCTCTGGCCCAGGGACGCCGGTGGCCCCACAACGTAGCAATACCGCACTGCCCAGTGGAGACCTGACACTGGCCACCCCTGGACGGAGCTCCGGACTCTGGCACTTCCTCAGTTCCAGCTGGCTGAAGGCCACTCCGGCCAGGCTGCGTGGGCTGGCGCACTTCAGCCTGGCCTCTATGAAGGCCAGATTTGGGGCCCAGCCTTCCAGGAAAAGGGCCAGGTCATAGAGGCGGCAGTCACAAGCCCAGGGGTTGTCCTGCAGCCCTGCAGGGGTGAGAGGGGAGGCAAGAGGTGAGCCCTTGATATTCAGATCCCCATGCCCAGCTCCTCTTCCCCCTTAGGGAAGATAAGGCATGTCCTGAGCTCAGAGTCCTTGGAACTGGCCTCCAGGTCCGGCTCCTTGCCTCACTAGCTGTGGAACCTTAAGGCTGATTCTTAATCTTGAATGATAGCAGTACTTCCCTTTCAGAGGTGCTATAAGCGTAAATACAGATAAATCACATTAAGCATTTGGGTCAGCCATGCAGCGTGCTGACAAAATTGGCAATTCCTGCTGCCATTCTTGGACTGATCCTTTCAGGCTACTGGTCAGGCAGTGAGCATTTCAGCAATCCCTACCATGTGCCAAAATCCATTTCTCAAAATATTTCATGACCCCTGACCCTTGGCCTCTGTCCTCCCAGCTCATGTGGCACTTTCAGCATCACCCCAGCAATGAGGGTGACTGTTCTGAGCCATGGTCCCTTTGGCACAAGCTCAAAGGGGGAGGAGTGAGGAGGCCAGGAAATCAAATCCTATGTCATATCTCCAGCCCTCTTTACTTTAAAATTGAACTTCTTTATAAAGATGAAAGTAGGTCACTGTACCCACCCTGCCCAAAAGCCTTCTACAGATAGAGGGGTATCATGTGTCCTCACTTCTAAGGCACAATTCCTTTTTATATGTTTGCATTTCTGAAATATGAGATGAATGCATTTAATGTGGTGTCTTTTTATCCTTCAAACATTGTTATTAAATTTGATGGTATGTCTCAGAATCAATGGCCTATGATTTATTTACATACATATATTTGATAGAGTTGGAAGGGGAAATGTCAAGGGTTGAGGAGGTTACATTCATCTGCTTCTACATCCATGACTCTCTGGTCCCTCTGAACACAAGCTGGGAAGATTTTTTGTAAACTACTGCATACTGTAAACCCCCACCCATCCTCACCCCATCCCTCTGGCAGCTGCTACCCTGTGTCATTGGTTAAACACATTTAATGACACATCTGCACCCTGAGAATCATCAGTGCCCTGTTGTGGTGATGAGCTAGCTGGCTTTCACCTGTTCTAAAAGAGTCCCCGAAGATTTAATGCAAATGCAAAGTTGGATGACAGGGAAACTTTTACCCCTCAGACTGGCAAAAGCTAAATGTTCCAACCATTTTCATTATTAGCCTCGTGAGGGAAGAGATTTTCATCTACCTCACTGCTCTATTCCCAGCACCTAGAGCTAAGACCCCCACATCGATAGACAATAAACGTTCAGAGTGGGAACAACCCATGGGTGGTCTCACGCACTACTGTGAGGGGTCAGAGCTGGCCCAGCTGCTTGGAGACTATCAGACCCATATCAAAATATCTGACGTGCATACTCCATGACCTAGGATCCCTTTTTCAGTTCCTACCCTAGGGAAACATTTGTCTTCGGGCACAGGGATGCATTGTCAAGAATGTTCTCTGTGTCATCATAGGTGTTAGTAAAATAATGGAAACAATCTAAAGGCCCATTAAAGGGAGAATGGCTAAATTAACTGTAGTATCACTATGCTATGGAAAACTATGCGGTAGTTTACAAAAAATGAAATTGATCCATTCGTAGTAACTTAGAAAGATCTCCAAGACATATTGTTGAGCGAAAAAGTTAGTGCTGGTTGATACATACATTATGGTCTAGACAATATGAAATTTTATGTAAAACACAGAAAGAATTTCTATGTGCATATAGATATAGATATGATGTAAATGCATTCTAAAAGATGGGGAACATGCAAATAAACATAACAGTGGCTACCTGTTAGAAGGGGGAGTAGGAACTGGAATCAGAAGAGGGAACAAAAGAGTCTTTAGCTTTTTCTGTAATACTTTAAAGGTTTACATATATCCAGGTGTGAGTTATGTAATTAAAATCAAAATTAATAATTTTCCGGAATGAGTTATTCCACCTGTCATCCTTGTGGCTATGCATGTGCCTTGGGCAAGAAAAGAGATCTGGTTCACCTGGTAGGCCACTGGTTCATTACAAACAAGAAGGAATCAAGGAGAGGGGTCAGCTGGTGTAACCCATTCAACTCTGCTTTGGGAAACTGAGTCTCAGGGGGCCTTCTCCTTGCTGCATGACCTGGAGATTTAAAAAAATGTTTTTTCAAGGGCACTTAATTAAATTTTGTTTTCAAATAAATATTTTTTTCTACGTAAGTACTATACTTTATGTTACCCTTTATCAGGTGAGAAAGTCTGCAGGGTGGATGGAGCTGGAATGGGGCTTGCCGTTCCCTGCCCTGCTTCCAGGCAGTGAGGCTTCTAAATATTCCCTCCTCCTGAGACTCTCCTGGGCCTTAGGGCAGGAACTGCCCCAAACCATTCTAAGATTGCTCCAGCCCCTCGTGCTGAACCCCATATGAGCCAAGGCATACTCCAGGCACATCTCGCTAGGAAGTCTCCCTTCTGCTACTACTCATCCACTCCCCATCACCCACCCTCTGCCACCATGCCACCAAGGTTCCCATCCCCACATAGGACAGAGGAAAGAGACCCGGTCTACCTGACATGAGACTTAGGCCTAAACCTAACCTTAGACATAACCACTACTTACTAACCCCTAGGTTGTGTTTGTTGATCTGTAAAACAAAGGGTATTGTACTTGTCCTATCTACCCCTGGGATGTGGTGAGGGTCAAATTCTATGAGGGGGCAAGACATTTAGGGAAGCTTCAGGACCACACTAATGCAGATGGCCAATAAGGACTGACCAATGAGCAAAGAGCTAGGACCACCTTCCTGCCATGTCTTCATACTTAGTGCTCCGAGGAGACTCTCAAGGGGATGGGGGTGTTCACATGCTTTGAAGATTGTTGGAGGTTGGGTTTCCCAGAAGCAAACCCTGAGATGAAGATTAGCATGCTGCATGTTCACTAAGGAAAGGAAGGAAGGAAGCAGGAGGGAGACATGGAGCTGAGAGGAATGGGGGCCTAGGGAACCCCTGGGGGACTCCGGAGCTGAAATAGCCCATCATAGCCATGCCAAGTGGCTGGGCATTAGACTCCCACCTCACAAGTCTTCGGATGGGGGCTGTACCCAGAAAGGGTGGGTGGTCTCGGGCAAGGCTACTCTGCAGCAAAGGCGGACAGCTGAAGGCTGCTGCTGACTGCGCCTGCAAAAGCTGGGCAGCCAGTCTTACTTTGACGGGGACCTGGGTGGCACATCGCTGTGCCTGCCACATGTACCTACTGTGTGCTAAGGACTGTCTTTTTACCCACAACTCCAACCTTTTGAGATAGATATTATCATCATTTTCTCTTTACAGAAGGGAACCAAGGCACAGAGAAGCTAAGCAATTTCCCCGGGGACACACAGCTAGTAAGAGGCAGCGCTGGGATTTGAACTGGCAGCGGCTTGAGCTCCAAAGCGGCCAGTGTGTGCCTCTCACCCAATCTTCACTGGAACCCACAAGGCAGGCATGATTTCTATTTTTTAGGCAAGGAATAGAGACTCAGAGAGGCTTCATAATTTGCCTAAGACCCCCAGGCTCCCCAAGATGGCTCCAAGTGGAGGAGACCGCCTCTTACCTAGCACTAGCTTGGTGCGGTGACCGGGAAGGAAGGGCCCAGTCTGCACGTGAGCCCAGGTGGCCAGCAGCTCCTGCGGGAGCCGCATCAGCTGGTTGTTGGAGAGATCGAGGAAGATGAGGTTCCCCAGGAAGCGCGCGGCCTCGGGCGGCACGGCGGAGAGCCGGTTGGCCTGCAGGTCCAGCAGCCGCAGCTGGGGGGCGTCCTTGAGCGCCGCCCAGGGGAAGGTGGCCAGGCGGTTCCCGGGCAGGCGCAGCTCGCGCAGGCGGCGCAGGCCCCGCAGCATCAGGGCGCTGAGCTCGCTGAGGGCGTTGTAGGGCAGCCAGAGCTGCTCCAGGCGGCCCAGCGGCCTGAAGGCCTCCCCGGGCACCCTGCGGATGGCCGTCCGCTCCAGGCGCAGTCTGGACGTGTCCGGAGGGACGGACGCGGGGGGCAGGGTCATGTCGGGGTCGCTGCACACCACCGTCCTGGTCACAGAAATGCGGGACATTAGAGCGACGGTCCTGTCGGGTCCGAGATCCTCCCCCGCTCCCTCCCGGACCTCCGTTCGCGAGGCCTCTCCTGGTCTGCACGGGAACACCGGACCCCAGAACCCGGCTCGGAGCTGCGGTGGGCCCTGGGCATGGCCGGGAGCCTGATTGACCTTCGGCGCGGAGGGGAGCGGCTCTCGCTTTCCGACCCTTTCACGGGCGTCCCAGGGGGCCCCTGGTCTCGTCACCGGCCTGAAGGACCCCGAGCTTAAACTGTTATCTCCCCTTACAGCTCGCACCACCCGCTGTGCACTGAAGTGAAGAGTATTCCGAAATCCTGAGATTTTGTGCATTGCGGCACTGCACGTAGGTGTTAGAAGTGTTCCTTTGTTAAATTACACCTCAATTTTTGTGACCGCTTTGGCTTTTCTTCATTAAAAATATATAAATATAAATTCAAATAGATATATACATTATATATATATATATATAATGTCACATCTGGCCTCTCTGCTTGCTGGCTATGTGTCCTTGAGATATTATATAACTTCTATTTCCTCAGTTTCCGGGAATGGACTCCACCTCACAAGGTGGTTTCGGGGGTTAAATGAGATCATGTGTGTACCCGCTGTGCGTATCTGTCACCTGTCGGAGTGCAATGCTGTTTACTGACCACTGTCACAAATTCCGGCCTTTCAGCACTGCAAGCTCCTTGCGATGGTCCTTCTGCCCGGACAGTGACTTCCTAAACCTTGTTCTTTAAGCCCTGGGTTCTAAGACCAGGCCTGTCCCCGATGCTGTGTGACTTTGAGCCCGGTGCTTTCTGTGGGAGGTAGGGACAGCAGACACTCTTCATCACCCTGGTCACTGTCTTTCGCCACGCGCTATCTCCTGGCCCGCTCAGGGCTCAGCCCTGGCTTTCCTTGGGGAGAGCATCCTCGCGTCTGCTGATCTGTATCAGTTGAAGCATCAGAGACTTGGGTCAAGAATGGAGTTCTTGTTTTTCAGACCACGTGGGATATCCTTTCTCGGGGGTGCCTCTCCATTCTCTCCATCCCCTCGCGCCCAATCAACCCAACAACACCCATTGCCAGGATCCTTTAAGAGTCACACTGATAACTTGCTGTCCTGATAGAAACCATCAGCGGCTACCGGCACCCATCTAAGACGAGGGAGAATGCAACTCCAAAGTGTTAAAAAGATGGTAGGAAAGGCTCTGCGCCAGGAGCTAAAATCCCTGAGCAAGTTGGGAAATGCAATGGTCATTAGTGGATAAGTTGAAGATGTCAGGAAAAAGACAGTGTGAAGACTGCCAGAGAGAAAAAGGAGAGTGGGCCATGGAGGCAGAGCGAGGGTCCACAAATCACAGGGGCTTTGGAACATCCCATGGAAGGGGAGGAGGACAGGATGGAGGTGCTCTCGGGGCTCAGGTGGGGCTTGAGAAGTGAAAGAAAAGGCTGAGGATGGAGGGGTGCTTGGTTGCATTGAATGGGCACTCTTGGTCTTTCAGAGAGCCCATAGAAATGGCTCCTGGGGGCTGGGCCAGAGTGAGGAGACAGGTCGTCGCATTACGGGTGAGATGGTAAGAAATACCTGGGATGTGATTGTGTACCCCCAGGAGCTGAGGCAAGAGAATGGAAGAGGCCTGGGAGAAAATAGGCTGGGGAGGTACAGGGAGGATGGTGGAATGGGAGGAGGAAAGGAAGGAGAGGAAAAGAAAGAGGGAAGGGGAGACTCCCCCTGCCCTTCAGAGGGTTCCTCACCACCAGATCCTGGAAGAGGACTCAGGGAGGATTTCCCGGAGTGGGCACACTTGTGCCCCACCCCCACCCCCATGTGTGAAAGGACTTGGTACTTCCCATGCCTTGCTGGCTGGAGGACAATGCAGAGCAAACCAGCCCCCTACCTAGGTCTCAAGGGCCCAGAAGATGGAGGTCTCACCCAGCCATGTTCTGGGGGCCCTGCATCCAGCCCTCCCCACCCAGCCTAGCTGCTACAGAGCCGGCGGGGGCTACCCATCCCGCACACCTGGTGCCATACCTGGCCTTGCTGCCATCGCCCAGGATGTGGAGGCTGCAGCTGCATTGAGAAGGGCAGGAGCCCTGGGCTTTGGGGTGCCCCCAGAGGGCCAGGAGCCAGAGCATGCCCACTGCCACCCTCATGGCTCCTGGCTCCTCTGTAGCCCGGGCAGGGGCCTGTCCCTGGACTGCTCTGTCATTCCAGCCCAGGAAGCCCAGCAGCTGCCCACTGGCTCATCAGCCCTCCCCGCCCCCCTCCTCCTGAGGCCATCGGATAAACAGGGACAGACTGGGGATTAGGGAGGGGAGCCCTGGCCACAGCACTCAGCGGCTTATTGCTCCTGGAATCACTCAGCCCTGAGGGTGAGGGCGGGGGATCCTCTTCCGTGACAACAGCCCCAGGCCCAGAGAGGCCAGGGAGTGGCAAGGTGGGGCGGGTGGGCAGCCACCCAGGGGCAAGTGGCTCCTGGACCGGCCAGCTTGGCTGTGCAGCTGCCAAGTCTCCCCATGCCAGCCAGGCCGGTGGGCTCCACAGATTGCCGGGGTGTGGGGGCTCAGAGAAGATGAAGACAGACCTGGCCTCTGATGAGGGCCGTTGGAAATTCTCTCTTGGGAAAAAGAAATGAGATGAAGGTGATAAAGACATTAGAAAGAGCCCAAGCTCAAGGGTCAGGGTTCAAATCCCAGGTCTTCCATTTATAGGCTGTGACCTTGGTAAGTTACACAGTCTCTTCATCATCTGAAAAAGGGAAGTAATGTGACTCTACTCTGCATGTTTGTGAATATCAAACACCCCAAGTTTCCCTGATTTCATGGCCTGTGGTAATAGAAGCTCCTTCCTAAGTGGTAACCACTCAATTTCACTGGTACTTACAAGCACCTGGTCCTAAAGATATTGGGAAGATCTGGGGGAGACCACAGAGGCGTGTCCCATGGACTCATGAACTTTCTCACTCTGCTGAGCAAGCAGCTGCCTCCCTGAATGCCCCCTGGACATCCAGTCTCAGGACGCACTGTCCAGGCCAGGCCCTCGTGGACATCATCATCAATGACAAAGGCGTGAGGTGTTCTGTGTAAAGGCAGAGAGCGTCCCTCTCCTCTGGTTATCATACTCTGAGGAAAGTCCCAGAGCAGGATCTCAGAAGTTCTTAGAGAAAGCACTTTTAGTTTTTGTTGATTGTTGCCTGCCTCCCACCTCATCCCATCATAGACACCACCCTTCATTCATTCAATCTTCACGTTTGACCCCAAGGCTCTGCTCTCTGGTCCAGCCTGCCCTTCCTGGCTCCTTCGGCTTTTCCAGAAGATTCCCCAGTCCCTCACACCTATAGGCCTAGGAAAGCCTAGACCAAAGTAGTGTGACCAAGCAGATACCCAGGGCCCCAGCACACGCATAAAGTCCCAGGCCTGTTTTGACAATCTTGGCTTCCAGGAAATGTTGGTTTCCCTCTCTTCCTCTCTTCCAAACCAGCCAATATGATTTTCTCAATGTTTCCCACCTGCCCGTCCTCCTCCCCAAACCAAAAAGGGCCCCCCTTACTGTTCCCAACTCCGCCTTTTCTGCCTTCTGTTGGGGATGTCTTCCTGTCTCTCTTTGGCCTAACTGAGCTCTACCCTAGATTCCTGGCCCTGTCCTGCTTTCCCTTGTCCCTTGAAGGCTTCTGTGATCTTGTAGGCATGAAAAAAACCTGACATAGGTATGAACCAGCAATGCAAGATAGAAATTAGGTAAAAGGGGTAACTAGGTTAACAAGTTTCCAGGAGGATGTGAGCCGTCAGCTCAGCCCTGCGGCATGCTTACGCTTGACTAAGTGGGGACCCACAGCGGGAAAAGCACGGAAAGTGAACATTTATGGAATAGAATGAGCTGCTTGACCCGGAGTCTGGGGACAGGAGATCACGCTTTTGTTTCAGCTTCATTCACAAATCACTGTATGAATTCTTAACTGTTTGAGCCTGCTTCCTCACGGAAACGCAAAGGCTGGTGGTCTCTAACTCATGGAGTTGCCGTAGGGATCATCCTCAGATCGATTAGCCCAGTGCCTGGCTCTCAGCGGGGCCGAAACTGTAGCTCTACTGCTGATAGAACTCCGGGCCTTGGCTTCTTTATCTGAAAATGAGTGAAATCACTCTAGATCAGTGTTTCTGGATGTAAATTTCACCATCGGCCAATGCGTTCCTTCTCATTTGTAGCAGCCAAGGCTCTTAGCGGGGCGAGGGACCACTAGGACAGCAGCCCCTCTGTTTCAAGCTCGTGCCTTGGGAGACTTTTATGCTTGTGTAGCGTAAATGCCCTGTGGGAGTTGGGAGCTGCAGCCCTAGAGGCCAGATCCATGACCTATTCTTCTAACCAAGACAGATGCAAGCTTGGGAAAAGATGTTTGTTTACCTTGCAAAGGAGGGAACTGAGAAGACCCCAGGCGTCCCACCCCAGTGCACATAGCTGGTTAAAGGCAGGTTCCAAATCACAAACTCCGTCTCTGGTCCCAGCTGGGATTCTTTCTATGACAACGGCTGGCTTGCCAATTATCATCCTTTGCCCTTAGCTCGTGAGGACGCACATGGAAGGGCCTGGCTCCTAACCAATTCTCAGGCACAGCTGCCGCTCAAATCCCTCTTTCTGCTCCCTACCCTGTCCTTGGTTATGCAACTCTTTTCTAATTTGGCTCTCAGCCACACACCGTTTGGATTCTGGGACCTTAATCCTGCCTGATTGGGCTGAAACGAATGAGAAAGCGTTCCATTCCAGCTTCACAAAGGCTGCACTGTCCAACTGGTGAATGGGTTCCTTCTACTTGGGCCAAAAGCACAATTTAGGGCAGGGGGCAGCAAGAAGGAGCCCAAGGTCTAGCATAATCACCTGCATGCGCCAGCACGTGGAATGGCCCTTTAAAAGGTGGGGCCTGGCTTAGAGAGCCAGAGAAGAGCCAGGCTGGCAGGAAGAAGGGCCCAGCATGGCAGGATCTGGGTCCCTGCCCACCGGCTTCGGGGAGCTGGAGGTGTTGGCTGTGGGGACGGTGCTGCTGGTAGAAGGTGAGCCAGAAAGGGCCTGGGTGGAGCGGGGACCCAGTGGCCTCCCAGATCCAGGCCACAGCTATGGAGCTGACAAGAAGAGGTCCCCAAACCCTACTCCTCTGTGCCTACACCCATGGGGCTTCTGATGGGTGCACCTGTTGGATGCAGGATGCAGGCTGGGAGCCAAGAGAGAGAAGCCAGGCAAGGTCCGGGGAGTGAAGGACATCTGCCCAGAACATGACCAAGGACCAGGTTCAGGCCTTTTCATGTCCCTCCAGCGGGGAGAAATTTTCATCTACACCCTGGAAATCATGCTAAGAATCTCATATAAGTTCAGGCCCCTGATCAGCTCTGGAGACAAACAGCTCTGTCACCGGCTCTCCGTGTGATTATAACAGTCAGCCAGGTTCTCAGACCCCAAGTGGGTGGTGGTGAAGGTTAGAAGGAGTCATGGGTGTGAAGTGCTAGCCTCGATAGACACTCAGGATTTAACTTCATTTGCCCCCATCCGCTCCAGCTCCACATTGCTCCCACCATGTCCATTCCCCAGCCCTATGCATTTCCATTCCAGGGGCTGTCTGACTCCCTGAGGTGCCTGCCTCAGCCCAGAATCCCTAAGATGCTCCCTGAGGCCAGAGTTGGGACTGGAGACCCTAGAAGTGGGTCAGCTCAGGACTAGGTTAATCGGGAATGCAGCCCTTGTTCACCGATGATCCAGAGAAATCAGCAGCCCATTTCCTCCCCCAACGAGAATGCACAGTGAGAAAGGAGTGGCAGCCACTAGGCTGGTCCCAAAGGCCCCAGACACCATCGTGTGGGGGCCCTGCCCCTTTTCCTCTCTTCTAGGAACTTCACCTTCCAGCAACCCCTCAGTCCTCAAACATGATTGAAATTTTACCACTTTAAGTCTCTGCACATGCTGCTCCCCTTTTCTAGAAGGCTCTTCCACACCCTGTCCTCCTAGTAAGCACTTGGAGTTTGTTTGTTTTTTTTTTTAAAGATTTTATTTATTTATTTGACAGAGATAGAGACAGCCAGCGAGAGAGGGAACACAGGCAGGGGGAGTGGGAGAGGAAGAAGCAGGCTTATAGCGGAGGAGCCTGATGTGGGGCTCGATCCCATAACGCCGGGATCACGCCCTGAGCCGAAGGCAGATGCTTAACCGCTGTGCCACCCAGGCGCCCCAGCACTTGGAGTTTTGAAGGCAGGATCCTTCCCCATTCTTCCCTTTCGATGGGGAAGCCAGGGTTCAGAGAGCAAGAGGAGCAGCTTGGTTGACTGAGCGAAAGCTCCAGGTCTGGTCTGCCTGCTGCCTGAGGTTGCCCCCTCCCGCTCACCTCACCGCCTGCTGTCCCGGGCAGCCCTTAGCTCGTACCTCAACCCCTCCTCCCAGGCTCTCCCTCTCAGAGTGGCATTTTGGAATTAAACAGACGTGAGTCTGAGTCCCAGCTCCACCACTCACCAGCTGTGAGTTCAGGGCAAGTCAACTAGTCTCTCTAAGCCTGTTTCCCAGCTGCACGTGGGGAGGACAGCATCCAGGGGAAGACAGAGTGGGAGGACCCACAGAAGGTGCTCAACCCGGTGCCCACCCTGTGACAGTGTCAGCAGCTGTCAGTGACTGCGACTGTCCCCGTGTGAACCGTGCAGCACCTTATTGGTTTCTTCCTCAGCTTTGAGTAAGAAGGAGGCAGGGTGTACATCTTACAGGCTGCAGTATCTGAGAGCCAGCCCTTCTCAGAAATGTTTGACGAGCTGCACGGACGAGGCTGCCGAGCGCGAAGGGGGCAGGTTGCTGAGGTTCCGTCCACCCCAGGCCCTGGTTCTGAGCCCAGGCGGCCTCTCCAGCCCTGACACCAGCTTCCCCCTTCTTTCCAGCTCTCGCTGGCCTCTGCCTCAATAGTCTCACCATCCTCTCTTTCTGCAAGACCCCGGAGCTGCGGACCCCCACCCACCTGCTGGTGCTGAGCCTGGCTCTGGCGGACACTGGGATCAGCCTGAATGCCCTTGTTGCAGCCACATCCAGCCTCCTCCGGTACGAGCCCCCCACCCCTTCTCTGAGCTCAGGGGCCTGTCTTCTGGGCTCTGGGCAGCCAGGCCAGAGCCATTCTTCCCACCTATAGAAAACTGTCGGGGACAGGGTGGGCAGGCAGTACGTGGCTAAATCCAAATTCCAAACTATCCCTGAAGAGCCACGGCTGATTTCTGGAGCACAGGAGTTGCTCAAAACCCACCTGCAGAGCTGGCTGACTGTAGGGATGAAGGGCGCAGGCCCGGCAACCAGGCTGCCGAGATTCGAGTCCTGGCTTCGTGTTTCTATCTCTTGGCTTCTCCTGTAAGTTGACTATTATTACCTAACTCCTATGTGGCTGGAATTATTCACTTATTATTACGTGGAAATAACTGAAAACGATGCATGGCACCCACAAAGCCCGACAGACGTGTTTGCAAAAGCCCACAGGATTTTGACAAGTGTCTAAAACCAGGTGCAAACCAAGTGCAAACCAGGATCTTTCAACACGATGTCCAGTGTTTACAAGATTGTTTTCTTAAGTGAACAGAACATTCCTGCTCTGGTTCCAGGCACTCAAATGGAGGCTGGAGTCCACCTGGGAGTGCATGCTCGGGGCTGACCAGTCTGGGGGGTCAGAACCCGTGAGGACTCCTTGCCCTGATCTCCTCCTGCCCTTTCCTGGGTTCAGGGAGGGGGCAATGGAAGCTTTTACACTTGCTTGACCCATGGGGCTGAGAGCTGGGAGCCCTGGGGTCTATGCTCTGACCTTGCCTTCATCTGCTGTCTGACCTTGGCTCAGTGCCTTTTCTTCTCTGAGCCTCAGTTTCCCTATCTATAGAATAAAGGCATGGGCTTTCCTGCCAGGGTGTTCCTCGCTGGAGGCTTCTGAGCACACGGAGAGACCCTTTGGTCCTACTGAGGTGCAGCGAAAGACACTGAGCCCAGGGAGTTTGCATCAGGCTCCACCCGTTCTCCCCGGGGACTTGCCCTCTGGGGCTCCTGTTTCCTCGTAGGAAAAACAGACAATGAAGCCCTCTTCTGGGGAGCTGGGCCAACCTTCAGGAGGGTGCCCTCCAAGCTCCTGAGGGGCAGGTGTGGGAGAAGGGCAGGAACAGAGGGAAGGCGTCACCGGCCCCAGTGTCTCCCACAGGCGCTGGCCCTACGGCTCTGAGGGCTGCCAGGCTCATGGTTTCCAGGGCTTCGTAGCATCGTTGGCCAGCATATGCAGCAGCGCGGCCATCGCCTGGGGGCGCTATCACCACTATTGCACGCGTAAGTCTTTGTGCTCCCAGAGGGGAGAGATGTCTACACACTGAGGGTGAGCAGGACAAAGGTCTGCTCGGTGTTTCCCAGTCCAGGGGAGTGTGGGTGGGCGTGGGTGTCCATGAGTATGTGGTGTGGGCATTCATGAAAGGAGGGAGGCGGGGAGAATGGACAGGAAAGGTATCAGGGCACATGCTGGAAAGACTGCCTGTGACCTCAATGTCAGCACAGCCTCAGGCAAGTCAGGAGTCCTCTCTGAACCTCTGTCTCCTCTAAGAGCGGATTTTTATAAGCAACCTCCCAGTTTTATTCTGGAAATCAAATGAGATCGTGGATAAGAAAATGCCCTTGCAGACAGGCCCCTTTGGGTGGCAGAGAGGCGGTGTGTGTGTGTGTGTGTGTGTGTGTGTGTGTGTGTAGTGGGCATGTGTCCCTGCTCCTCATACTTCCACGGGACCTTCACCATTACAGGGCTTCATAAAGACCAGTCCAGCCCCAGATTTCCCAAGCTGTATTGTCAAATACCACCTTCATAATTGGCCATGTCACTGTACCACCTGCTCTGTTATTTACCTGACTGTTTTCCTTTAAAGCGATTCATTTAAAAAAAATTTAAACACCTGCTCCAGTCTCATCCTAAGCAGTATCTCTGAAATCACAACTTTAATGTCCTTAAAATTTTAGAACACATTAAAATAAAAAAACATGTTCACCCACCGGCCATCTAGAATCCCACTCACCACCAGGGATATGGGAACATACTTTGGGGAGCTGTGACTCTGCTAACCCTCATCATAAACCCCAACTTGCAGACTGGGAATCAGAGGCTCAGAGAAGTTAAGTCGCTTGCCCAGGGTCACCCAGCTAGTAGAGCCAGAGCGGGGATCGGGCATGGCCTGGATGCCTCCTGAGGCAATCCCTCCCTTTGTCTCCTGGGCCCCACGTCCTGAACTGTGGCTCTGCCTGGCTTGGAGGCTGCTGTGGTGGCCATGGCAGCATGGCCTGAAGCCTGGGGCACGGCCCCTTTGGAATTTGCAGATCTGCCCTCACTCCACATAAACAGCCCCGCGCCCTTGGCAAAGTTGCACACCTCTCCCCAGGCCAAAAAGTTGATAGAAATGATCGGAACGAAGATTATCATTTCTAGGGGCAGGTTAGTTCCACCTGCCCCAGCTGACCTTGGAGCTCCTATCCTGCTGCTCCTGTCCCAGTCTGGCCCCGGAGCTCCCTCAGACCACCGCGTGCACACACATACACACTCACACACATGCACATACACACTGCACACCTCCTCAGACAGCAACACGCTTCTCTCCCTCGGTATAGAGCAGTTGATCCCTATTTCATGGTCCCTAGAGCAAAGCCTTTCCTGAGCTGGACTGCACCGGCAGCAATATGAAAACAGGGGAGGGGAAAGGAGGGAGTGTGAGCTTATCTACTCCGTACTGGGTGACCCTGGACATGTCACCGTGGTCATCCATTTCCAAAGCCAAAAAGCAATACATGGGTCATGGTAGATATTAATTATTGTGTCCACAGTTAGGGGGAGGGATGTCTTCATCAGCTTGGGCCGCCATAGCAAAATACCAACCAGCTTGAACAACAGAAATGGATTTCTCGCAGTTTCTCAACCCTGGAAGTTTGAGATCAGGCTGCCAGCGCGGCTGGGCTCTGGCGAGAGCCAACTTCTTGGCTTGCAGACAGCAGCCTTTCTGCTGTGTCATCACATGGAGAAGAGAGATCATCTCTCTTGTGTCTTCTCACATAAGGGCTCTAATCACATTGAGGGAACGCCAACCTCATGACCTCATGACCTCTCAAAGGCTTTCCCCTGGAATACCATCGCACGGGATGAGGGCTTCCACGCAGGAGTTTGGTGGGGCTTAAACATTCAGTCCATAGCAGGAGGACACATTTAAGCCAACTGGATCCGGGGCTGTTGTCAGTGGAGGCGCTGTCAGGATGAGGGAGGGTGTAGATCTGCTCTTCTCTTCGGATCGAACCCCACTTGGAGTCCTGCCCTCTGCCCTGGGGCCTTGTCCACAAAAGAACATGACAAATAGACCATAGATAGGGGAAGCCCAAGGGAAAAGCATTCTGAAGCCGGGACCAGGAGAACCACTGGATGGGAAGGGCTGGATGAGGCTGCTACAGAGAGGGGCGTGGGACGAGGGTGCATGGAGGAGGTCAAGTCAGTGGGACGGGTCACATGAAAAACGCTGTTGGGACCGAGCCCCTGCCCTCAGCACTGAGATGGCACCCCAAATCAAGAGTCCTCCGAGGGTATCCTGGAAGCAGGGACAGTGACTTCTGTGTGAGCAACGGACTTCTGCTTCCCTCCCTTATGACCCTCACCTGAGCCACTGCTCATGCTTCTTTCCTAGCTGGCTTGGGGGAGCACACCCATTTCTTTTTTTTTTTTTTTTTTTTTTTAAAGATTTTATTTATTTATGTGACAGAGAGACAGCCAGCGAGAGAAGGAACACAGCAGGCGAGTGAGAGAGGAAGAAGCAGGCTCCCAGCAGAGGAGCCCGATGTGGGACTCGATCCGGGAACGCCAGGATCACGCCCTGAGCCGAAGGCAGACGCTTTAACGACTGCGCTACCCAGGCGCCCCAAGCACACCCATTTCTTTGCTACTCCCTCCTTCTCCGTCCTCTAAAGAGGATGGTATAGGTGTCTACTAGGAGGCCTTCACCACCCATTATCTCTTTTATTCTTCCTAACAGTCCTCTGAGACAGGGGTTATCATTCCCATTTCGTGGAGGAGAAAATAGAGGCTCAGAGAAACTTTTAGCTTGCCTGAGGCCCTAAGCTAGTAGCATCAGAGCCAGGATTTAGGAACATTCTGTGTGACCATGAAGTCCATTCTTTTGCACTCTGCCTAGCTAGCACCTCCTCTTGACCTCCTCCTCCTCTCTCCCATGCAGGCAGCCAACTGGCATGGAACACGGCCATCTCCTTGGTGATCTGTGTGTGGCTTTCTTCTGCCTTCTGGGCAGCACTGCCCCTCCTGGGCTGGGGCCACTATGACTATGAGCCTCTGGGAACGTGCTGCACCCTGGACTACTCCAGGGTGGACAGGTGAGGGGGAAGAAGCAGCTTCAAGGCTCCCTTCCTTGGAAATCTTTGCTTTGAGTTCTTATAACAACAATGTCACAGCTGAGAATCCAAATGGGGGAAATGTCAACATTTGCCAGACGATCTCAACTCCTTGGTCCTGATTCCCACTTGCAAGTTGACGTGGGACTAGGGAAAACCCATTCTGAAAGCCGGCCAAGTGCTGGGCATGTTATGCACAAACTGGGGTATAAAGTTGTGCCCAAGACGGAGTACTACCCAGTGAGCTGTTGGCCTGTGTCAGTTACAACAGTCGCTGAGCCCCATGACCCCTTTGCCATCTTCAGCACAGTCAGCTGTTCCAGCTCTGACTTGATCAGTTTCTAAAGGGAGCTGTGTCCTTTGCTCAAGACAGTCAAAGAACGTTAAGGTCTTTGCGTTGGGAGGGACCTCCCTGGCATAGAGTTTAGTTCTCTGCATTTCCTGAGCATCTGCTGTGAGCCAACCCCTGGGCCAAGCCCTAGAGAGACAAGACTGATGCATGATGGCCCCCACCATCATGGAGCATTTGTCTAGTGCGGCCCCATCCATGTGGCTCTGGGGACACCAGGGCTTAGAGAGACCCTTTAGGGAGCATCTTGGGGAGGGCTCACGTGGGCTCCAGACCCCCTCTTGCTTCTACTTGAGCCACGCTGCTCTCATCTGCTTTACATATTTACTCATGATGCATCTGTCCCTGACGACAGGCTTTCCAGGTGAAACCTGCTTGAGAACCCAAGTCTGGTATGAGTGTCCTGGAAGGGTACCTACAGGTACCCTCCCAGCCAGTGTCCAGTCCTCTGGCAGCCTTTCCTCCTACCCCTCCCTACTGGGCAGCACCAAGGTAACGTGGCCTTCCCTTCACAGAATGGGAGTCTGCCTTCCTGTGACTCCCACCTGGTCCTGGTCAGCACTCCCACTTTCCCATGACCCTCTCTGGGACCCCAGGCTCTCCTGTGGTCCTTTCGATGATTTCTTCAGTGACACAGTGTCCAGTCTCTTAGTCATCTGCGGACCCTTTTCAAATCCCTGTGGATGATCCTTCCTCTTGGGCCACTGCCCTATCTTCCACTTGGTAAACATGTTTCCCAAACTTAAGTGTCCCATTCTCCATGCTTGGGGCACATATGGAAAGCAGGACTGGCACTTGAACTGCCCCACAGAGAGTTCAAGGAGGACTCTCCCTCATCTCGGCCCTCTGGCTCCTAAAGGCAAGTTCAAGAAGGACCTAGTGGCTCCCTGTCTCTAAGCGGAGTCTGCATGGGACCCGGGGGCGACCACACTGAGAGCTTTTGTCTGATGAGAACAGTTCCTCACATGTGGCTGTCTAGAGCAAAGAGTGCGAAGCCTTCAAGGGCAGCTGATCTCCCCCACCTCCCTCTGAGAGATGGTCCTGACTCCTCTGCCCGCTCTGCCTGCAGAAACTTCATCAGCTTCCTCTTCACCATGGCCTTTTTCAACTTCTTCCTGCCTCTCTTCATCACACTCATATCCTATCGGCTCATGGAGCAGAAACTCAGGAAGACTGGCCACCTCCAGGTGAGGACCAGCTCCCAGAGCAGAAGAAATCCCTCTGTCCCTCTCAGGGAACATGAATGATGTGAGAGACAGTAGTTAGGGGTTTTCTGTGTTTTCAGTGATCAGGAAAAAATTCAGCATTCACAGAGCTTGGGGTGTTAGGGCAAGAATGCACCCTCCCCATTGCTAGGCATTGCCAAGACCTGGGAGGAAGGGTCAGGACTGCTCAGACTTACCGGACCCCATAACCTCAAGTGCCAGGGCACCCTGCTGGACCCCATCCATGCTGTTACATTTCATTCTTCCCAAGGATATGAGGGTTGGCACAAAATGATGTACTTTTCAAATGCTCCTTTTAAATTGCTCTAAGATGTTTAATTTAATCACAGGCACGGACTGTTGTTATCCACAACATAAAATCACATCTGCAAGCACATTTATCCAAGAAAAACAATCTTTCAAAATAAGCCCTCCTGGCCATTTCTGAATTTCTGCACTAATATCCCCTTTCCACAGTTTTCTACCTGGACAATCTCTAGCAAATGAGCTGTAACAAGCACCGAAGTTAAAAAAAAAAAAAAATCAGATACTCATACTGCTTTTCTGTGCATTAAGACATTTCATCTTCGCTACCACTCTCGAAGGAAGGTTTTGTTATCACTTTGCCACAGGCTCGAAAATTGAGGCTGTAAGGGTTTGTTAAGTAACTAGCTACAAGCCCCGCAGCTAGTAATAACAGAGTTGGATCAAACCCGGGTCTGGGACTCCATGACCCAAGTGGTCATAGTGCGGAAAAGAAACACTCAATCTTTGTTGAAACACTTAATTTGCCACATTATATATATATATTTTTCCCCTGTAAATTGGAAAAGGACCATACGTATCTATTTTAGCCAGAGATCCAGGTTGCTCTGAGTCAGCTGGAGGACGAGGGCTGGGCGGGGACCAGAATGGTGGCTCTGGGCTCATGCTCTCCTGCCCCTCACCGCCTCCGGGCTGTCCTCCGTGCTGCCTGCCCGACCACTGGGTGCTCAAAGTCGCCACATTTATTGGAAGTTCAATCAGCCAGCAGAGAGGGCTGCCACACCGGTTTTCTTTTCTCCCCCTCCCCGGCCTGACTTGAAACCATCAGTTGCCACGGCCTCAGCATACGTCGCGTCGCTTCGGGTGGGCCCAGGGACCTCGGTCCAGAGCAGAGAGGCTTCCGGAGGTGACACTGTCTCCTCTGAGGGCTCAATGCTCCTCTGGCCTCAGCTCCGCCCCGGAGCCCCTCCGTTCCTGCAAAGCACATTGTTTTCTTTTTTCTTTCTTTCTTTCTTTTTTTTTTATTATGATATGTTAGTCACCATACAATAATACATCGTTAGTTTTTGACGTAGTGTTCCATGATTCATTTTCTTTTCTTTTTTGGAATGAGGGAGGGGCAATTCAAGAGAATAAATGTCTCCCAACTAACATATTTTTATTTCATGAAAAAAATGTGGCCTTTTTCAACTTAAGTCACCTTCTTTGTTAAAGGGAGGCGGAGTCAAAGAAAATAGGCACTGATTTTTTTAGCCTTTTAACATCTGAGCGGGTGCGGGAAGCAGCGTTCATCCTGAAATTAGATCGCAAGTCGTGCGCCTCCCTGTGGCCAGAGGCGGCAGCACAGGGCCTGCTCTCTACAAGCCGCTTAGAACCCAGGACAGGTAGACCCGCCAGGAGGCTGCAGCTGCTGATGGCGAGCTGGTTCTGGGGCTGAGGTGCGAGGGCAGCTCAGCCTGGGGAGCCTCATTCACCCAGCCACACTCACGGAGCCCAGAGTTCCTCAAAAGGAGCGGGGACCAGGAAGGGAGCTCATTATCGGCCCCCTGGTCCCTGCGTCCAGGTAAGTGAAGCATTATCAAACCATTTCTGCAAACAAGACAACTGAGGTCAAATAAGCTTCAATGACAGGTTTAGGGTCACACAGCTGACACGCCCGAGAGGCCCGTCTGGCCCCGAGGTCTGCCGGCTCAGCCCCTTCCCACAGCTGGGTCATGCTGTCCCGCTCTGCGGAGTGCCCACCTGGGCCCTCGGCGCGTGGGGTCACAGCCAGCTAGAGCAAGTCAGTGCCTCCCTCCCGCGACACTCTCTCCGCAGGTGAACACCACTCTGCCAGCCAGGACGCTGCTGTTCGGTTGGGGCCCCTACGCCCTCCTGTATCTCTACGCAACCGTTGCAGATGTGAGCTCCATCTCCCCCAGGCTGCAGATGGTACAGACGCCTCCCGGACCAGAGTTAGAAGTCTCTCCATCTCTGCGTCTCTCTCTCTTGCCCCATCTCTCCTTCCTGCTTTCGGGCCTCCTGGTAGTCTCTCCCTCTCTTCCTTTGAACACTCATATTGCACTGGGAGTTTGCGTGCCTTGGGGCCCACACAGGGCTGCTGCTCGACATTGCCTTGGCCTCACGTGAGAGGATGGGGACAGCCACACTCTGGGACCAAGGCTGAGACTGGTGCCCAGGACGGAATGTGTTTCTGTACATCATCTGACAATTGGTCAAGGAGGCCTTGCGAGTTGCAGAATCCAGCTAGGGACAGATGACTGGTGGCTGTGGGTTAGGGCGTGGGGGTGGGACTAGGGTCACCACGTGGGATCAGGGAGAGGAACCGAGGCTGTGAGGCTTCTTCCCTGAGTCTTTCTGTCCCAACAGGTGCCTGCCCTCATTGCCAAAACAGTGCCCACGATCAATGCCATCAACTATGCCGTGGGCAGTGAGATGGTCCACAGGGGAATTTGGCAGTGCCTCTCACCGCAGAGAAGCGAGCTGGACCGAGCCCGGTGAGGTTCACCGGGGGGGGGGGGGGGAGGCGCTGAGACCCAGGCCCACCTCTGACACCCTAGACTGAGCCCCGTGCTAGGAGGCTGCCTCAGAGCCCTGCCCAGCAGCCTCCGAAGCCAAGCTCCAGACACTTGTTCACCCCCACCCCCCGGGATGGCCCTGTTGGGCCTGGCCCTACATCAGACATGGGGGATTCAGAAAGCACCCAGGCTGCAAGGGAGGACCTGGGACTTTGGAGCCAGACAGACATGAGTTTCCATCACAGCCCTCCAAACGGAGACCTTGGGAAAGTCACTCCCTCGGAACTGAGCTTCCTGACCTGTAATGTAAGGCCTCGACGGGGCAGCAGTGAGGTTTAAGCAAGATAATGTGTACTCACCACGCACACGGAAGCTCATTAAAACAGCTGTTAGGGCTCAGAGTCTTACAGAGAAAGGCATGAAAACTCCCAGTTACTTGTGGCAGGGCCCACCCAGGCTGACAGTGTTCCAATGCTGCTTATTAAAATGAGATCTGGTGCAAGCAACTGTGTGTGCATCTGTTTCCCAGCTTGTGAGATGTGGTGACAGACATGGTGACTTCACCGTGCAGAAGGGACCAGAACATCACCTGGCACATTCAGTGCTCACTGACAGTTAGCCACCAGCACCCGCCCATCAAAGACAGCTGGCTGCGTGCTGCTTAGTTGCCAGCATTAAAAACTCAATGTATTTAAAAGTCCAGATGTCTGACGATGACCCCCCCCCGCCCCAGCCTGGAGGAGGCTCCATGGAGACAGTCTGTAGAACTCAAGGCAGCTCTGCCTTTTGCCCAGGGCTGGTCCCCTTCCTTCAACTGGGGCTTGTATATTCCCTGCAGAGCCTGTAGGCATCTGGGTTTGTGACAGTGATGGGGTCCCCATTCCCAGATGGACATCTGCACCTCCAGCAGAGTCAGCATTTGGGGACAAGGTGTGGCAGGTGCACAGACCTGGGCAGGGCCCGTTGTCCCAGAGGGAAATGGAGGTTGTTGGCAGGAAGGTCATGGGCTCTGCAGAAGGTCTGATGATGGAGAGCCGGCTGCCCCAGGCACTCGGGTGCAGGAAAGATGGAAGCTCGAACCCCAGGTTCGGAGCAGGGAAGAAACAGGTCCCCAGGGGGGTGGGGATAGGGTGGTCACGAGAACAGCATCTGGGGTCCCTGTGTACCAGGTCCTGCCTCTCAGCTTTGCGGATGCGGACAATCAGGTCACTTAAACATAACTCACAAGTCTGCACTCAACAGAGGCTGGTACAGTCATTTGGCAAAACCAAGAGGAATGGAGGACAGCAGCCTTCCCACAGCCCTGTTTTCTAGACCATGCCCTGAGCTGGGTGCTGGGGAGACAAGATGCCGCTCAGCCTCACTCCAGGGACCAAGCGGGGTCCTTGTCTTCGGCCCTGCAGTGGGACTGATTGGGGAAGTCCCGGGGCCTGAGCTGGGCTCGCACACAGGCTGAGTGGGTGGCCACAGACGTGATCGCATCCAGAGCCCAGAGATACTGACCCTGCCCCCACAGTCCATGAGTCCTTAAATTGTCTTTACCGGGGACCTGCCCTTCACTCCACCATTAAAGACACTAACCCCGTAAGGTGGGACAAGGGAACACAATGAGAAGAGAAGGGAGGTTACCCCCAGACTCAGAGAGAGAAGGGGAGGGAGATGAAGAGAGTGAGGATGCCCAGCAAGTAGCCAGTGTCCCCAAACAGATGCTGCCCCTGCCTGTGCTCAAAGAGGTGAGGAGGGATGCAGGTTGGCCAGGCACAGTCAAGGACGCCTATAGCTCCAGCCCTGCACCCCAAGCCTGTGTAGAGGGGAGAAGGTGGGCTCAGGGCATCTCCACCCTGGACTGGGTTGGCAGGAGATGGCAGGGCCTGAAGCAGCGTCCCACGGGGAATGACCAAAGCCCCATGGGAAGCCCCAAGTCTCTCTCCACACCCCCACCTCTCCCTCATGGAACGGGTTTAGGGAGTCTTGTCACCTTTGAGCTTCTCTGCCCATGTCCCAAAGCACTTTAAGGATCTCAAGTCCTTGTGGACACTGTGTGCAGAGGCTCTCCTTGCCCTCCTTGCCACCGCCCTCCAGCATCCTACCCTGTCCTTCCACGGAGCAGCTCACCTCCTGGGCCAGAGGGACAAAGGAGGTAGCTGGGTCCTTTCTGATGCCCACCTCCCTGCAAGCCCGTGGCACAGGCACCAGGCAGGAGAGGAATCAGCCAGTCCCTAGAAGATGGTCAGCACCTGAAAAAAATTAGAGCACAACCCCCAAAGCCCTGGAACCTTCTGAGGCTCCCCGGCTCTGCCCAGCCCCCACCCAGGCCCATTCACAGCCCTCAAACTGCCTGCTGATTTTCTCCCTGTTCACTATAGAATACATCAGGCAATTCTACAGTCAGGAAAACATATGAAGAAAGCAGTTACTTCTGTCCCCTTGAAGTGTTTGTTTCCTGGCCCCCTCCGTTCAGTGATTTTGGTGAGCGTCCCCCCTCCCTCCTCACTCTCCTGCCCCCTCAGGCTCCTGCTGAGCAGTCTACCCCAGGTCTCTTTCCTCCATGCCAGTATGGGGCCCCCAGTGCCACTAGTAGGGACAGTGCCCTGCTCCCTCCACACACAGACACAACGGGCTTTGGGGGACACGCCAGCCCGGTCCCCCAGCCCACGCCATCCATCTCTGTTGCCATCACGCTCTCCCCCAGCTCCTGCTTGGACCTCGTGGTGGCAAAGATGCCGTGTCTGTGTCGGACACAGTGCTGATGGCGTGAGACAGGTCTGAGATCCTTTCCAGTGCCTCAGAAAAAGTGCATGCTTCCTTATCTCTTCCTGGCTTTTGTGAGTAAAAACTGTGCTAATCTGGTGAAGAAGGTCAAAAGTAGAGATTAGGGTCTGGCTGTGTCCACACACATGGAGTCAGATGTAGTAATCAGCATTATCAACATTACCCAGAAGTTTCCTTCAGAATCTCTGCAAGTCTTAGGTCAAAACTAAATTCTTTTCCCTCATTCTAGGTAAATTAAACAAGCCCTCTGAGCTGCACGGGGTGCTTGGTTTAGTCACGTGTTTCAACAGCATTGTCCCCCACTGACTTTCAATGTGCAGAGCATCTCGGCCCCATTCTGGATTTTCCCTTAAGTTTTCGTGGCTTGACTTGTGAACCTGTATGCCTCCATTAATTTCAAAATGTAACCTACAGGGGAGGAGAGCCCCGTGCAGCCCTCACGTGTGGTGATGAGGCTCCAGCCCTGCCATCCTCTCACTGGGGGGCCTGGGTGAATCACAAGCCCTCTCTGGCCCATCCTCTCTGTCTTCTCAATCTGAACGGGCTCAGACAAGGACACGAGGTTTTCAGACTCTATGAAAAGTCGAAGTCTTTTTCAAACAAGATGTATGTTAGAGATTGTATGGTTTCGTCCCCTCCTAAAATTCATACGTTGACGCCCTAACCCCCAATGTGACTATGTTTGGAGACAGAGTCTTTACAGAAATGATCAAGATGAAATGAGGTCATCAGGGTGGGGCCCTGATCTAATGGACTAATCTCTTTGTAAGAAGAGATACCAGAGAGTTCCCTCTCTCTGTCCTTTCTCCCCTGTGCCTATGCCCCAAGGAAAGGCCACGTGAGGACACAGTGAGAAGACAATATCTGCAAGCCAAGGGGAGAGCTCTCATCAGACACGAACCCTGATGCCACCTTGATCTTGGACTTCTACCTCCAGAGCTATGAGCCAATGAATGTCTGTGTTTAAGGCACCCAGCAGTGGTATTTGGTTATGGCAGCCAGAGCAGACTAATACAACGTTACACCAAAGCTCAGCAGAAGGGATGGGCTGCTGCCACCTGCTCACCAGCACCCAGAGTACCCACAGTACCCACCCAATCTCACCTCTGCAGAGCCTAGAACTGTATGAAACCCAACTTAAAAGGCACAAAATTCGTCTTCTAAGATCACCCACCATTCTCAAATCCATTTGTTTCAAAGTTTATTTTTGTGAAGAGTAAAAGTACAGTAGAATAATATCCCCCACCCCACCCCATCTTCTTGCTGGAAAGATGGCTCCGCCTATTGACAAATGGACTTGAATTACAGTCACGAACAAAATAGCAAGTTATCTCTGAGGTATAGGAATGTACAATCCCTAGCCTCCCCTGCCTCCAAATCCCCACTGGAACAACTTTTCTGCAGAGGGGAGGGACTGTGTGTCTGATTGATTAGCAAAAAAAAAAAAAAAAAAAAAAAAAAGAAAGAAAAAGAAAAAAAGGAAATATAAATTAATTATGCTAAACTACACCTATATTTTTGCTTAAAAGTAAGGGGATTTTTGCAGATTTTCCACATAGAGAAATAAATTCAACAGCAAGGTAACAGGCCTAATTTATTTATATCTTTCTCCTTGCCATGAAATTGATAGGATTTCTGTTGTTTCCCTGTTAGAGACACTCATGGTTCAATTTGCTCAAATACAAGCTCACTCTCTCTCCCATCAAACTTCCTCCAGTATTATTTTCCCTATCTCAGTAAATATCATTACTCTCTGTCCTGTCATATAAGCTAAATGAAAAGAAAATGAGGGAAAAAAAGCAAAGATCTGATATGCATAAATACTTGGCAGGTAAGGACCACGCAGTGCTTAGCTTCTACCACGAGGTGGCAGTGCGAACTCAATGATAAATTCATCCTGAGCAGCTGCCCCGGCGGTACCTTTCGGCGGTACCTTTCGGAAGAGCTTGGGAGTTCCCTGATAAGGCCCTTTGGGTGAATTCTTGATTCCTGCAGGATTTCAGGCAAGCTTTCTTTTCTGCTCTTAGTACAGAAGCCTGCTGTCTAGCTATTTTCTACCTCAGATGATGATGTGATTCTCCATCTCTCCTTAAAGGGAACAGAAACTGCATGCCCATTGGTCAGAGAACGCCCAGATGGCCCTACAGAGTTCCCCTTCACTTTTCTGACAGAACAGTCACTGGAAGCCTACCAAATATAAATCTCCAAAGTCTTCCCGCACATGGGACTTGGTTAGGAGGGCATTCCGAGAACTACACTCGGAGAAGCTGCCCGAGCCTCAACAAATATGCAGTAAATGGCATTTGGTAATGGTAATGTTTCTAAGGTCACGAGTGCTGGAAAAGCCTTGGGTGAAGGCCAAAATCATAATCCCTAAATCTTTCCTCTCCTCTTGGTTGTGGTAACTTGCTGTTCCCGTCGTAAGCTGTTCCCTGGGCCTGACACCACACACCTGTTCTTTCCTCCATCCATCCAGCTGCTCCTACAATGGGCTCCATTGTCTCCCTGCAAGGCGCCCTCAGCCCAGCTGCCCCTCCTTCTGCAGCTGTGGAAACACATGCAAGTCCTTCACTCTGCTCGGGGAGAGGCAGCATGGCAGCTTGGAAAGCACTTAAGTGTGGGCATTGGAGACACCGAGGCATGAATCCAGGATTTGCCTTTTATGTAGTGTGTGACCAAGTTGGAGCGAGGTTCTTATCTGAATTTGTTCCATGCCCACCCAAATGGACTCACTGGGTGGCATAATTTAAAGCACATGGCACAGAGTGGGTGTTCAGCAATATTCGATTCCCTCCACCAGGGATCTTATCAGCTATTCCTTGCTATCCCCTGATTTTTCTTATTAGTCACTCAAGAAAAGGGTCTACAGGAAAGTTATGAGGGTTGAGAGAGAACTATATGCAACACACATCACATCTACTGCCTCATTTAATTTCCCGCACACCCTTAGAAACAGTCGTCGCACTTGTCTGCACATTTGAATCATCTGGGGCTTAGTGATTCAGAGTGTGGTCTCTGGACCAGAAGCAACAGTTTCGCCCAAGTGCTTGTTAGAAATATAGACTCTCGGGCTCCACCCCAGACCTCCCAAATCGGAATGAGCTTTTAACAATCCCCCACCGGGTAATTTGTGTGCACTTAGAGCTCGAGAAGCGTGGTGGAGCTTTACAGACTACTGATGTCTGGGTCCTTCCCACAGAGACAATGATGTAATTCGTCTGAAGAGCTGGCTGAGCTTGAGACTTTTAAAAGCTCCCAGGTGATCCTAATGTGCAAACCAGGATTAAGAACCACTGATGGCCAGGTGGGTATTACGGACTTCCATTTTACAAAGAGTGATTCAGCTGAGATTTACTGAGTCATCTCTGAGGTCTTCTCTGCTGTTTTATACGCACATATAACATATAATATATGCACACATATGCATATATAACACATACATGCGTATGCATATTAATATATGCTCACACCTGTGCATATATAACATCTATGCACACATATGCATCTATAATATACACACACATGCAGATATATATGCACCTTTGCATATATAACATGCATTCATTTGCATATTAATATACGCATGTGCATATAACATAACATGCATATTATACATGCACATATTAATATATAATACATGCAGATATGTGTACATATACCTATATAACATATAGGCATATGCATATTAATATGTGTATATTGATATGTACACATGTGCATATATATATGCACATGCATATTAATATATACATACATATGCATACACATCTTCCTCCAGAAGTCCTTTATTTTTACTTACCTTCATCTTGCCCTATAGCTTGCTTTCATCTTTCTCTTACTAATTCCCCAAATCCCAAAGATCATAGACCAGCAGGAGATCCTCGGCCCAAGGCTTTTTGTTTTATCACCATGATATCATTTACAAGATAATAGGGTCAGGTCTTGTAAGTAATTGAGAGACTAACACATAAAAAGGTTAAGCACACTGCTTAAGGTCATAGTGCCTGGGGAAGCTTCCAGGCTCAGAGATTTTCAGGTATTGGTGCAGGCAGTGCAGTTTGAGGTGGTAAAGAGAGAGCCTGGCTTCTCAGACCATAAAATGCACAGGATCACCTGGGATCTTGTTAAGGGCAGACTCTGGCTTGGTAGGTCTGGGGTGGGGGCGAGATTCTGCATTTCTAACAAGCTTCCAAGTGAAGGGGATGCTGCGGAAGCTGTGATGTGTTTGGCCAGAGCAGCGCAGTATAACGTGATCCCAGCTGCCTGGCCTTCAAGTCCCAGCAGCTGACTGGGGTGTTCATTTAGTCTCTCTCACCCGGCGGTGAGAGACCTGGTCAGACCAATCAATGTTAAAGGTGTGTCATTGGCTGTGGAGATCCACTGACCTCCATGCCAGGCCTCATCCCACCACTGGGTGGCGCTCTGGGAACATCTCCACACAGGTTTCTTCTTGCTGAGGGGTTCTCGGGTGTTCATTGAACAAATGTTTATTGACCCTAATTATAAATCAGGACACAGTTTAGACAAGACAGTCAAGGTCCTCGTGAGCACCTTACATTCTAGCAACAATAAACAAGTAAGTGTATAAAGTAGATCATTACAAATTGCGATAAGCACCCTAGAGAGGATAAACAAGGGAAAGATAGGAAGAGACTGGGAGGGTGGTCAGCAAAGACACCTCTAAGGAGGTGATATTTGATCCCAGACTTAAAGGATGAGAATAAGGCAGTCAGGTGGAGGGCAGGGGGAAAAGCATTCCAGCAAGAGGGAAAAGCAAGTGGGAAACGGTGTGGTTGTTCAAGGAACATAAAGATTCGTGAGGCTGGAGCAGATGGGGTCGAGGAGAAGCAGTAGGAGATACAGGGACCACGTCCAGCAGGGCTGCAAGGTAGGATGGGTGGGAAGTAGTGGATAGAAAGGATAGATTAGGGTTTTTTTTTTAAAGAACAAATTAAAGTCTTTGAAGGGTGTTAATCAGAAAAGTAGCCAGATCTGATTTCCATTTTTAACTAGTTTTTCTGACTTCCGTGTGGAGACTACATTGGAGCAGCCAACAGTGGAGGTAGGAAGGTGAAATGGAGACTGTCATGTCAGTCCAGGCTTCCGGTGCTATTGCCTTGAAACGAGGAAAGTGATGGTGGTGGTAATGTTAAGAAGTGAACAGATACGATACATGGTTTTGGAAGCAAATATAACAATTTGCTAGTGGTTTGAATACATTTACTAGTTTGATTCTTTTTATTTCAGGAAACAAAACTCGATATTAATTTTCTTCTGAAAGTAAGGATGATTTACAAACTTATAAAAATGAAAACTATGATGGAGGCAAGGTTTGATCAGGGCTCTGGACTTATTTTTCTGATTCTTAGGCCCACTCCATCTATTCCTCACCCTTTCTGTGTCCATTTATCCTTAAGCTGAGTCCATACATGGTTGCAAGAGGGCTTCAAGAGCAAGATACATACATGGTGGAAAGATAGTTTTATTTGCATGGAGGAGGGGCAGGCATTGTTTCCAACAACTGTAAAACAAAAATCTTGATTGTGGGATTGATCGAGCCATCTCTGAAGAAATGTCTATTGCCAGAAGAATGGATCAGAGAGTTAGCTTAATGCCCCCACTATACCTCCATTGCCAGTGGACTGATTAGCTTTGATGGGAGTTACTAGACACAATCCCCATGGATAAGAGATGAGATTACCTTAGTTGGCTTGGACCAACGAAGGTATGGGTGTGATCCTTCCTCCCCAAATGACATAGGGGCTACGTGGGGAGGGAGAACCACATGGATGTTGAGGAGAAACATACAACTGCCATTATTGTAAACTATATCAGGTTTGAAGGCAGGAAAGAACATGAGGATGACACCGAAGTTTTTGGAGGTGTCATGCTAAGATGGCTAAGACCAAAAAGCTTGGAGGGGAGTAAATATAGATGTCTCTTAGATACTCAAGTATCTGAGTCCAGGGAGCATTTGGAAATATAAGCAGGAGCTAAAGGGAGTTGTGCTGGGTGGAGTCACTCACAGCACACGGCGTCCTGTAGGTGTGGGACAGAGTGACAAACTTCAAGCCACTGATGCAGTCTCTCCTTGACTCCTAGCCCAGGGATTAGCATGAAAAGCAGGGTGGCCTAGGATTCTGATTAAAGTGTTAGGGCTAGTGATTTTCCAAACCAAACAAAGTCACGAGTATCAGTATTCCGCTGCTAAGGGAATAAATGGTGGATCTTCGTAAATATGTGGATGAAAAAAATTAGAATGAAAATTCTTTTTCATGTCTTTATTTCTGTGATGCTTAGAACAAGCAGAGGAGGGAAGTAGGAAGGGGATTTGTAGCCCCATTTTTTCGATGAAAACAATGATTCACACAAGTTCACTGATGACACCAGGTCTTGTGTTTGAACCCCAACCTCTTGATTCTAAATCTAGCCTCCAAACCCCGTAGATCCAAGTATCTATGGTCAGATAAGTTATTCTTGGAGATGAGATACGTACATGACTCAAGACAGGAGAGGTAACTTAACAGGGTCACAGCAGATAAGATGGAAAAAATCCTGGACTCCCAGTCAGAACAACACCGACCTTGGAGCTTTGCTGCTTCCCCCCTGTCTGATCTTGGGTGACTCATTGAATTTTTCTGGTCTGCATTTTCATCTATCTAATAAGGGGTTTGGGTTAGGTTAGTTGTTTTCAAAGATTAAAAAAAAGAAACCCTCCCCCCCCCCACGAAAAGCCATACTAGAAAGTAAATAAATTAGAAAGATCCCGGCACAACTTGTCCCCCACCCTCTTTCCCCAGGACCATCATCCTGGAAGGTCTGAAGACCCCCTCTGTTTTGCTTTTCATGAATCTGTAGGGTTGCTTTCCTTTCTAGGTAAGTCCTGGGGTTGCCTACCTTCCCCAGCTTTAAACCCTCCAGTCCTAGAGGAAAGCTGCCTCACAGTCTCTGTCTCCACACCTGGCCAGTGCCACAGGGCAGCAAGTGTTTTCTGTTCATAGCTCTGTTAGTGCATGAGCCCCGTGGATGAAGCACCTTGGTTGTTTGCATGAGTTTCAAGGAAGGCCTTTATGGAAGCTCAGGCATGAGGGAGTTGAAGACAGCATTGTTCATCAGTTGCTGTTAGCAAGTGCATTTGCCAAACCCTTGCTCGAATTAAACAGGAAATGATTAAAGCTTCCTGGAATTAGGAAAGGCAAGAATAATAAACACTCATAATTATGAGCAGTATTGCCTTACACTGTTATGGGCTTTACATGTGTCATCTCATCTAATCCTCTGAACCACGCTAGGATCACAATATTATGATCTTAAGTATTATTATCCACATTGCGTATATGGAAAACTGAGGTTCTAAATGATTATGAAAACTGCCTTAGGGCACTCTATTAAGAAGTGATACAATTGGGATACAAATTCTTAGAACTGTCTAGATACAAATGCAAGAATAGTTTTTCCAGAATTCTCCAGGATTAAGAAATAAGACCATACCATCCTAAGTCAACATAAACTTTTTCTCAATGGTTACCTTCTTTAGGGGTTCAGTCACGCATTGCTTCAACAACAGCCTGCTATTTACCAAGCACCTGGTTTTGCTCTGGAAGGGAAAAATAAGGAGGTGAGTAAAACACAATCCTTTCCTCCTGGGAGCTCACAGCCTAACGGGGGAATAAAGTAGGTCATACATACCATTTGTTATAAGTGCTAGAGTAGAGATTAATTCAAAATTCTATGGGGTGTCAGCAGAAATGATGGAATTAGGGGCGTCTGAAAATCTCCACAAAAGCAATGAGAACACTGGCAAAAAATTAGAAAATCAATGTTATCATAACCCTGGACATTAACCAAAATCTTCCAACAATCCAAGAAGTGTTTATTAAGGAAATTTTCCTAAATATCAATTTCAACAGGAAATTATAAGGCATGCAAAGAAACAAGAAAGCATTCCCATACCCAGGAAAGCAAGTGATCAATAGAAACTGTTTGAGAAAGCTCACATACTGGACTTACTAGACGAGGACTTTAAATCGGATATTTTAAACATGTTCAAAGAACTAAAGGAAACTATGAGATCAATGTCTCACTATGTATACAGTATCAGTAAAAAAAAAAAAATTATAAAAAGAGTTAAATAAAAATTCTAGAGTTGTGGGGTGCCTGGGTGGCTCCGGTCATGATCTCAGGGTGTGAGATTAACCCCAGGTCAGGCTGTGCAATGGGTGTAGATCCTGCTTAAGATTCTCTTTCTCCTTCTTCCTCTGTCCCTCTCCCCACCTCTAAAAAATAAATAAAAATTCTAGAGTTGAAATATACAGTAACTGATGTGAAAAATTTACTAAATGGGCTCAACAACAAATTTGAGCAGGCAGAAAAAAAGGATCAGTGAACTTGAAGATAGACTACTGGAGATTTTCTAGCATAAACAATAGAAAGAAAAAAGAATTAAGAGAAATGAACAGAGCCTCAGAGACCTGTGGGACATAATGCAGAGTATCAACATGCACATAATGGGAGGCCCAGAAAGACAGACAAAAGAGAAGGGGGCAAAAACAATACTTGAAGAAATAATGGTCCAAACTTTTATAACTTCAAGGAAAAGCATTAATCTATTATCTTAATAGACATGGAACAGGGACTTAACAAAAAGCCAACACCTTCTTATGATAAAAACACTCAACAAACTAGGAATAGAAGGGAACTTCCTTAAACTGGTAAGTATATCAATGAAAACCCACAGTTAACATCATACTTAGTGGTGAAAGGATGAAATCTTTCTGCCAAGGATCAGGAACAAGACAAGGGTGTTCACTCTTACAAATTCTCTTCAACATTGTACTGGAGGGCAAATAGGGAAGAAATAAAATGCATCCAGATTAGAAAGGAAAAAGTAAAACTTTTCTATTTGCAGATGACCTGATCTCATATAAAAAATTCTAAGAATCTCACACACACACACACACACACACAGTCAGAGGTAACAAAGAAAGAAAGGTTGTGGAATACAAAATCAGAATAAAATTAACAATTTCCTAAACACTAGCAGAGAATAATCTGGAAATTCAATTAGGAAAACAACTCCATTTATAATCACATCAGAAAATTTTTAAAGATACTTAGGAATAAATTCATCAAAAGAAGTGCAAAATTTGTACATTGAAAACCATAAAAAATGTTGAGAGAAATTAAAGAAGACTCAAATAGATGGAAAAACAGGCAATAATCATGGATTAGAAAACTTAATATTGTTAAAGTGGCAATACTTTCCAAATTCGTCTTCAGATTTATTGCAATCCCTATCAAAATCCTGGCTGATTTTTTATTGTAGAAACTGACAATCTGATCCTAAAATTCACATGGAAATACAAAGGACTCAGAACAACCAAAATGATCTTTAAGAACAACATTGGAGGACTCACACTACTTGACTTCAAAACTTACTCTAAAGTGACAGCAATCTAAACAGTGCGCTACTGTCACTAGGGCAGACATATAGGTCAATAAATAGGATGAAGTCCAAAAATAAATCCTTACATATATGATCAACTAATTTTCAACAATGATGTCACGATAAATCAAAAGAGAAAAAACAGTCAACAAATGTGCTGGGACAACAGGGTATGCACATGCAAAAGAATGAAGTTGGGCTTCTACCACATTCCATACACAAAAGTTAACTTAAAATACACCACTGAGCTAAATGTAAGAGCTAAAACTATAAAATTATTAGAAGAAAACATGGACATAAATCTTTGTGACCTTGGATTAGGAACTGGTTTCTTAGATAGGATAACAAAAACACAAGCAGCGACAGCAAAACAATGGACAAATTGGACTTCATAATTAAGAACTTTTGTATTTCAGAGGATACTCAAGAAAGCAAAAGCAACTTGCAGACTGGGGTAAACATCTGCAAACCATATATCTTATAAGAGATTGGTATCCAGAATATATAAAAAGTTCTTACAATTCAACAATAAAAGGATATATAACCCAATTTTTGAAAACAGGCAAGATATTTTTATAGACATTTCCCTAAAGAAGATAGGCAAATGACAAATTATTCCATGAAAAAATCCTCAACATCATTAGTTATTAGTTAATAATACCAAACCATAATGAAATATCATTTCACACCTACTAGGATGGCTATAATCAAAAAGATTGACTATGACAAGTGTTGACAGAGATGTGCAGACATGAAACCCTCATACATTGCTGGTGAGAATGCTAAATGGTACAGCATTTTGGAAAACAATTTGTAAGTTCCTTAAAAAAAAAGTTAAACGTATAGTTATCATGTGACCCAGCAATTCTACTCCTAGGTATATACCCAAGAGAGCTGAAAATGTATTTCTACACAAAATCTTGTATGCTAATATTCATGGCAACATTATTCATAATAGCCAAAATGTGAAAATAATCCAAATGTCAACTGATGAATGGATAATGTAGTGTATTCATATAATGAAATATGATTCAGCCTAAAAAGGAGCGAAGTACTGACGTATGCTACAACATGGATGAATCTTGAAAGTATTATGCTAAGTGGAAAAAGCCAGACACAAAAGACCACATTATATATTATTTTGTTTATAGGAAATGTCCAGAATTGGCAAACATGTAGAGACAGAAAATAGATCAGTGGTTGCCTGACCAGGGGAAACGTGGAATAGAGAGTGACTGCTAATGGATACGGGGCTCTTCTGGGAATATCGAAACTGTTCTGGAATTAGGTAGAGGCATTGATTGCACAACTGTGTGAATATGCCAAAAACCACTGAATTGTACACTTTAAAAGGGTGAATTTTATGGTGCGTGAATTATATCTCGATATATATCTTACCCTATGTCTTGGTTTTATGGTCTGTGAATTGAAAGTGCTACAGGAGCTCAGAGGAAAGTTAAAAGTTAACGGAGGGGGCGGCTGGGTGGCACAGCGGTTAGGCGTTTGCCTTTGGCTCAGGGCGTGATCCCGGCGTTGTGAGATCAAGCCCCACATCAGGCTCCTCTGCTATGAGCCTGCTTCTTCTTCTCCCACTCCCCCTGCTTGTGTTCCCTCTCTCACTGGCTGTCTCTATCTCTGTCGAATAAATAAATAAAACCTTTAAAAAAAAAAAAGTTAACAGAAGGATCCAGGAAGGCTTTCTTGAAGAAGTGACACAAGCTGTCCTCCTAGCTCTCAAGTCTCTGAAATTGCTGGCTTACAATCATGTCCCGAAGCAATGCCTCTCCAGGGCAGTAAGGTCCCACTTCACATTCTGATACTCCTTCCTAGTGCCTTCCTTTCCTCTATACAGGCTTTACACCACATTTACACGATCCCAGCCCCATTTGTCCACCCATGTTTCAGTGGCTGTTTCTTCTACATCTGAATACTTTATTTTTCATAGTCATTTTTATTTTTTTGACCTTTCATTGGCTTTTTTTTAAAACTGAAGTATAGTGGACATACAATATTTTACTGGTTTCAAGTATACAACGTAGTGATTTGACATCTATATATATGCATTATGAAATATCACCATTATAATTCTAATCATCATACAGAGGTATTAAATATTCTCTAGCCAGATTTATAGCAAAGACAAAGCCTAGCAAAACAGAAAACTTTTAGGCAATGACTTCCCCCCTTCAATCAAACACCATGTAAAAAATTATGGTCCCCTTCCCCACCCACACCAGGAAAAACTGAGTGAGGAGGCTGTACTTCCACTCTTGTGAGGCTGTAACCCCAACACCCCAGCCAAAATGGCATCAGGGAGGGGCGCCTGGATGGCACAGCGGCTAAGTGTCTGCCTTCGGCTCAGGGCGTGATCCCGGCGTTATGGGATCGAGCCCCACATCAGGCTCCTCCGCTATGAGCCTGCTTCTTCCTCTCCCACTCCCCCTGCTTGTGTTCCCTCTCTCGCTGGCTGTCTCTATCTCTGTCAAATAAATAATAAAATCTTTTTAAAAAAATGGCATCAGGGAAGGTCTGGTAGGGAGCAAGGACTTTCCTCCTCAACTAAATCAATCCCCCAAGTGGAGAACATGGTGGGAGCCTGAACATTCACCTCTCCCCAGCAGCAATGTAGAGGCTTCTCTCCACTTTGAACATCAATGGAGGCCAGATAGAAAACTTGGACTCCTTCCTCCACCCATAAATAACTCGGAGGTGTCACCATCCCCTGCCTCAGAAAGCCAGATAAAACAGACTTAAGGAAGATCCAGAGACTCATAACATAATATGAAAACGCCCCGCTTTCAGTTGAAAATCACTCATCATGCAAAACACCAGGAAGATCTCAAACTGAATTTAAAAAGATAATCAATGATGCCAGCACCAAGATGAGAAAGAAGTTAGGGTTATTACACGAAGATTTCAAAGCAGCCATGATAAAAATATTTCAACAAGCAATTACACACATGCTTGAAACAGTAAAAATAATTAGAAAACCTCATCAAGCAAACAGAAGATATAAAGAGAAACCTCATCAAACAAACAGAAGATACAAAGGGAAACCAAATGGAAACTTCAGAACAGAAAAATATAACAACTGAAACGAAAAGTTCAGTGAATGGGCTTCACAGCGGAACAGAGGGGACAGAGGAAAACTTTATCAAAGGAATTCAGGAGCGGCTACATCATCCCAGATAAAGGAGATTTCGGAGCAAAGAAAATTACCAGAGTCAAAAGAATTTTATATCAGAAGAAACGTATAAATTCCTCCAAGAAGACACAGCGATTTCAAATGTGTGCACCGAACAACAGAGTTATAAAATATGTGAAGCGAAAACTGATAGAACTGACAGGAGAACTAGAAAAATACACAATTACAGGGGGAAACTTCAATGCCTCCCTGTCAACAATTGAGAGAACAACTAAGTAGAACGTTAGCCGGGATATAGAGGAACTCAACACACCATCAAAGAACATACCTGATCAGCACGCATAGAACACCCCACCCACCACCAGCAGAATACATATTCTTTTCACGGGGTCACAGAGCATACACCAAAGTAGACCATATCTTGGGCCATAAAATAAAATTTAAAGTAATTAAAATCCTATACAGTGTGTTCTCGGATCACAATGGAATCAAATTAGAAATCAGTAACAGAAAGCTAACAGGAAAACCTCCAAACACTGAGAAACTAAACAAAACACTTCTAAATGATCCTTGAGTCAAAGAGGAAGTCCTGAGGGAAATTTTTAAAGCGCATTTAACCCAGTACAACGTATGAAAACATGTAAGACACAGCTAAAACAGTGCCGAGAAGGACTCTGATAGCACTAACTGCACTTACTAGAAAAGAAGAAAGGTGGAAAGCAATATGGAGATCCCTCAAAAAATTAAAAATAGAGCTAGCATATCATCCAGCAATTCTACTTCTGAGTATTTACCCAAAGGAAAAAAAAAAACACTAACTCAAAAACATATCTGCACCCCTATGTTCATTGCAACATTATTTACAATAGCCAAGACCTGGAAACAATCTAAGTATCCACCTATGGTTGAGTGGATGAAGAAAATGTGGTATATATACAACGGAATATTACCCAACTACAAAAAAAGAAGGGAATTTTGCATTTGGTACAACATGGATGGGACCTGAGGGCATCATACTAAGTGAAACAAGTCCTAGAGAAAGACAAATACCATATGATCTCACTTATATGTGGAATCTTAAAACACAAGTTCTAAAACAATAAACCAAGCTCATAGATACAGAGAACAGATTGGTGTGTGCCAGAGGCAGGGGATAGTGGGTGGACAAGCTGAGTGAAGGTGGTCAAAAGTTACAAACTTTCAGTTGTAAAATAAATAAGTCTTGGGGAGGTAATGTACAGCATGGTGACTATAGTTAACAATAGTGTATTGTATATTTGAAAGTTGCTAAGAGAATAGATTTTAAGAAGTCCTAAAAACAAGAAAAAAAATCTGTAGCTGTGTGTGATGATGATTATTAACTAGGGTTATTGTGATGATTATTTCACAATATATACATATATCAAATCATTATGGCGTATATGTGAAATCCGTGGAATGTTACATATCAATTATATCTCAATTTTTTAAAAAAGGGAAAAGGTCTTAACTCACTTATCTAAGCTCTCACTTCAAGAATCTATGAATAGAAGAGCAAAATAATCCCAGAACAAGCAAAAAGAAGGAAGTAATAAAGAGAAGAACAAAATCAATGAAATTGAAAACAGAAAAATAATAAAGAAAATCTTCAGATTTTTAAGTCAATAAAATTGACAAAGCTCTAGTAAGAGTGGTAAGAATAAAAGAAAGAAGACACAAATTATCAATATCAGGAATGAAAGAAGGGTATTGCTACAGACTCTACAGATAGCAGAAGGATTAATATGGAAATACTACACACAACTCTATACACATAAATTTCACAACATAGATGAAATGGACCATTTCATTAAAAAGCACAAACTACCACAACTCACCCAATATGAAACAGATAATTTAATAGCCCTACAACTATTAAGGGAATTGAATTTATAATTTGAAATCTCCCAGAAACATTTGCAAACCCAGAGAATTCTATCAAATGTTTAAAGAAAAGTTAATACCAATTCTATGCAATCTCTTCTAGACAACAGAAGAGGAGGGAAAACTTCTCAGTTCATTTTAAGAAGCTATCATTACCCTAATACCAAAACCAAAGACAAAACGAGAAAGCTATAGAACAATATATTTCACTAATATACATGCAAAAGCCCTTAGAATATCAGCAAATAGAAATCAGCAATACATAAAAACAATTTTATATCATGTTCCAAGAGGGCTTAGTTCCCAAAAATACAAGGCTCGTTCAATACGGGAAAATCTATCAATGTAGTCCACCAAGATTAGACTATTGAAAGATAAAAATCACACAATCATATCATCAGATGTATTAAAAAATTGATAACATTTAGCACCCATTCATAATAAAAAGTCTCAGAAAAATAAGAATAAAGGGGAACTTCCTTAACTTGATAAAGAGCATCTAAAAAATCTTAGAACTAACATCATACTTAAAGATGAAAAAGTAAATGCTTTATTCCCAAGCCCATAAGCAAAGTAAAGATGTCCACTTTCATAACTCTTATTCAATATAGCACTATAAGTTCTAACCAGCATAATAAGGGCAAGAGAAGGAAGTAAACAGCATACAGATTGGGAAGGAAGACATAAAACTGCCTCTATTTGCAGATGACAAAGGGTCTACATAGAAAATTCCAGCAAATGTACAAATATACTCTTAGAACTAACAAATTTCCTACAAGCAAGATTGTAGGATTAAAGAAAAACGTACAGGGGTGCCTGGAGCCTCAGACGTCCAACTCTTGATCTCAACTCAAGTCTTGATCTCAGAGTCATGAGTTCAGGCTCCATGTTGGGCTCCGTGCTGGGTGTGGAGCCTACTTTTAAAAAAATTAAAAAGAAAAAGAAAAACATACAAAAATCGATTGTATTTCTATATATTAGCAACTAGCATGTGAAATTAAGGTACAGTACCATTTACAGTTGCTCAAAGACAATGGAATACTTAGGTGTAAATCTAACAAAACAAACAGAGGGCTTACATGCTGAAAATTGTGCAGTGTTGGTGAAAGAAATTAAAAAGAAAGACATAAATAAATGGAGAAACACATCTTGTTCATGAATTGGAAGACTCAACACAGTAAAGACATTCGTTCTCCCTAAATCGATATTCAGGTGTAATGCAATTCCTACTAAAATCCTAGCAAAACTTTTTATAGATACAGGTTTTTAAAAATTGTATATGGAAAGGCAAAGGAACTTAAATACCTTAAAACTTTTGAAAAGGAAGAATAAACTGGAAGGAATCCATTTACCCAGTTTCAAGGCTTATTATAGAGCTACAGGAATCAAGACTGTGTAGTATTGGCAGAAGTTCAGTCACGTAGATCAGTGGAACAGAACAGAGAACTCAGAAAAGGACCCCCACCAATACGCCCACCTGATTTTTTTTTTTTAGAGATTTTATTTATTTATTTGGGAGAGAGATCATGAGCAGGGGGAAGGGGTAGAGGGAGAGGGACAAGCAGACTCCCCACTGAGCAGGGAGCCCCATGTGGGGCTCCATCGATCCCAGCACCCTGGGATCATGACCTGAGCTGAAGGCAGATGCTTAACCGACTGAGCCACCCAGGCACCCCACCCACCTGATTTTTGGTGAGGGTGCAGAAGCGTACTGAAATGGTGCAATCGGACATCCGTAGGCATAGAAAACAAATAAATAAAAATGAAACTTGAGCGAAGTGTGACATTTCATATAAAAATCAACTTAAAATGGGTCATGGATGTAAATATAAAGTGTAAAACTATAAAACTTTCAGAAAAAAATCTTAACAAAAAAATCTACAGGCTGTAGAACCAGCCACAATGTTCTTAGACTAGACACCAAAAGGAAAGGAAAGAAATCTGACAAATCTGACTTTATCAAAATTAAAAACATTAGCTCTGCGAAAGACCCTGTTATGAGGGATTTTGACAAGAACACGTTTAAGAGTGTCTAGGAAGAGATGGGGAACCTCAGGTCAATAGAGACTGTCCTTTGGGACTCTTTGAAAACAACCAATTATGACTGTCCCTATGATACAGCCATCCAGCCCCATCCCTCACTTCTGTCTCTGTGGTAATTAGGGGGTACTCACCCCGTGCCTTGCTGAAGCCCAGACACCACTGTGTAAAGCAGCTCTTTAATCTGCCTGCCTAGTGATCCCGTCACAAATGGCTCAATGGAGTCTGGCGCGTCTGGTGCATGGTGTGATTTTCTACACAGTACGCTCATTAGAGGTGGATGGGACAAATGATCTAATTAATAAAGAAAGCTACTTTCAAAGCCTTCTGTCCCAGACCCAGTTATATGTCTGTTAGGAGAACACATCGCATTTTCTATTTGAGAATTTTTGGGTTTAAGTCTTCAATTTGGGCATTGGAGGGAATCCAGAGAGGAAGTCGTGGCATCTGCTTTACCCAAAGCTTTTTACAAGGTGAAGATTTATTAACCACTTATTGTTTTGAGCTCTCCATATTAAAGTTTTGAGTGAAAAACACAGTCTGTGATGTGAAGGGCACAGTATCTTCTTGCCTTGGAACTCATTTGTGCCATTATACTATCAAGGAATCAAATGTTAATAATCATAAATACTTTGTTACAAAAACTGCTCTCACCTCTCCTGCCTTCATTGTACATTGCTCTGAAAATGTTTTAAATCCTTCCAAAGACAACTGCCAAGGGAGCAGTCACAGAACATTTTCCTTCCACTTGGATATTAACCCAGCAAGCAGCAGCTTCAGAATTATGCACCTGTGATCAGGCCAAATGTGGTAGAAGCATTTACCCTTGTCTCCTCAGAGGCAAAGAAACTCTATTTTGCACATAAGCCTTATTTTTTTTCTCTGCTCAGAGATACAGCCCCACCCCATGAAAGGCTGTCTATTCAATCAGAGAGACACAAAGTTGTCTTGTGCAAACCAAGCATAGAAGACACAAGGGCAATTTATTCTGGTTAATAAGCTAGGAGGAAACATGTAGAGGCCAATTGTACAGGGGGCACAAGAAGGGTTTCTTGTCTGGAGAGTGTATAATGTGGCAGACACTGTCATTTCGTTGCCCATCCAATGGCCATCCCCCCTTTTTATTGCTTAGGGAAAAAAAAAACAAACCTATTTGCTGCAGATATCAGGCAGGTGGCCATGGGATTTAGGAGAAAATGATTTGCTACCAGTCCTCTTGGATGAGCAAATTACAATTTCTCTATACAAATTTTGGTAGGCAGCCTTCAAGATCTTCAAATAATTCTTGCCTCCTGGTATTTACACCCTCCTGTAGTTCTCTTCCACATAGAAGAGGGCTGATGCGTGACCAACAGGATATTGTGGAAATGCAGAATTTAAATCTGACTTTCAAAGCTAAGTCATCAAACACATTGCAGCTTTTATCTTGCTCTCTTGGATTATTCATTCAGGAGGAACCCAGCTCTCACCTGGTGAAAATCTTCAAGCAATCCGATGACAAAGTCCCTGTAATCAGGAACTGATAGCTCCCACCAACAGTCAGCGTGAAGCTGCTGGCCATAGGAGTGAATAAACTTAGCTCAGGTCCTCCAGCTCTGGCTTCAGACAACTGGAAATCCAGAAGACATCTTGCCTGCACTTTTGTAAGAGACCACAAGCCAGAACCACGCAGCCAAGTCTCTCCCAAATTCCTGGCTCGAAGAAACTACGAGAGATAAGACATACTACTGCTTTAAGCCAATAAATTTCAGAGCAATCTGTTATGCAGCAATACATGTCTAATATACCAATCATGTTAATTCCCACTTCCCCTGTGTGGTATAGAGGTAGTCAGAAAACCACCAACTAAAAACCAGAGGCATGAATGAGAGACTTTGACCTTGCCCGTGTCTTGTTCTGACAATGTGGGCCAGTGGTGCGCTCATAGCCTTATTTCTAGAAACAGTTTAGAAAGCTCTGAGTTTAAGTATTTACCTAGCTCTGTGCTATAAATATTCCCACCATGGTTAAGCTCAGGCTATCACGACAGCTGGGAAAAATTGCCCACAGTTAGCTCTCTCGAACCCCTATGAGTCAGCTCCAGCAGTAGAGAGAGAATTTAATTCCAGGTGTCTTTCAGTTCAAAGTTCCAGCTCCTTATACTCTGGATGCTGCTATTTCCAAAAAGTTAACAGCACTGAAGACCCTTGGCCTACCTAGGAGGAACTAAAGAGCATTTGGATTAGGTAATAACTTTTGATTACTTATTATTGTAGTGGTCTGATTGAAGCCAGGGAGTACTGCTTCCTGCATACCGACTTCTTCAGCCTTGAGAGGAGCTCCTCCTGGTGCTAGAGAGAGCCAGGAATTAGCTACATTCCTACTCAGTGGAAGAAAGTAAGGTCATCCTTGAAGACGTGAATTGGCAATGTCCTAAGACAGTGACCTAAGAGTGCCAATGCTTGACAGCAACCTAAGGATTTCCTGGTGTGTGGTTAGGTCCCCAGTGAATAGAATGGGCTTCACATACTAAGACCAGGAGTCTTCCTTGAAGCCTGAGATGCAGTCGGTTCAGCAATAAACAGACTTAGGGAAGAAACTTTTATGGTAAGATAATAGCGTGGTGGTTAAGTGTCAACTCAGATTGTCTGCATTCATACTGTTTCCACTAGCTGTGTGGTTTAGGGGCATGTACTTAATTTTATAAGCCTGAGCTTTCCCATCTGTAAAATGGGGATAATAAGGTTGATTGTATGTAATTATGTGTGTTATGTGCTTGGCCTATGGAAAGTATTCAATACAATTTAGCTATTAGTAGTATTATTATTATCATTACCATGCCATGATGCAGGTCACCGAGGGAAAAATTGCAAATTTTTGACAATAAAAGGGAGACACTCCTTAGCATGTCTCCATATTCACTGAAGTGGAGCTTGAAAGACAAGATGGATAGGGCATCCATGCCCCAGGCCCTCCCTGTGCAAGTGTCAGTGACATTCCTCTGCAAAGGCAGCCCCACCCACGTCCTGAAATATTTCCAACCAGGACAGGGGGACATCATGGCCTCAGCGCCCAGCTGAGCCACAGCTGAGCCTCATGTCCAGTGCCCACTGAATCCCTGGCTATCCCTTTTCTTGTCCTTGTTTAACCGACCTTGTGTCCAACTCATTTTCTCTGCTGGACACTTGTCTGGGGCTGGATCCCGACCTGGATCTTGTGGTCTTTGTCAAGAGGTTGGGGGAAGAGGCCCTTACACCCTGAGATGACAGCTGAGCTCACTCCTCTGTGAGTACCAACCGCCAGAAGGATGGCATTATCCCTTTAATGTGTCAGCTCTCCCTGGGACTCCCTCCCCCAGATGAGAACTTGCCACCCCCCTGTGGATCTGCAGCTGCTTTCCAGAGAGGCTCTCCAGTCCTGGGAGACCTAACCTGGCATCCTAATCGTCCCCCCAGTTTGATATTGCTGAAGTTTCTGTGGGTCTTGCAGATGTCCTCACAAAGGACATCTATACGCTAAAGAAGCTTGTTGTAATTAAAGAGTCTTGTTCTTCAGTTCCTGGGCCCTACCTCACACCAGACTGTAGCTAGCTGAGTTACCCACATGAACAGAAGGGATTCAGAAGTGTTTCTATACACACTTGAGTGTGGTACAGAATGGAAGGTGATAGCTCTAATGGATGGGAACACTTCTGGAAGGAAATTCACCCGTGTGTTAGCAGTTGTTATCTCTGGGTATGAACATAGAAGTGGTTGTTTTTCTTTTTTATATATATGTTTTCTTTTTTTCTGCATTTTCTTATTTTAAAAAAGATATCTACCATGAGATGCTATCCAACAAATGTTTTTAAATATTAAAAAATATCTATCTACCTATTTATCTATAAAGTAGCAAGGGTAAAGGAACCCATCTTGAGTTTGAATTGGAAGTAGGTCTATTTGGACACATCCGACCACTGAGGTGTTAGGAGCAGAGGTCACTTTGCAAGAATGGGCACCCCAGGATGGCAGAGACTGGTCACTGTTGGATGCCCAGCACCTCGAGCAGTACCCGGTGCATAATGGGCACTCAGAGTATGTTTTTAAAATGCACTGGTGAGTGAATGAGAGGGGAGGAATTCCTGCAGGTGGAGCCTGATCCAGTCAGGAACTTGGTCATCAGGGAGGAGGCCAGACCTGGCACCTCTTGGCTTTGTCTCGCAGCCCAGTGTTTAATATCCAAGTGCCAGGAGAACAGGATGTTGTAAGTAAAACTTCTAGAGACAAACACCCTGCTTTAACTACACCAAGAAAAGGCATTACAGAAGGTAGGGAAAGTTTATTCACTCCCCTGCTCCTTCAAAGACCAGGCACTGCTCGAGGTGCTGGGCATCCAACAGTGACCAGTCTCTGCCATCCTGGGGTGCCCATTCTTGCAAAGTGACCTCTGCTCCTAACACCTCAGTGGTCGGATGTGTCCAAATAGACCTACTTCCAATTCAAACTCAAGATGGGTTCTTTTACCCCTCCTACTTTATAGATGATAGATAGATAGATAGATATATAGATAATTTTTAATATTTAAAAAATTTTGTTAGATAGCACCTCATGATAGATATCTTTTTTAAAATAAGAAAATGCAGAAAAGTATAAAAAAGAAAGACAACCACTTCTATGTCCACACCCAGAGATAACAACTGCTAATACATGGGTGCATTTCCTTCCAGTTTCTTTTTTCCCTGATACATGTAAAATTGGAAACATACCACCTATCCCTGCTTGGGAAGAGCTGGCTATTATATCCCTTTCCTTCAGAAGGACTTGGGGGACCAAAGGCTCTTGGCTGAGAATGAAATGAAGGCATGTTGGAAGGGACATTTCACAGTCCCTCTTGGGGTAACCCAGGGGGCCCCCTCCAAAGCATAATATGGCTTCTTCATTTCGCAGGCCAGCCCCAAGGAGATAAACCAAACAGGACATCCCTTAACAATGCAGCGTACTGACTCCCAGGAAAAAGAGAGGTATGTTACTAATTACAAGACCGGTCAGGGAAGAGCGCTTTCCTCATTGTAGGTTTGGGCACTGTCCCTGACAATTAGCATTGGTATTCTTCCATGGGACATGTGGGCGTTGGCACTGGATTTAATGGGTGCATCATTTGAGGAAGCAGAAGAGGTGAGGCTGGTAGGAATGCGACAAAGGAAAGCTGACCAAATGGCAGGCAGCATGCACGTCCACCACCGGCCTCTGAGGACCAAAGCCCCTCCTGGCCCAGGATTCGCAGGGGACTAGGTGACGGGGTAGAAGTTCCCCAGGGGGCTGCTTGGGATGAAAGACCCAGACTTGGGGAAAGGTGCTAGAGCCATATAAAAGGATGGGCGTGGGAAATGAAGTCTTGTTCCTCATTTGGGGGGTGTGTTGCCCAAATGGTGGGTGGAGGTTTAAAGAAAGAGACATCACCACAGTGAGGCAGGTGCAAGCAGGAGACCCATAGCAGGATTAGGACATGGGTGGTGCCCTGAGGGGCTCATCTCCTCAGTGCTCTTTGGATTCTAGGGAGAAGTGCTAACTGCCACCTTTTATGAGATAAAACTTCTTCTTCCACTTCCCTAATCAAAGCCTCTGAATGACATCAGGGCAGCAGGCCCAGGTCAGAGTAGGCAGACAGATGCCCTGGGAAAGGTCTCTATCTCCTTGAAAAAAAAAGGAGGTAACTCCATACCTAATACCATGAGGCCTCGTCTTTGCGTTTATTATTTAATGAAAGAAAAGAAAGCATGTTAGGACTCCAGGAGAGAAAGACCCAAAGCTATACAAGAAAGGACCTGTAGTCATAACACACTCCCTAGCTCTACAAAGAACATTGTCAATGTCAACATAATAATGTAGCCTCTGTTTATTGATTTAACCAAAAATAGTAATAGAGCTATATTGGGAGAATGGAGGGAAGAGAAGGTGACGTAAGAGAGCTAAAATCTATAGCAAGTAAAGAGAGAATGTCTAAGACTAATGTTGGGATTAAAGTGCTTGTCCAGGAAGAGCTGGGGTGTGGTCAGAGGAGCGGCAAGGTTTGGCTTTATCACTGTCATCCTCCTCCTCTTAGCCCTCCTAGCCATGTGTGTGCGTGACTTTTATAAAAACTGAGATCTATGAAATTATTTAGAAAATGGAAGTGTGTCTGCTTTGTATGGCTGGTGTTGGGAGAGGAGGCCCTGGAGACTTTACAGGTGTGGGAGGGGAGAGGGGCCTCTGACACAACCCCACCATCTCAGTGCTGTCTTGGATGACAAGCAATAGCTGGGGCCCAGGTGACCCGGCAGCAAGTTAGACCTGCTATTTCAACGTTTAGCTCTCTCTTCTGGCTTATGTTTCTTATTAGAGATAAATCATCCATCAATATTCACTTCTGATTTTGGTATCTGGATGGACTGGAGCACAGTGTGCACTGGGGACATGGAGGGGCAGGTCCTCGGGCAGATCTCCCAGCTATGGACTTTGTCACATCTGACTATGGGGTCCAGCAGGCACCCGAAGTCTTTGTGAGCCCCTCTCTGCCAACTGAGCCTCCCACTCCCAACTCCTCTGAGTCTAGACACGTTCTCCATCAGCCTCCTGGCCAGGCTATCTTCACCAGTGTTTTTCGAATTGCAGCATGCCGAAGAATCCCCTGGAGAGCTTGTCAAAACAGATTCCTGGCACCACACCCAGAGATTCTGATTAGGAGGTTCTGGCATGGAGCTGAGAGTTTGCAATTCTAACAGACTACCAGGTGAGGTGGGTCCAAAGGCCATACTTTGTGGAGCCCTAGACCACATCTCCACTATGGCCTCTACTTTGGGGTCACTTTGCTCTCACTGTGGTGGTCCAATGGCTGGCTCACTGTTTCTCAACTCAGCTGCCTACTCCACACGTTACTGGGATCTCAAGAGAATTTCTGGAGTCTTTGTGTCCCACAGGAGAAACCAGGAAGGGGGTAGGGGAGCACTTCCTCTAGCTGTCCCTCTGATGAGCATTCCATGCCACCTCCTGTCCTCTAAAATGATGTGGGAGCTCCCTGTGAGAGGCATCCTTCTAGAGTACCAAAGTGGAAGAGAAATACAAGCTCTCTTTGTTTTAGCCTTTCTATCAGAAGGGGCAATTTTTCCCTACCATCTTCCCCCATTTTAACATTAGAATCTAAACGTGCAGATAGATTAGTACAAGGACACTGGCACCTGACATTATATGTATCTCTCTCTCTCTCTCTCTCTCTCATCTCCTTTCCCCCTAGACCCAGAAAGGCTTTCTTTGATTTTCCCTCTTGTCTGGAAATCACTTCTCCATTGTTAATTCCTCCTTCTTCCTGTGGTGGACATTTGGCCACATTCCCCGGAGCCATAATGGCAGGGTGGCTGCTGGAGAACATGATTTAGAGAATATTCAGAAATACATAGTTCAATGTTTTCAAAATATTGTCCTTGATACATGTAGAAATTATGTTATCTTTTTTCTTTATTACATTTGCTGGACATTCTTCTATTTGCTTATGCTTCTTGAGTTGGGTTTATTTATTAATTCTACTCCTTTCCTATTTTCAGATTGAGTAATTTCGTTACCTTTATGATGTTCTTCATTTTTAGCTTTCTTTGTTATTTTTTGCTAACATCTCAAATGGAAAGCTTTGTTGATGTGCATCAACAATGTTAAAGGTATATTTCACAATCACATAGAAATCGGTAATTTTACATAAATGGGATCGTGTCATATGTGCTGTTTTTATTGCAGACAGCTTCGCAAGCCCTCGGCAGCATCTCCTCACATTAGTACTACCCCTTGCATAATCTTTCCTCTTATATAATAAAACATTTGAGGCCAAAAGTTTATCTTTTTATATCATTTGGCTGGATTCCACTGGTTCAACATGTAGCATTGTCCTTGTCTTTAATTTCTACAGACATTAAAATCCTGCCGTAGATACTGTGAATTTGGACGTAACGCCAATTTAGATCTATGGAGATTGGTGCTTCCTTTCTCCCCTCTCTCAGCCCTCCTCTTCCTTTCCAACAAGGCAAGCTAAAATTCTTATCTTCCTCAGGGGATAGGGGAATTGTCAGATTGGGCAGTAAAGTGAAGAGAATATAGCCTCCAACTTCCTGGGATTCCCCTGGCCCATTCACCCCAGGTCAATTGAATACCAACCAGCTAAGAGATCCTGGGCTTATCCTTCCTTTCTTGGATGTCTGAATCAGCCACAGAACCCAGAATCACCCCTGTGAGTATTAAGTTTAGGACAGCCATCTGCTAGCAGGTAGCACTGAATGCAGCCAGGACCTGGATAGATACATGGTAAATCTCCAGCTAGAAAGACTTGTCCCTCATCCTGTCCTCTCATTAAACTTCGCAGTAACGTCACCCTGTGCATCTTACAAAACTGAGTATTTTGGGATCTTCTAAGTGAATTGTGGTAGGGTTCTCCTGGGGGATGAAATACACACAGTCTGTCCTACCCAGCCCAGAGAATGGCTCTCTGTCTGTGATATTCTCCTGCTCCTGCTCTCTTTCCAGCTTGCTCACATCACACTGTCCTGGCTCCTGGCTTTACTTCACTTCATAGCCTTGGCTCCTAATCCTATCTGCCGTTTCCTCCCTCAATCTTTCTTACTTCAACCAATGATTCTGGTAATTTCTTTTTTGGTTGTGTATTATTATTATATAATTTTTATTTATTTCCTGTTTTCAGTGGTATTTTTTTTAAGATTTATTTATTTATTTTAGAGAGAGAAAGAGAAAGAACACCCAAGCTGGGGAAGGAGCAGAGGGAGAGAGAGAATCTCAAGCAGACTCCCCGCTGAGCAGGGAGCCTAATGTGGGGCTCCATCCCACAGCCCTGAGATCATGACCTGAGCCAAATCAAGAGTCAGACACTTAACCGACTGAGCCACCTAGGCACCCCTTGAGTGGTATTCTTTTTTTTTTGCACATGATATAACACTGAAAAACTATGCAAGGTGGGGAGGTCCCTGGGTGGCTCAGTTGGTTAAGTGTCTAAATCTTGATCTCAGCTCAGGTCTTGACCTCGGGGTTGTGAGTGGAGCTTACTTAAAAAAAAAAAAAAGAAAGAAAGAAAGAAAGAAAGAAAAACTACACAAGAGTACAGAGTGAAATCAAGTCTTTCATTCCACATTTCTTAGTAATGGAATCCCCCCTAGTGAAAGCAACCACAGTTAACATATTCTTGAGTATCTTCTAAGAGATGGCCTTTGAATTTACAAATATTTGTATATATACATGTATTTCTTTTTCCCTGTGCAAACTGTAGCATACTATACATACTACTCTACACCTGGCTTTTCCCTTTCCATCCTGACTTGGAGAGAGCTCCGTATCAGCACATAGAGAGCTGCTCTTTCCTGTTAATGCCATTACCTTTCTTTGACTTTTGGAAAAATGTCTTGGGTCATTCTGAGGACCCCCCCCCCCCCGCCCCGACCTACCCTCTGTTCCCCACATTGCAGCTTGCAGTAAGAGGTACCCCCTGAGTTCTCCCACCCCCCAAACATCCCCCCCCCAGTGGCTGGCACCCTCCCTGCAATTCTCCCTGCTTTCCTGCCAGTGGTGGACAGAAATGAAGCAGTCCTAACCACAGCACTTTAATTTCTCCCAGAACAGCTGAGTTGAAAAGGGAAATGGCTCTTTCTGGAAGGGAGTCTGTGGACCTTCAACAATGACATGCTGACGCCTGGCAAGGAGCCCAGAGTCACAAAACCTCCCCAGCCATAGCAGACAAATGGCATTTATATAGTGAGGGCAAGGCTCAGCAATATCAAATCAGCAATGCTTTCTGCTTTATCAGAGTGTTTATCGTGTAAGATAAACAAGGGGTCACTTTCCACAAGGAACAGTCAGCATCCTTCTCAGGGCCCAGGGCTGTACAATATCTTAATTTCCTTATGCCTTGATCATGCAGGTTATTACATTATCACTTCCTCAAAAGTTAGCCTTTTCCTCCCCAAGTCAACTAATAGCTTTGAATGCTTACTACATTACAGGTTGTATTCTAGGCGCCAAGAATGCAATTGTGTAGGAAGACATGGTCCCTGTTCTCAATGTACTTTATGGTTTTTTCTTCTTTAATCTTTCCTCTTTTATGCTCTAAAACCTGCCTGGTGGCTGCTTCTTGTATAATATTTTCATTGGAGAGCAACTTGATGGAAAGGATGGAAAAGTACTCAATCTTCCTGCTTGCTTTCTGTTCCTGTTCCTTCCCCCAGTGATTTCCATGGCTCAGGGGGAGACAGAGTCTCCCGCCTCCCCTGGCTTCGTGCCCTGGTGCTCAAGATAATGCAAAGGAGTGAAATGAAGGGAGAAGGGACCAGACAACGCCCTGAAGTCATCTGTCGCAGCAACTGTCCCTAATACACACTCTTCTTTTCTTCGGTGGTTGTAGATTGTATCTGAGCACAGAACTGCAGAGAAGAAAGAACACGTTTGCCAGCCTCCCATAACTAGTTGTGATCACAAACCAGAGTTTGGCTGACAAAATGTAAGAGGAAGTGGCCCGTGGCCACCTACAGGAACCCACCTTAAGAGTCTGCTGGACTATGCCTTTTGCCCTATCTTCCTTCCTTTCTCTGCCCTGCTGTCTAGATCACAGTTGCTGACTTAGACCTTGAAGATGAGGGCCACACCCTAGGGATGGTAGAGGGACTTCCAGAGACTTGATGGAGCCACACCCACCTACCAACTTGGAACTACATAAACCCTGACTTTTCCATGAGGGAGGAATATGTTTTGGTCTAGTCGTAACCTCTGTCAGGTTGAATTTTGCTGACATTTTGTTTTTCATCTCAACTTTATCCTAATTAATAAACTACCATCTTCTCAGAATTCCCAAGAATCAGATTTTAATGTTCATTTTTAAATTTCTGCTGCTAGTAATGGCAATGGTTAATTTGTAGATGTTGATTTTAAAACCTATCCGCCGTTCTCAGCCCCTGCCTTTCCCACCTACATAGTAAATCCACCTCAGCCCTAGTCAGTGAGTAAGCCAAGCAGCGGTCATACAGTGTGCATAGGGGGCAGGGCAGAGAGGGTTACAGGGCAGTCTGAAATTGTTCTTTTGGGAGGTTGGATTCCAATATGCCCGCTTTTACTGAGCTGACACCCTGGACACCTATGTATTCATAGACCCTCACCTAACACCTGCCTGACCCACAGAGTCGGAAACAGACTTCTTGCCTCTCCATCATGAGCACATCACTTACTTCTCAAGGGCACACACCTTCTTCTTATGTCTGTTAGAAGAACCGGCCACTGGTCAGTGGTCTGGGATGGATATCCTTTCTGTAATTGATCCCCAGAATCAGGGAAATCGGAAGCAGATTTGACATAGGAGCCAGTTGGGATGAAGCAAGAAAGGCAGCCCATGGGTCACTAAGCAGATGGTGTCCTATCACTGGCACCACTGTTGGCTGGTGATGCATGGGCATATTATCCAGCTTAAAGATCTAGGGCAATTTGCATAGTTTCTGAGAGAAGCCTTCCTGGGTTGCTGATGCCTGGCCACCTGCACTCTGCTCAGCTCTGAATCAGATGGGTCATGTGGAAGTGCTCAGGGGCTGCCAACTGACTCAGAGCGTCCATATTGCTTGGAGAAGCTGCTTGGAGGAGTGGCTCCATCCACTATCCCAGACTGAGGTGCATGCCGGCTCATCACGTAACTCATTTGCTATGTACCCTGCATGCTAATTTAGAATCCTTGCCCCTGCTATTAGAAGGCCTCTCTATAATGTCCTCAGTGACACGAGCCTTGGAATCACCCGTCATCCTTTTCCTCCCTGGCCCGTTGTTTAACCACCTACCCAGGATCACAGACACACTTCAGAGGATCTTTTGTGTTTGCAGGAGCTAAAGTGAGGCTAAGACATCTAGGGAGAACTAGGGAGCCATGTATAAGTCAGGAGAGCTATATCTCCTGTTACTTCCCTGCAATATTCTGTCTGGAAGACTAGACAGGGGGCAGAAGAGGCAGGAGACATCATGTTTGAGGACTGGAACTTGTCTCTACCACCGTGAAGTCTTGAAAGATGTAGCCTTCCCCTACCCGCATACCTTCTAAGATACCTTCTTAGAGAGAGAGGCAGGGAATGGAGAAAGCCATGGAGATACTAGGCCCTTTTGCCCAGAAATGATCAGACTGCTTCAAAGGTATCATTTAAAAGATTAACTATGTCTAAGTTTTAAACAGATTGATAGTTTAGTAATTGGTCCCCCCAAAAAATCAGATAAGGACTCAGGGTAAAAGGCAGCTTAGTTACAGTCAAACAAAGAAATTTAAATTTCTCTGCTGTTATGGGCTGAACTGTGTCCCCTTAGAATTCATATGTTGATGTCCTAACCCTCGGTACCTCAGAATGTGACTGTACTGGAGATAGCGTATTTCAAGTGGTGATGAAGTTAACATGAAATCATTGGGGTGGGCCCTAATCCAATATGATGTGTGTACTTATAAAAGAGAGGAAATTAGGACACAGACACAGAGGAAGACCATGTAAAGGACACAGGGAGAAAATGACCATGTACGGGCCAAGGAGAGAGGCCTCGGAAGAAACCAACCCTGCTGACACCTCAATCTTGGACTTTCAGCCCCCAGAACTGTGAGAAAACACATTTCTGTTGTATAAGCCACACAGTCTGGTACTTTGTTATGGTAGTGATAGCAAACTAATATATCTGCTTGTCTGAATAATAATTTAAATAAATGTACAACCCTAGTACATCTTCATTATTTTTTTTACATACATTGGAGCATGCTATAATAATATCTAGTTATTTTGCACTTCCTATGGGCCAGGCATTGTTCTATGGGCTTACCTATATCAACTCATTGTATTTTTATAACCACCTCATTTAATCCCCACTTACAGATATGAACACTGAAGGACAGAGTAAGTAACTAGCCTAAAGCCTCACAAAGCAGAGTGTCACAAAGCCAGAGCCAGGATTCCAAGCCAGGCGGTCAGGCTCCATCAACACAGCGAAACTTGGTTTTTCACTTAAACTTACTTCCTGGTGGTTTTCCATAACAGTACACATACAGTCACTGTTATTTGTATTAAGAGCCCTATGGAATTCTGTTTTATTCCAGGTATAAAAATTAAACCTGCATTAGTGTCTTTGCCGCTTTAGCAAGTGGCCTGTGCCCATCGTCAGGAACAGTGACTCATCTAGAAAGAATTAAGGCATTTCCTCTCACCCCTGCAGGAGCAGAGTGGCCATTGTGTTTCTAAGGATTGGTAGGCTCTCCTCAACTTACCACTTTTGCATTGGTAACAGAACGCCTTTTTGAGCTTTGCCTGAAAGGATGTTAAGCCATGTTATGCCAGAAAAGAAACAAAATGAGGGTTTTTTAGCAGTGATACTAGAAGAATTTGGAGCCAGCATCCTAAGAAATGGCTGAGGGTAGAAGACAGGAAGAAGGCCTTTGGGACCTGGGGTCCCGTGCCTGATCCATCTGTGAGTGGTCCCATCTGTGGTGTGTAGACTGGAAACGGTCAGATTCAGTGTGAACCGGGGCAGAGAACCATAGGGAGTTTTGTTGAAGTGCCCAGGAAGGATATCAGAAGGGCCATCATGCACCCAGAGGCAAATAGCCAGGTCAGGCTTCACAGAGGGGAAAGGAAACTACAGGTGGGCACTTGGCCTGCCTACCCAGCCTCATGGGAGAGCCTACTAAGCCCTTAACCCACAGTGAATCATCTGCAATGAGGGGCTTCCTCTTAATATCTGGGGACTTTGGCCAACTTTCAGGAGACCTAATTAAATCATTTTATCCCCTATTCTCAATCTCCTTTTCTGTTTGTGTCAGTTCCTAGGAGATGTTTTTCAACTTTATTTCCAATCCCCTTTGTTGAGTTTTCGTTGTTGCTGCATCTTTTTCATTTTAAGGGCTCTTTTGTGTTTTCAGAACATTTCTTTTTAATAACACCTATTCTTGTTTCATGGATGCAATATTCTTTCTTCTCTGCACAATACTATTGATAGTTTTTTTGGGGAGGGGAGTGTATGGAGGGGAGTTTTCTTCTTCATGCAGAATTTCTGTTTCCTTTCAGGTCTATTTCTTTGAGTCTCTGTCTTCCATGTTAAAGGTTGTCCCTCGGTGTCTTACAATTTTGGTTTTCTGTTTATTGTTAAGCAGGAAAGAGGAATGAATAGATCCTATAAAACTGTACTGAATTCTGTACCTATAAAAAGAGAATATACCTTTTTTTTTCAGGTGAATATGGAACATTAATGAAAATTGAGCAAATATTAGGCCACCAAGAAAATCTCAAGAAATTCCAAAGAATAGAAATATACAAATAACATTCTCTGATCATAATGTAATAAAACTTTTAGAAATTAATGACGGAATTTTTTTTTAAAGATTTTATTTATTTATTCGACAGAGATAGAGACAGCCAGCGAGAGAGGGAACACAAGCAGGGGGAGTGGGAGAGGAATAAGCAGGCTCATAGCGGAAGAGCCTGATGTGGGGCTCGATCCCAGAACGCCGGGATCACGCCCTGAGCCGAAGGCAGACGCTTAACCGCTGTACCACCCAGGCGCCCCAATGACGGAATTTCTTAAAATGTTTTAATTTTCTTTTTCCTGTTAAGTTAAAAACACTCTGTTAAAAAACTACCGGGATGAAGAGAAAACAAAAAATAAATAGTAGAATGTCTTGAAGATAATAATGAAAACACAACATAGAATCTCTGTGATACGGCTAAAGCACATATCACAGGAAAACCTTAAAGCTTGAAATACCTGGTACAATTAAAATGAAAATATAAATATAAATTAACATCCAAAATGGAAAGTGAGAAAAAAATTAAGGAAGTCAAAAGAAAGAAGAAAGGAATTAAGAAAGATAAACTTATAAATAATAATTTGGAAAACAGAAAAGAGTAGAACTAATAAATCCAAAAATTAAGTATTTGAAAAACACAAATACAGAAACTATTAGCTAATTTGAGCTTTAAAAAGGGAGAGAGTACAGGGATTCCTGGGTGGCTCAGGGTTAAGCAGCTGGCTTCCACTCAGGTCATGATCTCAGGGTCCTGGGATCTAGCCCCACAGTGGGCTCCATGCTCAGCTGGGAGCCTGCTTCTCTCTCTCTCTCTGCTCCTCCCCCTCACTTGTTCTCTCTTTCTCTCTCAAATAAATAAATAAAATCTTTAAAAAGGGAGAGAGTACATATATACAAAAATAGAAGTTATAAGGGGGAAATAGCATAAAAACAGACAAAATAATTTTTAAGAGGAAAATACTTTGTATAACTGTGCAAATAAATGTAAAAACTTAGAAGATTCAATAGGTGTGTTTTTAGGCAAGCACAACTTACCAAAATTGATCCTAATAGAGAGACAGAAAATCTAAAAAACGAGTTAATGTAAAAGAAATGGAAAGGCTATAGGGTTATTCCACAAGAAGAAATACACAAAGAATCACAAAGAATATATGAAGAAGACAAATGGTTTCACAAAGAAATTCTACATAATCTTTAAGGATCAGATAATTCCATTGTTACTTAAATTATCTATTAGAGCATTTCATTTTAGGAAGCACAAACAATATTAATCCGAAACCTGATAAGGATTGCCAGGTTTTTATTCCAATAAGCTTCAGATTTATTTGGAATAAGTTCCAAAGATTTTTATTCCAATAAGAGGAAACCACAGACCATTTTCACTTAAGAATGTCAATGCAAAAAGCTTAATATAGAATCTCACAGCAAATTTAAAAGATACATTGTGATCTAGAGGGGTTTATTTCAAGAATGTAAAAGAAGGCAATATTAGAAAGTCCATTAATATGTAAGTATTTCCACAGTTGTAGTTAAGGCATTTGACAGGATTCAACAACTATTTGTGTGTTTTTTTAAGTCAAAACACTCAGTAAACAAGAAATTGATATATATCTCCTTAACATGATAAATATATATTCATACATACATATACATATACATATATATATGTAGAGAGAGGGAGAGAGAGAGAGTGCTATGGTAGATGTACATATCAAAACTTAGCTCCTTACTTGCTTTTCGAGTAATGAACAAAATAATGTCATTATGTCTTCTATCATATAATATAGAGTTGGCATTAACCAGGAATATTTACAGAGAACAAATTGCGTATCTGGAAAACCACAAAGAATTAATGAGAAAAGTAGTACAAACAAGATAATTTAGTAAGGTGCAAAAAAAAGTCATCAGGGGTGCCTGGGTGGCACAGCGGTTAAGCGTCTGCCTTCGGCTCAGGGCGTGATCCCGGCGTTCTGGGATCGAGCCCCACGTCAGGCTCTTCTGCTGTGAGCCTGCTTCTTCCTCTCCCACTCCCCCTGCTGTGTTCCCTCTCTCGCTGGCTGTCTCTATCTCTGTCGAATAAATAAATAAAATCTTAAAAAAAAAAAGTCATAAGATTAGCGTATAAAACCCAAAGACCTTCATCCATGCAAACAAGAAACAGAAGACATAATGGAAAAGAAGTCCCCATTTATTATAGTACATAAAATACGAAGGCATAAATATAATACATAATATCTAAAGAAGGAAAACTGTGAAATAACTAAGAAATCACAAATCTGAATGTGAAAAATGGAAAGACATCAAGTTGCTGGATAGGAAGATACAACCTCATAGAGAGGTCAATTCTCCCTAATTTATAAATGCAGACCCATTCCAATAAAAGTTTGTGGTGTTTTTTTTTTTCCTTTTTTTTTTCTGAAACCACATAAGTTGATCGTAAAATTTGAGGAACAGAGAAGCAGAATTATCCAGAAAAACTCCGGGAAAAAAAAAAAAAGAGAGCAATGGAGAGGCTTGGGGTTAACCTTATACAGCTTTTATATTTAAAACATTTTGGTAATGGTCCAGTAATATGCAGAAAGATCAATAAAACAGAATTTAAAAATCCAGAAATAAACTCCATTCCATTTGTAAGGGTAATACATGACAAAGGCAGCATCTCAAATTGATGAGATTGAGGGCAAAAGGCAAACTGACCCTTCATGTACTCTCTACCCACAAGATGGCAGTGGTATATGTGCAACATTCCCCAGGCACTCGTGACTGCCCAAGAACAAAGAAAGGAAAAACAAATGGTCAACTGATAAAGATCACAGTCATGCAGGACATGAAACTCTCAGTTTGTCACTGTCTTAATGATTTACAAGAAAAACACGATCTTTTTTTTTTTTTTAAAGATTTTATTTATTTATTCGACAGAGATAGAGACAGCCAGCGAGAGAGGGAACACAAGCAGGGAGAGTGGGAGAGGAAGAAGCAGGCTCATAGCAGAGGAGCCTGATGTGGGGCTCGATCCCGTAACGCCGGGATCACGCCCTGAGCTGAAGGCAGACGCTTAACCGCTGTGCCACCCAGGCGCCCCAGAAAAACACGATCTTAATAATAGCCAGATCGTGGAAGGAACCGAGATGCCCTTCAACAGATGACTGGATTAAGAAGTTGTGGTCCATATATACAATGGAATATTACTCAGCTATCAGAAAGAACGAGTTCTCAACATTTGCTGCAACATGGACGGCACTGGAGGAGATAATGCTAAGTGAAATAAGTCAAGCAGAGAAAGACAATTATCATATGATTTCTCTCATCTATGGAACATAAGAACTAGGAAAATCGGTAGGGGAAGAAAGGGATAAAGAAAGGGGGGGTAATCAGAAGGGGGAATGAAGCATGAGAGACTATGGACTCTGGGAAACAAACTGAGGGCTTCAGAGGGGAGGGGGATGGGGGAATGGGATAGACTGGTGATGCGTAGTAAGGAGGGCACGTATTGCATGGTGCACTGGGTGTTATACGCAACGAATGAATCATCGAACTTTGCATCAGAAACCAGGGATGTACTGTATGGTGACTAACATAATATAATAAAAAAACATTAAAAAAAATAGTAGCCAGACCTCCAGGAACCTATAGACTCAATTTCCTGGAGCCCTAACCTCACCTTCCCCCTCCATAGGATAAGAAACCCTATATAATCTGTCATTCCTCAGACTTAAAATGCAGCTTTTTCTGCCCAGGGGTCCTGTCCCGTGCTTTAATAAAACCACCTTTTTTGCACTAAAAACATCTCAAGAATTCTTTCTTACCATTCACTTTTGGACCCAAACATCAAAACTCATCACTTTGGTGTTCCATGTGGGGCTCAGGTCTTCTTATCTGGACTCTGAGCCTGGGTGCAAACTTGGTAAGTGCTTCCTCTTCTCTTCCTTTACTTCCATTTCAGGCGCTTTTCAAGGAGTACAGTCTTATTGGAACACTTTCATGTTGATTGCTCAGGCTGCAATGCTCTAGCCCATGGTTACTCTATAAGGAGGAGCCTGCCTTTTGGCTGGAAGTTAGTACCATGGCCGTAATGGTAATAAGACCCAGAAACTTGATGCCCTCTCATCATTTCTGTCCTTATACGAAGTTGTCTTTTCTTGGGCACAGGGCAGCCACCTGTCACTAGGACAGCTGCCAATCTTAAGACTCTCATGGGAAGTTTCCTCCTCATTGGTCTAATGTGATCCCCTTCACATCTCTGGTCTAACCACCTTGGCCTCTACCTGGAGCCAGCTGAAACCAGTACCCAACTGACTTAAAACCCAACAGGGACTGTTTCCTAGAATAGTCGGGTATAAGGACTACATGTGTTGAAATGTTGATTAGATCATGGTGGATTTTTATCTTTACTCTTTTCCATTAACGTCTCCTACTAACTACTTAAATTGGGTTACTTGTAAAACTTTTTTGTGTGTTTTCCCTGGGTTAAAAATGGCAGGTTCTTCATGGCACAGCATAACATTTTGGTCCATTCACTGGCACCATTTGTAGCCTAGGATGCAATGGGGAAGTGGAGGGGGGGGGGACACCCACGTCCCTCCTACAAGTCAGGGTGGTGATTGTAGCAATTTTGTTCAAGGGATGCCTCCAGTCTCTTTGACACCAGGAATCTCTGATATATCCTGCATGGGATGCCACCTGGAAGTTGGGGGTGGATTTTTTTTGGCAATGGACTTTCTCTACTTTTCTAGGAACATGGGATCTTCTTCAGTTCCCAAGGATTCTCCCTTGGGATGCCTTGTAACCCCCTGGAATCAATTTGGATTACAAGATTTAACAAAGGAAAAGCTGATCTTCTGTAACACCGCATGGCCTCAGTACTCCTTAAGAGACAAGGAAAAATGGCCCATTAGTGGGACATTAAGCTTCAATATGATCTATCTGTTAGAACTCTTCTGCAAAAAAGCAGGACAAATGGACTGAGGTACCCTATGTCCAGGCCTTCATGTCCCTGAATCAGGACCTTGACCTAAGGGCCTCTTGAAGAATGTGTTTAACCACCAACCAAGTTAATAACCCCCCTCTGGACATACTGAATGATGATTGTCTAAATAGGCCCATTCCTCCTAATATACCTGGGCTACTGGAGGAATCACCAGCCAGTCCAAACAAAGAGGACACAGGCTCTGTTGCTATCCTTCTTCCTTATAAGCCCAGGACCCCTCTGCTCCCATCCCAGCTGGATATACCAGGAGCAGAACCCCCTATCATCTGGCAGCTCCACCTAAATCTGGACTGCCTCCTCTTAGGGAGGTTGGTAATGGAAAAATGGGCACAATTACAGTCCATGTCTCATTCTCCATGGCAGACCTGACTCAGATAAAACAACAATTAGAACAATATTCCAAAAACCCTTCTCAATTTATGGAGGGCTTTCAACAATTATCTATTATGTTTGATTTGACCTGGCAAGATATATACATCATATTAATTCATTATTGCACCCCTGAGGAAAAGAACTGTATCTGGGCAGGGGCTCAAGAATTTGCTGAGGAGCTGGCAGCCGGAGATAGAGATAATTATCCAGTAGGGGACACTGCTGTTCCCAATACTGAATCTCACAGGAATTACCAAAAAGAGGGAAAAGGAAAGACGAGACCACAATCTCCTGTTGAATAGAAGGAATGAAAAAAGGATTCTCTAAACCTGTAAACTTTGATAAAATTCAGGAAGTTACTCAAGGAGCTGACAAGAATCTAGCTTTATTTCAGGGTCATTTGAGAGAAACCATCCATAAATATGCAAATCTGGATCTAATCTCACCGGAGGGAATAACTATACTAAACACACATTTTATAAATTGGCACCCGACATTTGCCAAAAAATGACTAAAATGACTTTAGGTCCTCAAACCCCCACCCAGCACCTACGAGAGGTAGCTACTGGAATCTTTTATAATAGAGGTATGGCCTTACAGCAGGAAGAGGACGGGAGAGCTAAATTGCAAGATAAAATACAAGCTCAAATATTGGCTGCTGCTACTGCAGATTCCCCACAACACCAGACCAACCAAGGGCCAAAGAAACTGCCAGTATCAGACAAAGGGTCAGGTAAGACCCCATGCTGTGAGTGTGGCCAAATTCGGACACTGGAGCAAAGATGTCCAAACAAAGGCTTTCCACCAGGGCCATGTCCTGTCTGTAAGAAAAAAGGACCTTGGAAGAGAGACTGTCCTCAACTCCAGAGAAAGAGGAAGACAGGAACTCACTTCCCCACCCAAGAGCAGGAACTGGAGGATCTGGCCTGATGGGGCCCTCAGGCTGGTCTGACTCCCTTTGATATCAAGATGACTGAGCCCTGGGTTATCCTGGATGTGGGAGGTAAGTGTATCAATTTTCTTATTGATACAGGAGCCACTAACTCTGTTCTTATTCAGCACTCTGGCCCTACTTGTCTTTCTAACCATAAAGTTGTTGGCATAGAATGATAAACTAAAACGTGCCACCAGGGGCGCCTGGGTAGCGCAGTCGTTAAGTGTCTGCCTTTGGCTCAGGGCGTGATCCCTGCGTTCTGGGATCGAGCCCCATGTCAGGCTCCTCCGCTGGAGGCCTGCTTCTTCCTCTCCCACTCCCACTGCTTGTGTTCCCTCTCTCGCTGGCTGTCTCTCTGTCGAATGAATAAATAAAATCTTTAAAATAAAATAAAATAAAATGTGCCACCAGACAATGAATGCCTCTAACTTGTAAATATAGACGTCAGTTGGCCACTCATGTTTCTCTAGTCTTTCCATCTTGTCCCACTCTATTACTTGGATGAGATTTGATGTACAAACTAGGGAGCCGGTTTGCTCTTACTAAAGAAGAGGATGGATGGCATGTTCTCTTTAACACCCAGAGAATTAAAACCTTACCCCCATATTCCTTCTAATATCTGGAAGGAAGTAAATCCACAGGTCCGGGATTTCCGTGTCCCAGGATGGGCTCCTAAAGCCCCAACCAGTTAAAATGATGTCAGAGGACTCAACCACTATACCTCATAAAAAACAATACCCCTTAAAACCTGAGGCAAAAGCTGGGTTACATGATAAGTTTCTCAAACACGGTAATTTAAAATCTTGTCAATCTCCTTATAACACTCCAATCTTACCAGCAAACAAGTCAAATGGGGACTATCAAATGGTACAAGATTTAAGAGCTATCAATGAAGCAGTTGTGCCTACTTGTCCGACACTGCCAAGTGCATATACTATTCTCATCCAGGGCCCTGGTGATGCCAACTGGTTTACAGTACTTGATTTAAAAGACACCTTCTTGGGACACCTGTGTGGCTCAGTCAGTTAAGTGTCTTGCCTTCGGCTCAGGTCCTGATCCCAGGGTCCTGGGATTGAGCCCCATGTCAGGCTCTCTGCTTAGTGGGGAGCCTGCTTCTCCCTCTCCTTCTGCCTGCTGCTTCCCCTGCTTATGGCCTCTCTCTCTCTCTGCCAAATAAATAAATAAATAAATAAATAAATAAATAAATAAAATATTAAAAAAAAATAAAAGACACCTTCTTTTGCATTCCTCTAAGTGAAGAAACACAGCGGCTACTGCTACTTGCTTTTGAATGGGCCTCACTTTTAAGCTCACAGGCTGCTCAATTAACTTGGACAGTCTCGCTGCAGGGATTTAGAGATAATCCTCACCTATTTGGGGCTGCACTTAGTAAAGACCTCCATGCTATCTCCCTTTCTCAAGGGACTATAGTTCAATATGTGGATAATATTTTAATCTGTAGTCCCACAAAAGAACATCTGATAGTAATTCTATAACTTTACTTAGTTTCTTGGCAGACAGAGGGTATCACTTCTCCCCTAAAAAGGCACAAATGTCTAAATAGAAAGTACAATATTTGGGATATGAACTAACACCAGGTCACTGCACCCTGTCTACTAACAGGAAAAAGGCTATATCAGATCTAGGACCCCTGGTCATGAAAAAAACAACTCCGTACTTTCCTAAGCATGCAGGTTTTTGCTGCCTGTGGATTCTGGATTTGGGCTTTTAGCCAGACTATTGTGTGATTCAATTAAAGGTCCTGATGAAGAAACTTTGGGCTAAAGCCCAGCAGACAGCCTTTCAAATATTAAGAGCTAAGCTTCCCTCAGCTCCAGCTTTGGCTTTACCAAATTTAGAAAAATCTTTCATTTATATGTAACAGAAAAACAGGGACAAAGCTTTGGGAGTTCTTATCCAGAGATTAGGAAGTGGAACAGACCGGTGGGCTATTTTTCATAGTCACTTGATAATGTAGCACAGGGGTGGCAAGCTTATCTTTGAGCAGTGGCTGCAACAGCTCTCCTGGTAGAAGAAGCTTCAAAACTTACTATGGGACAATCTTTGACATTGATGACTCTACATCAGGTCCAAAGTGTCCTGGAGACCAAAGGCCACCAATGGATGATGGGAGGCCGACTTATTAAATACCAGGCTATGCATTTAGACACACCTAAAATAATATTTAAAACCTGTCAAACTTTAACCCAGCTATCCTTATGCCTGTACCTGACATCATACTTCTATGCTAGAACATGACTGGTCAGAGATTATCGATCTTGTTTATCTGATCTAGCAGACCAGATTTGAAGGATTCTCCTACTGAAAATGCAGATGACAACTGGTTTACAATCCACAGGTGCAGATGGCAGCTGCTTCATGACTAGGCAGAAAGAAAAGCTGGACATGCTGTAGTTTAACTAAGACCATTGAAGCAAAAGCCCCTCCAGTAAGCACTTCTGCTCAAAAGGCTGAATTAATAGCACTTACCTGTGCTCTTCAATTGGCAAAAGGTCTAAAAATTAATATTTATATCAACTGCAAATATGCTTTCCTGGTGCTACATGCCCATGGGGCAATTTGGAAGGGAAGGGGATTATTATCAAGCAATAACTCTCCAATCAAATATGGGCCTGAAATCATTAGCTTCTTGAGGCTATACACCTACCTAAGGAGGTAGCTGTAATTCACCTCTGAGGACATCAAAAGGATATGACCTTAGAATCTAAAGGAAACAATTTGGTAGACTGTGCAGCCAAGCAGGCAGCACAAAATAAATATCAAGTCATACCAGTCTTGATTCCAATAAAGTCCCTAACTCCAGTCTATTCAGACCAAGACATTCACATAACCAGGAACGAGGATATTCAAAAATGCATAGGACTGGCTTATTAATCATGAGGGGAAAATCTTTATACCCCAAAATAACACCGGACATTTAGGATGGCTATCACTGGAAACATCTTCTCAAGCCATATACTCCAGACTACTGACTGGTTTGCTACTGATTGGATAAGGCGACCTGGAATCGGCTGGCTAGCTCCAAATGGAACCCAGTGGTTATGTGGGAACTAACCTATGGCCCTAGATTCCTCCAGGGTGGATAGGCCATTGCACCTCAAGTTTGGCCTGGATTCATGTGCACATCATCAGTACCCTGGCTAATCTTCCCAATTTATTTATTTTTTAAGATTTTATTTATTTATTTGACACAGAAAGAGAGAGAGCGAGAGAGCACAAGCAGGGGGAGGTACAGGCAGAGGGAGAGGGAGAGGGAGAAGCAGGCTCCCTGCTGAGCAAGACACCCAATGAGGGGCTTGATCCAGGACCCTGGCACCATAACCTGAGGCAGATACTTAACTGATGGAGCCACCCAGGTGCCCCTAATCTTTCCAATTTATTTTTTTTTTTTTTTTTTTTTTTTTTTTTTTTTTAAAGATTTTATTTATTTATTTGACAGAGATAGACAGCCAGCGAGAGAGGGAACACAAGCAGGGGGAGTGGGAGAGGAAGAAGCAGGCTCATAGCGGAGGAGCCTGATGTGGGGCTCGATCCCATAACACCAGGATCACGCCCTGAGTCGAAGGCAAACGCTTAACCGCTGTGCCACCCAGGCGCCCCTAATCTTTCCAATTTAAAACAAAGATGAACACGATCTGTTTTTCAATGGTATGACCATTTAGTATCCATTTTTGTTCCATCTGTAGGATTAGAAAGCATAATTTGGCATATCTAAGCCCTTAATAAGTATACCATGAAGTCACTCAATGATTCACAAGACAGCATCTCTTTACTTAATACTGAAGTCACACAAATGCACGAAGTGGTTCTACAAAATAGAATGGCTTTAGATGTCCTAACCGCTGCATAAGGAGCTACGTGTGGCATTATTAAAACAGAGTGCTCTGTATATATATCCCAGGTTATCACAAAAATGTCACAGGACTACTAAAAGATATGAATACCCAACTTAAGACTCTACAAAATCCTTCCCTCTCTTTCAATGATTGGTTAAGTCCCTGGTTTGGGGAAGGACTATGGTCTCTTTCTTGGACTTCTCATTCTTATAGCCATTTTAACTTTAATATATTGCCTTTTTCAAAGTTTCTCCACTTGGTGCTGAGACTCCATCCCTACAATAACTTCCCATAGATAGATGGTCCTTACCACCCACAGAGTCCACATTGGACTCAGCTGCCTTCACCTTTCGTAAGTCCCCTATACATGCCCTGACTGATATTGACCCAAAAGTAGGGACATCTCTTTGCCCCTGTTCAGCAGAAAGAAGCTACAGAAGATAAGACCTTCTTCCTTCAACGATCTTAAAAATTTAAGGGTCAAAATTGCTCAGGGGGAAAAATGAGGAGATAACAAAAGGCAAACTGACACTTCACATACACCCCCCACACATTCAAGGTGGCAGTGGGATGTGTGATATTCCTCAGGCACTCGTGACTGCCCAAGAACAAAGAAAGGAAAAACAAATGGTCAACTGATAAAGATCACAGTCATGCAGGACATGAAACTCTCAGTTTGTCACTGTCTTAATGATTTACAAGAAAAACACAATCTTAATAATAGCCAGACCTCCAGGAACCTATAGATTCCATTTCCTGGAGCCTCACCTTCCCCCTCCATAGGATAAAAAACCCTTTATAATCAGTCATTCCTCAGACTTAAAATGCAGCTTTTTCTGCCCAGGGGTCCTGTCCTGTGCTTTAATAAAACCACCTTTTTTGCACCAAAAACATTTCAAGAATTCTTTCTTACCATTCACTCTTGGACCCAAACATCAAATTGCATCAAAATCAGTGAGGAAAAGATGGACTTTAAAAAATACTCTCTCTGGGCACCTGGGTGGCTCAGTTGGTTAAGTGTCTGCCTTCAGCTCAGGTCATGATCTTAGGGTCCTGGGATGGAGCCCCAGGTCAGGCTACCTGCTCAGCTGGGAGTCTGCTTCTCCCTCTCCCTTTGCCCCTCCCCCTGCTTGTGCTCATGCTCTCTCTCTCTCAAATAAATAAATAAAATCTTTTTAAATAAATAAATAAATAAATTCTCTCTCTCTTTTTTCACCTGGAAATGATGATAGACTTCAATTTATAGTTTTAGGAAGCACAATAAACACTGCACAATATAAATAAGATGAAATCCATTGTAAGCCACGTAATAATAAAACTACAAAATGTTAAAATCAAAGCTATCTTAAAACATCCCCAGTGTATAGACAGTTTACCCCAAAACAATAAGAAATCAATCAAAATTATCAACAGCAACAGTGAAAGCTAGAATACAGTAGAATAATAACATCAAATGTTTGAGAAGATTCTCACATTAAACTTTACCCCCAGCTTAATGTTAAATTCAAGAATGAAATGAAATAAAATATTTCATGATAAAAAAAACTAACAGAATTTACTATTAATGGGCTTCAACTAAAAATAACTTTCAAAGGATATAGCTCAAGAAAATGGAGTATGATCCCTGAGCAAATATGAAATACAATAAATAATAAGGAAAAATGATAAACGTGTAATTATAAGAAAATGTATACTGTATAAAACTAATTTGAATGTTCAAATCTGGAGGAAAAAACACAGAGCTAATTAAAATGTTGGACAGTCCTGACCTGAGAAAAAGCAGAGACGAAAGGAGTTACAGAGTTCTAAGATACTTAAGGGATATATATTTATGGTTTTCCCCTAAATATGTATACTTTGTTTTTAAGAGCCATTAATAAACAATAGAATTGTCCTTAAATGTTATTTATTGCAATAGAGCTGTTGATAAGTGCAGCCCACAAGGATTTCAGCGAGCAGCTAGTCTATTTGCCACATAAGTGCAGCTTGCGGACTTTAACACTCAGACCTCAGAGACCTCCAGGCTAGCACTCATGGCGGAGCCAGCCACTGAGAGAGAAAGGAACGGGAGAAGGCCTGTGGGTGATGGAAGTTCCAATGGAGAGTAGGAACCAATTCCTGGCAAAGGGAGCCCAGATTGATGGTGCCTTGGAGATGCTGCAAGTCTCAGCACTTGAGGGTGCCTCTTCCTTCCCCTCAGCCTCAGCAAGGCCCGGTGTTTTGGTGTGGTGGGTTGGGTGCGTGGTTCAGGCATGCCCCAGAGCACGGGAGGGCAGGGAACAGGGATGGACACAATGATGGAGATCCTCACGCCACTGAAAGGTGGGAGAGGAGCCCATGTCAGTCCTGAAGCTCAGACTATTAACTTCTCGGGGTCAGGAGGTGGAGTTGACAAGTTTGACCGTGGTCAAGCAGCAAATGTTGTTAGTCCAAGGCGCCAGCTAAGGCTGAGGTCAGCCGCAGGGCCGGCTTCACGGGTTCAGCCTAGAAGATACCTGAGTCAGGGGGCAGAGAGGCAAGGTCAGTGGATGGGGGGGAGGGGGGGGCGGGTCCCGAGTTGGGGGCGGAGCCTGGGAAAGGCAGGCGCGGGATGGGGGCGGGGCCAGAGGTGGGCTGAGGCCGGAGTCAGGCAGCGGGGGCGGGTCTGAAGGCGGAGCCTGGCCCCGTGGGGTTTGCGCCTGCGCACGGGGGTCCCGGAGGCGGGGTTGCGCGCGCGCGGTGCGCGGGCCCTGGAGGGCGGAGTCCAGGGCGGGCGCAGGCCGAGGGAGGGGGTGCGGTGTCTCTGGAGTCAGGCGCTCCCTCAGGCCGCGGAGGCGATGCTGGCTGCTGCGGATACGGCGGCGGGGCCGGCGGCGATGTGACGGGCAGTCCCCTCGCCTCACCTGCGGTCCTTGGGCCTGTAGGTCACTGGGTGGCCCGCAGCCGGGCCGCGGCGGAGGAGGCAGCGTGACCTCCGCACGGTGAGAGTCGGGGTCGAGAGGGAGCCGGGGCCGGAATCGGGGCTGGGCGGGCGCCCACGACAGTCCAGGGAGGGGGGCGCGGTGGGTCTCGGGCCCAGGCACCTGGGGTGAGGCAGTGACGCTGTCCGGCCTCCCGCCTTCCCGGCACCTTCTCCAGCTCCCCGCGAGCCGCCTGAGGAGGGGCAGGAGTGGAGCCTGGAGGCCGGACGCCCCCCGCCCCCGGGCTGTGACAGGCGCGCCGGGGGCCTCAGGCGCTGGGACTGTGCCTTTCTCTCAGGAGGAATCAGGGCGAGGCCAAGTTACCCAGTGATTTCAGAGCCAGGATGCTTGTGAGGGTTGACAGGGGAAAGTACCCGGGTGCCCCGAATGACGGTTTCTTTTCTTTTTTTTTTTTTAATTACTGGGCCAAAACAAAGACACACCCTAAAACACATCCTGAGATCAAACTTTGGTGGACCACACCGTTGCCATAGGTTCAGATGCTGCTTCTCTCCTTTTGACATCTGCTGTTTTTATACATATATTTGTTTTTTATGCTCCTACTTTTTTTTTTTTAAATCAAAGTCAAAGGAAGAATGATTCCTTTGAGGTATTCGTCGGTGGCTGAGCTTGAGTTTGCATTTCAATAATTGCAAATTCATCTTTGTAGGCTACCCAGCCAGTTAGGCTTGCAGTTGCAAGACTAGGCCTTAGCAGTGTGGAAATTACTGATGCAGGGACTCTTCGTGGTCCCATTTTGCAATGTGGATATTTTGCTCCCATTGGTGAGATAAAAATTGAGCTTTAGTCTTTTGAGAGTAGCCATTTGAGAAGGCATTCCTTTTCTCCTTTTTTTCTGAGCATTAAAATATGATGGAACCTATTAATTTTCCCAGTTAAAAAAAACCTCATCATCTTTTAGACTAAAGATTTTAGTGGTGGCTGCTCTTCCTTAACCAAAAGGAATTTAACATACCCTTCTGCACAAAACATGTCTTATGTGCAATCAATATATGGTAAGTATTTAAACATTCCTGAATGTTTCGCCTGAAGTCAGTCTGCTTAGACTACTGTTTACCTCTTGTGATTTATTATAGCTCTTTAGTATTATTTTGTTGTTTTCTTTGGTGTTCTCAACAACATTGACTTCAAAGAATCTTAAGGTAAAAAACACACACTTTCTTGAATCCTTTAGCCATAATTCATACTCTTTCACTTCAGTGTCGTATTAATTTGCCATAGTAAGAAACTGCTAGTACCCATTCTAAGAGCAGGAACTCTCCATTTAAAACAACAGCAACAACCAGCCATTTATTCTGTATTTCCATATTGAGACCTGCATTTTTTTTGTTTGTTGCTTTGACTCAACTCCTTTGACTGTGTGCTAGAGAAAGGGGACTTTGCTTCCATCGATGACTCAGTATAGGTTATTGAGTCCGTCAGTGACTCTACATAATCTGTGTTTGATAAAAGTAAAAGTCCTTCACAATTTCTGATAACTTGTATTTCTGATTTCATTTCTACCACTTTGCCTGCCTTTCCATACAAAGACTACTTAAGAGTTCTCTGAAAACGACATCTTCCTTTGTGGTTTTACACTGTTCCCTCTGTTGAGAATTCTTCTCTGCCTAGTAAACAATTTGCTCTTCAAGACCTACTGAAAATATCACCTCTGAAAATGGCCCAGATATCTTATCCCCCTTGTCTTGACTGATCCAAAAGCGCATCATATATTCTGCGTTTAGCATTTGTCAGTTAGTAATGATTAGTTTATATGTCTGTCTCCATAAGACTTTTGGGTTTCTTCAGGGAAGGGCCTTTGCAACTCTAACATATACTGTTAACGTCGCACAGGTACTCAACTATTTATTGACTACATTTTTGAGGAATGCTCTTAATCCTGAATATAGGTTTAACATAGTCAAACTTTGTTAGCTATCTCTTTCAGTATCAGAAAACATGGAAAAGATGGATATGCAAGGTACTTTTAAATATCCAAGAACACAGAATTGTTACTGGTTGGGAATGAAACCCCAGTTATGACAGCAAAAAACCAATACATTTGATGATGCAAAACTAAAAAAGGCATGGCCAGTAAGGATTGCTGCTTCGTTGATTTTAGGACTTTATTTTGAGGCAGAGTAATTTGCCCAAGGTCATGCAGGTAGAAAAGGACAGACATGGGATACGATTTTACTATCTTTATTTTACCTTTGCCTCCAGTTTCCTAATTTTAAGTCTTAATAATTGTTCTACAATCTGAGTGGAAGGTTTTGAGAGTCATAGACATGTATTAGTAAAGGGGTCTATAAATAGAATGTTGAATTTGAAGGAATTAATAAATTATTTGGTTCAACTGTAAAAATTTTACCCATTAAGCAACTAAAGCTCGAAAGAAAAGTGCCTTATTTGAGGTTGCTTAGAGTCAGTTGTACCCCACATCTTCTGACCTCATGCTTGTGTATTTTTCATTATTTCATGGTGCTTTTGGGGAAAATGAGGAAGCTGCCAATTTTCAGAGGGAGAACAAATCAGCTTGTATTTTCTCCCTCCATGAATGCTTAGCTGCCACTCTTAGGAACTTAGAGCCCTTGAGTGGTGAGAAACATGATTATTCATTTGGGGATAGGGAAGAAACCTGACCTTCACTACTCCATTGGCTGGATAGTTTTTAACCTCAATGCTTGGGGCCTTCTCTCCAGATGCCCCATAACAAGTAGCTTCTGCTTCCCATATGGAGATGCCACATACAGTTACGTTTTGATGGTAAAATGAGATTTTAATGTAATAAGGTTACAGATGGCTAGTAGCATGGCTAAAATTACATGTATGGCTAGTCCCTATGTGAGAAGAGCCTATCTGATTACTCCTCTGTGATAGGTTTTTTTTGGGGAAAAAATGGACAGTTGTGGTTTTATGTCTCTGAAAAGCCAGTTTTGAAATGTGTACTTAATGTAGGGGGCCTGATCAACTCCAACAGGCTTTTATTTTTACAAACAACTTAATGATGAAATAAGAAAAAAAAAAGTTTAGTTTTTCTTCTCATTAAATTCTCACCATATGTATGTGATTTTATACTATAATCAAAGCATAAATGTGATATTTAATATTTTTTTTCATATTTAGTGTTTTCTTTTTGCTATATTTTTTTGTACATTTAAATTATACAATGTTACAGTAAATGGAGTTACTTACTTTTAATAGTTGGGCATCCAAGTTATTTCTTGTTTTGCTATTAATGCAGTTATCATATAGCTGTGCTGTTTTGCTTCTTTACATTAGGCTAAAAAGACCCAGGAAGGGGAATTACAAGGTTGAAGGGTATGAAGGTTTTTGTCACTTTTGAAAAATATTGCCGGATTTATTTCTGAAAGTTTTTTTTATTGATTTATACTGCCTCCTGCAGTTCAGTTGACTAGTTTCATCATACTTTTATAGGTTTTTGTTTTTAAAAGTTTGTTTTTTAGGGGTGCCTGGGTGGCTCAGTCAGTTAGGCGTCTGCCTTCAGCTCAGGTCATGATCACAGGGTCCTGGGATCCAGCCCCACGTCGGGCTCCTTGCTCAGTGGTGAACCTGCTTCTCCCTCTCCCCCCTGTTCATGCTCTCTCTCACTATCTCTCTCTCTCTCTCCCAAATATAAATAAAATCTTTTTTTTAAGATTTTATTTACTTATTTATTTGACAGAGAGAGTGAGAGAGCACAAGCAGAGGGAACAGTAGAGGGAGAGGGAGTTGCCCTCAAATATAAATAAAATCTTAGAAAAAAAGTTTGTTTTTTAAAAATAGGTGTAAAGGTATCTACTGTCTAACATCACTATCCACAATAGAAAAGCAAATGCAGTATTTTTCTAGTTTTGCCTTCTCCTTTGTATGAATTGTCTCTTGCCCATAAATTTATTGGAGTCTTTCTACCAATTTTCATTGGCACTTAACATCATAAATATATGAATCTCTTAAAATATGTGTCTAATCTGTTTTGTTGTTATTATTGTGGATTTGGCAGTTTTTAAAATTATTAAAATCACTGACTTACAAAAAATTTTTGTGATTTCATCTTTTGATCATGAGGTCTAAGAATGAATGTCACTCTACCATCTATCTGATATACACTTTTAGTTTCTTAAGCTTCTAGAGTTTGTTTTATGTATATAGCTTTAGAAAATTATATATACAGTTGGGATTGATTTTAGTTTAGGTGGATTTTATACTATAATAGAGAATCTATAAATATCTGAGTTTCCTTTGGTAAGCAGCTGCTTTTTTCCTTCCTGAACTTGAATAGGAAACAAAACAAAACTAATCTAGTTATTTTTTTAAATAAATGGGTACTTGTTTTTAAATAAATTATAGTAAATTTTGACAGACAAAAATTTCAGGAAAGCAAATTTTGGTTAATTGAAGTTTTTGTTGGTTCATGGTTAACCAGAAGGTCATTTCTGATTTAACTCTTACTGTTAATCATTCTAAAATATATGAGAGTAAAACTTTGTTTGTCTGCTTCCTTTGGGGAGTGAGGCATTCTAGATAGATGAGATATCCCAGGATAGTAGTTAACATTGATTGAATGCTAGATACTGTGCTGGTACTTGGCATGGAGTTGCTTACTTAATTCTCATAACAACCATGGGTAGGTTGTTTTCATATCCTCACTTTGCAAATGAGGAAACTTGGAAAGGTAAAGGGACCTGCCAAAGGTAACACAGCTGGTAAGCCATGGAACTGGAGCTCAGTCTGCCTACTTTTAAAAGGCTCTGTTTGAGAATTGTATTATCTTCTTTTCTATGCTAAGGATTTGAACTTTATCTTGTAGGCATTGGAAAGATATTAGATGTTTCAAAGCAAGGGGATGATAGGGTATGGCTTTTAGGGAGTTGGCTGATGTGGTGGTGTGGAAATATATTGAATTGTTTCTGATAGGAAGTGGCTGAATAGGTCATATTGAGAAATGAAGCCTGAAATGCAAAGTGAATTTGGAGATCAGGGGATATTATGGAAAGATACAGGACTTAGTAACTGATTTATAAGAGAGTGGGAAACTGGAGTGTTGATTTGGAAGATATGGAGTAGGGTAATGACAGATGAATACATGCTTCCAGCACCTTGTTATATTTCTTTCATAGGATTGACTGTGTGATGTATTGCATCTAATCTAGTGACACGTCTGCTTACCCCACTGGATTATGTGCTTTTCAAGGACAGGGACTGAGTAGAAGGAATGATCTAATACGGGATGAGCTAATACAGGGAGAAGGCAGAAGACTGAATTGGGGGTGGGAAACACCAAATCACCTAAATCAAAGAGTGCCTGGAGGAAGAGAAGCTATAGAAATTGGCTGTCAGTCAGTGCCAGACTGGGGAGGAGTTTGAGAGGGAAGTATTAGCACAAAAGTAAATACAGAATGCCACTTCAGGCTACAAACAGTTCTGGTTGTTGTGTCCTAGTGTGATATGCTTCTGACCAGCAGTTATATATGGCTTAGCTGTCTTTACTTTGTTACTTTTTCCTCCGGTACCTTTCTCAGAGTATCCTGTGATTTCCTGCTTCTTTAGCTTCTAACATGTGCTGGTGGTGCTGATGCTGGGATGTGACTCAGCCCATGAGAGCAACCAGTCAGAACCCTCCTTCCTTTTTAAGTGTGTTGGCAAATCAGAGTTTGTTAGGGGTAATCTGTGAGTTTTCAGCTCTTCCCTGCTGAGTTGATTGCAGAATGTTCCCCCAGTTACTTCTCTGACTTTCAAGACTTCTGATTGGTTGTTTTGAGATTTAGAACCCTTGAGAAGCCAGAGGATTCTTAAAGACTGGATCAATGAAAGCTGAAGTTTTTCACCTGTTTACTTTTCCATGTTGATCAGTTTGAATATAGTTGGATCATCTTTGAGGATTGTTTATCTTAAACATGCCCCAGGACCATCATTCCAAATAATTAAGAATCTCTGTTCTCTTTATACAGTTCTATAGTTATCTAAGGTGTGGGGGCTTGTTTTAAATTTCCTTGGTCGGTTTCTAACTTACTTCATATGACTGGTTTTCAAAGAGCCACTTAGAGAAGGAATTTGTGCTTGATTTCTTCTGCTGTTATTTGTTTCAGAGCATCCTTACTCTTCACTCTCTGCCTTCTTCCCAGTTTTCATCTGGCTGTTTTCTGTACTTGGTAAGTACAATAGGAAGGGGAAAAGAGAAAACAAAATGGGTAGTTACTTTTCTCTTCCTTGTTTTCTGAGTTGTTACCACTCTCTTCACCCCAATCACCTCTCCCAACTGTCCAATTTGTCATGGCCCCCTACCCTGTATCTTCAATTCTATGTGTGGGAATGGGAGATGCAAGACAGCTTTTTAGCTGAGGAATGCTGGATGTCTCAGGGTTTTGGTCCTTCTATAATGTGATATCGTATAGCTTAGTAGATGCTTTCCATTCCCTGGCAGTCTACCTCTCTTTAAAATACAAAAAATAAATTCAGGCCCTGTTTCTTTGACTTAATTCCCATTCCTTCTCTTTCTCCCTCTCCTCCCAGCCTCTTCTTCCCTCCCTCCTTCTTTCCCTCCCTCCCTCTCTCCTGCTTCTCTTCCTTTCTCTCTCTGTCCTCCCCCCAGCTTCCTCAAACACACCCCTCCCCCCCGTACCAAAATACCATAATCTTGATGACAGAGCCCCTAGAGAATACACTAGGGATGGCTAACTTAGGCAGACACCAGAAGGTACTTTGAATTTTGTTGTCATCATATTAATGGTATTTGGTTGCAGCCTGAGTGCTTTGGGGAAATTTGAGAGCTTTCTCTGACCATTATGTCTTGGCAGCCAGTGTTGGGGTTGGCAGTTACAGTTTTCTCTGACAATCATAGTTTAGAAAGGAGGAACTATTTGTAACAGCTATTTAAGTGTAAAATTGGTCTGGTGATATTTTGGTCTGAGTTGGTAGGCCAGGTTATAGGAAACATATCCAGGGAGTGGGGAGGCAGAGATGGCCATTTTTTTTTTTTTTCTTATTCTTCCTTTTATTTTTAAAAATTTTTTCAGGTTTATTTTTTTCATTTCATGGTTGCTTTTGGCAATCAGCATTTTCCCAGGACTTGAGAAGTTCTACAGAATAAATTTCCTCAACCCAGGCTTTGAGACCAGATCCTGAGTCTAGATTTTCCTGATTCATGCCATCCATCCATTCAAGAAATACCCACTGAGCACTTGCTAATAATAGTGCAGTAAAGAAAACACATTTTTTTGCCCTTGTGGAACTTTAATTCTAATGACAAGATACAGAAAATAAACAAGTATATATGCAATATGTCACTGATTATAGCGCTATGGAGAAAAAGCAGAATAAGGCAGAGAGCATGCAAGGAGGATGGTGCTGTTTTATATAAGATGATTAGAGAAGGCTGCAATGATGAATGGTATTTGAACAGTTATATGGAAGAAGTGAGATTGTGATCTGATCTGTGCAGATATTAGGGGAGAGTGAAGAAGATGAAATGAGGGCAAATATCTTGTAGCTGAATCATGCTTGCCTTATTTGAGGAGTGGCAAGTAGATCACTGGAAGCATTGAGGGGCATGATTAGTGGAAGATGAGGTGGGGGGCCATAGGTGGTACTGGGAGAGGGGTGCATGATAGATCATATATGGCCTTGTAGGCCAGTAGGACTTTGGCTTTTATTCTGAAGGTGGGAAGCACTGGAAGGTTTTTTTGTTTGTTTGTTTTTAAAGATTTTATTTATTTATTTGACAGCGAGAGAGGGAACACAAGCAGGGGGAGTGGGAGAGGGAGAAGCAGGCTTCCCGCTGAGCAGGGAGCCTCATGTGGGGCTGGATCTCAGGACCCTGGGATCATGACCTGAGCTGAAGGCAGGCGCTTAACGACTGAGCCACCCAGGCGCCCCGCACTGAAAGGTTTTGACTTGTTTTAAATAGACCTCTCAACAGTTATGTACAGAATATCTGAGGCTAGGTATAATGAGATCATTCAGGAGGCTCCAGCAGCAATTCAAGGTGGGAGATAATGATTGTCCAGACAATGAGGTATACGTGAGTCTGCAATTCAGGCCAGAGGTGTGGGCTGGAGATACATATTTCCAGTCATTGGCATAGTGTGTTAAGTACCCTGGGAACTGAATTAGGATAATCTAGGAAGGAAGTGTGGCTGGAGAAGAAGCCCAAAGATTTTGCCTTAGGATCCTGTAATGTTGACAGGGAGAGGGAGAGGAAGAGCTAGAGCTAAGAGAATAAGAGTAAGAAGCACTCCATGAAGGAGGAGGAGAATTAAGAGTGAATGGTATCCCTGAAGCCAAGTAAATGTTTTAAGGAGGAGGGAGTGAGTGAACAGCTGAGTGAACAGCTGTGTCAGATGTTATTAGATCCATGACTAGGATGTGACCATTAGATTTAACAGTATGAAAATCATTGGTGACTGTAACAAGTTCCTGGCAGATTAGTGGTGATGAAGACTTTATTGGAGGGGGGTTTAAAAGAGAACTGTAGGAGACGAATTGGAAACAACTAATTCTTTCAAGGAGTTTGCTATAAACTGAAGATGAGAAAAACAGGGTGATAGCTAGAGGGGATGTGGAGACAAGGAATTGTTATTTTTTTAAAGATGGGTGCTTTTAGTTGATGTAATGATCCAATAGAGAGAGAAAAAAATAAAGGAGCTATTTCTTTGAAAAATAAATGAAATTAATTTAATCCTAATTTGTGAACCCAGGGTCTGTCATTATCATATATACGTCATTATGTATTGACCTATTTCTTTCAAATTAAGACAGTGGCTAGTGGGGAGAGGTGTTAAGGAGAACCTCCTACCCCCAACTTGATGAATTTTTATCAGTTCAAAACTAGGTTTTATACGTAAGTAATAAAGATTGTGTTTTTTGGTTTTTTGTTTGTTTGTTTTGTTTTGTTTTTTGCTAACCTATTTTTGTCTGGTAACTTTTCCCTGTTTATCGTTCTCAGCAGTTCTGCACAGTGCATGCCCTGTGGTTCTAAATTCTGTTTTGGTAATCTCTGTCCGATGTGGTAGTTTTACTGTGAAATGCTTTTTAAAAAAGGAAAAAAAATTATTTAATTAAAAAGAAAACTTCTTAAAATGTAAGTCAGGTATTTTTAAGAGAAAGATTTGATGGCCATTCTTTTTCCTTTTTTTCTAATGTACCTGACCACACTTATTCTGTAATTGCTTCTGATTATTGAGTTGATGTTTGAGATGAGCTCAGAAACTTATGTTGAAAGCCCATATTATAGTTACACTACTTTATATGCCTCCTTCTGTGGTTCATTTATGTTTGAGTAAGTAGTTGTCAGTATTTAGTGCTGAAGCATTACTGCAGTTGCTTTTTAATCTTCTTCATTGGTCTCCCTCCAGATTTTCTTCCCTTAGCCACTTATCCATACTACTGACTTTTGAATTTCTGAAACAGATCTGATAAGGTCTTATTGTTGCTTAAAAATCTTTTGTGGCTTTCTATTGTCTACGGAAGTCAGACACCTTTTTTTTTTTGCTTCTAGCCTACCTCCTGCCTGTACCTGCACTCCGCTTTAGGGGTTTGGAGTGCTCCTTACTGGGTTCTAATGCATATCTGATGTTTCTTATCACAGGATAGTGGTCATATTGGCTGTTGGTGTACAGAAAGTCATCCATTTGATGTGGCCGTTATCTTCCGTCATGGTTCTATGAAGACGAGAAACTCTTTGACATCTCTATGCTTTTGCATGTAATACTCCTTTTTTCCAGAATACCATCCAACTTCTTAGATACTTTGCTAAATCAGTTCGTCTTTTTAAAAACCCAAATAAAAGTCTCCTCTTCTAGGAAACCTTCTGGGCATATTTTTACCATGCCACCTCTACCGCTCCTCCATTGTATTCTCTGTTACCTGTATTCCTGTAACATTTTGCAGTTATTTTGTTGTAGTATTTGCTGTATTTTAATCTGTTTGCTGTCATGGGTGGTCTCACTTGCCTCAACACCAAACTTAGAGTCAGTCAATAAATTTTTGTTGAATGAATGATTGAGTAAAGCAGACGATTATTCAACACTGACCCAGTTTTGATTGACCCATTTGGTTGGGCTTTTTACATCAATTTAATTTGTAAAGATTATACAAATGAGCAATTTTTTTTTTTTTTTTAAGATTTAAGTTATTTATTTGAGAGAGAGAGAGAGAGCATGAGCACAAGCTGGGGGAGAGGCAGAGGGAGAGAGAGAAGCAGGCTCCCCGCTGAGCAGGGAGACTGATGATGGGCTCGATCCCGGGACCCTGGGATCATGACCTGAGCTAAAGGCAGACACTTAACCAACTGAGCCACCCATGCGCCCCCAGATAGCATTCTTAAAGACAGAGTCACATACAAAGTGTCTTAGGAAGTTAATATTTTATTAAATATTTGTTCTGAGCAAATAATGAGATTTGTTGATTTCACTATGTATCTCAGATCTTTTTTTTGTCTGAATATCTGAATATTTTTCCTCTGTGGTTTCAATTTTTTCTCTTCGATGTTTCTATTTGGCTATCCTTACTCACCCTCTCTACCCTAAACATATCTTAAACTCATTTTAAACTTGATCTTGACTTCTACATTAGTATTTTCTGTAGCATTGTCTTGTAAGTTACTTAAGTTTCTGTGTAGTATTTTTAAGTCTCACTTCTGTATCTTACCGTTACTGAGTTCTGTTCTAATTCAGCAAACATTTTTTGGCCATTTCCCTTGTTCCTGATATGTTAGTACTCGTGATGAGAGGCTGAATAAGAGAAGGTCTCAGTCTACAAATTATTGTTGTACACGAGGAGTATAGTAATATAGGAATAGTGGAATATCTAGGGCACATCGGGAGTAGAGAACATCTCTCTTTTATATACTCCTTAATTCTTACTTTGGATACTACCAACCTCTTTCAGGCCCTAGATAATTTTAAGACTGCTTAATAGTTTGTCTTGCCTTACCTCTCTTGTCATTACAGTTCATCATGAATCCTGTCATCAGATTGATTCGTTGTCTTTAAAAGAAAAAAAAAAAGCTACTAGTCTTTCTTCTTCCTGCTTGTGGAATAAAATCCAAAATAGAATACAATCTGGAATGCAAAGGCTTTGGCCCAGACTTTCTTTCTTCTCTTCTCCTGCATGAACTCTCCATTCCAGCAAAACCCTTCTACATTCTGTTCCAAAAACACTTCATACTTTTCCTTTTTTGCCTCGTTTGAGCCATTCTGCCATCCCAGCAGTGTTGTTACTCTTGGTACAACATCCAGGATCAGGATGTTTCTACTTACTGAAATTGTATCTGTACTTGGATGTAGTTCCTAGTTGTTAAATCTAGTGTGAACCTTTTAGATGATCATGCCAATGTTCGTAACACCCTCTCTGCCTTCATGACATCACTCCTGTTTCTCTTTCTTACCTATTCTTTCTCAGCTGTCTTTACTGAACCCATCCCTAAATGTTCGTGTTTCCCAGGGTTTTCAGTCTGGCCTTTTTGTCTTCATTCTGTCATGCTTTCTTGGAACACAGGTTATTTTTCATTATCTCCTTTGTATTCATTTCTTCAGCCCTGTTTTCCTCTTGAGCACTCCAGTCCTTAGGTGAGCTACTTAGAATGCCCACCTGATTGTCTAGCAGAAAACCTGAAACTTAAAAACATCAAAAATTAAGTATGTGTTTTTCTCCAGACTCGTGTATTCACCTCATTTTCCTATCTTGGTTAATGATGCTGCCAGTCACTCAGTTACTCAAATTATAAACCTGGGAATCATCCTGACTTCTGGTCTCCTATCCCTCATTTTCCATTAGCTGGGAAGTCCTGCTGTTGTTGGAGTTGTTCTCTCTCCATTCCCTTTACTGTTTCCTTGGGCCAGGCTCTATAATCCTGAGTAGACCATTGTAAAAAGTCCCTTTAAAGTAAGTCTTTTGCCTGATCCTGGATGTTGTATAAGAAATGCATGTTGATTGCATTCTGGAGGAATGCCAAAGGCAAAATAATTTTGTGTCTGCTACCCTAGAATAGCACCTCAACCATGGATTAATTTTTGTGTCTTCAGGGGCCCTGGGTGGCTCAGCCGTTAAGCGTCTGCCTTCAGCTCAGTCATGATCCCAGAGTCCTGGGATTGAGCCCTGCATCAGGCTCCCTGCTTGTCAGGAAGCCTGCTTCTCCCTCTCACACTCCGCTTGCTTGTGTTCCCTCTCTCACTGTCTTTCTCTGTCAAATAAATAAATAAAATCTTAAAAAAAAATCCATTAATCTTTGTGTATCCATTAAAGGTCAGTTTCTTAGTATCTCTATAAAATGGTATTGTTAAATAATTTATGCTTTGTACAAGTTTGCTTAAGGATTAAGAATTTTTTTTCTAAGAATTAAAGGGAAAAAGCAAGGAAAGATATAGGGAGACAGAGGTCTGGCTGGGACAAGTACCAGAAGTGATCTTATAGGACATTTTCTTAATGAACTAGAAAAGATATTATAAGTTTGAAAGTAGAGGGCACATATTGCATGGTGCACTGGGTGTTATACACAACTAATGAATCATCGAGCCTTACATCGAAAACCGGGGATGTACTGTATGGTGACTAACATAATATAATAAAAAATCATTATTAATAAAAAAAAAATAAGTTTGAAAGTAACGTTTGGTGCTTTGTGTTCAAATGCCAGTTAAAGAGCAGTTAACTATGGAAGGATCTTGAGACTATGAATAGACAAAAGTGAGAATTTTAGTGTGGGGAATTATAAGCTAACATATTTGAGTAGTACTTTGAAGAGATGTTGTTTAACCATCAGTTAGTACCCAGGAGAGACTCCTGATACCATTCTTGCATGTTCCTGGAAGATACTGGCCTAATGTGCTGATGCTACAGATGTGGTACCATACTTACTACCTCTAGGTCATCTAATATATTTCATAAGCACAAGTCCTTTAGTATTAAGTCATTATTTTCTGAATTCAGATATAGTCAAAGAAGAACTCTTTAGTTTTTTAAATTTTTTCTTGGTTTGCTAATAGATTTTAGATAGAATTTGTCTTGCTTGTAACATTAGAAGTCAAATTTGCAGAAGAAAGTACTTTAAAACTTGAGTCCTTTATATTCTTTTTTCCTTTTTTTAATTTAAATTTTAGATAACATACTTGAGTCGCTTATATTCTGAATGAGTTAACATATATTTTAAAATAATTGAATTTTATATATTGCAAATATTTTGCCAAGTTATTAATTGTCTTTTTATTAGCTTTTGCTGTTGCTGTATTGTTGATCTTTATTAATTTTCCAGTGAATTTCGGGTTTATGAGGCTAGCACTAGATTCTCACTTAGAAGTTACCTTGGAAAATCTATTTGAGCATTCTGTATTGTAGCATTCTGAAGTTGAGAATGGGGTGTGTGTGTCATTTTGGGTTATACTGTTCTGGCTAGGAGTTCTTCTGTGGAGGAAAGAAAGGAAAAAGGCTTCAGAGAGAGTTCTCAACGTAGACCAGAGTGGCATTTTGAGCTAAGGGAGTAGTGTGTACTGTAGTAAGGAGTCCTGAAAGATCAGTTTGGGAATGGATCCTTGGGTAGTTTGGCATGAGTGGAAGGCAGGGTTTATTGGGTAGTGGTAGGAGAGAACAGCTGCAAAGGAATACCAAAGCCATATTTGGAAGGCCTTTGTAATCTTAGCTGTACTTGCTTACTATCTGTGTGTCTGTGGATAGACAATGTGATTTCTCCATGTTTCAATTTCCTTAAATCTGCAAAATCAGAATAATAAAGATACCTATGTTGCAGGATTGTTATGAGATTTAAATAAGGTAATGCAGGTACCTGGTACACAGGTGCTCAATAGGTACCAGCTGCTGTTGTTAGTACTGTTTTAACGCCTTTTTTTTGGGGGGGGGGGCATTGAAGGGTTTTAAATTGAAGAGTGACATGATCGGGTTTATAATTTGTTTGGGAAAAGTATAAAGGGTGGATTAAGGAGAGGAAGCTGAAGGAAGGGAATTAAGGAGATTTATGCTAGAATACTGGGCAGAGATGATAAAAGTCTAGATTAAGTTGTGTTGAAGAAGACAGGATGGATTTGAGAATTATTAAAAATTGACATGTGCGGGGCATCTGGGTGGCTTAGTTATGTGTCTAACTCTTGATTTTGGCTCAGGTCATGGTCTCAGGGTTGTGAGGTCGAGCCCTGCTTTGAGCTCTGCACTTGATGTGGAGCTTTCTTGGGATTCTCTCTCTCTACCTCTGTCCCCCCCCCCCCCCAATAAATTCGACATGTGCATTATATTCTATGAGTTGGGAAAATAAAGGGAACTAGAAAAGTAGACAGAAAGGATGTAGATGGAGTACCCAGCTGGGTAGGAGACATTGTATTCTTTCTTTCATTAATTGGAGAAAGCAGAAGAGGATGGTTAGAGGCACATGCTCACCATTGCCGGGGATCTAATGGCTGAGCTGGCTGCCTACTGTTCTCCAGATGGGGCTGGAGTATTTGGGCAACTCAAGATGAGTCCAGAGCAGTAACTTTGGGCAGCACACAGGGAAAATGTGCCAAGTATCAGGAAGCTCTCAGGAGTGCAGGAGGGACGTGATATAAAGCACAAATAGATCTAAAAACAGTACTAGGCTTGAAACAGAGGAAGAGCTAATGTCTAAGGGACTGGAAGGAGATTTGAGTTGTTTGGATTTGAATCTCTGGGTTCTGCCCTAAGTGCTGAAAGAATGTCAGAACCTACTAGGGACTCAACTAAGTTTTGTTAATTTTACAAGTTCAGAAGTATCTTTTAAGCATTTGGTGTTTTAGCATTTGATAGTTGGGACATTTGAAATGTTAACGTATAGTCATTTTGCTTAAGGATGCATATCTGCTTTATAATTTTGTTTTTGGAGTACTTAATGTATATTCTCATTTAATCATACATTCTTCGGCAAGATTAATTATAGCATTTAAAAAATGCTGCCTTTCACAGTAAAATTATTAGTTTTTAATTTGTTTACTAAGTTGAATATTCTTACCTTACATAATTTTACTTAAAGACTCTTTGATAATAAGGAACAAAGTTCTGCCTAAAATATTATGACATGTATTTTCTTGTCACTGAACTGTTCCTTGCATTGATTGGCCAGTAGCGAGTATAGGTTAAATATAAATGTACTTTGATTTTAAGGTGTAGTTGGTGCTTAGGCATCAGCCTACAATACCCTTTTACTTTTTAATTAATCATATTTTATAAAATTACAATTACTTGTGTTGTTGAAGTAAACAGTACTTGTGCATAGTGTTACTGGCATTTTCAGTTCTTTATCAGCAACACTTAGATATTATGTCTCCCTTACTATGGAATTAGAGTAAGACTTATTCTATGTACTGCTATGTCCAAGGGGAAGAAATAGAATACCTTCTAGTAAAACTGCAGTCATACATATTTAGATTTTTTTCAGTAACTTTCATTTTTTCACTCATTAGCTTTCATTGAATGTTTTTTCTACATATTATGATAGTCTTTAGGAATTGAAAAAACCCAAATATATTGTGGTCCTTGTTCTCAAGGAACTCACAGTTTGTAAAGAAAGTAGAACACATGTAGATATGATTTTAAAAGTAAAATAGGGTGACAGTTGCTATACCCGGAGATGTATGGGAGCATACAGGAGGAGCACTTAATCCAGGCATGTGTCACATGACCATGCTCATTCTGTAGTGAGCTTTATTGCTATTTATTACATGAGAAGCAAAAATACAGAACCTTAGAGCTGTCATCTAGCAGCCTGATATAGATCAGGCCATAGGACTTAATACATTCCAGAGAGCAGAGGTACAGATACTGTATGTCATGGGAAATTGCAAATTGCAAGAAGTCTGTTGTTATAGCCCCGACTTCTTGTCATGCTGTCTTTGTGGAGCTATTGTGTATGCTGCTTGCCTCCCTGATGGGGACACTACTCTTGGTAATGGAAAAGAAGGATGGCTGGTTGGGGGGAAATACATATGAGATGGATCGAAAAGAATTAGAATTAGTTAGCATGAATAAGATAAGTGTAGTATTGACTGCTTAACATTTTTTTAAAATTTGGAAATAATTTCATACTCAGAGGACAGTTGCGGGAATGAAAATAGTACAAAGAATATTCAAATAGTCTTAATCCAAATTCACCTATTGTCAAAATTTTATGCTGTTTATCATTTCCTCTCTTCCATATACATGTATTTATATATGCATATACATATATGTCTATATACATATAAATGGTCTCTTGTACACACATGCATGCACATACCCCCCAGGCATTTGAGAGTAAGTTGCATATTTTACCCCAAAATACCTCCACATGTATTTCCTAAGAATAGGGATTAAAAAAAAAAGAAATCTAATTGCTATGCAGTTATGGACTTATTAAATTTAGCACTGGTACAATAATTGTACAAATACAATAATTTGTATTCCAATTTTTTTTTAATTTTCACCAACCAAGTCTCCTTTATAGCGTTTCTACCCTTACACAGACTGGCTTTTAAAGAGCAGAAAATGAATAATGAGATTTTTTTAATAGAAAGTTTTTATTAAGGGTCTAAAGAAAATCATAGAAACTTAAAGTTGGATTCCCCTTTTACTCCAAATCTCTCTCCCCCATTCTTTACATTTCAGAAAATGGCAGCACCATTTGATTAGTTGTTCAGGCCAGAAACCTGAGAGTCATTCTTGATTTTTCTCTTTCCCTTTTTCCTCATCCCTTGCATTTAATCTATCACCAAGTGCTATAGCGCCTGTTTAGCCCTGCCTGCATCTTCAACTCTTCTACTACTTTCTATCCATCTATTTCAACCTGCCCAGTCCATCATCATTTGTCATCTGGGCTCCTTCCTACCTAGGTTCTTAACTAATTTCCCTGCTTCCGTGTTTTCTCCCTTCCAATTCATTTGCCACAAAGCAACCAGAATTATTTTTTAGAAAAGAAAATCAGATCATGTCACTCTCCTCAGAACCTTCAGTGGCCTTTCGTTGGGCCAGAGCACTAGAGTCTAGCTAGCTCTTCTTTCTTTAGGTTATAACTTCAATATTTTTCCTCTAAGATGCCTTCCTTGATGCCCATTCTTCTGTTTTTCTCCTTAGAGCATTTTGTTGTTTTCCTTCAACAGGACTTATGATTTGTAGTTACTTTTTTGCCTGTTTTTTTCCCCTCTTTTTCTCTGTCTCCTACACTAGACTGTAATTGCAAAAACCATAGAGGCCATGTGTATTTTGTCATCTGTTGTATACTTAGCACCTAGCACATTGCTGGGAACATGGCAGGAGATTAAATATTTGAATATGCTTAGTGAAAGGAAACATGAGAGGTTATCTGGTCCTACTGCCCATTCAGTGTAAGAGTCTGCACTCTCTCTGGCAAGTGATTATTCAGCTTGTTTTCGAATGTTTTCAGATGCACAGCTTAGTGTTTTATGTGGTAGTGCATTACCTTGTTGAGTAATTCTTATAGTTTGAAAGGTTTACTTTGAGCTGAAAACTGCCTTTCTGTTATTTTTATCCATTGAACCTAGTTCTGTGCCTCTCTGACACCTTAAACTATTCAATAGTAACAATCATATATTCTGTTGGTTAGGCTAAAACATTTGTAAATGCTTTGCATTATGTAACATGGTTCTTCACCCTTATCCCCTCTGTATATATCCATTTTGTCAGGGTGACTCTAAAAGTGGTATATTGAAGAATAAAGATGGTCTTATCTTTAGTCTAGTAATTTGTGATTAAATGACTTAAGCTTATTATCTCAATGTAATATATTATAGCTATTGAAAAGATAAATGTAACTAGAGTAATGCGAGAAATACTTTAAAATAACTTAATAAGTAAAATGTTAAATCATATCTAGTTATAGCCAACTCACTAGTTTATAGTTAGTTTAATAAGGGGAAAATGTAATGCTAAGAACTGTTAGTGTCATTCCAGCTAGAGGTAAGTGAGCCTTCAATAGTCTGCATTAACTTCTCTGATTATGATACTGTGTTTCTTCTAGTGTAGTCTAAGATTGCTTGTTTTGTGGCCTTATCACACTGTTAACCCCTTTGAACTCATCAGCTAAAATTGCTAAAGTTAAACTAAGGAGCAAAATTTGTTTCCTTGAGATTAAAAAACATTTGAATTTTTGATGGTGACATATCAAATTGGGTTAGAGACCTGAGGGACACTGAATGACCAAGGGATTGTGTAGGGCATTTTTTTTTTTTTTTCTATCTAAATTATTTGTTGAAGGCACTGCTACTATATTATTTGAATATTCTGTACCAATACTGTAATTCCTGTTGTCCTGAAGTAGGTTACTATTTTAGTATTATTTTTAATCAAAGCTAATAATTAAGTAGTAATTACAACTAGAGTTTAGACAGTTATTTTTGAGAAAAAGCTTACTTAATATGCTAAAACTAGTGTATTCAAGAGCAAACTTAAAAATAAATCCATACTTTGTTTTTAAAGAAAAATGTCTTTAGAATTGAATTATTTAATAATGTCCAAACTTGGGAAGCTTTTTTCTCATAAAGGCATTGTTTTATATTTGTCAACCAGAAATAATAGAAAATGATACCATTGGATATTAGTAATTAAATCTAGAAAATAAAATTGATTGAAATATTCTTTTAATTGATGTGTGAAAAAAATCAGGTTTTATTGGAGGAGCATTAAGGAGATAGGTGGACACTTGGAAAGAATGGGAGCAGGGTTTCTTATTCTTTGTAACTAGTAATTTGTCGTAAGTGGTTGTTGAGTGAATTCTGAAAGAGTTGCTGGGCCCATTCTGTGTCAGAAAGGCTGGCTCTGTGGTCAACAAACTCTGAATGGCAATTCTTTAACTTTCTTGAATTCAATTTCCTGTATGAACTGTAATTTCCCAGTTCTAAAATTCTGGTTTATTGAAGTACACTGTATGACAGCGTGGCATTTTCAAAGGTATAGAGGTTAATAGCACTTTTATTTATTACATCTAATTTCACCTCAAAATATTTTTCCTGCTAAGAAGTTACTTTTATCTGGTTTATCTATTTTTGTTGATGTCCATTTTATATTTTTCGTATGGCGAGTTTGTGTGTGGAAAGTTTTCAGTTTTCTAAAAGGTATAAGAGAAGACTCCATTTCTGGTTCTGATGAGCTAGGATATTCCAGCCAATCTTCCTTCTAATAATGAATAACCATGCTGGACAGAATAGTTTTATTTATTTACTCATTATTTTATTTTTTTAAGTTTTTATTTTAATTCCAGTTACTTAACATACAGTGTGATATTAGTTTCAGGTGTACAATATGAGATCAGCGATTCCATACATCATTCAGTGCTCATCAGGACAAGTTCCCTCCTTAATCCCCATCAGCTATTTAACCCATCTCCCCACTCACCTTCCCTTTAGTAACCATCAGTTTGTTCTCTATAGCTTAGAGTCTGTTTTTTGATTTATCTGTCTCGCTCTCTTTGTCTCTCTCTCTTATTTTTTCCCCCTTTGCTTGTTTGTTTTATTTCTTAAATTCTATATATGACTGGAAATAATATGGTATTTGTCTTTCTCTGACTGACTTACTTCACTTAGCATTATACTCTAGCTCCATCCATGTCAATGCAAATGGCAAGATTTCATTTTTTATGGCTGAATAATATTTCATTGTATATATATGTTACATCATCTGTTTTTTTTATTTTTTAAGATTTTGTTTATTTATTTTAGAGAGAGAGAGCAAACACAAGTGGGGGGAGGGAGAGACACAAGGAGACTCCATGCTTAGCACAGAGCCTGACGCAGGGGGCTTGAACCCAGGACCCTGAGCTGAGAGTTGGACATTCAACCTTCCGAGCCACACAGGTGCCCATATATGCTATATCTTCTTTATCCATTCATCTGTTGATGGATGCTTGGGCTGCTTCCATATCTTGGCTATTGTAAATAATACTGCTATAAATATAGGGGTGCATGTATCTCTTTGAATTAGTGTTCTTATATTCTTGGGGTAAATACCCTGTAGTGAGATTCTTGGATTATAAGGTAGTTCTATTTTTAACTTTTTGAGAAACCTCCATACTGTTTTCCACAGTGGCTGCCCCAGTTTGCATTCTCACCAACAGTACATGAGTGTTCCTTTTTGTCCACATCCTCACCAACACCTGTTGTTCCTTGTGTTGTTGATTTTAGCCATTCTGATAGGTGTGGTTTATCTGTTTTTCAAGCTTTATCTATCTCCCATAGGCCCATTTTGTGATTCATAACGGAATGAAAATAAATAGGAGGTTTTTACCCTCTGAAATAATAACTGGGCAAGAATTTGAAAAGACAGAAGGAGAGAAGGATAAATACTTTGTTTTTATGTTTGTAAGACTGTGCTTTCCATTATAGTAGCTACTAGCTGTGTACATATAGCTATTTAAGTTTAAATGAGTTAAAATTAAATAAAAGTAAAAATTCAGTTCCTCAGTCACCCTAGCCACATTCTTAAGTGCTCGATAGCCTCATGTGGCTAGTGTCTACAGTATTGGATGGGACAGATATAGAACATTTCCATTATCACAGAAAGTTCTATAGACAGTGCCATAATAAATTGTATGAGATAGGGTTATTCATGAGAGTGAAGACAGACAAAATGGTAACTTGTCTGCACGATCCTTTTAAGGCAAAAGAGGCTCAATCTTGAAGGTAGAATGAGGGAGAGGAGGTATGTGAACAGGGCCCCAAGACAAACATTTCTTTGCACTGGCCATAAGGTGGCAGTGTCCACTCAGATCAGCTGGTTATGGGACAGTCCCTGGGGAAAGAGGAAGAATGAGGGGAGCAGTACTCTGGATGAGTGGTGGCCAATGAAGATTTCTGTATATGCAAAAGTTTGTTGATAAGTTCTTTACATTTTAAGGACTACCTACGTGTAAAAAAATTTCTTAGACATTACATAAAAATGTTTTATCCTTGTGTATTTTAAATCTTAGGATGTTTAGAACATATTACATGCTGCACACGTATACACACACGTAACAAGCTGAAGTGTCATGAAACGCTATGTATGCATGATGCCTTCTGATATTTTTTATATTGTGTTATTCTTGTATGTGTAGCAAGGATATTGATTTATTATTAAATAGGAGAAGTCTGCTTTAGGATATTACTACAATACATTTAATTTCCAAAATATAAAATGACTATGAAATGTTGCAAAATTAATTTTGAAAATCCATCTGATCATTATAGAAACTGCTGAAACTATAACCATCTTAGGTTCTATATTGGTTTTCCTTATATGAGACACTTACAAAAGCAAAAATGTTTACATAAAATAATTTTATTGTACTGTTTCAGGTTTTAAGAAACACTGCAGGCAAGTTTCTTACTCCAAGTCCACTGAATGTGATATGCCTTGGTTTTTTGATCTGACAATAAGACCAGTACCAGGAGCACCTAGGTGGCTTAGTTGGTTGAGTCTGTGTCTTCAGCTCAGGTCATGATCTCTGGGTCTTGGGATTGAGCCTAGCTTTGTGGGCTCCCTGCTCAGCAGGGAGTCTGCTTCTCCTTCTCCCCTTCCCCCCACTCATGCTGGTGTACTCTCTCTCCCTCTCAAATTAAGAAAAAAAAAAAAAAAAGGCCAGTACCACACTCAGATGGAATCACTGCACATGAAGAAACTGAGTCTGTCACCACTTTACAATCCTTAATCTACTTTAATCTTTCATTGACAGCTTGATTATAGAATTCAGATAAAGCCTTTTGAGGCAATCCAGAACTTCTGTTCGCCTTTGCTGGTGTTTTCCCTCACAGTGGCTCATTCTAGTATTATTTTGTAATTCACCCCAAATAAGATAATTCTTTTTCACCTTCAGACAGTTTTGATTTTGATTTCTCAGTTACATCAATCAGAATTTCTATCTGATGTCTTTCTCTTTCAAACAATCAATACCTACATCGATGTATATTTTCGTCTAACATCTTTTTGCCTTCTATTTGTGCTTTAATGAGAAGTTTTAGATTTCCCTGAACTTCACCTGCTTACTCTCTACAAAAATATCAGTCTTCCTTCATCTGTCTTGTCTCACTGAAAATTTTTCAGTTGTCATTTTATAGCTACTATTTTCCTTATTTGTTCTTTAACTTCCTTAAAATGATGGAGCTGACCAGTTTCCAGTTCAGTATCTCTCCTTTTGCTAAAGATTTCTTTCCAAACTGCTTTTCAAAATTTCTCTCTGCATCATCTGGATCAGCCACTTCTGCTTCTAGTGCTCTTTCTAGTCACCTTCCTGTTTATTTATTATTTTTAATTATTTTTATTTTGATACCAGTATAGTTAACGTACAGTATTATGTTGGTTTCAGGTATACAGTATAGTGATCAGCAATTCAATATATTACTCCATGCTCATCAAGATGAGTGTGCTCTTAATCTCCTTCACCTATAACACCCATTCCTCCTCCTCTCACCTCCCTTCTGGTAACCATCAGTTTGTTCTCTATAGTTAAAAAGTCTGTTTTTTGGTTTGTCTCTCTCTCTCTCTCTCTTTTTCCTTTGTTCATCTGTTTTATTTCTAAATTCCACATATGAGTGAAGTCATATGGTATTTGTCTTTCTCTGACTGACTTATTTCACTTAGCATTATACTGTCAAGCTCCTACCATGTTGTGGCAAATTGCAAGTCTTTTTTTACTTTTTTATGGTTGAATAATATTCGTGTGTGTGTTTCTGTGTGTGTGTGTGTGTGTGTGTGTGTGTGTGGTGTATACATACACCACATCTTCTTTATCCATTCATCTGTTGATGGCACTTGGGCTGCTTCCATAATTTGGCTATTGTAAATATTGCTGCAGTAAACATAGGGGTGCATGTATCCTTTTGAATTAGTGTTTTTGTATTCTTTGGGGTCATCTCCCTATTTAGAGCATTGTTTTTCGTTTTCCTCTGCTGATTTCTTAGCCACCTCTTATTTCTTTGTGGTGAGAAGTATCTTCTTTGGCTTAATGTAGAAGAGACTTTAATTCTTTTTTTGTTTGTAGTATTCTTCTGATTTAGATATCATTTTCTTAGCTTTAGCTATGTTTGCATAAAGAATTATTTTAAGATACGTGGGGTACCTGGCTAGCTCATTTGGAAGAGCATGTGACTCTTGATCTCAAGATTGAGAGTTCAGGCCCCACCTTGGGTGTAGAGATTACTAAAAAAAATAAACTTTAAAAAATGTTATTTTAAGATACAGTTCCTACCCATGTTACATTCACTATTAAAAAATGAATTTTTTTCTTACTATGATATTCTTGAAAAAAATCGCTATTTGTATATTGTTTGTTTTCAATTCTTTAAAGGCTCTGGTAACTGGTTCTTTTTTTCTTTCTTTTAATTTTGCATACTTGTGTTTGGTGGCTTTTTTTTTTTTTCTTATTAGAGTTAAATTGAGCATCTTCAGCTTTCTGCTCTCAGCTCCCCACCCTTTTCCTCATATTCTTCTAGAAGTTTCCCTGAAGTGTTGCTTTCTTTAAAAAAAAAAAAAGTTGTTTTTTGTTTCTTTACAGTTACTTTACAGTTACCTTGAATAACCCTTAAACATTTCCTCTTATCTATTCTATGAAACTTTTATACTCATGAAAGAAGAAAGAGATTTCCTGATTTGTGCTCCATGAATAAGTTCTTGAGTACTTCTCCACTGTTAAATTTGCTTCCTTCCCCACCCATTACAGAACTAAACATACCCATTACTTAATGCTTTTCCTGCAGCTTGCCATCTCCAGGATCTCAGCCACCTTGTGCAGCACTAAAGAAGGTACTGCGAAAAAAATGGGGGTCCATTTTATTTTAGTCTTTTCATTTATAACAAAACTTGCTTGTCATAAACTAATAAATTTATGTTGTGATCAGCACTTTGGAAAACACAAGTATATTGAGTGTTAGCTTAGTATGAATTGGAGAGAGGCTGTATAAGGTAATGGTTAAATTTGAATCCTAGCCACACTACTACTAGCTGTTTCACCTTGGGAAAGCTGCTTAGCTCTTCTCTGTTTAGTTTCCTTGTTTGTAAAAGAAAGATTGTATTTACTTCTTAAAGTAGTTGTGAAGATTAAACAGGTTAATATTTGTGAAATCCTTAGAACATTGCCTAACACGTAGTAAGAGCTATAAAAATATTAAATGCTACTGCTGTTGCTCCTACTCCTACCACTGCTACTACCACTACACACCATATTGAGTGCCACTGATTTGAGTTTAGTGGTCATGGTCCCGTAATATCCATATGAACTTGGACAAGTTATGCGATGTCTGCAAACCTCAGTTTCTTCATCTTTGAAATGAGAATAACTGTACTTCTAATGTGTTGTCATGAGGTTAAGATATGATAATTCTTATAAACTGCTTAACACAGTACCATGCACATACTGTTCTTGATAAAAATTAGCTGTTATCATTAAGGCCCCTCACAACCATGTTGTCCTCTCTTGTCTTCAGCAGGGGATAATTAGGTCTTTCCACCCTCCTGGTCCCATAGGAAGAAGAGTTTCTTGTTCAAGTCATGGGGACACTGCACAGCCTATCTTCCACAGGTTTTCCTGTCTCTTGGGATTTTGGCCTGAGCTCTCCCTAGAACATCATTCATTTGTATGCACTGTTGTGTTTTATGTCAGACTCTGTGCTGGATGCTGAGAATTTTAAAAATGAGTCTTTTAATTAAACTACTGATTATATGTTATAGGCATTTTCATTATACTTACATTTTCAAAGTTGTGTGTATTGCACGGTTTTCCTGTGTGGTCATAACATTTAGCAAGACCTGGTCTCTACTTTCTCTGCTGCCATTCAGCTGCAAGTACAATTTCCATACCCTTACAGGTTCAGCCAGTCCTCACTAAAGTGGGCTGATGGGGCCTACAATCAATGTGGCTACTGTAGTCGTAGTGTTCAGTGTTCCTGGGGCTAGAGCCCTGACAAGTGTGCCTGTTAAGCTGCCACCTTCTTTGCAACTCAGCAATAAATCAGAACCTTTGCCTTGTCTTCTTGTCTAACATTCCAAGTGTTATCATAGGACCGATGTCCACCTAGATCTTGTATCCTATGCGAGTTTGCTCTAGCTATTGTTCCCACCATTTTAAAAAAATATTTTAGCTTTCTCTTTTAGCTCTTTCCCTGCATCTTAGAAACAGAAAAGAGAGCACAAAATTAGAAAAACAAAAACAAAACTATTGCGTTTTTCTTTCTTGTCTTTAAAAGAATGAGTTATGTTTCCTGACTTCATTTCTTTATCTTTTTTTACTCTTGCACTCACTGTAGTCATTTGTCTGTGCCTCATCTTGCATCTTGAAACTGCTCTGGCAAAAGCGACCAAATATGTAAACTACTAAGTCAAATCATTCTTTTTAGGTTTTAGATTTTCTTTCCTTATCTGTGGAATTTGACCCTATTGTCACTACCATTTAAAAATTCTCTTCCAGTTCTTTCCTTTCCTTTTGGATTATACATTCTCAGCCTTCTCTGTTGCATTTTTTTTCTTCTGTTCATTCCTTAAATGTTGGTGATCCTCTGGACAGTGCCCTTAGCCTTTTTCTCCTGTTCTGCATCTTTCCTAGGTGGCCTCAGCTGTTTCTGGTGGAACATTTGACCATTGTCTTTATGTTGACAATTCTCAAATCATCATCTCCACTGAGACGTCGTCCGTGCGTTTTAGACTTCTTTACATGACTAGTAAACACCCCACCTGTACCGCAAAGTCAGGTTGACATGCTTAAGTTCATGGTCTTTTTTCTTGACATAATGTTTGCCCTCAGTTAAAGGTACTACCCTCTGTCGGATCAGAAAGCCTGAAGTTTTGAACCCTATTTTCTCTTTCATCCCCTGCATTTAATCACTTAATCAATTATTCATCCATTTATTCCAATTAAATATTGTGCTCTCATTTTGTGCCCACTGTTGTGATAAAATTCTTATGATTCAGTATTACTAATATCTTTTGTGTTTTTATCTTTTCTCTAACCTTTTTGTTACATTCCTTGCCATTTTTCTCATGTTATAACCTGATCTATCTCCCTTTCTTCCTCTAGTCGATCCTCCATACTGAAATCATTTCAAAATTTCGATTTCCTAACTCCTATAGTAAAGTCCACATTTCTTAGTATGAAACATAAGGCTTTCTGTGGGTTTGTTTTCTCTCCAATGTTCTCTTCTCCTGCTGCATTTCTTTGAACCTGTTCTCTACCGGGTTTCATAATAGTTAATGACTGTTTCTTGAATGTACCACGCTGGTTCTGTGCTTTCGTTTATGCTCTTAGGCTGTATTACTTTTCACATTCAGTGTCTTTATTATTATTTGCTATTTATCATTTGAGACAGCTTAAATATTGCCTCCTCTATGAAGCTTTTTATGATATCGCCTTCTCCCAATTAAGGAATTTTTTTTGTGTTTTGTGTGTGTACCCACATGTACTACTCTATACTCTCCTGTAGCCGTTATAGAGCTTCATGGCTCTTTTCTTGTCTATATGTCTTTTTCTCTGTATGGAATGTCTTGTAATCTGCATCCTCAAACACAGAGCCTGATTTGTAATAGGCTTTCAGTAAATGTTTGATATCTGAATAAATATAAGTTATTACCATAATGAGACATTCTTCCTTTAGATAGGAATTCCTTTAATAGATCTTAAGCTTCTCCTAGCAGGTACTTTATCTTACCTTGTCTAGTTTTCAAGATTTTGTCTCATAGCTGCTTAATAAGAAAGTGTAGTAATCGGAGGTGTAGGTATGCTGTGTCTTAAGCAGGGTTTCCCTGAAGAGGAGGAAGTTGAATTATGTTGATCTTAAGCACAATATGATTGTTCTTATATTTAATGGTCCTTATGTTTTATCCATACATCTTGATCAATTTATAGATGGAAACATTGCACCTAACTTTAATCACTTTGATATTTGCCAAATCAAGAAGATTCTCAGTGTCAATACTCAAAGGATTGATTAAATGCTGTTAACTAGTTTGAGGATTTTTACTTTTTAAAACTGTTAAAGTGTGGATGTCCTAGTTTCTGTTGAAAGTTGCGGGGTAATTATCTAAAATACTTTGTAACTAGGGGTACCTGGGTGGCTCAGTCAGTTAAGCATCCACCTCTTGGTTTCCGCTCATGTCGTGATCTCAGGGTTTTGAGATCGAGCCAGCCCCATGTAGATCTCAGCACAGAGTCTGCTTTGGATTCTCTCTGCCTCTGTCCCTCTTGCTCATGCTCTCTCTCTCTCTCAAATAAATAAATCTTTAAAAATAAAATACTTTGTAATTAAATCACACAAGGGGTCAGCAGGTAAAAAACAAAATCAGACTGAGACTGATTGTGTCATGTCCAATTTCTTTTGTAATTTAGTTTTTTTTAAATGACGTTTTATACCAAAAATTGTAGGCTTCTTCTTGAAAAAGACTAAAGAGTTAGGCATCATGGATATGGGTAGGGATTGAGATTCCAAATTGTAATCAATTATTAAGCCAGAAAGAAGCTATCAGGAAAGAGATTGGCTTGTTAATCGGCTTTCATAACCCAGTGTGGTTTGTGGAGGGGTGAGAAAAAAACCAGTATCATGAATTTGGGTACCTTTTTTGCCTAGGAAAAGAGAAGCTTATAAACAGAAGCTATAAGCTAGTTCTGTAAGACCTCAGATATTAGTTGAAATATACTGCCTATTTTCTGTCAAGCTGTCTTAATGCTTTTTATACAAAAATATTAATATTGTGGATTTGAAGTAAAACTAACAATTCTCAGCAAGACGCTGTTAAGGGATATGCTGTTCATTTATAAACAACCTACATTTATAAAACACCACTTTTGTGCCAGGCTATATCCTAGCGCTAGAGTGAAGAAACAGAGGAGTAAAAGGCATAGTCTCGTTTCTCAAAGAACTTGGCCTCCAGTGGAGAGAGCATAAACCTGAAGTGGTCTGAGGAGCATCTCGGTTTGTTGACAAAACAGAAGCTGACAACTTTAGCCTGCTGGACTGGGCCCTGCAAAGGTTGCTTGATACTATGAAGAATGTGTGAAGGGTGAGTGTTGTGCATTCCAGGCAGAAGAAACTCTGTTTAATAGTGGGAGACCTTGGTATGTTGTGGGAGCTGTGAGTCCCAAAGCTCAACAAATCAACCATGAGCCTTTATAAGCAATTAGTGGAATAATCCTGGCCTGATGACTACCTACACTATCCATAGAAACCTTGAAAATTCCCTGATCCCCCCCTTACCCTCCCACTGGATTTGGTTCCCATTGTATGTCCTGATACCATTTTTTATAACACTGACTATATTTTTATGCATGTTTTACTGTCTGTACATGCGTGTTCAGCCTTTGCTGTGTGAATGCAAGGTTTATGTCTGTTTTAGTCACTACTATTTCCCTGGGACCTTGTCCAGTGACTGGGTTATAATACGTGCTCAGTAAATGTTAGGTCAACAAATAAATGGTATTAAAGATAACATTGTAATAGTGTTATGGAAAGCATACAGTAATAGTTTTTAGAGAAGGGAGTGTGATTTAATGCATATTTTTAGCTATGGGTTCTTTTCCTTTTAATTTCAGGCCAGATTTCTTTCCTTACCTGCTGGCTGTAGTTTAGCCATTTAGACTTCATAGAGAACAGACTTGTATCTTCAGTTGTTTATCTTCATTTCCTCTATCTCTAGTGATTTGGAAGACATATGTAACGACAAAGGACATCTTGTTTGTGGTTAGGTTCTAGTTAGCATGGAGGTTAAAAATCTTGTAATGTCACGATTGCCCTTGAAAAGTCAGATGGTGACCTGAGGTCAACCTAGTTCTTTTCTGCAGCTTTGCCTGAGCATTAGTTCCAGTAGTCGGCTTATGCAAGAAAAATCTATAGTATCACATTCCTGGTAACATGCCCATGCTGATGAGCATGTACAAACAGACTTACTGAAGGAAAAAAAGACTCATATTTTCATATGAATCATATGTTCACTTTGCTTCATTCACATGTACAAAAGCTTATGAGTTGAAAGTGAGTAGAGGAGCCTTTGTATGTAGGATCTGTGAACCTTCAGCATTTATTCTTTCCTCGTGGTCCTGATTGGCTTTGTGAAGTCCACTTCTCTAAAGAACTCTATAACCTCCTCTCACTATTACTGATTCAATTGATGGAAACATCTAACTCTCAGTTACAGGTAGATTTTTTTTTTAGAGCTTTATTTATAAAGGATTAGTTAATTCAGTCATTACTAATACTATTGTATATAATTCAAAAATGGACCAGAAACTTGATTTATCTGCTTTATGGTTGCTTGCAACTCTGAAGGAACTAAAAAGCGTGAATGACCATTCTTTTGAAATTCTGTAAGAATGGAGGGCTGCAATCCAGCTATTCTTTTAGCTAGAAATCTCTGATCAGTGAAATCTCTATTTCAGTTTTTCAGTGAAATAACTGAATTGTTGTGATAACTCTGAGACAGATCCTGTGGACTTGAGATGCTTCCTGAATCATCAGAGAAAGCTTCCATTAGGTGTTACTATAGCTCTTGCACCAAATGTATACTGTTTAATTCTGTACATTATCAGTACTTGGTTATCAGAACAATTTGTTACCTAATTTACCAGCTTGGCTTATTTGTTGTTCAGTTATATTCGAGATTAGTATTAAAATATGAGCTTTATGATATAATATACTGTCTTATATTAAATATATATTTTTAATACTGTGTTTTTAAAGCTTAAATATGGGAAAGGAGCAGGGAGTATTAGAGAGAGGTTCTGTGCCATGCTGATAAACTGAAAATGGATACACTGCATTGTGACCTAGACTTTTTGGTGAAAAATTTTGTTTTACCTAAAAAATAAATTATTAAGTATCTCACTTTTGTGAACCACAAAGTAACGTGTTACACAGCCACTTCTGCATCATTTCTGAGCTTTGTAGTAGAAGAGTAGCACTTTCGTGTGGTAAAGGTCAGAGGTGCCTGTTGTTCTTTTTATCTGATAGTGTTTTAAGGAAAACCCTTTGCAAATGTTAAAACAGCAGTTCTGGAGTGGCTTCATCAGATTAGATTGTTATGTTAATCTAAAAACAAAGTAGCCTAAGAGAAACGCCCTGATAAGGTACTATTATTTATCTATCATTTACCTATGAAAAACTGAGATTAATGAGAGACCAAATATTTTGTCCTATGCCACACTCCTAGGAGGTGATGAGTGTTAAGATTTTAATCTGGGTAACTCCACAGCCCTCATAACCATTACCCTTTGCCACTTTACAAGATAGTTTTTCTCTTGATGGAAACTCTCAAGCCTTTCGGCTTATGGTACTGGTAAATCAAGAGGCCTTTGTGGGAGAAGTTAACTGTAGAGATCCAGACATTGGGAGTTCTCTGAATCGAACTACAAACTGACACTTACTGAGGTAAAAAGAGAAGTACTCCTAGTTGGTTGAGGGGAAGGGAAGGAAGAGAGAGGTGAGAGGGGGTTGGAGAGAGAATGAATGCTAAGAAGAGGAGGGGGAACAAGTGTAGTATTTTATTACATTTCTCTTCCTCTTATGGAAACACCCTTATTTGAAATTTACTTTCTAAAATTTTTACTATTTATTTATCTTTTAAAGATTTTATTTATTTATTTGGGGGGGGATGGGAGAAGCATAGAGGAAGGAGAGGAAGGGTGGAAAGAATCTCTAGCAGAGTCTGCTGAGTGCGGATATGGGCCTGGGGCTAGATCTCAGGACCCTGAGGTCATGACCTTAGCCAAAACCCAGAGTCTGATGCTTAACTCACTGAGCCACCCAGGTGCCCTGATGTTTACTTTTTTAAAGGAAAAATTACATGAGTATCGAATAGATTTCTCCACAGTATGGTGAATCCCCCCTCCAGTGTCTTTATCACTCAGCTTTTAGCAGTTATCAGTATTGTTTATGTATAATATATTTTTTTAAGGTATGAGCATTGTACTCTTAACACTACCAACAACAAAAAATAAAATCCGTAATATGATCCAATGCTCATTTCATGCTTGATTTTCCTGAATTGTCTCAAAAACAATTATTTATTTTACTGGAGGTTAAAATTTAATCAATTAAATTGGAATTTATACAAAATCCAAATTAGAATCCATACAAAGTCCACACATTGCATTTGGTTAATATATCTCTTAAATTTGTAACATTTTCTTCCTGTTTATTTGCTGAGGAAAGAAACTTAATCCTTCCTCTTGTAGCATTTTCACATTCTAGATTTGGCTGGTGATGTCCTAATGTTTAACATGTCTTTCTGTTCCTTGTCTTTCCTGTAAACTGGTAGATCTAGAGTCTTGAATAGATTCAAGTTGAGTTTGTTTTGGCAAGAATATTTCATAGATGGTACTGTGTAGGTCCTCTTGTACATATAACAGGACATTAAGATTGATTCAGAATCAGGTTCTTTTCACATAATGGATTTAACAGTCATTAGTGATTGCTACCTGGATATATTAATGCCTTAGGGATTGCTTGCTAACCACAACAAGTATATCTGGTTGTGTTATTTTGTAATTTCATTTTTTCTGCATTTGTTATGATTCTTCTGTAAGGAAAACTTTCATCATCAATTATTTGATTGCCTTGAAATATAGGAAATACTAGTGTAAAGACTTAATTCTTTAGAGAAGCTTTTTTTTAAAAATTGAGTTACAACTTATAAATAATAAAGTGCTTTTTTAAAATTGAGTTATAACTTACATACAATAAAGTGCATAAATCTTTTTTTTTTTAAGATTTTATTTATTTGACAGAGAGGGATACAGCCAGCAAGAGAGGGAACACAAGCAGGGGGAGTGGGAGAGGAAGAAGCAGGCTCCCAGCGAACAGGGAGCCCGATGCGGGACTCAATCCTAGGACCCTGGGATCACGCCCTGAGCCGAAGGCAGACGCTTAACGACTGAGCCACCCAGGCGCCCCTAAAGTGCATAAATCTTAAAGAATGTACCTCTTAGTGAATTTTTACTAAGTGTTCACCTGAGAAACACCATCCAGATTAAGTCATAGATTGTTACAAGCACCTCAGTCAACCCCTTCTCATAGAGGTAATCTCTATTCCAACATGTTAACCTCAGATCAGTAACTAACTTCAGTATCACCTAGGAACTTATTAGAAATACATGTTTTAAGACCCTGTTTTAGACATATTGACTTGAAAACTCTGGGATGGGGGTGCGGCAACAATCTTGTTTTAATAAGTCCTCCGAGGTGATTCTGATACACACCAGTATTGGTGAACCAGTGCTCTGTCCTCATCCTTATTATCATAATTAGCCTGTTCTTGACCTTCCCTTTATAGAAATGGATCAACTGAACATTTTTTATGTTCCATTCTATTTCCCTAGGTGCAGTGGATTTTTCCCTGTGTCCCAGGAGTAAGAGGGTTGCAGCCCCTTCCCCAGCAGTTTAAGGCTTTGCTGCGTAAAATGGAAGGATGCATAGAAGCTAGTGGGGCTTTGTCCTTGTTGCAGCTTAGCCTCTTACCTCCTGCATGCTTGTGCCATTGAGAGGAGGCTCTCTGGTGTATTTTCCTAGAATAGTAGGTTGAGGCCCATAGAAAAGAGCTTGCTATTCCAAGCTGACATTTTACTCCACATTTGGCTTTTAAGCATCCATGAAAATATGAGCTTATTACTCCTCATGATGGTCACTTCTTTCTTTTATGCTCTGCCAAAAGTGAAACTGTTAAAAAATGTCTCTTCTTGGAGGTTCTTGGCCCCCTTTGGAATTTGGCTTATTTGGTTGTCTTCTGATGGGCTCAAGAAAAGTTAGGATTTTGATTATCTAGCTGTTCCAGGTTGTTAGGTAGTAGTGACATTCATCGCAGCTTTTTTTTTTTTTTTAAGATTTTATTTATTTATTTGACAGAGAGAGAGACAGCCAGCGAGAGAGGGAACACCACAAGCAGAGGGAGTGGGAGAGAAAGAAGCAGGCTCCCAGCAGGGGAGGCTGATGTGGGGTTGGATCCCAGAACTCTGGGATCACGCCCTGAGCCGAAGGCAGATGCTTAAGGACCGCACCACCCAGGCGCCGCTCATTGCAGCTTTCTACATCCTAAGTGGAAGTGGCATGCTGATCTTTCTATAAATGGAACCACACTATGTACTCTTAAATATCTGGATTCTTTTGTTTAAATGATCTTGCTAGATTCATCTATATTGTTGCATGTAACCAATAGTTAGCTCTTTTTTTAAATTACAATGTTGTATTCTATTAAGTCAAAATTACTACTAAAATTTATTTTTCTATGATATCATTCTTTCAGTACATCTAAATCTTAATAAAATGTTTCATTTTGGGGTATTGATTGAGTGTCTGCCATATACTGAGCAAGCTGAGGGTTGGGTAATGTATACTGGTGTATCAAACTCAGTCTGTGCCATCCTTGAGCTTACAGCCTAGCAATGATCCATCTGTGTTAATGATACCCCTGTCACTCTTCTCCCTGAAACTTGATTCTCTATAGTCCTGTTCTCATTGCCATTAATTTAGGAACTTCGCTTGAGCAAGTCCTAAATAGACTAAAATGCTAACAGAATGCATACTGTGACTTTTCAATACCCAGTGTTTTATAAAATGTCTATGGTTAATTGTTACGCCTGTATACTATTTTAAAAGGCAGTGCAACTACTAGTCGGGTGTTAGGCTTCATCAATATTCAAGCAGCTTGGCACCTATCATCTTTACTTAGCCCTCAGCACCTTAATGTCATTTGCATACCCCACACAGTTATTTAAGTTTATCAGAACTAAATGGTAAAGTTTGGAGAGAATTTTTGTGGTTTGGCCAGGGGAGCTTCTGGTTCCTCTTTATCTGGTGGTATTCTCCTGTTCCTTAAATTAAAACTTCAGAAAGTAATATGCCTTGAATCTACATTTAATAACATTATTTAATGTTCCTAAGCCACAAAGTAATTTAAAGCCTCACTTTCAGGAGTTGCTTTGATCCCCATCTACCTGAGTAGTAACAAGTCGTAGCTGGAGGACAAAAAAGTCAGCTTGATACAATAATGGGGCTTTGTATTGAGCTTGGTGTGCTCTTTTTAAAACCACAAACAATCCGCAAGGAGTGAAGTACTGTTTTAAACCTTTACTTTTGGCTGAAGGTGTCATTTTTATTTGATTATTGTACTCAAGCCTTTGAATCAATTTATGCCACAAATGAAAGCTAGGAGAAACAGGGCAGAAGGGGATTTGGGGTAAGTGGTTGAGTAACACAAGGTTAAAAAAAAATTTAAATTAAGATATATTTATCTGAATATGAAAGCACATATTAAGAAGTGACTGGTTATGGGTATGCAGCCATCTGCATTGCTCTTCAGCTAATTGCTCTGGGTCTCAGTAGTGAATTTATGCCTGTGTAAATCGCCAAAATGCAGGCAGTTCATACCTTCTAAAAAGCTATTTGAAAAACTAAAAAAAGAATGTGAGTGGGTGGTTCCTCAGATGATAAGGTAATGGATATGAAAGGAGTTTGAAAAGGTGAAAGCTTCTACTGTTGCTGTGCAAAACTTCTCGTTTAATTATACCTAGGTTCTTTGCAGTATTTATGCTTTCCTAACCTTAATTATCCAGTCCTTTCCTTCACTCTTGTACCTCTCAATTAGCCTCTTAAAATATTTCATTCCTGAGGTGCCTGGGTGGCTCAGTCAGTTAAGCTTCAGTCTCTTGATTTCAGCTTGGGTCATGATCTCGGGGTCCTGGGATCCTGCTGAGCCCCATGACTGGCTGGAGATTCTCTCCTTCTGCCTCTGCCCCTCTCCTGCCCCCGCATGTGTTCTCTTTCTCTGTCTCATTCAAATAAATAAATAAATCTTAAAAAAAAAAAGTATTTCATTGCTTTGTCAGGAAGGCTGTCTGCATGGATCCTGGAATCAGGTAGACTTGAACCTGAATCCTTTTCAGTAGTTCATGAATTTTTGGACAAGTATTTTAGCTTCCAAATCTTGGTTTATCTATTTAAAATGGGAGGACATCCACAACCTTATAATGTTAGGAAGATTAAACAGGGTAGAGTGGTAAGCATATACCCATCATGTAAATGCTCAATAAAATTTGCTTTTTCTTTTCCCTTCCCATCCAATTGTGGATTCCTTTTAAAAGCATGAAACAAACCAAAACCAAAGCCAAAAAAAAAAAAAAAACCCAACCCCCCCCAAAATTAGATTTACTAGATTTATTTATTTATTTGTTGGGGGGAGGGGCAGAGGGAGAGCTAGAATCTCAAGCAGACTCTCTGTTGAGCACAGAGCCCAACATGGGGCTGGATCCCAGGACACTGAGATCGTGACCTGAGCTGAAATCAAGAATTAGAAGCCTACCCAACTGAGCCACCCATGTGCCCCTGATTTACTAATTTTTTAAAAAGAAATTTATATGTAGTTTTGAACATTCTTTCAAATGTGAAATACCGATACTGTAAATGTGCTATACTTCAAAAATCATTTTACAGAAGTTAAATCAGAAAATCTCAGACATTTCCAAGCCCTGTGCCAGGTATTATTCTTAGTTCAACATTAAATTAAAGCTCACAGACAATATTGAAGTGTTTCAGAGAAGATGATATCATTAGATTTTGTAGCCAGCATGTACTTTTTCAAATTGTTATGACTGCATTCTTCAGTCATTTAACAGAATGCATGTCAGGGAAAGTTCATCAGAGGTAGCATAGCTGCTAAAATGAGGCGGACTCACAATGTCTGTTTTGTTTCATTTCATAGTTACATAACCAAATACAGGAGAAAGTTTCATGAAGATAATAGGTAGTCAATCAACTAATGAAGTGACAGTATTCATAATATAAGCAGATATGCAGGCTTTACAGTTGAGCCATCAGATTAGTTTATACTTAAGACCACAGCCCTACATGATTGATTTCATTTATTACAATCATTTGTGCATTTAGAAATCAGTAAATACTCTTGATAGGAAATAGTGCACTCAGGTTCTAATAAATTTTTCTTGTTTTTGTTCTGAGTGGTGTCACCCCAAGCACTTTGTAGCGGTAGTGTGTCTTTCTCATGGGCTTATCTTGTGCCTCTAAGTTATTAATACTTAAAATGTTCTTGGGAGATAATATACATTACTCTCATTCTAGATAGTAAAATAGAGGAATAGGGAAGTGAAAGAATAGAATGTTCTGTGCTTGGTCTACTTGTGATAGGCAGGAAAATGTTAAAGCCTTTCTGACTCATAGACTGACTCACCAGAGGACAGATCTTTAATGCGTGTTATTTAGTGATTTGCAAGATGACCCTTTTTTTTTTTTTTAAAGTTTTTATTTATTTATTCGACAGAGATAGAGACAGCCAGCGAGAGAGGGAACACAAGCAGGGGGAGAGGGAGAGTAAGAAGCAGGCTCATAGCAGAAGAGCCCGATATGGGGTTCGATCCCATCACGCCGGGATCACGCCCTGAGCCAAAGGCAGACGCTCAACCGCTGTGCCACCCAGGCGCCCCATTGCAAGATGACCCTTATATCTAATATTGTTACCAGTTTCCTTTTGGTTATCCTGAAGGTGTTTGTAGGTGTGGAAGTATGTTTTGTGTATGTTTATATACACACAAAGTATGTTTATAATAAAAGACTACTATAAAAAAAATGGGATGGCAGTCATCTGACATGGATACTGCCCCTGTCCCTTTTTCTGGTCATGTCATTTTTGCTGTTTGATCATGATAATTTATCAGAGTCTAGATTTTACTTCAGAATCTTTTTCAACCTAATCCTCAAGGCAGCTGCTACCAGTTACTCACAGGCCTACAAAACAAAGTTATTTTTCAGTGTTGATTTAGTATTTATTAAATTAACTTGCACTAAGAGATTATGAATTTACTTCAAAGTTGAGGATCTTTCGAATTTGTGGTCCTGTGGCAGGCCCCAAAGTATGTAACACTTAGTTTATGCTCTTAACAGGTTGACTTTCTAATGGGTCAAATAGACATGCCCACAATTACAAGACAGACTCAGTTATATTATTGATGAAAATGTAATAGAGAAAGATGAGAAATCAGTTTTAACTGGGAAGGTTTATGGGTGTAGGGATTTGAACTTTGAGGGTGGGGCCTTCAAGGTGGATCTTTACAATAGCAAAGGCATAGAAGGTAGAAAATACAGGATAGATTTTGGGGAATGACCAATAGTGCATCTTGGCTTGAATGTATAGTACTGCAAAGATAGTGTAGAAACAGATAAGTTTAATCTCTGTAGTGGATTTTGGGTTTTATTTTGCTGTTCCTGGGCCATGCATAGTTTTTAATCAGTAGAAGGATATGATCAGATTTGTGCTATAAGAGTGTAACTTGACAGTTTGAATAAAAGTGAGATGGGAGTCTTTATAATATAGGAAGCCTCTGTAATAATACAGAACGAGATCATGAGGATAAGAACTAGAGTTATGGAATGGAAATAATTTAGAATAGATTTTTAAAGATAAAATTGGTGAGTAAAATACCAAATTGAGGTTTAGGTCTAGAAAAATTGAAATGGTAATTTATGAAAACGTTCTACCTATTGAATAAAAAATCTTTCGTTTTTTATTCAGACAACTTCCATTTTTTTTTTTGCCTTTTAAGTATATTTTATATAATATTAAACTTAGTTTTGAATACTTGCTTTTGGTTAGATTAAACTGTTAGGTCTTATAAAAAGATGGAAAGATATTCCATGCTCATGGATCGGAAGAATTAACATAGTTAAAATGTCCATGCTACCCAGAGCAATCTACACTTTCAATGCTATCCCGATCAAAATACGGAGAACGTTTTTCAAAGAACTGGAACAAATAGTCCTTAAATTTGTATGGAACCAGAAAAGACCCCGAATCTCCAAGGAACTGTTGAAAAGGAAAAACAAAGCTGGGGGCATCACAGTGCCGGATTTTGAGCTGTACTACAAAGCTGTGATCACAAAGACAGCATGGTACTGGCACAAAAACAGACACATAGACCAATGGAACAGAATAGAGAGCCCAGAAATGGACCCTCAGCTCTTTGGGCAACTAATATTTGATAAAGCAGGAAAAAACATCCGGTGGGAAAAAGACAGTCTCTTCAATAAATGGTGCTGGGAAAATTGGACAGCTACATGCAAAAGAATGAAACTTGACCACTATCTCACACCATACACAAAAATAAACTCCAAATGGATGAAAGACCTCGATGTGAGACAGGAATCCATCAAAATTCTAGAGGAGAACATAGGCAGCAACCTCTACGACATCGGCCAAAGCAACCTTTTTCATGATACATCCCCAAAGGCAAGAGAAACAAAAGATAAAATGAATTTATGGGACTTCATCAAGATTAAAAGTTTCTGCACAGCCAAGGAAACAGTCAGAAAAACTAAGAGGCAGCCCACGGAATGGGAGAAGATATTTGCAAATGACACTACAGATAAAGGACTGGTATCCAAGATCTACAAAGAACTTCTCAAACTCAATACACGAGAAACAAATAAATCAAAAAATGGGCAGAAGAAATGAACAGACACTTTTCCAATGAAGACATACAAATGGCTAACAGACACATGAAAAAATGTTCAAAATCATTAGCCATCAAGGAAATTCAAATCAAAACCACACTGACATACCACCTTACGCCAGTTAGAATGGCAAAAATAGACAAGGCAAGAAACAACAATTGTTGGAGAGGATGTGGAGAAAGGGGATCCCTCCTACATTGTTGGTGGGAATGCAAGTTGGTACAGCCACTCTGGAAAACAGTGTGGAGGTCCCTTAAAAAGTTAAAAATTGAGCTACCCTATGATCCAGCCATTGCACTACTGGGTGTTTACCCCAAAGATACAGACGTAGTGAAGAGAAGGGCCATATGCACCCCAATGATCATAGCAGCAATGTCCACAATAGCTAAATCGTGGAAGGAGCCGAGATGCCCTTCAACAGATGACTGGATTAAGAAGTTGTGGTCCATATATAGAATGGAATATTACTCAGCAATCAGAAAGAACGAGTTCTCAACATTTGCTACAACATGGACAGCACTGGAGGAGATAATGCTTAGTGAAATAAGTCAAGCAGAGAAAGACAACTATCATATGATTTCTCTCATCTATGGAACATAAGAACTAGAATGATCAGTAGGGGAAGAAAGGGATAAAGAAAGGGGGGGTAATCAGAAGAGGGAATGAAACATGAGAGACTATGGACTATGAGAAACAAACTGAGGGCTACAGAGGGGAGGGGGGTGGGGGAATGGGATAGGCCGGTGATGGGTAGTAAGGAGGGCACATATTGCATGGTGCACTGGGTGTTATACACAACTAATGAATCATCGAGCCTTACATCGAAAACCGGGGATGTACTGTATGGTGACTAACATAATATAATAAAAAATCATTATAAAAAAAAAAACCTGTTAGGTCTTGTTTTCATATTGACGGGTGCCTGGCTGGCTCCGTTAGAAGAGCATGCAACTCTTGATCTTGGGGTTGTGAGTTTGAGCACCACATTGAGTGTAGAGATTACCTAAATAAATAAATAAATCTTTAAAAAAAGTCTTGTTTTCGTATTGAATAAATGATTTTCATTTTTAAGACACAGTTTTTTAGTTAAAACTTTTTAAATTGCAAAAATATGGGCATGTTTAAAATATTTAAATAAGAAAGGTTTAAAGGTAAAAAGAAGTTTCCCTGCATGTAATTCTCACTTCCCTAATGGTAACCACTATTAACACCTTGTTGTATTCAAATATATATATATATATGTGCACTTACGTCTTTATGTGATTTCTATCATGCTACCTTTATAAAAGTGGGATCCAGTGTACAATTTCTCAGAGTAGCAAAAATAGTGTGTTCATTTACATGTCCCAGATCTATAGTCTTTCTGTATAATAACAAGAAGCTTCTGTAATAAGAAGCAAAAGCATATACACTTGAAATTATGCATTGTAATCAATGTTTTAGCATTCTGTCATACTTAGAAATGATCTAGTAAGTCAATGATTATTCATTAATTAATTCAATTTAAGATTAACCCAACGTTTTAAGTTACCTTTAAAGTTCTTGAAAATTATGTGTAAGCTGACTATAAAACATAATTACTGTTGAAATAAAAAGCTGTCAGAATAACCATTCAATTTATTATTATTTTTTTAAAGAAATTTATTTATTTATTTGCCAGAGAGAGAGAGAGAGCACAAGTAGAGGGAGTGGCAGGCAGAGGGAGAAGCAGGCTCCCCACTGAGCAGGAAGTCCGATTCAGGGATTCAGGGCTCAATCCCAGGACTCTGGGATCATGACCTGACCCGAAGGCACACGCTTAACCCACTCAGCTACCCGTGCGTCCCAAAATAATCATTCAAACACAGATTTATATTTTCATAATCTTAAACATTGTTGTATGAGTAAGAATGGCTTATTTGATCACTAAGCGTATATGTGTTTCATTAAAGTTACTCTACTGGAATAAAAATATATGTTTATGTTATGTTTAACACTGATAAATCAGAAGACAGACTTGTTTCATTAAACAAGTTTTGTTTGCCAGATACTTAACCTTAATTATGTGAACTTGATTTTTAAAACCTTTCTGAGTTAGTTTCTGTAAGAATAATTTTTAAAAACACATTTAAAATACTAAAACATCAATTTTCCTATTTTCTGGGAATTTTGATAATCAGTTTATATAAATACATATTTATCAATAAGCTAAACAGAACAGAGCTGCTTTAAGAGACTTTTTAATCTTAATTTATTAATACCCTCCAGGTAATATGTACTTGGGATGAGAAATAAAGAACTTCCTGAATTATAGATACATAGCCTTACAGACAGTAAGAGACTTTATTGTTTCTAATTCTATAATTTTAGCTGTGGCTATACAATTAACACAGAAACACAAAACCTGACCTGTCCAGATACCAAAGAGCTATTCTTCTTTCTGGTCAGTGTGAGATTCTTAATTGATTTGAGCTCAGAATAGGTAAACAGAAGAGATAAATGAACAAATGACTAATGGATCAAATTCTAAATTCTCCTTTATGTTTTTACCCAATGCAGAATAGGTCTCTATAAACCTTCAGGGATTAGTAAATGGCAGTCCATGAAATCAAACTCTCAATCATTGTTACAAAGTAATTTTTTTTCTGCCTGCATTCCTGGAGAATTAGTTCTTTCTCTATCCTTGATATTTTATTAACTTAACCTAGGTATGTACTTAGATATGTGGTTTAATTTTCCTTCTGTTCTGTAGATTTTTTTTTTTCTCCTTTACTTTAGGGACAGTTTCTATTATGTCTACCTGCTTTTTCTCTTCTATTTGTTTAGTTATTCTGTATCAGGGATACTAATTATCTTTCCATTCAATCTCTGTCCTACATCTTCTGTCTAAGTGCTCTGATGTCTTTATCTTTTTTTGTCTTCAGTACTCAGGTTATTTTAAGACTTTTCTCCTTGCCAATTAGTTTGATTTTCAGTCTTTGGTTCTTTACTTCCTAATTGATTTCCTTAGCAGATTTCAACTTACCTGTTCTTACTAGGTGGTTCTCTGTCACTGGGAACTGCCTTATTTCCTTGTGTGTGTTTCCTTTCAGTCTGGGTTCTTCCTTTGTTCTGCTCGCTATAGTCATTATTTGTTTCTCTCCTTCCTTCTACTCCCTTGTGTATACAGTTGTGTGGCCATTTCTTTTTATCTTTCTAGGTAGAGACTTAATAGCTAGATCAAGACTTGTATTTGCCCTGATAGAGCATGGGTGAATTCCCATTAATGTCTTGTTCACTTCAGCTGTGATTTTGTCTCCTCCTTTTACTGCACCCCCTCAATACACCTTTTGAGCAGTTGTATGCTGTTCTCTGTCTGCTTCTCTGTGGTTGAAGGGTATGAGGTGGTGTTGTGGGAAGAACTCTTCTGGTGCTGCAGGCTCTCCTGTCTCCTTAGGTTTTGTTCAATGTCTGCTAGCCTCACTCCATCCTGCTGTAGGTGTAGTATAATTTTAAGGGCTTCAGACCCTTCCTTCAAGTCAGAGTAGTGCCTTGGTAGTTGATAGGTTCTGGTCCCACTGTTCCTCTGCTGAGATTTCAGAGCTTTGGTGCTGAAGATGTTTTCCTGGACTTCCCCATGGCATGCCAAACCAGATATATCTATCCAAACTGGAGGATGTTATTAAAACTTTGAAGTTTTATCGACTCACCTATTTTCCCCGTTACTGTTTTCAGGTAGTGTCATCAGACTAGGAGCCAGATCACATTGTACAGAATCTTTTTCTGTCCACTACTTTAAAGTTTAGAGGTGCTTAGTTTAAGCAGTTTTTGCTTGAAGCTGGTGAGTTTTTGGCTAAAAATTACACACACACACACACACACACAAACACACATATTCTTTCTCTTTTTTTAGTTATTGGGGATAGGGAAGTTCTGTAATTCTGCTTCACCCCACCATCTTTACTTGAATGTCTGTATGATTTCCTAAATATTTACTTTTAATATAAGCAATAACATATACATACTCTAGAAACTCTCAATTTTTAAAGTATAGGGATGGCTTAGAATCAGGTTTGTTTGTTTTTTACTAAAAAAACAAAACCAACAAATTACAGTGTTGTAAGATACATAATTTTAAAAGCCATCAGTGACCCTAAGGCATATATTTTTCTTTTATTCACATTTTGCACTTGTGTATGCTTTTGTAGTATTTTTATATAATCATGGTGAACATATAGTGAGCAGTAAGTATATAGCATATTATATTTCTGTTAATGTTAGGATAAACATTTTAGTATATCTGTCTCTTTGTAATCTCACCATGTGACATATGTCATACCTTATCAAACAGTTAAATACAGGACACTAGGTGTTTCTAGTTTTATGCTCTTGTCTGTGCATTAAACCTTCTTGTGTTGGTGTTTTGTGTTACTTTTAAAATAAATTTGAGAGGTTGAGATTAGTGGACTAATCAACTTTATTAAAACCACTATACTTTTCACCATGACATCTAGTGTAGTATCTATTTATATTACCAGTTGGAAATTTTTTTGAGGTAGTTGCTTAAAATGATACCTGATATCTCCATTGTTAATGTCAGAAAAATCTTTTCAGTGCTTTTGTATTTTTTTCCTATATCCTACCGTGACTTTAGTAATGAATTTTAAAAATGTATTCCAGTTTTTATAAGATCACATATGTTTTAAAAAATAACAAATCACATTTTCTTACTTTAAAGGAGATAATATTGTCCAAAGTGAAAAAAATAATTTGGATTGGAAATTGGAAGATGTGTTTTCTATAGAAGTGTTTCTTTTTTAAAAAATACAGTCAAAATTGGCAGTCTAGTTTTATTATTTCTGGATTTTGCTGTCATGCATAGCCTAGGTTTATAAAATTGTTTATAAAAATGTTCTTTACTTTCTCGTAACATTATTAATTTAATTATTGCATTCAGTATTTATTAAGAGTTTTGTAGGAATCATAAGTAGGTTTTGGGCTTTGCTGCATGTCGTTGTCTAGGGATATATGTTCTTATTATGTAATAACCCATGTGATTATGCTTATTTAGGAATGTTTAATCTGCTTTTTTGTCTCCTCAGATTCTGTCAAATTTTGAGAACAAATGCATCTTATAGCTCATGGAAGAAAAAACACAAATCAAGACATTTTTGGGTTCCAAATTGCCAAAATATGGAACAAAATCTGTGAGAAGTACACTGCAGCCAATGCCAAATGGGACACCTGTTAATTTATTGGGAACTTCCAAGAATAGCAATGTCAAAAGTTACATCAAAAATAATGGCTCTGATTGTCCATCATCCCATTCATTTAATTGGAGAACGGCAACTAAATACCAGCTCAGTGCACAAAGTATTGAAGAGCGTAACAGTACTCACACTTCACATGATAACGTAACTGATCCTGAAAAACATGCACCTACTCAAGGAATGTTTGATAAAAATGGGGTAAAGGGAGGCTTGAAAAGTATTTCTTTACTCACATCAAAGTTAGCAAAGCCATCCACTATGTTTGTGTCATCGACAGAGGAGGTAAACCAAAAGTCTTTGTCTGGACCATCTAGTTTGGGTAAATTCACCAAAGGCACATTATTAGGAAGGACTTCATATTCTTCAGTCAGTGCTCCAAAATCACAGTTGAATGGATTGTATGGAAACCGTTCAGCTGGTAGCATACAAAGGCCTAGAGCAAACTCGTGTGCCACCAGAAGCAGTTCTGGAGAAGGCTTAGCACAATCCCTAGACAATATTAAATCTCTTACTTGTGAAAAAATGGTAAGGTCACAAAGTTTTTCACATTCCATTCAGAATTCATTCCTTCCACCTTCATCAATAACCAGATCACATTCCTTCAATAGAGCTGCAGATCTTACAAAGCCTTATCAGAACCAACAGCTACCCGTTAGAGTGCCTCTGAGGTCAAGTATGCTAGCAAGAAATTCCCGGCAGTCAGAAGTACTCAATGGGAATGATCCCTTAGGGTATGGATTTAATAGGCCTTATGCTGCTGGTGGAAAGAAATTGGCTTTACCAAATGGCCCAGGTGTAACTTCTACTTTGGGTTATAGGATGGTTCATCCCTCTCTACTGAAATCTAGCCGACCTCCATTTTCTGGCAGTATCACAGTTGATGGTAATAAAAATTCACCTGCTGATTCATGTGTAGAAGAAGATGCTGAACTTATCGCTAAGGACAGAGCTACTAATAAGGACCAAGAACTAATTGAAAATGATAGTTATAGAACAGAAAATGACCAGACCATGAAGCATAATGCTAAAATTAGATACCTGAGTGATGATGTGGATGATATTTCCTTGTCGTCTTTGTCATCTTCTGATAAGAATGATTTAAGTGAAGACTTTAGTGATGATTTTATAGATATAGAAGACTCCAACAGAACTAGAATAACTCCAGAGGAGATTTCTCTCAAAGAAGAAAAGCATGAAAATGTACCACCAAAGGATATATTTGATTCCCCCAAGGAAAATGAAAAAAGCAAAACTGACGAGTGGATAGATATAAGTGTCACTGGTAAATATTAATATTCTTAAGTTTGTTTGCTTTTTCCTAGATAATATAATAGAACTTGTATTTAAGATTACCTTTTGATTAATTCCAAGATACTGTCAATTTTGTGGAGGGATGGATATAGATAAATTTGGGGCGGGGCACCTTTTATTGTCCTGTGATTTTTTTCTCCCAGTCTTATTTTTCACTACTTAAAACAACAATAAAAATACTCTTCCCTAATGTATCTTACCTTTGTTCTTCTTTGACTCTCATGTACAGGCCTAGTCCATACTGCTTCAGAATTTTTTCTTTTCCCCGGCTTCCCTAAACAGTGGCATGCCATTTTAGTCCGTCTCTTCCCTTATGGTAATAGATGCTATTTGTTTAGAGTAAAGCTGTGCCAAAGGGTAAATGAGCTAATAATAATATAGGTTATGTCCAATCTAATGAATGTTTTTATCCTAGGAAATTTTCATTTTTTTAAAGGAGGACTTAGATTTCTTGTTTAGCAAACTGTATACTTTTCAGAGGAACTTTATTTTTTTAACTGAGAAAAGTGAGATTAGTACCCGTTAAACATTTCCTCTTATACTTGGTCATCCTGGTACTAAAAGTCTGGAGAAATTATATCTTTGTGCCCATATAGCCTGAAAAAAGAGCAAACTGAAGGGATACGCATAAACCCTTGACTGAGGGTCTTCTAGTTAGAAGTGAGTGCCAGAACAAGTATTTCTTTTGTAAGGAGGCAACTGCAAGGTTAAATGATATATACAGAGTAAGGAGTTTCATGGCCAATGTGTAAAAGTAAATATCGTAGGAAATATTAAAAGAATATGAGGCTTTATAATTCTAGAAATGTTATGGAAGTGAAAGGTGGCTCAATGAATTTTCTTTATGTGTATTGGGAAACATTTCAGTAGGTTATTTAAGATTTTATCTCTTGATCTTTTTATTATTTAGGATTTAGAAAATGCTATAGTTAGTAATACTTTTTTGCCAGTTTTTTTTGCTATATTAAATTATTAGAGTTTATATTTTTAGAACCTGAGAAATATATTTTTGTGAATTAATAACATTTTTTTTCTTTTTCTTCTTAAAATCAATTGAAGACAGGAGTGAATGTACAAAACATACTTCTGGGAATAACTTGATTTCACCAGATACAGATTACAGAGCCGGTTCTTCATTTGAGCTCTCTCCATCTGATAGCTCTGATGGAACGTACATGTGGGATGAAGAGGGTTTGGAGCCCATTGGAAATGTCCATCCGGTTGGGAGCTATGAGTCCTCAGAAATGAACAGCATAGTACGTATGAATTTATATATCCTTTGGCAACATTTTGTTTACCTTACTATGGAAAGACTTGTGATACTGCTTGGATTTTTTTAAGTTTATAAATAACGCTCCTAGTTTAAGAAAAGGAAATTCATATCTGTTAAGGGCCTACAAAACATCTGACCTTATTACATAGTAAAGCATATATTTTTGTCACATGACACTTGAGTTAAATACAATCTCATTCATTATATACACACAGACATAGATAGATAGATAGATATACTGGCTAGGCTAGTGGTTCTCAAAGTTGGGGAGGAAGGCAAGGTCTGGATCTAATTTTAGTTGTCATATTGTCATATTGAGGAGTGCTACTGACAAACAGTAGGAAGATGCCAGAGATGCTGCTTTATGCCCTACAGTGGTATCCACAGCAAAGGATTATCCAGCCCAAGATGTCAGTAATGCCACTGTTGAGAAATCCTGGGCTGGGCTATGCTGAGGTAACATTTAAGTGCCAACTCAGTGGCTTAACACAATAAAAGCTTATTTTTTACTCTTCCAAAGTCTATTGTAAGTCTGGAAAACTCTGTAGGGCAACTTCAGTGTTGTAGGCTGCTTTCGTCTTCACCATCTTCACCATCTTCACCAGCACCAAAAGAAGGTGTCTTTCACATCTTTTGAGGCCCCATCAAAAGGTCACGGTTACAGAGGAAGAATGCTGCTAGGTCTCACATGTGCAATTACTCGCTGTGGCCTGAAGATGGCACATGGTACTTTCACTCACAACCTATTGACCCTAACTAATCTTAAGTACTAACTGGGCAAGAAGTGTAATTTTCCTGTGTGCCTGGAGGGCAAGGGAACCAGATATGGGTGAGCAGTAGAAGACCTACCATAATACATTATTATGTGCATATTTTAAGAGACGTTTCAAGTAATGTGGCTAATATGCTGTATGAGTAAAGTGTAGTTTGTGTGTTTGAAGTGACTCATTATAATTACTCAGTATATAAAATATGATTTTCCAGTAGTTGTATGGGAAAATTGGTAGTCTTCATGGATATACTAAATTCCAAGTGGATTTTAGGCATTGTAATTTTCTATACTCTCATAAACCTGTGACTTGGAAAAAATAAGCATCATTACCAGAGGATTTTTAAATTGCACAGACATAGAGAGGACACATTTAATTTAGAGGGAGTACCTCTCATTAGATAAAGGAAGTTTAGTAAAGATTATAGTTTTAGGGCCTTATGTGCTTTCTTACTAGGACTTTTTATTTTTTATTTTTTTTAATGTTTTTTTATTATGTTAGTTACCATACAGTACATCCCCGGTTTCCGATGTAAAGTTTGATGATTCATTAGTTGCGTACAGCACCCAGTGCACCATGCAATACGTGCCCTCCTTACTACCCATCACCAGTCTATCCCATTCCCCCACCCCCTCCCCTCTGAGGCCCTCAGTTTGTTTCTCATAGTCCATAGTCTCTCATGCTTCATTCCCCCTTCTGATTACCCCCCCTTTCTTTATCCCTTTCTTCCCCTACCGATCTTCCTAGTTCTTATGTTCCATAGATGAGAGAAATCATATGATAATTGTCTTTCTCTGCTTGACTTATTTCACTTACTAGGACTTTTTAAAGCAAGTATGTTCAAACGAGGAATGAACATTGTGTCCAGCAGATGGCAGCAAATCCACTTAGTACCTAACATTTTTCAGAGGTTCCCACTATTTTCAGTTCACTGTTCCTATAACTTAATGACACCTCTAAAAGAGTTCAGAATGCACCTAGATTGACCACTAGTCTTTAAGATCTCAGAGCTTCTGATTTAAGAGGAAAAAAGTCTGAGAAAGGATGGAGAATTGATGGCGAATGTTGAAAAAAGTGTTAAGATCTCCTATGGTGATAGTGGATTTATTATTTTTGTTCTGAAATTCTATCAGTTTTTTGCTTTTTATATTTTGAGTGTATTTTGTTAGGTGTGTACCTGTTTAGAATTGTTTTGTTGGTGAAATTGGACCTAAAGTCATAATTTAATGATCTCTATTCCTCATTATGCTTTTTGTCTTAAGGCCTTTTTTCAGGTATGAGTATATTTTATCAGTTTTATTTATGTATGTTCCATCCTTTTATTATGAACCTTTTTGATACATAGCAAATAGGTTATAATTTTTTTTAAATTACAGGTTCTCTTTTTCTCTTAACCAGTGAGTTTAGTCCTTTTATATTTGCATTTACTGATATACTTGGACTTCATTCTGCCACCTTACTACTATTTTTAATTGTCTCACTTTTTCTCCTTTTTTTTGGCCTAGAATAGTTTAAGTAAATATTTAAAACTTAATCCAAAAAGAAGTTTAACATATTCTCATTTTTCTTGGCCTCCCTATCCCTCTCACCAAAGCCCATGCCCCCGCCCCCATTCCCCAGCTACTGTCAGGGTTATTCTCTACAACAAGTGCTCCTTCCAGCCCAGGTCAAGATAAGGAGCTTTCATTAGAATGTGTATCAACTATGTCACTACTAACACAGTTTAGTTCAACCCACTATTTAGTTTAGTTGATAACTGTTTTCATAGTAAAACTTTCTCTTTGAAAAAAGCAGTGCATTGATAATCATTGTGGTGCAAGCTCCTTATCTTGTCATGGACCCTAACTAACAGTTTGTAGACTGACTGCTTTGTATAGTGTTTATCTAGAATCTGGGCAATTTTTTTTGTTTAAATGCAAATAATGTTCTGTTGAGGTATAATTTACATTAAATAAAATACACAAATATTTTTCATACAACAAAGAGAATTTTGAATATTTGTATATAATTGTTTAAGTCATCCACATTGTGATAGAGAATATTTCTGTCACCCGAGAATGTTTCCTGTGCTTTTCATTCTTTCAACCCCTCCCCAGAGGTGTACTGTTTTGATTTATATCACTATAGATTAATTTTGCCTATACTTCATATAAGTAGAATTATAAACATGGTTATTTTATATCTGGCTTCTTTGATTCAATATTTTGTACTTCTTATAGTCTGTTTCTTGTTTTATTATATAATATTCCTTTGTGTAAAGGTAGCACAACTTACTTTATCCTGCTATTGATAGACATTCAGGTTGTTTCCAGTTTCTGGCAACTGGTAGTGTTGGGAAGATTTTGCTACATGTTTTTGGGTAAACATTTATGCATTTCTGTTGGTAAAATATGTAGGAGAGGCACCACTGGATTATTAGTTATTTATGTATATAGCTTCAGATGCTATTAGTTTTCCAAAGTGGTTGTGCCAGTTTACAGTACCACTGGTAGTAAATGAGCATTCTAGAAATTCCACTTTCTTTTGGTGTTGTGTGTCTTTTTGCATTTTTGCTATTCTGGTGGAGGTATAGTATTGCACTGAGATTTTTGTCTTGTGTTTTGTGATAACTGCTTGTTGAGCACCTTCACATATGTTTATTCGCCCTTGGGATATCTTCTTTTGTGACATGTTTTATATTGAGCTGTACGTATTTTTTCTTTTTAGTTTGTAAAAATCCCTTTGTATATTTTGGATATAAGTTTTTTTTACACATACCTATACATACACATTTATATACGTATGTATATATTTCATATATATGGCTGCTTTTTATATCTCTTAATAGTGTCTTTTGTTGAATAGAAATTAACAATTTCAATATAGTGCAGTTTGCATCTTTTTCCTTTGTTGTTAGCACTGTTTTGAACTGCAAAATTTTTGTTTACCCCAAAGTCTTGAAGATATGTTTCAATGTTTTCTTCCAAAAGCTTTGTTTTTTAGCTTTCACTTTTAGATCTATGAGACATCTGGAAATTATTTTTGTGCATGTTATGAGGCAGAGGTCAAGATTAATTTTTTTTCTTTTCTTGAGAAGTTTTTATTCCCTACTCTACTGCAGAGTTATCTTTGTCATAAATCAGTGATTGTATCAATATATTTCTTGACTTTTTAGTTCATTGGTCTCTTCTTTTATCCTTATGTCAGTGCTATACTGTTTTTATTTTTGTAGCTTTAAGTATTGACACCTGATAATGAAAGTCTTACAACCTTTTCTTTTCCAAGGTTTCCCTAGCTCACCTTTTGCAATCTCTTTAACTGTTAGAGTGAACACATCAATTTCTGCAAAGAACCTTCAGGGATTTTGAATGGGATTGCATTAACTTTGTAAATCAGTTTGGGAAGAATTGACACATTTACTATAGTGAATCTTCCAATTCGTAAATGTGATGTGTTCTTCCATTTACTTGGGACTTCAGAAATGTTTCTTGCTAATGTTTTTTATAAAAATTTATACATATTTGCTTTATTTTTAGGTATTTGATTTCATTGTTCTAAATTATACCACTTTTAAAATTTTATTTTCTTAGTTTTTGTTGTATGCACAAATGTATTTGACTTTTATATTTTGAGTTGTTTTTCCAGTGACCTTGGGGAATTCACTTATTAGTTTTAATAATTTGCCTGGAATTTCTATGCATACTATGAAGTCATACCATTTGCAAAAGTCTCCATCTCCCCACCCTTCCTTTTATTGGACCTGTTAGGACCTCCAACATAACGTTGAATTGAAATGCTGATAGAATTTCAGCAAAGTTTTAATAGTCCACCATTAAAATTTCTATGTGTGTTTGTGGTGGGGGGTGGTTATAGATATCTTTCATCAGATTAAGCGAGTTCCCTTCCATTTCATTTGCTTGTAATTTTTCTTGTGTGTGTGAGTAGATGTTAATTTTTCTCTACATTTATTTAAATCATCAAAAATTTTTTTTCCTGTTATCTGTTAGTGTGGTAGATTACATTTCTTGATTTTCAAATGTTAAACCACCTTCTATTCCTGGAATAAATTCACTTGGTTGTGATGTGTTATTCTTTTAAATGTCTTTGGGCTTGATATCCTAATAGTTTATTTAGATTTGTTCATAAGCAAGATGGCTCTATCTTTTCGTTTCTTTTCGCATTTGGTATCAGGGTTGTGCTGGCTTCATACAGGAGTTGAGAAGTATTCCCTGTTTTTTTGCCCTTTCAAGGAATTTATGGAAAATTGATGTTCCTCTTTCTTAAATGTCTACAAATTCACCAAATGAAAACTTTAGAACCTGGAGTTTCCTTTGTGAGAGGTTTTTAATAACAGACATAATGTTTTAAGTAGATATGCCCACTAAGATATATAGGGTTTTTTGTGTGTGTGTTGCTTTTTAAAGAATTTTTCCATTTCATCTAAGTTGTCATTTGTTGGTGAAAGTTATTCAGGGGGCGTTGAGTGACTCAGTCAGTTATGTGTCTGACTCATGATTTCAGGTCAGTTTATGATTTCAGGGTCGTGAGATCAAGCCCGATGTTGGGCTTTGCACTGAGTGTGGAGTCCACTTAAGATTCTCTCTCTCCCTCTCCTTCTGCCCCCCACCCTCCTACCCCACTTGCAGGCATGCTGTCTCTCTAAAAACAACAACAAAAAAGTTATTCAAGATTACCTTCTCTTTTTTTTTCTTTCAAAGATTTTATTTATTAGAGAGAGAGAGAGGTAGTGAGAGAGAGCAGGAGTGGGGAGGAGAGGGAGAAGTAGGCTCTCCGCTGAGCAGGGATCCTAATGTGGGGCTAGATCCCAGGACCCCGGGATCATGACCTGAGCCGAAGGCAAATGCTTAACCAACTGAGCTGCCCAGGCACCCCTGGATTATCTTATCTTTTAACATCTTTATGGTATTGTAGTGATGTCTACTGAGCTCTTGCTATAGTCCTGGCATTAAGTATCTTATATATATGACCTTATTTAATGTTTATAGCAACCCCATGAGATAGTCAGAGATGATACTCAAAATAATACCGGTATCACATGGCTGTTACACTATTCAGGCATGTACTTCCTAATAGCAGCCCAAGAGGTAGATGCTATTATTATTATCTCCATCTTAAAAGAAAGGAATAAACAGAGAGAATCCAAGGATACACAGCTAGTACATGACAGAGTGGGATTTTTAATTTAGCTTATCCCAGAGCCCTGGTTCTTAATCACTGTGCTGTATTGCCTCTCAATATGCAAAATACCTGTATGGTCCTAGGATGGGAAGGAATGTCTTAAATACACACGCACACCCACACATACACAGAGACACACAGTAAAAACCATCAAGAAAAAAAATCACTAAATTTTTTTTTTTTAAAGATTTTATTTATTTATTTGACAGAGATAGAGACAGCCAGCGAGAGAGGGAACACAAGCAGGGGGAGTGGGAGAGGAAGAAGCAGGCTCACAGCAGAAGAGCCTGACGTGGGGCTCGATCCCATAACGCTGGGATCACACCCTGAGCCGAAGGCAGACGCTTAACCGCTGTGCCACCCAGGTGCCCCCAAAATCACTAAATTTAATTAGATCAGGGGTGCCTGGGTGGCTTAGTTGGTTAAGCGCTGCCTTCAGCTCAGGTCATGATCCCAGGGTCCTGGGATCGAGTCCCATTTTGGGCTCCCTGCTCAGCGGGGAGCCTGCTTCTCCCTCTCTCTCTGCCCCTCCCCCTGCTCATGCTCTTTCTCTCTCTCAAAGAAATAAATAGAATCTTAAAAAAATTAATTACATCAAAATTTAAAACTAGACATAGATAATAAATAAAAAACAAAGTTAAAAGCCACTGGCTGAGAGATTATTTGTGACACATTTAACAAGAATTAAAGTCAGACCACATAATAAACTTTCCTTATCAATAAGAAAAAAGCAAAATAATACAACAGATAGGAGATAATAAAATAATAAATAGCTAATGTGTACTGAGACTTACAATTTCACACTCAACAGACTGGCTAAAATTTTAGTCAGATAATAGCAAGTGGGGTGCATATGACGAACAATAGAAATCTTTCTTCACTGCTGGGAAGGATAAATTGCTAAGTCATTTTTGGAAAATATTTGGCAGCATCTAGTAAAGTTGAAGATCCAAATATGCTCTGATCCAGTGATGTTATTCTTAAGTTTATATCCTAAAGAAACCCTAACATACATGATCAGAGACATGAATAAGAATGTTCGTTGCTCTGCTTATATTACTATTATTATTATGTTACTATTAGGAATAACTCAAATGTCCATTAGCAGGGAAATTTAAAAAATTAACATATTTAAGTGATATTATACAGTATATTATAAAGCAGTGAAAATGAATGAACTTACACTTACAATACACATGTACCACAAGAATGTAAAACTAAAAAATAAGTTGCAGAACATTATGTATCACTTATATAAGTTGTAAAAACACATATAAAACAATATTATTTACTGTTCACAAATACATAAATGTATTAAAGGGAAAGAAAGCCATTCCTCCAAGAGCCCTGGTTCTTTTTAATGGAAAATGCTGTTTTTGAAGCCAAATTCTGGGGGCTAGGTATACTCACTGCTGTTGAAAAGTTGCTGCTTCCAGGCATCTTCAGTGGACAGAACTAGGGAATATAAGTATGTGTGTATGTGTGTGTGTGTGTGTGTGTGTGTGTGTGTGTATTTATATACATACACATTTACATCAGTATTTGTTTCTACATTATCTATATATATTTGAAAACCACTAGTTCACACTAATACCTCCAATTCCAATCCAATGCCACAGGATTCATTCTAGTTTTCTCCTTTCTATATTTGTAACCTCCCTTCTCTGATGGTGATAAAACTGGCTTCTGTTATCCTTAAAATATGTACTTATTTGATCTGTCTTCCTCTGTGTAACTGATTTCTGTTCTTTGCCACCACTTCCTCTTTCCCATTTATGTCTTTCTCATCCTACTTGGGCTCTGAAACCCCTACAGTGGGTCACCACCATGCATGGATAATGTCTCTACCCTTTTTGGGCTCTGACTTACTCTATCAGGCCATCTCCCACATATATTCTGCTTAAATTTTCATATCTCATTCCAGGCCAACCTCCTGCCTCAGATGCTCCCTCTTCACCCTTCATCATTACCCCTGATGTGCTCAAGCCCTGATACACTAGACCAACCTGGGCATGGATGCTCTTTTCACATTACTTGGGTTCTCATTTCCCATGTTCACTGCCCCTTTATATGTATGCCTTCCTTAGCTTGCTCAGTCTCTGACTTCTTATGCCTCACTCCTCCACCCCCAATCCTACCTGCTAATTTGAAAGCATATTTATGAAGATGTTGTTGGACATCTTAATCTTAATAATATAGGTACAGTATAAACATTCCTAGACCTGTACATGTATCTGTTTTATTATGATATTTTATGATTAATTTTATGATATTTTATGATTAATTTTATTATAAATGATAAAAAAATTCGTAAAAATCATGAGAAATGCTTCTATATGTAATAATGTAATAAATTTTATAGAATCTGTATTATTTTATGTGATTAATATGGAAATTTGGGTCTAGAAGTGTCCAGATAGCTAAAAGGTTCATTTTTCAGATACTGGTTAGATTCAAAGTTTGACATGAACTGCTCTGATTTTTAGGAAATGTGAATTAGATTATCTAAATGGTCAGTGAAAATAATTATAATCAATGAGGAAAGTGCACAGTGTCTTGTGTTGGAAGGATTTATGAGAATCTGGGATCGGCTCAACCATAAAGATCTAACAGGCATCTATTGTAAAACTGCTTCAGAGAGGAAAAATAGTACTTATTTGGAAAACATATAGCACATATAATACTATCTTTGTTGTGTATTTGTAGCAATAAAGAACTAAATAATTGTTCTTAGAAAATCTCATTAAGGATACTAGGCATTCTGATTTTTATTGTTTTTGTAACCAGATTCAGACTTTAATTAAAAACACATTTATAAATCTATAGGTGTTATTAGTTTTTTCTTATTGCTGTAACAAATTACCAAAAATCTTAGTAGCTTAAAACAACACGAACTTATCTTACTGTTTTAGGACCCAGGCCCTCACTGGACTAAAAAAAGAAAGGTAGGCAAGGCTTTCCTTTTGAAAGGTCTGGAGGAGAATCTCTTTTCTTGCCTTTCTGGCTTTGAGGCTGCCCACATTGCTTGGCTTACAGCCCCTTCCATCTGCAGAGCCAGCAATGGCAGGTTGACTCAACCTGCCAAGGTTACTATGACCTTGTCTCTCTCTTTCATTTAAGGACCCTTGTGATTACGTCGGGCCCAACTAGATAAACCAGTGTACTACCCTATTTTGAGGTCTCCTCATTAGCAATCATAATTCGTTTGTAACCTTAATTCTTCTTTGCCATGTAACCTAACATATTCACAGGTTCCAGGGATTAAGATATGGACATCTTTGAGGTGGCCATTATTCTTTTGCCTTGCATATTAGAGTTTTTTTTTTAAATAATACGATTATTCATTTAAAGAAATTATTCTTTTGAGGTTGACAAATTTAGCCCTAGTACTAAAAATAAAATACTAAATTTTAAGCATAGTTTAGCCAAACTCATTTTTTTTTTTCAATTTAAGTTATTCTAAACTGATGACATAGTTATTGACGTGGCCTTCACTAAGGTTTGTCATCACTGTAGTTAATCATAGGTTTATTATCTGGAGATATTTGAATATTTTTACTCTTAATATTTGATATCTTCCAATAACTGGAAATAACTTACAGCAATATGTGTGTGTGTATGTGTGTGTGTGTGTGTGTTTGTATTTTCTATAAATTGGCATGGAATTTAAAGATGACTGATTTCTAAGAAAGGCAACTAAGGGGATGGTGGAATCATTGGTCTGTTAAAATTTAGGTATTTTGATTCAATTTTTAGGAAAAATTCTTTATAGACACTGACTTAAAAACAGTGTCCAGTACTGTGAAGAAAGTGTAACACTAATAGCACAGTGTTGATTACAAAGTATAATATAGTCTTTATTTGCTAACAGTGCACATGATAAATGTATCTGTTTGATATTATTGATTGCCTTACATCAATAGCTGCCTAAAGTAACTACAGATCTAGATTTCTTCTGACTGAGGTAAAAGCATTTTTTGTTGTTTATTTTTCATTTTTGTCTTGTTCCTAAGGACTGTTTTCACTCCTTTCATTATTTTAATTGTCCTGCATTTCTGTTGTGTTTCTGTTGAGATGTATCTGTTCAGCATGCTAGGTGTGCTGCACTATGAACTATGATTTTATATAAAAGGAGGATGGGATTACTTTATAACTCCCAGCTTTTGTTTTCTTGGACATTGGACCTATATATACTCTGGCAATTTATACATTTACTCTGAATTTTCATTTTAGATCTATTGGTCATACCTATCACAATGGAGATTGTATACTACCCTTTCCCACCCTTCATTATTCAGTTTTATGAGATTTTGCATTTGTTTCCATTCATCCACTTGGCAATGCTATATAGTCTTTAATATACAGAAAAATTAGACACTATAGAATTGAGAACATAGAGATCGTTTACTCTTATCCACTCATTTTATAGATAAGGATACTGAAGCCTGGAAAAGTTAAGTCACACAATCACCTAAGAGACACAGAGGAATTAAAACTTGGAATAAACTGGCTCCCAGTTTATTGTCTATACTGTGTGATGTGGCACGATAAGTTTATATTGGGTTTCATCTTTAAGGTAAAGAAGGTGTTTACTGCTGTATTCTGTTTTCTCTTTGTTATTAAACGTCTGCCTTTTGGAAAATTGTTCCTGTGCAGTCTTACTGGAGAATGCTTTTTTGAAAATCTAAACATACAGATTAATTGCTTCTCCTCTTGTGTCTGCACCCAACTGTAGTAGACTAGAAGAATGAAAAGGGGAAAGGCTAATCTATGGTTGGATTGTTCATTTGTTCAGCATGTGTTTTAAATTTCCACTGTGTGCTCTGTACTCTCCTCAGAAATACATTCTGTTGCTGCCTCAACAGAAACTTATGATCCACATTAAAGGAGGAGATGTACTTAATTCTGACCGTTAAAGGAAGATTCCATGTGTGCTTTTAATTAATACATGTTAACCCATTTTGAGTTCAGAATTTGGGGAAGTTTGTATGGCATCTCAAGAAAAGCTTCTTTATGAGTTTAAAATGAAAGAACAGCTTTATTTTTTTGCATTTGTTTAATTTCTGCCTCCTGTTTCTTTGGGATATATTAATAGGGGCCAGTAAAGCTGCAGCCTGCAGACTGCTAATTGCAGTGCAGCCACGCCTTTTAATTTATATATAGTCTGTGTCTGCTTCCATGCTGCGATGGCAGAATTGAATAGTTGCATCAGAGACTGTATTGCCTACAAACCTAAAATGTTAAAATATTTACTATTTGGTCTTTTTTCTTTTTATAAGATTTTATTTATTTATTTATTTACTTATTTATTTATTTATTTATTTGAGGCGGGGGGGGGGCATGCAGACTCCCTATTTGGGACTTGATCCCAGGGCCCTAAGATCATGACCTGAGTTGAAATCAAGAGTCAGATGCTTGCCTGACTAAGCCACCCAGGTGCCCCTACTATTTGGTCTTTTAAAAAAGTTTGCTGACTCCTGCGTTAGAAAACTACAGATAATTTAAAGATTCAGAAATTAATTTTTCAAACTCAGTATAAGTCTGTGTAAGCTCTTTAGGCATTCACTTTTCTTTTTGTTGTTATTTCTAGCACTATTCTCTCTCTGGCCTCCAGTGGAAGGCATCCATCAATCCATTATGTGTTTGAGTGACGGTTATGTGCAAGATGTTGAGGATACATTGGTCAGGCAGCTATAGCTTTTATTTTAGTGGTGCTCATGTCCTGATGAGGCAGATGTAGTTGAAATATTTAGCCAACTTAGTAACTATCTTCAATTAATAAGTGAGGAAAGTTCTACAGAGGAGAATTACAACGTATGAAAGTATGTTATTGGAAGACCTGGTCTAGTGTGGGTGTTAGGTAAGGCGTTTTTTTGGAAATGATATTCAAGCTAAGTTGCCCTAGGATTAAAAGGGTATATATAGTTGCGAGGATGTTACCTGTTTTAGTAAACAGCATATGAGAAGGCCTTGAAGCAGGAAGGGATTATGGAATATTTGAGGAACTATGAGAAGACTACTATTTAGCTTGACTACTGACACGGAAGGGAGGAGTGGCAGGAGAGGAGGCTGTAAGTACAGAGCTCTTATGGAGCTCAAAGGATTTGGATCTTTGTCCTAAAAATTGAAGGGAACTGATGGAGGGTTTTAAGCTTGAAAGGGACATAATTTGGTTTACAATTAAAAAATGCTCTGTATGAAGATTGAATTAGAAGGGAGCTGGACAAGATGCTGGAAGCTACTGTTCTTGAAGAAGGATGGCAGTGGCTTGGGCTAAAGTGGTGGCAAAGTGGAGGTCTAGAGGGGTGGGTGATTTTGAAAACAGGTTTAGTGGGTACAGTTGGCAAAACTGAATTATTTTTTAACTGTAGGGGAGAAAAGTGTTACCTCCTCAGTTTTAGAAGTTCTGATAATATTATTGCTTCTGTTCATTCTGCCAAAATCATCCTAAATTGTTGGTTTGACTTGTTATTTTTCTGATGGTTTTCCCGTTACTCGTAATGTCAAATCTAAACTCCTTTGGTTCTTTCTGGGTTGTTGTCATCTTATGCTGGTCTGTCTGGTTGCTTTTAATCTCCTACTACGTAGGAGAATATACTGGAATATACTTGATATTTCATTATCTCTCTCATCACTCTTAGGTTTCTGGCACTAAGTAAGAGCTCAATATATACTTGTTGAAATGGGTGCTGTGATGACATGCCATTTAATTTGAGATAAATAGAAAAACTTAAAGGTACTGTTTAATACTATTCAGTATTTTTCCATTCATATTGTGACATAACCTATTTACAGAGTAAGTTTCTAAGGTACCACGTGTCATAATAGCAAGGTACAAGTAACTAAAAATGTGACAGTAGTATGGATGTCATAGTGGAGGGACAGCTTACAGAAAGTTGAGACCGTCTTAATATAGGTAAATGAAAATTTCAAACTGATACTGATACTTTCAGCTATGCTGTGATATAGAATACAGAACTTGAACACAAAGAAAGATTTAATACAACTCAGTTTGTTTTTTTTTTAAAGGGGACAAAATGAGATGAGGAAACTAAATTTTTTTTAATTTATATTTTTTTGCCGAACTTGTAAATCTTCTGTTTGCTTTTAATTATTATTGTAGGTTCTTTTTTGACCTGTTAATGTAACTTTTATATATGAAAAAAGTTTAAATTTATCAAATATAGTTGTGGTGACCCTTCAAACACAATATTTTTCTTCACTCTATATTATTTATTATAGATTGTTTATTACAATCTGAAGTTTAATTTAGTAATTACGTATTGAGCCTCTGCTGTGTTCCAGACATACTGTTAATTGCTGAAGATACTCATATGGATAAGGCCATCTTTGTCCTTAATGAATACAAAGTCTAGTATGATTGGCAGATATATTATAAATAAATTACCATACTGTAATTATGTCAGTGATAAGCATGCTATGATTAGTATGCATGTGGTCTCAAAGTAATGCAGAAGGGAGGTTAACTCTGTGTGTGTGTGTGTGTGTGTGTGTGTGTGTTCAGAAGGTTTCAAAGAGGAAGTGACATCTGAGTTGAGTTTCAAAAGAATGAATACAAAATTGACCAATTGGCCAATGAAAAGAGAAGGTAAACATTCATTTTAGGCATAGGAAACAGCATATTAAACTCCATTTAATGTAATGTGCAGTAAGTCTGATGCTCAGACTGGTTTTAAGGAAAGAAAATTGAATCTCAAAGAAGGAAATTCAGACTACTGAAGGAGTTGGGGGCATTAAATACATTCATTTTTCCATCATCCAACAAGAGTATTACACTAAATCACCAATGCATTTGGCATTTCAGTTTATTAAACATTGTTGTGATTTTGTTAAATGAACATTTTTAAGTAGAGCCTCCAGGGTGCTGGATGGTGAGCCAAAAGACCACAAGAGAAACAAAGATAGAGAAGTTTACTACTCACAGGCCCTGGAGGAAGTATACCCCTTGCTTTGTGGGACCACACAGGAAGATCAAGGCAGGGTACAGACAGAAAGACTGAGGAACTGGGGCACATGCCTTCATTAGGGTCTGTGGGTGGAGTGCTTTTGGGGTTCCTGGGCTAAGGTGGATTGTCCAATCAGACCATAAAGAGCGAGGGTTTCGTTAAGCTTCACAGGGGTTTTACCTAAGGGCCATACAAGGGGAAGGTGTTGGGAGTCAAGGAACTTAATTTGCTTATGACTGTGGGCTGTTATCTAGGGCTTGTACTTGCACAAGGCATTAAAATCAGGTTAAGGCCCTTGCAGGCAGCTGCAGCTTGGCCAAAAATGTATGCCTAGGCAGCAATATGATGGAATAGCTCAGCTACACTCTCAACAAACATACATGTTAACTGAAATCTGCCACCCACCGTTATAATCAGTGTGGCTAAAATTATTCATCTGAAACCTGTAAGGCTAAAGTAAATTTAAAAAGGGGTTAAGTCAAGTCAAGCAGAACCTGACTTGGATTTTTTGCCAAAGTCTACAACATATTACAAGACTGACAAGACAGAGACAGTTTACCTACCTCCAGTAGAAGTCCCACACAAGATCGCACACTGACTCTTCTTTCCTTCCTTTTCAGAAACAGAAGAAACAGAAATAAGTCTTATTATAGAATTTGAAGAAGCAGAATATATTTGATTTCTTTTTCTGTTTTAACAAATTACCACAAACTTAGTGTCTTAAAACAACACACATTTATTATCTTATAGTTCTATAGGTGAGAAGTCAGATACAGGTCTCAGTGTGCTAAAATCAAGGTGTCAGCAGGGCTGCATTCTTTTTGGAGGCTCTGGGGGAGAAGGAGAATCCTTTTTTTTTTTTTTTTTTTTTACCTTTTCCAGTTTTAAAGAGCTGCCCTTAGATTATGACCCCCTCCCCACTTCCTCCATCTTTAAAGCCAGCAACACTGCATCTCTTTGACCATTCTTCTGCTTCTCTTCTGCCTCCCTCCTGCACTCCAAAGAGTGATTACAGTGGACCCACCTGGATAATCCAGGATAAAATCCCTATTTTAAGGTCAGCTGACTGGCAGCCATAATTCCACCTGCAACCTTAATTCCTCTTTTGCTGTGTAACCTAACATATTCACAGGTATTATTCCAGGGATTATTCTCTTTACCAGGAAAATTATTTCATTTCTCTGGAGTTTCTGTTTTTATTGCAGCAGAATTCTTAAAATATTTTGTGAGAAATCATAATTTCAGCATGGAGATCCCAAAATGAAACAGTGAGTAGTCATTTCTTCTTCTGGAGCTCTTAGATTTGTGACCCTGTATACTGTGTTTATTTTTGTAAGGTGTACCTGGGTATTAAAGTAGGTTTGTTCCTGGGAAGAATGGAGGAAAATCTAAGATGAGCATTTCTTGAGAGCAAAAGAGAAATTTATAAAGCATTGAGCTATAGCTGAAGTCTTCTCTTTCTAGTTACATAATTCACAGGGAATACAATGATGAACGGTCATTTAATTTTTTTTTAAGATTTTTGTGTCATAGGGTATTCCTTGTAAAGAATTTGTGTAGACATGTCAATATTTTAAGATAAGCTCTATTTTAAGGAAATTTCTTCTGTAAAATGTTTGTATTGTAGTGATATTTTATAAGTTATTTAAACTTGGTCACTGTCATCACATCCGGCCATTTAAGTTTTCTTTACGGTTAGACTAACTGCCTCAGCCTTTATTTCAGGTAGAGTCTTGTAGCAATAGTACATCTGAAATTTCTCTGAGCAGGGATTTTTTCAGTGTTGTGATGGGAGTGAGAGACAAAGAACAACTCTGGATTAGAAGTTACTGGGGCTGAGTGTTAGTCTGGATTTATTTTCACTCTCTCTGTTTTGGGTATCTATGAGATAATTACAAACAGTAATTTTTGAAGCCTTCTTAAATGAGGAGTTTGATCCATTATCTTTTTCAAATCTGGAAATTTTTTTCTTTTGTATTATTTTATCCCCTCCATTGTTGCTGTACCCTTTTCTTAGAACTTCTAATAGTTGGTTATTATATCTCACATGAGCTTATGAGCTTCTATTCTCTCCTATTTTTCTATTTCTGTATTATTATTATTATTATTATTATTATTATTAGTCCTTTGTCTTTCTGAGAGATTTCTTAGAGTCTATCTTTCTGTTAATTTTTTCCTTCCTTTCCTAATGTATAACAGAAAGAGCCCTTTCTGTTAAATTTTTAAATCAGACAGTTACTTAATTTTTTATAGAAAATTTCACACCTATTCAAACCTAGAGAGAAGAGTCAAGGGTGTTCACTATACCAGTTATTCAACTTAAAGGATGATCAAAATCATGACCTTTTTTCATGTATATCCCTGTTCACCCACTCCTCTCCCCAAATAGGATTAATTTGAGTGAGTCTTACACATCATCATGATTTATATGATATAATAATGTAATATAAAATATTTATTTATTTAAATTTATTTATTTGAGAGAGAGAGAGATACAGAGAGAGAGAGAGAGAGCATGAATGGGAGGAGGAGGCAGAGTGAAAGGGAGAAGCAGACTCCCTGCTGAGGAGGGAGCCCGACACAGGGCTCGATCCCAGGACCCTAAGATCATGATGTGAGCTGAAGGCAGATGCTTAACCGACTGAGCCACCCAGGTACCCCTAAAGTTTTTATATGTAAATGTACACGTGTACATTTATATGTAGATATTTCACTCTCTCTCTCTCTCTCTATATATATATTATATTTCACTAAATAACTATAATAGTTATTTCTCAATGTTTTACTAATAGAGAAGGACTTGTGTTCAGACATAGCTAAATTTCATTACTGTACCTCTAAAAAATTAAGTCATTTCTTAATATCATTAAGATCCTAGTAAATGTTCAATTTTTAGTAAACTTTTGAGTTTTAGATTTTTTTTAATTTAAATTCAATTAGCCAGTATATCATTATTTTCAGATGTAGAGTTCAATAATTCATCAGTTTTGAGTTTTAGATTTATAGAATTATTGCAAAGATAGTATAAAGAGTACCTGTATATCCCACATCCAGGTTCCCCATTTATTAGCATATTACACTAATATTTAGGCTTATTTGCCACACCAGTGAACCAATATTGATATCTTATTACTGAGAGTCCATATTATTTAGATATTCTCAGTTTTCCCCTTCTTTTTCTGTTGTAGGATTCCATACAGGATACTATATTACAATCAGTAGTCATGTCTTAGACTCCTCTTGGTTATGACAGTGCTTTGGACTTTCTTGATTTCAATGGCCTTGGAAGTTTTAAAGAATACTACTAGTCAGATATTTTATAGAATGTTGCCCAACTGGGATTTGTTTCATGCTTTCCTTATGATTAGACTGGAGAAATATGTTTTTGGGCAGAAGACCACAGAGTTAAAGTACATTCACATCACAGCAAGGATGCATACTGTCAATATGACTTATTGTTGTTGCTGTTGACCCTGACTTAAGACAGTGTTTTTCAGGTTTCTCCACAGTAAAGTTTTTCTTTTCTTCTATCTTTCCATACTGTACTCTTTGGGAAACATCAGTTTGGGCAGCCCACACTTAAGGAATAGCTAGTTATGATCCACCTCAAGTGTGGAGTATCTCTGTATAAATTATTTAGATTTCTACTGCAAGATGGAATGGGATTTGTCTCATCCTTCATTTATTTATTTATCCCATCGTTTCTTTATATCAGTATGGACTTAACATATTTTATACTTTTGGTTCTAATTCATACCCCTATCAGTGTATTTTTTTGTTATTTTGGTTTTGGGTACCTTTTTTTTTTTTTTTTAACTTTCTGTCATAAGATACTCCAGACTCATCTTTATATTTCCTGCCTCAGTCTTAGAATGAGCCCTTTCTCTGAAGAGGCTTAGGGTTTTTTTTTTTTTTTTTAAGATTTATTTATTTATTTTAGAGAGAGAGAGTGCATGAGAAGGGGGAGGGGCAGAAGGAGAGGGAGAGAATCTCAAGTAGACTCTCTGCTGAGCATGGAGCCCAACATGGGGCTTGATATCATGACCCTGAGATCATGACCTGAGCCGATATCAAGAGTCAGACACTCGGGCGCCTGGGTGGCACAGCAGTTAAGCGTCTGCCTGCGGCTCAGGGCGTGATCCCGGCGTTGTGGGATCGAGCCCCACATCAGGCTCTTCCACTATGAGCCTGCTTCTTCCTCTCCCACTCCCCCTGCTTGTGTTCCCTCTCTCGCTGGCTGTCTCTATCTCTGTCGAATAAATAAATAAAATCTTAAAAAAAAAGAGTCAGACACTCAACCGACTGAGCCACCCACGCACCCCAAAGAGCCTTAGTTTCTAATTGAAGAATTGTATTAGAAACTCAAATTTGCATGTGAGGTATGTGGAACCAGGGTTTTGGTTCTAGATTTTGTCCACTGAAAGAAGAGATATATGTGTGTCTACTAACCTGTGTATATACACATACCTATAAATATTTCTGTATGTAACCATTTATATTTTGAGCTAAACATGAGTTCACATGTTGATATGTCCAATTCTAATCCATTACCATGTGCATCATTCTTGCTTTTTCCCCTTGCCTGTTTGTAACCTCCCACTCTAAGAGGAAGAAAACTATCAGCCATCCATTTATGTAATTATTCAATTCCAGTATATATGTATAATCATTTCAGAATTGTTAATTTGTACACCAATAGGGAACAACTTTATCAACTAGAGTACAGTGCTTATAGAATTTTTTAGCCTTTAGCCTTAGACTCCATTCATTTCTGAATTTACTTAGGTCAGCACCTTATACCACTCATCCCCTTCAGTGAGTTTGTTTCACACATTTGTAATAAATACATTTAGACTTCTGTCACATTCTGCACTCCCTCCAGGGACCCTGACTTCCTAAAAGATTTTTAAACAAATTTGCATGCATTAAAGTTTACTCCTTCTCCTGTAAAGTTCAGTGGATTTTGACAAATGCTTAATGTTTTGTATTCACCATTACAGTATCATAAAGAGTAGTTTCACCATCCTAAAATGTTCCCTATACTTCATCTGTTTATTGCTTTCCCCAGTGAGCCCCTGGCAAACACTGATCTATCTCTATAGTTTTGCCTTTTAAAGAATGCCATATAATTAAAACCATATAGTGTATAGCTTTTTCATACTGGTTTCTTTGATTTAGCAATATGCATTTGAGATTCATCCATGTCTTTTTTGTGACTAGATACCTCATTTTTTTAAATTGATCAATAATATTACATTGTATGGATGTACCACAGTTCGTTTATTCATTCATCTGTCAGAGGAAATAAATGTTGGTTGCTTCCAGTTTTTGGCCATTATCAATAAAGCTGCCATAAATATCCACATGCAGATATTTCTGTGAATAGATGTTTCTTTAAATCATTTGGGAAAATATGAAAGAGTGCAGTTGCTTGGTCATGTGGTAAGGCTATGTTAAAAAGCCTTGTTTAAAAGAAACTGCCACGGGCACCTGGGTGGCTCAGTCCTAAAGTGTCTGGCTTTGGCTCAGGGCATGATCTTCTGGCTTCGGCTCAGGGCATGATCCCAGCGTTCTGGGATTGAGCCCCGCATCAGGCTCCTCTGCTGGGAGTCTGCTTCTCCCTCTCCCACTCCCCCTGTTTGTGTTCCCTTTCTCGCTGGCTGTCTCTCTCTCTCTGTCAAATAAATAAATAAAATCCTTAAAAAGAATAAAAAATAAAAAAAATAAAAGAAACTGCCAAATTATTTTGCAAAGTCGTTGTACCATTCTGCATTCTTATCAGCAGTTGGTATTGTCAATGTTTTGGATTTTAGGCATTTTAATAGGTATACAGTGGTATCTCATTGTTTTCAAATTTGCAATTCCCTAATAGTAATGCTGAGCGTCTTTTCATATGCTTATTTGTCATCTGTATATCTTTGGTGAGGTGTCAGTGTAGATCTATTTATTTGTTTTCTTATTGTTGAGTTTTAGGAGTTCTCTGTATATTTTGGATGTAAATCTTTTATCAGATATGTGTTTTACAAATATAGAAAATATTTGGTCTGTGCCTTGTCTTTTTATTCTCTTAAAAGTGTCTTTCACAGAGCAGAAGTTTTAATAAATTCCAAATTATCAGTGTTTTCTTTCAAAGATAATGCTGTTGGTATTCTAATTAACAAATCATTATTAAACCCCAGGTCATGTAGGTTTTCTACTTTAAGAAGTTTTATAGTCTTGCAGCACTGTTGAAAAGACTGTCCTTTCTACATTGAACTGCCTCTTCTTCCTTTTTGTCAGAATCAGTTGAGTATATTTGTGTGGGTCCACTTCTGAGCTTTGTTCTGTTCTGTTGATCAGGGCAGCTCAGTCATTAAGCATCTGCCTTCCTCTCAGGTCATGATCCCAGGGTCCTGGGACAGAACCCTGCGTCAGGCTTCCTGCTCAGCAGGGAGCCTGCTTCTCCCTCTCCCTCCGCTGCTCCCCCACTGAGCCACCCTGGCACCCCTATGTGTTTATTCTTTAGCCAATAACATGCTGTCTTATTGTGTTGTTTTGTCTTATAGTAAGTCTTATGTTGTATAACAAAGAATTCAGCTGGCTTTTGTATCTAGTTTGTGCATGGGAACCTCTACATCTTTGGAGTTTCTCGAGTGGCAGGAGTGTTTCTGTTCATGATGGCCTTAATAGGTAGCTAATGAGGTAACTCAGCATGGGGTAAACTATGCAAGAAAAACCACACCTGTGATTATAGGGTTCGGGCATTGAGCCATGTAAAATTAGTCTGACCTCTGAGGAGCAGGGAAGTGGGCTGGAGATTGAGCTCAGTATATGCCCAGTAATTTGATCGATCATGCCCACGTAATGAAACTCCAATAAAAACTCTGGACACTGAATCACAGATGAGCATCCCTGGTTAACAATACTCTCTGCATATTGTTACTCATCACTATACCAAGGAAGTGACCTCTTTTGACTCCACGGAGAGAGAATACGGAAGTTTTGCATTTGGGATCATCTCAGACATTGCTCTGTGTGTGTCTTCTTTTGGCTGGGCATGATTGATACACTTTTTGTTGTGATATAACTGTAATTGTAAACTATTTTGCCTTCCTGAGTTCTGTAAGTTTTTCTAGTGAATTATTGAACCTGAGGAAGTACTGGGAACCTCTAGATTTATAGCCACTTGATCAGAAGTTTAGGGCCTGGGAACCCCTGAGTTTTAACTAGTGGTGTCTGAATTGAGGTCAGTCTTTGGGAGTGCTTTTATCCTGTGAAGTTTGTTTTAACTCTGGTTAGCATGAAAAGTCCAATTGGAGTTTGGGTCATAAAAAGTGAAATTTGCTATGTCAACCCTGACTCACTGAAACATGTGGTTTGAGAAGAGAAAGGATGAAGGGGCAAAGGAGTTTGGGATTTTTTATTTTTAGATGGCTATATATTCACACATAATATGAAACTGCAGCTGTGCTGTGATCCATTACTAAAGGCAAATTTACAGGATGGAATTCAGAAATGATGATAGAATCAACTCCTAATGAGATGGCTCACTGGATACATACCTAAGAAACAAACTAAATATACAATTCCTTGATTATTGTTATGTGTAATAGCTAAAATGAAAGTAATAGAGTTCTGGAGCTGATTCTGATGCTGAGCCAAGCTTAGATTTCAGTCAGTTGGACTACAACCAATAGTCTTGAAGCCACCCACAATTGGAAAAATTATTCTAGGACAACAGACAGTATTGCTATGACCTCTGGTTACCAGAAAAGTAGTCCAGTTGGAGGGAGGGCAAAACCAAGAAACTTCTAAAACCAGTGGTTATAGTGCCAAGGAGTTGTCTCATTTTGTGGATCTGTTTGTCATTAGCTTCTTGAAGAATTTTACTGAAATGGATTGTGAGAGTGACTAATTGAGGGGCAGTATCTGGTTTTGAATGCTATAGAGTGGAAGAGAATGTTTGGTTGATATAGGACCCACAGCTCACTATATAACAGTCACAAATGGCTGTATAGAGTAGGTTATTCCCAAGGGAGCAGGTAGCCTGGTGGACTGGATAAAACCTGCTATGAAGTTTGTTTGCCCGAAAAGAGAGACTGTCTTTCCTCTATAAATGCCTAGTGGAAAACCCTAGATGAAGTGGATGTATACCTTATAGCAAGCCCTGCTGGACTGGCTTTATGGTGATTGGGATAGTCATCTACTGAATATGTCCCTTACCCAGATCATGGTAACTGCTATGATTAAGGGGGCCCCTTTTACATGGGCATCCCATGTAACCATGCTGTAAAACCAAGCAGCTGTTCAAGAACCTTTGTCATATTTGCTGTCTCCATTTCCCTTGAAGATCTCCCCCCCCCCCAAAAAAAGAGAACCATTAACAAGAAAGGAGGGGAAGACAGAAGGGGAGCGAGCCTAGGGACTTGGCCTTTCTAGGCTGGATGGTTATTAGAAATGAATATATCGAACATTGATGAGGTTGAATCAGAGGTGTTAATGCAGCACTATTGAAGATTGAGTGTACCAGTGAAAGCCAGTGTTGGTCCTACAACCCTAAAGGGCCCTAAATAAGTCCCCCATATTTATCCCAGTTTGGAAGAATTTCAAAGGTGAAAGGCAAAGATGCAAATGAAAAACCTGACCTGGAATTACCTGGGGCAGTGGTCTGGTAGATTAGTTAAAATGAAGATTGAAGAAGGGTCTGGGTCCCTTACAAATGGGTAAAATGGTGACTGGGTGTAAGCGAGACCTTTCTGGGACTCTTTGACACAGGAGCCCTCTGTGCTTCGGTATCAAAACCTGTTGATGATGTCCTGACTGTGGCTACTTTTAGACTGAGAGAATATGGTAGTGTATGGATTAATGGGATTCAGGTGAAAAGTTCAGATGAAACCTGGAATATTTAAACAGGCTTTATGTGAAATGATTGGTTTTCTTTACCTTAATGTTTTATGTAAAATAATATGCCTTCCTAGTATTGTAAAACCAGAACTGCTTGGTGAAGTCTTAATGATAGAGGCTACCCTTAGGGATGCAGCAGTTGATGGGATAGTTTTGTTCTGTGAAGGTTTTAGAATAATAATTCTACCACTGACAATATAATTACTGAAAACAGTTTGAGGATTTTTTTTTCTTATTTTCCTACTTTAAATAGTGTCTCCCTGAATCGTTATTCCATGAACTTGATACATAGTTGGATTTGTGTATAACATTTTACTTTAGATTTTTAGGGATTCATTCAAGCATTGTTTGTAATAGTAAGAAGATTGGAAACAACCCAAATATCCAAATAATAACTATATTACAGAAGAATATAATATTATGGAGGCTAAGTAGTGGAAGAGATATGAATATATCTCTTTTTGTTTAAATTTTTTAACATTTTTTTTGTTACTCCAGTGGTTTTAGAAAAAGTTAGCAAATATGTATATATTTATTTTCCCTCAACTTTAAGCATATGAAATAATATGCTTTTGCTATTACAAGTAAATCTTTGATAAATAACCTTATCTTTCTATATTTTGGGGATAGATACATAAAATTGTGATGTTGAATCAAAGGTTAAACATGCAAGTAATTTTGTAAGATCTTTGGGCAATGATTTTTTAATTTCCAGCAGCTTTTTTTCCCTTTAGGTGAAATTCACGTAACATAAAATTGACCATATTAAAACAAACATCTCAGTGACAGTACATTTGCAATATTGTACAACCACCACTCTGTCTAGTTCCAGAATGTTTTCATCACACCAAAGTAAACCTTGTACCCAGGTATTAAGTAGTTACTCCCCACCTGCCCCTCCCCAGCCCATACTTCCTTCTGTATGTGGACATTTACCTCTTTCAGCATCATTTGTTGAGATGACTCTTTCGTTATTGAGTGATAGTGGCACCCTTGCCAAAAATCAGTTAGCCAGAGATGTATACATTTATTTCTGTTCTCTCAGTTCTGTTCCATTGATCTGTATGTCTGTCATTTTGTCAGTAGCACACCGTTTTGAATACCGTAGTAATCTGTAATCACATGTTTTTGATTACTTGATCACAAGATAAATTTTGAAACCATGAAGTATGAGTCTTCCAAATTTGTTGTACTTTTCCAGTACTGTTTTGATATTTGAGGCACCTCACACTTTCATTTGAATTTTAAAATCAGTTTTTTTCATTTCTACCACAAAGGCCATTCGAATTTTGAAAGATTTCACTGAAAATACAGATTACTTTGATTAGTAGCCATTTTAACAACATTAATTCTTACAGTTTATGAGCACAAAATGTCTTTTTTGTTTATCTAGGTCTTTTTTAGTTTCTTTCAGCCATATTTTGTACTTTTCAGCATGTAAGTCTTTTACCTCCTTGGTTAAATTTATTCTAGGCTTTTTTTTTTTTTTTTTTTGGATGCCATTGTTAATGGAATTGTTTTCTTAAATTTTTTTTTTTATTGTTCCTTTTGGTGTGTAGAAAAAAAATAACTGATTTTTCAGTGTTGATATTGTACCCTGCAACTTTGCTGAGTTTATTATTAGCTTTAGTAGTTCTTTTGTGGATTCATCATATATATATATCATCCTATGGTGCCCCAAATATCAAAACAGTATTGAAAAAGTAAAATCATGTCATCTGTGAAAAAAGATAGCTTTACTTCTTTTCCAATTCAAATGCCTTTTTATTTAATTTTCTTGTGTTCTGGCTAGAACCTCCAGTACATTGTTGAATAGCAATGGTGAAAGCATACATCCTTGTTTTGCTTCTGATTTTAGGGAAATAAACTTTCAGTCTTTTTCTATCGAGTATATTAGGTATGGGTGTTTTACAAAGGTCCTTTATCATGTTGAGAAAGTTCCATTATATTTCTGCTTTACTGAATATTTTTGTTATGAAAGGATGATCATTTTTGTCGAATGCTATTTCTGCATTAATTGAGGTGATGTGGTTATTTTCTTCTATTAATGCGGTATATTACGTTGATTGATTTTCATATCTGGAACTATCTTTGTATTCCTGGGATAAATCCCAGGCATATAATCTTTTTGATATGCTGATTGGTTGAATTTATTATTATGTATTTATATTTTTATATTCATATCACAAGGATATTGGTTTGTAGTTTTCTTGTAGTGTTTTTGTCTGGCATTTGTATCAGGGTAATTCTGTGCTCATAGAATGAATTAGGAAGTGTTATATTTTTTTGAAGAGTTTGAAAAGGAATTGTATTAATTCTTTAAATTTTTGGTAGAATTCACCAGTTAAGCCATCTGATTTGGTAAGTTGTTGTTGTTTTTATTTTATTGGGAGGTTTGTGATTACTGCTCATGTCTCTTGTTTAAGTTTGTTTAGATTTTCTGTTTTTTTCTCGAGTCATTTTGGTAACTTCTATGCATCTAAAATTTGTCCATTTATCTGTTAATTTGTGTACTGTTGTTCATAGTGTTCATAATACTCTCTTAAAATCCTTTTTGTTCTAGTAAGGTTGGAAGTAATGTCCCCATTTTTGCTTCTGATTTTAGTTATTTTTAGTTTTGTCTGTCTTTTTTTCTTTGTCAGTATAGCTAATGGTTTGTCATATTTGTACTTTTCAAAAAACCCAACTTTTGGTTTCATTGATTTTTCTGTTTTTCTGTTTTCTGCTATATTTTTTTCTGCACTGATGTTTATTTTTTTTTTCCTCTGCTAACTTTGGGGTTATTTTTCTATTCTTTTTCTAGCTCCATAAGCTGTAGTTAGATTATTGAGTGTTAGATTTTTCTTCTCTTTTTAAGGTAGGCATTTGCTGCAAAAAATTTCACTCTGAGCACTGTTTTTGCTCCATTCCATAAGTTTTGGTATGTTGTATTTTCGCTCTAATTTTTCTCTTAAGTATTTTCTGATTTCTCCTGTGATCTTTCTTTGATCAGTTTATTAAGAATATGTTGTTCAGTGCTTGGTTCAGCAGCACATATACTAAAATTGGAACAATTTGGGGAAGATTAGCATGGCTCCAGGCAAGGATGACATGCAAATTTGTGAAGCATTCCAAATTTTTAATAAAAACCTGTTGCAAAGTACTTAAAAAAATGCATTGTTCAATTTTCATATATGTGAATTTTCCAGGTTTTTCTGTTATGGTTTGTAATTTAGACCAAGATTTCTTGTGAATTCAGTTTTTAAAAAGTTATTGAGGATTATTTTGTGAATAACATGTTGTATCTTGGAGAATATGTCCCATGTGTAGTCTGATTTTGTTGGGTAGATTTTTTTTCTTTTGTATGTATACATATATGTATGTTTATATAATTGAATTTTTATTTTATATGTAATGTAATATAAATATGATTACATATTTATAATAATTTATATAAATATAAATCTATGTGTTATATATATTTAAATATATCTGTACCTATATGTATGTTTATCTTTCAAGTCTAGTTGGTTTATAGTATTGTTCAAGTTCTCTATTTCCATAACAGTCTTCTATCCAGATATTCTATTCATTATTGAAAGTGTAGTATTGAATTTCCAGGTATTATTGTAGAACTTTCTATTTCCCCCTTCAAATTTGTCAATCTTTGCTTCATATATTTTGCTCTATTGATTGGTACATACATGTCTGTAATTGTTAAATCTTCTCGATTAATTCAGATAGTATCAATATATAATATTGTTTTTTATTTCTTGTAGTAGTTTTGACTTAAAGTGTTTTGTCTGCTGTGTGGCCACCCAGCTGTCTTCTGGTTCCTGTTTGCATGGAATATATTTTTCATCCTTTTATTTTTAACCTATATGTGTCTTTGGATACAGTGTGAGTCTAAGGTGACTGTACAGTTGGATTTTTTTTTAAACCACACTGACAGTCTCTGCCATATGGGGTATTTAATCCATTTACATTTACAGTAGTCACAGATATAGAATGATTTTGTTATTTCATTTTGCTATTTTTTTTCCTGCATGTCTTATACTTTTGTTTCTCATTTCCTCAATTGCTGCTTCGTTGGGTTTAATTGATTTTTTACAATATACCATTTTGATTCTCTTCTAATTTTTCAAATGTGTATATCTAAAATATTTTTTTGGTTACCTAGAAATTACAATGAAAATCCTGTTTACGACAACCTATTTTTAATTGATACAAACTTAGCTTCAGTAGTATACAAAAACTCTGTTCCTATACAAATTTTGTTCCCCTTCTTTTTATGTTATTTTCACAAATTATACCTTAATACATTGTGTACACATTAACATAAAATTCTTGTTTTATGTATTTGTGCCTGAATGACTCCCCTTAGCATTTTTGTAAGGCAGGCCTACTAGTTACAAACTCAGGTTTTTTGGGTTTTGGTTTTATTTTGTAATCTCTTAATTTCTCCTTCATTTTTGAAGAATAGTTTTTCTGGATAGAGAATTCTTGGTTGAGTGTTCTTTCAGCACTTTAAACATGCCATCCCATAGGCTTCTGGCCTCCATGCTTTGTGATGAGAACTTGGCTCTTAATCTTACTATGGATCCCTTGCATATAGTGCATTGTTTTTCTCTTGGAGCTTTACATCTTTTCACTTTATCTTTGGCTTTTGAGAATTCAAATATAATATGTCTTGGTGTGCTGTCTGCATTTATCCTTTTTGTAATTCAGTTTGTTTCTTCAATATGTAAATCCCTGTCTTTTTTCAAATTTGAGAAGTTTTTGGCCATTATTTTTTCAAATATTCTTTCTGCCTGTTTTTCATTCTCCTTCTGAAGTTCTTAGCATACATATGTTGGAATGCCTTGACTGTGTATTCAGAAACCTTTCAGGCTTTTAAAAAAATATTATTTAAATTCAATTTAATCAACATATGGGGTATTATTAGATTCAGGGGTTGAATTTAGTGATTCATCAGTTGCATATGACACCCAGTGCTCATTACATCAAGTGCCGTCCTTAATTCCCATCACCCAGTACTCCATTCTCCTATCTACCTCCCCCTCCAGCAACCCTCAGTTTGTTTCCTATAGTTAAGAGGCCCTTATGGTTTGCCTCCCTCTCTGTTTTCATCTTACTTTATTTTTCCTTCCCTTCCCCTGTGTTCATCTGTTTTGTTTCCTAAGTTTCACATATAAAAAATAAAATCATACAGTATTTGTTTTTTTCTGACTTATTTTGCTTAGCGTAATAATCTCTAGTTCCATCCCCATTGTTGCAAATGGCAAGATTTCATTCTTTTTGATGGTTGAGTAATATTTCTGTGTGTGTGTGTGTATGTGTATACACACCACATCTTCTTTATCCATTCATCTGTCGATGGACATCTGCGCTCTTTCCATATTTTGGCTATTGTGGACATTGTTGCTATAAACATTGGGGTATATGTGCCCCTTTGAATCACTATGTTTGTATCCTTTGGATAAATACCTTGTAGTGCAATTTCTGGGTCATAAGGTAGTTCTGTTTTTAACTTTTTGAGGAACATCTATACTGTTTTCCAGAGTGGCTGCACCAGTTCGCATTTCCACCAACAGTTTAAGAAGGTTCCCCTTTCTCTGCATCTTCACCAAAATCTATTGTTTCCTGACTTATTAATTTTAGCCATTCTGACTGGTGCGAAGCAGTATCTCATCGTGGTTTTGATTGGGCTTTTTATTTTTATTCATTGTTTTTCTTTCTTCTGTGTAGCCTGAATAATTGCAATGGACAAATCTTCAGATTTGTTGATTCTTTCTTCTCCCTGTTCAAATCTGCTATTGAAATTTTTGTGATTTTTTTTTTTTCATGAGGACCAAATCAAGGTAATTTATTTGAAATGCTTATCACAATACCTGGCATCAAGTAGGTATGCAAAAATGTAAGTTTACAACTGTATACTCTCTTAATTCTTAAGAGTTAACAGTTAGTTGTTCTTTCTTAATTTTTAATTGTGGTAAAAAAAATCCTTCATCTTTGCATTTTGGCTCTTTGTTCGGGTACTCCTTCAGTGCTTAGCCTGATGATTTACAACTCTGCCTTAACCTTCACTTACTACTTTTTCTGAGCCTAGAGATCAGTTAGAGTTGAAAGCTTTGGGTCCTCTTTGGTCTTTACTGAGAATGTATCCTGCCCTGGATTTTTCTGTGGCTTCCTAAATTCCCAGCTATAGGGATATCTGGGTTGCCCGGTCAGTTGAGTATCTGACTCTTGATTTCAGCTCAAGTCATGATCTCAGGGTTGTGAGATTGAGCCCTGTGTTGGCTTCCATGCTGGGTGTGGAGCCTGCTTAAGATTCTCTCTCTCCCTCTGCCTCTCCCCCACCATGTGCACAGGTGCACTTCCTCTTTCTCAAATAAATAAATAAATAAATTCCCCACTATACATGGCACCTTTGAATTATCTAATTTCCCAAGGGAACACTCTCCCTAGCCTTTTTCTTAGTCTCTCAGTATTCAGTTATGTGTGTCAACTATAATATTTTGCTCCAGGGTGATTGGGGATTGTTTGCCTCACAGTGGGTTTGAGCAATGCCCATTACTTTTCCACCCTTTGTGAATTCCAAGTTAGGCAAAACAAAGACATGCACTTTGTGTCAGTCATTCAGGTAACCCCACACAGGTTAGAACAGAGAAATAATTTTTTGGAATAAGGTCTCCACTGAGCTCTTTGGAAGCAGGGACTAAGGTCTTAAACTGGAAACAAGAGATGCTGTCTTCAGATTTGCAGTCAAGTATGGGAAAGGCCAGTCTTACTGATAAGTAGAATGCAGAAGCTTACAGCAACTCTGAGAAATGGTTTAGAAGTTTCTTAAGACGTTAAACATACACTTACTATGTCACCCAGCAATCCCCACCACTCCTGGAGATGAAAGTTTGTATTCACACAAAAACCTGTACATGAATGTTTGTAATACTTTTATTTATAATAGCTAAAAACTGGAAAAACCAAAATGTCCTTCAGTGAGTACATGGATACACAAACTGGTACATCTATGCAGTGGAATACCACTCAGCAATAAAAAGTAATGAATTATTGATATATTCAGTGACTTAGGTGAATTTTTTTAAAAGATTTTATTTATTTATTTGTGAGAGACAGAGAGAGAGAGGGAGACCACAACCAGGGGGAGCAGGAGGCAGAGGGAGAAGCAGGCTACCCACTGAGCAAGGAGCCTGACGCAGAACTTGAACTCAGGACCCTGGGATCATGACTTGAGCCAAAGGCAGACGCTTAACCAACTGAGCCACCGAGGTGCCCTGATTTAGGTGAATCTTAAAGGGAGTCTGTTGAGTGTAAGAAGCCAGTCTGAAAGGGTTACAAACTGTATGATTCCATTTATATGACAGTCTTGAAAAACAAAACTGTAGTGATGGAGAACAGAGGATTGTTTGTTGGGGATATGGGTGGGTGGCAGGTGTAAATATAACTGGGTAGTACAAGGGAGATTTTTCAGTTGAAGATACTATTTGTGTCCTAATTGTATTGGTGTTTACACAAATTAATATGTATTTTAAATTTCATAAACTATGTACCATAAGAAAAAATTAATTTTACTGCATGATAATTATAGCAGATAGTGATAGTGCTATTCATTTCTCAAAAACTTGGAGGCTTTCTCCAGTTTATTAGTTAAGGAGGGATTCATGGAAGGAAGAAGTGGCCCACCATCTCATAGCTTGCTCTATTTGAATGGAAAGGTATTCTCAGAAGTCAAGGAAATCCTGTGATGATTCTGCTAATATGTATTCAGAGTTTTAATTCCAGTGAGTCTTGTGGGAAGCCTCTGGGAGCCAGAATATACAGACTTAGGTTTTCTTTGTCGTACTCCCAGCTAATGGTCTTATTAGATGGTCTCCCAACTAAAACAGATATATGTGAATATTGGCTCTCAGTAAGTACAGGCTTGCCAGTTAGAGGAGCCTGGCGTAACAAACATGGGAACAGAAACTCTTTCCCATGTTAACCAGTCTCCATGCTACATGTTTTTCTTTCTTTCTATAATAATACAGCTCCTAACCTGTACAGATGACAGATTTCTAAGCTGGTGAAGAAAAATTACAGTAGATCAATTTTTTTTTCTTTCTCTCTTTGCCTGGTTCCTTACTGAAAAGTCTCAGTAATATCTCTGATATAACTCTGAGAAACATAGACCTCCTATAAAGATGAATAGGGGAAAATTGTCTAAAACAGATGTTAGAATCCAGTCTTCAACTCTGCACTGTCTCTTTTGTGAAACTCCTTATTCAGCATCTTTTATCTGTCATCTGTGGTGCTGACTCCCACATATCAAATCTCTTTGCCCAACTCTACACTCATATATTGTCATCTGCTGAACATGTCTTCTCAAGATGCAGCAAGCATGTCAAAATTACCAGGTTCTAAAATTAGATATTAAATCTTTTATCTCCTACCAGATTTGATTTTCCTTTTTTTATACTTTATTTCAATGAGTAGGAATTATTTGTTTCTTAAGCCAGGAACCAAGGAGTTATTCATGGCTCCTTCCTTACTTCTCAGCGAGTTTTGGTTCTATAGATCCTAACTCCTCAGTATGTTTCATAACTGCTTATTCTTCATTCTCACTGACACTGATGAATGTCAGGCCACCATCATATGTCACATGGATTCTGCAGTATCCGCAAAACTGCTTTTTCTTCCCTACTTAAATTCATTTTGTACACAGCAGCCAGGATAATGTTTCTTTAATGTGAATCTCAATTTACCACTTGTGAAAACTCATCAGTCATACCCCTTTCATTGACATAAAGTCCAAACTACTTAATATGGCCTAAATAGTTGTTCATTATGTAGATCTACTTCTCTGTTTTTTCCTGTTATACTCTGTTTGAGTGGTGTATTAGTCACCAAGGGCTACAATAAGAAAATACTGTAGACTGAGTGGCTTAAACAACAGACATTTATTTCACAGTTTTGGAGGCTAGAAGTCCAAGATCAAGGTGTTGGCAAATTCATTTCCTGGTGAAGACCCTCTTCCTGGCTTGCAGACAGCCACCTTCTAACTATATACTCACGTGGTTGGGAGAGGGAGGGAGTGTATGCTCTGGTTTCTTTCCCTTCTTATAAAGACACTAATCCCATTAGGGGATTCCCACCCTCATGACGCTGTTTAAAACTATAATTACCTCCTGAAGAACCCAGCTCCGCATACCCTCATATTGTGGGCTAGGGCTTCAATATAAGAACTTTGGGAAAATACAGACACTCAGTCCTTAACAAGTATTAATGAACTACTTGGAATTATTTGCATTGAGCAGGTCAGCAGACTGTGTCATATAAGCTACATGTGGACAACCACCTGGTTTTTCACAGGCTGAAAAATGTTTTTTACATTTTAGGTGGTTACATTTCAAATGGTTATATATGTACCTATATAATATACTGATTTTGTCTGTGGGCCTGCAAAATCTAAGTATTTACTTTTTGTCATTTAAAAATAAATTTGCTAACACTTAGAATAGATTATGCTTTTTGATTCCTTGTCCTTAGCATACTGTTTATGCAGAAGGTATTCCCCTCTTCCATGTTCTAGAGGCCCCCATATTTGCTTGTCCTTTAGATTTTCTCTGACTTGACTTTGTTTTAGGTTTTCGTTGACATTCCAAGACTTAGATATCCATCCATTGTGCTTTCATGGTAGTTGAGCCATTACCATACTGTAAAGGAACTGTCTGTTTGAGGGAAGACAGGTAGCCTCGGAGGACTGTTGCAACTTTGTTAAATTAACATTTGTAAGTAGAGCCCTGGAGTTTTGGATGGTGAACCCAAGTTCAGTAAAAGACCACAAGGGAAATTGAAATAGAGAAGTTTATTACTAACAGCTTCTAAAGGAAGTATTTGGCATGCCTGGAGGGGCCATAGAAGTGCAGGTAGGGAGAGTCACAGGACCTGGGGTATGTGACTTCACTAGGGTCGATGATTAGAGTGCTTTGGGATTCCTAAATTGGTCAGTTCAAACTGAAAAGAGCAGAGTTTTGATAAGCCCCACGTGGGATTATTTAAGGGGCGCACAAGGGGAAGGCCGCCTTCCTGGGAGGCAGGGTGATTATTGCTCACCAGGACTGTTGGGAAGTCATATCAGGAATTTACATTTGCTTGTGATGCTGGGACTATTATGTAGGGCATGAACTCATGGGAGGGGCTAGTTTCAGTTCAAGTCCCCTGCAGGTGCCTTGTCCACACAAAATGGATGCCAAAGCAGTGATATAGAGTAGTTTAGCTAAACTCTTGACAAAGACGTGGGTATATCTTGTGCCTTCCATATATTGGTTACTATATGTGCAGAGTTATTGAGAGTGTGTCTTTCTGGGGCGCCTGGGTGGCTCAGTCGTTAAGCATCTGCCTTCGGCTCAGGGCGTGATCCCGGCGTTATGATATCGAGCCCAGCATCAAGTTCCTCCACTGGGAGCCTGCTTCTTCCTCTCCCCCTCCCCCTGCTTGTGTTCCCTCTCTCTGGCTGTCTCTCTCTGTCAAATAAATAAATAAAATCTTAAAAAAAAAAAAAAAAAAGAGAGTGTGTCTTTCAGTTGCCATGTGGAGGGACAGGGTCAACTTCCCTCTCCCCAAATTTGTTTAGATGTCAAGACTGTATACTAAGAGGGTATGAAATGATTTATTACTCACATAATGATGCTTTCTGGGGAGAGCAGGGCAGGTACCCAAAGTGGCTCAGGATAGTTTGAGTGAAGTTAAGAGGGGCAGATAGCTCTGATTTTTAGTGTGGTTAAGGGATGTGTCAGGTTGATGGGTTCCCACACTCAGGCTAGGATTCTGTGGTTTGAACTTCTCTGCTGATGCCAAGAAGGGTAGACTTTTTCCAGCATGAAGTTTTGCATATTATAAAAGCTTACTACAGAAAAATAAAAAAGAATATAAAGAGCATAAGTACGTTTTACCTCACATATTGGAAAATTGTAATAATCCTTTGGCTTATCACCATCCTGATGTATTTTTCAGCATTAAAGATGAAGTCATATTTTACATATGCAGTCTTGTTTCCCCTACCCCCATGCTACAGACCATCTTCCCATGTGACTAGATAAATTTATGAAACATATGCAATGATTTATTGGTGAGTGTTAAGTTTGAGGCATAAATATGGATGTTTTCCCCTCCCTCCCTTCCTTCCTGTAACTACTGATAACTGTGTTCCCCTTCCTTTTCCACTGGGCTTTTTTAGTACCTTCTAAGAGGGATATCATAATTATTCTGTTACTTTGACATTCGTTAGAACAGGCTCATTCTCATTCTTTAAGATTAATTTTTTAAACCTTTCATTATAAAATGAAACCTACAGAAAATGACACAAAACAAATGTAGGGTTTAGTTAGTCATTAAAAGTTGAACATCTTTTTGGCAGTGGTGGCAGTGCGGCTTTTCCTGATTGGTGTGTCTCAGCAAACCAAGGCCTGTTCTAGATTTAGAAAATGAGGTTCTCTATTGCCTTTGATTCTTTGCTGCATCCTTATTTATCAGAGCTGGCTTGGGGCACCCAACATTAATTTGTTTCACACATACTTATATATACACAGACAGCTAAATGTTTTTGTAGGAGATATGTTTTTTTTTTTTTAGTAAAAGTACATAAGTCAATGCTTAATGCAGAAAATGTGAAAATGCAAGTACTCTAACAAAAACAAAAGAAAACAAAGAAAAAGAAAAACTCCATAACCTATGTTTTGGCTTCCTTTCAGCTTTTTTCTTTGCATGTTATACAGTGTTATTGTTTTTTTTTTTTTCATAAAATGGATAATTCTGTACATTCTGTTTTATAGACCTAGTTTTTTAAAATTAATATCTAGGCCTTTTCAGTGGAAAAATGTATTTTTTCATTTAAGATTAAAAACATTTTGTGTTAACACCAATACTTTGTACTTATATTCAGGAACATAGGGTTTTAATTTCATTGTTTTTTACATCCTTATTTTCTTTTTTTAAATATGAGAATCCATTTTTCAACAAACACCAATATAACTGTTTTTATTTATACCCATGTATGCCCAACCAGGATAATGACACCAGTACTACTGTCCATAATGTAACTACTGAAAATAGTTTGAAATTTTTTCCTCATATAGTTTCTCTCTGAGTATAATGCCATCAACTTAATACACAGTTAGACTCATTTATTTTAATTTCCTTTTGACTTATAGGGACTCATCAAAACATCTGTAAGAGCAAAAGATTAGAAACAACCCAGTCTGTTTTTTCCCCAGTTGACATCTTTCCATGTCTGTAAATATATTTTCATTATTATTTTTTAAGAAAACATAATATTCTCTTGTATGACTGTGTCATACTTTGTGTTTAGCCATTTTTCTGTTTTTGGGCATTTCTACTTTTTTGCCATTCTAAATAATGCTGCAGTAACCATACTTAACACATAGATTTTTTTGCATTTGTCTGTTTCTGAGGGCTAAAAAGACAAAGGAAAAACTTGTCTTTTTAAAAAAGGTTTTAGTTAAATTTTGACAAATTGGCTTTCAGAAAGTTTATGGATCTAATCCTATCTGGAATATTAATGAATACTAGATTATTTTCAATTGTGGTAAATCAATATTGGTGTTAGCATTTTTTCCTACATATTTATTGGCTGTTTATTTTTTATTTTGTGAATTGTCTATTACGGCCTTTGCCAGTTTTTTTCCATGTCCATCTTTTTTTTTTTTTTTTTTTTTTTTGCTTTTAGGAAGACTTATCTGTTAAGGACAGCAGATATTTCATGATGGAAAGCGGTTCTGTGAAATAATCCCTTTTTGTGTCAAGGTTAAATAATTATCCAGAGGTGTTTTTGTTTGTTTGTTTCTGCTTTTTCAGAAACAATTATTCCATTTGCTTTTAGTCCTCAGTGCATTGTGGAAGGAAGGCCAACAACACAAAATTGGAAAGCTTTGGGTGGAATACCCAACATAGGAAACAAATTCTAATTTTATTCATATCATCTGTAATAAAGTAGACATCCCCCATCTATAAGAGTTTTTCAAGTCCATAATCTCTAAATTGTTTAAAAATTTGTGGATTTTTAAATCTTTTTATTTATATATACTAATGAAAGGTCTTGCAGTATTGAATCAGTTCTTGGATTGGAAGGATCCTTTAGTGGGCTACAGGTCAAACTGAGTTCCTGACTTTAAACTAGTTTTTATTTTGCTAGTTAGTCTTCAGAATACGAGTCTTTGAAAGCAAAACATTACTTTTCTCAGGATAGGTGAGAGCTGGCAGAGTTGCAAATAGAACCCAGGAGTGGCTGCTTATACCAGTTTGACTAGTCCAGTACTGTTTGTCTTTTATAGAAAAAACAAATTAAGGCAAACCAAGCCAGGATAGTAGTGGTGCTGAAGGTAAGAGTAGGTGGGTTTGGCACAAGAAAGGAAATGGAATAATTATGTAGTTAAATGCTTTTGTTATTTTACATGAGTGGTCCAATAATAAACACAACATCTCACACCAAATATGAGTAAGTTTTGGGAGATTCTTTACCAGCTTTGATTATTCATGTTATCAAGGAAATTGGTAAAAGCACGGACTCAGGAGGTAGACCTTTTGTGTTTACATCCTATTTTGGCTCTCTGTACATTAATTTCTAGTAATTGTACTAACCATTAAATCATAGGATTATTTTGAAGATTAAATAAACGAATTAATATTTGTAAAGTACTTAGAACAATATCTTACAGAGAGTGAGCATTGTGTAAGTTTTTAAAAATGAATTAAAAATTTCTTGGTGGGAGGAAGAGTAGGAGAAGAATGTTACAGATAGTTTAACAAGTAAACTGAATCTTTTTTATTAAAAAATTTTATCTAAAAATTTATTTTTATAACATAAACATTGAGTAAATTCAGACTATCATAGAGTGATGTTTTTAAAACTAATGATTACATACATTTTTTGAGGTAGGTTATAGCATTTTTTACTGCTTTTGTTCACAGGATATTCTGAATAATCTTGAATCATGTGACCTTGAGGACGATGACCTTATGCTTGATGTGGATTTGCCTGAGGATGCTCCTCTTGAAAATGGTAAGCGAGGGGCGCCTGGGTGGCGCAGCGGTTAAGCGTCTGCCTTTGGCTCAGGGCATGATCCCAGCGTTATGGGATCGAGCCCCACGTGGGATCGAGCCCCACATCAGGCTCCTCTGCTATGAGCCTGCTTCTTCCTCTCCCACTCCCCCTGCTTGTGTTCCCTCTCTCGCTGGCTGTCCCTATCTCTGTCAAATAAATAAATAAAATCTTTTTTTTAAAAAATAAATAAAAAAATAAAATGGTAAGCGAGGACAACTTTGAGACTCCAGAGGCATATATCATTGAGCTGCTTGTCTAGGACCAATTTAATACTTGTTATTTACAAACTTCCTAGTCTCAATGGAGGAAGTCTTGTCAGACTGAGAATCATTCTTAAGTGATATTAAACAGATTCATTTGCAAACTTATTTAAATGTTTAAAACCTTGATTTTGTAGGCCTTAGATATAATTCTGTGTGATCCAATAAAATTGTATATCTCTATTACAAAAAATCCTAATAGATAGGATTTGTCCTTTTTGTCCTTGTGTATATATCCAGCTTTTCTTCCCTTTGTTTCATTTTGATTCTAGGAAGAAATAATTTGGGGAAACAGATATCATTTGGCTTGTGAAACATCAGTAAAACTCATTAAGTTTTACTTATGATAAATAAGTTTTACTAAGGATGAATATTATTTTTAAAACATCAATTCTGAAAATTTTAAAAAGATTAATTCTAGGAAAATGGTGACCTCCTGAATGAATCGTTCCACTTTTTTTTTTACTCCCACATCCAATCTCTCTTCCTCTTTGGATCCCAGTAACTGCTGGAGTAGAGATTTAGACAATCCGTATGCAAGAGGGACCTAGGTACTCTTGCCCCCACTGACTTAATATTTGTAGGATTTTCTATCTTAAGGACTGATCTAGAATCAGAGACCAGCCTAAAAAAGCCCCTGGGGCAAGGGTTGAAATGAGAATCCTCTGGGAAGAGGAATGGCTCCAGAAGATCTGTGGATTCCCTGTCAGTGAACATTTGCCTGGTCTCTCGGGCCTCTCAGCGGCAAGGTGGTGAAGTCCTTTTTATACATGATTTTAGAAAAATTCAGGGATATTTCGGAGAGGGCAGGTATTTGTTCTAGTGCTATTGAGGGTACTAGGAGCTCACCTTTGTCACTTTTTTTCCCCTCCGTGCTGCCAGGATGCTGTGTAACAATCTCAGAATCTCAGTGGCTTTCAAAATAAATATATATTTTCCTTATTCATGGATTTATAGATTAGCTGGAACAGCTCAGGCTGTGGGATCAAGTTCAGGTCTGCTCCTTGTTTCTTCATTTTGAGACCAGGATTACCTGGAGCAGGTTGCTGTCATGGCAGATGGCAGAAGGACAACAGGCTGAACAGAAACATGCATATAATATCTCTTAGGGTCTTGACTTAGAACCAACACACTGTTACTTCTGCCCACATTCTGATGGCCAAAGCAAGTTATATGGCCAAGCCTAATACCAGTGGGACTGGAAAGTGTATTCTGTTTGCAGTGAGAAACGCTGTGGCAAAGGACACTAAATATATAAGTCTACTAAAGGAGAGAGTGAAGAGCTGAGAACAATATCTACTTTACCACAGGGGTAGAGACTGTAGCACTTTCTCATGGTTCTTCTGTCACCTGGGATACTCTGGCAACCAGAGCTGAGTTCCAGTCAACTGAGAAAGAAAAAGCACAGCCAACATTCAGGAAGAATAGGGAAAAACAACAGAACTCCCAGGATTAGAGTGGCCCAAGGTATAATAGTGAAAGCACTTAATGAAATACAGTTGCAGCACAGTGCTTTCTGGATTTCCTAACAGAACAGTTCAGTAGATGACAGAAAGCATAGCGTCTGTTGAAATCCAAATTAGTGGCCTGGAAGAACAAGTGGAAAAATATTGTAGAACACAGAGGGAAAACATAACCATGGCCAGTTATGGGGGGAAATGAGATGTTGATCTAAGAGATTTCATGTGAAGTTTTAAGGGCTGGTAGTAAGGAGTGAGGGAAATACTTCCTTGGAATAAATCACATCCTAGATAATGCATTTTACTTTGACAGATTTTAACTTCTCTTTGGAAACTTTATACCCTTTCTGAGCTAAAGGAATCGGTATTAGAGCCTGCCTCATCTTTACAGGACAACAAAAAGTTAACCTCATGTTACATAAAATTGGAATCATAGGAAATTTAAAGTCTTTGAGATCTTGGCTGGGGACTTGTGAAAAGTAGGAGGGACCCCTGAGGTATAACATCTCACATATATTGTAGATTTTCCTCGGAGAAGGCAAACAGGTATTGACTGTTTTCAGCTAACTGAACACTGAAGAAAGCAGAACATAAGTCTAAAATATGTAGCTTTCCGAGGCACCAAACATAAAATAGTATTCAGGTTTGGTACTACTGGGGAGTAAGGAATGACTGTTCTCTTTATAGCTCTGAGGTCCTGGATAACTATACCCCCCATTGAGTTTTTTTTGATTGGGAGGATAGGAATGTTACAAGGACTGGTACTAAGTTTAAAGGAGTCTTCTAATATACTTTTGACTATTGATTTTCATTCTCTTTAGCTTCTGGTTTTGGTGGCTATTAATGCGAATTTGGGTAGAGTTTTGAATGGGTCACTCTGAAGCTTGGTGTGTTCAGCATTGCTAATTCTGCCAATATCAGTGGATTTTTTACCAATAAGAAGTCTGAGACCTTGTTGAGATCTTAAGTTTGGGTTTGACTTTGGACACAAGCTTGTTATGACTTCGTTATGAATAAGGGATCTTCTGGGATTTCAAGGAGGTGGCCACGAAGATGTTCATCTGGCAATTACATTTGTGTAGTAAATCATGACCTATTAGGTAGCATATGTGATAACACAAAGGAGGAACGAATGTTTGTTGGTCAGGTGTTTCTTGGGTTGTTATGGTGTAGGATTTGGGAATTGAGAGTTTTTGGAAATATTCATAACTGAGTTGTTTGGTGACACTGAGGGGGAGATTATATAACAATAGTAGGGTTTAGGGTTGATATCGTAGTGCCTGTAGCAATAAAACATTTGCAAGATTTTCTTTTAATATTTAGAGAAAATTATCTTTTGAGTGCAAGGATAAAACTGGAAATTGAGTACTTGATCTCCCCTTCAGAACACTTTGATTAATCACCTACTTTATTTTTTCTTTTATGTCTTAGGCAATGCAGGACTCTTGTTTTTCCAGTGCCCTGCTGTTGTAAGTGCACTAAGAGACCTCTTCCTCTAGTGTTTACCTGGCTGTGGTGGAGGCATCTAGTTGTGACATGTGAAGGACGTCATTTTATTCTGAGTTGTATTCTGCTTTTTTCTAAGGCTCTTTCCAAGTATTAGAAGTCTGACAATGAGGCTATGTTTATCCTATTTCTACTTGAAAATCTTTTACAGAACGTGAGAAGAGAGATTGATCACATCTCTTTCAGAATCTGCCTCTGAATGCTATGTAAAGGTGTGAGTCTACTCTTGAAGTCTGCAGTGGATTTATCCTTTCTTTCCTTACGGAACTGAATCAGAGCTCGATCTGCATTCATAGAGAAGACTTTGTTGACAGCCTCTGAAAGTCCTTTTCTAACCTCTTCTAGTTTCCTGTGCAGTTGATGGACTTCAGTATGTACTACCCCAAAATAGGGCACCTTGGCATATTGAATAGTTTAAGCTCAAGGAGTTTGAGAAAGTGGCAGAAGCAGGAAAGTCACTTTGACCTCCTCCTGACCTCACCCTCCTTCCCTGAAACAGGTCGTAAAACCCTCATGTGAGAGGTACCCTCCCTATACCTAGAGGAAAGGCACATTCTTATTTCCAAGACAAAGAGACTCCCAAGAAGAATCCTAAAAAAATAGGGCTTGCTAAGTTTCCCTCAGTTTACTACAGTTACCTCATACTCCTTAACCTGTCATATTCCTCCACAAGTGACCACTTTTTATCAAAACTAGCATAAAAATACACAGGTCTAACTGTTTCTTTGGGTCTTTATTTCCTTGTGAAGGTTCCCATGTCACATATCATATTAAATAAATTTGTATGCTTTCCGTCTGTTAATCTGTCTTGTCAGTTTAATTTTCTGACCCTACAAGGGTCAAGAAAAAAACTCTTTCCTCTTCTACACAACCAGTCATGGGTTCTTAAGTTACATGACCTTCAGATTCTTCACACTGTGCCTTTTCCATTTTATTTTTTGCACCTGGGGTTCCCTCTAATATATGAACTAATGGATAATAGATCTCGAGATTCTGGATTACCAATTCCTATATCTATTCTAAATTCCTCTGCAGATTTCTCCCAGTCTTATTTAGATCTTAGAAAACATGCAGCCATGACTCTCAGCTTTTAGAATGAGACCAGGTCTTAAAAATCAGTCTTACAGGGTATTCCCGCTTCAGAAGGAGGTTTAACTTTAAGAGATCAAGTGAGCCTTTGAGGTTTCTGGCCAGCTTCAGAGTAGGGAAACATGTCAAGGGACAGATGGGGCAGAGCAAAATCGAGGAGTGTAGAATGAGGGAAGAAGAATAAAGAGAGAAAGTACTTCAGTTTTTAGTTGTGATTAGGAAGGATCTGAAAGACAAAATTGTTTTAATTCTTTTACATTTTTTTCCTTTTACCTTTGTCAAGGACTCTCTTAAGGAAACAGTTTTGGGTCTGAATTACTTTTGGCCGACTACTGAGTATTTGATATTTGCTCCTTTTTTGTTCTAAAGTGTCTCTCAAATGAACTGTTCAGATTGTATAAAAAACACAGTTGTATTGCTTTATTCTCTTGCTCTGGAACATCTAATGGTCATTCATTGCCTACAGATTAAAGCCTGGCATTTGGGGGTGCCTGGGTGGCTCAGTCATTAAGTGTCTGCCTTCAGCTCAGGGCGTGATCCCAGTGTTCTGGGATCGAGCCCCACATCAGGCTCCTCCGCTGGGAGCCTGCTTCTTCCTCTTCCATTCCCCCTGCTTGTGTTCCCTCTCTCACCGGCTATCTCTCTCTCTCTGTCAAATAAATAAATAAAATCTTAAAAAAAAAAAAAAAAAGCCTGGCATTTGGCATATTTATAGTTTAATCCTGAGGTTTATGATGTTTCCATAGTGTATACCTTGTTACATGTGCTATTTCATCTACTCCTTCTGTTTTTAAACGTTTCTCTGTTGAAAAAGATGTCTTCTGGGGCGCCTGGGTGGGCAGTTGGTTAAGTTCAGCTCAGGTCATGATCCCTGGGTCCTTGGATCAAGCCCCACATCAGGCTCCCTGCTCAGCAGGGAGTCTGCTCCTCCCTCTCCCTCTGCCCCTCCCCCCACCTCTTACTCACTTGCTGTCTCTCTCTCTCTCTCAAACAAATAAATAAAATCTTAAAAAAAAAAAGAAAGAAAGAAAGATATCTTTCTAATTACTTCCTGAATCCCATACCACCAAGTTATGGTTCCTATTAAATTGTACTTTGTGTTATATTTCCTAAGGCCACATTTTTGCTTTTTATTGAGGTATAGTCATATGAGTTCTATAGTATTGTCCTTGATCAGTTTCCAGTTACTGTATTTTCTTCTGGAAATTTATCTTTCTTTTTCAGTGCTAATTGTGCTTAGCAATAACAATGTTCATGATATATTTTTTTAGATGAACTTTTCTACTTTCAAACCAAATATTAGTTCAAAGCTTTTCTGATCAGATTGTAAAACCTCCTGCAAAGCTCATTCTTTCTAGGCTTTGTAATGTTTAATTTCTTCCTGTCATCTCCGTAGCCAATTGTTATTAACAGGTGGAAATACTACCTGTGTCATCCATTACCTTCCTATGACTTTAAATAATCAGAGAAATAATCTAGGTTACTTTTGGTATTATATTTTGTTCCTTTATCAAATCAGAAGAAATGAGTGTGATGAGTGGTAGGTCTAGGCATCCCATGTCCCATACCTTTCAGTTAGCTATCTGTATTAGATCCTTTTTCCCTTTCCAGAGAATCAAGGTCCTGATATTATCTGTGTCTCCTGCTTACAGTAAAAGAACTAAAACCTGCTGCCTTTTACTTTTGGACCTGGCAACCTCTTTCACAGGGCCTTTCTTTATTTTCTAGTCCTAAATGCATAGTTAGGGTGAAATGGTGTGTAGAGAGCTGTGATCAACACACTGGGTTAAAATTTTTCAAACCAGGATATGTTTTGGTTTGCCTCATCATGCCCTATGTTATTTCATGTTCAGAGGGATTTATTTCCTTTCTTAGTCTTCTTTGTTCATTCCATCATTGGCTATGGAAACGGTTTTGATTTATCTCCATCTTGTAATTTTGTTTGCTTTCCATTTTCTTTTCTCTATTATTTCTTTCATTCTGTCAGAGAACCCCCAATCTTATCTAAGAAACCACCACTAATGTTATTTCACATTATCTTCTTAGTAACATTTTAAATTATATAAATATATGTTTGGTGGGTGCCTCAGATAGGAGTATAGTTAACCCTTGAGCAACACAGGTTTGAAATATGTGGGTTCATTTATATGTGGGGTTTTTCAACAAATAAAGGAGAGTGTTGTAAATGTGTTTATTTTCCTTATGATTTTCTTAACATTTTTTTTGATACAGTGCAGTACTGTAAATGCGTTTTTTCTTATTTTCTTATTTACATTTTATTTTATCTAGCTTACTTTGTTGTAAGAATACAGTGTATAGTACATATAATGTACAAAATATGTGTTAAATGACTATGTTATTGGTAAGGCTTCCAGTCAACAGTAGGCTGTTAGTAGTTAAGTTTTTGGGGAGTCAAAAGTTATACAGGGATTTTTGACTATGCAGGGGGTCCCTACCTCTAACACCCACATTGTTCAAAGGTCAACTATGTAAGAAGAATCCTTAAAGAGTCTTGGAGCAGTCATTTATCTGAGAATTTAGGCCCCTCTATCTCAGTGTCTATCAATAGTCTTTTGTGGTAATGGCAAATGTTTGTTTCCACTGTTTATTTGCCATTGTGCCTGTGGTTGAGTTCTTGTTTCAATAAAGGTGCTTTAATCTGTAGCCTCTCTGTAGTTATCAACAGCCTCTTTAGCAAAAACAAAAGTGGCACATCAATTTTATGCACTTTAATTTCCCGTAGTATTTAACCCCATCTCCTGGCCTGTTTGCCTGGTTCATTTGCTTATTGTTACTCCATATGCCCTGTGTCAATGATATCCTAATTACATATGACAGAATTTCTTGTTTGGGGAGTGAGTGGAATTTTACTTGCCTGAATTAATGAATTCAGATAAAAGTAGATACAGATTATCTCTAGCTATATAGAATTGCTTGAACTAAAGTGACATTTTAATGCCATGTTGAAATACTTCATGAGCTTAACTGAGTCTCTGAGTGTAATACAAATGTGAATTAAAATCAGTTTTAAGCCTTTTTAGGATATTTTAAATTTATTTTTCTATTCTGATCTCATCTTCTACTCTTTATTTTTTTCATTATAATGGTCACCATGCCTTTATTTATCTAACAGTCAGGTTTTCTGTAATTGAACTTAAAAAAAATAGATTAAGAATATATTATAATTTATCTCAATAAAAAGACAAGAAATTGAAATAATTTCAAATGTAAGGCTTCTTTTAAAAAATCTTCCTTTAAATTTTTTTAAACTTTAAAATGTATAGTTTTTTCCCCACAATTGATTTCTCTAAAGGTTATGAACAAAATTTCAAAGTATTTTAAAAAGCTATACAAAACGATTATGTATTTAGAAGAAATATGTTACAGTGAGTTTAGTGTATATGAGAATTGGACATCTGTACTTTATTTTAACTACTTTTTTGAAGTGGGGAAGTTTGTTTTTATGTGGTGTACTGTAATGAAATACTTTCCATATTTCAAATTCAAGTTTTAGGTTAGGTGAAAGTAAACGTTTAAATAATGAATTTTTGAAAATTAGGGAATACATTGGTTTCTACAGCTTCTTTATCAAGGAATTCTAAGCATTCCGGATTTGAACTTTCTCATGTAATAATTCTCAGACTAGAGAAACCTTTTCTGTCCCTGGCTTGAGTTAGTGTTCAGTTGTATTTTTAGTAACAGTCCTAACTCAGTAGCTATGTAACCACTGAGCGAAGATGGAGTCACAGGGTAAACTGGGCTTGCTTCCCACAGGGAGGGCTGGGAGTTGAGCAGGAAGGAAGGCCTGTTTGTCAGTGCCTTGTATGCAACTATGTCTGAGTAGGCAGCCGGCGACACAATGTCTCCCTTGTACAAAGTAACTCTCTTAGTGAGTGCTCAGATATGTGAGGAAAAAGTGTTTGGGTAAGTGAAGGAGAAGCTTGGGGTGTTTCAAGGAGATTCTTCTTGTGTTTTTGTGGCATTTGGATTTCAGGGAGTGTACCGTTTGTTGCTGCAAAGTACTGGCTTTGTTTTCAGTGGCATTTTAGACTTTTTGAACAAGCTCTACCGTAGACAGAGTGAAGCTTCTTACTTTCTAAACTGTGAGCTTAATTTAAAAAATATGATTTTTTTGTGATGAAAACTTATTTTGTGCTTCTTGAAATCGGTGAAAGCTAATTGTGGCATTTATTTTTGGGAACGAGTTCTCTACTAGACTTAAAATCTTCTACTTTTTTAAATCATTTTCATTCTGAAGTCAGAACCAGCTAGTGATAATGATGAAAACCACTAAAAACTGATTACTGGTGTTTAAAATGTATAATGTTGACAACAAGGATAATTTGCTTGTTTTAAAACACTGGGACTGTTGTTACTTAAGTGCCTGTGATATGAAAGTTTTATAATTTACTTCAATTTGAATACTATAAAGTTCAGTTTTCACCAAAAGAACTGGTTACTTTTCTTCTGGAAATTTTGATTTTGTGATTAGCTAATATAAATGGCTGGTATTTTTAGCATATCATTTTTATATTCTCAGCAGCATTTAATTATCAAGCTTAAGAGTTAACTTTTATAGAGTGTGTACATGTTAATAGTGTTTTGCTTTTGAATCTGTCTAGTGGAGTGTGACAATATGAACCGCTTTGACCGGTCAGACAGAAATGTTCGGCAGTCTCAGGAAGGATTTTGGAAAAGGCCACCCCAGAGGTGGAGTGGACAGGAGCATTACCACCTCAGCCATCCTGACCACTATCATCACCATGGAAAAAGTGACTTGAGCAGGTGAGTCTAATTTAGATTACATTTCCTATCTTTTGATTAATTTTGAATCCTAATATTCTCCTGCCCCCTCAAAACTATTTTTTAATTTGGTTTTTAGAGGCACCAAAAAATATTGCAAATTATATGTGGTACTAATTGGAATAATTTGTCTAATTCTTTCCTTTCGGCCCAAATCCTTTTTCATTAGCTTTATCATAAATAAAAGTATTTTATTTATGTCTGCTATTTGGACTTCATGTTTTGTTATGATTTTCTAGTTTTCATTTGGGAATGATTATATGTGGTATTTGTTAAAGTTAATTATTTTAAAAATAATGTATGACATTAGTGCCAAGTGACTTATCTTCTTTGCTTATAGATAAAGTAAAAGTTTCTGAAGTACTATTAGAAACAGAAGATACTGTACAATACCAGAATTCTTTTCCTTTTTGAAGCATAGCATAGTTTTTAATTTCGTAAGATCTTATGTGTAATATGGCTCTGTAGTTGATCAAACCTGGGATCAATCTCTGGCCTGACACAAATTAGCTTTGTGAGCTTAAATAATTTTTTAAAACCCTCCCTACTTCAGTTTATCATCTGTAAAACAGTTAGTTAATAATAGCTTTCTTTCAGTGTTCAAGGACGAGAGACAAAAGTGCTTGAGCAAGTATATGGCTTAGAGTAGGCACCCAGCGGTGGTAGTTATTATTAATATTTTTCCTTTTTACTTCCTCATCTCATTTCACTAGGGATTTGAGGTCATTTTGGGGCACAGTTACCATACAGATAATAAAATTGGATAAGGAAACAATGGAAGGAAAATGACCCCATATAGTTCTTGAAGTAAGAAAAAAATTTGGTTCTAAGAATCCTTGCAGCAAAAACAAAGAACAGACCTTGATCCATTACAAGATTTATCCTATAACACGAGATAAAGAATGTGTTTCTCCTGAATTGACTTGCTTTCATGAGACAGAAACTTGAAAGAAGCTGCTTTACATGAATTCTTAGAAGGGGAATACTTTGTAGTATAGTGGAACAGGTTTCAGCTTCCTAAAATAGAAATGATAAATTCCTTAAGTCCATTTTTTACCCGTGTTCTTCAGTGCAAGCTACAAAGAACTCTAGACTAGTGAGAAAAGGCAGTTCTGCAGTGGGTCACAAAATAATGAGGTTTAACTAAGAATCCTTCTGTTGGTATAATTTGATAAAAGGATAAAATGTAGAAGATCTAGAAGAATACATGGCGTATATATTTTTCCAGGCATTATTTTGGCTGTTGTTTTTTATAGCTGGGCTTTTGATAAACAATGGACATCAGAGAGTTGTTATTGTCAGGCAAGAATATGATGTAAAGATAGTCGTAATTGCAAATAATAAAGATTATGCTTCCCTCCTCATTGATATTTGGTTTATAAGAAGGTAAATTTAAGGCCAACTTATGAAAATTTAGAAGGCTAACTAAAATGTGAACCATTGCTTATACTTCTGGTAAGATTTATTCATCCATTTAACAAATACTCATTGAGAACCTATATGTTGAACCCTGTGCTAAATTCTCAATCTGGGATGTATTTGGAGATAGTGTGAGAGGTGATAGCTGTGGATTGGTAATGGCTTCTTAGAGCATTGTTCTGAGGATGCTAAAAACAATTATGTAATGCATGAGCTCAGTTGGAGTCATTACAGTTATTGGTTATGTAGAAGATTCATGTGCCTCTTCCATCCCATACAAAGTTGAGTAGTAAATACTTCTTGGATGTTGAGTCTGTGGGAGAGGCAGGTATATTGCAGTACAGTGATGATGGGTGCCTCAATTAAAGTGATTTATATAGGACTCCAGAAGTATGCAGCATCTGGTTTTTGTCTAAGGTAGTGGTGTGTAAAGGAAGTTGCTATTGAACTGGTAAGTGTGACTAGAGACTGCAGAGGAGTGGTTTCTATAGGAGAAGGATGAGTATTCAGATGGGAAAAAATAACATGTGCAAAACCATGTATCAGTACTGTGGCATTTTTAGAGAACTAAGTTTATAGTTGGATTGCTAGGTCATTTGGAGGAATGAATAGATGTGATCTCTAACAGCAAAACTTCCTATTTTAAGATAAAGAGTGGCAAATTTCAGCTTAAAATGAGATTATAAATCAGACTGTTCCAGATGGAATGAATTACCTGGATAGAGGTAGTAATCTCTGTCCCTGAGAATGATCAAGCTGAGACTGATTAGTCATCTTTCAGAAAGTTCAAGAACATTTTCCAAAAACCATATTCCTGGATGTTCATAGGTGTAGAGGAGCGATTATCTGATCAAATAAGTACAGGGATAAACAAATTAATGTTAAATGAGTTTTTTTAAAAGTGGACTTTGCATTGCCTTTAATACATAAATATAGTACTATGATTTTACAAAATGTGGTAAAAGATAGGATATGTAGCCATTTCACAAAACACGTGACCGCAGATCACTTTTACACGGTGTGTTTTGAGGGACTAGTGATTTGTGGATCATCCACCCTGGTGATTCTCTGGGAGGAAAGAGATAGGCACCTTTTCTTGGGTGTTGCTAATTTGACTCAGTGCAGAACTTCCCAACGAGTGGGCACACTGGTTTGTCATGAATAGTTATAGGTTAACCATTTTATTGATCCCTTCAGCCTTTGAGGTGGCCATCTGGGTTTGGTATATCTAGATCCCCTGGAGCTAGTTATGAGGTTGGGTGGTACAGAGCGAAACCCCATTCAGGACAAGCCTTACTCTCCAGTACACCTTAAAACTATTCTTTTCTCTCCATGCCTTGATTTTAAAAAGTTTGGATGCACTAATCCCAACGCCTTTTTGACATTGCATGTGTAAAAGTATCTCTTCCTGTTCTATGACTTCTTGAGCGTTAAGTTCCCTTTCCTTTCTGTTCTTTAATTCCCATCATTGTCTTTTTTTTTTTTTAATTATAGGAATCTGTCTCATCCATAATTTAGGGGACTGGTAATTCAGAACCACTGAACAGTTTCCTTTTATTTTTATCATTATACTATGCTCTCTTTTCATCTGGCCTAACCTTTCACTCCTCTTTCTCCCGCAACCTCCTTCTTTCCCTATACTTTCCATTATGCTATATGGAATTCTCTCACATCCTAACAAACTCACTTTTTTTTACCTTTTTTTTTTTTCTTACTCTTTGCCTACATTCTCCTGATTACAACTGAAATCTGTTTCCTAAATGTACTAATTCTCCAGTAGTATTTTTATATGAGGGATTCTTATTTTCCAGTCTCTCCAGTACTTTACTGTTTAGAGTTGGGGTCTTTGTCTTCACTTCTTATTTGCTTCTAATCAAAGTATTTTTCAGTCTCTTTCCTTTGAGACTTAGGGCATTTGGCTGTATCAAATCCTCCTTATTGGTCCCTACCCCTTGCTCACAAAAATCTTGACCCTTGGCTCATTTTTCCTGTTCATTATAAGCTTTGGTGCAATCCTGAATGCCTCCAGTGCTCATGTATATGATTCATTTAACCTCCTAACTCCGTAGTTTCTTAGGAGTCTCTGTATATGAACGAGGTCATGTCATCAGGGAATTGATATAGTTTTACACTTTTCTTTCCCACCTGGGTGCTTTTCATTTTTTTTCTCCTGCGTAATTCCTGTGGGTAGAACCTTCAATACAGCGTTGAACAGGAGTGGTGAGAGCAAACATTTGTGCCTTTCTCATATTAGGGGTAAAGCATGTAGTCTTTTACTGTTAAGTATGATGTTAGCTCTGCTTTTTCATAGGTAGTCTTTATCAGTTGAGGAAGTTCCCTTCTGTTCATATTTTGTTGAGTGTTTTTGTCATGAAAGTGTGTTGGAGTTTGTCAAATGCTATTTCTGTGACTATTGAGATAATAATTTTTTTTGCATTCATTCTCTTAATGTGGTATATGACATTGACTGATTTAAATATGTTGAATCAACCTTGGATTTCTTGGGTAGATAATACTTGGTCATGGTATATAATCCTTTTATATATTGCTAAATTCAATTTGCTAGTATTGTGCTGAGGATTTTTGTGTATATATTCATAATAAATACTGGTCTATAATTTTATTTTTTTGAGATGTCTTTGTGTGCTTTTGGTATTATGATCATGTAGATTGAGTAGGAAAGTGTTTCTTTCATTTCTGTTTTTGGAAGAGCTTATAGAATTCACCAGTGCAATTATTTGGGCTTGGGCTTTTCTTTGTGGAAAGTTTTTTTGATTACTAATTTAATCTCTGTAGATAGTTATCTACTGAGTTTTGTCAGTTTTTGGTATTGTTCAAGTCTTCTGTTTCCTTGCTAACCTTTTTCCTAGTTATATCCATTAATGAGGAGGAAGTATTAAAGTTTCCAACTACAGTTTATCTTGTAGTGAACATCTGATAGCAACACATTCTCTCAGTTTTTTTTTTAATATGGTGATGCTTTAATTTCTCTTTAATTTCTAAGACTCATTAATTTTTCTAGATATAGAATTCTTGGTTGACAGTCTTCCTTTTAACATTTTTGACCCCCGTGCTTTCTTATGAACAATCAGCTGTTAATCTTACTGAGTGTGTCTTCTAATGAGTCATATTTTTCCTGCTTTGTTCAGGATTCTCACTTTTTCTTTAGCTTTTGATAGTTTATTTTATGTGTTTCTTAATTTAATATATCTTGGAGTTTGTTGAGCTAATGACTAGACCACAATTTTTTTTAAATGCCTTGAACTAGTAAGTATCCCAGCCTTTGCCAAGGGGCTTTATATATGTATGTGTTTAGGGATACCTTCAGTAACCTTGTAAGCAGTTTGCAGCTCTGCCTTAGCCTTCATTTCCTCCTTGCTCAGAGACTCAAGGTCAGCCAAGGGTGAGAGGTGAAGGCCTTCCCAGGTATTTCCTTGGCATGCACACAGCCCTGCACAGCTGTATGGCCTTCTCTGTGTCCAAGAATATGCTGGGGCATTTCAAAGCCTCCTGTGGGCATCTCCTTCTTCAGGTTTTTCTTTTAAGTTTTTTGATCACCTCTTGTTTTGATCGCCCATCTGTGGCAGCTTGAAATTTTAAACAATTGCACTGATTTTTTTTCAACAAATGCGCTAGAGATAAGGCTGTTCCCACTGAGAAACCTCAGAATTGGGTCAAATAAAACAACAACTGAGAATGGACCTTTTCTAGGGAGGTGCTAGTTAGATCAAATAGTAACTCTTTTCTGGAAATGGTGCTTTTCAAAGAATTCCAAACCCAGTTTACCATTCACTCCTCCCCCTAGTAATTACTGAATTTCACTGCTATTATGCTTGTAAGCCTCTTGTTTTTCAAGCTACCACAGAGCTGGGGAGATAGGCATGGCAATAGAGTAAATTAAAATCCACAGAGTTTGTTTTCACCAAGATTCAAGTGGGTTTTTCTTTTCTTTTTCTTTTTTCTCTTCTTTTCTTTTCTTTCTTTTTCCATTTTCTTCCTTTCTTTCTTTCTTTCTTTCTTTCTTTCTTTCTTTTTTTTTATAAGTGCTCCTTGATTGTGGCAGGCGTTTGGTTGTTTTCCATGGTAATGACTAAGTTGATTTTGACAAATTCACCAGTGTTCTCAGTGCTTTTATGGAGGGGTGGACTTTTTGGAGATCTTTATTCTTCCATTCTGGAAATACTTCCTTCTGTCATTTTTTTTTTTTTTTAATTAATAGAGTTCATTTCTTAGAACAGTTTTAGTTTTAGCAACATTGAGCAGAAAGCACAGAGAAATCTCATATACTCCCTCACCTTTTTTAATACAATTTTTCCTATTATTAACATCTCAGATTAGTTGTTACAATCGATCAGTCAATATTGATACACTGTTATTAACTAATAAAATCCATAGTTTGCATTAGGGTTCACTCTTTGTATATACATTCTGTAGCCTTTGACACATGCATAATGATCTGTATCTACCATTACCTATCATACAGAATAATTTCACTGCTCTTAGACTCCCATGTCCTCCTTGTATTATCCCTTCCTTCTCCCTCAGCCCCCACCAATACTAATGGCAACCACTGATCTTTTTACTGTCTTCATAGCTTTGCCTTTTCCAGAATGCCATATAGTTGTCGTCTTTTCAGATTGGCTTCTTTCCCTCAACAATATGCGTTTAAGTTTCCTCCATGCCTTTTCATGGCTTGATAGCTCGTTTCTTTTTATCACTAAATAATAATCTATTGTGTGGGTGTACTATAGTTTATCAATTCACCTCCTGAAACACATCTTGATTGCTTCCAAAATTTGGCAATTATGGATAAAGCTGCTCTAAACTTTTACGTGTGTAAGTTTTGAACTCATTTTGGTAAATAACAAGAAGCAACGGTTGCTGGATCATGTAGTAAGATGTTTAGTTTGTATGAAACTGCCAAATTGGCTGTACATTTTACATTTTCTCCAGCAGTGAATGAGAGCTTCTGTTGTTACATATCCTCACCAGCATTTGGTGGTGTGTTTTGAATTTTAACCATTCTAATAGGTGGGTAGTGATATCTCATTGCTGTTTTAATTTGTAGTACCCTAAGGATGTATAATGTTGAGCATTGTTTCATATGCTTATTTGCCATTTGTACATCTTCTTTAGTGAGATGTCTGTTTAGAACTTTTGCTCATTTTAAAATTTCGTTGTTTTTTTTTCTTACTGAATTTTAAGAGTTCTTTGTATATTTTAGATACCAGACCTTTATCAGATATTTTACAAATATTTTCTCCCAGTCTGTGACTTCCCTTTTCAAATCTCCTAATGGTGTTTTTTTCAAAGAGCAGGTGTTTTAAATTTTATGCACTCAGGTTTATAAATTTTTTCTTTCATGGATTATACTTTTTGTATTATATCTAAAAAGTTGTTGCCTAATGCTGTGTCACCTGGATTTTCTTCTTTGTTACCTTGTAGTTTTACATTTTACATTTAGGTCTTTGATACTTGTTGAGTTAATTTTTGTGAACAGTGTGAAGGATCATTTTTTTTCTCTATGGATTCTAGTTTTTCTAGTATTACTTGTTGAAAAGACTATCCAGTCTCCTTTGTTTTTGTTTTTTGTTTTTTTCTTTTCCTATATTTTCTTTATTTTTTTTTACTGAAGTATAATTAACATACAGTGTTATATTAGTTTCAGGTGTACAACATATTGATTCAGCGGTTCTGTACATTACTCAGTGCTCACCATAAAGATCATCACCATCTGTCACCAAAACAACATTATTATATTACTGACTATATTCTCTGTGCTGTACTTTTCATCTCTGTGACTTATTATTTTGTAACTGGAAGTTCGTACCCATCAATACCCTTTATTCATTTCACTCATCCCCCTACCTAGATTCCCACTGGCAACCATCAGTTTGTTCTCTGTATGTAAGAGTCTATTTCTTTGTTTGTTTATTTATTAGATTCCATATATAAGTGAAATCATGGTATTTATCTCTCTTTGTCTGACCTGTTTCACCTAGCATAATACCTTGTAGGTCCATTCATGTTGCTGCAAATGGCAAGATCTTTTCTTTTTTTTTAGTAACTGAGTAATATTCCATTGTGTGCATACACACACATACACACACCACATCTTCTTTATCCATTCATCTATCAGCGGACACTTGGGTTGCTTCCGTATCTCAACTATTATAAATAATGCTGCAGTACACATAAGGGTGCATGTATCTTTTCAAATTAGTGTTTTTGTTTTCTTGGGCAAATACCCAGTAGTGGAATTACTAGATCATATGGTATTTCTGTTATCCTGTCTCCTTTGAATTGCCTTTGCTCTTTTATCAAAGATCGTTTGACTATATGTGTGGATATATTTTATTTTGTTCCACTGATCTATTTGTCTATTTTTTCATCTGCACCAGTCTCAATTACTCTCACTTTATGTAGTAAGTCTGGAAATCAGATAGGGTCAGTATTCAGACTTTCTTTTTCTTTTTATTGTTTATTCTGGCTCTTCTTCCTGTTCATATAAACTTTAGAATCACTTTGTTGAAATTCACAAAATAATTTGGTGGGATTTTGATTGAGATTGTATTGAATCTAATATTGAAAAAATATAATAACCATGAATATAAAAATACATATATTTAACTTTTAATATACAGTTTTTATTAAAGGTGAAAAAAGAAACACTAAAGGTTTTGTGAAATCAAAGTGTGACTCAGATTAGGAAATAAATGAAGAAGAAAAATTCTCTTTCTCCCTGTTTCTCTCACATACACATTTCCAACTGCTAATGTGTGAATCAGAAACCTTCAGATTAGCACAGAATGACACATCGAAGTAATCAAGAAGCTTGGGTAGAAGTGAAGGATATAAGTATATGGGTACAGCCACGTAATTTGGGGAGATTCCTTTAAAACGGCAATAATGATTATGCAGTGTTTTATTATTAGGTGTGTGGATTGAATAGCAGGTGCTGCTATTGTATGGATTCAATTTAAATGGTTTAAAAACAAAAGCTTATCTCTTAGAGATTCCTTTTTACAGTTATTCCGATCCCATTTTGGGGGGATGATTTTATTGGCTATATTTAGAACAATGTTAAATAAAATTGGTGATGGTGGACATTTCTTTCTCATGCCTCTGTAACTACTGAACTCATTTTTGCCTTAATCCATACCTGTATTGGTTCATTTCTTCATGTTCAATAGCCTGCCTGGCCTGTGGTCAGCTACAGAGAGTCTGCCTGTGCTAAAACACTGCTTACTGTCCAGTGTTATGAGGTGTTGTGTCCAATAATTTCTCTATTTTTCATGTTTCTTTTTCTTTACCTTCTTTATGTCTTCAACCCTGGGTTTGTGCTTGTACTCCTAGAAAGTGATTTTATCTCTCATTCTGTTTTAAGGTTCAGATTCCCATGTGTGAACTGCATCATCCTCTCAGAATGTGAAATCTCAAAATCTTCATTATCTTCCGGTTCTATTTTCTTTCCTCTCCTATCTTTAATAGGGTCCTTTTGTTTTCTGAAAATAACCCATTATATATTTGCTTTCTGTTCCATCTTTGTCTTCTTTTGACCTTCCCCTTTATTTTCATTTTTTTCCAGTGAAGTTCAGTAAGGTGTAATGTTATTTCCAATGTATTGTCAGATCGTTTCACACCAAATACACAAGTATAAACAAATTGTGTTAAAATGTATCAATTGAAGAATATAGGTGAAGGTTATATGACATTATAGTATGCTTTTGACATTTATGTTAGAAAATTTTTTCAATATAAAGAAGTTGCAAATTATAGTAACAACAATAATACAATAGCAATTAGTTTTTATTTAACATTTACAATATATCAGGCACTATTCCAAGCACTTTAACATATATTACCTCATTTGAGACTTACACCAATCTAATGAGGTAAGTACTCGTATTATCCTCATTTTATAGATCAAAAAAGTGAAGGATAGTTTAAGTAACTTGTCCTGTTACTAGCTAGTAAGTGACAAAGCTGAGATTTGAACTCAGGTAATGTGTGCAGGTAATATGAAAATGAATAAGATATGGTCTTATTTGCAGAGGGCTTGTAATCTAGTTAGAGGTGATAGCTATATAGATTTCTTTAATTTGTACTAAATAAATTGAGAATCCTTAAGTGCTAATTTTATCTAGTTGAGGGAATCAGGAAGGGCTTTTAGAGGAAGTAGCATTTTAGTATGAGGAGATGTAAGTTTCATTTTGGAACTCATGGGGTAAGTATTTGAACTTCAACCTAAGGTGTTTGAACTTTGTTTATTTCATACTGGAGAACACTGAGAGTTAAAGAAATTATGGCCCAAAGACATTAAATATTTTCAGTAGCTGGTTATTGTCAGTCAGGACTTAAACCGTAATCCTAGTCAAGAGGTGGCTCTTTTATACCATTGTGGTTTTCTAGATACCAAATCTTTCACTATTGTTAGTGATAAAAGACTTGTAACTCTTCCTTTGAATGTTTTTAATTCATTAGTTCCTTCCGTGTGGTTAATATTTAGTCAGCCTGAAACAAGCTTTACTCTGTACCTATTTCTCATACTGTAGATTGCAGAGCAGTCTCCTTCAGTCTCTTCCCTCTCTAATCTTTGTTTTATTCACTTGGTAACATAGCAGGTAAAGTTTAATTTGATTATTAACTGGAACTTTTTAATGTAACTGCTTCCAGATTATAATTTTAAAGTAGAACTAAAGAACTTTAGAATTTCAGCGATGGAAGCTTGAAAAGAAACAACCTACTGGTTAAAAATCCATGATCCTTAATCATTCAGTGAAAGCAGCAGCAACAAAAATAAACAAAAAGCTAACTGGTCTCTGATACAGAGGAAAAGAATATACAGTCTGTGTCTTCATGGAGTTTATAATTTGCCGCAGATTGCAAATCAACACAATATACTATGTCAGGTAATATAGTGGGGCATACTAGAGGGCTCTAGAAGGACACCTGTGGAAGTACGAAGCCCTCCATTGGGGGATTAAGAAAGCTGTCCCTGAGGAAATGCCAACTAATTTAAGATGAAGAGTTATCATTCTTCAGGTCAAGTGTGCAGTGGAGGGCAGGGTGGGTAGCCTGGCCAGGATACAGAGAGATTGACATAGGTTTGGAGATGAGGGAGATTGTAGTGTGCTTCAGGCAATCTCAGGTAATTGACTGTGGATTAAGAAATCAGTCTGAGGGAGGCAGATGTGTTAGGGGATGAAGTTAAAGAATAAATTGGATTCAGGCTATCTTTGGCCTCATAAGCCATATTTAAAAGTGTCCCTGTCCCTGAAAAACATGCCTTGTACTTTGTGCCATTGCTTTTCATTTTCTTTTTCCAGAAAGCCTTCACTTTTCATTCCAGTCAAATTCAAACCTCATACTTTATAGTTCATCCCAGGTTCTTTTCTGCCTAAGAAAATCTTCCAAAGTATGTCAACTTTTTTCTCTGAAAATATTGCTTATCTCTACTCTTCATATGCCAGATGATTCTATATTTTTGTTTTACTGCTTTGCTAACTTATTATTACTATGTATTTTTATCATTCCATGTATAGATTGCCCATCTATTCAGTAATGAGTAGTTAAATAATATTAATTGATCAGTATTTGAATTTAATAATTCAACTCTAATTTGAACCAATAAAAATAAAGCAAAGTTATATATAAACACATAGGTCTCAGCTATAGATCAGCAATTTGAAAGTTCTTAAATTTTTTTTTCCCTTGGATTAAAACAATCAGACCTGAAATCATATACAGAAAACAGTTTCAGAGAAATACAATCTTGTGAAAACCAGGCTTATTTTAAATATTTAAGAGTTTAGAGATTTGGGACTAGTTGTTTAAAAACTAGAAAATTTAGTGAAAACCATGTTTCTACTTTTTCAGTCTGGTTAAAAATTAATGTGTTGTGGCTTTTGCAAATTTAATGCATCATGAATTTAACTTTAATCCTGATATGTTAACATAGCCATTATATTGAAGAGAATACTTTTTCAGTGTGTTATTCTATATATCTTATATATTTTTTATTTTTATATTTATACATATTTACATGTATAAAAAGTTCATGTCTTAAGAACCAACTGGAATTATGTATTATGTGAATGTAGTAATTTCAAAATGGCTGTAGCAAGTGACTTCTGATTAAAACATTGTTTTTCACATCCATGAAACACATTAGCCCTATTTTTTTTCCTGCTTTTTCAGTATGTATGTTGTATGAAACTAGAGAGAAGTTTAAACTTTCTTAGAGTAGATTTTTTAAAAAATATAGCTTACAGTTAGGAAATATGTGGTGTGTATAAGACTTTTATAAAACCAAGTTTAACCTTTATTGGAAAAGAAAATTTATCAATAATGTAAAAAAATAAGAAGCAACAGTTTGTCTGTCTTAACTCTTTGCCGGAACTAACAAAGGATCAGAAACTAGGGGTGTGTGACCAAACTGGGAATTAACATAGGTAGCATAGTTATGGGGCTAAAAAAAGATGTGAAGTTCAAGAGGCCAATGAAAGTCAAAAGCTAAAGTGCAGTCTGTTCAGGCAAGGAAAATAAGTATAATTTTTTTCAGGCAAGGCCTTTCCCTAGAGTTTTTTGTTTTTCTTCCATTTCCTAAGGAATAAGGTTTATTCACCAATGTTCAAAATGCACAAAAAGGGGGAAGAATGCAGAAGATAATTATATTAATGAGAACTAGAACTGATTGGAAATTTTGGTGGAAACAAATTCAGTGTCTGAGGTAAACAAAAGTCAAAGGCTATGTGATAATGGTAAATGATTTGTAATAATCACTGCAATAATTTCATTACCCTATTTCTTTCTGAAATTATATTGTATATCTTTTCCCTCCAACTTCTTCCCCTGCCCTTCCAGAGGCTCTCCCTATAGAGAATCTCCTTTGGGTCATTTTGAAAGCTATGGAGGGACCCCCTTTTTCCAGGCTCAGAAGATATTTGTAGATGTACCCGAAAATACAGTGATACTGGATGAGATGACGCTCCGGCACATGGTCCAAGATTGTACTGCTGTAAAAACTCAGTTACTCAAACTGAAACGTCTATTGCATCAGGTGAGTATATATAAACATTTTTAGCTCTGATATTTTGAATTGCAAAATGGATTGATTTTACTTTTTTTTTTTAAGTTAATTGGGTTTCTGATGTCTATTCAAATTTCTGTAAAAATAATGCTTGTAAATAATACCTAACAAACTTTTGTTGGAAGAAAAAATGTGGGATTTTGTGTGATGCTTTCAGTACAGTCCCCAGCATTTATGAGCTGTGTGATATTTGGTAAACCAGTTTTTCTCCTATTTCCTTATCGCATTATAAGGTTATTGACAGAGTTAGAAATAGTAGTTGTAAATTTAGAGATCTAACAACTGAAGATTAGTATTCAGGCATTTAGTTATCAGTGGCTGTAGGAAATAAACAGCAGTTTTTACTTACATAATCATAGCCATATAATTTAACTTTTGTTTGAAACCTTCAAATTTAGTCTTCCTTAGTCCTTTCACTTTTTTTGGGGCGGGGGGGGGGGGGGAATCTAGACTCATAGCAGTGATGTGACTTGTCCAAAGACACAGGGTGAGCGGATGTTAGGACCTGGCTTCTCACGCAGTAGTACTTTTTTTTTGTTCAAGCTTTCAGACAAGGTCAGATGAATAGCAGAAAACTAAGGAATAAAATACTATTTTTTTTTTTGAATAAAATACTAATTTTAAATCATGGGTATCTTTTGGTTACTTTTAAAGCTATGTTTATTTTTTGTAGACTAGCCACATTTTCCTTAAAATTATGGTTGAGAACGAACAATCTAGCTTCTCTGCTGAACTTATTTTCTGGATTACCTTCCTCAGGGTTGTATGTTGTAGGTTCTTAGGGACCAATTCTTAGAATTCCTGGTGTCCATCAAAACCAGTCTCTTGATACACGCTCAGTAAAGGCTAGTTGAAATGAAATAACGGCTCCTGTGTTAGTAATAGTAATGACGATTAGTGTAAATATCCTGTTAAAGTCATGAAAATTGTTACATAAGTACTTGATTATGGATTCTTCGGATTTCTTTTCTCCATTATTTTGGATGTTGGATTACTTTTTGAAAATAAACTTTTTCTGTGCTATGGCTGGGAGCAAGAAGTAGATCTTTTTCAGATCTGAGATCCTGGGACTTCTCTAGAGGGAGAAAGAGATTTCATGACTGAAATTTCCAGACATAGAGCTTAAAATTTTAACTGTAACTAGGAGATAGACCCTAGTTTATAGTATTTCTCTGCTCACTAGTCTGGGGAGATTTTCTCCCCTAGCTTCAGAGTTAAAGGAAAGAGAAGGTAGAAGTCGTGGGGAATAACTAAAATATGTTTGATATATACTTTGAATCAGTCCTTATGCTATCCATATACCACATACCCTCTTCTGTGTCTGGGTTTATTGCTCTAAAACATGAAGCATGATAAATACCAGCTAATCAGAGCAGATCATGTCTAATAATGGGAGAAGTAGTATAATTCAAGAGAGAATACATGAATTGGTAACCAATGATAAGCACCATAAAAATAGAAGACTTTTTTTAGACACTTGAAGAAAAACTGTGACTCTCTTGATGGCTCTTTTCTGTCATTATGACCTCTGAAATGTTACAGTAAACACTGATCGAGTTAACTTTACTTTTTGTTTGTGCAATGAAAACAAAATTAGGAAAAGAAAAATTGTAGAATCTTTTTAGGGCATCTTTGAAATTTCCCAAAATGCTAGTAGAAGTTAAAAGCTGAATGAGTCTAAGATTTCATATAACTACCTATATTTTTCCCCTGTTTAATACTACTAAATTTAAAGAAGTTCAGTGTGATACATATACATAGTTGTAAAAAATTCACATAGTATTCAGAGACTTAATGAAAATGCAGTGTTTCCGTCCTCTCCATCTTAGTCAACCTTTTTAGTCTGAACAGATTACCGTCTGAAGATTTCTCTAGAGCTATCATGAAGGGCCTTCCTTTTGTCATATTCTAGGATTGGGTCCACTATTTCTTGTATTATTATTATTTCTTCCTCCTCCTCCTCCTCCTCCTCCTCCTCCTCCTCTTCTTCTTCTTCTTCTTCTTCTTTAATTTCTTCATTTTGCTAGAGTGTATCTTTACTTTCTGAGAGAGGGTAGATGGATGGTAAATTTTTTTTAGTTACTGCATTGCTGAAAATTTCTTTTATCTACTCTAATATTTAATAGTAATGATTTGTCAGGGATGGAAGAAATGAGTTTTCCCTTAGAGGTCTGAATGCATTGCTCTTCTAGGATTCAGGTTAACCACTGAGAAGAGTCTACATTCTGATCCATTTTACATTTTATATAGCCTGTTTTTATTTTTCTGAGAGATTTTTAATCTTTTTTCTTTCTTTTCCTGGAACTTTAATCTTTTATTTTGGCATTATGTAGTTTCACAGAGGTGTCCTGGGATTTGAGTTTTGTTGTAGTTGTTTGTATGTTTCCCATTTAATGTATGTTTAATTTAGTAGATTCTTTTTATATTTATATTGTGTGAAATTTTCTTATTTCTATGATTTTTTTTTTACCTAATTTTTTCTGTAACTTTCCGGAATCCTTGGTAATTACAAACCAGAACTTCTGAATTGATTCTCAATTTTTTCTCTTTTTCTTTCATATTTTCCTTCGGATTTGATTATCTTTTCTGGATATTTCCTCAACATCGTATTTCAGCTCTCCATTTCTGTTGAATTACTTATATTGGCAATTGTATCCTCAGTATCCAGGAACTCTATTATATGCCATTCCTTATTCATATCTTTCAATTTTTATTTTATCAGTGACTATATTAAGTAGAGTGTTCCTATTAGGTTTTGTTAAGATTTCTCAGGTTCCTTGTATTATCTCTCTTTTTCCAAATAGTCATTTTGTTCCTTGTGTTTATTTTGGTTTCTTTCTTTTGGAATCTGTCTTCAAATATCTAATGATTATTTGTTGTTCATTAATATTTAAGAGTGAAGAATTAAAAAGTTGATTCAGGATTCTTTGTACATGGGCTGGGCTGGTCAACTGGTTGGCTTGATTTTATAGTACTAGATGGATACTGGAGGACCCTCAATATCTGTTGAGTGGAGGATTTTTCCTTCTTAGGTTGTTCTGTTTTCTCCAGAGAAGCAACCTCTAATTTTTTTGCTTGGAATAGAGGTGGAAGACTGGAAGTCTGTTCTTGCCTTATGCAGACTTCCAGTTAATTCCCATCATTTTTAACCCCGATAGGTCATATTCTCATTTTTTCCTGTATCTAGCATTTTGACCCTCACTGGGGTTGTGCAGAGCAAATTGGTTCTCTTTTGTTCCATGTTCTCCATCTATACATACTTCAGTTATGTCTTTTTCCAGTCCTGCTAAATCACTTATTAAAGTTTCTGTCACCTTTGTAATTCTCTTTATCATTATGGTTTATATGTTTTTAAAAATTCTTCTCCATCATTTCATTATATGTTTAAAAGAAAAGATAAAAGTATCTCTAATCAAAAATCCTCTTCTGTTGGGACATCTGGGTAGCTCAGTCTGTTAAGCATCCACTCTTGATTTTGGCTGAAGTCATGATCTCAGGGTGGTGAGATCCATCCCTGCCTCTGGCTCTGCACTGGGTGTGGAGCCTGCTTAAGAGTCTCTCTCCCTCTCCCCCCCACATCCTCCCCCACTCTCTCTTTAAAAAAAAGGTTCTCTTCTTTTTAAAAATATAGTAAAAATATTTTTAAAATTACTTTAGCTGTGTGAATGCCTTCTTTTGAAATTTCATTTTGTCACAGCTCAAAATTTGATTATTCTTTGCACATTCTTGTTTGCTGGATTTGCTATGGGGGGGGGGGTTTGCACTCATTTGCAAACATAAGAATTTAAATAAGCACTGGTAACCAGTATCTGCTTGGGCCTACTCATAAGAGATTGATTATGATAGGGAGAAGTCACCCTGATTTCAGTAAAATATGAAGCCCCGCAAGATTTGATTGAGTGCTAGCTCAGAAAGAAGAATGTCCACAAAGAAAGAGGTGGTTGCATTATCTCTTAGGTTCGCTTACTTTGCTGTTCTCTCTTCCAAATGGTTTACCTCAAGGCAGTGTTCCTTAAATTTAGACAGAAATCTTTTCTTTAATTATTTTCAGCAGTTTAGTTAGGCTATTTTGCCTTACAAGATTGAATTGAATTGGGCGCCTGGTTGGCCTAGTTGGTTAAGAATCTGCCTTCGGCTCAGGTCATGATTCCAGGGTCCTGAGATTGAGCCTCGTGGTGGGGTCCTTGCAAAGTGAGGAGTCTGCTTCTCCCTCTCCTTCTGCCCCTCCGCCCGTTTGTGCACTCTCTCTCTCTCTCTCTCAAATAAATGAATAAAATCTTAAAAAAGATAGAATTAAATTCATAAAAGGAAACTAAAGAGAAATGATTAATGAAAATGTAAGTAGCATAAAAATGATTTCTGTAGCCTGATTCTTAGTAGAAACAACAGAATTTTGTAGAGCTCCTGAAAAAATACAAATATGTAAAATTTCTATTACCTACTACTCAGTAAATGTATGTTAGATTGATTTTAATCAGACAGTTTTGTAATTGCCTTACCTGGTTAGTTGCTGGTTATTTCTTAATCCAGTGGCCTCTCATTGCTGTCTTTATTTTTTTGATCTTGAGGACTTGATCAAGAGGCCGTACTTGATAAGGACAAATGAGAAACCACCTTTGCATTTTCTAGATTTCCCTTTAGTGTCTGTTACCAGTTTGGAGGAATTGCCTTTGGAATTAGTCTGGGTTCTCCAAAGAGAAAGAACCGAGAGAGAGAGGGGGGGGGGAAAGAGATTTATTATAGGGAATTGGCTCATGTGGTTATGGAGGTTGAGAGATCCCAAGATTAGCAGTTGGTAGGCTAGAAACGTAGGAGAGCTGGTGGTATAATTCTAGTCTGAGTCTGAAGGCTGGGAACCAGGAGAGCCAACAGTTAAGTTCCAGAATGAATCTGAGTTCAAAGGCAGCAGAAGACCAATATTCCTGCTAGAAGACAGACAGAAAGAGAGTGAATTTTCCCTTACTCCACCTTTTCTTCTATTCAGGCCTTCAGTGGGTTGGATGAGGCTTACCCACATTGGGGAGGCATTCTGTAAGTTCATGGAGGTTGTTTTGATAGAAGTATTGTGAATAGAGAAGCAAATCCATATTCAGAGTAATTGTCTATTCCAGTAAGGACAAAACATTGTTCTTTCCATGGTGGTCTAGTATAATCAACCTGCCACCAGGTAGCTGGCTGATCATCCAAAGAGTGGTGTCATATCAGGGGCTCAGTGTTGATCTCTGCTGCTGGCAGGTTAGGCACAAAGCAATGACCAAAGCCAAGGTGGCCATGTTGCTGAGTCTATGTGTAACCTCCATCTCTGCTATCATTGCTATTTTGTTGATAAGCCCATTGGGGGATGACAGAGGTCACTGGGGAAAGAGGCTTACTGGTATCCAGGAATGTGGATCAGACTATCCCATGAGACACAAATATCTTCATAGTTTTTGCCCATTTACAGAGGTCTATCCACATACCTCTTCCCCAGATTTCCAATCATGTTTCTTCTAAATCCCTGACCATTGGCCCATGTATTGGTATATAATTGCATGTCTGGACATTTTTCCTTCTAAGTAAAGTGATCATCCACATGCAGTGCTTGAAGTTCTGTCCCCTGGAAGGATTTCCCTTCCCTGCTATCCTTCTAGGCTGTACCAGAAAGGAGCTGTAGTGCTGCAGCTGTCCGCTTTCAGATGCTGTCTGCATATCGTATGGAACCATCTGTAAACCAGACCTGAGTCTTCTCTTCCTCTGTCAGCTGATTCTAGGGAACCCCCCATGAGGCCATAGTGTAGTTTGGGAGAGAGAAGGTAGTGTAGCAGGAGTGGGGACCATGGGCATTTGAGTCACTTCTTCATGTAACTTATTTATATCCTTAGGGCCTATTTAGGCCTAATCACATTTATACCACTTTCATTTGATGATGGAATGTTTCTATGCACCTGCAACTTTATGACTTTGTGTGTCAGATAATACCCCATTCATGATGGGCAGCTTGGGTAGCATGGTAACTTGGTGGCCCAAGATTAAGCATTCAGTCACTGCTAAGACACAGTAGCAGGCCACAAGCTGTATTTCAAAAGGACAGTAGGTATCTGCAAAGGATGGCAGGGTTTTGCTCCAAAATTGTAAGGGCCTACACTGAGATTCACCTACAAAGGTCCATTCTAGTCTCCGAACAATATCCCTATCTGTCATTGACACTTCCAAACCATGGGACCTGCTGGGTCATATAACCCACACAGCAGAGCAGCTTGCACAGCAGCCTGGACATGTTGCAGAACCTTCTGGGCCCTGCTGAAAACTAGCAGCTATTTAGGTCACGTAGTAAGTGGGCTAGAATAACACACCCAAATGAGGAGTATGTTGCCCCTGAAATCCAAAGATGCCTACTAGGTATTGTACATCTTTTTTGGTTATAGGAGGATCCAGATGCAGTGACTTATCCTTTAACTTAGAAGGTATATTTTGACACATCCATGGTCCTTACTCCTGCACACTGCCTTCTTTCTCTACAAACAATTGTTTATATTTCTTTTGTGTTTCTGGCAGTTAAGGGTGAATTGATGACTGGACAGTGCTATTCAAAGTAGCTTGTACAAGTGTTTGGTATTAGTCCATGGAGAGTTAAAGTAGCTCTTGCCAAAATCAAAGTAAACACATTTCATCCTTCTTCCAGAAATTCTTGCTATCAAAGAAAAAAACTGAGCCAAAATTAAACTTAAGTAACTAGTTGATTTATAGTCTGGTACAAGCTTTTTATTGTGTCACAGGCAGAAAATACTTCATGCCCGAAGTGATCTGCAAATCAAACTGTAAGTAACACTGGTGAAAGATACTAGCCTTAGTTGTGAAAGAGAAGTCCAGGAAATGAAAAAGATATGCAACCAAATATTACACTAAAGGTGTCCTTATGTAGTATACGAAATAGAAAAATTGCCCTGGGATTGGAGATGAAGAAATTCATTCTATGGCATTATGGAGAAGATGGGAAACTGTAAGTTGAGTTTATCAGGTGAAGAATTTGGCGGAGATCTGTGGAATCAGCATGAACATAGTTCCAGGTTCTTGAGAGCATGAGCTGTATTTGTCATAATGACTGTGGGAAAACCCATGAGTATGTAAGATAATCAATAAAGAGAAAGCCAGAAAAAGCAGTGCTCACTTGATACACTTTGAGGTAACTTTTAATACAACTTCTTACTTTAAAAATGTTTATTAATAAGAAGAATTAAGCAATTATATTGCATTTATAGTGGGATCTATATTTCAGTAATTAAAGTGGCATCTATATTTCAGTAACTAAATCCTTAATGAAAAAGGATCGAATTTTGCTGAAGAATGCCAGCAAATAAATGTAAAAGGTGTGATAAAATTAGAGAAACATTATTTTACAAGCCCTAAAGAAATGTCTGCTTTATGCCAAGATTATTAATTGTTGCTATAACTGTTAGGTGAATGGGCAATGGGTTCCTAGTCAGTTCTTATTGTGCCAAAGTAACACCATATAAATTATTTATGGTTGCAAGAAAAAACATACTTGTTCACTGGAGAGATCAAACAGTTATCACCCTAATCCAGAGATGGTTTTCCCATTATTAATGAGTTGAGTTATCCAGATAGTATGTGTCTGCCTATGTGATACACATAATTGTGCATAATATAGTCTAGCGAAACCATTTAATTTTAATTCCTCAAGCCGTTGCTTATAACTTTCTTTTTATAGGATAAACAGGTGATAGAAGAAAAAGGAAGGAACCAGACAAATTGTTATGGTTGAAAACTCTGTAGGAAAAACAGTAATATCCCTTTCACTTGTTAGTGTCCTAAAAAGTTGATGTGGGGAGGTGAAAGTGCTACATTAAAAGAAATTTAACGGACAACTAGATGTAATGTGAGATTCTAAATTGGTTATTGGTTGACAGATCAACTATAGAAGACATTTTTGGCCAATTGGGGGAAATTTGAATATGGCCTATGTTTTAGATGAAGTAGAAATTTACTGAAATGGAAAGAAAAAGATCATTGACTAAAGATAGGTTATAAAACAGTATGTGGGAGGAGTTAAGATGGCGGAGGAGTAGGGGACCCCTTTTTCAGCCGGTACCCTGAGTCGAGCTGGATAGGTACCAGACCAGCCTGAACATCCACGGAAACAGCCTGAGACGCAGGAAGATACATCTGGATCTCTACAAATGAACATCTCCAGCGCTGAGTATTGAGGTACGAAGCGGGGAGCCGTGAAACCGTGCACAGATCTCAGAAGATAAACGGAAGGGGGAGGGAGCCGCCGCGTTCGGGCGCCGGGAAGCCGTAGCCACCTGCACGGGGGAGCCGGGGGACTCGCGGACGGCACCCGCGAGAGAGAGAACAGACTGACCGTGAGCGGGGAGCGCATGCCACCAGACTTCTCACGGAACTCCGGAACTCCGGTGTGCTCCCTGGAAGCAGACTGAGACCGGGAGCTCCGGTGCGCGCGGGGCGGCTGGCGGTGTTAGAAACACAAAGGACAGAGAGGCGCTGGCCCTGGAAGTGAGGGCTGGGACACCGGGTGTCTCAGGGAACTCCGAACTCCGGTGTGCTCACTGGAAGCAGACTGAGACCGGGAGCTTCCGGAGCGCGCGGGGCGGCTGGCGGTGTTAGAAACACAAAGGACAGAGACGCGCCGGCCCTGGAAGTGAGGGCTGGGACGCCAGGTGTGGGGCGCGCATCCCGGGACGCTGCAGGGTTGAGCAGGACCAACAGAAACAGAGTTAAAGTGGCCAGAACATCAGTGGAGAACGGTCCGCAATCCCTCTGTTCTGAGACAGAGGCTGAGATTCGGCCGCTGCTGCTCCGACTCTCAGAAGAGGCACAGCAAACCACCAGGGAAAGCCGCCAGAGAACAAAAGCCTGGAAATACCGGCTCAGAGAGTGCCCATCCCCATCCCCCCTCGCAGGGGACACGGAGACTCTACCCAAACAGGGTTGCCTGAGTATCGGCGCGGCAGGCCCCTCCCACAGAAAGCAGGCTGAAAAATCAAGAAGCCCACATACCGGGGCGCCTGGGTGGCGTAGTCATTGAGCGTCTGTCTTCGGCTCAGGGTGTGATCCCGGTGTTCCGGAAAGGAGTCCTTCATCGGGCTCCTCCACTGGGAGCCTGCTTCTTCCTCTTCCACTCACCTGCTTGTGTTCCATCTCTCACTGGTTGTCTCTCTGCCACATAAATAAATAAAATCTTTAAAGAAGAAGCCCACATCCCTAAGATCCCTATAAAACAAGGGCTCACGGCCTGGGTCCCGGTCAATAATTTGCACTCTGGACAACCCCACAACCTCTCCTCATCAGAATGACGAGAAGGAGAAGTCCCCCCCAGCAAAGAAAAGACAATGAGTCTGTGGTCTCCGCCACAGAACTAATGGATATGGATGTAACCAAATTATCAGAAATGGAATTCAGAGTAACAATGGTCAAGATGATGTGTAGACTTGAAAAAAGTATTAACGAAAATGTTAATGAGAATATAGAATCTCTAAGGGTGGAAATGAGAGCGAATCTGGCAGAAATTAAAAATTCTATGAGCCAAATGCAGTCAAAACTAGAGGCTCTGACGGCCAGGGTAAGTGAGACAGAGGAACGTATTAGCGAATTGGAGGATGGGTTAGTAGAAGAAAAAATGAAAATAGAAGCTGGACTTAAAAAAATCCACGCCCATGAATGTAGGTTACGGTAGATTACTGACTCAATGAAACGATCCAATGTCAGAATCATCGGCATCCCCGAGGGGGTGGAGAAAAACAGAGGTCTAGAAGAGATATTTGAACAAATTGTAGCTGAAAACTTCCCTAATCTAGCAAGGGAAACAAACATTCGTGTCCAAGAGGCAGAGAGGACCCCTCCCAAGCTCAACCACGACAAACCTACACCACATCACGTCATAGTGCAATTCGCAGATATTAGATCCAAGGATACAGTATTGAAAGCGGCCAGGGCAAAGAAATTTCTCACGTACCAAGGCAAAGATATCAGAATTACGTCAGACCTGTCTACACAGACCTGGAATGAGAGAAAGGGTTGGGGGGGGGGGCATTTTTAAAGCTCTTTCAGAGAAAAACATGCAGCCAAGGATCCTTTATCCAGCAAGGCTGTCATTCAGAATTGATGGAGAAATAAAGACATTCCAGAATCGCCAGTCATTAACCAATTTTGTAACCACGAAACCAGCCCTACAGGAGATATTAAGGGGGGTTCTATAAAGGTAAAACGGCCCCAAGAGTGATACAGAACAGAAAGTCACAGCCAATACAAACAAAGACTTTACTGGCAACATGGCATCATTAAAATCATATCTCTCAGTACTCAGTCTTAATGTTAATGGCTTAAATTCTGCCATAAAATGACACAGGGTTGCAGATTGGATAAAAAGAAATGACCCATCCATTTGCTGTCTACAAGAGACTCATTTTGAAGCCAAAGATACAATCAGACTGAGAGTAAAGGGATGGAGTACCATCTTTCACGCAAATGGACCTCAAAAGAAAGCTGGGGTAGCAATTCTCATATCAGATAGATTGGATTTTAAACTAGAGACTATAGTTAGAGATACAGAAGGGCACTATATTATTCTTAAAGGATGTATCCAACAAGTGGAGATGACAATTATAAATATATATGCCCCCAACAGGGGAGCAGCAAGATACACAAGCCAACTCTTAACCAGAATAAAGAGACATATAGATGAAAATACATTAATAGTAGGGGACCTCAACACCCCACTGTCAGAAATAGACAGAACACCCTGGCAAAAACTAAGCAAAGAATCAAAGGCTTTAAATGCCATACTTGACGAGTTGGACCTCATAGATATATATAGAACACTACACCCCAGAACCAAAGAATACTCATTCTATTCTAATGCCCATGGAACATTCTCAAGAATAGACCATGTTCTGGGACACAAAACAGGTCTCAACCGATACCAAAAGATTGAAATTATCCCCTGCATATTCTCAGACCACAACGCTCTGAAATTGGAACTCAACCACAAGGAAAAATTGGGAAGAAACTCAAACACTTGGAGACTAAGAACCATCCTGCTCAGGAATGACTCAATAAACCAGGAAATCAAAAATCAAATTAAACAATTTATGGAGACCAACGAGAATGAAAACACAACGGTCCAAAACCTATGGGATACTGCAAAGGCAGTCCTAAGGGGGAAATACATAGCCATCCAAGCCTCACTCAAAAGAATAGAAAAATCTAAAATGCAGTTTTTATATTCTCACCTCAAGAAGCTGGAATGGCAACAGAGGGACAGGCCTAATCCACGCACGAGGAAGCAGTTGACCAAGACTAGAGCAGAAATCAATGAATTAGAAACCAGAAGTACAGTAGAGCAGATCAACAGGACTAGAAGCTGGTTCTTTGAGAGAATTAATAAAATTGACAGACCACTGGCAAGATTTATCCAAAAGAAAAGAGAAAGGACCCAAATCAATAAAATTATGAATGAAAAAGGAGAGGTCACAACCAACACCAAGGAAATTGGGAGGATTATTAGAAACTTTTATCAACAGCTATATGCCAAAAAACTAAGCAATCTGGAAGAGATGGAGGCCTTCCTGGAAACCTATAAACCACCAAGACTGAAACAGGAAGAAATTGATTTCTTAAACAGGCCAATTAATTATGAAGAGATTGAGTCAGTGATAAACAACCTTCCAAATAACAAAACTCCAGGCCTGGACGGTTTTCCTCGGGAATTCTACCAAACATTCAAAGAAGAAATAATACCTATTCTCCTAAAGCTATTTCAAAAAATAGAAACAGAAGGAAAGCTACCAAACTCATTCTATGAGGCCAATATTACCTTGATCCCCAAACCAGGCAAAGACCCCATCAAAAAGGAGAATTACAGACCGATTTCCCTAATGAATATGGACGCCAAAATCCTCAACAAGATCCTGGCTAATAGAATCCAACAGTACATTAAAAGGATTATCCATCATGACCAAGTGGGATTCATCCCTGGGATGCAAGTGTGGTTCAACATTCGCAAATGGATCAGCGCGATACATCATGTCAACAAGAAAAGTCTCAGGAACCATATGATCCTCTCAATTGATGCAGAAAAAGCATTTGACAAAATACAGCATCCTTTCCTGATTAAAACCCTTTAGAGTGTAGGAATAGAGGGTACATTTCTCAATCTCATAAAAGCCATCTATGAAAAGCCTACAGCAAATATTATTCTCAATGGGGAAAAGCTAGAAGCCTTTCCTTTAAGATCAGGAACACGACAAGGATGCCCACTCTCGCCACTATTATTCAACATAGTACTAGAAGTCCTTGCAACAGCAATCAGACAACAAAAAGGGATAAAAGGTATCCAAATCGGCAAGGAAGAAGTCAAAATGTCTCTCTTCGCAGATGACATGATACTCTATATGGAAAACCCAAAAGAATCCACTCCCAAACTGTTAGAAGTGATAGAGCAATTCAGTAATGTGGCGGGATACAAAATCAATGCTCAGAAATCAGTTGCATTTCTGTACATGAATAATGAGACTGAAGAAAGAGAAATTAGGGAATCCATCCCATTTACAATAGCACCAAAAAGCATACGTTACCTTGGAATTAACTTAACCAGAGACGTAAAGGACCTATATTCTAGAAACTATAAATCACTCTTGAAAGACTTGAGGAAGACATAAAAAGATGGAAAAATATTCCATGCTCATGGATCGGAAGAATTAACACAGTTAATATGTCCATGCTACCCAGAGCAATCTACACTTTCAATGCTATCCCGATCAAAATACCAAGGACATTTTTCAAAGAACTGGAACAAATAGTCCTTAAATTTGTATGGAACCAGAAAAGGCCCCGAATCGCCAAGGAACTGTTGAAAAGGAAAAACAAAGCTGGGGGCATCACAGTGCCAGATTTCGAGCTGTACTACAAAGCTGTGATCACAAAGACAGCATGGTACTGGCACAAAAACAGACACACAGACCAATGGAACAGAATAGAGAACCCAGAAATGGACCCTCGGCTCTTTGGGCAACTTATCTTTGATAAAGCAGGAAAAAACATACAGTGGAAAAAAGACAGTCTCTTCAATAAATGGTGCAGGGAAAATTGGACAGCTACATGCAAAAGAATGAAGCTTGACCAATCTCTCACACCGTACACAAAAATAAACTCCAAATGGATGAAAGACCTCGATGTGAGACAGGAATCCATCAAAATTCTAGAGGAGAACATAGGCAGCAACCTCTACGACATCGGCCAAAGCAACCTTTTTCATGACACATCCCCAAAGGCAAGAGAAACAAAAGATAAAATGAATTTATGGGACTTCATCAAGATAAAAAGCTTCTGCACAGCCAAGGAAACAGTCAAAAAAAACTAAGAGGCAGCCCACGGAATGGGAGAATATATTTGCAAATGACACTACAGATAAAAGACTGGTATCCAAGATCTATAAAGAACTTCTCAAACTCAATACACGAGAAACAAATAAACAAATCAAAAAATGGGCAAAAGATATGAACAGACATTTTTCCAATGAAGACATACAAATGGCTAACAGACACATGAAAAAATGTTCAAAATCATTAGCCATCAGGGAAATTCAAATCAAAACCACACTGAGATACCACCTTACGCCAGTTAGAATGGCAAAAATAGACAAGGCAAGAAACAACAATTGTTGGAGAGGATGTGGAGAAAGGGGATCCCTCCTACATTGTTGGTGGGAATGCAAGTTGGTACAGCCACTCTGGAAAACAGTGTGGAGGTCCCTTAAAAAGTTAAAAATTGAGCTACCCTATGATCCAGCCATTGCACTACTGGGTGTTTACCCCAAAGATACAGATGTAGTGAAGAGAAGGGCCATATGCACCCCAATGTTCATAGCAGCATTGTCCACAATAGCTAAATCGTGGAAGGAGCCGAGATGCCCTTCAACAGATGACTGGATTAAGAAGTTGTGGTCCATATATTCAATGGAATATTTACTCAGCTATCAGAAAGAACGAATTCTCAACATTTGCTGCAACATGGACGGCACTGGAGGAGATAATGCTAAGTGAAATACATCAAGCAGAGAAAGACAACTATCATATGCTTTCTCTCATCTATGGAACATAAGAACTAGGATGATCGGTAGGGGAAGAAAGGGATAAAGAAAGGGGGGTAATCAGAAGGGGGAATGAAACATGAGAGACTATGGACTATGAGAAACAAACTGAGGGCCTCAGAGGGGAGGGGGGTGGGGGAATGGGATAGGCTGGTGATGGGTAGTAAGGAGGGCACGTATTGCATTGTGCACTGGGTGTTATACGCAACTAATGAATCATCGAACTTTATATCGGAAACCGGGGATGTACTGTATGGTGACTAACATAATAAAAATCATTAAAAAAAAACAGTATGTGCATTATAGTCATATATCTATATAGGTGTATCTCCAGAAGGAAATGCACTAAGGTGTTAATAGTGATGATACCGGGATGGTGAGAATGTGATGTCTTTTATTTTTAAATCTACATTTTCTAATTTCTAATTTTGTATGATATGTATTTACGATTTTGGAAAAGTTACTGAAAAAAATACATGTCCTATTCAAAGATCAGTTCGTAACAGGATATGGTTAAAACATAGGATGCTAGAGAAGAGGCAGTAGTGATACAAGGTTTAGGGCAGATTGTAAAGGTCCTGTGTGCCACAAAAGGAGCTTGAGCATTACTCTTTAGACAGTATCAAGCCAGATGAGTGAATGGCCAAATTGAAATTTTAAAAATATTTTTTGAAGGGATTTGTGGAAAACGAATAGCAGAGGGAATGACTTAAATCATAATATTTAAGAGGCTGTTGCAGACATCCAAGTTTTAGCCTAAATTTGTTAAATTTAATTCCTTTGAAAATAGTTAAAATTGTGCTTTCTTTCATGCATATGTCCTAGAGAGGTGTGTATGTAAAACTTTTATATAGTTGTTTATAATGCATACTGGGCATTTTTCTGGTTTTTTAAATAATGTACATTATCTCTGGTCCTTGAAAAGTCGATGATAGTTGCTTCATCTCACAGCTGAAGAAGTTGAGGCTCAGAAAGCTAACTAGTGGGGCACCGAGTGGCTCAGTTGGTTAAGCGTCGGGCTCTTGATTTCAGCTCAGGTCATGATCTCAGGGTCGTGAGATTGAGCTGCATGGGGCTCCAAGCTCAGTGAGGAGTCTGCTTCTCTCCTTCCCACTCCCGTGCCCCACCCTCATGGGCTCTCTAAAATAAGTAAATCTTATTAAAAAAAAAAAAAGATAGCTAATTAGTGATAAAGCCAGGATTTTCCTCCCCTCAATCTTCATGACTCTAAGGCCTGTTGCACACAGTGGCATTCTTAGGAGATTCACTGAGGGTAACAGGGAGAGGAGAATGCGAAGGCAGCCCCCAGCTCCTCACCATCACCCTGCATCCCCTCAGCCAAACCCACAGTTATGGAATCTTTATTAAATAGGCCTCTATATTTAAGCATTCACTTGAACAGTCCTCATTGCACACAGATAAAATTTAAAATTGTAAACCATTTTATTTGGGCTTTGATGTATTTTTTGTTTTGGTTGTATGTAGTTCAAGGTTATTTCACAGTTTAAACAGCACTTTCATGTACCCTATTTTCTTTATCACAAAGACACTGTGGGACAGAGAGGATTGCAGTCATCTTATTTTAATGACAGAGAATTGAGATTCTCAGATTTAATTGTTTTTCTCAAGGTCACACAGTTGCATTCTAATGCAGAATGCATTTTAAACTCAGGGCTTTTGAAATTTTCTAGTTTAGTACTTCTCTTATTGTGTTGCCTAATTTGGAGATATTTAAATAAGAATTTTGATCCTACCCTGGAACATGGGGACATACAAAAAAAAAATTTTTTTTTCAGTGGTGTCTTGTCTCCTTACTTTAATTCTGTATACCGTTTCAAACACTTGCATGTAGGGAAGGGTATAGTTAGTAAATGTCTGTCTCCGTTTTCACAAACTGAAAATACACATGTGGTCAGCACCCAGGAAGAAACAGAGCTTTACCAGAAACCCCAAACAGAAGCATCACTACCCCTCATTTCTAATGGTGACCACCAGTTTTTGAAAACATAGATTCATTTGCCTGTGTTTGAACTTTATATAAGTGAAATTGTATATACTCTGTTTGTATCTGGCTTCTTTTGCTGAATATTTTGTTTGTAAGTCATCCATTTTCTGTATTCATTCACATTGCTTTATTTGTTCTACAGTTGATAAGCATTTAGCAGTTTTCCAGTTTGGGATTACTATGAATAATGCTACTATAATATTCTAGTATGTGTCTTTTGGTGAACATATATGTACATTTTTGTTGGGTCTATATGAGTGGAGTAGCTGAGTCATAAAGTATGTAGATATTCAGCTTTAGTATATAGTGCAAAAACAGTTTTCCAAAGTAGTTATGCCCATCCATTTGCTTTCCTCCCATTTCTTTTCATTATTTTCCCAGTTGCTTTTATCATATTATCATTGTCAGCATCTGTTTTGACCCTGGGGTAGGAAATGAAAACTCTAAGATGGAATAATGAGAAGAGCATGATGATACCTCTTTCTGACATTTTCTTTGGGATTGTAAAATATTTGGCCCTGATGACTCATACCCTATCTACCTGTTTAGGGGACGAAAATAAAGAAGTGTATAATAGTGTTTTATGAGCGGTCAAGTGTAATATACAAATGTTTTATTTCATTATTTCCTCTCACCTCCAATGTTGAGAATAAAACCAATAATTTTTCCCTGTTCTAATGCTCCTGTCTGTCCCCTACCTTGGCTCTTGCTCTCTGTGTGAGTGAGGGAGTGTGTGTGTGTGTGTGTGTGTGTGTGTGTGTGTGTGTGTGTAATGGATGGAATATTTAAAGCAGCAGCATCCTGGGTGAGTGTACTAAGAGTTAAGGAGCTGCTGAAATAATGCCTCTTGGTAGCAGAGAACCACAGAAAAGCCAGGGGACTCATGGTTCTTTATCTCTGGACTTCTTTCATCATTCTAGGGGGGAAAACCTTTATGAAATATACATGGAAAACACATATACAACAAAAGGGTACAATTAAATGAATAATGTGAAACCGTTTGTACTCAACACTCGGGCTAAGAAATGTGAGGCATCAAGAAACTCCTTTGTACTGCTTCCTGATTGCAGTGACTTTTCTTCCAGAATCCAGCATTTCCCTTGTTTTTCTGTTAATTTTTAACTAAGTTTGTAGTCCTATGGATACTAGTTTTGACTCTCTTAGAAGTTTATATAGATGAAATTATACTGTAAGTGTTTCTCTGTGATTTGCTTCTTTAATTCAGCATATAAGGTTCATTCATATTTATATTCTGTTTCATAAATTTTCATTTCTGTATTTTATGAACAATAATTTCTTTGCCCATTTTACTTTTGATGTACACTTTGTTTCTTTCCAGTTTGCCATTTTTTTTTCTGCTATGACAAATAGTATGACCATTTTCCTGCTACATAGGTGTGAAAATTCTTCTGGATTAACTAGGAGTGGAATTTCTGAATCATGGGACATAGAAACATTGTACTCTAGAAATACCATACTGTTTTCCAAAATTGTTCAATCTGTTTCACTCCCCGTAAGTAGTTTATGCTGTTTTCCATCGTCCTACATCCGTGCAATACTTGCTATTATCCAACTTCTTAATTTTTGACATGTGATGGGAATATAGCGATACTTAATTGTGGTTTTAACTCTGCATTTTCTTGACTACTAATAAAGATGAGTGTCTTGGTATGTTTATGGAATGTTTGTTGCCTGGTCATGTGTTTTGTTTGTGTGTGTGTGTGTGTGTGTGTGTGTGTGTGTTAGAGTTTTTTGTATGTTCTAGATATAAGTATTTCGTTATATGTGTTGCAGATATCTTCTTCCCTTCTGTAGCCTCCTTTTTCATTCTGTGGTAATCTTTTTATGAACAAATATTCTCAAGTCTAATGTAGTTGAATTTATCAGACCTTTTTGTGTGTGTTTTTTTTCCTTTCAGAAGTCTTTAAGAAATCTCTCCTTGCCCTGAGGTTATAGACATTATCTCCCTTTCTTTTCTAAAAAATTAAGAGTTTTGACCTTCACAATTGAATTACAAATACCTTGGAATTGATTTCAGTGTGTGTAAGTGTGAGATAGAGATCCACTTTCATTTTTTTCTATGTGAATAATCAGTGACTTCAGTACTAAAAGTATTAAGAATCCACTGTTTTTCCTCGGATATGCAGTGCCTGTGCATGTATGTGACATTATCCCAGTGTCAAGTAACAGAATCTAACATTTATAATAAGGCTTGTTAATACATCATCATGGTTCCCTATCTTGCTCTTCTGCTAAAATAACTTGACTATTCTTAGTCTTTTGCTTTTTCATAAAATGTTAGAATCATTTTGTTGAGTCCTATGAAAAATTCTTTTGGGATTTTAATGGGAATAACAGTGAACTAATAGATGAATTTCAGAAAGAATTAACATCTTACAATATTTATTTATTTATTTATTTTTAAAAGATTTTATTTATTTGACACAGAGAGAACAGGGAGCAGGAGCACAAGCAGGGGGAGTGGCAGGCAGAGCAAGGAGCCTGACACGGGGCTAGATCCCAGGACTCCAGGATCATGACCAGAGCCGAAGGTAGACACTTAGCCGACTCAGCCACCCAGGCGACCCACATCTTAGAATATTTAGACTTAGTATCCAAAACCATGATATAAATAAGTCCATTGATTCTGTTTTAAGAATTTTTTTCAATAAAGTTTTACACTTTTTTATTTAAAAGACTTGTATAGTTTTTTTAGATTTATTTCTAGTACTTTAAGTTTTTGTTGCTATTTTAAGTGCTATCATTTTCTGACGGATTGTTGCTGGTTTACAGAAGTACAGTAGACTCTTGATATATTATCGAGTTTGTATCCAGCACCCTAGATACAATTGTTACTTACTTAATAATTTACCCATAGATTTATTTGGAATTTTTTATTTAGATTATTATATAATCTGCAGTAATGACAGTTCATTTTCCTTTTCAGTGTTTGTATTTTTCCTTGCCTTATAGACTGGCTTAGGAATTGCAGTTTAATATTGAATTGTGTCCTGTCTTGCTGCTGAACTTCACGGGAGTGTTTTCAATGTTTGACTGTTAAACATGATATCCACCGTAGCTTTTTTGTGGAGACTCTTAACGAGATGAAGGAAATTTGTTTTTTATTTTATTTTTTAATATGAAAGTTTAAAAAAAAAAAACCATTGTCGTTCTTACAAAAACATTTTAAGTGCTTTAAGTTTCATATTTTTTTTCCCCTGAACCATATGAGAGTAAGTTGCCTGCTGAGTGCATCACTGCCAAATATTAAGTGTGTTTTTCCTACAAATAAAGATTTTCTCCTATGTAACCACAATGCAGTCATCAAAATCAGGGAGTCAGCACTGATGCATTATTACCATGTAATCTTCAGAGCCCGTTCAGGGCCTGCCATTTGTCCTAATAATGTCCTTTATAGCAAAAGATCCAATTCAGAATCACATTCTGTTTTTAATTGTCATGTGTCTAGTTTTCTTCAAACTGCAGTACTTCCTCAGTTTTTCCTTACCTTTGATGACCTTGACACGTTTTAATATTATAGGCCAGTTATTCTGCAGAACACCCCCTAGTTTGGGTTTGTCTTTGTAGCCATGTGATTGGATTCAGGTTACAAATCTTCAACAGGAATATCACAGAAAAGGTGCTTCATTGTTCTCCTCAGGTGGCTCATGACTTCGGTTTGTCTCATTAGTGATATTACCTCCGGTCACTTGATAAAGGTATTATCTATTAGCCTTCTCTACTCTGACATTACTCTTTCCCCCTTTGTAATAAGTATTTTATAGGGAGGAATTTTGAAACTCTATAAATATCCTATTCCTTGTTAGATTTCCACTTTATTCACTGAATTATTTATGTAATTATGCATGTACTCATGGTTCCTGATTTTATATCATCATTTATAATCTGTGAATATAATTTACTGTGATGCTCACACTGTCCAAGATTTGGCATTTGAGAACACTTTCAGGTTGACTTCTGTGTGCTTTTGACTTCTTGTACCCATCATTCTCTGAGTACTTTTTTGGCAATGCAAGATACCCCATTCTTATTTAGTATTTTCCCTATTCCTATCTGGAAAGTCATTTTTTTAAGGAACCCTGGTTACTTGTAGTGGAGAGTGATATTTAGAAGCCAAGATTTGGGGGCTAGGTGTGCTTATTGCTATTGGGCTGTCAGTGCCCTTAAGCCCCCTCAAGGTGTGTGAGTGTGCATGTGTGTATTTGTGGGTATTTATATGTGTACTTATAACTTTATTTCTGTATCTGTCTCTGTGTATTGAAAACTGTGGGTTTGTTCTCATAAGTTTAATTCCAGTCTAAATACAGCATTTCTCTTTTTCTGTATTTATAATTCTCTCCTCCGACAGTGAGAAAATTGGTTTCTGTTTTCCTTAATATATTTATTCATTTAATCAGCCATCCAGGGTACAACCAATTTCCTGCCACTGCTGTCACCATCTCCTGTGTAGTTGCTCTCCTCACCCTGTTAAGATTCTGTATCTTAGTGAGATCCCCATACATAGCTTCTTTTCATCCTCAGTGTACACCTTCCTTATCCTTCTTGGGCTCTAACTCCTTGTCAACCAGCCCCCTGGATTCTGACATCCTGCACCAGTCTCCCTCCCCACATAGATGCCTCCTTAATCTTATTGGGCTTGATATCATATGTCAGTTGATGCCTGCACATGGACACACTTCTTGCCATAATCGTTTCTGACACCTGGCATTAGTTCTTTTCCTGAATAGATGCCGTCCTCATGCTGCTTGAGCTCTGGTAGCCCTCTCCAGGGCATCTCATGTGTGTATGCCCCCCTCAGTCATCTTGGACTCTGACAATCCATACCAGGCTGCCCGTTAGTGCATGTGCCCTTCTCATTCCACTCAGGCTTGGCTGATATCACGTTGTTCACCTACTCCCTCTATGGATGTCCTTTTCAGTCTTGTGGACTCTTGACATGCCTGGTAAGCTGCCCCTCCCTGCAGGGACCTGTTCTCTACTCAGGCTTTTTTTGGGTAGAGACTTATCTTGCTCTGTCTCACCTAATGGCTTTTCAGGAAGGGAAAAGATAGTGAAGAGGAAGAAGCAAGTTAGAAAAAAAAAAATTTTCTCGGGGCGCCTGGGTGGCACAGCGGTTAAGCGTCTGCCTCCGGCTCAGGGCGTGATCCCGGCGTTACAGGATCAAGCCCCACGTCAGGCTCCTCCGCTATGAGCCTGCTTCTTCCTCTCCCACTCCCCCTGCTGTGTTCCCTCTCTCGCTGGCTATCTCTATCTCTGTCAAATAAATAAATAAAATCTTTAAAAAAAAAAATTTTTTTTTCTCAACTTCATTAAGGTAATATTCACATTCAAATAAAGTGTACCCATTTTACATATACAATTTATATGTTTTGATGAATATATCTACAGTTGTATAACCACCACCACCACAATCAAGATAAAGAATATTTCTATAGCTGCTGAAATCCTCTCATGTCCCTTTCAAGTCAGTCCTCTCTCAAACCTGTTACTAAAGCTTTCTCTTTTCTGGAAATTCATTTAAATGAGATCATCCAGTGTGTACTCTTTTTGTTTCTGGGTTTTTTCACTCATCATAATGGTTTTGATATTCATCTGTTTTGAAAGTATCAGTAGTTCATTCCTTTTTATTGCTGAATAGCATTTTGTTGTGTGTGCATATATATATATATATATATGCACATACATATACATATCACAATTTTATTTTTATTCATATACCTGTTTATAGACATTTGAGTTGTTTTTAGTTGTGGGGTAATTGGGATAATGCTAAATTTCTAAATATTAATGATGAAAATTAATAAGAATGAATGTAATTTCAAAAAATTAAAATTTGAATTTAGACCAATTCTTCTACTTGTTTGTTGTGTGGTCTTGGACAAATTCCCTATAAAAAAATACAGAAATTATAATAGCTCCTATCTTAGGACTATTGTAAAGAATGCATGAGGAAATTCAAATAACATGCTAAGCATAATGTCTGATGCATAAAAGTAATTAATAAATGTTAGGTATTACTAACAATAGTGGTAACAATAACAATAAAAATGTGAAGGTCAGGGGTTTTAAATTGCTTGCATTGCTCAAAATTTTATGTGGCTGCTCAAAAAGCTAATTCCATTTACTTTAGTATTCATTTAATTAGTGTTATTCCATCATTCAGTATATTTTATTAAGCACTTGTTGAGTACTAAGATTGTACTAAGATTGTGGTAATAACAAAGATAAAAAGAAAGATGACACAATTCTTGTCTTATACGTAGTGAATTGTTGTTAAAACTACACATTACAACTGGTTAGTGGGTTTTGAAATAAATTTTGACCATTATAACTAGAATTTTTTCCTAATAAAGTAGAATAGTATAGGCACTATCGGGGACATCACATATAGCATGTAGAACTTGTTTTTTAATGTGATATCCATATCTGTATGTCCACTGTCACCTCATCCATCCTTATTTAGATATATGCAGACACACACATACATGCACAGATATTCATGAACATGTATGTTGGGTTGGATTATAAATTATTTATTGTGGGTTATGGTTCCCCCCAGGATAAACCTGTTTTAGTACATAAACAATGCTATACTCCAAACTCCCAAGATAATAAATCATAGATTTAAATTGAAATTAGTGAAATGATCACTGCATCAATAAAACATTAAATCATCAGTAAATACGCTGAAAGATGTTCGTGACATTTTATAAAGACTCCTGTAAAATTTTGTATAAAAGATTTGAAGAAAATACCTATGTTCTATAGGAAGGCTAAATGTTGTGAAAATTAACTTACTTCATGGATATTAATGTTGTAACCAAGGCAACTACTTTATACTCTAGGAGAACATATAAGCATTAAGTAATTATTAAAATGATATGTTACGAAGGGCAGAAGATAAGATACAAACAGTGTATGATTGGAACTTACAGTTCTTCCTGGTATTATTTTTATAGATGTAATACTATTTCAATCAAAATCAAAACACCTTTGTGGTATTCATGAAAGTGACTCCAAAACTGTTAACACCAAAGAGCTTACTCTTTGCGTTCTTTGAGAAAGATGAAAAGAGAATGGGGAGTGGGTGGGAACTCTTTAGAGTAGGATATAATACTGACACAGATAGGAACATAAAGCAGTGGAAAAGAATAGAAAATGCAGACATATGTGCTGAGGTATCTACTAAAAAACAATTGGACACAAAAGGATTTTAAAGGAAATGTTGAGGAAAAACTCAGTAGTATAGAAGCAGTTATTTAGTTCATACTATAGTAAACAGGTGGTTTGGAGAGGTGTGTTTTTTTTTTAATTATAAAAATTAGAAGAAATTTACAACTAATAATTTCAAGTGACAAAAGAAATCTATAGAGAAGGATATCCTGATTCAGATATATATAATTAGGTTCAGTATAAAAGTTGAAACAGGAAATTTGTAAATATTTGCTTAGAATATTACAGACCTGTCCATATGTAACAATGTTCTAGTCAATTGAAATGCCAGCTTTTTCTGTTTTAAAAATATCTTTGTCCCAACCATTTGTTAGGATCACCTCGTCTCTGAAGCTCTTATTGAAAATCAGGCTTTATAAATTTGTGTTTTAGAAATCCTCTCAAATATAGCTTGAATGATTAGATGTTAAATCCCATAGATGAATTACAGCATTACTCAAAAATTATTCTCAGTGCACATTGTGGAGTCTTTGTGATGTGATGTGATTGTTCATCCATATACATTTGTTTTTAAAGAAACAACTTTTCAAAAAGAAAATGAAAAAATCAATCTCTCCTCTTCCTCTACTCCCTTTCCTAGGATGCCTCTTGTGATTGTGTTGTAGCATATCTGAAAAACAAGGCAGCTTTGTTGACATCACTGATGATGCTTGTCAGCAGAGATTGGTCAACGCTGCCAAACTTTTTTGTTAGTCATTTCAAGTATCCATGTCCATTGCAGCTGCTCTGGAACTCATAGGAAGATCCCAGTTTTTGCAAACTCATGGAAGAACCACTTGGGTAAGATGGAGTTTGTTATAGGGTTTTCCAATAAGTTAATATGTGGAAGAGTCATAATATTAGAACGAAAGTTTACCTTGATGCTATGTTAAAAGAAAAAAGTAAAAGATGACTTGCTGACAGTAGTCTCCTAATGCTTTTAGAATAAAGGGAAGTTTATCTATCTTTTTGAATCTTAAATAAAATGTGAATGGCACAAGAGTTAATTAAGGTTAATTGTATTTGGAGTTCAAAAATCCTAACTAGAACCCATAGAAGCTTCTGAGACACTTCACTTAGTAAAGCGGCCCAGCATACTTGGATAATCAGTTAACTATGAATTGCTTATTTTTTATGCAGTGGTGTGTTATAGTTATTATGTATTTTTGCATCTGTGAGTTTGTTAAATATGTTTATGCAAAATGCTTAGAACAGTGCCAGCATTGTTCAATAAATGTTAACTTCTTAGTATATGTAATATGAAGTGTGAACATTGCATGCATGATTGTTATTTAGTGTTTTTTAGAAAGAGAAGGTTTTCTGTCCGTTTTATGTTTTTCTTCCCCCTCTAACGCTTAAAAAAGCTTTTCCTAACCTAGACTTGGGTACTTTTCATTTGAGTCAAAGTTTAGTAGGGAGTGCTATCATTGGTTAGTGTCAGAGTTATTTGAAGGGGAAATGGTTTTATTAATTGATTCAGCTGGAGATTTTATTCATGTTCTTTAGGCTCTTGTACTCTGATGGAAATAAATTTTTCCCTCTTTGATTGCCTAAATCTAGACTGCTAGACTGTTAAAAAAAGTGGAATTTTTTTTTCTTTGAGGCATAGCAAATAACTTAAACATTAGTAACTCTCAATTGTCTTGGCCTATACTATAAACTTATGTTACTTAGAATAATATTTTTTCAATTTTCAAAAATACTGGTTTGTGTATGGGCTTTCATTTTTTATTGATTTCTAGTCTTAGTACATTAATAAAAAAGAGCATCTATATGATATAAGTTCTTTGGGATGTGTCAGTATTTGCTTTTGTGTCCTAAAGCAGGGGTTGGAAAACTTTTCCTTAGAAGGCCACATAGTAAATATTTTAGCTTTTTTGGGCTAGAAGAAAAATTGTAGCTCTTATGTTGATATTTATAAAATCATTTAAAATGGAATCATTTAAAAATGTAAAAGCCATTCTAAGCTCATGGACTATAATAAAAATAGACATCTGGCTGGCCGTGGACCATAATTTATTATTCCCTGGCTTAGAGTATGTTCAATTTTTGTGACCATTCTATGTTTGTTTGAAAAGAACATATATTCTCTATATTTTAGGTAGCAGTATATCTATTATATTAAGCTTTTTAATTGCATTATTTATATCTTATTCATCCTTACTAAATTTTTGTCTTTGATCTGTGAGTTCCTGAGAGTAGTGTTAATTTCCTGCTATAATTACATTTTTTTCAATTTCTTCTTTTAATGCTGTTAATTTTTGTTTTAGTATCTTCAGGCTAGTTTTTTAGGAATATAAATGTTTGTGATTGGCATATCATCTTGTTGGAGTGTTTCTTTGATCACTAAAGTCTTTTTTTATCCTCATTAATACTTTTTATCTTTAGTTCTACCTTGCCTCTTGTGTTATAATAATATCGGTATGTCAGTTTTATTTTTCTCATCATTGTTGAGATTTGTCTGGTGTTACACTCTCCTTTTGTTTGCTTTAAATTTTTTTTTTAATCAGGTCTTTTATTAATTTTCTAGGGCTGCCATAATAAGGTACAACAAACTGTGTGGCATATAACAAGAGAAATTTGTTCTCTCAGTTCTGGAGGCTAGAAATCTTAAATCAAGGTGTTGTCAGGGCCATGTGCTCTCTGAGGGATCTAGGAGAGGAATGTCCTTGCTTCTGTAGCTTCTGGTGGTTGCTGGCAGTCACGGGCATTCTTTGCCTTGTAGGTGCATCACTGCTCTCTGCCTCCCATCTTCACATAACCTTCACATAACCTGTGTGTGTGTGTGTGTCCCCAGATTTCTCTCTTCTTACAAAGACACCAGTCATATTGGATTTAAGCTTGATGCTTAATCCATTATGACCTCAACTTGATTACATTTGCAAAAACCCTATTTCCAAATGAAGTCACATTCCCAGGTTTTGGATTGGCATGAATTTCTACAGGGACACTATTCAATCTAGTACAGCTCTTTTGAGGTATAACTTACATGCACTAAAATTCAGCCTTTTTTGTGGTATAGTCTGTGAGCTTGACAAATCTGTACAGTTGCATAGGTATTACAGTCATCCCCAAAATTCCCCCCCCCCCTTTTTTTAACTTTTACAGTCAATCCTTAAACCCACTGATAGCTCCTGGCTGCCACTAATATTTTTTTATGTCTCTGTAGTTTTGCCTTTTCAAGACTGTTATATAAATGGAATCATATATAGGCCTCTGAGTCTGGCTTTTTTCACTTCCCATAATTAATTTCAAGTTCATTCATGCTGTCCTCATGTCACTAATTTGTTCCTGCTTATTGCTGAGTAGTATTTCATTGTATGCATGTATCATAGTTTACCATAGTTTATCCATTAGCTGAGTCAACGGATATTCGTGTCACTTTCCAGTTTTGGATATTTATGAATAAAGCTTCTATAAACATTTATGCACAGATTTTCATGTGTACATGTTTTCATTTCTCTTGGGTAAGTACCTTGGTGTAGGATTTCTGGGTTGTATGGTAAGTATATATTCAACTTAAGAAATTACTGAACTGTTTTCCAAAGTGGCTCTCTGATTTTGTATTCCCACCAGCGATTAACGGAAGTTGCAGTTGTTTTGCAACCTTGCCTGTGCCTGGTACTGTGTTTTTCAAAAGCCCTTCACATAAATGTGTAGTAGTATCTCACTGTGGTTTTAATTTGCATTTGCCTAATGCCTAATGATTTTGAGCATATTTTCATGTACTTATTTACTATTTGTGTACCTTCTTTGGTGTCTGTTATTTTGCCCATGAACAAAAATGTTGTCTGTTTTATTACTGACTTTTTATAGTTCTTTATGTATTTATATGTAAGTACTTTAGCAGGCATGTAAATGATGAAACAAATGAATATTGAAAAAATGAAATTTGCTTTTTTGGCAGCTATGTACAATTCTGAGTTAATGAAGTCCGTTAAAAACCCTAGAACTTCACATTATCATTATTTTTACTGTCGTTATTGTTTAAAAAATAGCTAACAGTTTATAAAAGCGCTCTATGAGTTAGACACTATGCTCAGTATTTTAACCTGAATTATTGCAAATATTTTCTCCCAGTTCATAGCTTCTCTTTTTATTCTGTTAATCGTTTTTTAAAGAGCAGAAGTTCTTCTCTTGAAGTCAAATTTGTCAGTATTTTTTATGGCCATTTCTATGGTATCATATTTAAGAAATCTTGGCCCAGTCTAAGGTTACAAAGATTTTCTGTTTATTTGGCGAATGTTTATAGTTTTAAGTTAACATATAGGTCTGCATACTGTTTTGAGAATTTTTGTATATGGTATGACATATGAGTGAAGTTAATTTAATTGTATAGGGATGTTCTAATAACATTTGTTGAAAAGACCATCCTTTCTTTATTGAATTACTTTGGTACTTTTGTCAAAAATGCCTTTGAACATATATGTGGGTCTATTTCTGGACTCTGTTTTGTGCCTTTGATCAATGTCCTTTTGCCAATATCACATTCTCTTGATTACTATAGCTTTATACTAAGTCTTGAAGTAATGTTATCTCCCAGCTTTATTTTTAAAAGTGTTTGGATGTTTTAGTTCTGTTGCCTTACTGTATAGATTTTAGAAGCAGCTTTTCTATTTCTGCAAAAAATTCTGCTGGGAATTGGGGGGGGTCAATGATCTGTAGTTAAATTTGGAAGATAATTGACATTTCAAAAATACTAAGTCTTTAAATTCATTAACAGAATATGCCTCTCAATTTATGTAAGTCACCTCTGATTTCTTTCATTGATTTTTTTTTTGTTTTTAATGTAGAGAGTTTGTCTAGGTTTTGTTAGATTTGTACCTAAATATTTCTTTTTTTTAGAATTTTAGATTTTGATTTTTTTTTAGTTTTGTTTGTTTTTTATTTCATGGATTTTGGTTTAATGTAAATAGAAGTAATTTTTTTATTTCAATTTTCAGTTCTTTACCATAGAAATAGTACATTTTTATATATTGACCTTGTATTTTGTTACTTTCCTAAATTCATGTATTAGTATTATTATAGATATTTTGGGAATTGCTACAGCTAAATTATATTACCTGAATGGAGATGGTTTTATCTCTTCTTTTCCTCCTTTTTTATTTCTATTTTTCTTGCCTTGTTACACCAGGTAGAAACTCTAGTATAATAGAATACCTGTTCCTGGTTTTAGGGGTAAAACGCTCAGTCTTTCACTTAATGTGATGTTAATTTTGAGGGTTTTTAACATAGATTTTATCAGGTTGAGCAAGTTCCCTTCTGTTCCTAGTTTGCTGAGATTTTGTCATGAATGATGTTGAATTTTGGCAGAAGCATTTTCTGTATCTGTTGGGTAATCATATAGATTATCTCTTAATATGTGTAATCACATTGCTTTTTAACTATTAAATAAGCTTTACATTTCAAGGATCAACTCAATTTGTTCAGGATTGTTTTTTTCCTTTTCATATATTGTTGAATTTGATTTAAAGATGTTTTGTTAAGGACTTTTGTGTCTTTAGGACTTTTTGGGAAGGATATTGATATGTAAGTCATCCTTTTTTTTTTTTTCTTTCTTTCCTTTTTTTGAGAGGGAGAAAGGAGTGGGGAGGGGCAGAGGGAGAGGGGGAGAGAGAGAGAGACTCTCAAGCAGGCTTCACACCCAGCATGAGCCTGACATGGGGCTGGATCTCACAACCCTGAGATTATGACCTGAGCTGAAATCAAGAGTCAGACGCTTAACTGAATGAGCCACCCAGGTGCCCTGATCTAGAAGTCTTCTTATACTGTCTTTGTTTGTTATCAGGAAAGTGCTAGCCGCCTTTTTTTTTTTTTTTTTTTTTATAAACAGGGGAGAGGCAGAGGGAGAGGGAGAGAGAATTTTAAGCAGGCTCCATGCTGGGCTCAATCTCATAACCCTGAGATCATGACCCTAGCCAAAATCAAGTGTTAGATGCTCAATCAACTGAGCCGACCAGGCACCCCAAGGCTCATTAACTTGATTTGATTAATTTTCTAATTTAACTTGATTTATGTTTTGTCTAAGAGATTATGTAGAACTGATATTATTCCTTTAAACTTTGGAAGAATCTGCTAGGAAAACATCCGGCCTTCAATATTTGTTTTACAGGTTTAAGTTATGAATTAAATTTATTAATAATCAGAGATCTTCTCAGGTTGTCTGTTTCATTTTGGATGAGTTTTGAGTCTGTGGTTTTTGAGTAATTTCTCCATTACATGTAAGTTGTCAAATTTGTATGCATAGAGTCACTCATAGTATTATTGCCTTATTACTTTTAATGCCTGAGACATCTGTAGTGATATCCCTGTTTTCATTCCTGATGTATGCTTTCAGTGTCCTAGTATGTGTCTGATTTGTGCCTTCTATCTTTGTTCTTTGGCAGTTTCGCAATTATCAAATAACCAGTTTTTGGTTTCATTATTTCTGTTTCTTGATTTTCAATTTCATGAATTTCTGCTCTTTATTATTTTTTTCTTTCTGCTTGTTCTGTGTTTATTTTGCTCCAGTTGTTGATTTGACACCTTTGTATTAATGTAAGCATCTCCTACAGTAATTTTCCCTCTAAGTATTGTGTTATTTGAATTCCACAGATTTTGATAATGTGGTATCTTCATTTTCATTTAAATCAAAATAATTCCTTATTTGCCTTAGGTTTCTTCTTTGATCTATGGATGATTTAGAAGTTTGTTGTTTACTTTGCAGGAGTTTGAAGATTTCTAGTTAAATTCCCTTATGTTCAGAGAGCATGCTTTGTCTATTTTCTATTCTTTTACATTGAGATTCTCAAATATGTAGATTTATGTCTTTCACCAGATTTGAGGTGTATTTGTCCATTTTTTTTTTTTTTTTTTTTTTTGCCCTCCACCCTTCCTTCTGTGACTTTAATGATATGAGTATTATTACATCTTTCGTTCTTGTCCCATAGCTCCCTCAGCAGGCTCTGTTCTTTTTTTTCCCTCTAGTCTTTTTTCTTTTCATGACTCAGATCACATGATTTCTGTTGATCTGTCTTCAAGTTCAGTCCGTTATCTCATATGCTGGTATTCAGTCCTGCTAGTGCATTTTAAAATTTGGTTATTGAATCTCTTCAGTTTTAAAATTTGCATGTGTTTCCACTTTATATATTCTGTTTCTTTGCTGAGACTTTCTCTTTCTATTCCCTTCAGGAGTTCTCTCTTACTTTTGGAGAATTTTTATAATAGCTCTTTTAAAATCTCTTTCAATTAATTCCAAACTCTGTCTTGTTTTGGCATTGGTGTTTATTGATTGTCTTTTCCTGTGTGAGTTGAGATTTTCCTTGTTGTTTGTGGGTTGAGTAGTTTTGGATTGTATATTTTTGCATATTTTGTTATGAGACACTTAATGTTGTTTAAATGGTACTGTATTTTGTTTAAAGGTACTGTATGGTGACTAACATAATATAATAAAAAAACATTAAAAAAATAAATAAATGCTACAGAGAATACTGTGGGGTTTCTTGGGGTTTTGTTTTTTTGTTTTAATTTTAAAGCAGGTAAACACTCTGGTTGGATTCAGGCTATAATTTCCAAGCCAGCCACCTTTGGATTGTGGTTGTAATGTCAGTTCTATTTCAAAGCGTTTGCCATGCTTGTCAGATCTGTTCTTAGTATACATCTTTCAGAGGCTAGATTGGGTCTGGGCAATGGTCTTAGTTTATTTCTCAAAGTCTTTGATATAATGTTTAGGATCAGATTGAAGCAAAGTGCTGCTGAGGGGTGAACCTAGAAAGTTACATATGTACAGCTTTCTGGAGTCACTTTCCTGAGCTGGTACTTCATGGTCTCCATGATATTTCCTCTTTACTTGGGGCTCCCCTTTTTGTTCCTCCACCCTGAAAGCTGTTGTTTTATTTTTCCTGTTCTATTACTTACTTTCCACAGCTATAACCATGTCCAAGACAAAAATGGTGTATACTTGTATTGTGTCCCATTCTTTGGGGTTCCTGCTTTTCAGTGGGCAGGAAGATGATAATTGAGATGTTTGAAAATAAGTCAGATTTTACAGTTCCTCTTTTCTCAGATATATAGTTTATATGTAGGACTGTTTTTATATGTCAAGGTATTTACAGCAGAGATGAACTTTTACGGAGATGAATCTTGTAAAATTTCTTTCTTTTTTATTTTAAACATTTAATGTGGCATTCTAACAACATTTGTTATTCATTAGGACCTTGTCTTCACTCTCAGGTCAAATTCTTAATCTCCATATGACATCACCAATAAAAATATAATTTTATTTATTTTAGAAATTTGACAAATGTTTATTTTTTTGCTGTCAATCAGTATTACCTATTGAACTTTACTAAATATACATTTGTAGACCCCATACCTAAAGATTCTGATTCAGTGGGTGTACAGTATAGTAAATAAAGAAGAAAATGACCTACATGCTTATGTCTTCTACTTTAACACTCTTCTTTTAATACAGGACATTTCTATGGTCTAGGAGATTTCCTCAGGACAGATATGTCTGAGGAGGATTATGATGGTAGCACTCTTGAAGGTTGTTGATTCAGTGGGTATCCCAAGGCAGTTAGGTACTATCTGAACAAACCAGGTGTCCAGCCACACGTTTGTGCTGCCTTTGTTAGGGGCTCAGTCCCTCACCATCATCCTAGGCATATTCTTTACTGGTTCTTCTTTCTCAAAGTTATCTGTGAATTATTCAACATGCCATTTCTTAGTTGGTTATTCCTAACCAGTTCAGCAAGGGCTAGGCCTTAATTCTTATCTTGTCATTTTTGTTACTGCATTTAAGGATGAGAAGTTTAATTTTTTCACCTTCTTTGAAGTGTAGCATACATTCCAGTAAGGTGCTTAAGGTATACCAATCTTATGTATACAACTTGAACTTTTCATATGTACCTATCCACATAACCACCATACAGTCAAGAGAGATTTCCAGCATCCTAGTAGATTCCCTAATGCTCTTTCCCAGTCAGTAGCCCCTTTCCCCTGAGTCAACTCCTGTTCTGATTTCTAGCACCATAAATTAGTTTTCCGGCTTTGAGTCTTCATATAAATAGAGTCATGCAATGTGTATACTCCTGTCTAGTATTTTTAATCAAATGACTTTTGTGGCCATGCCTTGTTGGGTTATTATCTCTGACTAAAAAACAAAACAAAACAAAACAAAAAACAAAAACAAAACTCAAAAAACTATATCTAAACTAAAGCAGATTTAATTTGACTTTCATTTTGTATTTTTTGTAGGTGAGATAATCTTCAAATTTTCTAGGAAATTTTCCAGGAAATTTTCCATATTCCTTTTCTCTAAAACTTTCAGTGGCTTTTTGCTTCGTCCACTCATATAGTATCTTATTTATTTCCACAAATTATTCTTGCACTAGCTCTCTTCTTCTTCCACATTTTCTTTTACCTGCACATAGGGATGAAAAGGAGATTTCTAAAATCTTATTTCCTGTTTGTTCTTTGCCATGCTGGCATTTGGTTGGGGTGAATTCAGGTTAAAATGAGTGTCTGCAGTTTACTGTATTAATTTCATGTTTTCCTTCTCTTCTGACAGCATGATGGAAGTGGTTCATTGCATGATATTCAACTCTCATTGCCGTCCAGTCCAGAACCAGAAGATGGTGATCAAATATATAAGGTATGATTAGGAGTCATACCAAATTTTTCAAAATTCTTTTTTATTACTAAAATTATAAAGCAGTAACAATTAAAACATTTAATAATAAATGTATTAAAACCTGAGGTTCTGCTGTGTTGAGTTTTAATTAGATCTGCTTTTAACTTTTGCTCCCTTACTAAGTTAAAATGATAACATTGTGGTACTTTAATTTGAATTTATTTTATCAGTTGGATAATTATGATATTACCAGTGTGGGATTCTTTTTCTTAAATCAAGAAATTATTAAATTTTTAAATTCTTTTTGATAATTATGAATAACAGTTTTTAAAATATAACTACCAATTAAAATGACTAACAAGTACTCCTCATATAATCACAACATTGAAGAAATATACAGAAAATGAGATTAATTTATCTTTTTTCATGTTTAAAAGTAATAGTTATAGAAAACAAAGGCATTTTAGTTTTTGAAAGTATACTTTTTATAATTCTCACTTTTAGTTGAAAAAAAGCTCTTTTCTAAAATGGTGCCTGGGTGGCTCAGTCGGTTAAGCATCTGCCTTCGGCTCAGGTCATGATCCCAGGGTCCTGGGATCGAGTCCCACGTCAGGCTCCCTACTGTGCGGGGAGTCTGCTGCTTCCTCTGCCCCTCCCCCCACTCATTCTCTCAATCTCTTGCTCTCTCAAATAAATAAAATCTTTTTTAAAAAAAGAAAAGCTCTCTTCTTTTGCAGTTATTTCTGAAGTACATATTTCTTAAGCACACTAAAACATTCTTGGTTTAATGTTTCCAAGTAAAATTATTTTTTTCTTTTACATTCTATTTTCAGGGTTTGCTAGTCAACAAATAATCTTGAAATATTGGTGGCTTACAGTGACAAAATGTATTTCTCACTTCTTATTTTTCAATATGTCACATATTGACTGTAGATCAGCCAGGACTCTATGCTTCTTCATTCTGGGACCCAGGCTAAAGGATCAGCCCCTATCCTGGGACATGCTTTTGTACCCGAGGGAAAAGAGCATTGGCAGAACCACATGTGGATTCTGCCTGCATGTTGCTTATTTCACTTCCAAAACAAGTCAAGTAGCCAACGCTGATATTAGAGGTCAGAGAAGCCTAATTTTCTCGTAGGATGTGGGATGACTTAGTGGGAACAAGACAGTATATAAAACAACCAAAATCCAAAGAATATAGGATTAATAGTCACATCTGGTTATCTAGTCTTAGTTTTTCAACATATTACCTTACCTCTTCTTGCACAAATTTCTTCCCATCTCTGTGCTTCCATCCTGTTGTGGGTATGTATAGTATTGTCAATTAGCAGGTCTGCAGTAGGACATCTCTTTTTTAAAAAAAACTTTTACATACACACCAGTTGAGAACCATTGACTTAGATGGTCTCTGATCATCTCTCAATTTTAAGTTTTGTGACTGACATTTTTAAAGTAAAGTTGACTTTTCCTGCATTCTTTTTTGTGAAAAATTTTACATATAAAATAATCTTTTTACACAACTAGTGTCTATTTTTTCTGTGTTCCTTTATAGTTTCTCTATATATTTAATGTTACATGATAAATATATTATTAACAGTATACAGTATTTATTTCTTGTCCCTATTCCATTTCCTTCCAAGCAGGTCATTCCTAGTCTTCCTTCTTTTCCAAGGTGAGATGCTATAGCTGATACTGTCTCCAGTACACTAGACTCTTGCACTTTGATGATCAGATTCCCAGTCATGTCCCCTGTTCATCCAAGATGGTTTATTAGTACAGTTTCAAATGATACAAATATGGTGACTTGTGTCATGGCAAATTTAGGGTCTAAAATCTCCACTGGATCTGCCATGTCTCTAATCTCTCTTTTATCTCAAGACAGCTCCCTCTCCCATTCCCCTGATGAGACTAGCTCTCTTCAGGCCTCATTCTCAGCCACTCTTCTCAGTTTCTGCAGGTGGGCTTGTGTTCATCAAGCAAGATCTGCTACCTGCCTTCTGACTTACCTGTATCTGTTACCATTCTCATTCACTTTGTTCTAGTTATTGGATAAAAATGGCCACTGTGCTGTGGAAGACCATCCTTTGGTAGATTCTTGACTATCTTCTGCAGGTGTTAAGGACCTAACTACCACCTCCTCCTTTCATCTCTCTTCAGTGTGCTTTCTGTGCTTTCTCTTTATCCTCAGTTTATAAATTTTTTTTGAAGATTTTATTTATTTGACAGGGAGGGAGACAGCTAGGGAGAGAGGGAACACAAGCAGGGGGAGTAGGAGAGGAAGAAGTAGGCTCCCAGTGGAGCAGGGAGCCCGATGCGGGGCTCAATCCCAGGACCCTGGGACCAACCCTGAGCTGAAGGCAGACGCTTAATGGCTGAGCCACCCAGGCGCCCCTCAGTTTATAAATTTCTGTATCATAAATTTGTCATAAATTCAGTAAACCAAATAAACCTTTCCTTGACTCTCCTTAAACCTTTGTCCAGTTAACATGGAAACCTGGAAAGATGAAAGCAGCTCCTTGATTTTTATGTCACTTCTCTCTAAAATTCCTTACACTCCTTAACATTTTCACGTTTTCCCATTTCCTTTGTAGGTTCCTTCTCTTCTTTAGAATAGAGATTTATATATTTTGTCCAGTTCTCTTTGAACTTTTTACTGTATATATGACATATGTGTTGATAACATATACAATTTCTCTTTCATACTTGATGATCCATTTACCCACTGAATATTTCCACTGTGTCCCACCCACAGGTACCTCAAATAGTATATCTAAAACTCACAAATATTCCTCTTTGGATGCATTTCTCCTCTGTTATTCTCCATTTCTTTTGGTGGCACAACTAATCACCATATCACCCAAGCTAGCAATATGGCAATCACTCTTGACTGCCCCTTGTGCTCCTCCATTTGGAGACAATCACCAAAATCTCCTAATTTTGATTCCTGCTCTTCCTCCTTCTCCCTGTTATCACTCTCTTGGCTCAAGCTCCTACGTCATCTGAAGTATTACATCTTGGTAACAAGTTCCCTAGCCTAATTTTGTTGTTGTTGTTGTCAAATTGGTTCTCTAAACTGCTGTCAAAGACATCTCAAATGCACTGTCACTCCCTTGGCTTATTAGGCCTTGCTTGATGTTCATGGCCTTCTATGATTTAGCCCTTGCTTAGTTTACTAACCACATTGGTACCCACAGCCTTTGTGTGACAACATCGTTGCTTGTAATTCTCCTATGCTATGCTGTGCTTGCTTTCATCTCTGTATTGTTGTATGATACTGAGAATCTCTTACTCTAAAATCCAAAGCCTGATACACTTCTGTGTCTGAATTCAGAACTTTTTACTCATTCTTTAAGACTTCACTGGAGTTACCCATTTCCTGATATGTTTTTGCCCATCTTCATGTGTAAAGTCCTTAGAGCACTGCCTGTCCTAAAGTTAAGTACTATATACGTGTTGGCTATTAATATGTTATCACATTGTATTTGGATTTCATTTTCAGGCCTCTTTCCTCCAACACTGGCAGGACCTAGCAGTGACTGAATGATGGTTACATAGTATTTCATCAGATTGCTACATTGTATTTCAGTTTCCCCCTTTTTGGACAATTATAAATTTGTAAACTTTTAAATAATACCTTGTTGTGGGTTTTTCCATACTTAGGATCGTTTCTTTGGCATAGTTTCCAGGAGTGGGACAACTGAAGCAGAGTACAAGCATTTTTATGACTCTTCTATGTACAGCCATATGTTTGTTCAGAAAGGCCAGTTTTGAGGTCTGATAATGTACCATTTTTCCTGCAATTTTGTTAATCACATTGAATATTTCTCCCACCAACTTAATACCTATAAAATAATACATTAATACTTGAATTTGCATTTCTTCAACAAGTCATGTAGAATATTTTACCAATTATCTGTATATTTGTGAGAACTGGTTTATTTGTTTTGGGGCCTAGAAAATGATCTTGTATGTTTGAACAGGCTCTTAATAATCTTGAGTATAAATCCTTTGTCATATTTGCATAGGTTTTTACCAGCTTTTAGCTTTAATGTTAATTATATAGGTGCTTTAAAATTTTATATAATCAAATACACTTATTGTTTCTTAATACCTTCATTTGCCACATAGCTTAAAATTGTATCCTTCATGATCTGCAATCTGATTCTCTCTTTTCTTGGTCCTGATTTATGATTAAAAAAATTAAACTCTTTAAATTCACCTGGAAATCTTTTTTTATATATAATTAACATTCTTGTCCAATTGCAGTATACATAACAGCATTACAAAAATCTTTTCTTCCCCATTGTTTGTGATGCTTGTATGTTATGTTAAAGCCTTTGTAAAATGTCTATTTCTGATCTCTTGTTAAAGAGACTGCAATATTTTGTGTTTGTTCCAAATTATCTGCAAGAGATGGCATACTTTGCTCAGTAACAACATATTATAATTATTTGCTTACATATTTTCTCTCCAGAAAGATATATCATTCATGTATATATATTCTTATTTCCTTGCTTGTACTCTTTCCTCAGTATATATTTCTGGATAATTGAATAGTAGTAAACACAATGGACTAACTATAAGGTAATGATAGTTTACACTTGGAAATGTTATTGGAATCCTGCTTAACTTGACAATAGTTTCCATTTAATACTATTAGGAATTTCTTATAGACTGAATTGACAGGGTATTTTGTCTTTGAGTCAGGCAGTTCTCAGGAAAGTGGCTCATGGAAAAAGAATCTCCCTGTTACCCTGCCAGGCATATTTATCTTTCTGCTGATTTCTGAATTAGCTGTGAAATGACTCTGTGCCCTTAATTATCCTGTTCTTCTGTTGGTTGTGCCTTGCATTGTTTTTGATAGGCAACTCTCATATATCCCTTTAAATCTACCTGAAGTTACTGTTTTATATGTAATTTATTTTACTGTTGGCCTATGTCCCTATTTCTTTATCTGCAAAGGGGGATAGTAGTATCTACCTCAGGGTCTCAGGGTCATACTCAGGATCAAATGCTTAGATATCTAAAAGTATTTCCTTCTTAGCACCTAATAAGTACTTAATGAATGCTAGCTCTATTGCTGTTGTTGTTCATTTTTCACATGTTGGACTCCATTACACTATGAATTCTTTTTTTTTTTAAGATTTTATTTATTTATTTGGGAGAGAAACAGAGAGGATGAATGTGGCGAGGGGCAGAGGAAGAGGGACAAGCAGGCTCCCCGCTGAGCATGGAGCCCCAGGAGGGGCTCAGTTCCAGGATCCTAAGATCATGACCTGAGACAAAATCAGACGCTTAACGACCTGAGCCACCCAGGCGCCCCTACACTATGAATTCTTAGAAGACCAAAATAGGTGTTTGTTTGTGTATAGGTTAATAGCTGGCATATTTAAAAAGAGTTTTCCCCTTACCAAAAACCATTCATTATTCAGTTTTCATCATTGATTTAATGCTTGTTAATTTTTTAAATATTTCAGAATGAAGATTTATTAAACGAAATAAAACAACTTAAAGAGGAAATAAAGAAAAAAGATGAAAAAATCCAACTATTAGAACATAAGCTTGTAAGTATTATAGTGTAGTACATAAAGTAGAGGCTTTTCAAACTGCATGATATATGTGTTGGGGTTTTTTTGGGGTTTTGTTTTTGTTTGTTTGTTTTTTTTTTAATAAAAGTCTGGCCAGAATTGGAATTTGATTTCATTTTTGGCTTTCAGAGTTGCACTTTTATATTATATTTAGATTATATGCACTCTGAAAAGTATGTGATTTACTTCAATCTAAAAATTAAGAAAGTTTAGTCTAAACATTAAGTATTCAAAATGTAAAGAAAGTCTTCATCAATCCATTTTCAGTGGCCTTCATTTGGAGATTCTGAAATTCACCAACTTACGTTCATGTTATTGATGAAGGGTAATTGTCTTTCTTCACATATGTTTAAATAAATGAACTGGTGAGTTGAGGACAGGGCATTTTTTCTGAGAGCAGAAACGAAACGATTTTAGGCTTAGGTTTCTGTCACTAAGACTGTCAGAGTGAACAGTATTCCAAGAAAATGCTTCTTCCCCGTGGATGATGTTGAGTGATCCCTCAGACTCATGTTTGGATCTTTATAATTTTATAATTTTTACAATTTCAAATGTTAGTCTCATATAAAAACAATATGTGCAGTGTCTTGGACATAATTATAATTTAGTTCGTAAAATCTAAAAGGCCAGGATAATAACATAGTGTCATAAAAATGACAGTAGGCCAAGGAAAATCTTTGTTGGAAGTCAAAAGCATATTTTGGTATAGTAAAGTAATTTAGTAATATGAAATATTAATATCACTTCGAATATAAAGGATATACTGAACTCTGAGCCACTGAGGTGAGATCACAGAGATCCAACTCATGAATAAATAATAAGGACAAGTGGATCAGATATTATGTTTTAAGAGTATGAAGAAAACTTAAATGAAAAACGAATGAATGAATATTGCAAATTGAGGGCCTACCAAATATAAAATTAAAAAGGAAAATAATAAGACCTTAATATTTGTATTTCAAAACTAAAGATAAAAACCTAGCCAGTTTTCAGGGAGAAGAAAAACAGCACTAGGAAATTAAGTGAGCTTCAGATTTTGCAAAAATATATTACAGAGCACAGGAATTGTGTCGAGTACACTAAAGAATTTTATATCTCATATTTTATATCTAAACAAATTTTTAAAACTGTGCCACCCGGTTATCTTTGTAAAATTGCTTAATAATGCATTCCAAATACTTGAGGGAGAAATTTAAAAATAACTCAAGAATTAGGAGGTAAAGGGGGCACCTGGGTGGCTCAGTCAGTTAGGTGACTGCCTTCTTCTCAGGTCATGATCTTAGGGTCCTGGGATCAAGCCCCACATGGGGGCTCCCTACTCAGCAGGGAGTCTGCTTCTCCCTCTCCTTCTGCCCTTTGCCTGGCTCATGCTTCTCACTCTCTCAAATAAATAAAATCTTAAAAAAAAAAAAAAAAGAATTAGGAGGTAAAGATGAAAATGAATGAGGAATGAAATGAAAACCATTTTTGGGGCACCTGGGTGGCTCAGTTTTTTAAGTGTCTGTTTTTGCCTCAGGTTACGATCCCAGGACCCTGCTCAGTGAGGAGCCTGCTTCTCTTTCTCCTTCTGCTTGCTGCTCCCCCTGCTTGTGCATGCTGTCTCTCTCTCTCTCTTTTTCACTGTCAAATAAATAAATAAAATCTTAAAAAAAAGAAAGAAAGAAAGAAAGAAAGCCATTTTTAGGTATGCTAGATGAAATAAACTTCCCAACCAGTAATGGGAGAAAACTTATTGCTCATTATTTTATCTTATGTAATTATGTATCATTTGAATGTTGGACGTTTTTGAATTTACACATTTTTATTTTCTTGAAATTAGAAGTTTTTAGCTTTTAAAATTTTAATTTATTATTAAATTCTTGAAAATGTTTACATTAAAGGTTTGAGGAAGGAAATAAGGAATATCCTGAAGAAGTCAGAAGTACTGATGTTTTTATCTTCTACAAATGGATATCTAAAATTATTTTTTAAATTATTTTGATATACTCACATAAATTATAAAATGTTTATGAAATGCTTTAAGATAACTATTAGGTTAGAATAATGTATCTTGCAAAAGATAAAATTTAAAAAAGACATAGAAAGTACAAAAATACCAAGGATATCTAAAAAGAGCAGAACTAAGGTGACAGAAATTAGATCAAAGGTGAAAATATAACAGTAAATGAAAATGGTCTTATCTCCCTTAGTTTCATTGAGGATTTAATGCAAAACCCATTAATTTTCTTTGTATATAAAGGAAATTTAGATCAAGTAAAATGGTACAATAATGCTGAACATAAAAGGTTGGGTGAGACAATGAAATTATTCTCATCAGAAAAGCTGGGGTTGCAATAGAAAAATGAATTTAAGATGTAAAGAATTATGAAAAGAGGTCACTTTATATTGATATATGATTAATAAGGACTGAAAAGGTAAAGCTTTTTATGCTGAGAAATTTTAATAGTGTTTTGTTCATCTTAATATGTTTCTTTAAAAAATAAGAATGGTTTATAGCTGAAATATTATCATCTTTAACCAACTAATAGTAAATCTTTAATGTCTTCTAATATCCAGTCCGTCTTCTGATTTCCCTAGTTTCAAAAATATTCTTTGCCTTTGTACATTACATCTAGTTACATTTCTTAAGTCTCTTCATTTAGAACAATTCTTTTATGTTGTTGCTATACTGACTTATTGAAGAGACTGGCCCAATTGTCCTGAACAATATCTTACCTTGCAGATAACTTTTAGAAAGGTTTTAGAAATATCTAAGAGAATCCTAAAGAAAGAAAACAGAAGAAAAGTGAAAGCATTACTTTTCAGCAAGAGGTGCTTTGAAGTTCTCTATATTTGCTATATTAAACCTAGAAATCATATTTATTTTGGAAGAGCTCATCACCTACTTTAGTAATGGAACTCTACAAAGTCACTTTTCAAATCAAGAGAATTTTAAAAGGGGATAAAGGACTTTGTTTTGCCTTCAGTATTAATTAGCTGAATGACATAGGCAGTTTCCAGCCCCTCCAGTGCTTTTCTTATCAAAAATGTGAAGGTTTTGGAGGCTGGGAAGATGGCAGAGCAAGAGGACCCTAAACTCAGCTCATCCCACAGATACAACTAGATAACACTCACATCAGTGTAAATAACCCAGAAAATGACCTGAAGGCAGGCAGAACAAACTCCGTGACTAAAAGTAGAGAGAAAGCTACATTGAAGAGAGTAGGAAGGGCAGAGATGTGGTTGGGAGCAAAACAGACTGCATCCATCGGCAGAGGGGAGGGAGCCCCAGGCACAGAGAAGGGAGAGAAACAGACTATCATACTGGGACACCTGTGTAAGGAAGGTGAATCCCCATAACATTTGGCTTTGAAAGCAAGAGGGGCTGAATTTCATGAGTTCTTACAACAGGGGGACTTTAAGCCTGGAATTTAAAAATCAGTGAGCTTGGATCTGGGAGAGCCTGAAAAGTGAGAGGAAGCTGAATCAATGCCCTTAAAGAGATAGCACGACAAACAACCCACGAGATACAGTATGGAAGCAGCTGGGATGTATGTAAGGGAGAGTAGTTTACTTATTTTGGAGCATGTCCCAGAGTGACAGGGATTGCTGAGGGATTTCACCAGGAACAAAGGAGACAGCAGGCACCATCTGCCTCCTCCACCCCTCAGCATAAACACATGGCCACCTGTGTGAACTAGCCAAGTACCGACATTCACTACCTAACTTGGTAACACCACGCCCTGCCCACCCCCTCATGCTTTGGGGGATCCACCCTTCCAAGTCACATTTGCCTCAGTCCCCAGTACTGCAGATCCCCTCTCCCAGAAGACCTTTACAAACCTTGCCAACACTGTCTCCTGACCTAGGCATTTTGCAAGGCTGGGTTGGCAGCAGGCCCATTGGCAGCAGGCCCTGTGGAAGCCCAAGGTGTTAAAAAATTGTGCACCCCGGCCAGGGACCAAACACTGCCCATAACAGGCAAAGAGAACCTCTACAAACAATTGGACTAAAAGAAAAAGTGACCAGGACACAACAGGGCACACACAACACACATAGGAGAACCCCCACCCCCGAAATGCCTGGGGAACAGGGGACACTGCACTGCAGGGCACTATAGGACCTCTTCTTCATAAGGGCTTTACTTTTCAAGAGCAGGAGACATAGCTGACTTTCCTGACACATAGAAACAGACACAGGAAGTTAGAAAAAATGAGGAGACAGAGAAGTATGTCCCAAATGAAAGAACAGGACAGAACCACAGTAAGAGACTTCTAAGGGAAGCAGATAGAAGAAGTAATATGCCGGACAAAGAATTTAAAGTAGTGATGATAAAGACACTCACTGGACTTGAGTAAAGAGTGGAAGACATCAGTGAGATCCTTAACAAAGAGATGAAAAAGAACCAATCAGAGATGAAGAACACGACAAATGAAATTAAGAATATAACTTGGTGGAATAAATAGGCGAGAGGAAGCAGAAGAATGAATTAATGGCCTGGAAGACAGAGTAATGAAAGGTAATCAAGCTGAGCAGGTGAGAGAAAAAAAAATTATGCAAAATGAGAATAGACTTAGGGAACTCAGAGACTCCCATCAAGCATAATATTATAGGGATCCTAGAAGAAGGAAGAGTAAAGGAGGCAGAAAATTTATTTGAAGAAATAATAGCTAAAAACTTCCTAATCTGGGGAAGGAAACAGACATCCAGATCCAGGAGGCATTGAGATCCCTGAACAAAATTAATCCAAGGAGGTCCACATCAAACACAGTAATTAAAATGGCAAAAAGTAGTGATAAAGAGAAAATTTTAAAAGCAGCAAGAGAAGACAGTTACATTCAAGGGGAGACCTCCCCACCCCACCCCACCAAGGCCATCAGCAGATTTTTCAGCAGAAACTTCAGGCCAGAAGGGAGTGGCATGATATATTCAAAGTGCTGAAAAGAAAAATCTGCAGCCAAGAATACTCTATTCCACAAGGCTATCATTCAGAGTAGAAAGTAAGATCGAGAATTTTTCAGACAAGCAAAAGCTAAAAGAGTTACCGCTAAACCAGCCCTGCAAGAGATGTTAAAGGGAACTCTTTGAGTGGAAAGGAAAGACCGTAAGTAAGAGTAAGAAAAGTAGGACACATAAAAACAGTAAAAATAAGTATATCTGTAAAAATCAGTCAAGGGATTCACAATATTAAAGGATGTAAAATATGACACCATGTACCTAAAATGTGGAGAGGAGAGGAGTAAAGAATGAGTTAAAACTTAAGTGACCATCAACTTAATATAGACTGCTATATGCAGAAGATGTTACATACAAACCTAATGATAACCACAAATCAAAACCCAGTAATAGATATGCAAAAAATAAAGAGAAAGGAATCTAAAATAAGGAGAAAGGAATCCAAGTATATCACTAAAGAAAGCCAGCAAACCGTGAAAGAGAACAAGAAAAGAAAAGATCGGAGAAGGACTATAGAACAACCCTGAAACAAGTGACAAAATGGCAATAAATTCATATCTATCAGTATTTACTTTGAATGTAAATGGACTAAAGGCTCCAATCAAAAGACTTAGGGTGACTGAATGGATAACAAAAATGAGACCCATTTATATGCTGCTATGAGACACATTTCAGACCAAAAAAACCCTGCAGATTGAAAGTGAGGGGATGGAGAAACATCATGCAAATGGATGTGAAAAAGTCAGGGTGGCAGTACTTGTATCAGACAAAATAGACTTTAAAACAAAGACTGTAACAAGAGATAAAGAAGGATACTATATAATCATTGAGGGGACAATCCAACAAGATATAACAATAGTAAATATTTAATGCACCCAACATGGGAGCACCCAAATACATGAAACAGTTGATAACAAACATAAAGGAACTAATTGACAGTAATACAGTAATAGCAGGGAGCTTGAATGGCACACTGGGATGGATGGATTTAACAGATATAATCAGAACATTCTGGGATGGGGGGAGCAAGATGACCACAGAGTAGGGAACCTCCTTTCATCTGGTCCCTTGAATTTAGCTGGATATCTGTCAAACCATTCTGAACATAACAAATTCAACCTGAGATGTAAGAAGATTTATCTGGATCTCTCCAAGCAGAAAAACGACTACTTTTTGCAAGGGAGTAGGTGCGAAACCTTGAATCTTTGGGAGAAATATCCGAAGATAAGCGGATGGGGGAGAGATCCTCCATAAGCCGGCCACCAGAATGTGATATATCACCGGAGCAAAAATCCGGGACCCTTGGGAATGTGCTCTAGTGAAAGACACCCCTTTCTGTAAAGGGCACAGGGGGGTGAATAGGACAGAATTCTAGGTGAATCATTGTGGTCTCAGGATTCTAGGAGACTTGGAAAGAACAGGGGAGACTGGTTATGGTCAGCAAGCCCAGAAGGGGCTCTCAACTCTGGTCACCATAAACCTTGAGTAGGGAGACCGATCTCTGCCTGGCCACCCTGAAAAGAACTAAAAGGTGCGGGCTGTTTAATATCCTCAGGGAGATATAAAACAGCTTGTGCCCATGATAGGGCAACAGCTCTCAGGGTGATGTGACCTCTGAAGGGACACTGGGGCAGCACCCTGTGTGACCTGGGAGCTGTGGAAGAGGGTGCACTCGCGAGCACAGGGCCGCTAGCAATTGCAAAGTCACAAAGCACAGAGACGCTCACAGGTCCCCGTAACTCCTCCTGGGAAAGCTGCATCTGGCACAAATAGCTTGAGTCCGTGGAGTTTGGTAAGCACAGAAGTAGAGATGGCTTGACCTGGAGGATTTATTGAAGAAAGGGGACTGCAACCTTGCAGCTCTGGGCCAGAGATTCTTGCATGGCCATATTTGCTCTGACCCTCTAAAGAAAACTGGAAAGACGCCAGGGAACAAAAGCCACACAGCTGACCAGCTCACATTAAGCCCATTCCCTGACAAGGGGTGGGGCATCTCTACCCAGGCAAAGATGCCTGAGAAACTGAGCAGCAGGCCCCTCCCCCAGAAGACAGACTGGAAGAACAGGTGAATGATAAGCTTTTTTCCCACAGGACTGTAAAACTCTAGCACCAGGGGAAAATAATATAGGGACCTCCAGGTGTTGGCTCACGACTCTCTATACTTCCCGCTAAAATTTTACATTTCTTTTTTTGTTTCTTTTCTTAATCTTTCTTTTTTTTTTACCCTGTTCCTGTTTCAAATAGATTATTTCCCACCTTATGTTTTTTAAGTCACTTTTAACTTTTATTTTTTTCACATCTATGTTTTATAGATTTGTGCCCCATACTAGCCCGTTTTTCACTCTATTCAATTTTATCTTGATATATATATTCTTGATATATATATATATATATAAAAGCTTAACTGATTGAACCACACAGGCATCCCTCTAGCATGCCTATTTTTAAAATCAAGAGCACTTTCTCAGAAATTACCCAGACTTTTCACATGTTTTATTGGCTAGGTTTGGATTCTTTGTCCCTTCCTAAGCATGGTGGAATGGGATTCATCTGATTGGTTCACTAATCAAAATACATCATTGGGTCAAAAGGTAGGATACACTTCCTTGACTATGGGACAACACAGAATGTGAGCATCCAAACAATCTGTCAGCAAAAAGAAAAGCATTTGGACAAGGAATGATTTGGATAGTTCTTTTACATCTGTTGAAGTGTCACTAAAAACTAGGTGTTTCAAGTTATGAAAAATTCAAACATTTGCCAAATGGTGTTCTTCATATGTTAGTTAAATAGACTACAAAAGGAAATTACTTCTGGAATTGCAGTAGTCAGGATAGAATACATAATGTGCTCACATTAAGATAAATATTTTATATTTTCTTTATATACCTTCCGTATATATTAAAATTACATCCTATTATAGTGAATTCTGTGAGACTCTTTTTTCTTTTAAGATTTTTCTTTTTAATTTTATTTTTGAGAGAGAGAGAACATGAGCAAGGGGACAGGTAGAGAGAGAGGGAGAGAGAGAATCTCAAGCAAACTCTGTGCTGTGCCAGACGTGGGGCTGCATCTCAGGACTCTGAGATCATGACCTGACCCGAAACCAAGTGTTGGATGCTTAACTAACTGAGCCACCGGGGTGCCCCCGTGAGACTCTTAAGTTGCCTACTTATATAGTGAATTTTGTTTCAGTCACTATCCCACTTCTTAGGAATGGGAAATATGTCTGTACTGTAAGGAATGGAAAAATGTCTGCATTACAGAGATTTTTGTTTTTAATTAGATCTTATTTTATAGATGGAAAATGAAATGATCTGATTAAAATTAAGAAAAATTCTGAAATTTGGTAAATTTTTAAAAATAGATACCTGATTTTAATTTGATGCAGTAGTCAAGAATTTGTGATGTAGGTTTTCCTACAAGATAATATGTTTACCTCCAGTGAGGTTGTTTAATAAATAATATGGTTATATTCCAACTTCACACTAGGGAGAAATTCTCATTATCAATCTTTTCTTTTTTTTTTTAAATTTAATCATTATTTATTTGAGAGACCAAAGTTTCCACAATAGGTACATTGCTTTGTGTTGTATAAGTGACTAAATGATTATGCTTTGAGTGAAATCATATGTAGAGAATTCATTTGTGAACTGAAATGGTCAGATGGATCTTGTCAAATTCTTTAGTCCAATAAGGTTAACACATTATTAAGGGGGCTTAAAAGCACTACACATGTGAATAGACAACCTGTGGACTGGTGGTACTTAATATCCATAGAGTGCTATCAAAAATGAATTTAAGAAACTATGGTGTAGTGACTATAGTATCATCATAGTTTAGAGACTATATTTTGCAATTGTATTCTTTGTAATCTGTATGTTGCTATATATATTCTACATTTATATACATAGTATTATATATATTTGTATACATAAGATCATAGATAGTGTGTTTATGGACAATGTAAGAGATTCCCATGGTTAATTTTTACTATTCAAAATTTTAGCTTTACTGACTGACTCTAGAATTCAGTCTCTGAATAAGATGGGACACTACTGAATAGACCTGGATGTTTGCCCTTTTTTTCGGATGGTGGTCTTTTACCCTTTAAGAGAGTCTCTATTTTTGTATGTATATGTGTATATATAGAATCATACCAGTGTAAACATTTATGGTTTTATTCAGGCAACTCGGTGTAACTGCCACCAAAAATCTAAAGAGGAAAAATGCACATATGCTGATAAATATACCCAAACACCTTGGAGAAGAATTCCTGTAAGTAACATATGCCCTTAACCTCTTCTCATGTCATTTACTCTTTTGATGTTTGTTCCATTCTTTTTAATCTAATAATTTTGACTCTGCCATGGCTATAATTTTTTTTTTTTAGGTTAAGTTGATTTTTCTTGTCTCTTAGGTGTTTGTGTGCTTTCTAAAGCTGCTTTTGTATGTCTTATATAAATGAATGTGCATTTACTAGCTTTTCCGTTCTGCACACAATAGCCCGTTTTATTTGAGTGTTTAGTCTCCTCTCATTGCATGTATTTATGAGAGTAGTATTTCCCCGTGCCCTAAAAGAAACAGAAATCCAAAAACTGCAGTCTTCCCTCTTTAGCAGCATGACTGTCTGGAAATATGTGATGTAGCTTATTCTTTTGTTGTTGTTGAAACTTTTCAAATATATTCTATTATAATTACTCAAATATTGAGGCTGTTAAGAAGTATACATGCATTAAGATACAGATAGTAAAGTTTATGTTTTAGGCATGGTTAGGGAATGGTTTCTTCTGAACAGTAGAAAGTAACAATGCTTTCTTGTTTTTTAAAACAGATTTAGGCTAATATACACTGACCATAATTTAATCTGAGTTCTGAAACTTAGTGCAGGATGTGCCTGAACCAGAGAATCATCACATGGCCATCCAGTCATCATACTCCTGTTGTTGGATGCCAACTAATAGACATTTTTTGTTAAGAAAATGCCTAATAAGCCCCCTTTGACTCTTCTTTACCTTATTTTAGCAGGGGAATCCTAGCAAGAGAAATGAACAGGGAACCATAATGGTTAATATAATCAACAATCCAATTTTTAAAACTTAGCTATAGGCTTTAAAGTTTATAAAATACTCTCTTCATTTGTGTGCTCTACATAAGGTGCAATGCTAATAATTAACTTATTCAACAAAAGTTTGTGAGCCTCTCCCATCTCAGTTATTAGGCTCTTGAAGTAGAAGTAAAAATTACACAGACCAAAAAGGATTCCTTCCTCCATTAGCAAACGTTTATTAAAGGAACTGGTGATGTGATAAAAGTGTAGTGAGTCTGTTATGCTCAAAGGACTGGGAAAGTCTAGTTGGAAGAATCAAGGAACTTGGTGAAAAAGGTGAAGGTTGTGGTTGAATTTTAGAAAGTAAAAGATGCCAATAGACAGAGATGATACAGTATTTCTTTAAAGGATGTGGAACTTTCCTGTTTGAAGGAAATTGTAAAATAAGACTATGCCTCTTGCTTCTAGATGGGGGGGGGGGGGTTGGGCTTTCCCATTTCTCCAGTTTTCCTCACAGGTGTTTGTGCTTTCAGACAGTTACTGAGTAGACAGGTGATTTCTTTAAGTGTGAGAGGTTCCATTTTCCCATCCTCCTGGGTGTTTTTATACCATCTCTGTGTTCCTCGATCTTTCTGTTCTGAAAACTGGCTGTTAATCAGACAAAAGTAAATGGTACAGAGCAACCCCAAGACATTCCTCAGTTAGTTTTACTTTAATTTTGGGTGAAATGAAGGTCAGTTTTCCAGCCTAGCACTGCTAACAAACCCAGACTTTAGGCTTCCTTGTCATATAGGAATCACCTGGCTTAGCAACTTTGTTTTATAGTTATCTAAGTTAACAAAAGGCAGGGAGATTAAATGGTATATTGAAATTTCCATAGTCAGTGGCTGAGATAGTGCTCTTTAACATCGGGCTACTGACTGCTAGTTCAAGGGTCCTTCCCCCAAAGGCACAGTGAGGAGCCTTGAAGGATTGAGAGAGGTTTTGCAGATTGAAATGGAAGAAATATCCTTGACAAAATGAATAGTACAAGTAAAGGTGATGAGGTAGGAAGATCCATTTAGGCAATAGTAAATATATGATTTTGGCTGCAACGCAGTTGTATTTTTAGGGAAGTAGTCGAAGTTGGTGTAAAGCCCATTTGAAAATAGAATTAAAAAATTTTATCCGGGAATTACTAGAAAAGTAGTTTTACTGAGTTGTATTTAGTTAAAGAGGTAGTTACATGTATTTATTTACTTAGTTGAATGATAATTATTAACTGTTAACATTAAATATTGAGTTTATTCTCTGATTTTTATTTTATTTTTGGCCTTAGGATTCATTTGAAATAAAATTATCTTAGAAACCATTTACTATAATAAAGATTTTCTTTTCTCTTCTAAAAAGTTATACTTGACTCTACATGTTCATTTTTTAGCAGGAACGCAACATCTTTAAACAGGATGTTGATGATGGGGAGGTGCAGGGGGATCGTTCTTTGGCAACAATGAGTTTGTTAGGTAGGAGTTTGGGGAATCAAAATGTGTTATGTTTCAAAATCCCCAGGTTGAGTGTAGGTACCATTTTTTTATCTGGCTAATAAGACTTGGGGAAGATTGAAAGTTATAGTGTGAGTCCTTGTTCTTTACCATTCCCTGAATATCTTGGGAAATTTAAATGCCCTTCTTTACACACTTAGTTGAGGATCTAAAGTAAAATCTACTTCAGAGGTTTGTGAGGCATATGTAAGCATGTCCTCAGAATATTTTCTGGCATCCAAGGAAGAAATCCGGTTGTAGTAGAAGGCAGAGAAGGATGGTGAAGAAGAGAGAGATACCATCCATAATACTTGTTGGCAGCCATTTAGGATATGGAAAGAAACATGAAAAAAAATAGACATTTTTGGAAGAAATGAAGGGAAATAAAGGAGATGGATTTCTGATTTAGGGAGGGAAAGAAAGAGGGAAAAGAGATAAGAATGAGCTATAGGAGAAGATGCTACCTTCAGAGGAAAGTGGTAAGTGTGCTTCTGGTGAAATATTCTCATCTGAGGGACAGAATACCCAGATAAAGTGGTGAAATGGGGAACATGGAAAAGAACAACAACAGTGTGGAAGGTATCTAATCATTCGCACAAAAATAGTTGAAGTAAGACTAGGAACACTAGGAAGATGGTGATTATGTGAGGAAAGATGGTGATTATGTGAGAAGATTCATTTAAAATGTATAAACGTATAAAAGTTTATTTTTAAAGATATGACATTATTGATTTGTGTACAGGTATGTTCTTATAAATAGCATTATCTTGGACTGAATTAAATATTTTTAATCTATTTCCAATATTGTTTCAAAGCATTTAACATCAATGTTTGAAGATTTGCACATTAAGTAAATTTTAAATTTTCACAATATATGCATTTTACAGAGCCTTTGTTTAAATATCTCAGATGAACTAGAGAAGCCAAAATATCAAAAAAGAAAACATTTCTAGGGGCGCCTGGGTGGCTCAGTCGTCAAGCGTCTGCCTTTGGCTCAGGTCATGATCCCAGCGTTCTGGGATCGAGCCCTGCATCAGGCTCCCTGCTCAGTGGGAAGCCTGCTTCTCTCTCTCCCACTCCCCTTGCCTGTGTTTCTCTCTCGATGCCTCTCTCTCTGTCAAATAAATAAAATCTTAAAAAAAAAAAAATTCTAGACTCAAACCATCAATTCTCTTATTATTTATCCCCTTGAATCTCACAGAAAGGATTGTAAGATGGACCCAAAGGATCTACCTGGCCTGTCACATAATGACCCACTGGATTACTCTTAAAATCGAGCGTAGGAATAAATTCTGTTGTATCAGTGGGAAAGTTGCCTACCAGTTGAAATTCAGAATATACACAATTAGATCTGTTACTAGTTTTCTCTCATATTTTAAGAACTCACTTTATTAGATAGCAAAGAGGTGAGGAAAGATGATTTTATATGCATTTAAAAATGTTCTCTTAGAATTAGTTTCTAGTAGTGAATCAAAGATTTAATCCATTTTATGGTGTATTTGATAGATATGTATGTAACTTATAAAAATTCGACAATTAGAGTATGGTCAGCATTATCGGCAATTCCTTGTGCTTAGAATTAGGTTCTCATGTCTCAGATTTACTGGATTATGCATATAGTTCAAAATATCATAGTCAAGTATGTTCCTATCATAACTATTTATAAAATAGAAAACATAAAATCGGAAAACTTTTATCACAGACATATCACAGAAATCATGTCAACTGTTCATAATTTCCGAAGGAGAAGGAGTTTGCTACTTCCTAGCAGCATGCTATATGTACTATTAAAGAACTCTGCTCCCTCCCTTTTTTTTGCTTGCCTGGGAGATAAGATAAAATATTAAATGAAAGGAACATCACAACCTAAAGATTTGTCTTGAGAGGACTCTCTCTTAAGTCCTTTTTCTTTTACGCTGTACACCTTCCTGATTTGGGAGCATTATTAGTTGATTTTTATGAGAGATTAATGTGCTGATTTTAAACTTTGGTATTTCATTTTATCGCAATTGGAGAGGTGTTATATTATTACTCATATATATTCCAGAGGGAATTAAAGGATTTCTTTCTTTGTGGAGGTCTTTATTTATATTCACTATTGTTTATATATAGCATATGCCACTAGAAGTATTTTTAAGTAACATGTACATATACTTTGGTGTTTAAACAAATAATTATAATGTGATCATGTAATTATTTTTAAATTGTTGATGTCTAGTCATTTTTAGATACAGACTATTGAATATGGCCTGTGTTTCAGTGAGCTAAATGCTGACAGGAGCCATCTTTGTAGCTGAGACATCACATGCTAGCCGCATGTATTTATGACAATACAACAAGAATCCTGTTATGTGTAGCTTTACACTGATTTTTAAACAATTGTACTGTAACTTTCATGGATACATCTGAAACCACTGACTGAAAAATAGAATTGTTTTTCAAGGCTAAGAACAAATTAAATATGATGATTTTAGCAATTGAGTGACTTATCTAGTCATAAATTTTAAGGATATCTAAATCGGCACCCTCTAATACCAAATGCCAGAACTATAGAAAGCATTTTTAAAACTTCGTTTAAAGTATCCATTGAAGAAGCAAAGTTTATCTACACTATAGTTAGAAAACAGTGGAATTTACCAAAGTTTTCTACTTTGGTAATCCATTTCATTTGTATAATACAGACTTTAATTTACTGACTTGTACATCAAGGATGTAGGCAGCACATAGATTTTACTCTTAGCAATTTAATGATCACTGAGAAATGGGTAATCCTGTTAGCTTTCAAGAAGCCACTTGATCAAATCAGTCTTTCAGGAGAAGTTAGGTGGAGATGTAGACTCAGGGTGTGGAGGGGACTTGAGTGAATGGAAGGCAGAAATCGTTAGTGATAGAGCTTCATCTCCTAGGAGAGCTCAGTGTTGTAGTGCCAAGTGCCACAGACGCTTTGGGAGCAAGAAAGACCATTCTAGGAAGCTTCCTAAACTCTCCCAGAAGAGGGAGAAATAGGCAAACTAATCATGAATCAGGAAGAGTTTCGCGTCTTCAGTGTTAAGATAAAACTCCCCCACACTCTAGCTTCAGGTGAAAACGCTCATCTGTTCTCACCTCTGCGGTAAGAAAAAGCAGCTGTTTGAGGGAAAAGCTACAAGTGTTCTGGAGGAATTGCCTCACAGTTCCTTGTCTTATCCCACACAGAGTTCACACAGTGTTTTATGTGAAGACTTGCTAGGCTTTATCTTAAGAGAAATGAAGTTGCCTCTAAAACCCTGAGTTCAGACACTTCTGTTTCTCATGTTTTCTTTTTCCTTTACTTTTTTTTTAATGTCCCACCAATTTAAAGTATAATTAGAATGTTATGCATATTATTAAACTGTATGTCAGATATCCCAGGTATGTTTTTCTACAAGTAGATTTTATTCTTCCCCCTGGGTGGAATATATTCATATGCATACCTACTGCTCTTTGTTTTATATAAAACAAAGTGTTTTAGAGAAACTACTGTGGTTTCTCTAGCAGAAAGCATCTCATATCTACCATTTCATTTTAAAAGTCATCAGAAGATTCAAAGTAGATTCAGATGAGCAAAAGGTAGTTTCTTGGCTAGAGCTTAGGGAACTTCATGAGTTCATGGCATCAACTAAGAAAGAATTATGCACTCTGTGTCCTCTAGATTAGTGCTGCAGTAGAAATATAATGTGAGCTGCATATATAATGTAAATTTCCTAGTATCCAAATTAAAGTAAAAAGAAACACAGAATTAATTTTAATAAAATAGTTTATTAACCCAGTAGTAGTGTTTAAGAATGGAATCAATAAAAAGAAGATATTGAGATTTTTTACTTTCTGAGTTTTGGTTTTTGTTTGTACTAAGTCTTTGACATTTGGGGGTGTTTTACATTTATACAGCATTTCATTTCAGACTATCCATAATTCAGTTCTGTGTGTTGGTCATTGGATTAGGCTTTAAACCTGAACTAAGTAGCAGGAATTAATGAAACCCCCCCCAAAAAATAGGGTACATTCCTTTAGCTTTTAAACCATAGAGCCATTTATTTGTTCATTCAGTGAAATTAGGATAGTTAATTCTATATTTCAATCCCAGTGTGCTAAGGGTTTTGGATATTAAGTCAAAGATATTGCCTGATTCTTAGTTTATGATCCTCATGAGCAGACAGCAAAGGGTAAATGAGTTGGTAGGAGAATGAGGCTGTTTCTGGACCAGAGGAAGGTGGACATGTGTTGCAGATTTGGGGACTAGACCTGGCTTTCAGATCCATCTTGAAACTGCCATCACTTGTGGTACACTTCAGGAGTGTGGCGTATTCCAGCACTCACTAATGGAACAGGTCCGTGCATCTGGGAACATGCGTTGCTTCTGCTCTTTTTGCTGTAGATCAGGTCTCCCACCCTTTCCTTACATCTTATAAATCCTAAGTCTTCTAAGTTTCTAAGTTAAATTCTTCTCCATAAGTTGTCTATTGTTTTAGAAACACTCCCAATAGACAGGGAATCAGGGGAGGCAATACCTGCTCTTAGTGTTACTGCTTAGTGTTGCTCAGATATCTAGTATTTCTGAACTTGCCTGATCTCAGGGTTTAGTTAGTGATGTATTTTATAGCTGTTTCAGTTGTTTACTGTTGAAAAGAGTAAATAATCTCTTCTTTTCATACTCAGGGAAATTACCTTTAGTTTCTAAGGATGAAAATATTCTTAGACATGTTTTCTATCTCTCCCCAAGAGAATATGACCCTACCAATATAATCAGCATTTTAAATAATCTTCCTCTATATTATTATTCTAATATGCATTATGGTTTTATTCCTCTATTTTTATTTTAAATACTTATAGATTTATAAAAAGTTATTAAAATAGTACAGAAAGATTCTTTGTATAGTTCACCCAATATCCCACAATGATGACATTTTATATAAGTACAGTACAATATCAAAACCAGGAAATTGACAGTAGTATATATGTAGTTCTTTGCCATTTTATTGCTGTGTAGATTCCAGCAACAACACCATATTTAAGATGCAGAATTATTGCACCACTACAAAGTTCTGCCTTGTGTGCTGCCTTTTAATAGTCACAATCATTCCCTTCTTCCTCTACTATTCCTAATGGCAACCACTAATCTGGTTTTCCATATCTATAATTCGGTCATTTCAAGAATGTTATGTAAGTGATATTATAGTGTGTAAGATTTTGAGATTACTTTTTTCACTCAGAATAACACCTTGGAAATTCATCCAATAAGTTGTGTCTATCAATAATTTGTTCCTTTTTTATTGCCAAGTAGTATTCCATTGATACAGGTGATCCATAGTTTAACCACTTCATCTGTCGAGGGACATTTTGATCACTTCTAGTTTTTAGCTATTACAAATAAAGCTGCTTTGAGTATTTGTGTAGAGGATCTTGTGCAGATACGCATTTTCATTTCTCTGGGATAAATGCCCAGTAGTGTGATTTCTGGGTCATATGACAATTCTGTTTAGTACTCAAAAGAATTCCTGAACTGTTTATCACAACTGCCAGAACAGATTCTCATCAACATTGTATGAGTGATAGTTTCTCTGCATCTTTATCAGCATTTAGTAGTGTTAATATTTTTTAATTTTAGACATTCTAAGTAAATGTATATTGATATATCGGTGTAGTTTTCATTTCTAATTCCCTAATGGCTAATAGTGTTGATGCCTTTTTGTGTTTATTTGCCATCTTCCTTGAAATATATCTTCGTGTCTTCCCATTTTCTAACTTGATTTTTTATTTTTTTACTATTGAATTTAGAGTTCTTTATATACTCCTGAGTCCTTACATAAGAGTAAGGTATATGGTTTGCAAGTATTTTCCCCCAATAGTTTGTCTTTCCATCTTCTTCACAGAGTCATTCAAGAGTAAAAGACTTTAATTTTGAAGTTCAATTTATCAATATTCTTTCTTTTATGGATTGTGGTTTTTACTTTATGTTTAAACTCTTTACCAAGGCCAAGACACTGAAAATATTGTTTTCTTCTGAGATGTTTATAGTTTACATTCTACATTTAAATCTGTGATCCACAGGGCACCTGGGTGGCTCAGTCAGTTAAGTGTCTGCCTTCTGCTCAGGTCATGGTCCCAGGGTCTTGGGATCCAGCCCCCCATTGGGCTCCCTGCTCAGTGGGGAGCCTGCTTCTCCCTCTCCCTCTGGTGTTCCCTCTGCTTGTTCTCTTTCTCTCTTTCTGTCAAATAAATAAATAAATAAATAAATAAATAAATAAATAAATAAAATCTTTAAAATAAATAAATAAATCTGTGATCCATTTTGAGTTAATTTTTATGTAAGATATGAGGTTTGGGTCAAGGTTCATTATTTTCCTACAAATACCCAGTTGCTTCGCACCATTTTTAAAAAAATATTATCCTTTCTCTATTAAATTACTTGTGCGTTTTTGTCAAAAGTCAGTTGACTATATACTTGTATGGATCTACTCCTGGATTTTCCATTCCATTGATCTATGTGTCTACCCCTCCACCAATACTTCACTGTCTTGATTGCTGTAACTGTAAAAAGTCTTAAGTTGAGTGATTCCTTCTACTTTTTCTGTTTCATAATTGTTTATATATTCTAATTTATTTTCTTTCCCGCGTCATTTTAGAATTAGCTTGTGTTTATCTTAAAAAAAGAAAATCTTGCCAGGATTTTGAGAGAAAATGTATTATACCTAAGTATCATTTTGGAGTTAACATCTTTAGTATGTTGCGTATTCCAATCCATGAATAAGGTATATCTCTCCATTAGTTTAAATCATTTTTAAAATTTCTTTAATCAACATTTTTAGTTTTCAGAATATGAGTTCTGCATATGCTTTCTTAGATTTATTAAGTATTTCATCATATTGAGTGATTATTTATAAATGGTATTTATTGTCTTTTAAATTTGAGTTTCATGTGTTCATTGCTGGTATTTAGAAATACAACAGACTTTTGTATATGGATCTTGTATCTTATAAACTTACTAAACTCTCTTCCTAGTTCTGGGTTTTTCTTGTAGATCTAGATTTTCCGTGTGGACCATCATGTCATCTGCAAATAGGAACAATTTTCTCACTTTTTGATCTATATGTCTTTTATTTCCTTTTCTTACATTATGCCACTGGCTAGGACTTCCAATAGTATGTTGAGTAAGAATGATGAAAGTGGACATTCCTGTCATGTTCTTGATCTACGGGGGAAAGCATTCGGTCTTTCACCATTAAATAAAAATTAGCTATAGATATTTGAAAGATGCTTTTTATCAAGTTGAGAAATTTCCTTTCTATTCCTAGTTTGCAGAGAATTTTCATCATGAATGTGTGTTGGATTTTATTCAGTCATTTTGCTATACTAATATATATGAACATGTCTTTTTTTACACTTTAGCCTGTTGATTGCATTGATCATTTTTGAATCAGTCTTGTTGACCTAAACCCCCCTTGATCACAGTGTATAATTCTTTTATATATTTTTGAATTCTAATCAATAATATTTTATTAAAGCTTATTTATGTTTATATTCATGAGGAGTAATAGTCTGTTGATTTCTGGTTTTTTGTTTTATACTATCCTTATTGGTTTTCTGTTGGGGTAATTCTAGCTTCATAAGTGAGTGGGGGAAGTATTCTTTCTTCTAGTTCTGTTTTCTGGAAGAGATTACGTAGAATTGATGTTAATTCTTTAAACATTGGTGGAATTCTCCAGTGGACCATCTAGGCCTGGAGATTTCTTTTGGGGGGAGTTTTTTTAATTGTTATAGATCTATTCAGATGATCTCTATCATCTCAGATGAGTTTTCATCGTTTGTGGTTTTGAGGAATTTGTCCATTTCTTCTCATTTGTCAAGTTTATGACTGTAGAGTTGTTTATAGTATCCCTTTCTAATGGTTGAAGGATCTGTATTGTGACCCTGTTTCATTCATGATTTTGGTAATTTGAATCATCTCTCTCATCTTTATCATTTGTAGTGTGGTTTGTCAATTTTATCAAACTTTTCAAAGAACCAACTTTTTGTTTCCTTGATTACCTCTGTTTTTCTGTGTTCAATTTCTGCAGTTTCTGCTCTTTATTGTATTCTTTTTTCTAATTACTTTTGGTTTATTTTGGTATTTTTCCCCAAATTTCTTAAGGTGACAGTTCAGCTTATTGATTTGGGTTTTTTTTTTCTCTTTTCTGTTACTGCTGTAGCTGTGTTCTACAACTTTCATTTCTTTTGTATTCAGTGTGTGTGTTTGTGTATGCATGTGTGTGTTTAATTTCCCTTGAAACTTCTTTGAACCATGAATTACATTGTTTAGTATCCAAGGGTTTGGGAATTTTTCTATCATTTTTCAGTTACTGATTTCTAATTTGATTCCATTGTGGTCAGAAAACACGTTCTGTGCTATTTTTATTCTTTTAGTTTGCTATGGTTCGTGTTGTGGCCTACATAACACTGTGGTCTGTTTTGGTAAATGTTCTATGGACTCTTGAAAAGAACGTTTATTTGGCTTTTGCTGAATGAAGTATTCTATACATGTTGACTAGATCCTGATTGTTGATGGTGTCCTTGAGTCCTTCTGTATCACTGCTGATTTTATTGTCTAGTTGTTTTATCAATTATTAAGAGACGAGTGTTAAACTTTGCAACTGCAATTATGGATTTGGCTGTTCTTTCAGTTCTCTGAGTTTTTGTTTCTACGCATTTAGGGTCACTGTGTCTTTTTGGTAGATTGATCCTTTTATCATTTTATAAGGTCACTTTTTTGCCTGGTAATTTGCTCTGAATCCTCCTTTATTTAATATTAACATAGCAATTCTTACTTTCTTGTGATTTTTAGCATGGTATAACTTTTTCCTGTTTTACTTTAAAACAACTATATTGTTATATATAAAGTGAATTTCTTGTGTCCTGTATATGATTGGGTCATGATTCTTTATCCTCTCTGCCAGTCTGTCTAATTGGTGTCTATACATCCTTTATATTTAATGTAATTACTGATATGTTAAGTCTGCCATTTTATTTTTTGTTTTGTTTCCTCTCTTATTTGTTTCTGTTTTCTTTTTCTTGCCTTTCTGTATTTTACTTATACCTCTTAGGTATTATAGGTATTATACATAGATAACTTAGTAGTTTGCTAAGTAGAGAACCTTTCTGCCCAAAGTTCCTTTCTCTCCCCCATTTATAAGTGTCTTAAATATTTCCTATACATACATTAAGAGTGACATAAGACAATAATAGAGCCAGGGAAGGAAGCCTAGGCTCCATCGTCGGTCTTTTCTGTTGGGAATAGGGCTGGGGCTGCAGTTTTTCCTGTGGCATTTAGCAGGTCATTGTATACAGGTTTTGTGAACTGCTAAGCTACCTCTTTCCTGGTTCTTTGGCATGGTTCAGGATTTTCTTGACACTATTTCTGTTTTTGTTTTTATCTATGCCCATTGGCATTTCTAGGTGCTGGCTTCTCCATCACCTAGTCTAGGGTACGTTAGGCAAAAAAGATACCCCAAGAATTTTCTACTATGTTTGTCCTCAGATTTTCAAAGTCCCTAGCTTATCATCTTCTTAGCTTCACCTTTCAGAGTTTTTTGTTTGTTTTATATATAATGTCGAGAGTTTTTGCCTGTACTTTGCAGAAGGAAAAGGGGGAAGTGTTATCTATTCCATCTTGTGCTGAAACTGGAAGTACCACTTCTATTAAATTTTAATCAAAGTATATTTCTGTTCTGTGAAAGTCACTTACTGAAGCTATAATTGACACCAAGAAAAGTGAGAAAGCTATTATTCTCAGGGTGGTTATATTTCATAGAAGAAAAAGAGAAATATTCAAATCAACATAATGAAAAGCAGAAGAAAAATTCCCTGAGACAAGTGCCCACCAAATGATGTCGATATTTATAAACAAGAATGATCATAATCAGTTCAGGTAGGATCCAGAGAAGCTTTCAGGGAATGGGTTTGAAATGGGCTTGGAAGGCATGATAGGAATTAGGTAGATGGGTGGAGAAGTGGAAGGAGACATTTAAAGTGAAGTAAGTAAAATGAGTAATATTTTTTGCCTTATTGGGCATAAGCTGAAATGACAGCTGTTCACCTGGTAATAAACGGGTGCCCCTTAGCAGGAGCAGGCAAGAGCTATTTATGTATTTATTTCACAAGGTTGTCTCTCTTTACCTCTCATGCTCAAGCCTATCCCAGAGATCATGTTTTGTTGATCTTGGGTGAGTGAAGACGGGTATCATTATTTTTGTTTCTAAAATTCTTAGGTGCTTGCAATGTGTATCCCGGCCTGATGTTATAGCTTTATCTCTAGTTAAATACAGTAACTTCATTTTTTAATAGCTTCATTTAATTCCGTTTAAATCCATAAACAGTTATTTAGAGCCTGCTGTGTGTTAGGGACTGTTAGGCAAAGAAGGTAAGACATTTAACATCCTTTAAAACTCCTTCCAGGTTCTCAGTATTGTGACAGATCTTTCACTTAAATTATTTCAAAGAGCTAATGAATTATCATGAGAGACAATTTAATAAAAAGTTGATTGTTTTAGATGCTATATAAGCAGTTATAAAACTAAAGGATAACAATGATTGGAGTAGGGATAAGGACAGATATGTGAGTAACTGAATTCTAAGAACTGAAAGTGAGGATCTTCTTAGAGATGAACCATTCTGTCTTAGTCTGTTCGGGCAGCTATAATAGAACACCATAGACTGGGTGGCTTATAAACGATAGAAATCTTTTCCCCACAGTTTTGGAAGTTGGGAGGTCCAAGAGCAAAGACTCAGTGTCTGGTGAGGGCCTGCATAGACAACCATCTTCTTGTGTCCTCTCATGGTGGATGGGGCAAGACAGCTTTCTGGGTTTCTTTTATAAAGGCAAGAATCCCATTCACGAGGGCTCCACCCTCATGACCTACTCACCTCCCAAAGTCCTCACCTCCAAATACCATCACACTGGGGGAATAGGTCTCACCATATGCAATTTGGGGGGAACACAAATAATTCATTCTCTAGCACTTTCTAATCCTGCATCTTACAAATGAGGAAACTGAGGCTCAGAGAAGATCAGTGACTTTTTTAAGCTTACAGAAGATCCAAAGAAAAACAGTTCCCCTGGCCCCCAGTCAGTACTATTTTCACAAACCTCCAGAGAGAATTTATTTCTTTGAAAAGGAATCTCTGGCTGCTGGTTTAGCTTATATACAAAAATCCCCATCTGAAGGTGTCTTCACCCAGTACAGTGGGTAGAAGCTTGGCCCTGGTGAAACTATAGGAAAAGTGCATGCCCCTTCTTGGTTGAGGATTTGTTTTCTGTAAAGCTTTTGAACCAAAATATTTCTGAAACAGCAAAATAGAGTTGTATCAGGCAATATCTTTGGAGAACACTTGGGATTATCACCCTATTAAATATTTTCTAAGCTATTTTCACAAACATCTGTGGCTAAATTAGTGGAGAAAAGATAATAATTTCAAAAGATAGGATCTTTATTTACTAGGATATTCTAAAAATCATTAATTCCACATGGTTTCTGGGAGCTGTTTTTCCTCTTCATTAACATAGAAAGTGGATCATTCTGTTTTTGTTTTATAGTGAGCAGTGTAGATACGATTACTCTTAAATTTGGAGTATCTGATTATACTGAACTGAACCAAGAAATATTGAATCAGAAGTGGAAAAAAATTTTATTTGGACGAGTGTTTATGAAATCTGTAAACACCAATAAAACTACATTAGTAATTTTCTAATAAATTATTTCTATGTCAGATTAATTTGAAAAATTATGCAGACTTTCTTTTGAAAATTGAACTGGGTATGATAATGATGTACAGCTCATTTTCCTTGATGATTTTGTTAGTATTTTAATAGTTTTATTTGTGGATATATTTCAGTTGGTGAGGGTAGTAGGAACAGACCTGAGACCCAGTCTGGTTCTATTTGTGAGACATTGAACAGATTTTTTTTCTTGATAACCCAGTTTTATCGGAAAGTGAGGAAATTAAAGTAAATGCCATTGCAGATGTATTCCAATTCTGATAACCTGTTATTAAGTAAATATAAGAAGCCATAAGTTACTCATATTAAAAAGCATGCATGTTTAACCTGTGGCCTGTATGTCACATTCTTGACAGTACTCACTCTCAGAACATCCTAAGTCTTTTTAATGCTGTGTTGGTTCTGCTATCTTCAGCTAGTGTTCTTTATTTTACCTGCTAATCCTCTGAAAACCTATGATTTAAAAAGAAATAAAAAATTTTTGTATGATAGTTTTTTGTTGCCTGATTTATAATTGATACAGTTTCTGTGCTTAACACTTAAAAGTCTATCTCCCTTTTTAAATGCTTTCACTTTTTTAAAAGACTGGAATCTGCTATTTAAAAAAGAATTATATGATGATAAATGTAATGTATACCAGAAAGAATATGTATTTCATTTCTTATGCATTAACTATAAATATTAGGGGAAAATAATTTTTTAAATATATGAATAATACCTAGGTTTGAATTATGATGTATTTTTAACCATTTGAACTACATATATTAAAAAAATGAAATCTGTCTTCTTATTAACACTATTGTTGTTATTTTTTTTTAAAGTATGACTTTGGTTTCTCTATTTTTCGGTTCCCTTTTTTATTATACCTCCCTACCCTGTCTCTCTCTGCACAGGGTGGGTATTCTGCTCCCTCCTTCTCTCCTTGGCAGGGCTCCTTCCAGGGGATCCCACGGACTGTTCCGCCGCACCGCAGACAGAGTGAGTCTGTGTCTCTCACTCCTATCCTGCTCTGGCTTCCCATTCATGGTATTTCCCTTCTGCATGACCTGTCCCTCCCCCAGCACCCCATCTCCTGTCCAGAGTGACCTGCAGGCATGTGCTAAACCAGCACTCCCTGGGCTCTCTTCTCTTAATTAACCCTTCCTTTGACTGCATGTGAATAGACTTCTACTTAGAGCCTGTAGGAGAACTATCTGAAGTTAATTTCATTCTAATGCTATTTAAACCTATTGCCAGTGACCCTAGACCTACTGACATGCATCTGCCTTTAATGTATTTTCTTTTTTTGTGACCTTGAGATATATGAATAACAATTTTTTTATCTAGCTACTTCAAAAATGTACGCACTATCTGCAGTGACATGGACAGATGCATACTGTTTGAGGGAGCAGGCTTACTAGACCATTGCACATTTCTTTAAATATTTCCTAATCAAGAAGCTTTGATTGCATTTCACTGTCATCTAAAAGAAGTCTCTAATTTAATCATTTCAAGGGTTTTTTTTTAACAACTAATATGTTTTTGTAATTCATCAGCTGCTTTACAGTACAGAAGAAAATGGCTTTTGAATATGCATGGTTTACTAACATTTCTAATGATTTAGTAATTGTTTGACTTAAAAAAATTTTTGTTTACATTGAATCTGCTTTCCAAAACAGTGTTTATTATTTTATATTATGTACTTAAGTATACCTGGTAAGTTGGTTATATTTTATCTTTTTTGAAAAGTCACCCAAAAAAGCTAATATTAATGAAAAAGAGATATTACTATTGTCAATCAGTCACTTTCATGCCTCCTGCATGGATTTACCCTGATTTTTGATTCAGATCAATTTTTTCATAAATTATCTTTATCCATGTGAAGTATCAAAGGTCCCAAAGTTTTAAGCAGTTAAAATTAAGAAATGTGATTTATTCAAATAAAAATTCATTTATTGAATGAAGCAAAATTATGAGGTATCAGTATGAATTTGAGACAAGGTTTGAGGTTTATTTATTTATTTTTTTAGCTATTATGCCTCTGCTTCCCTTGTGTGTTTTTTGTTTAAAAGAAAATGGAATAGAAAGTTTGTATAGGTGTTTATGTCAAATTATTTAGTAGCAAGTTAATTTCTTTAGTGGAAGCAATGAGAAGAGGGATTCTTCCTTCTCCTCTTCTTCCTTTTCCATCCCCTACCACTTCTGTAGGCCTCCTTTTTACTTCTCTTGTCTTCAAGTACTTCTCTTTCCTTTCTCTATTTAAGTATTCGTAGCACATAAGAAATTACTTTAAAACGCTAGTGAACTAATCCGACTTTCAAAGGGCAGCTATAACGTAATAATATATTTTTAGGCTTGTAGCTAGTAAATTGCATGGTTTGACAGGTTCACCTCAGATTAACATCCCTTCCTTGAATTTACTATAGCTCCCTTTTAGTTCCTATCCTCTTACCCTACCGTTCTTCTCCCTCGTTTTCCTTCCCTTCAGCTAGCTATAATGTGGAATTGAAGTTTAAGGTTAATTATGTCATATTGAAAACAAAGATTTATGTTTATTTTTATTTATTTATTTTTTTAAAAAAGATTTTATTTATTTATTTGACAGAGATAGAGACAGCCAGCGAGAGAGGGAACACAAGCAGGGGGAGTGGGAGAGGAAGAAGCAGGCTCATAGCGGAGGAGCCTGATGTGGGGCTCGATCCCACAACGCCGGGATCACGCCCTGAGCTGAAGGCAGACGCTTAACCGCTGTGCCACCCAGGCGCCCCTATGTTTATTTTTAAAACATGTTTCTTAGAAACACTCATTTCACTAGTTTCTTATTTGCAAAGCTTTAGACTTTTCTTGTCCCTCCCTTGAGTCATTGGCCCTCCATTTTTAAATGTTTCTCCCTTCTTTCCTCTTGGGTTAGAGCTGCCTTTTCCATTTCCCAACTGTGAAGAAGCACTGTCTTGCAACACTATCAAGATCTTTCTGGCTTTTGTAGATCAAACTTCCTTCTCCTCATCTTTAAATTAGTAAGGAGAAAGTTTTTGTTCTCTAGAGTATAGATGTGTTAGCCACCTATCAGAAGATAATACATATTGGAGTCTTTTCTTGAGTAGGTTCTAGACAGCTTACATAGCTAAGAGAACTGGCCCTGGAACTTGATGATTGAGACTTGTAGGACCCTGTTTGTGGAAAGTGATAATTAGATGGCTTATTAATGGCTTTTTGATACCTCTTATTGAGTAGGGAAGGTTCCTTTAGAGGAAAAACATGTTCTGAACTACTATACTACTTTGGATTTACCCTGAGAACAGCCAAAGCAGTTTACTAATAAAATTATTATTATTTTAATTTTTTAAAGGATATTTTAAATTTCTCTAAAATATAGAATTTTTATAGAATATAAAATACAGAATTATATGTAAATTATCTAAAATACAGAAATTTAATTTTTTAAAGAATATTTTTAATTTTTCTAAAATATAGAAAGGGGGCACCTGGGTGGCTCAGTCAGTTTAGCATCTGCTTTCAGCTCAGGTCATGATCCTGGGACCCCGGGATCGAATTCTACATCAAGCTCCCTGCTCAGTGGGGAGTCTGCTTCTCCCTCTCCCTCTGCCCCTCCCCTTGCTCATGTATGCACGTGCTCTGTCTCTCAAATAAATAAATAAAATCTTTTAAAAATATATAGAAAAGAAAGGTATGGAGTCCAGTGGTTTTCATAGGGTTTGGAATAGATCTCCCCCTTCCTACACTGAACTTATATTTAGTAAAATAATATTTGTCTCCATGTTTAGTTAGTATGTGATTCCTAGGGCTGATTTTTGGAGAGGTTAATTCTGTAAGTGATGGTAGATAGTTGAGAGAGTTCTTCTTTATTATAATCTGTTTCATTAATAAATTCTTTTCGAGGCCCTCTTGAACATCAACATAAGTGAACTGACTTTTCTTCTAAATGCAAAAGTCAGGCAGGCTTCAGTAAGGACAATCTGGTTTTGTTTTTGTTTTTAGTTTATAGGAATGGTAGACCTTCCAGCATTATGAGATAGCCTGTTCTGGATATGTGAAGAGTGAAATAATTAATGTTTACAGGGAATGCTTAGCTTTGGTCACTTAGGAAAGCTGCATTGGCCAAGGATGTTCTTGCTGAATTTAAGAATATCTCTAGAAGAATGGAGAGAAAAGGAAAATCCTGGTCTTTACATATTTTTCTCTTTGTCAGGAAATTGTGACTTCCATTTCTTTTCTTGAGTATATTACTAGTCTCAACTTGCTTGTCTTCCAGTTTCAAATTAAATTTTTCTCTGGGCTAGTAGAAAATACCTACCTTTGGACATAGAAGGGGTCTTCTTGTTGTCCTGACTTCAGCTTTTGTCTAAATTGACTTAACTAACATTAGTTTAGTCTTTTTGATTTCCAATGTATAAAATTAGGAATGATAAATAACCTACCTCATAGTAGGAAAATTTAATAAAGGTAATTGCTTTTGGCAAGTAAAAAGCCCTAATGGTAATCTCAAGTCGCACTTCTTGTCAGAGCATATACTTTTAGGAGGACTTGACTTTTCAAAAAGTGTATTTTGAAGTAATACCTATTTCTTGTCATGCCTAAAAAGACTTTTAAATTTGCTCTTTAACACCTTGATTGGAAGAATTTAGAAATCTTACCAACCTTTACCTTTAATGTGCAGTAACTTAGGTGAGACAAAATTGTTTTTAAACAACAAAAATAATATAAGTGCACCTACCTATGTCTTAATAGCTCAGCAGTTTCTTGATATAGCATTAGCATTGCCTGATTTCTAAATTTATATTATAATAAATAACTATTCCACCCAGAATTACATTAAGGATGATGATTACATTGTCTTATATCCTCCTCCTTCTCTTATAACCCTCAGGGGATGTTTCACAAACCTTTTTGACAAATGACACTTAAAATTCATTTTATATCACAGCCCAGTGTGTATTTACTAAATGAAACTATGTACTTAACAGCCCAACAAACATGTGAGTGTGTTTAAAATTCAGATAAAAGTTGAATGAAATAGTACTTTCTCTTAGAACATATAATACTCTCATATTTTCTTAATTTTTTGTTTTACTTTTTTCACATAGTATCATTATATCAACATTTTCAATATAGTAAATATTTCTTAAAAGCACCATTTTAATGGGTACATGATAATACATTATCGTGTGGCTGTACTATAATTAATCTTTTCCTGTTGTTGGGCATTGATGTTTCCATTTTTCCCTATTAAATAGAGATATCCTTGCAATGCCATTTATCCTTGTGTATATATCAGTTTCACCGTCTCTCTTAGATAGATTACTGGAAGGATGTTGCTTAATCAGAGGGTTGTGCACTTTCTAAAAACACTTGATGTGTATTGTTGAGCTGCCAAACATGTTCATAAGGTGTACATTAATGTGGCTCAAGCTGATTGGCTCTACCATGTGACTGTAATCAATTTTGTATGTAAGGGTAGCATTAGCTTCAGTGCTTTAATGAGAAATTAGCTCTGGGAGTGACTTTTCATAAAAATAAAATATTTTCAGTGAAATGGAAACTAGGGTAACTCAGTAAAAACTGAACAAATAATATAGAATATGACACTCTGTCCATTTTTGTAGCTAATTTCAAGTGCTGTTTATGTTAGTCATTGGTTAATTGACTGGAAATGTGCATTAAACTCATGGTCCAGGGGGCTGCCCCATAAACTAGTTTCTCTGGGCACTTTGTAATTATGAGAAACACAGCAATTGATGTTTTCTGCATAAGACTTTTATAACAACCTGCTCTGTAGATTGAAAAATTGTTAGCCGTATTTGTTGTACCGTAATGCCTGCAGTATCGTACTCTGGATAAATATACCATGCATATTGGTCACAGCAATGGAATGGTACTATTATGATGTTTAGTTTTGTTTTCTGAACTACTCTGAATCCCAGAGGTTAAATGCTAATGAGTTCTGTGTCTTAGAGATAAAGACTCATGAACATAAGCATCTCACACTGATTGTGCCTCAGTTGTAAATGCTTATTACTTAAGTCAATATTAATCAGTTTGATAGTTTTTAAGGAAGTTAACTGATCAACTTAGAAAAGCTGTTGAACTCCTTATCTCAGAATTTGTTTATATGTAATTTCTCTTTATCAATCAGTTATCTTCTCTAAATTCTCTAAGATCTAGAGGCATCATTCTGAGATCTAGAGGAATAAGAGCATTCCTAGTTCCTAGAAAACTTTGGAAGTTGTAATTGGGTTCATGTAAATTACAGAGCAAAATTCTTTGCATCTAGTTATACTCGCGATCCAGTCATGTCTTCCATCTTTCTAGTGATGTGTGGAGCTTCCCTTATAAATTAGGACATCATGTTTAAGACAGACATACGTGAAGATCAGATTATACTTTAATTGGTCTTCAATGCAGCAATAGTAATAAAAGTAAACTAATATTGAATTGTATTTAGTTTATAATGTGCAAGGCTTTCTGAAATTATTAAAGAAATAATTTCTACTTGCTCCGTAAGGGATTACATGTGGCTAAACCTTTTTAGATCTTTGGAGTATGAATATTAAATTGTGTCAAAACCCTTTCAATATTTTATTTGGTAAGATTCTTCAAGTGATTCCTTTTAAGTGTGAGTAGTTTTACATATACTGTTCTGTGGTTATGAATATTTATATTAACTTGCAAACCTCTTTAGCAAGAAAGTATAAATTTATTTAAAATGTTTTCATTTTACATAAATATACTAAATAAAATAATACTGCCTGGAAAAACACAACAAAAGCTAAGCAAATACTGTTGGCTGCTATACCCAGTCATGGCAGTTCCTTGGTGTTGTGTGTGGTCTCTGACACCATTGTCCTGTCTTTTTCTTGTCTCTGCTCTCCCATTATGCCATTGGCAAGGAGTTGAGAAGTTAGTCCATTACTTCTCTGACAAAGCGTGGTACAGTACAATTTCAGATTTTTTCCTACCACCTTCCTCATAGTCACTTTCTGTTTTTGTTTTTTTTTCCCGGTTTGCATGATGCATGTCAGAGCCTGCATGACAATACAGGCATGTTACAGATGGCTCCATTTCCATCTCCTTTTTAGCCTTTAAAATGTATTTAATAATAATAATAATAATAATAATAATAATAATAATAATAAACTTCTATGTACCAAGAAAATAATTTTAAGTAATTCCTGTCTGCTACGCAGTAGCATTATTATGCTTTAGAACATTTCCTGCTTTCTACCTTACACACTTAGACATATTTTTCTCAGTCGGGATTTGACATTTCTAACTGGTATCTTATCGTTTAGTAACTCTAGAAAAAATGTTTACAGAAACTGCTATGAGTATTTTTTCTTATGCTAATGCTAGAAATCTTTGAAATGGTAGGAAACAGTGAAGGTGAAGTTTTTCTCAGTGATGAGTGCTAATTTGCCTCTCCTTGCGTTCAGTGTATTTCCTCCAGTAGGTCACTTGGACCTTTTTTTTTTTTTTTTCTTCCCAAAATACTGCTGCATAGTGTGGCTTGAGTTTGGTGTCTGAAACTTATCTTGTGTAGGATAGATCAGCTGAGAAAGACATAGGGTATTATCCGGGAAGTTTGTATCTGAATGTTGGTATTGAATTTGCCTGTTAACTTTTTAAAATAATCCTCCTGCTATACTACATATTCTGAAAGTCTGTGAACTCACTGGAATTACCCAAGTAACACAGAATAATAAAGTTTTAGTGCTGCATTTTAAATTCTCTGTCAGTTCAAATTCTGGCTTTACCATTTGCTAAAGTATGTGAATTTCAATATGTTACTTAATTTCTTTTAAACTCAGTTTACTCTCTACATAAATGAGACAGTACTTTCCCCTGAGGCTCTTGTGATAATTAGAGATCACACATGCAAACTTACATGCAAACTTAGTGTTTGACTCTTTACCCTTGGAAGAAGGGAAATGCTGTTCTCTCAGAGCCCAGAATATAGCATTTCTCAAGTATTTATAATGTGTTAGGCACTATACTAAGCAGTTTGGTATGCATGTTATCATTTATTATTTAAAACAATTCAGTAAGTTGTAAATACTGTTATTATCCTCATTTTATAAATTACGAAATTCCATCTCAGAGTAAGATAATTTACTCAGTAACTCACCAATAGTAAGTGATGGAGTCAAAACTCAAACCCAGGTCAGTCTGATTCCAAAAGCTAAGTGATTCAGTATTGTGTTGTACTAGCTCCTCCATATAGCCATATATAAATTCTTTCTATACTTTAAAGTGCCTTGCATGTCCTAGCTCTGTTTTATCTTCAGGAAGGTACTTAAGGAACCTTGACTTCTATATCATATCAGATATGCCTACTATGGATTTAAAACACTTAGATATAACTGACATGACTGAAATACTTATTTGAAGCCTGGAAAGCTCTTATTCTATAGCCACTACTTTAGGATACTGCTATAAAACTTGCCCCCTTTTTTCAAAACACAGTTACAAAAGGGCGATGGCTTGAATTCATCATTCTCACACATTTTAATAATCATAGGTAACATTTATTGAGCCCTTTTGATGTGCTAGGAGGTTCTATGCTACATGTTTTACATGTATAATCATATTTAATGATTAGGATTAGAAATGGAAAATAGTTGAATGCTTGTTAAGATAGTTTTCCCAGCTTATTTCATCCAGAAATGTCGATCTCCAGATAAAAAATATTTGTAGCTTAGCTAGTAGGTCATGAGAGGTGCTGTGTTCTGGTTAACTTATAATTCTTCCTGCTGCCCTTCTAAACATTAATCATTATGCTAACCCCAAACTTATTTAAAGAAAACTTTTTTTTTCTGTTATAAGATTTCTTTTTCATCAGGTTTTTTTTTTTTTTTTTTTTACTTTTTTTATTTGGTTATTTATCACTGACCTAATAGGGAAGTATTATTTTGGTCATTTATTACCAAAGAAGCAATTTTGGAATATACTACTTATTAATTTCATTTATTTATTAGTTTATCTAGAAAATACGTATTTGATCCCTACAATGTGCCAAATACTAGGAATACCAACTACAACAACAAATAAAACATGGCACATTCCTGTAAGGAGCTCGTATCTCTGGTTATCTTTGTAGGCAGCCCAGAATAGATGTTTAAGATTATCACTGAAGATCCTACCAGTCCCCTGCACAGTTATCCAGTAGTGCCGCTCTCACTCTTGACCTTGACACCTGTAACCATTGCTTCTGAGAATTCTCAGAATGGTGTGCTGAGGTTTATGTATCTAACTAAAGTAAGACATGGAATTACTGGGTCTAGTTAGAAGCGCTTAGCTCTTCAAGCCTGGGGATGTGCCCACATTTTGAAGCTTCAGTAACCAACCATTCTGAAAGTTGCAAGGATGGAGTACTAAAGCTCTACTTATTTGTGACTACAGGATATTTCCTGCAGTCTGCCCCACCCCTCAATAGGTGGTGGGATTCCTTTTGTCCTCTGAGTCTTTTGGGCTGCTGACGCTGTGAAATGAATGGGCTGGTGGATACAGATTAGGACCTCATCATGCATCTCCAAAGCAAGAAACCTGTAACGCATCTTGAATTCCTTCCAAACAGCTGCTTGCCTGATGACCACCTTTAAAAAAAACCTTTCAATCCTTTCCAGTTTTGCTTTCAGTATATTAATTTTAGACCCTTATAATTTATCATCTGGGCTATTAGCAATAACATACTGCGGGGCTGTTCTGCCTACAGTCACCCTTCCTGTACATTCCTCACTAATTCTACCAAAATAGCATTGTAAAATACACATTGGATCTTATGATTCCTTTGTTTAAAATTTATCAGCATCTGCCATTATCTGCTGCATAAAGTCAGAACCATTTAGCCTGATGGGAGGTATGAGCTGGCACTTGCCTGTGCTTTTCCACCAACACTGTGATCTCCAAATTTAGTCTAACAGTTGGAAGTTACTGGAACATACCATATTTTTTTTTTGCCCTTGTGCTTAGCATGTACTGGTGCTCTCCCCTGAATGTTCTTCCCTTCTTGTCTACTTGGCAAATTCTTAACTCATCCTAAAACTCAGTTCAGATGTTTGTGATTCTTGGATGCCTTCTATGACCTCTACAATCAGGCATAATTTTTCTTTTTGTTCTCATATGTTGTTATGCTTGAGACATGGTCTTGTCATTTGTTTACCTATCTCCCTCACTAGGTCTCTAGGTTCCATAGGAACAGCATTGTATTCAGCTCCATATTTTTTTATACCTAGTACAACACATAATATATTGTAGACCTTTAAAAAAAATGAATGGTCTTTGATGTTCCTTCTATTAGTCTTATTATCCATGAGAATATGGGATCTTTTTTATTTATTTATTTAGAATTCATTCTAAAGGTGTCTGAGGGCATAGAATCAGTAATGAATGTGGGCAGGAAGAATTGTTAATATCTTGCCTTTATGTTAATACAGTTGCGTGCTTAGAATTTGGGGGAAATTGTGCTGCAAACAACAGACTATCAGAACGCATCTTTGCTTTGTTTACTAGAGGTGAAGAGGCAGCTTGTTGTTTAACTCGCCCGCAGGTAGCTAATGACAATTCAGTCCTTCGTGGATAACCAGTTCTACACAGTCATCCGCCTGTAAAAGTCATTTTCTTGATCCTCCCTGTAGTCATTTCTTCATCTTCTTCGAGAGACTTTTTTCTTACAGTGGTGGAATTGATTTCCAAACTAGTTTCCAAATAAATAATAAAACAGGACATTTATTTGGGGATAGGGAAATTAGATCATACCACTAAAATAACTTTTAATAAAAATATAAAATCTGCATTATTTATAAAGCACTTAGAAACCACTAATTTATTCACTGTAATTAAGTGATAGGTGTTTTTTATATATTGTTTAACCTACTCTCAGAAAACTAAAAATTTTGTTATTTTTAAAAACCTGATTATTTCCTAATTCTTTAATATTCGATATGGAGCTTTATTGCATTTAATACAGGCAGCACGACTTCCTGCTGTACTTCCATTTAGTTCTCTGATAAGCAGTAATAGTCAGCTGGGTAATAAAAGTACAGTAGTCCCCCTGCTTTATCCACCGTTTTGCTTTCTATGGTTTTGGTTACCTGCTGTTGACTGCCATCTGGAAGCAAATGATTGTCCTTCTGACATATTGTCAGAAGATCAATTGTAGTCTTAATGCTATGTCACAACTTCTACATCATTCACCTCCCTTCACCTCATTATGTAGGCCTTTTATCATCTCACATCACAAGAAGAAGGGTGAACACAGTACAATAAAATATTTTGAGAGAGACCACATTCACATAACTTTTATTACAGTTACTGTTATACTTTTCTCTTTTATTATTAGTAATTGTTGTTAATCTCCTATTGTGCCCAATTTATAAATTAAACTTTATCAAAGGTATGTACATTTAGGGAAAAACATAGAAAATATAGGGTTCATAACTAGCTGCGGTTTCAGGCATCCACTGGAGGTTTTAGAACCTATTCCTGCAGATAAGGGGGGACAACTATCATCAGTACAAATGGATAATTTATCTACAGTTCACAGTGCCCCTTTTCTGGAGGTTTGGTTATCTTAATGATAAGTTTATTACTTAATTAGGAAATTATACCTTTTTATGCTTTGAGCTGATAGCACATGTTTATACTTTTTTTCTCACTAGCAATAAGCATATTACAATAAAGTCATTTCTCAATTGTTATGCATATTTTCAAAGGTCTTAAGTTGCTTTGTGATTTTTAACTCAAGATTAGAATATCTTTTGATGTTTTTGAAAGTTTTGAAAAGAGGTGAAAAGGGAAAGGAAATCCCCATTTCAATCAGCCATTTCTTGCTGCCACCTTTCCCTTCTTTGGTTGCTTTTTTTTCCTTTTGGTAAATTTTGCTTTGCTTAATATCGTCCCGCTGTATATTTTTAGTAATTTTTCTAAAATGTATGATCACTTTGGAACTGTCATTTTTTTCTAGGGAATCCCAGCTAATTGTCATTACCTGGTGATTTTAGTACCTTCCTTTGAAGGACAGTTTATTCATCTCTGTGGGGATTTATTGCGAAAATGCCCATTGGACTTTAAAGTTTAGTAAATTTAGCTTGAAGCAGAAACTGAGGTGGCTTATTTGTTTTAAATATTCTAAAATAAGAGTTTAATGTAACATATTCTGTATGAATTTTGAGTAGTCATCCTGGCCTGCCCTCCAACTACAAGTCATTAAACTTTGCTCGCAGTCATCTTAACCCTGCCATAATTTGCCTGACTCCTGGCCCCAGCAGCCATCATCGAATACTGGTGAAGGAGGTGAAAAAGTGACAAAACATGAATGATGCAGTATAAATAGATTTGCCCCTTTTGTTGGAGAAATTAGAGATACTGTGTAGATTTATTTGTGGATTAGTGTAGCAAAAAAAAAAAGTTATTAGTAAAAGCTGACCCTTTAAAGTTTATGTTTCATAGCCCTTTGGCAAACTTTTTTATATTTTCGGCCCACATTATTTAATAGAAAATTATGTGTAGTGTGTTTATACATTGATAATAACCTCCCCTGTAATAGGATATGACCAGTAGGCTTTGCCCCATATACTCTAACTTTAATCTGGGCCATTGAAAGATAACTTTAAGGTTCATATTTCTTTACTGACTGCCCAAGAGTTGCATGTTTACTCTGATTTATATAGAATATAATCACACAGTGAGCTCCAGAGAAATGTGTGTGAGGCAAATTGGCCTAAAGAGTTTTGCTATTGTAGGCTTCAGCTTTAGTTCCAAGTTACAGGTAATTTCAGGGGCGCCTGGGTGGCTCAGTTGTTAAGCGTCTGCCTTTGGCTCAGGGCGTGATCTCAGGGTCCTGGGATCAAGCCCCACATTGGGCTCCTCCAATGGGAGCCCGCTTCTTCCTCTCCCACTTCCCCTGCTTGTGTTCCCTCTCTCACTGGCTATCTCTCTGCCTGTCAAATAAATAAATAAAATCTTAAAAAAAAAAAAAGTTACAGGTAATTTCAAATTCGTTTTACTCTCAGTTGTTATTCAAAAGACTGATCATTTTAAATCTTAAATGAATGTTCACTCTTGGGCAGGGTAAGTCTTTTCCATTTACCAGAACCTTAGTTGATTCCTCATATGGCAGTGAGACAGAACAAATAAGCTGTGAAAACACTTTATTCTGAAACTTTTCAACAAGAATGTTAAAGGTAGGTTAGTATTAGCTAAATGTATTGACCTGTTTTTGTTTGAATAATTAGAATTTCACATCAACGGAGAATATAATCAATCTAAGCTTTGTTTATCTGCTGGTAATTTTAACTCTTGATAGAAGTACAGCACCTTGACACTTTTAAATTAATACTTTCTCTAGCCAAGTGTGATAAAGTGTTATACAGCTTTCCTTTAAAAAAAAAAAAAGTCTTTAAAATGGGTAATATTCTGAATGGTCATAGTTTTTATCTGTGCTTCTGAAGATTAAATCAAAGTGCTATAGATACTCTGTCAAGCCATCTTACATATAAATTTTTAAATACTTAATGAATCAAGGCAGGAAATCTTTTTTCTATAATAAATAAGTACTTTAAGATTTTTCTTTTCCTGTTTGGTTTAGAATCTTGTTTAGTGTTTACTGCCTGTATCATTTTTTGTTTGCATTATCACTCTTGTATGTGTCTCATGAATTCGCTTGAATATTGCAATTTATTTTTCTATTTATTTATTTATTTATTTATTTTAATAATGATTTTTTATTATATTATGTTAGTCACCATACAGTACATTTTTCTATTTAAAAAACCCATATACTTCTCATATTAAAATGTAAGTATCAACACAGCCTAATTGGAACTTATATAAATTCTGGGTGGCATTTGTAAAGTGAATTGTTGCTTAATGTTGTTTTTATTTTTAATAGCCTCAAGTACTACAGCCTTCCAGCAGCCTTCCCAGACCCACAGACCACGCCCAGGGAAAACTAATAAAGCCGCAACATATCGAGGCCCACAGTGAATGCACAGTCCAGGGCATACAGCAGGGTGTTGCACATCTGGATGAAAGCTTTACACACAGCTTACAGCAAGAAAGCAGCTATGGTCTGGAAGACCGGCCTTTTTCTTCAAGCCCACAATTCGCTGAGGATGTGGCTACTAAGAGTACACCTTCTGAAGCAAACTTGAACATGACCACGAATGCTCAAGAGCCTTATCATTCGGCAAATAATCAAATTAGTGACATGCAATTTGTACCTACTTCCCTTCAGACGCTTCCCCAGTCAAGTACAGTAGAGCAGACTAAGAGAGTTGGAAAAAATCAGTCTTCACTGGAGGGCTACACATCCCAGCCCAAATCCTTACCGCTTTGTAAGCCAGCCATCTCAAATTCTTTGGTACCTCCTCCAGTTTCTGAATCATCTCCAAGTAGGACTCCCACTTGTAAAAAGTCACCAATAATCACACCATGGAATTCATCAAAACTTCAGCCAACATCTAGTCAAACAAATCTTGCAAGTAATCCAAATCCAAAAGCATCTAAGCTCCGCCCCCCTTCTGGCTCTTTCAGACAAAAACAAATAAGCAGCTCCCAACTAGAGCCTCAAAACTTCCAGGCCAAGACAAGCATCCCAAGGCCTCTAACAAGAAGAAAAGAAATCATGCAGAATCTGAACGGCAATTTGAATTCTGGGGATTGTTTGGCCTCTAATCGATACTCCCGTCTTCCTAAACCAAAGATACATTAAATGCATAGCCATCACCTGCCAATTTGTTTTTTTAAAAAACAATCTGTTCTGTAATAGCTTTACGTGCAGTTTGCTACCATGATGGAGGTTCCATTGAAAGCTTGCAAATCTTAAAATTAAAATGTGGAAGCTTCTAATAGTTTGGCTCTTCCATTTTATATCCTGGTTGAAGTACACAGCATTTGAGCATATTTGTCTCAGGTAAACACAAAAGTTTGCTTACCCATTTCAGAGGCCTGCAGAAGGCTGTAATCATGTTATCCATCCCTCTGCACATCAGAAAGTTCATAATATTCCACTTAGCAGGCAAGAAATGTGCTTTTGTTCATATAGTCCTTTTAAGGTCTGTATTAAATGTGGTTCTTAGAGCCTCACTCTTTTTCACTTGTCCCTCCTGTGAATATGGTCACTGTTTTAACTAAAGATACGGTGATAATTGAAGATGGTAGACTGTGAGTAAAATTCTGGCCAGTGATTTGTGTATTCAAAAGGTCTATGCAAAAGCTTTGTGATGAATAAAAGAGATCAGGCTTTTAATGGGAAGTCTATGTAAGTTTTATTTTTCCTTGCTAGGATCAGCCAGTTAGTCTCAGTATTTATTTATTTACCAAATTCCCCTGGCTAAAAATGTTTCGTGTGATATGAAAACCAATTATATGTTGCTTTAGCATTTTGTTCGTGCGTGCACATGTGCACACGCACACACACACACACACACCCCATTTGTATTTGTTTTCGCTATTCCATAAATTTTGGAAAGCCTGGGTTACATCTTGAAACCTGTACCTGAAGATGTATTCATTTTGTAACATGTGTTGTTGGTGCTAGAGTTTGGCTGGTAATTGTTTTGAGCCCTGTAGGCTTATGTGGATCCATGATAGCTGTTTTAAGGTTCCACAGCTTATATTTTAAATTAAGTCTTTATTATGATATTTATATTTATTGACTTTCTGCTAATATCTGAAGACTGGAATAATGGACTTGAAATGTTTGCACAAACCTTTGATGAGCTATAAATACCCCACAGAATTGAAACTATTTTCTATAGCAAAACAGTTAAAATATTTTGAGAATAATTATAAATTTAAGTAAGACTATCTTAAGAAAGCTGGAATTCTTAAGTTTTTGTTTTTCTGAGTTTTCCAGGTTTCCCTTTTATGTTAGTGTGTTTGAATGGCAGTTTCTTGAGAAGTAGATTTGGGACAAAAAATAGAATTGGAGAGGGGACATTGTGTTTTATTAAAAGGTGTTAAAAGCTATCTTAATGTTCTAGGAAGGTAGCTGGGGAACCGCCAAGGGGACCATATGCACTACCCCATCATGCCGCGGGCCACTCATCAGATGGTTCAGTAAATTTGCCCTCTGTTCTCCCAAATCATGTCATCTTTAGGCTGCTCACCTGTTGCTGCTTTAATTAGAATTAATGTTTTTCAGACAGCCTTTTACAAAGTCAGTTTTTGTTGTGATCAGTTGACCAAAAATGTATCATAAGTGATTATGACCAAAAAGTTAGTCACTCAGAGTTCTAGGGATTTCATTTAAAAAATGTACACTGGTGAAATTGCCCCTTTTAAGGAAAACATCAGCAAGTGCTTTAGTGGAAATTTAGGAAGAGCTGTTCACTGTCATTTTGGTGCAGTCTTCCCTTACCTACCAGAGGACCATTCAGTGAATTTGCCATTCACTGGATACAAAAAAAAAAAACATTCTTGGATTTGGTAACAGGTGAGCAACACAAATCTAGTACCATAGTCTCATTGAACAGCACTTTTGTCAGAGAAGCTCTAAAAGTCAGAAAGATTTTTACGTAGTCCAGATATTATTAGTGTAAAGTACTCAGACGTCTCAGCAAACTCGTCTTTGTTCATAGAGACAAGAAGTGATGTCTGGCAGCTGTAAGTGGGTACATGTGGTGTATCATCTTGAAGGACAAAGAAAATTGATCTCATATATTGCAAATGGGATGTTATCACACTGTATTTTCCTAAAGTAAACATTGATGAATTGGTTTTGGGTTTATTTAGAAGTTGGTGTAGACTCTTGTAAAATATTATTTACAAGTAGGCCTTTAAGAGAAAAGTTCAAAACTTTTGCTTAATTTTTGACCCCCTAGTCTGAGGGAAATATCTTTGTTATATAAAAATGTTGACTCCTGCAATTTGTTTATTCCAGTCTTTTTCCTGCTCTATTTTTTTCTCCCTGATGAATTTATAGAAATAGTAACCCATCAGTTTATCAACTTCTCTGTGCTTTTGTTGAGCCTTAGTCTTGGCTCAGCAATATAATTATGAAGCATAATATATTTAAGAGAAAAAAATCTAGGATGCTTGTACAAAACGAGTTTTGCCTGCAGTTTGCTTTTTAAAACTGCATGAGTATTTCTTTAAAAACTACTCCATAGTAATTAAGTCAGAAATGAGGTGAGGCTCTAACTCACCTGAATAATCAGGGATCACTCTCAGATTTGGCTTGATCTCTGTTTAGTGCTTCTATAAGTCAACTCTGTGCCAAAATCCTCCTCTAAGGGAACGCAGATCACTTTTTTCCTGAGTTCTTGTGATTTCGGTGAAGATGGCTGCAGTATATGAATTGTAAATCCTGAAGAAAAAGTTTTGTGGGGGTTGGTGAAGTTTCACATTTGTGAATGAGAAAAGTAATAGATCATGTAGAATTAGACATTCGGCTGTTGATGGGATGGATGTACATCAAATTCTTTAGCGAAAGCTTGGCCTAAGGAGTTAATCAGCACAGGTGCAGATGATTTTAAGGCATTAAACAAAGGATTATATAGTTATATCATCTAGAATGTTTCTAATAACTGAGACCCTCTAGCATTTTTCTTTTGGAGTCTCATTTTAATTTGTGCAATATTTTCAGGCATATAGACTATGTTCATTGTATTTATATAGATGTTAGGGAACTTAGTAAGTATTTTAACAAGTAAAAATCTGAATAATGAGAGAAAGTATCAGATTTGCACTTTAAATGAGCTTAATTGCTTGGAGTTGTGCCTGAAATATCGAAATGCCTCTTGGGCGTGGCTTTCTTTGTTGAAATGAATTTCTCTATAATTGTTGCTGTTTGAAGTACAGCCTTTCACAGAATTATATCCTCAGCATGTCACTTTACTCATTAAAGCACTAAGTTCTTTGAATGTTTCATGGTACCCTTAAGTATTTTACTCAGTGTGTCAAGGAACACGATCCCTCCCATAGCTGTCACTTCTGGTCTTCCTGTAGCATAGATGGTTGTTACAGACACAGAAGTGTACTTTTCATTTCTGAGCAGAGTTGTCATGATGGTTTCCTGGTCTCTGGGGCACTGATGATGTAATTTGGAGTCACCAACTAGGCTTGCAATGAAGTTCAGTAAGACTGCAGCATAGTTTCAGTTTACTCTTCCTCTTACACAGTCGTTTTCGTGTGTATAAATTAGTTCAGGTGGTTATGTTTGCATGCCTGTGCACACATCTGAAAATTAATTATAGCTGTAATACCAGTACCTGATGTTTTTCCTTGAGGATGATGGCCTTGCTGTTTTTCTTAATTCTGATGCTTGAATTACATTTTCTAATTTTCTTTCCACACCTCCCTTCGGTTTTTCTGCTGCAGCAATTTGAAAGAATACACTTGGATAAATGATTATGATGGTGGGTGCCGATCTACAGCTATGCTATGAATTAAAGATACATCTTCTATTTTAACTGTGTTGGGGGAAAAGCTACCCACTTTCTCCTCGTTAGAGTGTCACCATAACAAAATAATACCCTACGAATTTAAAGTCTCTAAGTCATTACTAATTAAAAACAAAAACACCACAGTCTTTAATACCTGCAGGATTGTTTTCCCCGTTGATTTTAAAAACCAGAGTAAATACTGTATATTAGAATTTGCTTGTAAAATGAGTTATAAAAACTGGATGTAAAGTCTCTTTCCTGAAAATGTTGGCATAGTAAATAAAAATAAAGTTCATAATTATAAAAGTTTTCTTGTCCTCAACACTGCCTTCCATAGTGTACTTTTTCTTGGATATCTTTTTTTTCCACAAAGATCCAAAATGCTCTTCATTCGGGTGATTTTCAAACTGTGTCATTTTACATGCTCCCTTCTACACACATACCACACTCCGAGCCCTGATTGAGTAGGAGGTGAACAATAGTGTATTGTTTCCACAGACTCTGTAAGTGATCTAAACATCAGTTTCCGTTTTAATCAAATGCCTGCTTTATCTCGGACGAATGATTGGGATAACATAAGTTTTACTTAAAATATTAGCACCTTGAGTGAGAATGCTGCATAAGAGAGGCAGACATTATAATTTTAATTATTTTGTTTTTTTTAAACATAACATACATTAAAAAGCTTGAAGCAACAAGAGGGCTTAATGAAATTTTATGTAGTTTTTAGGAACAAAAGGAACAGGGCATTTATAATTTATTTTCCAATTTATATGGTAATCATATAATGGGATATAAAAAGTTGACGCAGTGATATTAATTCCAAATGGTTTTATAAATGCTGGAAAAAGAATGAAGGAAATTTCATTACTAATAAATTTAATAATGACATTTACCACCTCCTAAGACATCTGTATCAGTTTTAAAGCCCTCTGAGTTATTAGCAAATACTTTCTTAGTTTAACTCCAAATTTTTCTTTTTCAGGTTGTTATCAAGTGTAGTAATTTCATTTGTTTCTCGTGTTCATTCCACATTTTCCATTCTGAAAATCCTTTTTTCCCCCCCACAGAAAGACAAATAGAAGTTGAATCTGACTTATCCTTCTATTAATGGGGTTTAAGTAATTTTTGTGGATATCTTACGGAAGTCAGTCCCTGTGCTAGCTGCTGGGTGTACTGAGGTGAAGACCATGTGGTTCCTGCCTCATGGAGCTGAAGGAGCTGCAGGTGATTTTAATCCTGTGCAGGAATGCCCTATTCATCATCTTGTTTAGAACGTAACAGGAAAACTCCTTTCCCCTCATTTCATTCCATTCTGGGCTTTAACTGCCTTTTACTATTCACATCTTTGCTTCTGTATTAATTATTGGTTACATGCCTTCATTTCCCTTTGATAATCTGATTTGATTCAGGAATTCCTTCTTTAGCCATATCAAATATTCTTAAAATCTTTGCCCTTTCTTTCTTATGTCATCAGTCAGGATTTAATTTTGAGGCTTCTCAACTCTCTTAAATCACCTTCCCTTTTAGACCTTGGCCCATAGGATCTCACATTCTGAAGTCTACCTGAAGTCTAACATTCAGTTCACACAGTTCATGCCCAGGCTTTATTTTCCTTCTGTCCCATTCTCGTATACATACAAAATCTAGTATGGCCTAGTTGATATTTTTGGTTACCTGCCATTTTTTGCTGTGTGATCTCTCTGGAGAAATTTAGGTCATCTGGAAGAGCCTTTTCCTCATTCATGAATTCCTCCCCCAAAATCCTCAAATTAGCATCCATGTTTTAAAAAAAAAACAAAAGAGAAACTGTTTCTTACAGGCCTTTCTCTGATTTCCCAACCATAAGAACAGTACTGCTGTTTTCCAGATTTGGGAACGTGACCTGTCATCTGATCTAATCCACACTAAATTTATTCAGGCATTCATTTTGAGTATGAATAATGCTTCTTTCGTAATAGTTTAGGTGATCATAGTTTTCTGCAAAAATACATCTAAAATGTTCATCTGTTAAAGTGAAAAAGGTATCAGTTTCCTTTGATTCCTCCCAATTAATACTGTTAAAATGCTTGTTGTGTGCCAAACCCTGGATTTGATCTTGTAGCGGAGGAATGAGACCGTTCCTGCTATGGAAGAGATCACATTACAGCAGAACAGACAGATCCCCAAACAGTGGAGGGCTACCTCCAAAACCATTCTCCCTTGGCAAATGTGCATTTGTGTTAGAATTTTTTATTCAACTACAGGTAAAAATTATTATCACATAATATGTAGTGGGTAATGATACATTCAACCAACTTAAGTCCTTTTTAAGGACATGATTAGTTCAAAATACTTTAGAGTTCTAAGGAGTTTTCATAACAAGTTTTAGATGAAATGTTACATCTATGTAATGTAAATTAAAAGTAGTTTTCATTAATTACAATGAAAAGAAAAAAGAGGATCTTTGATGAATTATTAATTCATGGTTTTTCTTAAGTTGTGTTCCAGACTAACGCTGAGATGCAAACACATGTACTCCAGGCACCTTGCTACCGCAGTCCAGTTCAAAGATCCAAGGTTAGGCAGAGCTTAGAGGAGACTTTTGGGAATGGGTTTAGGCCTGACCTAGGCAGCTCATCTCAGGACTTCCTGAGAACCCTAGATCTTGGTCTGGCTGCTCTCCCTCTAAAGGGAGCTTGGGCTGAGGGCTGCGGAATGGGAGCATAGTAAGCTGCCTTTCAGAGCTCCCCAAGAATTTAAGGGAGGAGAGGAGACCATGGACTTACAATCATTTGTGAATGTTAAAAAACATTACTGAAGTTGCAGAATGGTCCAACCACAGACAAAAGTATAATGGAACATGAAAACTTGACCTTTGCTAGTAGAGTGAGGCAAAATAGAATGGCAGGCCATTTATATACCTTTGTATACAAAGAGCGATTTAAAAGAATGGGAGATAAGTTTCTGACAGGAGGGGGATAATTAAATTATTCACATAGGAAAATCCACTATGAAAATAATTAGACTGTCTCTTAATGTCTTAAAAAAATAGAGTGTTCACATTATAACAATTAAAGTATTCACACCATAACTGGGACAAAAGCAAAGTAACAAAGCCGTGAATGCAGGACAATCCCAATTTATATGTGCTTATGAAGACCTAGATAAAAGAACAATAGTTAAGAATAGTGATAGGATTATGGATGGTTTTATTTTTTGATCTTCATCTTATATATTTTTTTAAATCAAGAGACTGTGCTTTTATAGTCTGAAAGGGGATTTTTTGTTTGTTTTAAATAGCAAGGTCATTTCTATTGCCTAGGCAGCATTTGTAAAGCACCTGGCACAAAGGCACTCAATAATTGATTCTCCTTATTCCACACCCCACTTCCCCTAGCACGCACACTATTTTGAGCCTAGAGAAAAAGTTTTATGGGAAAGGAAAGTTGGGTCACCTTGTCCTTAGGAATCTGACTTTACTCGTGGCTAGCACCACAATCCTACAGTCCTCATTTAAGTTTTGAACCCAGAAGTAGACCTAGAGCCTTCCCTGAGCCCAGCTGACTTGGGCTGTGACTTAGTAAAATTAAGGAGGACAGGAATCCTTAGTGCAGCCAGGCTTCCTCCAAGCTCCTGGTGCTGCCTGGTCTGCCTTTGAACCTTACTCATCCTTCAGGGTTCCATCTTGTCCAGCCTTTTTTGGTTCCACTGGGTGTGCACAGCACCCGAAAGCCGTTCCTCAGTGGGAGCCCTCAACACCCTGGAGCGAGCTGGTCCTCTCCACCACTCCTCTGGGACTGACACTCATGTCTCTCTATCTGGTTACTGATACATTGTTACATGAGTAGACAAATGGAAGGTCAGGATAAGACCTGCAGAGTGACCATGAATTTGAAAAACCCCAACCAATTGAGCTGAAGTTGGGAAAAGGTGGGGGATGGAGTGGAGCATTTCAATTCTTTAAAATTTCTCTTATTAACTAGCAACAGTGAATTAAAACATTTGAAATAGAAGATACTTAGTTTTCTAGGAACATGATATAACGGAATGTGAGATGTCACTAGTATGTCACAACATGTTCACATTGGCCTTAGCAGAATTTTATTCCTGTGCCCCACCAGACTTACGTGGAGCAAGGACATACGTTTGGGGCTATTGGACAGGAACTGGAACTATTATTAAAATCCATGGCATACAAAATCATTGCATTTTCTTAAATGGTTACTTTTACTAACCATGTTGCCCCACTCAACAGCATGGGTAAAACCCTAGAGGAAGGCACTCCAAAAAGATGTGGCAGGCAGTGATGATCCTTACATGTAGAGAGAGTCCGAGCCAGAAGAAAATGGCAGGAGCTTTGGAAACCTTCCTTTAGCAGCCTCTGGGCCCATTGCCCTGGCATGACCCCCAGGAACCCATCAGTATATTGGTCAGTATCCATTAGAGCCAATTCCTTCTCACCTACCTGTTTAAATCTACCTGCACTGTCCCCTTCCTACGGCTGCTTGTTCCCTGTCTCCTGTGTCCCTCTACACTTCTCTGGAGCAGGAATAGATGTGTCCTGGGCTTCCTTCAACCCCCTGCAGGGTCCCCAGGCCCAGCAGTCTCTGGTTACAGGGGTACAGCCACGGAGTGGTGAACCATCTTTGTTCACAGTGTCCTGGTATAGGGTGATGTATCAGCAAATTTTAAGTCATTTATGCAAAGACACAGCTAGTGGCAGATCTGTTTGACACCAAGTGTAGTGCCGCTGCATCATTGTTTTACTCCATTTTGCGTTTGGTAATTGGGGTTTGTATCAGAGGTAGGGCCACTATCAGTGACAAAATATCTTTCTCCCAAACTTGAATAGTTTACACACTTAGCATGTACTAACTGGGCCTGGAGATACTCATATCTATACCAACCCTTCTCCCTGTAGTATTTTATTATTAGTCATTGGATTTATGTACAAGCTCTCAAATGTCAGTGCCATGAGTGAAAATCTGTATAGGTTGATTGATCCTTACCTGGGTCCCACTGCATCATTAGAGCTGTTTGCTGTGGGATATTAACTCATCCTATATAACCGGACCTTCAGGTCTATCATCATGTGCTTGTATAGATTTTTAAAGTATGGTTCAGTGATGCTAGAAACCAGAACACACAAGTCTCAGAGCTTTGCCTGGCCATGCTTTGATTACAGACCAAAGACTCATCTGGTCAGTTCATCTCAGTCTCTGCTGCCTCCTGTCTTGGCCAAACTTGGGCAAGCTGAAGAATAGTCCACCCAGCTCTGCTTGCTTTGAGCCAAGGAGGAAGACCTCCACTTTATATTATACCATTGATTGATGGTTTCCTTAACATTAAATTTTCAATGCAGTTTGGAGTGAGTGGGAAAAGTCTGCCAGAGTCCAGGTCCCCAGGATTGAACAGTCCAGGGCCAGCTCACAGCTTCCTCCCCTAAGGAACACCACACACAACTGCACGCGGTCGAGAAGCAGAACAGGAAAAAGAATCCCTAACAAGCAACCTGGTGAAAATCCAAGCGTGTATTCACTCACTGTGCAGAGAGAATTCTTCCTATGACAACGTGTCTCTCTCATTATCAATACTTGTTTTTCTGTAGCTGGTGGCCTAACCTCACCACCACTTCCCCAGTAGCTTCTAACTGCAAATGAAGTTATTAGACTAAGGACTGTGTTTCTCCTGCCTTAGGAAATGGTTATTTTTCCTTTTATCTGAACAAGCCCCCCATGCTTAACCATTTTGTCCTTATGCCACTCGACACTTGTAAATCGTATGTGACAAGTTCAGCACTTCAAAGACATGTGCTTTTGTGCCACATGCATCCAACGTCTGATTCTCTGTAGGGGCTGAGAAGAGAGAAGAGACGAATGTTCAGAGTAGCGAGCTGTGCAGATCAGGGGGCGGGTGGCTCTGTGGGGAATGGGGCGAGGGGCTGCTCCTCTTCTGCATGACGTGGGCAAGAAGACACAACGCCCCTTTTAATCCCTTTTGATTCCTGCTGCCTATACTTTCTTGCTTCAGTTTCTGAGTGTTCCCAATAGGCAAGAGGATGTTGCCCCAGCCTCCCTGAGGTCTTTGTATTTTATGTTGATTTAGCACCCTTAAATAAGATCTCATTCCCCTGCCTGTCACATCTCGCCCTCCCAGAGCTGATACTCACTGGGAGGGAGATAAAGTGGGTTGTTTTTTCCAAAGCTGTGTGGCCTCATTTTACTTTTTTATTTAATTGCTACTTTATCAAGGCACACTTTGCATATCATATAATTCACCCATTCCAAGCATACAAGTCAATGCTTTTTTAAAAATTTGCCAGATCGTGCATCCCTCAGTATACATCAGTTTTAGAACATTTTTCTCACCCTGGTGAGATCCCATATGCTCATTAATGTTACTCCCTGCCCCTAACTGTCTTAGGCATTACTATTCTACTTTCTGTCTCTATAAGTTTGCCTTTTCTGAACTTTTTATATAAATGAAATCAAATAAGATATAGTCTCTTGGGTATAGTATCTTCCACTTAGCATAATGTGCCAAGGTTCATCCAAGTCATAGAATGAATCGGTTCATTCCTTTTCATTGCTAAATAGTTTTCCATTGCATGGAAACACCACATTCAGCTCTTGACGGGCATTGACATTGTTTCCAATTTGGGGTTACTGTGAATCATGTTGCTAACAACAGTCATGTGTAAGTCTTTGTTTGGACATATGTTTCCATCTCTCTTGGGTGGATACCTTAAACAGTGGAATTGCTGGGCCATAGGACAAATTTTTGTTTAAACCACAAAGCTGTTTTCCATAGTTGCTGTACTATTTTATGTCCCTACAACAACGTACAAGGTTCTTATTTCTCCACATCCTTGACAACATTTGTTATCATTTGTATTTTTTTACAGCCACCCTACCAGGTGTGAAATGGTGTCTCATTGTGGTTTTGCTTTGTGGTTTCCTAATGACTGCCATGCTGAGCATGTTTTCATGGGCTTTTTCACCATTCATAAATCTTCTTTGGTAAAATGTCTATTTAAATCTTCTGTCCTTTTTTTTTTTTTGTGGGCTTGCTTGTCTTATTATTGAAGTATGAGGATTCTATTTATATTCTAGATTTACCAGATACGTGTTTTGCAGATATTTTCTCCCCATCCACTGCTTGTCTTCATTTCAGAGTAATGTTTTTTGAAGTTCAGAAGTTTTCAATTTTAAAGAGATCAACTTTGTCAATTTTTAAAAAATACATTGTACTTTTGGTATCATATCTAAGAAATCGTGGCTTAATCTAAGGTCTTGAAGATTTTCCCCTATGTCATCTTTTTGAAGTTTTATTATTTTAGCTCTTATATATAAGTCTGTGATTCATTTTGCATTAATTTTTGTGTAGGGTGTGAGTTAAAGTTTTAAAGTTTATCTTTTCGCGTGTGGCTATCCAGTGGTCCCAACTCCATTTGTTAAGGCTATCCTTTACTCAGTGGATGGTCTTGGCACCTTTGTTGAAAATAAATTAACCACAAATATAAAGAACTTTTTTTTTTTGGACAGTCAGTTCTCTTTTAGGGTCTATGGATTCATATGTCTATCCTTTTACAAGGACCTTGCTTTTACCCTAACTGTAACTTTATGGTGAGTTTTGAAATTAGGAAGTTATAGTTCTCCAAATTTGTTCTTTTTTTTTTGGATTATTTTGAGCATTCGTGGCCTCTTATAATTCCATATATATTTTAGGATCATTTCGTCAAGTTCTGCAAACAGCACGCTGGAATTTTGATAGGGGTTGCATGCGATCTGTTCAATTTGGGGGAAATAGTCTTCTTAACACCACCAAGTCTCCTAATCCATGAACATGAAATATCTCTTCAGTTATTTATTTATTTACTTTTAAAGATTTTATTTATTTTTTTGACTATTGTGAAAGGAATTACATTCTTAATTTCCTTTCGGATTATTCATTGTTCATATATAAAAATATAATAATTTTTGCATCTTGATCTGGTATCCTACAACTTACTGTACTTATGTATTAGTTCTAAAGGGCTTTTGTGGGTTCTATGGGATTTTCTACATATAGGGTCATGTCATCTGCAAAAAAAAAAAAAAAAGGCAGTTACAGTTTTACTTACTCCTTTCCAATGTGGATGTCTTTTTCCTTCTTTTCCTGGTCTGATTGCATGGCCCTCTTGAGGCTCAGGCTGCTGATGTGGGACAAACTCGAGAGATTCCCTGTGGCCACAAACTCCTGCTGTGGTCTTTAGTGGCCTGGACAGCATTGTAGGGCAAGGAGGGTAAAGCCCGTGCTCACTTCATCAGAGGCTTGTCACACAGGCCCATGGAGCCAGGAAGCACATAAAGTGTGCAGAGCCTCTGGACTCCCTAGTCTGGGATCTCCTGGTTCTGAGAGCCCCACTGAAGGCTTTAAGTATTTTATTCCTGCAAACACACATTGCCAGAGGTGCTGACTGCCTAGGCCCCAAATGGTGGCCCTACATTGTGATAAAATTCATCTGTATTTTCCCTTACTGAAATATTAGGAATCTTAGAAATAAAGTATAGAGGCATTTGGGAAGCTGAGCATGCCAGACTGTAGGACCTATGGTTTTAGATATATGCTCCTCAAATGGAATATAGAGCCTCATGCCTGATACATATATACTTTTTAGCACAGTAAGAGGTATAGAGATGAGGAGTAGGGAGTGAGAGGAAGGAGATTATTCTTCATGGGAACCAAGACGCTTTAAGGAAGGTTAAGCTGCCTTCATTGGGGTAGATTACAATGTCTGATGGGTACACTCTAAAGAAAGAATATTCAATTCTATAATTTGAATTTTGTTTTCCAAATGTGAACTCTTTTTGCTGCAGTATAAACAAAAAAATTAGATTCAACAAAGTCATCTTTGTTACTGAAAACTGCAGAAGATACTGCGAGTGTCAAAGGAAACATGGAATGTAGGGGTTGCTGCCGCTTTGCTGGTAGAGACTACACTGGGGAAATACCATTACTCTGGCCCCCAGGTTGGTGCCCAATGAGGAAGCTTCGTACATAATAAGGGTTAATGTTTAGTGAAGGCTTTCTATTTGCAAGAATAGAGTTAAATGCTTTATAAATGCAACTGTTATAAATGAAGGACCCATTTTGTTCAGTGTTGATGCTAGGTGAAATGAAAAATACAAAATGCAGTCTGGCTACCAAAAATAATTTCACGGTAGTGTAAATTCTTTACTTGCCTTGGGAAAAACTATGATGGAATCCAAATACAAAGTCTTTGCAGCAACGTTACTAAAGAGGTCTCTGCACCTGTCCAGCTCACTTCCCGCAAGCCTTCCCCACGTTTGAGCCACTCCGAGGTATCTTTCTGCCCTGTTCACCCACTGCATCCCTCCACACCGTGTCTCTTACCCCAAGGCAACAAGGCCAGGAGTCAGTCCCATAGCCTCACACACACAGGAGCCTATAGGCCATATGGAGGCCCCATTTCAAACATCTTAGATATTCACAGGCACCGTAGTATAAACCTTGGTGTCTAAATAGGCGCCGTGCCAAGCACTTTGATGGGTACTTTATGTGTTAATTACAATGATAAAAGCCAATAACTCTGAATTCTGTGTGTCCTACTGTTCTAAGCACCTTATATACTGCCATCTAATTCTCAGAACAATCCTATGAGGCAGGTGCTAGTATCTCTGTTTTATAGAGAGGAAGCTGAGACTCAGAGAAGTTAAATAACCTACCTGAGACCCTACAGTTATTAAATGACACAGTATAGAATTTAAAAGCGGGCCATCTGGCTCAGAGTTCTTGCAACTAATCCCAGGGTTATTCCCACTTCTCAAGCTGTATTTCATCTCAGTTCATTTTCACAATAGCGCTTCCTTCCTCACATGATAAACTGAGACTTGGGGTATTAAAGTCACTGTCCCAAAGTCACACAGTTACTGAATAGCAGAATAGGCCTGATGGGGCTGAAACCAAGATAGTCTATTACACGATGCTGCCATCTAGTGGTAAAATATGGAAACTTCCTTACACATTTCATACCCGTTTCCAGAAGACTTCAAGGTTTCTAAAAATTTCAGAAGACAGAAACCCGGCAAAATCCCCAAAGTATTCAAATAAGAGTGAAAGCGTAACTAGCTAATAATGGAGGTATTACTGAGGCAGTATCTTTGCACTGAGAACACACATGACTCTGAGTTTCCTAGTAGCTAAGGCAAAGAAGGAAACTTAAGCGTTCCATTGCACTCACTGCCCCAAAATAGTAGGTCAGTCACAAGAGTTTGCCTGATCTTGGACCTCATCAGTCATTCAACAACGATAGTACTAAGAAACGCCCTCCATGCGGACATTCATTAACTTGGAAAAGCCAACCTAGGGTTTCAGGGTAACAGGTGTGCCTGTTTATATAACAGCCCGGCTCAGCCTCCTCCTCCTCTTCCTGAGCCACGGCTCCCGGGATGGAAATGCCCTGCGAGCGAAGGCTTTGGCAAACTCTATCCACTCGGTCTTTCAGCCCCAGTCTCCCACATTTCAATACTTTAGGCTCAGTTATGTTTTGAAAGCAGCACTGAGGACCTGACCCCCCGGGTTAGGACTTTGGAGAATGTCAGTGACGTTGCTCGGTTGTGCCCTGGGCTCCCAGAGTTGGACTCCGGACCCGCGCAGTCCAATGAGGTAGCTGTGAGTCACAGAGAGCTGCTGAGCATTTGAAATGTGGCTGGACTGACTGAGGTGTCTTGTAAGTATAAAATCCACACCAGATTTCATATTTAAAGAGGTAAAATATTTCATTAATAATTTTTATACCTATTACATTTGAAATAAATTATTTCATATTAGGTTAAATAAAATATGTTATGAAAGTTAATTTCACTTCTTTTTAAATTTTTAAATGGGTTCTCTAAAAAGTTTTAAATTACCTACGTGGCTGGCACTGTATTTCTGTAACACAGAGCGGGTCCTGACCATTTGCCTTCTCTACCTGGCTCCCACCAGAGGCCAGATGGACAAGGCACTGTGGTTGTCATGTGTAATGCCCAGGACCCCAAAGCATGTTCTGTGCCATCCAGGGGAGGAACTTTGTCCTTGTCCTCTAAATACAAGCTGGTTCCAGAGGGGATTTTCAAGATCTCGATAAGAACCACACCAAAGCTGGGTTAGATTTGGAGAATTTGGCTAAAATGCTCAGTACTCCCAAACAGCTTTGCTCTGCCAGTTGGGACATCTGGTTCGCTGTATGTGTACGCACAGTGCTGGGGAAGGGGAGTGTTGCCAGCGTGGGAGAGGAGGAAGGGGAAAGCAGGTTTGTTTTTCTGGAGTCCAGAATGAACAACCCTGTGTACCCAAAGTGAGGTCTCCCTTTTGCAAAGGGTTCCCCAGTCTCCGGGTGTATATTGCTCAGTCCTCTGCAGGGTCTAGGCCTGGGAGCCAGGGTTTCACTGTACCAGCTAAGGCAGGCTCTGATTTGCTACTACATCAGCTATAACTTTCGGAAGCAAGTCTCTGGAAATTCCCTTTGGAGTTTGAAAAGGCTGGAAGTGGGGAGATTCTAGCATACAACTTTCATAAACCATCAAGGTTCCAAGTGCATGCGTTTCCAACCATGCAGGAACCACAAGTCTCATCATGGCTGTGATTCTGTTTTTTCTGCATCATATGTTACAATATTAAGAGTCAGTTTCCCAGAAGTTTTAGCAGCTTTTCTCTGTCTGCACCAATTATACGGATAAAACTCTCACAGTCACATCCAGTGAATGTCAACAGATCCCAGGGCACCATGTTTGCATAATTACCAAAAGAAACAAAATTCCTTTAGAGACTTGTTGGAACAGGACAGATCACAGATCTGGGAATCTTTCACAGAATCTCAAAAATGGCATCAGGCTCTTCACTGGCCAACTTGTGAAGGCAACTTGTCTGCATGGGCTTCCCCAAACTTTCTGGTTTACTCCTAGTACATCTAGGTCACACACCAGCTCTTAGGTACGATGTGGGTAGGGAATGGTGCCGGCTCAGATTAGTGGAGGGCTGTGTGTGCCTCCCACGTGATAACTCTTTCTTAAATATCAGAGGTGCATGAGGCCTTCTCCTGGGGCTCACACCTGGGAAAGGAGGGATGAGAAGCCCCCCGCTGAGGTACACAGGATTCACAGTGGGGCTTTGGTCCTTTGGTAAGTGCGAAATTCAGTGGGTAGATTTGAAACCTGTCGTAGGCGGGATGCTCTGTAAGTACGGAGAGTGCTGAGTAGGTAGGTGGGTGTTTAGTAAGTCCTGCTGGATGCATGGAGGAAGCCTAGGGAGCTGTGCTCTGTCTTTTTGCCTGTTACTCTGGGCCATCGCTTTTGAGCAGCCCTTAAATCTCTAGGGAAACCCTGGCCGGGGCGGAGATGGTGGGGGAGGCGGGGCTTATACCCAGACCAGGGTAAAGCTGTCAGGGGAGGGCAAAGTCCTTGCGGAGCAAGAACCTGGGGATGCAGGAGTGGGAGCTGTGCCACCCGCAGCCGTCCCCTCAGGGCAATGCTCCTCAGGGGGGTGGCTGTCCTAGGAGATCCAGTTTTGGCAAGTGCTTTCCAATCTAAGAGGGGCTCCGGGGCCTGAGCCTGGAGTGGCCGATTTACAGGACCTGCGTTCCCAGGCACGGCCACAAGGGGGCTCGTGGCTCCCTCTCCGGAGCAGTTTCATCCTAGGTCTGGATGGGGAGAGGAGGGAGAAAGGCTGGGGGATGGGGGGAGGTCAGGGGTGTAGAAGAGGACTTCTCTTAGGGCCGCTGGAGCCCTGTCTGAGGGCGGGATCTTCCTTGAGCATCTGAGGGGCCAGGCCACTGCGCCTGAGTTCTTTTCTGACTTTGTTTCCGAGGATGCCAAGGACAGCCCGGAAAGGACTGAGCACTGTGGGAGGGGGGATAATTCTTTACCTTTCAAGGTCTTCCAGCGGGATTAAGAATTAAATTTACATGAAACAGATTAACTGGAGAAAAAAAATCCGTTTTATTATGTGCGCACGGAGGCCTAATAATGAAATTGAGACCTAAAGAAATGACACCAAGGCAGGCAATTGTTATACTTTTTTAGACAGAGACAATAAATTTGTGAAGAACTGAAAGGATAAAGAAAATAGATGTTTGGGAGCTTTAACTAGTAAGGAGTTCTAAATAGATTATTTAAAAAAGTGACAAGGTTTGTTTCTACAGCTTTCTTGGCTTTAAAGTTCCTGTCTGGGGGTGCCTGGCTGGCCCAGTCGATGGAACATGGACTCTTGATCTTGGGGTTGTGAGTTCGAGCCCCACGTTGGGTGTAGACATTGCTTAAAAACAAAATCTTAAAAAATAATGATAAATTGGGGTGCCTGGGTGGCTCAGTTGGTTAAGCATCTGACTCTTCATTTCAGCTCAGGCTCTGATCTCGGGGTTGTGAGATAGAGCCCTGTGTCAGGCTCTGCACCTGATCGTGAAGCCTGCTTAAGATTGTCCCTCTCCTTCTTTATCTGCTCCTCCCCCCACTCACATGTGCTCTCTCTCTCAAGAAATAAATTAATTAATAAATAAAATCTTTAAAAAAATTTTTAAGCTCCTATCTGGTGATAAGGGTGTCATTTTACTTCTTAGCACCAGGAGGCTACCTTACCTATGGGAGATTTGTTTCCTGCTTTCAGAGGGCAGAGGAGGGTCTGCGTGTCCTTGAACCTGCTGTTTCCCAAGTAGCTTCAATTCAGAATAATCAGTATGCCATTGGGGTGGTACGTTTTGGGTGGCCTGCCCTTGGCCTCTACAGCCATGCAGCCTGGGTTCTAGCTGCTTATCTGGGAGCTGTGATGACAGCGCCCTCCTTGCAGGGCTGTTGAGAAATGAAAGATTTCACTAGTTCACAGGGCATGCTTAGTTCCTCTCAAGTGCAGGGAAGATGCAAGGGGGTCTCTTCCAGAACAGAAGTTGCTGGGGTGGAGGGGGAGGGTGGAGGTGTTGTTGGGGGGGCAGTCCTGCAGATGGCAGGGTGGACAGGGTGCCAATGAGGACTGGGAACCTCAGCCAGGCAGGGGGCTCCATCGGGGACCCTCTGCAATCTTGGCTCTACTGGCCACATCCCCCAGGGCGGGGGTCTGTCTGTCTGAAGTTAGCAGGCCCCAAGCCTGCGCCTCGAGCTGTGGAGAACCCACAGTTAGACAAAGGGACTAGCTGCACAGTTGACAACCGAAGCCGAGGTTTCTGAGCTTCAGTCCTGCCCAGAGTGATATTGGGAAGCTACCTCTGACCTTCACAGGAGAGGCTGGGGCCCACACAAGGTCAGCACTTCCCACAGGCTGGCACCCGATGCCCGGAGTCCTTGCTTAATCCCACCATTGCCCCAGGACGTAGGGCTCCTGGTCCCCGGTTTACAGCTGAGGAAGGAGAGCGCGGTCAGTTTAAGGAGCTTGCCCACAGCCGCCCCTTTCTAGGGGTTACCACTGCAGGACCCAGACTCCCCCAGGGGTGAATCCCTGCTCTCCTCGCAGCCAGGAGCTTATCGGGCTTCCTACCTGAGCTCAGCATCCTTGTCTAACATCGCCTAGACCTTCCCTCACTGTTGGGGTGAAATGAGCTTCTTGAAAGCCCGTGAGGGCAGGTCCACGCCCAGAATGGGGGTTTAGGAAATAGTTTTTCCAGTGAGCCAGCAGGCAGCTGCCAAGAGCTCGTGGATGCAGGGCACGGAGTTCCAAGTGCAAAGGGTCAGGGAGGTGTCTCTTAACTCCCAGAGGATTGTTCTGTGTCTTATAAATGGAAGTCTGGAGTTCATTTATTCAGTAAATATTTATAGGGTGTTTGTTCTATGTGAGATCCAGTTCTGGGTGTTAGGGATGCGCCAGTGTGGGGGAGGGGGAAGGCACAAACCCCTACCTTCATGAAACTCGCATTCTGGTGGGAAAGAGAGAAAATGAGTAAGATAAATGGACCTTTAAATGGGGCTGTGCACTAAGGAAGAAAAGCAGGACAGGAGAGGAGCATGTGTGTGAATGTATGTGTGGGATTCTGGTTTTGTTTGGGGGTCAGGGCTGTTTCACTGGATCCCTGCGGGATGTGCAGTGGTGAGCCAGGTGACCCCATCCGCTGACTTGAGGCCGCAAGGGCTGGAGAAGCACAGTTTCTAAGCCCTGGTACAGATGGGTGCGTCACGAGGCCCCCCAGAATCCTCAGGGCTGCCTCTGTAGAAAAACGATGGGTCATGACCTCCAAGCTTCCGAGACGACAGTTCTTGCAAAAGCAAGGCCAGGGACACCGAGACAAGAAACTCTACAAAAAGTGAACATCTCTGAGATCCGTCGCTGGTTACGGTTGTTATATTTGACCATTTAATACTCAGAATTGAAAACTTTGGATAGCAGGCAGAAATTCTTGAATCTGACCTTCAAACACTGTTTTATTTAAAAGCATTAGAGGTTTTGCCAGCTAATGTGCTAAGGAGGCATTTACAAGGCCCCAGCCTGGTGTATGTACCCCCAGGGTCCTACTTTGGGAACTTGTTAGGTCTCCTGTGGATGGGCCTACAAGAGGTCACCCTCTTCTAGGTCACCCTAGAAGTCAGAGCTCCCTGTCAGCACGATTCTTGCCATCTCCTTGAAACGTGGGTGCCCCAGCCCTATGTATGACTACAGTCCAGGGGTCAGGTAGTCCTCTGTTGAAGGCCCAGTGGTTGGTCATCTTGTCCTGATTTGGCCCAGCTCTGGAACTGATAGTCTGACCACCAGGGAGGTCCCCACAGTCCAGGGAAAACCTGGAAGTTTGGTCACTCTGCTGCCCAGTGTCTTTGGGAGACCAGCCATCCTCCTGGGCTCCTGCCTGCCTCACCATCTGTGGCCTCCGGACAACCTCTGAGGGCCCGCGGAACACAGTTGCATTCGTGCAAGGAATGTGGACTTGGCTGGCAGCCTAACCCAAGGCCCAGGCCTGAGGGTCCCCCAGCTTCACTCTAGACTAGAGCCACGGGGATGTGATTTTGAGTTTTGTGGTCTGACAGATGTCAGTGCAAGCCTATTGTGTGACCTCGAGCTAGTTACTTACCCTCTCTGAGCCTCAATATTCCTGTGACAGTAACAAGAATAAAGTGAACAGAAAGGAGGGCTCAGGAAATGTCCTGGGCCCCATCTGCCTCCCTCTCCCCTACCATCCAAGAATGCGTCCTGGCCTGGCACCACTCTCTCTCTGCCTGAAGTCCTGCAGAAGCTCCTCCTCTGAGCTCTCCTTCCCGGCGTCTGCTTGGGGAAGTGTATCTTGAGCCCCCCTCTCTGATGGGCACCCAGTGTCTGTGCCTGTCCCTGGCCTTCCCCTTGGCCTCTCTCTCCCACACGGCAGACATGCTGCCCGGCCCTAGGCCTGCCTGTCATGGTGGACTCTCCAGCATCCATATTGTGAAGTTGTTGTGGGGTTTTCCTCCAATCCTGTAAGCTCTGGAAACTTCCTGGGTTTTCCTCTCCCTGGCTGAAATCAAAGGCACCCTCCCCACTGCCTGCAGCACTGGAATCAGGGCCTAGACCTGGGTTTTTAGAGGCAGGAGCCAGCTTCTCCCGGTAGCACCAGCCCCGGTGTCCTCTGCGCTCTCAGAAGGCCCTTCCTTCATCCTGACTGCCCGGGTCACCCATCTGGGGGCGCATGTGTGCTGCAGAGCCCGGGCACGCTGTTAGATGTGAGCCGACCAAGGCTTCTGGATTGTGGAGATTACTAGACGGAGCCTTGGGGTATCTGTGGGAGTGTGTGTGTGTGTGTGTTTCTCTGTATGTGTGTTTCCATGTGTTTCTGTATGCGTACTTAGGTGTGTAGTCTGTGTCAGTGTGCATATGTGTTTCTGTCACTCTGTGTGTATGCATGTGGCTCTGTGTGTGCGTGTGTTTTATGTGTGACTGTGAATGCATGTGTTTTTGTGCGAGTGTGAGAGGGTGCATGCGTGTGTTTCTCTGTGGTTCTGTGTGTCAGTGTGTATGCGTGTGTGTTCTATGTGTGTGTACATGACATGCATGTGTGCGTGAGCCCAGGCCCTCAGCAGGGGTGTGGCAGGCTCTGTGCCTCAGTTTTGCCCGAGGTCAGGAGCTTCTCAGCCTGTGTCCCCCTCTGCCTCTCTCTGCCTGAGGACTCAGCGGGGTGGAGGGTACCCAGCGCTGGGGCAGATGCTGCGGCCCGCTTTCTTCTCCCCAGCACCTCAGTGTGAAGGCTGGGGGCCGGGGATGGGACACAGAACCACGCTCAGGCTGAGCCGAGCCAGTGCTGTGCCCCTTCATGTGGCACCGGCACCCACGCGTTCACTGCTGGAAGCAAAAGGAGAGGAAAGAACCCTAAGTCCATGCCAGCCCTCCCTCCCCGGGCTGAGTAGGACAAAGCGGCAGGAATGTGGTCTGGCCCTTAAGCCTGGCATGAGGACATCGCAGTCCCACACAGAAACTTCTGGTCTTCTTCTCTGGCCCTTGGGCTGGGAGACTGCCCTGCCTCTCAGAACCTCAGCCCCCAGTCAGGGACTAGCCCTTGTCTTCTTCTCTCATGGCATCAGAACAGGGGCAGAGCCCGTTTGGACAGCCAGAGTACCAGCTGGAAGAGAGACAGTGTACCCCAACAGGTACCCAATTAAAGAGTGGATTTTCTGCATTACCCCTAGTTTAAACTCTTGTGTTCTTGTGAAAGTACTTAGTTGTCAACTAACTGCTTAGAAATCTGAGGTTCTCACCCATAAAATCCCTGAGAAGTTACCCTAGGTAGATTGAAGTACTGGTCCGGATCCTTCACCAACCTGTAACAACATCCTAAACCCACCCTCACCATGGCCTCATGCAATGCAGAGTGCACTTCCAGGCCCCAGCCTTCGGCCTTGGCCATATGACTGTGGCCAGTGGCACGTTAGCAGACATGACGTTAGCCGAGGCTTTGTAATGTGCTTGACGGACTGGATTTGCCCTCCTGCACTCTGGGATCAAACATGAGACCAGCTTCCCCAAGTAGATCCTGGGCCCCGCAATGAGCACACATGGCAGCACAGGCCTGGATGTACCGTGGGGACAGCACGCCTGCCGTGGAGCCCAGCCTGGCCAGCGGTACTCAGAGGCCCACATTCATAAGCATCAGGCTCAACCCCAATGGCCTTACACCACTGAGAGTTTGCGCTGGTTGTCCAGCAAAGCTGACTGACTAGTGTCCTTTCCTGGGTCAGTCCTGAATGAGTTACAGCCCAATTCCATGATATAAAGGACATCACAGGGACAATAATATTTTGAAGATTGTGCAAGCCAGATTGCTGTTGTCCTACCTAGGAGAGGAGTTCTGTGGTGTGTGTGTGTGTGTGGTATGTCCATGCGATACTTAGGTGTATACATGGTGTATGTATGTGTGTGGTGTGTGCACACGTGATATATATGGTATATACGTATGGTATGTGTGTTTCTGGCTCTGTGATGTGTGTGTAAGGCATATGGAAGGTGTGTATGGTATGTATGGTGTGAGTGTATAATATGTGGTCTGTGGTGTGTGTGTGGGGGGGGGTCAGAGCTCAGACAAATGGCCTACACACCAGTCCAAGGGGAGGAGCAGGCATCCTGCCCAACATCAGCTGGCAGGGAATTCCTCATGGACTTTCTAGATGAGCTCAGCTCGGTACTCGGTGCTACAACAGCATTATTAGCCATCTCGCAGTCCTGTAGCCTTCCACTCAGGGAATGGTTGACCCCCATAGATAGAGTCTGATTTTGTTTCCTTTCCCCTGGTGAGTGGAGGTGGGGCAGTTGTCCTGTCTCCATCCGAGGTCACAGAAGACACTGCTGCCTGTTAGATCAGCATTTCCAAGTACTATGAACTTCCGGTCCTCCTGCAATTAAAGTCACATGTGTTCGAAATATTCCGATTTGCCTTGAGTTTACACACTGGATAAGTGGTTTCCTTTCTGACAGCCGTAAAGTACGGTGGCCGGGGACCTGCGGGCCCAGTGCAGGCAGGTATCCCGTGGCAAGTCACCACCGGCCAGGAAAAGCCATCGTGGGAGCAGTGGGCCAAGGTGTGGGGGACAGGCCACATCCCATGCATATTTGCTGCTAGAACTCAGAGAAGCAGGAGGCAAGGCAGATTCACGAGATCGCTCCCTCTGGTTTGACAGGTGGGTAGACCTCCACAGGTTTCATGCAGGCTGTTAACAGCCGGCCTTTGGTCATCACTGCGGGCTCCCTTTCCAACCTCACTGCCAGTCTGGACACAGTGGGTAATTTGGGGGACTTTCTGGACATCTCTGGACCCCTCCTCCATCTCCCCTTGCCCTCCTACTGTGTCTTCCCTGGGCAATGTTTTGTGCAAAGACAAGGCATGCCAGAGAGTTGTCATCAGAAAACGTACCCTTGTGCAGGGGCCCCGTAGGATTCACTGCATGTGATGGCCAAGCTTCTATTTTGATACGTGGCTTCTGAAACTCAAGAAACAGGAGATTTTAGCAGCCGCTCCAGTTCCTCTAGGTATGATGAAATAATAAGACAATTGCCCCATGACATCTGACACAGAACGCTTCTGTTTCCAGTTTACCCACATAACAAGATAGTTTCATTTATAATGAGATAAATGGATAGCGATGCTCGGTAAGGCTTGGTGTCATTATAGAGCTATTTCTATGTTAATGGCGTTGAGAAGAGAATGCAGAAGTGGCTGTCACCGCTGGAAAGAGGTGATATAAAATATGCCTATTGCAACACAGCCATGGTGGAAGGCCCCTATCAATAAGGAGGGCGAGCAGGCAGTGTGTGACTTGCATGTTTCTTGGAGGAGAGGGTGTTTTTGCCTCTTTGTGCCCCCTCCCCTGGTGTCTTTCAGGCCATCACTCTGGTCTCTCAATAGGCATTTGGCCATCTAGGCCTAGGGGCAGGTCCCAAGCAGGTCCTTGAGAGAGAGGAACACTGCCAGTCATCAGCCTGGGCACCAACAGGCCAGGGAGGAGACAGACCATGGTCTTAGGGGCCCTGCAAGGGCCCTGACATTGAACACAGAGAAGCTGACTCCAAGCTGAGCCGGTAGTGAAGCCATGGGACAGATTCAAGTAGGTGGCAGAAAACCAGATAAGCAGAAGGGGGTCAGGTGTGGCTTGATTTGAGCCTACAGGAGGCCAAGGGGTGCTAGTTCTCTTTTTTCCTTCTCTGTGCTCCATTCCCTTCCACGCTGGGTTTTGTCTCGGGCTCCCTGTCATGGTCAGGCTCCACCTCCTGGCAGGGCACTCATCCTGTCAGGCTCTGGGGAAACAGAGCGCCCCTTTCTAAGTACCCACTAAAAGTGTCACTGCCTACCTTTGACACTGATCGGGCCACGTGCTCACCCCTGAAACAACCCCTGTGCCAGTCAAGATACTTGCTGTGCTTAGCCAGGCCGGGGCCATGGACTCTCCCTGAACCACATGGTCCCCAAAGGGTCCTCCTCCATGAGTCACTGTCATAAGTCTGGTGACTCATAGTCGCCGACAACGCCTGATGACAGGGAGGCTGGGTGGGTGAAGCAGGGTCAGGCCCAGAGCCTGCTGGAGTGGTTTAGGAAGGCAGATCCACATGGACCCTACGGATGTGGGATTTCTTTTCATCAGCTCTTAGGTTTGTCCTCTTTCATGCCTGCGTTGCTATAGGCCTATTTATTTATTTATTTATTTATTTATTTATTTATTTATTTTTTTAAAGATTTTATTTATTTATTTATTTGACAGAGATAGAGACAGCCAGTGAGAGAGGGAACACAAGCAGGGGGAGTGGGAGAGGAAGAAGCAGGCTCATAGCGGAGGAGCCTGACGTGGGGCTCGATCCCGGAACGCTGGGATCACGCCCTGAGCCGAAGGCAGGCGCTTAACCGCTGTGCCACCCAGGCGCCCCCTATTTATTTATTTTTATTTTTCCCTCTTGAGTCACTGTTGTCTGAGAAACCTTTGAGGAACACAAAACCTGAGTATTCTACTCCCCTTCGGATACCCTGGTGGCTCCCACTCCCATAAGATGAGGCCCCAGGACCTTAGTGTGTCTCCATCTCCAGCCTTCTTGGACCAGTCTAGGCCCCTAAACATCATGCTTTTCCTATGCTTGGGCTTTGCACCTGCAGCTATCTGAGGTGCCCGGCCATCCCCCTGCCCCACCCCTCTGCCAGCTAGAAAACTCCTCTGTATCCCTCAGGACCCAAACTGTGGCACTCCTTCTGTGATGCGTCCCTCAAGTTCTCCCAGGCAGCTGTCTTATCTATGCTCTGGCTCTCTGTGCTGGCCCTTTATTTATCAGTTTTAATAGCTGCCTCCTTGTCTCATGTCCCCAGGCCTCCGGAAACTTCTTAAGGACTGTGCCATAAAATATGCTTTTAAATGTTTTATTATGAAACATCTCAAACATTAGGAAACCGCAGAAAATAACAAATATGTATTCACAACCCAGATTTAATAGATAACAACAGCTTGCCACATTTGTTTTATCTTTCTCTTTGAAGAAATAAAAATTAGAAAATACAACTAAAACCCAATCCCCTACTCTTTTTCCCTCTGCTCCCAGGCTCCTGAAACTGGATGGAGTCTCTATTCAATGTCACACTCTTGAGAATTATCCGTGTGGATTTGTGTAAATGTCCTGTTTCTTTGTGCAACAACGGAGTGCTTTTGATTTTAACAATAAACCTTCCTTACCCCTTCTCCTTCCCATGAAGGGTTTGTCTTTGGTATTTCAGCATTACAGATCTGCAACAGTGAATGCTCTTGCTTGTGTCTCCTGGGCTCGCAGGCAGGAAGGCATCAGCAGATATACTGGTAGTGGTGGAATTGTTGGCCAGTATGTAAGTGGGGTCTCTGCACCCTCAACTTTAATAAACATTGCCTGAGTTCTCGCCAGGGTGTTTGACCTGTTTACACCCCCTCTCCCCAAAGGATTTCATTTCCATGCTGCCCTCAAATCTCATCAACACTTACTGTTGTGAGACTTTTAAATTTTTGTCACGCTGATTAGAAGGCAATGATGTTTTGTTTCATTTGCATTTCCTCATGACTCATGAGGCTGAGCCTCTTTCTTATGTTTGCTGGTCACTCAGGTTTTCTCCTGTGAGTTGCCAGTTTTCTTAATGGCTTGTTTGTCGTTCTGGGAGTGTTCTGAAGCCGACTTCTTTTTCTGTTATACACAACCCTCTCTTACCCTTCATTGCATCCCTGCAACTCCCTCAGTGGCACACACAGGGTCAGCCCTTGGTGAATGTCTGCTGGAAAGAGATATTAATCTTAAAAATCAAATAGTTATTTTACCAGAAAAAAATGCACTTATTTGGGAATAGCAGGGAATTGCAATTTAAGACATGCAAAAGTCTTGGCAAAACCATAAATAAATCCAAGGAACAAAGGAGAAGGATAATATTTTATGAAAAAGGAGGAAAGTGGGAGGGGTTGCTTTGAATGCAAGTCCATTGCAGAAAAGCAGGACTTCAGGGTGATGACGGTTTCTCATTGGCTGAGTTGCAAGGGTGGTGGTCGATTTCTTGCAGGAGATGCAATGTACATCTTTCCTTGCTGGGACCTGAAATTGATGGTCCTTTCCAGTCTAGGATTCTTCTATTAGTGTCTGTAATTGACAGTTTTTTCCTGTAATTGACATTGAGTGGTATTGGCTCCCCTTTCCAGCCTCTGGATTCCATTTTAGTGAGGTTTCCTCTTATTAATTTTCTCAGGCAGAATGAAGGAGGTGAGCCCATGGGCCCAGAGAAGCTAGTAGCCTCACTGTGCGTGTGATGTAACGCGCATGAGCGCAGGGCCTGCTTAGGAGGTGGGTCTGCCTGGAAGCCACATGCTAGGGACTCAAATCTGAGCGAATGGGAAGGAGGTAACAGCCAGCTGGGCAGGAAGATGGAAGTGGAGGCGCTGGGAAGGGATTTGAGCCAAGGGTAAAGGGCTGTACTTTAAAGAAGACCTCTGTTGGGGAGCAGATTAGGGAGGAGAAGCCTGAGGGGTCAAGCAGGAGCAGCTCCCATGAGAAATAAGGCCAAAGCTGTGGGAGGCCAGGACAGGAGGCAGGGAGGCTGAGGAGTCAGTTTCACCCTCCATGAAGAGTTTCTGGGTCTTGCTGACTTTGTCTGCAAGTTATTCCCTAACGTCTTGGGGAGGCAGGAAGAAATGTGCCCGGAAAAGCCAGGATCTCAGTCCACTTGCTAAGGTGAACCCATTTGCCGTGATCCTCAGGACTCAGATTTAGACATTTCATTTCCAGTTTCTTCCTATCCTGCTACTGTTCTGGGTCATTAAACAGCCTCCTATGTGTTCTCCATTGATCACACACTCGAGGGAGGACAGCTCCTGGGTGCTGTTCAGGGACTGTGAGCTAACAGCCCTCTCTTCCTGCAGTCACCATAGGAGAAGTGCGGAATGGAGTCCTGAGTCCTGAGTCCTGATCATGTCCTTTATTAGCCAAGACCCACTTGCACTCACAGCCAGAATTCAACTCTTACCTACGTGTAGAATAATTCTTTAAATAAATGTAACATTCAGAATAAGCTGACACTGCCCAGCGCCCCAGCACCTGCATAACACCTGGCACAGAGGAGCCCCAGTAATGATTTATTCAGCCAGTGAACGAAGGGACCAGAACACTCAACTCTAAAGGTGGCAATCCTCCCAGAGCTGTCTATAAATAGAATTCCAGTTCAATTAAAATATTACTGGGGCCTTATTTTATTTTTTAACTTTTAATGATGTTCATCTAAAATAATGAACATGGACCAGCCAAGAAAATCCTGAGATGAAAAATTTTCAGATATTAAGCTTCTTCCAGATATTAAACCTATTATAAAGGGACAATAATTGAAAGAATATGGTACTGGTAGAGAAAGGGATATATTAGCGGACAATATTAAAATGCAGAAATAGACTCAAGTAATATCAGAATTTAGTTCATAATAAATATGGCATTTCAAAACAGTAGAAAAATTATCTATCTGATAGTGTTGAAACCTCTGGCAAAATATTTGGAAAACAAGAACATTTAAATCTTGGTTTCATCCCATGCACAAAAATAACTTCCAGGTCCCAGGGGTGTCTTTTCTAGAGTGCATTTCCAATTCCCATCAGGCCAGGCTGCATTGCTGCTTGCCTCCAGCCTTCCCAATGGAGGGGTCTTGGGCCTAGCCCCCCTTCCTTGGCCTGTCATGAAAGGATGGGCATGGGTCCCTGGCTCTGCACCTGGCCTTTCTGCTCAGGAGGCTGCAGTCTTGTAGGGATCGAGGGGTGCCAATCAAGGAAAAAGGTATGACCTCAAGATGCAGTAACACACAGTGAGATTTTTTTGGGTGAGGCTTGGACATGGTTGCATTTCAGGGAAGGAAGCCCATTGCAGCCAGACTCTGTCTACAGCCTGTGGCAGCTCAAGGTCACTACTCAGAGGGGAGGGGCAAGGGAACTCCCTGGGAGAGAGTAGCCTGAAAGGGGGCTTATGTGTCCGGTGAGGTGCTGAGCAGCACGGCGTGGTAGGGAGTCTGAACTCTGAGGGGCCCTAGCAGCTTGGCACCTTCTAGCCACAAAGCCCAATCTTATCAATAGGTAACAGCTGTTGGGCGAGGTGGGCTAAGCAAAGCAGGCAGTCTCTAAATGGCTAAAAATCTGCTTGTTCGACTATTTTTAAAACAATTGGATATGTACATATTTGAGATTGGCACCTGCAGGTTTTTGGGCTAAGTAAGGGGTCTCAGCCTGCAGTGAAGAAAGACACAACCTAGAGGCCAATACACAGAGCCCATCTTTGGCTGATTTCTAGAACAAGCCCCTCTCAGGAGCTTTGGTGATTGTGGCTGGTGGGGCCACCTCCTCCCTTGCCAGAGGAGCTGTGTACGAGCAGACTCCGTGAGTACGGCCCAGAAGCTAGGATTTTTGAAAAGCGCTCCGGGTGATTCTAATGTTTCAGCTGGCATTGGAAATCACAGCCCTAAGTCAGTGGTCCCCTGACCTGGCTGAATATCCAGCCAGCTATTTGGGGTGGCGGTGAGCAGTGACTGTGACAGAACTTTCCAGACTTATGAAAACCTGGACCCTGCCCCCAGAAGTTCTCATTTCGTTTGGAGCTCAGGCAGGGCATAGGTGGTGTTTTGACTGGGGGGGACTGTAAGGTACAGGCGTGTCTGAGAGCCACCGTGCGGGGCCTGGAGGGAGGACAGGCTGTTATCAGGAGGGTCGCAATGCCCAGAAGTCCAGGGAACGAGAGCCACCAGTTACTGACTGCCTGCATGTTACACGTGCCAGGCGTCATGCTGCTTGCATGAGCTCAGTCATTTCATACACGACAGCACCCACACCCTCTTCTACTCCCTTCTCCATGTCACTTAGGCTTTGCCAAGGGTTCCCTGTGTCTGGCAGCCACACAGGCCAGAGCTGCGGTTCCCTGCAGTGGTCACGTCTGCAGAGCCCCTGCTGCCACCATTCGGTGTCTCTTTCCAAGGTGTTTGCAAGAGCTCGTCCTTTGCCTGGATGCGCCTCCAGGTTGGTCAGAGGAGGGGTCACCTCACCTCAGCCTCTTAGCGCGGGTGATCGGGAGGTGTCTCTGCCCAACAGCTCTGTTCCAAGTAGAAAGTTCACTGAAGGAGCCCGAGGATGTGGGAAGGGCCACAGACTCAGCCCTCAACCCCAAGGTCAGAGAGCTCCACTGGGCAGCGGGAGGGTACCTCCCGGGAAGGGTTAGGAGCCCTTGCCAGGGCTACACACTGACGTGGCCGGGAGTGCGCCCCCGCTCACAGGCTTCGGTGTCTGGCACTTTCTCTCAATGCAGTGGCTGGCAGCTGCTGGCTGGGCAAGCTACTGTACTTTCTGCACATCATTTTCCTTACTCCTTCCAACTGCCCTCTGATGAGGAGCGTAACGACCATCATCACGATAATAGGCAGCATTTATCGCACATTGCTATGCCAGGCACTCTGCCAAATGCCTTCACTTAACTATCATTAAATAGAGCAAATTTGGGTGGCAGGGACTGATACCACCTCTGTTTCACAGATGAGTAAACTGAGGCATAGAGAGGCTAAGCAACTTGCCTAAGGCCGCACGGAGAACAAGGGGGGAGCTGGATTCAACCCCAGAGGCTACCCCTCCCCACCACACCTGAGCAGGTGGGCTTCCTCACCCTCAGCCCTCACCGCTCATTTGTCCTCCTTTTAGAGAAGCCACACGAGTCATCCAAGCAGAGAGCATTGAATATGAAGGATTCTCACTAGATACAAAGTTGCTTATTGGGGCGCCTGGGTGATTCCATCGGTTAAGCATCTGCCTTTGGTTCAGGTCATGATCTTGGGGTCCTGAGATTGAGCCCAGCATCGGGCTCCCTGCTCTGCGGGGAGTCTGCTTCTCCCTTTCCCTCTGCCCCTCCCCCTGCTGTGAGCTCTCTCTCTCTCTCAAATGGGTAAATAAAATCTTAAAAACAAAACAAAACAAAAAAAGTTGTTTATTACATGACTGAAAGGGTCAGAGGACTCTAGGGTGTCCCCCAGGAAGTGACTGGAAGAAGCCATAGCCGCTCCTAGGGCTGGAGCAATGGAATTAGCAAGACTAAGATCTTGGAGACTGAGCTCAGCTTGCTGAGGAGCGGCGCGGGTCCCAGCGGGGTCTCTGCATGGCTGGCAGGGCAGGTAGACTGAGAGGAAAAACCTGCAGACAAACTCAGCTCCTGCTACGGGAAGGAACTGCCTCTGCCAGCGTGAAGACACGATACTGGGTGACCCTCCCTGGAACAGGAGGCAAACAGAAAGGAGGAAGCCGGCTCCTTCTTCCAGCCTCACAGTCTCCGCAGCGCCCCCTACTGGCAGAGTCTAATGGGAGCCGCCGTCAATGCTTGCATGTGGTGGGCAGGGTTCCGGCTTCAGCATCACATAACGGAGACAGGATGGTGGGTTTGGAGCGGAAGGACAATTACTTAGTAACTGGCCCATCATCCCATGGCCAACGTTAAAGCCTTGTCTCTCATATCTCGGGACATGCCCCTTACCCAGGTGGACTCTGCTTGGCTGCAATGCCCCACAGTGAGCCCTGCAATGCCTCAGTTTGCACACAGCCATTGTTACATTCCCATGGGATGCAGGGGGCCGAGTGCCAAGGTCTCTCTCCAAACCCAACTGAGGAGTGTCTGTGGTATGTCCTCATACAGAGGCTGAGACAGCCCGGCACACATCTCACTCCTGGGTGCCCCAGAGCCCCTGTTCTGCTGTGAGTTCCTGCAGTGAGCAAGCCCCTTTCCAGAGACATTTGGTCTGGGAGGGAGGGAAGCCAAGTACATGCTTTTCTCCCTTCCCTCCTAAGCCTGTCCAGCCCCTTTTGTCATACGTGTTCGCCCAAGCGTGGCACCAACACCTCCAGTGGAGTTTGACCTTTACAGAAAGGAATAATTTGATTTCTCAGGAAGGTAGAGAACATAAGGTAGACTTTAGCAATATCGAAGCAGCATATCAATTAAATATCTGCCTAAGAGTTCTCTCTGGGCTTCCACATTCCAAAGGCTCACAGTAAAATTAACTCCAAAGTTACTGAACTGAGAAATGTACAATTACTGTCTTGTTGGTGCAATAAAATAGAGAGGACTGTTTAGCCATTTAATTGGCATCCAACAACAGGCGACGGTATGTTAATTAGACATCAATTACCGCGAAGTACTAATTGACATTTGATAAGCATTCTAACTGATAACCAGTGTTTGCTCTGCCAAATTAAATGGTTCGGTGGGCTGCCGTTGACAGCTGGGAGGGGGGTTATAAAAGGACTACAAGTGCCTGGCTGCCTCCAGGAGGCAGGGGCTGTCCTTAGAACATCCCGCCACTCCTTGGCAAACACTTGCAAGAGTCAAGTGATGGTTTTTCTGGTCTTGGGTTTTCCTTGAATGCTGCCTCTGAGAAAACAAGTGGTCCTCCTGATGGAACCAGGTTCTGCCTCCCTCAGACACAGATCATCTTTCCATTTTCTGTCTTCTCTCCTCAGCCCGCTCTGACCCAAATTTGAGCCCAATTTCTGTAGGTTCTAGAGTCTGACTATTTGAATGCTAAGCCTAGCTCTTCCGCTTTGAGGCTGTGGGCCCTGAACAATTCTCTGGACTTGAGTTTCCTTCTCTGTGCAACTGGGACATATCTTCAGCATTGGGGCTATTGGGAAGAAAGTGCTGGCCACAATTCCTAGCACAGGGCAGGAGCTCAGTATCTTATCATTCCTCTTCATCTCTCTCCTCTCTCTCCCTTCTGATCTTCTATTCCTACTGCTGGGCCATGGCTTTGTTCCACACTGTTGGACTGTGGCCTAGGCGCCATCTTTCCCAAGGGTCCATCTGAGCTGAGATCAAGTTTTGACTACCACCAGAGAAACAGTGTGTTTTGGGCTCTGGATTTAAATGCAGGTTCCACCACTCGTTAGCTGTGTGACATTGAGCCAGTTACTTCATGGCACTGTTCTTTGGTTGTTGTGGGGATAATAAGAATATTCACCTTCCAGAATTGATGGAAGGACTAGGATGATGCCTGTATTTATAAAGTACTCAGTATATGTTGGTTGTTACAATCATCAGACCCAGTCATCAGTGTGAAGCCACTGAACTTGATTCTCAACCAGGTAGTTTGTTTATGTTTTAACAACCAACTCTTGAATATATCCAGGCTTCCACAATGCCTTGTTTCTGGATGGTGACATGCTAAGGGGCCTCATCCCATCCTCTTTACCTCCTTTCTCTTGAGGACTGCCAGATCTGTTCAGATAAACTCTGGCTATTGCAATGTGGCAAATGCATCCTTTGTTAAAAGAGCGTGAGTATGTGTGTGTGTGTGTGTGCGTGTTTACACTCACATATTGACACACACACTGATTGAGAGTTAGTGAGTCCTAGGTCTCTTAGAGTATAAGAAAAATGTGACTCTTTCTTTGCTACCAGTTGGCATTTTGTTCTGAAATATCACTTGGGAACTTAGATTGCCAATGGAACTAGGTCAGTTCGATGAAAGCTAATTTATTGAATGGCTAATTGCCAAAGCCAATTCACTAAAAGTTAATTTGCTGAAAATAAATTTGCTGAATCATTAAATAACTTACTGACCAATTCACTGAACACCGTCCAACCCTCCACCGTGTTTTAGATGACTGGCTGTAGACATTGTGCCGTCAGAGCAAGAGGCACATGGAAAGAAGACTCTGAAGCAAAGTAAGGGTTAGGGAAAGATACTTAAAGAAGATAGGAACTGAATTTAAGAGAAAGTCCAGGGGCCCCTGGGTGGCTCATTCATTAAGCGTCTGCCTTCGGCTCAGGGCGTGATCCCAGAGTCCTGGGATCGAGTCCCGCATCGGGCTCCATGCTCCGCTGGGAGCCTGCTTCTTCCTCTCCCACTCCCCCTACTTGTGTTCCCTCTCTCGCTGGCTGTCTCTCTCTGTCAAATAAATAAATAAAATCTTAAAAAAAAAAAGAAAAGAATGTCCAACTGTTCGTAGCTAGATGCTGTTCATGTTAAGCCTTGCTCTGCCTTTGAACTGTGAGACACAGAGGATTTCCTGTTCAGTTGACCTGAGCGCTCTGCTCTATAGTTAAATGGCTGCAAGAAACCTATGACGAAACTAAAACAAAAATTATTTCTCAATAAGTTGATGGCTCAATCATTTACAAATTGGCTTTGGCAAACTGATTTTCAGTAAATTAGTCCATTTTCTTCCCTAGTACAGCTTAGCCCTCATGTATGCTGAGAATGAAGTGAGAAAGGCCAACTGGGAGAGACCAGCCGTCTGTCCACAGAGAATGAGGGGGAGGAGGCTTTCGGTCTCAGTGAGGGCTGGACAGGGAATCCTGAGGGTGGGATCAGGGTTCAACAGCCTGACCCTCTGGGTGACGGTGGGGTTGATGATTAAGTCAATAGGAGTTCTCTGTTCCTGGGGGCATGCTTAGAGGGATTCCAGACCCAGATACTGCCAAGACTGGGACCTGTAAAAGCTTGGAGGAGGTGACCTGAGCCCAAGACAATAGCCAGGGCTCTGGGGAAGGACCCTCTTCAGCCCCAGAGCGCCTATTAGAAGCAAAACAGAATGGGCAGAGACCTGGGGACAGCCCTGGCACACCAGGCTGTGCTAGGGACCCCAAGCTCCCTGAATGTAGGCTTGCTTATCGAGGGAAAAAAATCTGTTGTGTCATCTATGGCAAAAAGAAATACTACCTGACTATATCGCGCATTCACTATGTCCCAGAACCCTGCTAAGTATTTGTGTGCATTGTCTCCCATAGTCATGGCAACAACTCTGTAAAGGAGTTGCTGTTTTTATTTCCATTTTACAAAGAACTGAGGCTCAGAGATATGAAGAAGTTTGCACAAATTTACAAAGCTAACAAGAGTCAGAGGTTGTTTTCTCATCTAGCTCTGTCTGGACCTGGATTTATGCTTTGGACCCAAACCTCATCTGGCCCTCTCACTATGAATCAAACATTAAACTGGGTTCTGGGAACTGACCAAGCACACCTGTTTTCTGCTTCATAGAGCTTATGTGCAGTCACATGTTGTCACCAGACCTCCTCCTATGCCAGTGGGTCCTTCCAGGCATTTGTAGGCCTTGGACAGAAGGGGCTGAGCGCTGAGAAGGACTGAGTAGGCAGTGAACAGGTGCCAGCAGCAAGCAGAGCTGATCTCCCACATCTCACCTACTCAGCCTCATACTTCTGCTACAGGCTGACGACTTCTTTTCCAGCAAGCATTCTCCAAGTGCTTGCTGAGTACTGCTGGACAGAGTTAGGCTGGGGTGGGAAATGCCTGGGAAAAGAGCTACAATGAGCTAAAAGACTGGCTAAAAGTGGAAGGGTGGATAGTAAAAACAGAAAATTTTAATCACTAAATATGGCCTCATATCTAGTTGTAGAAACGATTGCAGTGTCCATACAAATTCATCTTTATGTTGATATGTATATATTTTTATACATTGATCAAGTTTCCATCTCTTTTTTCCATACTAGTTTGTATTATATGTGTTATTTGGAGTTAATCTTATAATACAGTTTCAGGTTACTCAAGAGAGCAATTGTGAGTTACCCCAGAAAGGTTACTCCAGAGAGAATTGTGACTAAATGATACGAATAAATATCATCCAAATATGGATTTAATAACTTATAGGCTTTGAGTCATCCTTTTTGGGGAGTGGGTTAGCATACCCTTATTTGTCCTAGTTGCACTATGTTAGGTGGAAGATTGTATTGTTTCGAAATATAAATACAGGCACTTTCTCTTTGCAATGTCATCGATATAATGATATATTTTAGCTAATTATATTCTTCCTTCATCTTCCTTTTTTGGTAGTTTTATGTAGGGCATATTATGATGTTGAACTCTACCATTTAGTCCATGATTTAGAGAATGTCAAAACATGTTTATCACAGACCTAGAGGAGGAATAGACATGATTCAGTAAGCGTAGATAAGGGGTTGGGTGAAGTATCTAATAAGGCTTTGTATTGTCTCTGTTTTAGGGAAGAGCATGAGTACATTTTGCTGGGGCAGATAGTTTCATTATTTTTGGTGGGATCATTATTATTGTGATTTGGAAGATTAGGGAAGAGAGTCATATGTTGATGTTGGACAATTAAAGAGTAGACTCCAATAGACATTTCTCATTCTCTCTGGCTACCCAAGAGCATTGAACTTATTTTCTATCTTTGAGGAATTTCCCACTTTATGCATCTTTTTTTTTTTTTTTTTTTTTTTAGATTTTTATTTATTTATTTGACAGAGAGAGACAGCCAGCGAGAGAGGGAACACAGCAGGGGGAGTGGGAGAGGAAGAAGCAGGCTCATAGCAGAGGAGCCTGATGTGGGACTCGATCCCGGTACGCCAGGATCACGCCCTGAGCCGAAGGCAGACGCTTTAACGACTGCGCTACCCAGGCACCCCCTCCCACTTTATGCATCTTGGTGGGAGGCACAGACCATCTCCTATATGGAAATTTCCCTGCCTCCCTTGGAGCTGAGACTCAGGCATTTGACTCTGGCTTTGCCACTTAGTTATATTTTTCCAGACTTTGAGTCAGAAGCTAATGACATAGAAAGATGTACTGAAGAATTCTGGCATGGCGTGAAGGAGCTACACCAAGTTTGCAGAAGCGCATTTTCTAGTTGTGACATACAGTGCCTCGTATCCATGGGGTTGATGATGCAAGCTGTAATGTTTTTCCTAGCAATGGTGACTCTATTGCTCCAGTTCTGTGAAGTAAGTTGACACTGACTAAATGCCAAGCCTGACTCTCTGATCCTCTAAGAGATTTCATATCTTTTAATACATTTCTTTTCTGTTTAAACTAACCCAAGTTGGTTGTATACATTCGAGAATTCTGACTGGTACAGGGGAAAAGGAAAAAAAACAAACAAACAGAACAAAATAGTCTATTGATCTTTGTATAATTATCTTGTATCTAGCCACCATTTCACATTCACTTATTCATCATAATAGTATTTTAAAAATAAATTTCTTTGATTATCAAGGAATACTGTTATTTTATATATCAATCTAGATAATTTTGGGTTTTGTTTTTTTTGTTGTTGTTGTTGGTTTTTTTTTTTTTTTTTTTTTTTTTTTTTTACAAGTAATACAGTTAGTGCAAGTACAGATGGTAGAATTAGCCCAGTTACCATTTCTGAATTCGGCTGAACTGGCTGCAAATCCTAGGCTCTGACACATCTTTGCTCAAGGTTGTCCTGTGGTCTAGGGAAAAGCAAGTGCTTGCCCAGATAGAATATATACTAAAACTTCCTTGTAGATGCTATGCGGACTTAGCTTGGTGGTGGCCAATGGCGTTAGGACTGTGGTTTGCGTCTTAAATAGTACAGAGTGCTTATCTACCCAAGCCAGCTAAAAGTTGAAGGAACCAAAGTTTTTAGATATAACAAAAGGCAAACCAAAAACCCCGACAGTGTTAAAATAATAAAAGTTAGGCAAAAGCAGAGATAAAGCTAAGAAACTGAACCCAGAGTTATGAACCAGGAAAGATTGGGATGGATCAGGAATAAGATTAAGATCAAACCAAGGGGAGTAGTTGGGGATGGGATAGGCAATGATGGATCTGGAATTTCTCTGGAGCACTTCTATTAACTATCAGTAGAATAATGTATGAATTAGTTGGACAAATCATAGGCACCCAGAGTGTACTAAGCTGAACCCTAACTGCCTCTATAGGACTAGACTTCTGTTTTGACTCTCCACTCTGCAGTTATTTTGGTGACCTGCCTGTAGCAGGACTACACCTGCTACATTTCTGAATGGGATGAAGTGTTTTATTGCCACGAACTAAGTCTGTCCTCAGAGGCAGATTGGGCTATTACCTAATCATTGCCAGAATTAGAGCATTAGGTTGATATTCTAAAACCCTAGTCATTTTTTAAAGATTTATTTATTTATTTTAGAGAGAGGCAGTGCACAACAACCGAGAGGGGCAGAGGGAGAGGGAGAGAGAATCTCAAACAGACTCCATGCTGAGCATGGAGCCCCATGCTGGGCTCGATCTCATGACCCTGAGGTCATGACCCAAGCTGAAACCAAGAGTTGGACACTTAATTGACTGTGCCACCCAGGTACCCTCCAAGTCATTTTTAAATAAACGTCTGCCAACGTTTAAAAGTTTATAGTAACTTTAAAAACGATTTAGACATTAAAGCAGAGAATGTCTGCATGAATGTGTGTTTGTGTACATGTGTGTGGTGTATGAGTATGCACACACACAAACACATATGAAGAAATATATGCACATATTAAATTCAAACACTCTGAATTATAAAAGCCTCCCTCTATCCTCAGTCCTATTCCTTAAGAGAAACTGCTACCAACACTTTCTTGTGTATACTTACAAAAAAGTTTATATCATTATAAGTGTATTTATGTAAATATATATACATACCTGTATTCTTTTCTTTTTTTTGATACATATGAGATAGTACACTGTTCTTCCTTTTCCTCTTCTCATTTAAAAACATGAATTGGAGTTCTTCCTATGTAAGTACATATAAGTACCTCATGCTTTTTATAAAAACGTGTATTTCATTCTGTGGATCTGCCCAACCATAATTTATTTAAATGTATTTGAGGATTCCACTTGCTATACTTGACAATGCTTGGTATTGCTAATCTTTTCAAGTTAGCCATTCTGGTGGGTGTGAAATCATGTTTCATGTGGTGTTAATGCATAATTTTTTGATCACTAATGAAGTTGAGATTTTCCTAAGTTTATTGGACATTTGTCTACACTTTTTAATGAAGTACCTTTCCATTGCATTGTCTTATTCCTATTTAGTTGTTGTAGATTTTAGATATTCTGGATTAAAGTCTTGTTACATATAATGTATATTGCAGAAGTTCTCTCATGCTATGGTCTGTTTTTTATTTTCTTTTGTTTTTGTTTTTGATTCTCAATAGTATCTTTCAGAGACTGAGCTCTCAATTTTAATCAGATCCAATTTAGCAATTACTTCCTTTAAAATTAATGCCGGGGCGCCTGGGTGGCACAGCGGTTGGGCGTCTGCCTTCGGCTCAGGGCGTGATCCTGGCGTTATGGGATCAAGCCCCACATCAGGCTCCTCTACTATGAGCCTGCTTCTTCCTCTCCCACTCCCCCTGCTTGTGTTCCCTCTCTCGCTGGCTGTCTCTATCTCTGTCAAATAAATAAATAAAATCTTTAAAAAAATAAAATAAAAAAATAAAATTAATGCCTTTTGGGTCCTGTTTAAGAAATCGTTTTTTACTCCAAGATAATGATGAAATTTCCTCACATTATTACCTAGAAGCTTTATTGTTTTATGTTTTTATTTAAATGTATAATCCAAATGTGTTTAATTTTTGCGGATGGTGTAAAGTAGAGGTCAAGATTCGATTTTTTTCCAACGTTTTAAAAATCCCAATTTACCCAGCACCGCACTGATTAAAAGAACATCATTCCCCCTCTGGCATAGAATGTTACCTTTATTATAAACCAGCAGTCATATTGTATGGGCCTGTTTCTGAGCTCCATGTTCTGTTCTATCGGTTTAATTACTGCCTTAATTATTTTGGCTTTCCAAGTTTTTATATTTATTATCCTACCCGGTTCTATTTTAAGAGGTTCTTCACTTTCCTTGGACATTTGCATTTCCATTTAAAATTAAAAATCAGTTTAACAACTTCCAAACTGAATTGGAAAATCCTGCTGGAATTTTGATAGGAGTTGCATTGAATCTATAGACCAACTTGAAGAGAAATTAACATCTGTATAAGATTGTCTTCTGGTCCATATATACAGTGTGTCCTTCCCTTTATTTAGGTCAGCTTTAATTTCTCACAATATTTGGTAGTTTTCTGCATAGAGTTCTTATAACTTCTTTGTTAAATTTACTCTCAAGTTTATTTTTTATATTTTATAGTATTTTTATAATACTGTAATTGGAATATTTTAAAATTTCGTTTTCTGCTTGTTCATTGGACTATAAAGGTACAACTACCTTTTTGTGTATGTACTGTGCTTTGTGTATTGATATTGTATCCAGTGCCTTTGCTAAATTTATTTATTAATTTTAATGGTTTGTCTATAGATTTTCATGTATTTTCTATCACATATATCATAGCCTATGTAGTAGCATGTAATGACTTTTGCATCTCCCTTTTCAATCCTTAACTCTTTCATTTATTGTTCTTGCTTAATTGCACTGTTAGGATGTCTTGTATAATGTTGAATAGAGTTGTGACAGCAAGTATTCTTGCTTCATTTCCAACTTCAGAGGGAAAGCTTTTAGGATTTCACTAAGTGAAATGTTGGTTGTAGGTTTTTTGTACCTATCAGAGATTTAAAAGATTCCCCTCTAACTCTAGTTTGCTCTGACTTTTTATTATGAGTGGGTGTTGAATTTATCAAATGACTTATCTTTATGTATTAAATTATGGGGCACCTGGGTGGCTCAGTCGGTTAAGCTTCTGCCTCAGGCTCAGGTTGTAATCCCAGGGTCCTGAGATGGAGCCCTGCATTGGCAGGGAGTCTGCTTCTCCCTCTCCCTCTGCCCCTCTCCCCTGCTCATGCTCTCTCTCTCAAATAAATAAGTAAAATCTTTTAAAAAATTATGTGGTTTTTTCCTCCCCTATTCTGTTTATGTAGTAAATGAAATTGATTTTCTAATGTGCAATTTTCTTCCATTCCTGGAATAAACACATCTTGGTTATGATGTATTATTATTTTTATATATTGCTAGATTTGTACAATTTTTGATTCTATAAATATAAGAGAGATTAACTTTGATTTTCTTTTCTTATAATGACCTCGTCAGATTTTGGATTCAAGGATTATACTTGCTTCATAGAAGAAGTAGGGAAGTGTTTGCTATTTGCTGTTTTCTGGAAGAGTTTGGGCACGACTGACATTATTTCTCCTTTAAATGTTTAGAAGAACTTACCAGTGCAGCTCTCACGGCCTGAAGTTTTCTTTGAGGAAAGGTTTTTAGTTATGGACTTAATTTATTTAAAAATGCATAGTATAACTCAAGTTTTCTGTTTTGTTGTGTCTTTAAAAAAGTGTATCCTTTTCATCTACATATTTAAATATATTGGCAAAGGGGTTTTTATTATTATTTCCACTTATTTTCTTTTTAATGCCCATCAGATGTGCAGGCATATCCCCTTTTTAATTCCTGATATCAATTTTTTGTGCCTTCTTTTCCCAGCATCATGTTTAGTCTTCCCAGGGATTTACAAATTTTATTAGTGCCTTCAAAGAGCAAGCTTTGTTTTAAGCTTTCTTGAATTTTCTGTTCCTCTTTTGTTTCCTTTTTATTATTTTCTGCTCTGTTATTTTCTTCCATATTCTTGGAGCTTAATTTGCTCTTCCGTCTTTAGCTTCTTAAGGTGGATGTTTAGATTCTTATCTTTTGGTATTTTATCTTCTCTCATGTGTACATTTAATGGTAAACATTTCTGCTATTCATAGTTCTCACTGAATTGCAATGCATTGTGATATGCCATGTTCTCACTGCCATTCAGCTCCAAATATTTCCTAATTGCCACTGTAACTTTTTCTTTCACTTACGTGCTATTTAGAAGCATACTGCTGATTCCTAAATATTTGCGAAATTTCCTAGTTATTTTTTTTGTTACTGAGTTCTAACTTAACTTTCATTACAGTCAAGGAATATACCCTGAGGTTTTAATCTCTTAAAATTTGTGGACACTTGCTTTATGAACAGTATATGATTGATATTGGTAAATTTTCTATGTTCACTTGAAAATAATGGTATATTTTGCAATTTGTGATACAATGTTTCATATGTCAATTAGGTAAAGTGTGCTAAATTAGGTTGAGTATTCTCTATTTCTAAATTTTTGTCTACTTATTCCTTTGGTTATGGAGAGGAGTGTGTTAAAAATTTTCACACTAAAATCATGGATTTATTTTTTTTCCTTTTAGTTTTGTCAATCAGTGAATTGTGTATTTTAATGCCATGCCATTAGCTGCATACAATTTTAGACTTTTTCCGATATTACTGATGATTGATTGTTTTGTCATTATGAGATATCCCACATTATTACTTAAAATATATTGGCCCTGAAGTTTATTTTTTTCTGGCATTACTATACCAGCTTTCTTTTAGTTAGTGTTTGTATGGTACATTTTTTCCCCCTTTTCCTTTCATCCTTTCTATATGCATATTGTTTGGGAATATCTCTTGTAAGAAACATATAATAGTTGAGTTTTAATTCATATGATAATCTTGATCATTTGATCGGAATATTTATTTAATTTATTTTAATGTAATTGTAATATATTTAGATTTAAATCTATAACCTTAACAGCATTTTTCTATTGATTCCAGCAATTCTATGTTCCTTTCCTTTCTTGGTTTATTTCTTCCAGTTTTTATTTATTTCCTTCTTTTTCTATTATTTTAATAGCTTTATATTCTTCTACGGTTTTTTAAATGGTTACTGGAGACAGTGCAGTAGGCATACTTAATCTACGGAAGTCTAAGAAATTATCTTTCACATTCCAGTTAGTCAAGGCCTTTAGAGTACTTTACCCTACTGTACCTTTAGCCTTCTGTACTATTTTCTCTTAAAGATGTATTTATGTTAAAGAGAGAGAGAGGGAGGGAGAGAGAGAGCGAGCATGAGCAGAGGGAAGGGTAGAGGGAAAGAAAGATCATGACCCTAGCTGAAATCAGAAGTCGGTGCTCAAGAGACTGAGCCACCCAGGCGCCCTGTACCATTTTCGTTATGTGTCTTAATTGCACGTATTTTTTTGCATGTTTATTTTTAAACCCCACATGATGTCATTATTATTGTTGTTCATACAGTCAGTATTCACTGAGATCTGTCTGTCTTTCTATATGTGTGCAATTCTCTTCCTTTTTTTGGAAATCCATGCTTCCATTTAGAATTATTTTTCTTCTGCCTGAAGAATTTCCTTTAGTGTTTCATCTACTGCAGCTCTGTTTAGTTTTTGATTATCTGAAAAAGACGTATTTTGTCTTTATTTTGAAGGATATAAAGGATTTTTATTCTGGTGCAAAATTCTTAGTTGTCAGTTATTTTGCTTTAGCACTTTGCATACATCATTTCATTATTTCAGACATTCTTCTCTTGTTCCCATTGGGGAGCAGCAATCCTTTTTCCCCTTGATAATCAGGATCAGGCTGTGTAGTTGGTTCCCCTTACCACATGCTGCTTTAATGGCATATGGAGCTCAAAATTGCCATGTGGGAATTTCGACTTCCAGCTGTCTCTGGTAGAATAATTTCTCCCTTTGTAACTGTGAGCTTGAAACCATGAAGGCTCCACATCGTGTCATATTTCGACTCATACCCCTGAGTTATGCTGGGATCTGGTCCTAATAATGGGTGTTCAAGACAGGAAGGAGTGGCAGAGAGTAGATCTTAAGGAGAATGAGACTCTTCTTGCAATTAGAATCCTCTTGATCCCAAGTAAGTTCAAGGGTCTTTAAGGAAGGCAGGATATGCCTGGTCACTGAGGGAAGAGGGGAGACTTCTTTTGGCAAAGGGTGACTCCCAAGGATTGGGGCATTCCACGTGTTTAGATGGAGCTAAGTCTACCATGACCCCATTCTCAGGGTGCATCACCGTTATTACCCTGACTTTCCCTTAAGAGACCTGGTAGGGATGTGAATTTAACTCATGTTGTGATTCCGGTTCTTGAAGCTACGGATGCTTTGAATCAGGAAGCTGCAGAAGACTATTGCTTACCTCACAACAATTATACAGCCTTAAGGTGGATGAAATGGAGTTATTTGCAAGTCTGAGGAGAGCAGAGTCAAAGACAATAACAACAAACAAATGGTAGGGTTAAAGCATGTGTGCAACATTTATGCTGACAATGGCTAACACCCTTTAAAAAAAAATACAGTACTTCCATATATTGTTAAATGTAGTGGGCAGACTCATGGCTCCCAAAGATACTCATGCTATAATCCCTTGAACCTGCGAATAGGTTGGTTTATGTGGCAAAAGGGCTTTGCAGATGTGATTAATGGACCTTGAGTTGGAGGTATACCCCTGGATCATCCAGATGGGCTCAATCTGGTGAATCCTGAAAAGCAAAGAACCTTTCCCGGCTACAGAGAACCAGGGAGAAGGCAGTGTGAGAAGGACTTGATTTGTCATTGGTGGCTTTGAAGATGTAGAAAAAGGCCAGCAGGCAAGAAATGTGGGTTGCCTCTAGAAGTTGGAAAAGGCAAAGAAACAGATTCTCTTCTAGAACCTCCAGATAGGAACACAATGTGGTCATCGCCTTGATTTTAGCTCAACAAGACCCATTTCTCACTTCTGACCTCTGTAACTGTGAGATAATGAGCTTGTGTTGTATAAGCTACCAGGTTTGGGGTAATCTGTCATGGTGGCAATAGAAAACTGTACAGTAAGAAAAAGACAAATAACTCAACAGAAAAACAGGCAAAGGATATGAATAGACAATTCACAGAATTATCCAATTAACATTTGAAGAGATGCTTAATCTTACTAATGAAGCAGATAAAGGTAAATGAGAATGAAGTGCCATTCTTCATCCCATTGGCAAATGTTAAAACAAGCGATGACACACCTTAATAGTGAGAAATAAATACTTTCAGGTATTGCTGGTGGGACTGTGAATTCCTATAACTATTGGGAATGTAATACAATGATATCTAGTAATATAAATAATACACAAATCCTTTGACTTAGGAAAACCAATTTTGGCTACCTTTGTTACAGAAATTATAGGGTTATTTATTTTTCTGTAAACGTACAAGAAAATTTATTGTGGTGTCAAAAAGCTGGAACTAATCTGAAGGCTCATCTTGGGGAATGGTTAAATAAATTTTGAAAAAAATCCATAAGATGAAATATTATGCATCAGGTAAAATTAACTCTATCTCTATGCAGAGGTCAAGAAAGCAGTCCATTGTATACTCTTGACTCAAAGAGCAGGTTGCAATGTCATGCCCATAGTATGGATCCTTCGAGATTAAAAATAATACAACCAAGCGTTGGTGTACATACGTTTATAGACATTTTTGTTTGTGTAGAGAAAGGTGTGGAAAGAAACACACCAAGCAATTAACATTGGTTATCTAAACCTATGGCACTGGAAGTGACAGGGCATGTGGGAGAGCAAGAGAATTAACTTTTTCTTTACACAATTGCTTAACTTTTTACTACGATCGTCTAAAACTTCTACAAAATTAAACATTTTTAAAAAGATTTTATTTATTTATTTGAGAGAGCAGGACAGAGACAGCTAGAGAGAGCATGAGCGGAGAGGAGAGGGAGAAGCAGACTCCCCGCTGAGCAGGGAGCCGGATGTGGGGCTCGATCCCAGGATCCTGGGGTCATGGCCTGAGCCGAAGGCAGATGCTTAACCGACTGAGCCCCCCAGGGACCCCAAATTAAATATTTCTAATACAATATCTAACAAAGGGAAGAAACCTTGCATTATTGAACTTACACGTTTGCCCGTTAGCTGGTAAAGGACCCTCTCAGCTGGGACTTGCGGCCCACCTGCGAACAGTCTCGTTCTGGCCACAGCGCACCTTCTTCGTCCAAGCAGCAGCGTGCCTTTGTGCAAGTACTTGCGCATTCTGTGCCTCTTTATAACAATAAGGGCAAGGTGGGAAAAAATGAAAGTACAGATGAAAAGTGTAGGTTTCATAAGTTTAAAACAGGATCAAAGACCAAAATCATCAGGCATACCAAAAGTAATACATCTCTTACCTGAATCAGATACTCACTGGACTTGAACCAGCCAGACTATGAGTTTGGCCGTGAGGGAAAAGAACAAATTTAAGGAACAGAGGCAAAGGTGCTGTGTCTTTGAGATAAGTCACTGGGAATTACCTAACAGATTTATTTTTCCTCTCCAAGATGGAACCACCCCTAACCGCACTTAAAATGCATAGGTCTATTGAAGGTTTTTCTCACATGAGTATTTTTCAGGTGTTTTATGTGTACAATAATAATTTGAAATATTATTCTTACTGGTTTCCCCTGCCATTTCTTTGTACACATTGCCTGATCCCCACCTCTAGTCAATCAAGACACTCACATGGTCTTCAGGATGAATAAGATAAACAGGAAGAACAGCAGCAAGAACTAGTCAACTTTCAACTGTATCACTCCCCAAACAGGCCTTTAAAGTTCAAAAGGGCAAACCCAAGGGAAGGTACGGAATTTGTACCATGATGCTAAGACAGGAAAGAAAATAGAGGAACGTAGAGGCTGCTTCTCTCATGGCACATGGGAGCTGAGAGAAGGGTGGCCTGGGCTGGAGAGGAGGGGAGCGGGAGGGGGTCTTCACAGGGGTCTGTGTGTGACCTGACAGGGAGCTATGACAGCTGTCGGTCTTTGCTTTCAACAGTAATGAGTATGTGCACCACCACCCATTTTAAAAACACAAACAACTTTGTTTATTTGTCAAGACACAAATCTGAGGTGCTCAGTGAGATTATTGATTCTTTAATATTATTTCGCTTCATTCCACCATAAGCATTAGTGACCTGGTGACTCCTTTGCCTGCCTGTCACTCATCTTCTCACATTGCTGATGGAGGGGGAGTGACGAAGCCAGCCACCCCCCTGGCTATTACCCTCATACATTGCTGGTAAGAATGTAAAATGATGCAGTCACTTTGGAAAGCAGTTTGGAAGTTCCTCAAAAAGTTAAGCATGGAGTTACCATATGATCCACTAATTTGACTCCTATGTCTATACTCAAGAGAAATGAAAACATAGGCCCGCACAAAGCCTTGCCCATGACTGTTCGTGGCAGTATTATTCATAATATCCAAAAAGCATAACCATCAGTGGAATGGCCATCAGTTGAGGAATGGACAAACAAAATGTTGTACGTCCACACAGTGGAATATTATCAACAATAAAAAAAAAGAATGAAGTACTAATACACACTTCAAACGGATGAACCTTGAAAACATTATTCTAATTGACATGAGACAGTCACAAAAGGCCACATATTGTATATTCCATTTATATGAAATACCCAGAGGAGACAAATTCACTGAAACAAAAAGTCAATTAAGGTTTACTAGAGCTTGGAGGAGGGTTCACTGGGTAGTGACTGCTTTTGGGTACAGGCCTTCTTTTCTAGGGTGATGAAAATATTCTAATATTAGATAGTGGTGATGGCTGTACAACTCTATGAATATACTAAACCCACTGAAGTGTACACTTTGAAAGGATGAATTTTATGCCGTATGAAGTGTACACTTTGAAAGGATGAATTTTATGCCGTATATACTTACGCACATACTTGGCGATAAGAAGTGGAGATGGTCTATGTTTGAGTATGTCAGTAATAATTGAAACATTATTTATCACTTCCTAAAAATCTCTTCTAATTTTAAAAAATGGAAGGTGTACAAGTATTTATACCAATGCTTGTTTTGGAGAGTTTATTTCATCAAATAATATGATGTATTTTGAGAATATATTTCCTCATTGAAGGCGTTAAATATTTTAAGAGATGAAGCATTTCTCTTGCCACAAAGAAGAATCCTGAGAAGCTATGAAGAAACAAAAATGAAGTATTAGAGATAAAGTAAAATGAATCCAGACATTTGAATGAAATGCCGGAGTCATGAGGAAACACAGAGCACACTGAGTAAAGAGGACAACACCGGGGGAAGAAAGGAATGAGGAGTCCCTTAAGACCAATCAAATGGCAGTACTGGGTTTAAAATTATCAGCAAGCTGGAATGAGCAGAGAAGAGCAATGAAGGAAACGTGTTCCATCCCACAGATCAGCAATGCAAGGCACTGCAGATAGTAGTCGAACACATCCGCCACCTGTAGAACTGTCTATTAATAACTACTGAGATCTGCCGGAACTAGTTAATTTCTACTAGGTATAGCTAGTCAGATAACAAAATGCTTGAAAAGCAAGTATTCAATAAATGTTATTTTTCTCCCTCCTCCCTGTGCACATTTTCTTCATTAGACTTCCTACAGTTAATGTTTTGTGTCCTTTTAGTTGTCCGTGCTTTAAGTCATGGTCAAGGGGCTTGCTCTCCACTGACAATGTCCAGCACCCTATCTGCCTTCAGTTGGGGAAGCGATTCATGGAGAGCCAGGATTGCTGTTGCAGTGTGAGTAGAAATGATGGGTGGCTCCTGAAGACTCCATTTTCAGAAGTGCATGTGTATACATTTTCACGTCTCCGTTCAGGCAAACTCATCAGAGATACATTCCTCAAAGCTTGGGCAGCTGTAAGGATTGCCCTTCTTTCTGGACTTTCAGGACCACCCAAGTGGGCTGCAATGCTGCTGTAGTCCACCTCTGCGACGGGCAGAGCCTGGCAAATCAGCTGTGGTTTCCCTTCCTTGCTCTGTTCCTCCTCTTCTCTTTTCTCCTTCTCCTGATCGCCTTTTGGGCAGTGTTCACTACAGAGAAGAGGGCCCCCACGTGTACTCCACAGGGCAGACATTCTGTACAGGGGCTGTGTGGAGTTCTAATCTTTCATGTGGCCAATCAGCATTAATCTGCTACTTCCTAACCAGTGTCCAGAAGGTCTGTGCCAAGTCTCTAAGTAGAGGTGTCCAATCATCTAAAACAGAGCCATATGAAAGAGCTATAAGAAAAAGTTCTTGGGACGCCTAGGCGGCAGAGTCGGTTAAGCGTCTGACTCTTGATTGTGGCTCAGGTCATGATCTCAGGGTCATGAGATTGAGCCCAGCCTCAGGCTCTGTGCTCAGCCAGAATGTGCTGGAGACTTTCTCCCTCTTTCTCCCCCATTCTCTCTCTGTGTGTCTCTCAAATAAATAAGAAAAATCTTAAAAAAAAAAAAAAAAAGAACACAAAAAGTTCTCTAATGGGTCAACCCTGACCAAGGAAGAGAAAATCCAAAGCTGGTGTGTTGGAACACTTTTTCTTCCTTGAGTGCACTGATTAGAAAGGAGAAATGCAAGAATTCCAGCTCTGCAATGGGGGGGGGGGGCGGGCAACAGAAGCTGCAGGTTCAACCAGGAAGGGTGGAATCCACTTACTGGCCACCCAGGGGCACCGAGGTAGATGCGGACAGTGAAAGTAGAGTGTGACAGCTATCAAGGGGCACCATGGGATGCTTGGCACTGAGAGGCAGGATCTTGACTGATAGCTTTTGGGGATTTCACACCCAGAGCCAAAATCAGAGACCACATTTCATGGTTTTAGTTTTCTAGCCTGGCTTGTGGAATGGACACTATCTGGCCTTGTTGGGTGCTTCCTTGAGGATGCCTCCCACCCATGCCTCTGGTGGTTTACAGTAACACACACACACACACACACACACACACACACACACACACACGTTGATCAGAAGTCTGCGGAATACCAGAGGAGACCATCTGCACATCTCCAGGGGTCTCTCCCTCCACCTCTGTCCTCATCGGCCCTCTGTCCTGTGAACTGCAGGCACCTTGGTCTTTCTTGGCTCTCACTGCTGTCTCCTCAACTCTGAGCAACTGGTGGGCTCTGCCTGGGCTTTGCCTTGAAGCTCTCTCAGGCAACAAACTCACCGTGTTGGTTTCCCATCTTTTAGGGACCACAGTCCTTCACAACCAGATATCCAACATCTTGAAAGCCATTGTCTCATACATTTTATTTGCTTCTTTTTAGTTGTTTCAGACAGGATAGTAAATCTAGTTCACTACTCCACCTTGTTCAGAAGGAGAAGAAACCAAGTTTGAACTTGAACAAAGTCTACCCCCAGTGCACACCTCAGCCACACCTCAGCCATACTGTTCCTCAAGACACTGTCCATATAGACTACTTTCAGAGCTAATACCTGTTCAGCAAATCCCAAATGACGTGTCACCTCCCCAGGCTCTTCCTGGCCCCTGAGTTTAAGTTTGGCCTCCTCCTCCTGTGCCACCAGAGCTCGCCCTGGCCCCTGTGGGCTGCTCACTGACAAGAATCTCTCCCAGCCTGAGCTTCTGGGCTTACCACCTCCCCTCGTGCTTAGCAAAGACTGGTCCAATGGATAGATGAATGAAACATAGCTCCTTGGTCAGGCGAGCCCTGTACAGACCGGGCAGGAGACACTTTGGAAAGGAAATGAGCTGTTTCGAGCCTGACCTAGTAATCCTGGAAGAAATTCCCTCCAGGATACAGTCTGTAGGCTGGTTGACCAAGTTTGGGGAGCTATACCTGTGAAAACAGAGGGGCATTTTCTAGAGAAGAATTTACCTTGCTTTCTGGCTGTCATGTTTTCCAATGGTAAGGCAGTGAGGTCAGAGTTGTGGCTCATGAAAATGATCTGCTTTTGTGGCCCCTTCTCCGTGGGGGACAGGGAAGTAGGATCAGGCTTGAGAATGTTTGGCATGATTCCCAATGTCCAGGAAAATATTGGGAAATGCATCACTGACGATGACAAAGCCAGGCTCTGGTGGGGTGGAGGTGCGGGAAGAGGGCCTATGCAGAGCGGTATGAATTGGGAAAATAAAGGAGAGAAAGATGAGAATGGTTTGTTTTCAGGCAGGGGCAGTGTAATCTCTTCTATTTGTGACATAGAGGAAAGAGTGTGACTTTTGTGTCAGACACACCTGGGTATAAAGTGAAGAACGTTTGAACTAATTGCTGCACCTCTTGGAGGCTTGGTTTTGCTATCTGTCGAATGGGTTGTCTACATAAGAGAGACAATGATGGAAAGCACCAAGCTCGACACCATATAAGTTCTCTTCCTCTCCCCACCTATCTCATCTTCTTCTCGTTCACAGAAGATAGGGGAAGAAGGCACCAGATGTATATGGTTTCAGTTCCTTAAGGAGATGATGACATGGGAGGGAATTCTTTCTACCAGCCCAACTGGAGCCTTGGGGAGTGGATGAGTGAGTCAATGCTTCCCTGTAACTGGCTGTCTACATACCATAGAGGGTTACACACCCAGAGGGGTAAGAACACGAGCAGTTTCATTTTTCCCCAGTCACTTCTGTTGTCCATACCCTGCTGAATCTCTTTCTCCTCCTTAACAACATCTTGGTCAGATCTGTAACTTTCAGATTTCTTTCGGGTATTAAAATTTAATCCAAATTTATACCTTCAATCCCAACCTTGATTTAAATCTCATCTTTTCGGAATAGAGAAGATGTTGGTAGTGGGGGCCCCAATCACTAATTCCTAGGCAACAGGAAAAATGTCACTCAGCAGTGTGTTTGGGTCCTTTGTGGTGGAAGGGCAGGGATGGGCTTTTACGGGGCTCTTACAGGGACTGCACTTTTCTCGTCACCTTCAGCTGCAATTGACTGCCCAAGAGGGAGGGACAGGATCTGTCAGGTGTGGTTGTGAGTGGGGAGAGAGCATGGTCTCTTACTCTCATGCTTTATCCCTAGGCACATGGCTCTCCATCTAAGAATTGGGCAACATCACTTAAGACTTATTGAAATCATCTCTACCCCTTGTTCTAACTAGACAGTTTGGTTGTCCTTCTTCCTGGGTCGCCATCAAGAAATATGCTTACCAAGTGGAGAGGTGTCTGCTTCATAGATCCACCACCCCTTTTTTTTATCTCCTGGTGATTGTGGGGGGTCTGGTGAGGGTTCCTGGGAGGCCATTGGGTCCTCTTTTCTCCACTTCCAAGCACCCACACTCTTTTCTGAACTAAAATCACTCATCCTGGCTCTACAGGGACTCCTGTCATTATCCTTTGTAGTCTGATCCATTCATCAGGTCTGAGATAGTGTCCACTTGTCTGACAACCTCTCTAGGCAGGCCACGCCCACACAGGTCAGGGCAGATGCCTGGCCTCTGCGTCAAAGTGAGTATAGCAGTAGTGTGGTACGTGGAACTAAGCAGGGTCATCCAAGGGCACAGTGCCAAAGGCACCATTATCCACGGGCAGGGAAGAGAGTGCAGTTCTGGGTAAGGCAGTAGGAGACTCCAAGGGTGTTGGAAAAGGCAAGAAAGCTCAAGAAAATAAAAAGCTACTTTTCTGGTTCCATGCCCCAAGCTGTCTGTGAGACAAGCTGGTGGGGCTGGCTTCCTCCAGCTTCCAGGGAAGGCTGTTTCCCACTAGACATGTGGCAAGGGATCTTTTCTGCTCCTGCGGGGTTCCCATACGTGTGGGTTGGTCCCCAGCCTTGGCTGAGTTCCTGTTTCCCCTTGGACCTACTCACAGATGCCTGCCCTGCCCAGATATGGTGACTTCTCTCTAGGTCACTGCTCATTACACTTATTTTTATCCTCACTGTCTACACCAGACATAAAACAATCTAATTTTTGTATCTGGAACTGAACATGCTCCGGAGCCCTTATTTCCTTTGAAGGTAGGCCCACCCCCTCTCACCACCTACCAGCCAACCAACTTTAATGTTGGTAATGCAGTTTCTTCTGGTTTAAGATACTGTAAATATGGTTAAATATTCAGCCAAACTCGGAACTGACCCATTCCCCTCCTCTTATCTTCCCCTCTGTGGTCAAATAAGTTTTCAGTGCATGTTTCTGTGTTGTCCTGGCTTTGGTTGAAAGCTACAAGTCAGGGCTCAGGCAAACACCAAAAAGGCAGGGTGAAACAAGACACCACACAGAGCTGTGGATGTTAGCTGAGCCCTTTTCGACTTGGCCATGGGATTGCTGGACTTCATCCCACCTCAGCCACCATGGAAACCAGCTTCCTGACCCTGAACCCTTGCATCACTCAAGAACCAAGACCTGGTAGTAACACCTGATTGGTCACACTTGGGCCACGGGTCCACTCTAAGGGCCAGAAGGTGGGGAAAGGGAGTACTCGCCCCTTTCTCTTCCACCCCATGGCTTCAGAAGTAGAGCTGCTTCTCTTCTTTCTTGGGATTCCCCTAAATAGGAAAGATGTTTAGATTCTGGGTAGCCAAAATAAGAAATATTTCCTAGAGCCAGAAAGGGCCTGAGCTAGCCTTTGCCCTTTGCTTAGTCTCTCTCAGCTCCCACAGAGCCTGCAGAAAATCAGCAATAATTTCTGCACCCCTTGGAGAGGGATGCAGATAGAAGCTGGGGATTCTGAGACCATGTGCCTGCCAGAG